>NC_064244.1:57527063-58727063 GCF_003254725.2 Canis lupus dingo
CGGTGGGTGCCCTCACTAGGTGACTTGGTCTGCTGTGTCCTCCCCTTTTCTGGATTGCCCACTAACCTTAACCAAATTATATCCATTTTTCATATCTGACATGCCATAAAAGATTAAACAGGAGGGTCCCTGGGGGAAATGAGAGGCCAGGAGCTAAGACTCCTTGGTTGGGTAACCCAGGTTTGAATTCAGCTCTACCATCGATGAGTTGTGAGACTTGGAGCAAGTGACATCTCTCCGGGCCTCAGTCTCCCCATCTGCGAAAGGAAAATAATAATAGTATATTAGAAGGTTTGGGTTCACATTGATCACCTTTGGGCCCATGTCTGGCCAATAGTACGGGTTCCTGACTTTAAATATCATCTATATGCCAAAGCCTCCCAATTTTTTCTTGCAAGCTCCAGACTTGCATGTCAGCTGCCTACTGAGCACGCCGGGGGGCGTCGCAGACCCACTAGGTGCCAAGCTGACTTCCCGGTTCCCATCCTCCCCTGCACGGGCTCCTCCCCGTTCTCCGCCAGCCCCTTCCTTCCCGTTACTTGGGCCAGAAACCTGGGCACCGTCCTGCCGCCTCTTCCTCTTAGCCCCTTCCTTGCCATCTGTCAGCCCTTCTCCTGGCTCTGCCTTCGGGATGCCTCTGGAGCCCACCACCCCTCCCCCGGCTCCCCACGCGGGCTCCTGGCGGGGTCCCTGCCTCCTCTGTTCTCAGCACGGCAGCCACTGGAGCGGGCATCTCCGCCTCTGCGCACACCATCCCCTGGCTCTCCCCTACTTTTGGAGGAAAAGCCAAAGGCCCTAGGCCCCCCTGGAGCCTCCGCCCGGCTCCCCCACTGTGCTCTTGCCGCGCCTGCCGGCCAGCTCCCCTCCCTGAGGACACTTCCACAGACTGTTCTCTCCGCCTAGAATGCTCTTTCCCCAGATACACGCATGACTCACTCCTTCACCTCCTTCAATCTCTGGTTAAATGTCACCTTTCAGTGAGGCCTACCCTATTTAAAACTGCAGCCCACCCCACCTCTTCCTCTGCTCTATTTTTCTCTCTCTTCTTTGTGCTGCAATACTCACCACCCCCCAGTAACTACACCGCCTGCGGTCTGTGGCCTCTCTCCCCCTGACATCTCTACTGGGACGTAAGCTCTATGGGACAGAGGCCCTGTCTCTTTTGTGCAATGAAGTATATCCCATGGCACAGGGGAGGCCCTCAATACATACTGGTTGTATTCAGTGAATGAATGGCTAAAGGGCTGGTATTGTTCTCGAACCCGAGTACATAAACACTTTTCATTTTGAGCCTCACTCTTACCCATGGACTTGTCTCAGTCTCCCTCCTGCCAGGGCCTCAGCTCCTCCCCTGGGCCCTGCCTCACCCCTATAAATCAATTACTTTCATTCACTGCTGGAGACCAATGCTCTCTTTCCAAGGAGTCTTTGCCCCTGGTTCCAAGTTATCTCACAGGCAGGTCTTTGGCCTCCAGACAGCACTGGGACAATCCAGAGCTATGGTGCCAAGTGACCAAGTCAGGGCTCACCCCTCGTGGTGCCATGATGGATCCTTCCTTTACAAATGAGACGTGTGCTGCAGCCCGCCCCAAACCTGGCAGGGTGGGGAGGAGCGAAGAAGGGGGTCAGGTTAGGTTAGGGGGAGGGTGGGAATCCTTCCTGACAAATAGGACCCTCCCCTCTCCCAAGGAAAGTTTGTTGGGCACCAGGGTCAGCCGCAAGAGCCCAGCATCCGGGAAGAACGCACATCCAGGAAGGCACCTTTCCTAAGGAGCTTGGTGGACCTGGGCCTTTTGAAGTGCTGAAGCTCTGACTGCAAATAAACTAGCTGGGGACAGGCCAGGAGCATTTGGCCATTTGTCACGTGGCACAATCCTAACCGGATCGTGGCTTACCCAGGGCAGCCCAGGGTGTGGAAAGGTGTGGTTGCTTTCTGAGCAAGGTCCAGACCTGGGAAGCAAGTGTCTCTGGATGAAAATGAGATCCTGCTTTCATTCGAGAGAGGAGCAGGTGCCTCTGCAGCCCTCTGGGCCCTGGGACTTGTCCTTCCCGAGGCAGGGACTTTCTCCTCAATCCCACCTGGTCCTCCCTTCTCCTTGCTTCGCCTGGGCTTCTTACAGCTCTCGGGACTCATTCCTTTTCTTTTTTTCCCCAGTGAAACTAAAACTACCTAAATCTAGCTCCAAGAATGAATTTGGTGTTTTTATTGGCATCAGGCTGACTCTATAGACTTCCTCAGGGAGCTGTCTTTCCTGATGGTCGATTTCCCCATCTACTCTTTGAGGTCTTTCTCATTCTCCTCCCCAAGCCAGCGTCTGGCTCTTCAGTCTGGAGCCCACAGTGGGCTACAGACGGGGGCACGGTGATGGACTCTCTCCACGGTTTGAGGCTGGGTTCAGGAAAGACATGCTCCCAGGGGAGGTGGGGAAAAACAGAGGAGTGAGGTCAGAGAAGGAACTGAAGCCCAGCCCTGAAGTCAGGCAAGTCCCGCGGGGGGGCTTCCTCCTGCCCCCAAAGGGGCTCTAGGGTGCCAGTTAGAGGGGTGTCTAGGGGGCTCAGTGGGTAGAACATCTGCCTTCGGCTCAAGATCTCAGGGTCCTGGGATCGAGCCCTGAGTCAGGTTCCCTGCTTCTCCCTCTCCCTCTGCCCCATCGCCCCCGACTTGTGATCTCCTACTCTCCCCTCTCTCTCAAATAAAAAAATAAAATCTTTTAAAAAAGATAAGAGTGTCAGTTACTGAAAGCAGCTGAAGGGAGCGGGCTCTGGGTGGGTCACAAGAATGTACCTCCCACTGGGTTAAGAGGTAAATATTACCCTCATGGAGGTCCATGTGCTTCTCCTGATCCATCCCTCTACAGACTAAAAGAAACTCAATGGGGCAGACATTAGTCCCAAGCATTTATCTTCCTAATGCGCACATGCATGAGTGTATGTGTCCTTGAACAATGTAGGGCATTGTTCATACATGTTCATAAACATATAAACATTGTTTATACATGTTGATAAGTTTTATATTAACATTATCATATAGTATATGTACTTGCACGTCTTGCAGTTTTGAACTTGAGAGTCATGCATGTTGGGAGGAGCCAGTGTATTTCTTATCACCATTTATGCGATTCCATGCAATGACTATACCATAGCATAGTTGACTAAAATAAACAAACTCTAATGTGGGACTGCCTGCTGGCTGAGTCACTTACTAGCTGTGTGGCTGTGGGCAAATTCCTCAGCCTCTCTGTGCCTTGGTGTTTCCAGATGGAAAATGGGGCTCATAGGAGTAGGACTTTAGAGTTAGAGTGGGGAGTAAATGAAAAAATTCATTCAAAGGCTCACAATGGGGACACCTGGGTGGCTTCGGCCAGGGTCCCAGGGTCCCAGGATCCAGTCCCACGTCGGGCTCCCTGCATGGAGCCTGCTTCTCCCTCTGCCTGTGTCTCTGCCTCTCTCCCTCTCTGTGTGTCTCATGAATGAATAAATAAAATCTTAAAAAAAAAAAAAAAACAGAGGCTCACAATGGTGTGTGGTGGGGACAGTAAACAGCACAAAGGGTAGGCTAGCGTCTTCTTCATCTCTGGCAATAATGGAAGGACTCTGTCTCCTCTTTCTCTCTTCCTTTCCATCAGGGACCCACTGCTGCTGCCCTTGACATCTTGGGAAGAGGACCACTGGGCTGTCTACCTGGCATCCCAGTGTGCACATGGAGGGACTCCAATTCCATCAATCTGATGATGGATGGTCATGACAATATGGAAAAGCTGGCAAGGGCCGTACTCTGTTGAGACCCTGCCCACCCCGATGAGACCTGGGAGGGTGGTAGAGAGGAGAAGGGAAGACCTGGTAAGACATCTACATGGGCACAATCCCTCACAACTCAGAGACTCCAGGGATCCTGGGGTTGCTTGAAGCCTTGACCCAGCCCAGGCTACTCAGGGTCTTAGCTGAGCCTGGGGAGCCAATTTCATGACTAATATGTGATGGTGGAGGGTCAGAGGGCCTCCAAAGTGACTTGGATTTACAGTTGTCCCCTTTCATTCTCTGAGATCCCTTTGAGGCAATTGAAAAATATATATATATATATATATTTATATTTTATATATATTTCCCCCAAAAAAAATATATATATATATATTATATTTTTTTCCTCAAGAACTGCCCTGAAATGCAGCCCCTGACATAGATGGGTTGCTTTCTCTAAACCGGAAAAGCATGTGGCACAGGCACCAGATCAGAAAGAGCCAATGGGACACAGATGATGGTGAGTGCTGGCCCCTTTTCTCTTTCACTTCTTCCAAAACCTGTGGTAGTGACTGGTCCACGAAGGGGCACAAGACATATACATACTCATCACCATGGATCTTACAGAAAGCTCGGTGAAACAAGCAGGCACAGCCAGGTCTTGTGAGGGTTATCATGGGTGCAGGTGTAGTAACGTACCCATAGCAGAGAAACTTCGTGAAACCAAGAAGTGAGGAAAGGCCTCCTGGTGGAAGTGACATCTAAGCTGAGGCCAGAGGATGAGTAGGAGCTACCAGAGGAGCAGTGAAAGGGGGGGTTAGTCCAGGCAGGGGAGGAGTCAGTGCAATGGCTCAGAGGTACAGAGAGAAGATTGACTTGAGGATGTTAAAAAAAAAAAAAGAAAAATAAAAAAGTGTGGCGGAAGGCATTTTGGTGAGGGGGGGTAACAAGACTGGTCAAACAACATCAAGAGAGACAAGGCTGGAGCCAGTGGGCCGACTGAAATCCTCCAGGAGAACAAAGACACAGAACATGAACTTGGCCCCTACAAGTATGCAAAAGTGCCCAAGTCCTGTGCCCAACAAATCCGGGTTACCTCGGTTGGGCTTTGGGGCTTAGGACATACATGAAAGACTGCTTGATCCGGATCATTGGCAAACAGCTAGTGCTTAATAAGGTGAATATTCTCGCCATTTACTTCCTTGTCTGCTGAAACGATCACCAGCGTACCTGAGCCATTAGAACGCCCCAGCATCAGCATATCTCAGAGAAACTACAAAGCCCTCTTCCCAGCTCCACTCACTGAGAATTCCAGATGAACCCAGATACCTGGCAGGTGACAGTTGACCAGCCTGTCTGCAAAGAGGTCAAATGGAGAGTGGCGAGCTACATCATTGGAAGCCTGTTTATCCTGGGTTAAGGGAATGTTTTCAAGCCTGTAACACCATCATGAGGGTATTGACAAGTCATTCCTACTTGTCAAGTAACAACATACTCCTTTTTCCCGATTGCTCTATCATTGAGGACAGGCTAGGTTATGTTGCAATGACAAATAACCTTGAACTTTCCCTGGGCTTAAAACCATAAAGGTTTGTTTCTTCTACAGAGATCAGCAGAGTTTTGTCTTTTTTTTTTTTTTTTTTTTCCGTAGCTGGAGGTTCTGGAGCCCTCATCACCTGGAGACTTGATGTAGTGAAACAGTGGTCACTTTCTGGAACACTGGAGAGGGGGAGCCAGAAGGACTAACATTTCTGAAGTCTCTCATCAGCAATTCAATGTTTGAATCTAGTTAGCCAGACACATTGCTTCCACTCCCAGCTTCCTGGCCAGAACCAGTCATGTGATCCCCATCAGCCCCAGTGGGGCTGGAAGGGGGCAGCCGTTCGTGTGCAGGGGGTAGCAAGCCAGAAATATGCAGGGAGAGTGACTACTCCAGTCTCCAAACTCCCCTTTCTGTCCAAGTCTGAGATTCAGATGTCTTACTAGTCTGGTATCAATTAATTGGGATTCATGAGGGGATTTTTTTGTGGGTTTAGTGTGTGTGTGTGTGTTCAGATTTTATTGTTTTATTTATTTGACAGAGCACAAGCAGGAGCAGTGGCAGACGGAGGGAGAGAGAGAAGCAGGCTCCCTGCTGAGTAGGGAGCCCAATGTGGGACTCGATGGACCCTGGGACCATGACCTGAGACAACGGTGGCCACTCAATGGACTGAGCCACCCAGGTGCCCCAGGCCTCATGAGTTTTGACCTTGCCATGTTCAAAAGCAATTCATAGGAGAACAGTAACATCAACTTGAATAATCTATTATTTTAGGGAAAAATTATGCAAATTACAAACTATTCTTATCTGCTTAATGGCACCATAACATTTCTTCACCCTACTTGACTGAAAACCAAGAAGACTACATTTTCTTACAGACATATATATTTTTTAAGATTCTATTTATTTGTTAATGAAAAACACAAAGAGAGAGGCAGAGACACAGGCAGAGGGAGAAGCAGGCTCCCCATGGTGAGCCCGATGCAGGACTTGATCCCAGGACCCCTGGATCACGCCCTGAGCTAAAGGCAGATGCTCAACTGCTGAGCCACCCAGGTGTCCCTCCTTACAGATATCTTATAATTCCATAGTCTTGCTTGGGTATCTGATAACAAAAATGAATAGAAATAGGATGTTTCAAGTCCTTTGGAAAACTCTATTGCAGGGATCCCTGAATGGCTCAGCGGGTTTAGCGCCTGCCTTCAGCCTGGGGTGTGATCCTGGAGTCCCAGGATAGGGTCCCACGTCAGGCTCCCTGCATGGAGCCTGCTTCTCCCTCTGCCTGTGTCTCTGCCTCTCTTTCTCTCTGTGTCTCTCATGAATAAATAAATAAAATCTTTAAAAAATAAAAAAAGGAAAGAAAACTCTATTGCATGATCATAGGTTCTATTTACCAAGAGCTCACTGTAGGCAATGGAGAAAACTGAGGCCCAGAGAGGTTAAGCAAGTTGCCCAAAATCACACAAGCAGAAATCTCCATGCTAAAAAAAACCAAATAAACAAACAAAACAAAACAAAACAAAACAAAAGAAATCTCCATGCTATATTCTGCTCCTGTATTGGGGAAAAAACAAAACAAAACAAAACCAAGATTTCCATTACAAACAATTCTATTCTGTCCTTTGGGGCAAGAGATCCCTTGAATTTAAGAGAAGGACATCTCTCCCACCAGTTTGGTGAGATTAAGGAGATCTGGCATGGGTCCAACCACTGAAGTTTGCAGTCAGTTAAAGTCAGCCTGGCACTAGATCTTGTCTGAAATCCTAACAGCTGAAACATTCTTTATCCAGGAAAGCACATGACTAAGCAGACGTGAATGGGGCACGAGTGGTCCCCTGAGCTCTTGCACACATAAGAAGAGCAGAGCATGTGTACATATAAGCAGCTCCCAGGCGCCTATTATTCAGCCTCACCCTGGAAATTCCCGGCCATTCATTTCTTTGTTTTTCTGCTTGGCCTCACCCATTTGGGGAATGTACAGAGGGCACAGGGGAAGGAGGAGGACAGCAAAGGACAGAAAGTGAGTAGTCTATGGGTAGCTGTGACCAGCAGGACCTGCAAGCCTTGGTGGGGATGGAGTGGGCTGGCCTGGTGCCAGGGGCAGGGCAAGGGGGGGGGGGGCTCTAAAACTTTGGCTAGGTGCCAAATTCCTAATTTGGAGGGCAGTGTAGGGCAAAAGTGGGCAGGCAGGAGAGGAATGGGTAGGGTAGGGGCACGCAGCACCTTGAAGATGCAGACTCCCTTCCCCAGAGTCTGGATCCAAGTAGCTCTGAAGTGAGGTGTCTGTGCTTTTAAGAATCCATGGCTCAGGGCACCTGGGTGGCTCAGTGGTTGAGCATCTGCCTTTGCCTCAGATCATAATGGGGGGGAGGACCTGGAATCGAGTCCCACATCGGGCTCCCCACAGGGAGCCTGCTTTTCCCTCTGCCTGTGTCTCTGCTTCCTTCTGTGGCTTTTATGAATAAATAAATAAAATCTTTGAAAAAACAAAAAAAGAAGCCATTGGCTCATACTTTCAGAAATGGTGGCTAAGATTCAAGTGCTGGAGGAAGACCTCAGTTCACATCCCACCTATCTCTATCACTGACATGCTGCTGTGTGACCCTGGGCAAATCACCTTGCACTTTGAGAGCCTTACTTCCCTCACGTGTAAGATGCAGATGTTGTATGCAAAGAATTCAGCGCACTGCCTGGCAGGTGGTGAACACTCAGTAAGCCGTGGCCATTATCTGCCCATGCGGATTGCCGAAGACATCTCCGAGACCCAACATCCCGAAAGGAGATTTCGGAGTCTCCAGCAAACTCTGCCTGAATTTGGGCACCGCCTAGGCTCAAGCATAGCTCTATAAGCAAGGGAACGTGGAACACTCCAGGCCCCTTGGGGAACTGCTCTGGCCTGAGCCCGAATACAGGTTTCTCCCACTCTCCATCCTCTTCTGGAGCATGAGAAATTCTAAACCTTACCAAAGGGTGTGATTAAAAATAAAACAAAGCAGATATTCCATGTTGCTGGAAGGATGGGGCTCAGGGAGAGGCTGGAGGCCTGTGACCTCATCTCTGAGCTCCTCATTAGAGGTGGGAATGGGCAAAAGCAGGAGGAAACGGGTTTGAGAGGACACAGGGAAAGCTGTGGCTCACTGCTAAGGGAAGTACTAGAATTTACGGCTCGCACAGGGGCAGTAAACTCAGATTCCCACAGGAACCTCGAACCACATGTCTATGGGGTTTGGCAGGTAATAAAATGAAGGAGGAAGCCAGCAGGGTATAAGCAAGGTCATGAGCCCATCGTGATCTGTTTTTCCTGGTCCTACTTTTGGTGGAGACTTGGGCTCGGACAAAAATATCCTTGCTCTAAGAAAAACAAGAAAATGGTGATGATAAATGGCACCTGACATGATCACAGGCTCCAAGACCACGAAGGGGTTGAGGGGAGGCTAGAGGACTGTGGGGTTCATCCTGGCCTTGCCCCATCCCAAGAGGCAGCCGCTGCTTGGGTCTCACCCCCTGAAATCCTAGGTGTGACACATCTAGTAGATCCAGACCTTCTGAGCCACCTGGGAAAACATGGAAAAGTGGGTTCCTGAGTGTAATTTCCTTATTTTTAAATGCTGCCTCTGATTTTTAAAAACAACATGTAGATGTCAAATCTAAGATGCCACTGGCAAAAAATAAAATAAATAAAATTTAAAAACTAAAATAAAATGCCATTGGTGGTAAGACATTCTGATTTAATAAACTACTAGTTTATTAGGTTAACTTAAATTAGTTTAATTTAATAAACTACCAGTAAAGAATACAAGACCTATCATTTAAACTATGACAAGCTATTGATTGTAAGACAAATCCCAATTCCAAAGACATCACAATGTGAAAATAATGTGCATCTTAGAATCCATGAAATACTGTATAATCATAGGCTGGACTTGGCCTGTGGCACCTGGTGCAGTTCCCAACCTGCACAAACGTACCTAACAGCCTTATGATGCCACCCCAGGACACTGGGTGTCTGAGGGACTACTAGGTTTGTGTTTGGGTCATATCTATGAATACCAGAGTCCCTTGAGAAATAATCCCTCTTTGATCTCTATCTGGACCAGCAGTGAGTCAAGGCAGCAAAAAGGAAAATGTGGCCCCATTTGCTCCCATGGGTCATCAGATCACTAATGGTGATACCAAGGCCCCCAAGATGGTGGTTTAGTAGGCATGGAGAAGGGCAGAGGTGACTTCATACGGGATTCTGCTTCCTGCCAGGGATGGGAGCCACTAGGAGAAATCTCACATCTGATTTTATACAGGCTCAGAGAGGTAAAGGCCCAGCCCAATGTCACACAGCTGGGCAGAACAGAGCCAGGCCAGGGGCTCAATCCTCCTCACCCCTGTTCCCAGTGCTGCTTCTGTTGACTGTAAAAGTTCCAGCCGTTCTGCCCTAGGGAGGAGGCTGGACCCAGAGATTCCTGGCCCCTCCCTCGTTCCATTGCCCCTGAGGCTCTGGTTGCTGAGCCTGCCCTAGAAAAAGCTAGTTTATTCCATTCACAAGACTTTTCTATTTTATTAGTAAAATACAAAATGGAACAGACATTGGTGATAGGGTTGGAAAAGCAAAAGGATCAACCAACTCCTTCCGAAGTTCCCCCCAAATTGTCCTTGTCCTGCTGGAGGGGACTAATCAAATCCGTTGGAAGGGTGACTAGCTGCTCCCAGCTACTTTCTCACAAAAGTAGGGGTGGGCCCCATCATGGGTGCCCACCCCTTGAAGGCTCTCCCAGCCTGGAGGAGCCCAAAAAAGTGCATTCAGACCCGCTGTCCACCCTCTGAGCGGTCAGAGTGCAACCCCCCGACCCACCCAGCCAGGCCCCAGTATCCCAGGTCATGCCCAGCAGAGGGTGCAGGAGGGCCAGGTGGAACAGCATGGAACAGCATGGCTGCACCCTCCCTGTGGACCAGGGCTGTGTCTGCTTCCCCTGGCCATCCCTCTGCCAAGTAGAGTGTCACCCAGGCTGCCCCTGGGGAGGCTCCCCAGGTGGAAGGTAACGGTCATCCATGGGGACAATCAGAGGAAGGTTGGGAGCTGCCAGCAGGGACCCTGAGGGGTGAGGCCTGTAGCCCCAGCAGCCAAAAAGGGAACCCCTGATTTTGTGCCCACAACTTCCCTCCCCACAGGACGGAGTCTCTTTCAGAGGTAAACACAAAACCTCAGGTTTCAATGGTGGCTTCTGATCTCATGGAAAATGTCCTGGAAATCCCTGACCCTGCCTGTGGTGGGCAGGAGGTGAGGGAAGATCCTAGAATGGGGACAGCAGTGTTTTGAGGGAGCGAGAGAGGTGGAAGGGGAAGCCAGGCCGCAGGAAAGAAACAGGAGATGCTGGGCCCAGGTCCCTGCCAAGGGCATGGGGCTGCTCCCTGCAGCTTCCTACCACCACCCGCCCCCAACCCGGATTCCTTTCCCTGAGCACCTCAGCCTTCCCCGGAGCCTGCAGGACTCCCCTCCTCCTCAGCCTGTCCTGCGTCAGACAAGCCATCTCCACGTCCCTGTGAGCCCGCTGGATGCTGGGAGGGCTGCTCTCAAAGCCAGGCAGGGGTAAGGGGTCCCCTCAAGCACCCCAGCCCAGCCCCACTCAGGGGGCCCGCAGAGCTGACTCCCTCCCAGGGGGCAGGATCTGGGATTTCAGAACACTTCCTGCACCCCTACCCCCACCCTGAATCACAGGACCCCCAATGTGCCAGCCTCCCCGGATGAAGATGGGCTAAGGTGTTCTGTGGTGAGAACTCCCCACATCTAGGAAAAGAAGTCTCTGGATTGGTTAGCGATGTCCATGGGGGGCAGGTTATTGTCATACATCTGCCATGTGTCTTTCCTTCTACAGATGGAAAACCAGAGGTATGGACGTCTTGCTGGGTTGGTGGTGGACCTGGGACCAGAAGCCCAGCCTTCACACCCACAGCCCATGTTCCTTCCACAGGGCTTCAGCTGAGAAGAAAAATAATCAAAGCCACTGGATCACTTCATCTGCCCTCCCCAAAGTGCCTGAGGGCAGAGCCTTCCCGGGAGCAGGCCCAGGGAACACCACACTGGGCTCATGCAGGAAAAGACAGGTCCCAGGCCGGGTGTGGGCCGTGTACAGGGGGCAGGGTGGGGGGCAGAGATAGCACCGCAGGTGGCCGGGGTGACTGGCGACTGCAGTGGGACCAAGAGACACGATGACTGAGGGAGGGGGGCAAAAGGGGCCTGGCCTGAGGCTCACTGGTGAGACGGGGTGACCGTGGTACCACATGGGGACGTGAAACCAGACGGGCTGGGTATTTTTCAATAAATAATTGTTCATCGGGTCTGGGACTGTGTCAAAGGGAACCTCTAACCAGCCAGCAGCAGAAGGTTCCTGACTTGGGGACGTTGGAGTGAACTGCAGAGGCCACTACTTCTGTCCCCGAGGGGTCAACAGTGGTCAGGAGTGGCCTCCTGGGCTATGCCCGGGAGCTGGGAGCAGTTGCATGTGGAAGATCCTGCCTCCTTGCTCTGATCATCCCGGCTCAGGTCAGGCCCTTGGGTGAGGGTGGGTATGAGGACGGGGGACCCCAGGCAGCTGTCTGAGTTGAAGAACTGGATGCAGGCAGGTGGGCAGCTCACACGGGCACCAGGACATACGAGTTACTGCCACAGCTCCGGGGGACGTAGCGAAGCCCCTCCACCATGTCCCCTGCCATCTTGCGGGAACAGCCCTGGAGGCTTTGATAGGCAAACATGGCCACACCCAGGCAGAAGAGGAGGCCAAGGAAGGCCAACAGCCCTACTGCCTGCCTCCGGGTAGCTGCCTGGGAGTCGGGGACAGGAGTGATGAGGATACCCAGCCTCTGGGGGTCCACGGTAGCGTGGATGGGCTCCTCAGCCTTGGAGACCCAGCTGCCTGAGGCCACTGGCTCCCTGCTGGGGACACCTGGAGAGGAGACAAGGACTGTGGAGAGATGGGGTGTGTGATCAGGCCCCCTGAAAGCATCCATGTGAGCTGAAAGGGAACTCATCTCCTTGGGCCCTAGAGAATTCTCTGGCATGGGATTGTCTCCCTTGATCCACACAGGTCGGCCTTCGGGGTCAACCCTGTTCTCTGAGGCTGTGTGTGAAATGGTGGGGGTGGGGGTAGGGGGGGCGTGGGTAGGGGGAGCGTGGGTAGGGAGGGTCTGGGTGGAGGGGGCCTGGGTGGGGGGGGCCTGGGTGGAGGAGGCCTGGGTGGAGGGGGTCTGGGTGGAGGGGGCCTGGGTGGAGGAGGCCTGGGTGGAGGAGGCCTGGGTGGGGAGGGCCTCAGATGCCTTTCCCTCAGTCCAGAGGCCTGACCCAGGTTTGTAGGCAGCAGAACTCTGCTGGGACGTTGTGGCAGTGAGGGTAGCAGCGCTGAAAAACTCAGTTTTCTGGGACCCAGCTGGCGGTCCTCCATCCGGAGCCTTTGAAGTGGAGGGGAACCTGGTCCCCCTGGAATCAGCCACTCCCGTTGACAGCTCTGGGGAAGTTCCCGAGGCCCTCTGTGCCTCCTGGCCACTGTTTTCCTGGGTGGATTTGGGCTCTGTGACTGCAGACCTGTCCATTCCCCTGGTGGCTGGGGTGGTCCTGGGCTCACCCACACCAATTTGCTTCTCGAATGTGCCGCCATTTCGAATTGTAACAGCAATCTGGTGTTCTAGATGTGCTATGGCTTTCTGAACCCATCTCTCCTTTGGATCAGCACAGAAGATTCTGTTTTGTTTCGTCTTCAAGCTACAAGGAAGGAAAACAGGGACCCAGTGATGCCTAGATGCCATGTGGAGTACGAGCACCGTATAAAAGCTCTGCAGGTGAATAGACCCAGCTGGAATCCTGCTCCCACCACTTATTACCTATTAGCCATGAGCTGTGAGCTGTGAGCTGCGAGCTGATTAGCTCAGGCAGCTTGACTTCTAGAACTTCCGTGTCCTTGCCTGAGAAATAGAGCTAGCATACCTACCCTCTGTAGGGTGACCAGCCTCCCCAGAAGAGCTGGGACTGAGGGGGTCCTTAAGACACAGGGCTGTTGGTGAAAGTCCCAGAAAACTGGGACAAGCTGGTCACCCCACTTCTGTGTTTTTATTTAAAAAAAAAAGAAAAGGAAAGAAAAAGAAAATTATGTAAAGCACCTGGCTCTTTAGGATACTCAGAGTAATAGCTGAAAATCATAACAATAATGTCTTCAGCATTAAGGCAGGGGGCTCTGGGCTGTGTCTCCTGATTATGGGGGGCTGTCAACAGATGTTCCCTACTGCCAGGTGTGTGACTGGTGAGCTCAGGGGCGGGGCCTCATTTCTCTGGAAAGAGCTGACTCAAATGTCTTCCACCACTCCCTGGACCTCTACCTCTTAGTGTGTATCCTTAGGCTGAGAGCACACTTAGTGAGCTACAGACACATATATGGGGGATCCCATTAGGACTCCTAGTGCCATCCAAATCTTGACCTTCCTCTGACGCTTGTGTGTATGTGCCTGACTGCCAAGAACACAGTTCAGAGCTGACTGGGGCTCGTGCTCCACACCACTGGGCTAGGCATTTTGCCATTTAAAACTCCCACCCATTCTGAGAGGTGGCTACCATGACCATCCCCATTTTACAGATGAGAAAACCGAGGCTCAGAGAGGTAATGTGCATGTGCATGGCTCTGGCACACTGGGAAGCCAGAGAAGTGCAGGAAGCAAGCATGACCCTTCAGGTCCCCACAGGGGGGGTGGGACCCAGGGTGGGACCCAGGGCCACACTCCCCTCCCTAGGGTTTCCCACTTCCTCTTTACCTAGAAAACAGAAGCAAAGGGGGAGTCTGGGAGAAGCAAGCCTCAACAGATGAGAGGAAAGGTCAGGCAGTAGCACCCTTGCCCCTCTTAGCAACTGCATAGTCGGTGGAATGAAGCATGCGACTTCTTTTAGCTGACCCTTCCACTTGGAGAACCTGCCAGCCGCGTCCTGATGCCAGGCCCAAGGGCCAGTCTACAAAAAGGCCTCAAGACCGGGCGACTGGGTGGTACCAAGGAGGGGCCCCAGCAGAGCAAGCAGCCAAGGTGGCCAAGGAGGCGGGGAGTGGCTCTGGTTGACCCCTCCCCAAAGTCTCACAGGGATCCTGTTACTTGGGCTGTCAAGTGTGATAATCTCTGCTTTCCTATTGCAGCAGCTTCCAGGCACCCTGCCAAGCTGCTTACTCGCATCATTCCCCCTCATCCTCCCAACTACTCATTTTGCAGATAAGGAAACGAATGCCCAGGGGGAAGGGCCACCCCACCTGTGAATGTTGAAGCCAGGATTTGCACCCCATCAGTAAGAGTCTGGAGCCTGTGCTCTGAGACCACAACGCTTGACCTCCCCCAAGAAATCCAGCAGGTTTGAGTACCACTAATACACACCGCCCGCGGTGGCAGCTCCAGGCCCCGGGCCTTTCGGGAAGCTGCTCCCAACCTTTACCCTGGGGTGCAGATAACGAGGTGAGCGAAGGGCCGGGAGGCCAGGAGCAGGAGGAGCAATTTGCTGAGGCCCTTGGCAGGAGCCCAGATGAAAAGAAAGGATGTGGACAGGGATGAGTAGAAGCCAGAAGGCCAGTACGTACATGATGGCAGGCTTCCCGCAGGACTCTTGATTTCGTTGGTAGTGGACCAGTAAGGCCACCGGGATCTCCGAGGTCATCTTGTGGCAGGTGACGTTGCATTTCTTCACACCGAGGTGCTGTCCTGAGCCCACAGAGGTCCCCAATCAGCAGGACTGTCCAGGGGCATCTGGCTTCCCAGTCCCAAGCCAACTCGTGCCGGCCACACCATCCAAGCCGCAGCTGCTACCCTGTACACCCTCGTCTTCAGGGCCCTTGACTTCAGCCGCCCATCCCACCCACCAGGCCACTCAATGCCTCAGTTTCCCCACCTGTACAATAGGGACAATGATAGTATCTACCTCATAGGGATGTTATAAAAAGTAATGAAAAAATGAATTCTCACTAATGAAGCTCCTATAGCCTGCTAAACATTGAGGGTTTAATTTTTAAAATTAAGTTGGTGGTGGTCGTTGTACACAAGGGAAGACAAGTCTGAGAGTGACAGGGAGCTGCCTGAGGTCACACAGCCAGCAAGTGAGGGAACAGGTTCTCGTGGGCCTCTGGCTCTGTGCACCCCCCATCCTCCCTCTACCCCAGTAAGTCACCTGCTCAACTCTCGCCCCCCAACCCTCCACCCATCACCTACACACCCTATTCCTTCCTTTCAGGCTGATCCATATTCGTGGATTTCCACGACCTCTGAAGCACACCCAGATTCCTGCCCACCACATGTCACATGCCCACCCTATGACACATATGTATGCACACACACATATACCAACAAACAGAATGGCACACACATGCCCCACACACAAAACCACAGAAAAGTGTTGATATGATCAGGCCCAGGTAACAGATAAAAAGTGTTAAATGTGTAAGTATTAGCCACCTTGCCACCTTCTAAGGAGGCTGGGGGGTGGAGTCCACTGAGTAGGGGATCCTTTGTTCTGCCATGAAGAGCTGTGATGAGTTTGACAGCAATTGCTGAGGGGAACCAGGGGGCCAGAGTCCCCTGGGCAAGTTAGGGGAGCAGGAGTTAAGGAAGAACAATAGAGATGGGGGCTGTGCAGGTGGGAGGTGGGCAGAGTGGGATGGCTAGGGGCCTACCAATGGCATGGAGCTAGGGAGAAACCCCAGGACAGGATGGGGTGACCCAACAGACAGTTGAGAACTCAAATATGTTTTGAAGATTTATTTGTTTGTTTTAGAGAGAGAGAGAGAGACAGACATGCACATGCACAAGCAGGGGGAGCGGTCAAAGGAGAGGGAGAGAGAATCTCAAGCTGACTCCCTGCTGAGTGTGGAGCCTGATGCAGGGCTTGATGCAGGGCTTGATGCAGGGCTTGAGGTCATGACCCTGAGATCATGACCTGAGCCAAAATCCAGAATCAGACACTTAACTACCCAGGCGCCCGAGAACCCAAATAATTTATATAAATATTTGAAGTTGTTTGTATTGCTTTTTCTCCTTCCTCCTTCCTCTAAAATCTCTGGCAAAAGTTATTCTAGCCTGGTTATCAGCTCAAAGAGGGGTTATTAAAAAAAAAACAACAAAGAAGAGCTTGAGTTTTAGATCTGGGTCAAGGTCAGATGCAGCAAAAGCAAGACCGCAGAGGATTTTGCAAAATTCTAGAGGTCAGGACTTTCAGGGCAGCGGAGTCCAGAGAGGTGAATGATCTTCTCTAGCAGGGCAGGGCCCGGGAGGCCCCAGCTGATCCTTATTGCCATGCACAAGTAGTTACATGGATGCAGATGTGCAAACATGCTCTGCCTTCCCAAATACAGGTGCAAACACACACACACACACACACACACACACACACACTCTCTCTCTCTCTCTCCTTCTAGAATATCCTGCTCCTCACCCATCCCTTCCCCTTAGCTTCAGCCCACCCTGACTGTGGAAGGGTGGTTCAGGGTTTGCAGGGCTGCACTGGCCTGGGCCGTCAAGGGGCAGCATTAGCAACTCCTGGGGTGGGCAGGAAGCACTCCAGTGGCTGGTCCCTGAGTTACAGGCTGCCTTTTCTCTCTGAGGAACCAGGATGTGAAAGTTACCTTGCTGCCTGAACACCTGGCTTCTCCAACACCCCCTCCCCCACCCACCCCAGGGGACTTTGGAATGACTCAGCTGCATACTCCCCAGGCCCTGCTGAATAGAGCCAGGAAGCAGCTCCTGGAAGCATTGGCCTGGCAGGTGTCTTCCTGAGGAAGCTCCCCAAAACAGTACCCTTAGGTCACTTGGAGCCAGGGGAAGGCTGCCATTGGGCAGGAGGGTGATGCTAGGTATTGGTCAGTCTGCTCTCTTGACCCTATATCCCAGGGTGGAGAAGACCACTGCTTACTTCCAGGGCTTTACAGAGTCACAAAGCAGCCTTTTCCCCGTTGTCCCCACCCTCTACCACAGTGTCTGCATGCCCTTGGCCAGGCTCTGTTCTTGGTTTCACATGGGAATGGCTGTGTAACCAACTTGAGGGGGGTCTTCTTGTCAGAAGTTTTCTCTTCTGCAATTGGAGATAGTGCCTCCAGCCAGCCAGCCATTTACTGCCACATGAGTTTCAGAAGGCAGGGACCTTGTCAGTTTCAGTGTCACAGTGCTTCCCAGCACAAAGTGGATACTCAACCAATATTCATTAAATGTCTCATTCTACTTATTCCTTCACCTATCTCTCTATCTGCCCATCCATCCATCCGTCTATCTACCCATTTCCTCATTCAGCCAACATCTGTTTGAATTACTTTTGAGTATCTATAAAGATCCAGGTACTCTTATCCTTAACCCTGAGCTTTTTCTCCCATTGGTACTGGTGCTGAGCTTAGAGAGTACATCCCAATAAACACCATCAGCTTGCAGCATTTACTCAGTCAACCAAAAAACACTGACATTCCCTCTTCCCTGTGCTGAGTGCTGTAAGGCATAGTGGGATGGAGGCCTGTCTCTGCCCTCACAAGGTCTCAGCCTGAAGGGCACCCAAGACAGGCCCACAAAGTGCCAGAGCTTAGCTTAAGTGAGCACCTACTGTGTACTGCTTAGCACACGCACACCTGTTCTCATTAATTCCCAAGATCTCTGCAAAGGGAGTATTATTACCCCCATTTTATTGATGCAGAAGCTGAAAATCAGAGAGGTTAAATGACTTGCTCAAAGCCACACAGCTGCTTAGTGGCGGATCTTATTTTCCTCCCCAGCGTCTAGACATCTCGCTGTTCTAAATAGACTTAAACACCAGGCAGAAACACCATGTTCCAGAATATACCCCCAAACGTGCTGAGATTTGCACAAGGGAGAGACCACCTCCCACTGCAAGTAATCAAGGGAGGCTTCTTGGAGGAGGTATCCTTTAGGCTGGACCTCAAGGACTGCTAAGAGGCTTACAGACAGGAAAAGGCAAGAATGTTCTGGGTCTCTCTCTTGGCAAGGTGATAGAGATCTTGAGCCATTGTTCAGGTATGTGTGCTGGACAAGTCACTTAGGCTCTCTAAGCCTCAGTTCCCTTACCTGTAAAATGGACATAATAATGTCTATTTCACAGGGTGGTTGTGAGAATAAAGATGTTTAAACATCTGGACCCTTATAGTAGGGTTTACTTGACAGTAACACCATTGATGTTTTGGACCAGGTAATTCTTTGTCGTGGAACTGTCTTGTGCCTGTAGGACGTCTGCCATCATACCCGGCCTCTACCCACTAAATTTCTGAGCATCCCCCAACCCAAAATGTTGGGACATCTGTAATAACAAAAATGTCTCCAGAAATTGCCAAATGCCCCCTGGGAGGTCAAATCACCCATTGAGAACCACTGCGTTAGAGATACCCACACCTTCCTCAATGTCCCTTTCTCCAAGAGCCTTCTCTGACCCCTACTTAAAATTTCAACACCTCCCCCTGCAACCCCTAGTCTCCATATACTTTTTAAAAATCTCAGCCTATTTTTGTAACAGACTAAACCGTTTACTAATTTATTTTTTGTATCATCTTGTCTTCCCCAGTTGGTGTTCGGCACTCCGAGGTCTGGAATCTTTGGCAGCTTTATTCATTGATGTGGCCTCAGCACCTACAACAGTGCCTGGCACATTGTTGATGTCCAACAAATATTTGTTCAGTGAATGAGCAAAATGCACAAAGAAGCACTTTGTGACATTAAAATTGTAACCAATGAAGAAATAGAGGAATTTTTATTTAAATTCCACAGGGGCCTGGATCTGATGCTCTGAATTTATCCTCCCCTGCCTTCCCCATCCGCCTCCACAGCTAATCAGGAGGCAGACTACAGCAGCTTAAAACAGATTTTTTTTTTTTCCCTCTTTCTTGCTGGGGCTTGAGTAGGAGTGAATGCGTCAGTGCTCGGGGAGAAAATTCTCTGCTCTGACTTGTATCTGCAGGTTTGTTATATAAAGCAGAGGAGCCTCACGCCTGACACAGCCCCGCAAGCCCACATTTGGGGACTGACCTAGCTGTCCTGCGCCAGCTCGAACAGCAGCCACCGCACCGGAACCCCAGAACCCCTTGGGGGACTCTCCGACTTCAGGACTCTCTCTAGTCCTGCAGGGGCTCCTGGGAGGTCTCTCAGAGCCACAGACCACAGTGTGGGTGAGGACCTCCAAGGTGGGCCTGGCCAAATGCCAGGAGGAAGGGGTAAAACTGAAGCTCACAGAGGTTGAAATAGTGTGAGTGTCTTCCAGCAAAGTCAGTGACCAAGATTAGGGCAGAAACCTGATTAAAGTCTCAGGTCCCCCCTCCATCCCCCTTGCACCCACTGCCAGGTATAAGTAATCTTCCTCCTCCCACTGCCAAAACGCTCTCATAGGCTTTGAAGCCCCTTCTCATCAGAGGCAATAGCTATATTTAAAGGTACAGTAGCTGAGCCCAAAGAAGGCAAGACCCCATTCTGGGTCATGGCTATGGCAAAGCCACCTCCATCTGTGTTTTCTAGTGCTCACTACCTCTAAACACCCCTGGCCTCAGGGTTTAAGGCCAGAAAGCAAGAGATCAGCAGCCCCTGGCTTCTGCTACACCCCCACACCTGCTCCCTGGCCTGCTGGTTGGTTTCCCCCACATAGAGGGATTTGAAAGGCAAGGCAGTGTGTTCCATTGGAGTGTCCTGGAAGCTTGAGACCTTTTTCATTCTCCCAGGCTTGCTGTGTGCCCCAAGGCAGGCTCCTAGCCTCTCGAAGCCTCAACCTGCCAGATAATGTGGCTCAAAGAGTTCTCAGAGGCCATGTGGCCCACAGAGGTGGTAAGCATGCAGCCATGCTCCCTCCTGCCCTACTTGCTGGCTACGCATTCTCAGGCCAGTTTCTAAACCTCCCTGGGCCTCCATCGTGATCACGTCGCTGGTATGACTGCATCCTGCCCTACCAGGTCCCGGCTCCAGGGAGCAGGTACCTGGACGTGAAAGCAGTTTCTACACTGTGCTTGGAGGAGGAGGACGGTGGCATGGTCGAGACACAGGCAGAGGGATGGGCGCTACAGACGAGAGCAGCAGCAATAAACCCAATCTGTGATCTGCAATGACCTTGGTCTCTACTGGTCCTGGGCCCCCTACTCAAAACCGGGGCTAGGAGAAAATCCTGTGACTTGAGACTCAGGAGTCTGGAGCTTCGGGTTACACATGAACCCCAGGGAGGGAGACCCAGCCCACTGTCAGCCAGGGCTTCCCACCCCAGTGCCCAGGGGGAACCTCCTCAAGCTCCCTGTCCCCCCCCTCCCAACACCCCCTTTGTGCCTGGCTCCCTCGTGCCACCCGCACCACATCTCTGCACCGCCAAGCAGTAGCCACCTCGCTCACTGGGCCAGGCGGCCAGGATCCGGAGACCGGCAATCTTCTAGCGGCAGGGGCAGCCCCGAATCTGGGGTCAGGGAGGAGCCCGCCCCCCACCTTTGGAAGGAGCTGCTGTGGACCTTACCCAGTGGGGGCGGCCCCCCCATATCAGGCCTGAAGGGCAGAAGGGGGCCGGGGCGCCCCTACCTAGCTGCTGCAGGAGGCCACCCCACCACCCCACTCACCGGCCAGCAGCGCGGTCAGATGGCAGAGGGCAGCCAAGCGGAGCAGCCACGAGAGAGGTGGAGGAGCCATGGCTGGGGGCGCCCGGCTCACGCGGTCCCCTCGCTGTCCCCTCGCCGCCGGAGCTCCGTCGCTTTTATGATGGCTTTTTATAATGGGGCTTGCTGCCTCTGCCTCCGCCTCCAGCCCCGCAGCAGGCGGGCGGTGGGAGGGGAGAGGAAGGGAGCCCGAGTGCAGGCTGGATTCCTCGGGATGTTGCCAAGGAACCGGCGGCGGGCCGGGCGGGGGCGGGGCGGCTGGGCCCAGCCCCAGGCCTTCACCCCCCTTCTCTCCGGCCTGTGCCCCCGCTACCTACCCCCGAGCTGGCACCTGGCCCAGCCCTAAGTGGGCAGCACAGGGTAGAGAGTGTGGCTGCCAGCAAGCCAGGAGGGACTCGGGGCCCTAGGGCCTGGGAGAGGTATCTCTCCCACATCATGAAGGACCCCCAGCCTTTCCCCCTTGAAGCCCCAGGTCCTGGGGGGCCTCATTCACCAGTGTATCCCCGAGCTCAGCATGGAGCCTGCCAAACAGTGAGGGCTCAAGTCCAGTCAATGTTTGCTGAAAGAATGATCCAGCCCAATTTCACAGCGACAGATAGGGACACTGAGGCCCAGAGAGGGGGTGGGGTCATCTCAGGTCATTCAGAGCACTAGGTTTAGGGGACAGACTGACTAGATGCACCCAGGGGCGGGTAACAGTTTATGATGCAGAAAAGAGCCCAGGCGCCCCTGCCTCCAGCTCCTCTACCTCTCCTTTCCTCCTGCACACCCACTGCCATCCTCGGCTCTGGCCCCTGCAAGGAATGTCGTGGCTGCTGGCCTCTTCCGGGTAACTTGGTGCCTCTCGACTTGTCCTTGACTCCACAGGGGCCCTGGGGAAGTCCTGCCTCTCTTGGGGGCCCCAGTCCTCCCTCTGCACAGGAGAGAAGTGGGCTCACCCACTGGGAAGGGAGCTTCACAGCTCTGACTTCTCAGATTTTCTCCATTACCGGTGGGCCAGCAGGACCAGGCAGGACCAGCCTGCGCCCACCAGACAGGTGGAAATGCTTGCAGGTGTCACTACAGCACAGTCTGCTTTAATGGCAGCCTTCCGTGAAGACAATGGCCACAATGCCTGAGACTCCAAGAGTCTAGCAGTCGCCTAGCCCAGCCTGGTGCCAGGAGTTAACCATGAACCCACCACTCCCATCTAGGTGTCTCTGGCTACCAGCCAGCCGGAAACCAATGTGTCTGTGATCCACTGCCCCGGGCTATGGAACCAATTGGTTTAGTCTGGGCTGGGCAGAAAGGTCTCAGCTCCTAAGGCCAGAGGTCCACTCTCTCACCCAGCACAGTAAGACTGCTGGGGTGTGCAGGTGAGGGGCTGGACACTCCTTCTCAATGGAGAGGAGCACTGGTGGCATGGGCCAATTGCCCTCAGTCTCCGAGAATCTGTCCCAGCCCATGAAGATATAAAGCAAGGGACCTTCACATTTCTATTGTCCAGTTCCTGGTCTTTTTTTTTTTTTTTTTTAAGAATTTATTTATTTATTCATCAGAGACGCAGAGAGAGAGGCAGAGACACAGGCAGAGGGAGAAGCAGGCTCCACGCAGGGAGCCCGATGCAGGACTTGACCCCAGGACCCTGGGGATCATGACCTGAGCCAAAGGCCGACTCTCACCCACTGAGCCCCCCAGGGGTCCCCAGCCCCTCATCTTATAGCTGGGAAAACTGAAGTCCAGGGAGGGACAGGATGTGATAAGAACTGAAGTCCAAGGTTCTTTCTGCTCTGCCCATGGAGGTAGGAGCTGATGAAGAAGAGGGCAAGAGGGAAGGAGAGAAAGAAGAGAGGGAGTAAGGAAAGGGCTGCAGGAAAGGGAGGGGTGAAGGGAAGAGAAGGTGAAAGAGGCCAGGGGCAAGTCCTGGGAAGCCCCACCCTCATAAACGACAAAAGCCAGGCTGGGCCAGGGATTTGGAGGGTTAAAACCCTTGCTCCCCTGGCCCCAGACTTTGTTCCAAAGAAATCTTTAGAAAGCAAAGGTTTTGGAATCAGATGGTCCTGGCTCTGGCACTCCTTTGTGATCTTGGGCAGCTTCCCTACCTGTCTGAGTTCACACTCTGAGACAGGCTCTGTTTTAAGCACTTTGTATGATTAACTGAGGCCACCGAGACCCGACCTGTAACCAAAACACCACTATCACGGTCCATTTTATGGATGAGGAAACTAAGGAATGCATGAAGTAAGTAATTTTCTGAGGATCACCAGCCAAGAAGCGGGGGAACCTGGTTTTGCCCCAGCCCATTGGCCTTGGAGTCTGAGCTCATGACCACAAGGTTACACCACCTCCCTTCATCCCCACCATGAGGACAGTTGAGAACTAAGTGAGTTTATGCCCATATGGTGTCAAAACGTAAAGTACAACTGTGCTCTTCCTTGTTCAGCCCTTGGGGACATCCCCTACCCCCTTCTGGCCCACCTCCTCCCCCCACAAAGTTGGAGTGGTCAGCCCCACCTAGCTTATCAAGGTGTTAAGGACTGAGTTTAGATGATTCATTTTGGACACAGTAACTTGGCTTTCGGGTCAGCCAAGGCCTAGAGCCAAATGTGACTCCACCACTTAGGAGAAGGATCACCTTTGGCAAGTCACTTAACCTCTCTGAGCCTCAGCTTCCCCATCTGTAGAATGGGATGCTAATAGCCACTTCATCCACTCATTCACTTGGGGGGAGGGTCCATAAAATTGATGACTTTCACAGTGCCTGGCATGCAGAACCCCTTAGTGTTTGCTGTTAAGCCCTGGTATGTGCCTGGCACCATGGTTGAGACCGGAGACTCAATGGCAAATACAACGGGTTCTTGCTCCAAGGAGCTCCAGCTCAACAGGAGAGAGCAGTCCTACCAGAGACTCGAAGGCTGTGGGTCTAGAAGAGGGACAGAGGCCTTTATTCTTGTCCAGAAATCAAGGTAACCAGGAGTGAAAGATGATGTTTTGATCAGAAGATGGGCAGAATTTTGCTTTCTTTCTTTTACGTTATTATTTCAGAAATTCCAAACAGAGGCAATTGGGTGGTTCAGTTGCTGAAGCATCCCACTCTTGATTTGGGCTCAGGTCATGATCTCAGGGTCCTGGGATCAAAACCCATGTCGGGCTCTGTGCTGGGTGTGGAACCTGCTTGAGATTCTCTCTCTCTCTCTCTCTCTCTCTCCCCCCCCAACTCTGCCCCTCCCGCCTCCCTGCTCATGCACGTGCCCTCTCTCAAAAAAAAAAAAAAAAAAAAAACCTAAAAAATTAAAATAGGGCAGCCAGGGTGGCTAGCGGTTTAGCGCCGCCTTCAGCCTAGGGTGTGATCCTGGAGTCCCGGGATCGAGTCCCACATCAGGCTCCCCGCATGGAGCCTGCTTCTCCCTCTGCCTGTATCTCTGCCTCTCTCTCTCTCTGTGTCTCTTATGAATAAATAAATAAATAAATAAATAAATAAATATAAAATCTTTTAAAAAATTAAAATAAACTTTAAAAAATTATAAACAATAATTCTAATTATTAGAATGAATGAATGAAATGGAGCAAAGACCTTTCCTTTCTCTGGCACTTAAATTCAATGATTAGTATTTTCCCCTATTTGCTTTGTTCTGTTTTTTGTTTTTGTTTTTGTTTTTGCCAACCCATTTCAAAGCAAATCGCCCCTAAAGCCTTCAGCATGCATCTTCATAATCTAAAGATACACTGTCGGGGCACCTGGGTGGCACAGTGGTTGAGCAGCTGCCTTTGACTCAGGGCATGGTCCCAGGGTCCTGGGATCGAGTCCCGCGCTGAGCTCCCCACAGGGAGCCTGCTTCTCCCTCTGCCTGTGTCTCTGCCTCTCTCTGTGTGTCTCTCATGAATAAATAAGATCTTTAAAAAAATAAAGACACACTGTCTTACATAAATAGACTAACAAAATTGGGGTACCTGGGTGGCTCGATGGTTGAGCGTCTGCCTTTGGCTCAGGGCGTGATCCCAGGGTCTTGAGATCAAGTCCCACGTCGGGCTCCCTGCATGGAGCCTGTTTCTCCCTCTGCCTCTTTTGCTGTGTCTCTCATGAATAAATAAATAAAATCCTTAAAATACATGTATACTAACAAAATTAAGAATCACTCCTATATGTTGTGTAATATTCAGTTAATAATCAAATTTCTCCATTGTCCCCAAGATGTATTTTATAGGTTCACCATCCTTCTTTCATTCTTTCTCTGTCTCTTCCTCCTTCCTTTCTTTCCCTCCTTTTCTCTTACTTTTATTTTTTGAACCAGGATCTTATCTAGGTTTATGCCTCGCAGATGACATTTCCTTTCAGTCTACAACAGACCTCCTGCTCATTTCTCATGGCATTGCCTTTCTGAAGAGTTTCAAGACTGTTGCCACTGTCCATTCTTAATTTATCTAAGTGGTTTCCTTGTGATGCCATATAATTCATTCTCTGAACCCATGCTCTTCCTATAAACCAGACTTAGATCCACAGACTTGATTAAATCCTGGCTACATATTCTTGGCAAGAATCTGGTGCGAGTAATATTCTGTACTTCACCTTGCATGGCAGACAGGTTGTTGTGCTGTTCGTGGTGTGTTGATGGGCAGCCAACCCTACCTCTCTTGCTGGAGAAATGTTAACACCTCTATGATTTGTAAGTAACCTGCCCTGTGCAGATGGGCAGGATTTTGATATATTGTTCCAGGCAAAGGGAAAAACCTAACCAAGGTAAAGAGGGAATTGGGGACTGGTCTGAGGCCTTTGGCTTTGAGGAAGAAGTGGGCAGGGAGGCTGCTGTTGGATGCGTGGAAACTAGAGTGAAGAATGAGAGTCCTGTATGGGAGCAGAGGGGAGCTGGGGAGGTTCTGAGCTGAGGAATAACTAGAGCAACAATCAGAACAGCACGGGGCAGCAAGAGAAAGGGTTTCCTTGGGGATTGGTGGAGAGGAGGGGTCAGGGCATCCCTGCCCATGCCTTCCTGGGGCCATCTTCAAGCCTCCCTCGGTGCCCCAGGGAGCAGGAACTCCCCTGGGCCCCAAAGCAGAACGGAAACTGTTGTAGGGAGCAGGGCGGGGAGCCAGGGGCACTCCTGTGAGACCCCAGTATGGTAGGAGGGACAGGGTGGCCAGTGAGGTAGCCACCTCCAGGGCCCCTGGGGAACAGTGCTGCCTTCTTCTTCCTCATCTCACCCCACTTCTTTTAGTCTATAAAAAGAGCTGCTCACAGGCACTTGGCCCTTCCCCTGTTTGTGCACCTGCCTGGCCACACCTTCTTTTATACTGTGATGAAATATCCATATCCTCAAATATACCTTTTTAACCATTTCCAACTGTTCAGTTCAGTGACATTAAGTACATTCACAGCATCATGCAACCATCACCACCATCCATTTTTAGAACTTTATTATCTTGCAAAACTGAAACATGGGACCCATCAAACAATAACTCCCTCTTCCTCCTCCCATCCTAACCCCTGGAAGACACCAGTCTACTCTGTCTCTATAAGTTTCACTAATGTAGGAATCCTACAGTATTTGTCTGTGACTGGCTTATTTCATTTATCATAATGTCCTCAAGGTTCATCCAGGTTGTAGCAGGTGTCAGCATTTCCTTCCTTTTTATGGCTGAATAATATTCCATTGTGTGGGTATTCCATGTTTTGCTTCTCCATTCACCAGACATTTGGGTTGTTTCCGCCTTTTGGTTATTGTGGGGAATGCGGCTATGAACACAAATGTACAAATATCTCTTCAAGTCCCTGCTTTCAATTCTTTTGCATATATCCCCAGTAGTAAGATGCCTGGATCATACGGTAATTCCACATTTAATTTTTTGAGGAACCACCATACTATTTTCCACAGTGACTGCTCCATTTTATACTCTCACCAACGATGCACAGGGGTTTCAATTTCTCCACACGCTCACTAATCTTGTTCATCTTTTCTTTTTTTAAGATTTTATTTTTAAGTAATCTCTACACCTCACATGGGACTTGAACTTACAGCTAAGATCAAGAGTCATGCTCCATTGTTTGTCTTTTTTTTTTTAAGATTTTATTTTTATTTATTTATTTGACAGAAAGAGAGAGCGCAAGAAGGGGGAATGGCAGGCAGAGGCAGAGAGAGAAGCAGGCTCCCTGCCATGCAAGGAGCCCAATGCAGGACTATGACCTGAGCCAAACGCAGACCCTTAACCTACTGAGCCACCCAGGTGCCCTGTTGTCTTTTTTATAACAATCTTCCTGATGGTTGAGAAATGGTATCACATTGTGGTTTTGATTTGCATTTTCCTGGTGATTAGTGATGTTGGGCATCTTTGCATGTGCTTGTTGACCATTTGAATATCTTCTTTGGAGAAATATATATTCAAGCCTTTGCCCCTTTTGTTATTAGGCTGTCTGTACCTTCTTATCTCACTGGATTCTCACTACCTCATACACTGATATCTGCTTTTATTGCTCTCTGTTCACAGAGGGAGAAATTGAGGCTCATAGACACCAAGCAACTTGCTCCAGACACCCAGTCAGTGAGAGTTCTGTGACTGAATCCACGACATATGCCCTTCTCGATACTTCTTCCTGCCTCTTGGTGTCTGAAGCTATTGCCCTGGAAATCCCACTGTGAGAGCCAGATCTGAACAGGAGCAAAGGTCACTTGTGCCAAGATGTCTATGGAGCGATATTTAAACTGGCATAATAAAGATGTCCCAAGGACAGAGGAGTCCTTTTTTGTTGTTTTGACAGAATGAACTATGTCTAGAACGCTAGGAAAGCGGGCCCATTTGAGAGTCCAGAGAAGTTCGCACCACATGAACTAGATGCTCTCCATACCCACTCCCTCTTTCTCCCAGACACACAGCTTGGCTGTACTTCCCGGCATCCCCTGTGGTCAGGGTGGCCATGTGACTGAGTTCTGCCAACGGCAGGCGGACCGAAGCCAGGAGCCCCACTTCCTGGCCTAGCTCCATTCTGTTTTTTTTTTTTTAAGATTTTATTTATTTATTCATGAGAGGCAGAGACACAGGCAGAGGGAGAAGCAGGCTCCATGCAGGGAGCCTGACGTGGGACTCGATCCTGGGTCTCCAGGATCACACCCTGGGCTGAAGGCGGCGCTAAACCGCTGAGCCACCCAGGGATCCCCCTGGCTCCATTCTCTTTCCCCATGTGCAGGATGATGGAGAGGAGTCCAGGCCCTGGGGGACAGTGAGGCCATGAGAAGGAAGGAGACTGGGTCCCTGAATGACCACAGACCAGGATCAGATGTCACTTGAGAAGAAAAAGCTTGTGTGGAATTAAACCACAGATTTTGGAGTTGTTTGCTGCAGGAAGCAGCCTTTCCTGACTAATACGCCCTCCTCCTCCTCCTCTGTGTTGACACTTAAAAGGGTTAAGGTTGAGGCTTGGTTGTTGAATCACTGAATGGAGGAGTGAACATTCTGCCTAAAACTCTAGAGGACTGAATGAGTGATTTCATCAGGTCCTCCTGACAAGAGGTTTGTCAGGGGCCAGAACTGATGTACAAATATCTGGGGTTTGGCACCCACACAGCTATTCCCCAGGTCCTCATGTCTCACCCTGTCTCCCCACCACCTCCCAGGGTGACCTTGGGCAGGCCAGCTCCCATGTCAGTAATGTTAAGGGCTTCCCCATTGGGATGTGCAGTGGGGGGAAAGGCGTCCCCTGCCCCATACCAGGACAGCATATGCCACGAAACTAAACAGATATGGTTGTAGAGGATTTATTATTTCAGGAGGCCTGAGAGAGAAGGGCAGGACAGGAGCAGTGGTGGTGGTGGAGATCCCAAGATGCTTGAGGGCCCTGTGCATGGGCAGCGAGCAGGTTAACACTTGCAGTGTCCATGTTGGGCAGATGATCCTGGGCTCCAGGGAAGACACTAAGTTTTATTCCCCATGTCTTGGACCTGAGCCCCACAGCAACCCCATAAAATGGGTATTCTCATTCTCAAGTGAGGCTCAGAGAGGTTCAATGATCTTCTCAGAACACACAGCGATAACCACCCTGCTGAACTGCCCCAAGCTTCCTCGGTAAGAAACAAGCACATATAAAGGCTATTTCTTTTGCCTGGTGAATCTATTGTCCCCAAGTGCAGATAATCCTCAATCCTAGTCCTTATGCTGACCCCTGCCACCTGAGAACAATCTCCACCTAAGGCTCTTTCACTTAACTATGCCCTGCACAATCCCAGGGCCAGAAAATTTCCACCTTGTCCCCCTCCCACATAGTTCCTAAAATTCTTCCATTCAACCACTTGGCCTCTTAAGCATTTGCCCTCTTTTCCTATAGAAATACAGCTAGAGCCTGTTAATATCAAGCCAAGGGTAGTCATTTACACCGTAGTAAAAATTCGGTTACTGGTTATTTGGGAAAGGAGAAAGGAAAAGTGGGGGACTCTGAAGAGGTCAGGCCTGGGTGTTGGAGGTTGAAGGAGTCGTCAAGACCAGAGGGAAACGAGAAGAGTAAAGAGATCCAATGCATAAATAAAATGGGGAAGAAAGGTGAATCTGGCTTCACAGTTGACTCAGCAGGCTGCTTTCTAGATGAACTCGAGTCTCCATAATGATGGGTGAGGGCTTTTGGTGGGTGGGGGTGGGAGAGGAACATTGCTTTTATTGATTCAGTCTGTAGCCATCCGTTGAGCCCTGATTCTGAGCCAGCCCCTGTGCTCTGTACTCTGTGTTAGAGGCCAGGAGACAAAGTAACTCAGGCACGGGACCTTAGTCCAACCAATGGGGCTGGATAACAGGCCTCCAAGTTCTGAGAGTTCTGGACAGACTGTGATCAGGGCTGTTAAGTGGGAGCAGAGGGTGAGGGGACATCTGAAAAATAAAGCTCAATGGCTGGCTACCTGGGATGCACGATACCTTGGAGGGCCTGGAGGGTTGGACATGTGCAGGTGACAGGGAGACATTCCGGGCATCAGAGGAGCCTGGAAAAAGACCTGGAAGTGGAAATGTTTGGCCTGGGTTTGGAGAACAGGGAGCTGGAGTCCAACATGTGTGAAGGGAAGTAAGGCAGGGCTGGAGACTAGGGTGCAGGCTCCGGAGCTTTCACCTCAGCTTGGGGCAATGGGGAGCCATTGGAGGGTTTTGAGTCAGGGGGTGACTGACCAGGATTGTGGCCTCTCTGGCTACGGCGGGGCAGAAGACGGGTTGGAGGGAGACAATTGACAGTGTGGAAGCTCGTCTGAGGGTGACAGCTTCAGGGACAGAGACAAAAGATGGCAGAGAGATTTGTTGGCATAGGCTTGTGTTGCAGGGCAGCTGTAATGGCCGGGAGACAGGGCTCTCCGAGCCTTCCTGGTGGAGCCAAGGCCATGGTCTTCAGGGCAGGGCCCTTCCTCATGGGTCCAGCTTCTGGAGAAGCTTCTTCACCCAGGGCACTCTGGGGTCAGCACAGATCTCCCGATCCTTGACAGTTAGGAAGCTGGAAGGAGGAAGGAATTAGGGAGTGTTAACATGCAGCAAGGATGCCACAGCCCTTCTCTGGAAGCTTAGCATTTATGAGTCACTTACTGTATGCAGAGACGCCCACTATACAGTGGCTTAGCATTTATGAGGCACTTGCCCTGTGTAGGAGTACCTGCTATATAGAGTGGTTCAACATTCATGAGGCCCCTGCTGTTTGCAACCACTGTTCTTCAGGGGAGGAGAGGGGAGAAAGAGCAGCTAAACTTCCTGGACTCTCAGTTCCTCAGCCCCAGGCTTGAGTGCCAGGTCAGGCCAGGGAATAAAATGCCCAGGAGTCTCATAACCATTGCTGACATTGCCTTGGGAGAGAGAATATTGGGTAGTAGCCAAGAGTGTGAATTTTGGAGTCAACCTATCTAGGTTAGAATCCTAGCTTGTCTGTCACTGGCAAGTCTGTTCGTTTCTCATTCATAAAATGGGGATGATAACTTGGGTCCAACCTCATAGGATTTGAATGAAGGTTAGATGAGTTAAGATAAACTGAAGTGCTCAGAACAGTGCACAACAGCGAGTAGTGCTCTGTAACGGTACCAGGAGCTGGCCCAAACTTTTAACAATGATGTTCTTAATAAATCCTATGAGGCCCTATTAGTCTACCCATTTCACAGGTGAAGAAAGTGAGGCCCAAAGGGGTAAAGCAGCTTGCCTGAGTGCCAGAGGCGGTAAGATGTGATTCACTGTGCCTCCTGGGGACCTGAAGCACAGAGAAGGGAGGTAGGCACTGACCCAGGTGCACACAGCAAAAGCGGGCTAAGACTCCTTCCCTTGCCCAAGGTGTGTTAAGTACCAGGCTAGGCTCCTGGCTCACTCTGTCTCAGCCATTGTTGGCAGGAGCGGACTTAAAGCTGGCCAAGGTCAGAGACATCCCCACAGCCCAACTCCCTTCCTGCCTCTCGAGAGCCTGTCCACGGGGCCTGGAAGCTCCGGCACCCCTTGCCCGTCTGACCTGCCCCCACTCCACGACAACCAATGAATAGAAAGAACAAAGAAGGCAGCACTGTTGATCTTGGCCACGTAGGCAGCCTGCCCTGGCTGCTGTGTGACACTGGGCAAGACTCAGCCCCTCTCTGAGTCCCCATTTGTCAAGACACATTTTTTCCAGAATGGCTCAAAATCTAGTAATCACAGGAGCTGTCTTCTACTGAGCATCTATTATATGCCAGACACCGAGCATTACACCCTCCACTTACTATTAGTGTACATCGTGCTGCTCAAGAGGTCCCATAACCTTTGCCCCTTTCCTCACCTGTCAAAAAGGGATCATAGCAGTACCTACAACATAGGGTTGTTTCAAGGATTAAATGAGTTAATAACTATAAAGTGTTTATAACAGTGCCTAGCACTTAGCAAGCACTCTTCACATGTTTGATAAATAAAAATAAATGAAGGAGGGGTGCCAGACAGGCTTGGCTGGAGGAGCATGAGACTCTTGATTGCGGGGTTGTGAGTTCGAGCCCCACATTAGGTATAGAGATTCATTAAAAGTCAAATCCTTGAAAATGATAGATAGATAGATAGATAGATAGATAGATAGATAGATAGATAGATAATAGATGATAGATGATAGATAGAGCGAGCTGACCACTGCTGTTATACTGATGGGAGAACTGAGGTTCAGGGTTGAAATGATACAAACTCATTTCAGTCCTCTTTGTTATTCATCCACAGACCCCTGTGAGGGATGGATGATAAGTAAGGAGGAGGAAGATAAGAAGATGATGGAAACCCAAAGGGGACCATGAGGCCCCAGGCCCAGACACCCCAGTGAGTGGGTTGGCAGGTGGCAGTCTGGAGGATCTGGAGCAGCAGCCGGAGGGGCTGCCCCCAGGACAGGACATCACCCTGCCAGTGGCAGGCAACAGCCCAGGCTCCAGGCCAAGGAAAAGAAAGCAAAGATGTGGGAGGAAAGAGGCAATGAAGAACAAGAACCACAGGAGAAAGCCCTGAACGGGGACCCAGGAGTCCTGGTTCCAGCGGGCCAGGCTGGAGCAAACCACTTCCCCTCCCTGCACCTGTATCTCCATCTGCAAAATGCAAATGATCGCACTCCTCGCACTCTGCACTCCCTGTGGGACGTAGGACGGCTGTGAGGGTTACCCCAGTTTGCACAGTAGGAACCACGCGTGGCCATAGAATGCACTCCCTGTCAGCTCAATATTCGTCGGGTAAGAATTGGCTGCCTGGAAAAACTCCCAGGGCGCTGGGGAGGATTCCAGATGCTTCCGGTGGGAGCGTTGCTGCTGACTCAGAGGTTCTGGGCACGCTGCCGGTCGCCTGCACCCCACTCTACAGCTCTGCACTGCCCACACGCACTCTACCGTGTGTACTGACAGCCGGCGCCCAGCTCATTCAGCTCCGCAGCACGCCACCTGGCACCCAGTGGGCACCCAAGGATATTTGTTGAATGAGCACACGATTGTTTTTGCTTGGTACACCCAAGCCTGGGCTGAGCCGTTTCCAGGATGGAGGTCAGCTGCACTCCTCCCGTCCCTGGGTCTGCCCCCACACCTGCTCCTGGGCCTTCCTGGCCCAAACCTGGCAGGCTCTCCAAGGCAAGGCCCTGTCTCCCCAGCTCATACTCACACCACGCCAGGCCTCCGGCAGGAGTCTGAAGTCCAGTAGAAATACTTCAGCAGACGCAGGGGCAGAGGGTGACGGATGTAGTCCCGGCAGCAGATACTGTCTTCCACGTTGGCACCGTAAGGACCTGCAGGAGCGAGGAGCTCAGAAGATTCTGGGCTCGGACAGGTCGCCCTCGGCCCCCAACCTCTGAGCGAGCACTTCTATTCTCATTTGGAAGTTTGGTGTTGGGGGAAGCTCTGGGCCCTCAAAGTCCTCACTCTCGGGGTCTCCGAGGAGCACTGAGGCCCAATCTGGGTGAGGCCGCTCGAGGTTAGAGGGATTCACAGGGCCTGAGAGTGGACGAAGCCCTAGGCTTCTCGGTGGGACCCGACACTCTGCACAGGAACGGGCCGTACCCTCCACGGTGAGGTGGGCGCCGGCGGCAGCACCCGGAGCTTGTCGGTAGCGCCCGGTGCCCAGCCCCAGCCCCGCTGGATCAGCCGCGCTTGACGGGTCCCCAGGCCATCAGAGAAGTCGGCCTCAGCTCACACCTACTCCAGGCTTCGTGGTGCCCGTGGGGGAGGCTGAGGTCCGGAGAGGGGGAGGGCTTCCCCAGAGTCATACACCCTGAGTCTGGAGAGTCAGGGTGAGGACTCGAGCAGAGTCCAGTTGCGTAGCCCTGGGTTTGAGCCCGCCCTGCTCTGCGCCGAGTCACCAGGCCACTGTGGGGAAGTCACTTAACATCTCTGAGGCCCGCTTGCCTCCTCCAACCAGAGGGGTGATGATAGTACCAAATCAGTGGGGCCCTTAATGCAGGGAAAGCTCCCCGGAAACCCCCAAACTGAGCAATTATTGTTCCTAGCTGCCTGACTCCTGACCCAACACAGGGTAGGAGGATTTATGCTGCGATGGAGAAGAGAAGATACGGACTCAGTGTTGAGGGCAGGTTGTGGAGCAAAAATGAGGTGGTAGGAGAGCAGGACCAGCTTTCCAAGGGAATATCCCTCACCCCAGCTCCTGCCTTTTCCCAACCCACATGGCCCCCTTTGGTGGCTCCCTTTCACACCCCAAGGGTCCTGTGCTTAAGCTCACTGTAATAGAGGACCCCAGGCCATGCCCACAACAACCCCCCAACCCAGGAGAGACAGATCCTGGACTCCAAGCCTGCGAGACTACCCATTTCACAGATGTGTAAACCAAGGCCCAGAGAAACAGCTGTGCCTAGGCCAGAGCCAGCAGCAGACTGGGGTCATCCTCTCTCCATCCAGTGCTCTCTCTGCTTTGTGAGGAAGATACCGTAGTGCCTGACCCTGGCCTCTGCAGGGAGTCCTTCTTCTCCCCAGCCTACCTGCCTCAGTCGCTTGAAGTGTCAGAACAAGGAAGACAAGGGCAGCCAGGAGCGGAGTCTTCAGGCTGGCCATGCTCTTGTTCTTGGTCGCCTAGCCCAGGTGTCTGCAATCACCGGATGACAGGAAGGCTTGGTATTTAAACACTTGGTACACCCACAAGTCTCAGACGCTCTTAGTCACTGGTGGGCTCTGAATCGGTGACATTCACGTTATGAAAGAAGAACTCCTGCTTCCTCCAAATAAAAGGAAATTCTCTGTGGCTGGGAACAGCTCAGAGGGGACCCCCAACTTGTCCTTTCCTCTGAGTCTCAAGAGATTTGCAAAATCCCCCTTGAGCTGGGCCTCTCAGGGACCTGTGTGTCCTCACTGTAGGGCCTTCACCACGGCACTGGATGTCTCTGGGAATCAGTTTGCCCATCTGGAAATGGGGGTGATGCTTTCACAGCCCTACCTATTTCCCTCAGAAGTTGCTCATAAGGCAGTGTGAATGGGGACGGGGGCTGGCCAGTCCTAAACCTTCACCCAGAATGGAGGTGTCTGTAGCCTTGATGATCTGCATCATGGATCTTCCTTCCAAACAAGAACTCTTCAGGCTGGCTTTTCTGGCTCCCACCAGCATCTTCCAGGGCTTCGCACACAATCCCAACTTAGGCCAATTCATGATCCCCTCCACAGTTGCAAAGAGCTTCCACACACTTCCATCTTGCCTGTTCTTCCTTCCCAACTGTCTCCAGGCTTTTCCTCACCTCTCGCCATATCCTGCTGATTCTGCTTCCTACGTTTCTCTCTCTCTCTTTTTTTTAAATTTATTTATTCACGAGAGACACAGAGAGAGAGGCAGAGACATTGGAAGAGGGAGAAGCAGGCTGCCCGCAGGGAGCCCAATGTGGGACTCGATGCCAGGACCCCGGGATCACCCCCTGAGCCAAAGGCAGATGCTCAACCACTGAGCCACCCAGGTGCCTCTACTTCCTATGTTTCTCTTGGATCTCCTGTCTTCTATCCCCATTGCTCTTGCCCAGTCCAGGCTGCCTCCACCTTGGACTTGGATGTTGTCTCTCAATCCCCTGTCCATGCCACAGTGACCAGGACGGCCCAGATTGAAAGTGGCACAGGCCTCTCTCCTGCTTCAAAATGCTTCTGTGACCCTTTGACCCAAGGGCAGAGCTCAAGGTCCTGACTATGGCCCTTGGGGCCCCCTTCCCAGACATACTCCCTCCCACACTGGTCTCTCCCCCCTAAGGGATCACACCACACTCACTCCTCACACTTCCTCAAAGAGCTCTGCAACCTGTCCTTCACCATCGGTGCCCTTTCTACTTCTCTACGGCATAAACTCCTACTCTTGCCCCAAGTGCCATTTGAAATGTCACCTTCTAGGTAAGCACATCCCTCGGGACTTGAAAGTTCTGGAGGGTGACCTAGAACATGGACTTGGGTAGACTCTGTCAGGTTTTCTCTTTCTTGACCTCTTCCCAGAAGCTGAACTCTTGGAAGGCAAGGATCTGCTTATATCTGTCTTGGCATCCCCAGTGACTACCAAGAGTGGGGTACATGGTGGGTGCTCAGAACACATCCAATGAAGGAGAATCTGAGGCTCAGATAACAAGGGGACTTACCCAAGGTCACACAGCCAGTAAGTGATGGAGCCAGCTTAGAAACTCAGGACCCGACACTCCATTTGCAAAGGGCCACATCCAACCATTCACTCATTCAACAAATATTTATTAAACCTTATAGTAGACAAAATAACAGTCCCTCCAATGTGTCCACATCTTAGTTCCTGAAATCTGTGAATATGTGATCTTACATGATAACAAGGACTTTGCAGATGTATTTATGTTAAAGACTGTAGGAGTGCCTGGGTGGATCATTCAGTTAAGACTCTGCCTTCGCCTCAGGTCATGATCCCAGGGTCCTGGGATGGAGCCCCATGTTGGGCTCCCTGCTCAGCAGGAAGTCTGCTTCTCCCTCTCATTCTGCTGCTCCCCCTGCTTGTGCTCTCTCTCTCTGTCAAATAAATATATAAAATCTTTTTTAAAAAAGTTAAAGACTGTAAAATAAGGAGATTGTCTGGATTTTCTGGGTGAACCCAAAGTCCTCACAGAATCATTATAAGAATGGATTAGACTCAGAGCAGATGGAATGACAGAAGCTGAAGTCTGGAAGATGGAGGTTGATGAGCCTGCAGAAAGTCTCTGGAAGCTGGAAAAGGCAAGGAGCTTCCGGAAGGAACACAGCCCTGTTGACATCTCAATTTCAGTCCACTGAAACTGATTTAGGACATCTGACTTCCTAACTGTAAGAGAGTGAATCTGTGTTGCTCAAAGCCACTAGGTTTGTGGTCATTTGTTACAGCAGCAAGAGGGAACTAATACGAGCCCCCGTCATGTGCCAGGTACAGGGCCAGGATCTGGGATATGGCAGTGAACAGGTCCCTGCTAGCGCAGATTTTACCCTGGAGGCTAATGAGAGACAGACAAATACCAAACAGGGTAATATCAGGCTATTGTGAGTGCTGTGAAGAAAATCAAACAGAAAAAAAGAGACAGTGACAATAGGGAAGCAGTTTTGGGTTGTCGGTAAAGGCCTTTATGAGGAGGTGACATTCGTGCTGAAATCCACAAGCTACCAAGGAGCCTGCCAGGAAGAAAGAGCAAGTGCCAAGGACTTCACAAGGCAAGGGGCGCCTGGGTTGCTCAGCCAGTTGAGCCTCTGACTCTTGATTTTGGCTCAGATCATGAACTCACAGGTTGTGAGATAGAGACCCGCCTCAGGCTCAGTGTTTAATGCAGAGTCTGCTTGGGATTCTCTCTGTCTCCCTTTGCCCCTCCCCATGCTCATGCTCTCTTCTCTCTCTCTCTATCTCTTTTTTTTAAAGATTTTATTTATTTATTCATGAAAGACAGAGAGAGAGAGAGAGAGAGAGGCAGAGACATAGGCAGAGGGAGAAGCAGGTTCCAGCAGGGAGCCTGACGTGGGACTCAATCCCAGGACTCCAGGATCAGGCCCTGGGCTGAAGGCAGGCGCCAAACCTCTGAGCCACCCAAGCATCCCTCTATCTCTTATAAATATATATATATATATATATTTTTTTTTTTTTTTTTAAAGGCCCTGACAGGCCGAGAGGGCTGAGCAGCTGGGGGTGGAGGGAGCAGGAGGTGGCTAGGGCCGAGTTGGAGAAGCTGGCAGGCAGGGTGAGGCAGCTGCTATCCCCGTGAGCCTCCCAATGGAGATGTACCGTATCACCTGGGAAGACCTCGTGTCAAATGGTCTTATACAAAGCCAGTCGCAGAAGGACAGATACTGTATGATTCCACTTCTATAAGGTTCCTAGTAGTCAAATTCATAGACACAGACAGTAGAATGATGGTTGCCAGGGGCTGGAGGGAGGAGGGAATAGTTGGTGTTTAACGAGCCCCATTTTAGTTCCGGAAGATGGAAAAGTTCTGGAGATGGATGGTGGTGATGGGGGCACAGCAACATAAATGTGCTTAATGCCACTTAATTGTACTCTCAAAAATGGCTACATTGGTAAATTTTATGTTATATATATTTTACCTATTAAAAAAGTGAGTCAGAGGAATGTGCAACTTTTTTTAAAAGATTTTATTAATGAAAGATGCAGAGAGAGAGAGGCAGAGGGGGAAGCCAGAGGGAGAAGCAGACTCCCTGTGGGGAGCCTGATGCAGGACTCAATCCCAGGGCCCTGGGATCACAACCTGAGACAAAGGCAGATGCTCAACCACTGAGCCACCCAAGTGCCCCAGAGTGTGCAACTGTTAATCTCCAGGTCATGAGTTCAAGTTCCACCTTGGGTATAAAGATTACATACATACATACATAAATCTATCTTTAAAAGAAAAGCATATGAGGGATCGCTGGGTGGCTCAGCGGTTTAGGTTTAGCGCCTGCCTTTCGCCCAGGGCTCGATCCTGGAGTCCCGGGATTGAGTCCTGCATCGGGTTCCCGGCATGGAGCCTGCTTCTCCCTCTGCCTGTGTCTCTGCCTCTCTTTCTCTGTGTGTGTGTGTCTAACATGAACAAATAAATAAATAAATCTTTTAAAAATAAAAATAATTTTAAAAAAGCATATGAAAAGATGTTCCGCATCATATGTCATCAGGAAAATGCAAATTAAAACAACAATGAGGTACCACTACATAGTCATTGGAATGGCCAGAATCTGGAACACTGACAATAGTAAATTCTGGTGAGGATGTGGAACAGGAATTCCAATTGATTGTTGGTGGGGATGCAAAATGGCACAGCCACCCCAGAATGCAGTTTGGCAGTTGCTTACAAAACCTAAACATACTCTCACCACAGAATCCAGTGATCATGCTCCTTGGTATTTAACCCAGAGAAGTTACTTATGCCCACACAAAAGCCTACAGTCATAGTCATAAGTGCCAAAGCTCAGAAGTAACCAAGATGTCCTTCATTGGGGAACAAATAAACTGTGGCATAGCCAGACAATGAACTACTACTCAGCGCTAAAAAGAAATGAGTTTTAATGAGTTACCAAGCCGTAAAAAGAGATGGAGTTGTCTTAAATCTACTTAAATCTTACTAAGTGAAAGAAGCCAATTTGAAAAGATGGCATATTGTATAATCCAACTATATGACATTCTGGGAAAGACAAAACTATGGACACAGTAAAAAGGTCAGTGTTTGCTGATGGGGTTATGGGGAAGGAAAGATGAATAGGAAGAACAAGAGAACTTTTTTTTTTTTTTTTTTTTTTTAGCAAGAGTACTTTTAGGGCAGTGGAAACACTCTGACTGACTTCTCGCCTTCAGAACTAGATGGCAAGAAATTTCTAGTTGTTTGAGGCCCACTTGGTTACGGCGGCTCTAGGGAGCCCATTTGTACCTACTCATAGAGACTTTGGAAGAATACACAGAAGCAGAGACTAAACACCACCCAGAAGCCCCTGAGCAGGTGTTTGTAGAGAAATTGCTTCCGTGGATACATGTCATTAACATATCTTTGTCCAGACCCATAGAAATGCAAAGCCAAAAGAGTAAACCGTAATGTAAACTATGTGATAAGGATGTGTCAATGTAGGTTCACAGTTGTGACAAATGGACCACTCTGGTTGGGGATGTTGATAATGCGGGAGGCTAGGCATGCATGGCCCAGAAGGTATATGGAAATTCTCCGTACCTTCCTCTCAGTTTTGCTGTGAACTTAAAACTGCTCTAAAAAATTAAAAGTCTTGGGGCACCCAGGTGGCTCGGTGGTTGAACATCTGCCTTTGCCTCAGGTCATGATCCTGAGGTCCTGGGATCGAGATCCACATTGGGCTCCCTGCAGGGAGCCTGCTTCTCCCTCTGCCTATGTCTTTGCCTCTCTCTGTGTTGCTCATGAATAAATAAATAAAGTCTTTTAAACAATTAAAAATTAAAGTCTTTTTTTTTTTTAAAAAAAGGTGTTACCCAGAATCTAATCAAGCTTCTAATCCTAACTTCCAGTTTATAAGAAAGACAAAGGCTAGGGGAAGATGAATGATCCCATGAGAAGATAGACATCTCCAGAAAGAGGAACCTTCCAGATCCTCTACAAGACAACTGTCCTGAGATCAAAAATACATCAGTGTTGTTAGAAAAAAAATGGACAGGAGGGCACTTGGCTGACTCAGTTGGTTAAGTGTCTGCCTTCGGCTCAGGTCATGATCTCAGACCAAGCCCCACATCAGACTCCCTGCTCAGTGGGGAGTCTGCTTCTCTCTCTTCTGTCTCTCCCAAATAAATAAATAAAAGCTTTAATAAATAAATAAAATAAATATTAAAAATAAAAAAGTGGATAGAGACATTTAAGGTTAAAGAGATTTAAGAGACATAACAGCCTGATATGTGCAGTATGTGGCCTTTGATTGAATCCTAGTTTTGGAAAAACAACTATACAAGACATTTTGGGTGGGACGTCTGGGTGGCTCCGTGGTTGGGTGCCCTCCTTCAGCTCAGGTTGTGATCCCGGGATCTGGAATCAAGTCTCACAGCAGGCTCCTCACAGGGAGCCTATGCCTATGTCTCTGCCTCCCTCTGCCTATGTCTCTGCCTCTCTCTCTCTCAGTATGTGTCTCTCATAAATAAATAAATAAATCCTTTTTTTTTTTTAAGACATTTTGGGGACAAATGGGGAAATTTAAATACTAGGACTTTATTGGTGATCTTCTTAGGTGGAATAAAGACTTTAAGAATGTGTAGGAGAAGGTCCTTGTTCTTAAGAGATGCATACTAAAGTATTTAGGGGTGAAGGTCATCATGACCTTATTTTTTTTTTAAGATTTTATTTATTTATTCATGAGAGACAAAGATAGAGAGAGGCATCATGCCCTGAGCAGACACTCAGGCAGATGCTTAACCACTGAGCCACCCAGGCATCCCCATGATGGCCTTATTTTTGAAGAGTTCATGTTCAGGGGAAATCTATATTTGTGTGTGTGTGTGTACATGTGTATATATCAATGTGTGTGTATATATTGATGTGTGTATATGTAAGTGCATATAGATACATGTATGCATGTGCATGCATATAGGTGTGTTTGTATATGCACATGTATATAGGTACATGTTTATATGCTTACATATATATGTGTGTGCATATGTGTGTGTGCACATACATGGTTGTGTATGTCTATGTACTTGTATACTTGTATATATATATATAGATATATATATATATATAGATATATAGATATATAGATATATAGATATATATTGACATCCCAGAGAGGAAAAGAGAGAGACAAAGCAAATACAGCAAAATATCAACAATGTTGCAGCTAGGTGGTGGATATGCTAACCATCATTCAACTACAAAATTCCTGAGTATTTTAAGTGTTTTATAATAGGGGCACCTGGGTGGCTCAGTGGGTTGGGTCTCTGACTCTTGGTTTTGGTTCAGGTCATGATCCCTGGCTCATCAGATGGAGCCCTGCCTTGGGATCTGTGCTCAGCTGGGACTCTGCTTCAGATTCTTTCCCCTCCCTTTCCTTCTCTCTCTGCTCCTCCACAACCCCCTCCCTGCATACATGTGTGCTCTCTCTCTCTCTTTCTCTCTCAAATAAATAAATAAATAAGTAAATAAAATCTTAAAAAATATATTTCATAATAAAAACATGAGGAGAAAAGAAGAAATACTTTTTGAATGTGGAAGTCATCCTGTGAAAAATTAACTGTCATTGGAAGATTGCAAGTGACAGACAAAGAACCGGTCTGGTGGTTCTTCATCTGAACCCGGGGTTTTCTTACACGGGGCCCTCCAGGGCAGAGGCCCCTCCAGGGGTGGGCTCAGGGGCTCCCCCTGGAGAGCACCTGCATCCCCTGGGACTCAGAGAGGCCCCAATCCCTTCCTGCTGGCTCAGCCTCTGCCACCCCATCACCCTGTTTCCCTGGGGCTTGGAGGTAAGGTGAGCCACACCTGCAGCCAGCCGGCCTCTGTACCCCAGGGCCCATTGGCCTCCCTGGAGCAGGAGTAGAGGGCAGGTACGGTGTTCAAGGAGCCCTGAATTCCCAGACAGGACTCAAGAGACCTGCTTTCAAAGAAAGGAAAGGGGAGTTCCTCTCAGGACTGAAGGTGGGAATCACCGGCGGTTGCCCACGGGGACGTTTTCTCCCCACCTAGGGGCAGTTGATATGGCTCCTATCCTTCTGAGCTTGCTCTGGAAAGCTCCCAGATCAAATCCTCTTTTCCCCAAACTTCCTTCATTTAAATTAATTTTTGTTTATTAAAAAACACGTAAAGGGGGGCAACTGAGTGTCTCAGTCAGTTGAGTGTCTGCCTTCAGCTGGGGTCGTGATCTTGGGGTCGTGGAATCAAGCCCCGCGTTGGGCTCCCTGCACAGCGAGGAGTCTGCTTCTCCCTCTGCCTCTGACTCTCTCCCTGCTCATGCTCTGTCTCTCTCTCTCTCAAATATACAAATAAATAAATAAAATCTTAAATAAACAAAACATGTAAAGGTGGAGACAACTCAAACATCCACTGACAGTTGAACAGATAAACACAATATAGTACATGCATATAATGGAATATGATTCAGCCTTGGGGTGCCTGGGTGGCTCAGTGGGTTCAGCATCTGCCTTTGACTCAGGTCATGATCCCAGAGTCCTCAGATAGAGCCCCCGGATAGAAGCAGGGAGCCTGCTTTTCCCCCTGTCTCTGCTGCTCCCCCTACTAGTGTTCTCTTGCTCTCTCTGTCAGATAAATTAATCTTAAAAAAAAAAAAAAGAAAAAGAATATGATTCAGCCTTAAAAAGGAAGGAAGTTCTTTTTTATTTTTTTAAGATTTTATTTATTTATTCATGAGAGACACAGAGAGAGAAGCAGAGACACAGACACAGGCAGAGGGAAAAGCAGGCCCCATGCAGGGAGCCTGATGCGAGACTGATCCCAGGACCCCAGGATCACATCCTGAGTCAAAGGCAGGCACTCAACCGCTGAGCCACCCAGGCACCCCAAAAGGAAGGAAATCCTGACTCATTCTACAATATGGGTGAATCTTATTTCACTTGAGGGTATTACACTGAGTGAAATAAGCCAGACACAAAAAGACAAATGCTTTATGATTCCACTTATATGAGGTCCCTAGCAGTTGTCACCTTCACGGAGACAGAAAGTGACCTGACTGTACTGGGGACTGAGGACCGGGCTGTTTGATAGCACACAGTGTCAGTTCGGGAAGATGAAGAAGTTAGAGAGGGTTGGTAGTAGTGGTGGCAGCACAACGACATGGATGTACCCCGTGCTACAGAGCTCTGCACTTGACGTGGTTAATATGGGAAATTTTATGTTAATGTTTATCTCACCACAAGAGAAATACACATAATCACATATAAATGGGTATTCACACAAGTACAGAGTTTAGATCTCATTACTCGCCCCAGAGGCAGGAACGGGGTAATAAGTAGGTGGGGGTAGGTGTTCAGGTTGGGTGGGGAGACTTAACTTTCCACCAAATATCCTTTTGCATGGTCTGAGACTTTTTTCCAGGCACATGATTGACTTATTCAAAAAAGATAACATTTCTAATTTATGCGGTGCAAAAGGAGTAGCCTGACAAATAATTCTCCCACCTCTGACCACCACCCAGCTGTGTAGCATTTCTTTTCTGAGAAAAACAGGCTTAATGGTTTTGTGTTTGTCCTTCAAAAACAATGTAAGCGGGATCCCTGGGTGGCGCAGCAGTTTGGCGCCTGCCTTTGGCCCAGGGCGCGATCCTGGAGATCCGGGATCGAATCCCACATCGGGCTCCCAGTGCATGGAGCCTGCTTCTCCCTCTGCCTGTGTCTCTGCCTCTCTCTCTCTCACTGTGTGCCTATCATGAATAAAAAAAAAAAAAAAAAAAAAAAAAAAAAATTAAAAAAAACAAAAACAATGTAAGCATATGCAAGCACATATGTAAAGGCATTCCTCTGAAAGCAGTGGAAGGGAGGGAGGTGGGGGAGGACAAGCGGCATATAGTAAATAAGAAAATACTGTTCTGCACTGTGCTTTTTTTCACCTGAAATGCGTCTGGAAGCAGTGCCTTGTAACGCATTTAGGCTGGCTGCATGCTGCCCAGTGGCTGTGTGGTTTTCCACAGCATGGATATACTAAAATGTATATAGCCAGTCCCCTATTGATGGACATTTTGGGTTTTTCCAGTCTTTTTCATTTAAATTTTTAAAAATGCTGAAATAACTTTCCTTGAACAAACTTAAAAGGGGAATGCATCTGGTGGATAAATTCCTAGAAGTAGATTGTCTGGGCTTTTGCTTCCAGTGAGATGCAAAGAGAAAAGTCCCTGCACCAAACAGCCACCTTGGAGGTTCCCCTTTTCAGCAAAAGCAGGAGGGGGGGTTCCAGGAGGGGGCTCCACGTGGGGCTGTGGGGACTCACCAGGCCCCTGATTTTGGAGTGGCTGTGAGCCCCACCCCACCCTGAAGCCTCGCGGGGTGGGGGAAGCATCCTGCCACCCTCCACTTGGCTAGATGAAGATCAGCACCCCAGTTTTCCCATGATCTGGAAGGAAAGACGGGCACATTTAATTGAGGGCAATGGGCTGGCATGTCTGGGTGCTTGTGGGCAAAGAAAATTGGTCAAAAGCCCCACCAGGAGGCAAGGTCTTTGCAGGTCTGCCACTTGCGCCAGACAAGCAGATTACAAGGCAAGTGGGAAATCCTGATATGGAGAGAGGGGGTGAAAAGGAAGAAGTAAGACTTTGGGGCTAGTTAGCCACAACACCCAGTATGATGATGATGATGATGACGATGATGACGGTAATGATGTCAACTGCTACTTACTGAGTGCCAGAGGTACTAGGTCCTGTCTTTTGTATTCACTATCTCACCGTCTCCCCACAGCAACACTTAGAAGGGGCCACCATCATCATCCCCAGTTCTCAGCAAAGGAAACTGAGAATAAGGTCAGATAAGGACAGAGGGAGTTCACAGCCAGCGAGTGGTGGGGCTTGAATTTGGGCTCAAGTCTGACACCAGAGCCCAGCTGCACCCTAACCGCTCACCCTCTGCAGTTGGGGTCAGATTAGGCACAGAGGCACCAGGGAGGGTCACAAGCCACCTGTGGAGTCCGAAACAGCCTGAGTCAACCAATGCCTTGGATGAGGAACCAAGGCTCAGAGACCGGAAGCCATCTGCTGAGGCCACACTAGGGAGTCTGGATTGGATCCCAGTTTTTGAGTTTTGTGTTTAAGATACAATTCACATATTATTAAAAAGTCATCCTTTTAAAGGGTATATAATTCAGTGGTTTTAAAGATATTCACAAAGGGGCAGCCTGGGTGGCTCAGTGGTTTAGTGCTGCCTTCGGCCCAGGGCATGATCCTGGAGACCCGTAATGGAGTCCCATGTCGGGCGCCCTGCATGGAGCCTGCTTCTCCCTCTGTCTGTGTCTCTGCCTCTCTCTTTCTCTGTGTCTCTCATGAATAAATAAATAAAATCTTAAAAAAAAAAAAAGATATTCACAAGGTGTGTAACCACCTTCCCCATTTCATTCCAAAACATCTTCATCATCCCAGAAAGAAGCACTGGGCCTGGGGCACCTGGGTGGCTTGGTGTTGAGTGTCTGCCTTTGGCTCAGGTAGTGATACTGGGGTCCTGGGTTCAAGTCCGCATCAGGCTCCCTGCAGGGAGACTGCTTCTCCCTCTGCCTGTGTCTCTGCCTCTCATTCTTTCTGTGTCTCTCATGAATAAATAAATAAAATATTAAAAAGAAGAAGAAGAAGAAGAAGAAGAAGAAGAAGAAGCAGCACTGAGTCCATCAGCGCTCGCCCTACGTTTCACCCCTGTCCCCAGTCCCTGACAACCACTAATTTACTCTCTGACTTTCTGAGTTTGTTTTTCTTCAGACATTACATAGAAATGGAATCATGCAACACATGGCATTTTGTGTCCGGCTTCTTTCTCCACCTAATCTCTCAAGAGTCACCCATGCTGTAGCAAGGTAGCATGAAGTCCCTTGTCGTTCATGACTGAATGATATTTCCTTGTGGAGAGTTCATATTCTGTTCAACCATTCATCCATGAGTGGAAGTTTGGGTTGTTTCCACGTTTTGGCTACTCTGAATCATGCTACCATGAACATCGTGTCCACTTCTTTATATGAGCATATATTTTCAACCCTTTGGGGTGCGTAAGTAGGAGTGGAATTGCCAAGTCATAGAGTAATCCTATGACTAACTTTTAGAGGACCTGTCAGACTGTTTCCAAGGAGGCTCCCCCATTTTACATACCCACGGGCAGTGTATGAGGTTCCAATTCTTCCACTTCCAAGCCAACCCTTATTATCATCTGGACTGTCAGTTATAGCCATCCTAGAAGGTGTGAAGGTATGTCAGTGTGGTTTTGATTTCTGTTTTCTTAATGACTAACATTGCTGAACATCTTATCACGTGCATATCCGCCATTTATATATCTTCTCTGGAATGTCTATTCATGTCTTTGCCCTTTTTAAAAAAAAAAAAAAAAAGATCTTATTTTCAAGTGATCTTCACACCCAACGTGGTTTCAAACTCACAACCCCAAGATCATGAGTCGCATGTTCTTCCAGCTAAGTCGATCAGATGCCCCATCCTTTGCCTATTTTTAAATTGAGCTGTTTGTTGGAGTGCCTGGGTGGCTCAGTCCATGAAGCCTCTGATTTTGGCTCAGGTCATGATTTCAGAGCCCTAGGATCAAGCCCCACCACGGGCTCCACGTTCAGTGAGGAACCTGCTTCTGCCTCTCCCTCTACCCTTCCCCTTGCTCCTGCTCTCTCTCTCTCTCTCAAAAAAAAAAAAAATTAAATCTTTAATAAATAAGTAAATTGGAATCCTGGGTTGCTCAGCAGTTGAGCATCTGCCTTCAGCTCAGGTCATGATTCCAGGGTCCTGGGATTGAGTCCCACATTGGGCTCCCTGTGAGGAGCCTGCTTCTCCCTCTGTCTGTGTCTCTGCCTCTATCTGTGTGTCTCTCATGAATAAATAAATAAAATCTTTTTTGTTTGTTTGTTTTTATTTATTCATAGAGACAGAGAGAGAGGCAGAGACACAGGCAGAGGGAGAAGCAGGCTCCATGCACGGAGCCCGATGTGGGACTCGATCCAGGTCTCCAGGATCACACCCTGGGGGCTCACGGTGGCGCTAAACCACTAAGCCACGTGGGCTGCCCAAATCTTTTTAAAAATAAGTAAGTAAATTAGGTTGTTTGCCTTTTTGTTGTTGAGTTGTAACTGTTCTTTATGTATGCTGATAATAGATCCTTACTCTCTCCCATTCTTTGGCCTGTCTCTTCACTTTACTGATAGTACCCTTTGGAGCACCAAAGTTTTTAATTGTGATGACATCCAATGTACATATTGTTTCTTGGGTTACTTGTGCTTCAGATGCCATCTCTAAGAAACCATTGTCTGATCCAAGGGTGTGAAGACTTATCCTTATGTTCTCTTCTCAGAGCGTTATAGTTTTAACTGCTTCATTTCAGTCTTTGATCTACTTTGAGTTAATCTTTGTATATGATGTGAAGTAGGGGTCCAGCTTCATTCTTTTAGTAGTTGTGTCATCATTGTGGCCAGAAAATGCTATGCTGTCCCCCCGATAGTTGTCTTGTCACCTTGTCAAAAGTCAATGGTGTGCATTCATTTCTGAACTCTCAGTTCTAGTCCTTTGATCTGCGTATCCATCCTTATGCCAGTACTATACCATCTTGATTACTGCACTTCACAGTCATCCCCTCTGGGTTTTTTAATTTTTAAAACTTTCACATCAAAACCTTTCAAACATACAGAAAAGTAAAATAAATCTGGGGACCCACAACCTAGATTTAACAACAGTTGGTATTTTGCTATGTTCTAGCTTGAATTTTGATTCATCTTTTTTTTTCATTAAGAAATAAAATATTTTTGCTTCAGCTACCTTACCCCTACCCTTACCCATTTCCCCTCCATTACTTTCCATGGGTAACCACAAAACCACCATACTGAAATTGTTGGAGGTACCTCCCAAAGATGTCATTATTTTTTTATTGCTTTATAAATAAAACATAGTATTGTTTTGTGGGTCTTACATAGGTAGCCTCGTACTTAAGATAAACTTTTACAATTGCTTACTTCACTCACGTTCATGTGTGTAAGCTTTATTGATCCATGTAGATCTAGCACATTCATTTTCACTGTGTGCATAGCAGATTCTATTTTGGACAATTGCTAATCCACTCCCCTGACAATGGACATTTAGGTTGTTTCCAGATGTTCACAATTACGAAGAGTTCTGTAATGAATGGACATCCCTCTCTGGGTCTTCCTGTTCCCTTCATCTATTTTGCTCTTTTTTTTTTTTCTTTTTTTTTCATTCTAAACTTGGACCTCTGGGGACCCTGCTTCCCCTGCAAGCTTCTTAGTAGTGGCAGTGCTCACCGTGGGGCCATGGCTGGGATAAGCATCCTCCTTGCTCTCCAAAGCTACTTCCAAGCCTGCTATTCTTCCTCTCTCCTCCCTAAAGCCCCTAGATTGTTTGAAATGGGTATGGCCAGACATTACCCTTACCACTCCTGGTTGCAGTGTTCTCTGCCCCCGTTGGTTGGCAATTTTAGCTCCCAGCTCATAGTCATTCTCTCCAATGTGATGCTGTCACAATCCTGGTGATTTCCATAACCAGCCTCTCAGTCCCATTGACCTCCTCTGATTCAATGAACATATCCTCCACCTACCTCAGCCTCTCACCCCCAAGGTCATACCCTCCACCACACCATTACCCAAACTGGGCTTGAATAATCTCAATTTCAAACACCCCTCCCCAGCCACCACCGTCTATTGGTCCAGCTTTTTGACTTGAGTATCCAATTCCAACAACCCTTTGACCCCAGCTAGACCGATCCTGTCCCCTTCCCCTGTCCTTTGCTCCCTCCTCGGCTCCTTACTTCTCTCCTTACTCCGTTCAATTTCCACGATCTTTCATTGCAAGTACTGTCTACCTATGCCCTCAACTCTCTTGTCCACATAACATCCACTCCCATTCTTCTTGCTACCTCCTGGCAAAACCACGACCAGAACTGCATCGGTGAGTGCAGCTGGACATGACGGAGAGAAATACCAAGTCATGCCAGCTGTCCGTTCAAGATCACCAGTCTCCCGTGGTCCCTGGGTGCTGCCCAAAGCCCTGCTACATTTCCTTGGCTTGTTCACCCTCCCAGTCTCCTAGACTATTCTATTCTCTCTTCCTTCCTCTTAAACCTTCGACCCTTCCTCCCTGATCCACAGTCTCAACTGATAACCCCAATTCCCGTTTCCCAAGAAAAGACAAGTTATCAGAAGAACGTGCCCACTTGCAGCCCCAGTATCTGGCCCCAGAAATGCATCTCCCTTATTCCTGACTAATGCCCTCTCACACTCAGTGACATTACTCTTCATTTTCACATTTCCTCATTTTTAAAAAAAAATTCTGGTATTTATTTATTTTTAAGGATTTTATTTATTTATTCATGAGAGACCCACAGAGAGAGAGAGGCAGATGAAGAAGCAGGCTCCCCACAGGAAGCCCAACAACAGGACTCGATCCCAGGACCCTGGGATCATGTCCCGAGCAAAAGCAGACACTCAACCTTTGAGCCACTCAGGCACCCCCTCACATTTCTTCTTGGCAGCATCAGTTTCCCTTCTTGACTGCAGCACCTCATCTGCATGTATCATACTGCTGTCTCTCGATCTGAAGGAAGCAGTGCCTTGACCCCACATCACCTCCAGATGCTGCAATCACAGCAAAGCTCAGGAGAATAGCACATACTTGCTGCCTCCATTTCCCCTCCTCCTGTCTCTGCAACCCAATTCTGATTCCAAGGATTCCTGGGGAACACTCCATGATAGCAGATTCATGAAAGGAAGACCCAGTCCAGGGAGAAGGATGGGAGATGAAACACTGGAACCCATTGTATTTCTAGGGTATGGACAGAGGTTTAAGGAAATAATTCTTGTTTATGGGAGATGGAGAAATTGCTAAACACGTGAAGGATATCCGTGTCTTTTGTACCTTAAAAAAAAAAAAAACTGTTGGAATCAGGTAAGCTAACATGTGTTAGAAAATGTCACACCAGATGCTCTAACAGATGAGCCTCCAACTCAATAATGGCTCGATCATGCATAAAACTTTATTTCACGCTACAGAAGTCCAAAATGGTTGTTCCTGATCTGAACAGGGAACTTCCAGTTTGCAAAATCCAGACAAGAGGTAATGGCTGGAACTATGAGAGGACATGACACCCGCCCAGGGAGGGAAGCAGAAGAGGGTGAGGAAGAAAACCCATGGAAGTACAGACCCAAGTTCAAGTTCCTTTCCAGAGTAGCTCCTAACCCTCACTTGCTTCTCACTTGTTTGCCCTGATGCCTGGAGGATTTAGGATTGTCCAATCCTAAAAAAGTACTCAGGGAGAACTATGAGAGGTAGGGAGTCTAAAGGATACCCAGGAGCTTTTGAGCAGGAGGATGATTAAGATTAGTATCTCTTGAGAAAGATCCTCCAGGACCACCCACAAAGGAAAGGGATGCTCTCCTTGCATCTTCTATCCTGAGCTCCAGGAAGTGGCTGCTCCAGGGATGTTGTGTATCTGCTACATGGGCCTGGACCCCTTATCTGGAAAGAGAGGACAAAGTAAAAAGAAATGTAGCAAAATGTTAACAATGACTCAGGGCGATGGGAATATGGGAGTTCGTCACACTGTTTTTGGAAGATAAATTTGAAATTACTTCAAAACAAAAGTAAAAAATAAATCAGAAGATTATCAGCACCCAGAAGGCCCCTTACAACCTCTTCCAAACACTAGCCTCTCAAAGGAAGCCACCCTCCCCGCACCTAATACCAAGACCAGTCCTTGTCTCCTTGAATCACACAGAAAGCATTGTTTTATAGGTGACTTCTCTCTTCAACATTGTGTTTGTGAGATTTAGCCACATGACTGCCTTTACCTTCAGTTCATTTGTTCTTATTCCTACACAATATTTCTTGTAAGAATTTGTCACACATGGCTGGGACTTCTGGAATGGCTGAAGTACTCTAAAAACACTCCCCAGCAAAGAACAATGATAAAACTTCACAAGAGAGCCAAAAAGAATCATTCAAAAACTGGAAATTGATCAAAATCATATGTAGGAGGCAGATTAATGGCCTCCCAGAGATGCCCATGTCCCAATCTCTGGAACCTGGGAAGAAGCTGTTCTGATTCCCAAGGAGGGGAAGGGGATTAAGTTTGTTAATCAGATGGCCAGACAATAAAGAGAGTATTCTGGGTTATCTGGGTGGGCCCGGTATAATCATCAAGGTGCCTTAACTGTGCAAGAGGGAGGCAGTGTGAGGAAGACTTGACTGGTTGTGGGTGGCTCTGAAGATGGAAGGCCTCAAGCTAAGGAATGTGGGCAGCCTCTAGAAGCCAGGAAAGGCAAGAAAACATTCTCCTCTAGAGCTTCCAGAAGGAATGCAGCCTCCGGACACCTTGATTTTAGCACAGTGAGACCCATTTTGGATTTCTGACCCATAGAACTGTAAGATGATCAATTGCTATTTTCAGCCCTGACTTTGTGATAATGTGTGATGGCAGCAATAGAAAACTAGTACCCGGGCAGCGCAGGTGGCTCACCGCCTTCAATCCAGGGCGTGATCCTGGAGACCTGGGGTCGAGTCCTGCGTCAGGTCCCTGCATGGAGCCTGCTTCTCCCTTTGCCTGTGTCTCTGCTTCTCTGTGTCTCTCATGAATAAATAAATAAATAATCCTAAAAAAAAAAAAAAAAAAAAAGGAAAGAAAGAAAACTAACACAACACTCTAGAAATTGAGAAATCTTTACTCAAGAGAATCTCCTGAACCTTAACTCGGAGCGTGTGGGCATACAGTGTTCAGTCTGAGAGGGCAGCTGTTTCTCTTCCCCTCAGCTCCAGGGTGTAGACTGTTCTCAGAGAGATGGGGAAGGGGTGCTTCATGGAAAACAAGTGCAGAAAATTCCAGGCCCTGAGGCACTGTCAAAAACAATAGTGATCTCCGTGTCAACTGAGAAGAGGCAATTGGGGAGCGTCTGCCTTTGGCTCAGGTCATGGTCCCAAGGTCCTGGGATTGAGTCTCACATTGGGCTCCCCACGGGAAGCCTGCTTCTCCCTCTGCCTATGTCTCTGCCTCTCTGTCTCTCATAAATAAGTAAATAAAATCGAAGAAGAAGAAGAAGAAGAAGAAGAAGAAGAAGAAGGAGAAGGAGAAGGAGAAGGAGAAGGAGAAGGAGAAGGAGAAGGAGAAGGAGAAGGAGAAGGAGAAGGAGAAAGAAGGAGAAGAAGGAGAAGGAGAAGAGAAGGAGAAGGAGAAAGAAGGAGAAACAGTGAACAGTTCCCCTCCATCCTTGACAGGTTTCCTTCCCCAGAGGCAAGCCTTTACCAGTTCCTCACACAGCCCTGAGGGGTATTTTCTGCATCTGGAAGCCGATGTATACAGATCAATCAGTCTTCCCGTCCTAATGCCACAGGCTTCTTAGCATGCTGCTCTGCTCCTTTTATCCTCCCACTTTACAATAGATCTTGGTGGCTTGCAAAATACATAGTTGTTTTGTTTTGTTTTTGTTTTCAAAGATCTTATTTTGTGTGTGCGTCACACTTTTTATTTAAATTCAATTAATAGGGGATCCCTGGGTGGCTCAGAGGTTTAGCGCCTGCCTTTGGCCCAGGGAACGATCGTGGAGTCCCGGGATCGAGTCCCACGTCGGGCTCCCTGCATGGAGCCTGCTTCTCCCTCTGCCTGTGTCTCTGCCTCTCTCTCTCTCTCTCTATCATAAATAAATCTTAAAAAATAAAAATAAATTCAATTAATAAACATATAGCGTATTATTGGTTGCAGAGGTAGAAGTCAGTGAGGCGTCAGTTGCATATAATGCCCAGTGCTCTTTCCATCACGTACCCTCCTCGATGCCCATCCCCCAGTGACTCTGCCCCGCCCCCCGCCGCTCCCCCCTCCCCCCCAGCAACTTGCAGTGCGTTTCCTAGATCTAAGAGTCTCCTGGTTTGCCTGCCTCTGTGAGTACTCTCTACATTGAAAGTGGGGCTCGAACTCAACTTGGAGATTAAGACTCACATGCTCCACCGACTGAGCCCCCAGGTGCCCCTAGTCTTTCGTACCTTTCAAAATAAAATTGCCGCTCTGGCTGGGCCATTCCCCAAGCCTCCCTGTTCCATTTCTGGCTGGTCTGTTTGGTCTAATGCTTTTATGAGGCACATGGTTTGCAAGAGTTCATGAATACCTGTAGAATCAGATCATTTTACAGTAGGGGAAACTGAGGCCCAGAGAGGTCTAGAACCCAGTCTTGCCTCCCATTCTGAAGTTCATTCCTCAAGTGAGAGGGTGAAATTGGCAGGGAAAAACTGTCTCTGCTGAGACATATTATTTAAAACAAATCATTCGTAGAATGAAAAAAAAAAAACAAAACAGACCAAGCTTTGTTTGTTTGTTTTGGGAGACTGGCTTCTCAGAAGGAAGAGAGGAAATCAGAGCTTCCCAGGACAAGCTGGAAAGCAGTAGTCCCTTCCCTAGGGATCATCTGAGAGCCAGTGCCTACCCCATCACAGATTGCTGCCTTCCAGCCTAACTGGCACCAAATCTGTGCCAAACCCCCTCTGGCTCTGTTACAACAGCTGTGTGGCACTGATCAGGTCACCTTCCCTCTCTGGGCCTCCAGGCCAATCTTCTTCCAGCTGATACTCTCTAAGCCTCACCAGCTGGAGACTGTCATGCCTTCTTTAGGGTTCTCACACACATGATTCACAACCACCCTCCCTCTGCCCCCACATCCCCTCTCACTCTTAAATAATCTTTAATTAATTGAGCACTTACAATGTTCTGGGCCTCTACCAAGGATGTTATGTTATCATATGTTATCATCTCAGAACAATACTGAGAGAAAGGAAAAATCTGGACACACTTTGTAGATAAAGAAACTGAGTTTTTAAGAGGTCAGTGAACTTCCCTTATGTCACATAGCTAATTCATGTTAGAGACAGCAATCATACCAGGCCAGGTCTGCCGACTGCAGAATCCCAAAGGTGACCTTCCACTCCCTTGGGGCTTGATCTTAAAGTGGAAGCTTAGACAACTTCACATCAACCCCCAGATGAAGAGGGCAAGCCCAGAGGGGGAAAGCAGATTGTCCAAAGATACACAGCCACTGACCTAAAATGGAACATTTCCTTAGGCCTTTTGGATATTTATCATGTGTTGGATGTTGGGGACTTGGAGGTAAATAGAACACCTCCTATTTGAGGCACCTGGGTGGCTCAGTCATTTGGGCACCTGACTGTTGATTTTGACTTGGGTCATGATCTCAGGATCATGAGATCCAGCCCTGCATGGGGCTTCATGGTCAGCACGGAGTCTGCTTGAGATGCTCTCTCTCCCTCTCCTCTACCCCTCCTCCTTGCTCACACTCTCATTCTCGCTCTAAATAAATAAACACGGGCACCTGGTGGCTCACCGTTTGAGCATCTGCCTTCCGCTCAGGTCATGATCCCAGGGTCCTGGGATGAAGTCCCACATCGGACTCCCCACAGGGAGCCTGCCTCTCCCTCTGCCTGTGTCTCTGCCTCTCTCTATCTCTCTCATGAATAAATAAATAAAATATTTAAAAAATAATAACAACAATAATAAAATAAATAAATAAAATCTACAAAAAACAAAAAAGAATACCTACTGTTTGCCTCCAAGTCACTCACAGTTCTCATCTATGTAATGGTTGGAGCCAGGTATGGAGCAAAAGCTACAGGCCAGGCACCTGTGTGCTTTACATGCATATTCTTCACAGTGACCCAGGAGGAAAGGCACTCTTGTCCCACTTTACATATGGGGAGACTGAGGCTCAAAGATGTGAAGGAATGGCAGCCCTGGAGCCAGAGCTCTGGCACAACCCCAACCTGTTGTTCTAATGATCCTCCTTCCCTGCTTCCCTGGCTTGGAAATGCAGCACTGTGGATGAGTCGGGGTGAGGGTAGTACATAATACTTTATAACAATTATTGTTATTTTTGAAAGATTTATTTACTTTGGAGAGTACATGAGCAGGGGGAGGGGAAGAGGAGGAAATCTCAGACTCCCCACTGAGCTGAGAGCACTACTGTGAAACAATATCAGGACCTGAAATCATGACCTGGGCCAAAACCAAAAGTCAAATCCTCAACCAACTGAGCCACCAAGGACCCCCTACTTCATAACAATTATTATTATCAATGGGGTGCTAATACTAGATAACTCTTTTCCTCAGGCCTGGGTAAGAAGAGTAGAGTTCGGACAGAGGGCTCATGACCTTTCCTGGCCCTTAATCACCCCAGGAAGAGCAGCCAAACTCTTTCCTCAAACAGGAAGGTGACTCAGACATTCCTCTAGGACATTCCAAGTCCAGCTTGAAATCCCAGCACGTCAGGCTGGCCCCACCAGCAGCTCCCATCTCTCTATCCCAGAAAATCATCTGTGGAGGGAGAGTCCCCAGGTGATTTCCCTGGCATAGAAAGATGGGACTTTTAGCAGCTGAGGAACAATTAGAGAAGAATTTCGCTCCTGAGAACCACAGAGGTGGTTCTGAAGTGAAAGAAGAGGATGATTTATCCAAAGTCCCACAGAATGTCAGAGGCAGAAGCAAACCTCATCTGGAACACTGAACAGCTCTTGGATAGGTCTGCTGTGTGCTTGAGGCTGCCAACACCATGATGGACGAGGCCCAGGGCCTGCCTCAAAGTGTTCATGGCTCACTGTGGAGTGACGTCATGACTGGGCAAAGACAGCATGGCGTCTCCACACCATGGCGGAGAGAACTGGCAGCCTGGTGGCCTACAGGAGGATGCCACGGAACTCTGCCTGGTGGGGGTAGAGGAGCATATGAGGAGAAGCACTTGGATAGGTCTGGAAGGGTGCATCTTGGGAGGTAGAGAAGAGAGGAAGGGTGTTCCAGTAGAAGAGAACAGCATGACGGAAAGCTCAGAGGTTCTGAGGACTTCGAGATGCAGAATGGATGAGTCAAGAGCCCGCATTTTGGAATCAAACTACATAGGTTTGAATCCTGGCTCTATCACTTATAGCTGTGGGCCCTAACAAGCAACCTGACCCCTTGGTGCCTGTTTCCTTCTCTACAAAACAGGGGAAAAAGGAGTACCAACCTCAAAGGAATTTTGTGAAGATTAAGTAAGTCAATCCACATACCAGAGAGCCAGGCAGAGTTCTCACCTGCTACTATTCAGAGGGAGAATGTTAGTGAAGCCCGGTCCTCTTTCCTCTGAGCTTATCTCTCTCTTGCTCTTCTGGGGCTCCATGAAACCTTCCTGACTCTTTCCCCATGTTCAAGAACCCTGAAGGGTGCCGTGGAGACAGGGAGATTCTGGGAATAGGGCTAATAGCGCTTTTGGAAAATCCCAGCTGCAGGATTGAGATCCCACCTCGGGGGTTAGGACAGGACAGAGGAGATTCTTTAAGGAAGGTGGGAAGATAGGAATGGATGGAGCAGAGAGACGCCCCCACCCTACCACCCTCTCGCCTAAGGGTTATGGAAGATTCTTGCAGGATAGGTCAGCTGGAGAGGGCGGTCACAGATTTATGACCATCTGTAACACAGAAAGAATTTGCCCCCCCCCCCCAAAAAAAAACGGAAGAAAGAAAGAAAGAATTTGCCTAGACCTCCCAGGCAGGGACATGGATTGCCCACAAACAACTGGGGTGGGGAATAGTGGGCAAGGGCAGAGAGGCATCGGGGCTCCCTGGAGCAGCTCAGTCCCCTCCCCTGGTCTAGGGAAGGCAAGAGGTCTCCAGTCCCCAGCCCACCTTGACTAGCCTGGGAGTATGGATCCAGAGGAGGCGGCTGCCTTCCCCAGCCAACTCAAGGGTCAGTGGAAGAGCCCCGTCTGAGCCTGTGGCTTTGAGGAACAGATGTGTACTTGTGACTTCAGGGATGGGGATATGTCATAAGGACATAAAGGAAATAGTACTTAAGGAGATGGATGAGACTGTCTCTAAGGATCACATTGAGGGGACCCCTGACCTCGGGAACCAGACTTCCTACTTCCTGTGCCAGGTGCTCTGCCATCTTGATGACTTAGCTTCTCCCTGGATCTGGATCTTTTTCTCTGGCTGCTGCAGTCTCCGTAGGTCATCCATGGCTCCCACCACCTCACATCCCTCACTGAGCATGGTTCCTACTCACTGCTTTCCCTCAAGAGGCCTTGACTTCTGTGCCACTCTCTTCATGCCAGGAGCATAGTGGGGCTTGGGGGGAGAGGCTGAAACCCCAATACATCCTTCAAGAGGGGTGCTTTCCCAACAATTGTCTTTTCAACTGACTGACGATTTAATATCTAATTGATCTATTTATTGTAAAGTAAAGACTAAATTTATGTTTTACCTGTTCTCTTAGTCAGCTAGGGCTGCCATAACAAAACACCATGAACTGGGTGGTTTATCCACAACAGAAAGTCATTTCTCACAGCTTTGGAGGCCAGAAGTCTGAGATCGTGGTGCCAGCAGGGTCAGCTTCTAGTGAGGGCCCTCTCTTGGGCTGTAGACTACCAGCTTCTCGTTGTATCTTCACATAGTGGAAAGAGGGAGCGTGTCAGCTCTGTGGTTTCTTCTTATAAGGGCTTTAATTCCATTCAAGAAGACTGTACCCTTAGGACTTAATTACTTCCCAGAGGCCCCACCTCCAACATCACACCAGGGATTAGATTTCAACATAATGAATTTTGGCATAACACAGTCCATCTGTAACACATGTGTATGGAATCACTGGGTAACAAACTTCTCTCTCTCCCTGTCCCCTGCCCCCGTCCCCTTCCCAGAAGTAATTATTCTTGCCAGTTTCTTCAATAATCATTTTTATGGTGATTTGCAGATTTGAGAGTTTTTGAGATGCTGATGAAAAGTCCCAAGAGGAAGTACTAGGACAGCAAGAACATGAAATGCCCCGAAAACATAGAAGGGAGAGTCTTTTCTCTGGGCTATCTTCCCTTCTAAACAATAGTGAAAGCCCCTATTTCTGCATCCCACCTGGGCCCTTCTTCCTGGTGTGAGAACATGGCTGTGATTCTGCTCTGTAGGTCTCAAAGTCTGATGAGTACGTTCTCCTCTCTCCAGAGTATGACTGTAGGATTGAGTTCTCCAACCAGCCCATTACATTGGCCACTGGCAGATCTGAGGTGTCTATCATTGGCTCTAGATTTAAACGCTAGTCCTATCAGTTGAGGCCTTAGTACTAGGCTACCAGTTTCAAGTGTATCTTTCCAGAAAGTTTCTAAGCAGGGGAGAAACTCTGGGTGGCTTAGGGTTTAGTGCCTGCCTTTGGCCTGGGGCGTGATTCTGGAGTCCCAAGATTGAGTTACTCAGTGGGCTCCCTGCATGGAGCCTGCTTCTCCCTCTGCCTGTGTCTCTGCCTCTCTCTCTCTCTCTGTCTCTCATGAATAAATAGAAACTAAATAAAAATAAAAAACAAAAACGATTTGTTTATTGGGGCATTTGAGTGGCTCAGTTAGTTAAGCACCTGCCTTCAACTCAGGTCATGATCCCAGAGTCCTGGGGTCGAGCCCTGCATTGGGCTCCCTGCTCAGTGGGGAGTCTGCTTCTCCCTCCCCCTCTGCCTGCTGCTCCCCTGCTTTGTTCTCTCTCTCTCAACCAAATAAATAAATAAAATCTTTTTAAAAAGATTTATTTATTTATTTGGGGGTAGGCAGAGGGAGAGAGAGAATCTCAAGCAGACTCCCTGCTGAGCATGGAGCCTGATGTGGGGCTCAATCTCACTACTCTGAGATCATGACCTGATCTGAAATCAAAGATTCACATGCTCAACCAACTAAGCCACCTAGGTGCCCCTCCCGCCCCACCCCCACCCCCCTGCTGAATGTTTGTTAAAATAAAATTAAAGAAAAACTAAGTGAATGGAGGAATATACCATGATCATGGACTGGAAGATTTAATATTGTAAAGAAGTCTACTTCTGACTTCTTCAAATTGGTCTATAGATTTAATGTAACTCCAGTCAAAAATCACAAGATGGTTTTTATTACATACAGACTCTAAAATTTACATGGAGAGGCAGAAGACCTAAAATGACCAAAGCAATAAGGAAGAAAAACAAAGCTGGAAGACTTACCCATCGGATTCAAGACTTACTATAAAACTGTTGTACGTAGAGGAGGGTGGCTCAGTAGTTGAGCGTCTGCCTTCAGCTCAGGGCATCATCCTGAGATCCAGGATTGAGTCCTGAATCGGACTCCTTGTGTGGAGCCTGCTTCTCTCTCTGCCTATGTCTCTAGCCCCCTGCCTCTCTCTCTCTCTCTCTCTCTCTTTCTCTCTCTGTCTCTCATGAATAAGTAAATAAAATCTTTAAAAACATATATTAGTAAATAAAAAACTGTTGTACTTAGAGAATCAATTATCCAAACAGAAAAAAAAATAATGATCCCCTACCTCAAACCATATGTAAAATCAATTTCAGATTGATTGCTAATCTAAATGTGAGCAGTAGAACCATAAATATTTTAGAAGAAAATAGGAAATATCTCCATGGTCTTGAAGTAGGAGATGACCTCTTCACTGAGGATATTAAAAAGTACTAACCATAAAGGGAGAAAAGCCTGATAAGTTAGACTACACTAAAACTAAACTTTGTGTTCACCAGGAAACACTATTTTAAAAAAGTGAAAAGTCACTAAGTGGCAGAAAAAAAGCTCTTATCGGGCAGCCCAGGTAGCTCATTGATTTAGCGCTGCCTTTAGCCCAAGGTGTGATCCTGGAGACCTGGGATCGAGTCCCACGTCGGGCTCCCTGCATGGAGCCTGCTTCTCCCTCTGCCTGTGTCTCTGCCTCTCTCCTTGTGTGTGTGTCTCTCATGAATAAATAAATAAAAATCTTTTTAAAAAATAAAAAATAAAAAAGCTCTTATTTAGAATAAAGAACTCCTATGAAAATGAATAATGTATAAAGAATTCCTATAAAAATGAATAAGATGACAGATTGGGACGCCTGGGTGGCTCAGCGGTTGGGCGTCTGCCTTCAGCCCAGGGCATGATCCTGGAGACCCAAAATCGAGTCCCATGTTGGGCTCCCTGCATGGAGCCTCCTTCTTCCTCTGCCTATGTCTCTGCCTCTCTCTCTCTCTCTCTCTCTCTCTCTGTGTGTGTCACTCATGAATAAATAAATAAAACTTAAAAAAAAAAAAAGATGACAGACTACTTAAGAGGGAAAAAGGGCAGAAATGCTTGAACCAGAATTTCCCAAGGAGGATTTCCAAATGGTCAAAAAACAAATCAAAGCAAATATGGAATGGTGTTTGATTTTATTAGTCATCGAGGAAATGCAGATTAAAACCAGAAAGAGGTACCCACTACACACCCAACAAAATGACTAACAAGAAAATGACAGACAATCCTAGTGTCCGCAAAGATGTAGAACAATGAGAAACTTCATACGCTGCTGATGGAGAGGTAAGTGGGAGAAAAATTAGAAAATTCCTTGGCAGTATTTACATACCCTGTGTTCCAGTATTCTACTGTTAGATATACATCTAAAAGAAATGTGTACATATGTCTACCAAGTGACATATACAAGAATGACCACATTAGCAGAATTTATAATTGTTCCAAACTAGAAACTACCCAAATATCCATCAGCAATAGAATGGAAAATTAGTTGTATATATTTTTTTAAGATTTTATTTATTTATTCATGAAAGACACGGAGAGAGGCAGAGACACAGGCAGAGGGAGAAGCAGGCTTCATGCAGGGAGCCCGATGGGGGACTCAATTCCAGGACCTCAAGATCACGCCCTCAGCCAAAGGCTGAGCCAACCAGGCGTCTCTAGGTTGTATATTCTTTTGTTGTCATTGTTGTTTTGTTTTGGTCCAGGTCTTTTAATTCTACTTTTAAGTGTACAATGCAATGATTTTTAGTAAATGTACAGAGTTGTACAACGATGACCACAATTACATTTTAGAACATTCCGTTCCCCCTTGAAAGAGCCCTCAGGCTTGTTTGCAGTCACTTCCCTTTCTCTTTCCCCAACGCTAGACAACTACTAAGCTAATTACTGTCTCTACAGATTTATCTCTTTTTTTTCTTTTTTTTTAAATAAGCAGGATGAAGGGGTTTTTGGAGTGGGGGCTACGTAACAAGGAGCCCTCTTTTTTTTTTTTTTAAGACTTTATTTACTCATTCACGACAGACACACACACAGAGAAAGATGTAGAGACACAGGCAGAGGGAGAAGCAGGCTCCATGCAGGGAGCCTGACACGGGACCGATCATGGGTCCCCAGGATCACACCCTGGGTGGAAGGCGGCACTGAACCGCTGAGCCACCCGGGCTGCCCTAGATTTTTTGTAGAACTCATAGACATGGAATCTCTCAATATGTGGCCCTTTGTGTCTGGCTACTTAGCATAGTGTTTCTGAGGTTCATCCGTGTTTTAGCATGCATCAATACTTCATGCCTTTTTGTGGCTGAATTATAGTACTCCCTTGTATATACCTACTTTGTTTATGCATCCATTCATGGATGTTTGGGTTGTTTCCACTTTCTGGCTATCATGAATAATGTTGCTTTGAACGTTCATATTTTAGTCTTTGTATGGACCCATATTTTTATTTCTCTTTGGTAAATGTTCCTAGAGTTATATAGAAAATTTATGTTTAACTTCTTAAGAAACTTGCCAAACTTTTCCAAACAGAATGTACCATTTTGCATTTCCTCCACCAATTTATAAGGATTCTAGTTTCATCCTTGTAAACACTTGTTATGATCTTTTATTATTGTAGTAATTCTTGTGGTATGACTTGGTATCTCATCGTGGTTTACATTTCACTAACAACTAAAGATGTTGGGCAGCTTATCATATGCTTACTGGATGTTCATATAGCTTCTTAGGGGAATATCTGTTCAGTTATTTTGCCTATTTTTTTTAAAGATTTTATTTTTAAGTAATCTCTACATCCAGCATGGGGCTCAAACCCACAACTCTGAGATCAAGAGCTGCACACTCCACCACCCAGACACTCCTATTTTGCCTATTTTTAAACTGGATTATTTGTCTTCTTTCTGAGTTGTAAGTGTTCTACAAAGTGTTCTATACATCTTTAAGCATATGCATAATGTGTGAATATTGACTTCTAGAGATTAGATTTTCTTTTTTTTCTTTTTCTTTTTAAGATTTTATTTATTTATTCATAAGAGGCACAGAGAGAGAGAGAGAGGCAGAGACACAGGCAGAGGGAGAAGCAGGCTCCATGCAGGGAGCCCAACGTGGGACTTGATCCCGGGTCTCCGGGATCACACCCAGGCTGAAGGCAGCGCTAAACCGCTGAGCCACCAGGGTTGCCCCGAGATTAGATTTTCTTAATGGTGACTCAAAGTTTTACATTTTGATGAAATCCAATTTATTATTTTTTTAATTTTATGGATTGTTCTTTTGCTGTCATATCTAAGAAATCTTTACCCAGCCCAAGGTCACAAAGATTTTCTCCTAGCTCTACAGTTTTACCACTACATTTTGGCCTCTGATCCATTTGGGGTTAAATTTTGTGGCTGGTGTGACACAAGGGGGTCCAATATCATTTTGTATATCCAGTTGTCCCAACATCATTTGTTGAAAAGACTATTCTTTTTCTGTGGAATTACCTTGGCTCCTTTGTTGAAAATCAATCAACTATAAATATAAATGTTTATTTCCGGGCTCTCACTTCTATTCCGTTGATCTACACGTCTGTCCTTACTCAGTCCTACACTCTTCTTTATTACTGTTGATTTATAGTAAGTTTTGAAATTGGGAAATTATGTTCTTTTTTTTTTTTCAAAATTGTTTTCACCAGTCTAGGCCCTTTGCCTTTTAGTATACATTTTAGAAATAGCTATTAAATTCTACAAAAAAAAAAAAAAATGATTTCGTTAGGGATTGAGTTAGATCTATAAGTCAAATAGAAGAGAACTTGCCTATTGAAAATGAGTTTTCCAAGAGCACTTGGGTGGCTCAGGCAGGTAAGCTTCCAACTCTTGCTTTTGGCTCAGGTCATGATCTCAGGATTGTGAGAGTCCCATGTCTGACTACATGCTGGGGGTGGTAACTGCTGCTTAAGATTCTCTCTCTCCCTACAAGAAAAAAGAAGGAAGAAAAAAAAAAGAGAGAGAGAAAATGAACCTTCCAATCCAGAGACCTGGAATGTCTTTCCATTTATTGAGATATCTTTAATTTCTCTTGGCAAAGACTTCTGTCACTGTGCAAATCTCCTGAAGCTGCATTTGTTAACTTCATTCCAAAGTATCTTACTCTTTTTGATATTGTTCTGAATAGAGTTGTTTTCCTCATTTTATTTATTTTTTTAAGATTTTATTTATTCATGAGAGACACACACACACACACAGAGGCAGAGAAACAGGCAGAGGGGGAAGCAGGCCCCTGGCAAGGAGCTCGATGCGGGACTCAGTCCCTGGACTGGGATCACCCCCTGAGCCAAAGGCAGACGCTCACACGCTGAGCCACTCAGGCATCCCATTTCCTCATTTTATTATTGGATTGTTCATGAGTGGTATATAGAAATATATTGACTATTCTATAGTGGTCTTCCACTCTGCAATTTTAAAGCACTTTTGTTTCTAGTGGGGCTTCAGTGGGGATCGTTTACTTCTTCTTTTCCAATATGGATGCCTTTTATTTGTTTTTGTTGCTTAATTTCCTGGTTATAACCACCGATAAAATGTTGAATAAAGAGGAGCAGAGCAGAAATCTTTGTCTTGTTCTTGATCAGAAGGGGAAATGCATCCAGTCTTTCGTCATTAAGTATGGTGTTAGCTGTGGGTTTTTCTTAGATGCCCTTTACCAATTTGAGGAAGTTCCCTTCTAAGTTTGTTGAGTTGTTTTTGCTTTTTTCATTTTAAGTAGGAAAGGATGTTGGGGTTTTTCAAATTCTTACCTTTTGTAAGTGTGGTGCCTAATTAAATTTTTTATAAATATATACAATAAAAACTTGTAAAATATTGAAATTCAGCATTTTGGTATTTTTAAAATGATATAAAAGTGACTGTAGTTTTAATTTCCTTTAACACACTCAGATTCAAAGAAGAAAACCCCCATAGGGCAGGATCTCTGGCCAGAGACTTCCTGACACAGGAAAAGGAGACCAGGACAAAAATATGGTTGGAAGTTCAATCCTTATTAAGAAAGGTCAAAAGGGAAACTGAAAGCTCTCTCTCTGATAATAGCTTTTTGTGATTCATTGGCAGGGGGCAGGGGTTGGGGTGTCAGGGGCCTAAATAAATAAAGAAAGAAAAAGGGTCTGTGAACAGTTTCCATTTCATTCAACCCCTTAGGTCTCTGTAGGACCTGTTCCAGCGGGTGACTGGGGCTGGTCTCAAGTCTCCTTGGCCAGGAATGGAAGCCAGGGAGGCCTCCTGGAAGCAGCATCCCTGTCTTCCATAAGTTAGACAGTGACAACCCTAGCTGGCTCCTAAGGAAAGGAAAGTCACTCAGAGCCTGGCCAAACTCAAGTCCTGTCCTCTGGCAAAAAACCTCACTCCCTGGCCAACTAGCTTATCTAACCTCAGAACCACAAGTATCTCCCCGGGCGGACTGAAAAAGGCAGTGAGGGTTTCTGGAGCACAAATGCCTTTTTCCAACATCTTTTTCTTTCTTTCTTTTTTTTTTTTTTTTTTTAAGATTTTATTTATTTTTTCATGAGAGAAACAGAGAGAGGCAGAGACATAGGCAGAGGGAGAAGCAGGCTCCCTGCAAGGAACTCGATGCAGGACTCAATCCCAGGACCCCGGGATCACACCCTCAGCTGAAGGCAGACACTCAACTGCAGAGACACTCAAGCGTCCCGCCAACATCTTTTTCATGATAAAAGTAATACATGCTCATGGCTAGAAATTCCAAGAGAACAGAGAATGATAACTCCTTTCTCATCCCCTCTCCCCACAGAAAACTGAGGTTGCCAGCTTCTTGGCATCCTCCCAGAGTTGTCTGTGGGTCAGCCCCGGGAGGCAGTAAAGGTAATGATCCCATCCTACAGATGAGGAAACCGAAGTTTGAAAAGAATAAACTAGGGATGCGTGGGTGACTCAGTGATTGAGTGTCTGCCTTCGGTTCAGGTCGTGATCCCGGGTTCTGGGATCGAGTCCCACATCGAGCTCCCTGCAGGGAGCCTGCTTCTCCCTCTGCCTGTATCTCTGCCTCTATCTTCGAATAAATAAATAAAATCCTTAAAGACAGATGAAACTATGGAGGCCACACAGCTGAAATGTGGCCAAGTTGGGATTTGTACCTGACTCTCCTGCTCATAAGCCCTGAATGGCTCCATCCCAAGTTTCTAGTGCTGCTTTGTCCCATCCCTTGTCCCACACGTACAGGCAAATCCTCACACCTGCATACCACACACAGACAGCCACACGAAAATGCCCCCCTATCCCTGTGCTGGTCCAGCAGGGTGTCCTCACCCCCACAGACACACATCCACCTCTAAACCGTCATGCACATTCACACATCCTTAATAAACACACTCATACACACGCTGTCACTCCCAGAGACACACACATGTACGCACACCTAGACACAGATGCTGGTGCATCCCCGTCCTCAGAGCCCACCCTAGAGGGGCCACATCCCTCCCCTGGCCAAGCTGTCTGCAGAGGGTCTGCATTCTTCTGTCCAGTCCAATTCCAGTTGTCGTTTTCTAAACCAGCTCTTGTACCAACAGATGCCACCTGTCCACAGCCAGAGCTGAGCACCCATCTCTTCATGCTCCTCCCCTTCTGGCCAAGATTCTATAGCTCCTATCTTCACCCCACCGCCGGGTACCTCGTGGAGTTTTGGTGAAGAACCACATGGTTCACAGCTCCTGCCTCCTGAGGTCTCTTAAATGGGACATTGGCTGAAAGACATAAATCTGAGCCTGGAGGTAGAAGCCCAAGCCCAGTGACCTTCGTCTTCTCCAGCAGCTGGCTTCACAAACTGTTCCTGAATCCCTTGCCTCAGTTTTCCCCAATAGTTCTCAGAGGATAGAAACCTGCACATCCAGCCTAACTTGAGGCTCCCTATAAGCATACCTCCTTAACATACCAGGGGCATGGGAGAGACTTCATGGAAACACACTCTCCAGCCCCCACTCTGCCTCTCTCTCTATCATGAATAAATAAACAAAATCTTTTTAAAATACACTAATTAATTAAATAAAAAGCAATCTTGGGGATTAGAACACAGAGACTGAGGTCTTTAATGGGGGTGCAGTAAATATCTGGCCGGAAAGACTTTGAATGTAGGATTTATCCATTCATTTGCTTAATTATTTAATACATATTTCCAGAGGGCCTACAGGGTGCCAGGTGCTGGGGGCCAGTGGAGGATGAAAAGCCCAGGCAGGCCCTACCCACAAGGAGTGTGGGTCTGACGGGGGCACATGTGGCCTGAGGCTCATGCACACGTGTACACGTCTGGAACCACACACCATGCTGCTGTTCTGGTGTCCTTCTGGGGCAGACAGGGGGGATGACCTGGCTGGGCTCAGCTTCCCCAGGGAGGGGGTGCCCAGTGGAGAGCTGAGGGCCAGGTGAAGGCAACAATGCTGAATCTTTTTCAGGCTACGTGACCTAGAAAAATATTGCATTGGACTCTGCCTTATTTTTATGGGGAGCCTGATAAACCAAGACACTTGCTCTATATATCTGCTAAAAGCTTTGGAGAACACAAGAGGTGTCAGTAATGCTTTTTTTTTTTTTTTTTTTGAGTGTAAAGTCATTTTCATGCCTTTTTTTCTTTTGCATTGCAAAAGCAGTGAATTTGGGGACTTTGGCTGGGGAATGGGGCACTTTGATTCTGTACTACTCAGTGATGACTCCTGGGACTCCAAGAGTCTACCTGTCACCTGTCCAGGCCCCTGCTGGCATATCCTGTGTTGAGGTCCCTAGGATATGAGTATTTTTGCTAGAATCTGGATGCCAGCAGCCATAAAAAGTCACCGCAGGAAACAGAAGAAACAGTGTTTCTATTTCCTAGATAAAACAGAAATTGTCGGGCATACCAAAAGTTCAGAGGAAAACCGCAGCTATGTGAAGATGAAAGAATTTCTGGAGGAAAATCAAAGTTCTGATTGGCTCCATACTGGTGGGAAATGCCCGTAGCTGCTGGTTCCTGCCCCTCCTCAGAATCGGGGCTCCTCTTTCTCTCCTTGGAAGCCCCATTTTGATGGGCTTGGGCATCAGACATAGCCTGCAATTTGGGGTTCCGGCATTTCAGGAGCCAGACCGACTCTGCACAGCTTTGGAAATGGCTGCTCCAGGCCTGGGTCCTCGTGATGCACACAGAAAACATATGGTGGCTGAAGGGCAAGTGGGGTATCTGTCCCTTTGTACACCACACTCTTCCCAAGATCCCCAGCTTCCCTGGAGGAACCAGTGGCCCATCCTTACCCTCCAAGTCTTCTCGATGTCAGGCCCATCGAGCCTGGTGGTTCTCAGGCCCATCTTGTCTGAGTCTCACTCTCAGGCCTTTGCTCAAGCTCTGCCCCCGACCTGGGATGCCCTTCCTCCCAATCCCTGCAGATCAGACCTGTGCTGCTGCTTCTTTTTTTTTTTTTTTTTAAACATTTTATCTATTTATTCGTAAGAGACACACAGAGAGAGGCAGAGACATAGGCAGTGGGAGAAGCAGGCTCCATGGAGGGGAGCCTGATGTGGGACTCGATCCCAAGACCCCAGGATCACGACCTGAGCCAGAGGCAGACGCTCAACCATCGAGCCACCTGGGTGCCCCAGACCTGTCCTTCTTTGTCTACCTTCTCTTTGACATCTCTGGAGTCTTTCCTGGGGTGCCGCATAGTTTCCTGGGTAGGCTCTGATCTCTTGCTTCCTGATGTTTTGCTGGTGAGCCAGGAACCCAGCACTGTCTGACAAAACTACAACACAAGCCACATACATAATTAAGTGTTCCTAGGAGCAACACTGAAAAAGTAAATAGAAACAACTGAAATCACTTTTAATAATATTTTTTAATTTAACGTACCATACCCCAAAAAGTATCTCTTTGACACATCATCAGTATCATAAATTAATAATAAAATAGTTTCCATTTATTGTCCTACTTTGTTTGAAATCCAATTTGTATGTTACATTTACCACTCATCTCAATCCACTGCAGCCACATTTCAAATGTTTCCATGTTGGCTGGAAGAGATCCAGGCTGTATTCATCTTCGGGTTGCATGTGGCAGATGTTTTACATTAAATTGTCTCTGGATGCCCGGGAGGCTCAGTGGCTGAGGGTCTGCCTTTGGCTCAGGGCCTGACCCCGAGGTCCCAGGATCGAGTCCCACATCAGGCTCCCTGCATGGAGCCTGCTTCTCTCTCTGCCTGTGTCTCTGCCTCTCTGTCTCTCATGAATAAATAAATAAAATCTTTTTCAAAAAATTGTCTTAAGCAGGGACGCCTGGGTGGCTCAGTGGTTGAGCGGCTGCCTTCAGCTCGGGGCCTCATCCCGGAGTTCCTAGATCAAATCCCACTTCGGGCTTCCTTCCTGCTTCTCCCTCTGCCTGTGTTTCTGCCTCTCTCTCTCTCTCCCTCCCTCTCTCTCTCGGTCTCTCATGAATGAATGAATGAATGAATGAATGAATAAATAAAATCTTTAAAAAGAAATTGTCTTGTGAAAAGGAGCGTTGGCTCCTGAAACTGAAAAGACCAGGCATGGATGGCTTCAGGCACAGCTAGATCAGGTTGGTGCCCAGAAGACTACTGAGTGGAGAGGAGGAAGGATGAGCAGTGGGATGGACAGGCAGCCAGAGCAGGGGTGCACTGAATCCAAAGGGGCTCCCAGAGAGTACTGGAGTATCAGGTAGAGCAGGAAAGCCATAATCTCGTCCTGCGGAAATGGTCAAAATATTTAACGACTAGTGTGGCACCTGCCAACAAAGACAGATAACAGTCTTCGTGCTGAAGCCCGCCGGGGGTTGGTGAACTGTGGGGAATCAGGAGTGAGGAAGGGCCACGGTGCTGGTGGGCACACAGGGCACCCCTGCTAAGCAAGGAGCACGGCAGTAGCTTACTCCGTCACACGGATGTGGGCATGGGGGTGTGCCGGGAGACCGGCCAGTGGTCTAAACCTCAGCCGGCGCATCTCCCCTCCCCTGCCGTAAGCCCTCAGCCTGCCCAAGCCCTGGGCTGGAGGCGCCCTACACAGAATACAACACCCTTTTAGCTGAAAGAGGCTGAGCAGATGGGACCTGTGAGGGGACCTGCAGGTCCCTGAGTACCAGATGGGGACAGGAGCTGATGTACCCGTGCAGAGGGCCGGGCAGGCGGGTCAGAGATGAAGAGGGGAATGCGAGGGTCACGGGCGGCCTCACCTGGGGAGGCTTCCTGGGCTCTACCCTAGAAGGGGCGGAAACTGGCTTGAAGAGCGGGGGAATTTACTCGTCTGTCCGTCCATCCATCCGTCTGTCTGTCCACTCGTGCAATACTTCTTCATCGAGCTCCCGCTATGGGACAGGCGCTGAGCTACCTGCTGGGAATAACTGGTGAACAAGGCAGTCAAGGCTCCTGCCTTTACAGAGCACACAGCCCAGTAAGAGAGAAGCATGATCAGCAAATAAGCCAGCAAGTGAGCCCAAGGGCTTCACATCTGTAAAAAAGGAGGCCAGGCAGAGAGTGACTGGGACATAAGGCCACTTTCGCCAGGGGGCTGCGGCAGAGACCCCGAGCTGACACGAGAGCGGAGTGATGAAAGGAACCAGTCCTGCACGAGGTGGCGGGGAGGGGTGGCTCCGGGAGGGGATACCAGGTGCCAAGGCCCCAAGAGGGCACACGCTTTGTGCACTGGAGAAACAGAAAGATGGGGGCAGGGGCCGGAGGTGGGAGGCGGGCTTGGCAGGTGAGCAGCGCTAGCCCGATCGGGTGGTCCGGTGGTCGGGTGGTCCGGTGGTCGGGTCCACTGTGGTCGCGAGGATGGAACCACCCGACCTCTCTGCAAAGTCAGTGTAGCAGCTGAAAACCCGCCCCCACGATATTCACCAGGGGCCAGAAAGGGCACAGGGCTTTATTTTTCAAGGCAAACACATAATTCTCTGCAGGCAACCTACCTGCTGCAGGTATTAACTCATCTTTACAACAACCCTTTGAGGCAGAGACTATTCCTAAGTCCATTTTACAGATGGGGAACTGAGAAACCGAGGAACAGAGAAGCTAAGTGACTCCCTATGGTCACAGAGCTAGCAAATGGCGGAAGCAGGATTCGGACTCGCGTGTTTCCAGAATGCCCAGGCTTACGCACTCGGCCACGCTGCCTCAGGTTAAAATTGGCTCTGTGCCCCTCGCTTATCAGAGAGGTGAGCTACAGGGTCTGCCCCATTCCTGGGGTTCTCTTTCGAGGGCAACCAAAGACTTTCTGGCCATGGTAAGTGGTCCAGAGAACTTGGAAGTGAGCTCCTAGCCTTTGGCCCATTCTGGTCACCAGAATCCACATGATCCATTCAAAATCGGGAAACTAGGCCATCTACCTCTCTCTATGCCAAGGGGGAACCTGGGTGCACCCAGCTGCTCCCATCCCATTCCATCAGAGACCCATGCCTGCTTCATCCACTCCACCCCTGGTCTCCCCACTTGGTAGGCCGGGATCCCCAAACCAAGGCCTTGGCAGGGCTTTACCACTGGCGCCTGGTGATCTGTTCCCCACCTTTGCCAAGGAAACCAGAGCCTGAACACAAATACTTGGTCATGCTGCTTGGACTCACTTGCTGGGAAAAGCCTACCCTTTCTTTTAAGTATCTTCCAAGAGTAAAAACAGGAGTAAAAATAACATCACAAAGCCCAGCTGGCCCTTTGGCAGCCTTCGTGGCTTTTTTTTCCCCCTTTTCTTTTTTAAGAAGACAATGTAAAGAAAGCACCTACCACAGTTCTAGTACTCAGGAAGGGATACCGAGCCAGAAAAATCAGGCTTTACTTATCAGCTGTGTGACTCTGGCTAAGTTACTTGGCCTCTCCAAGCCTCATTTTCCTGATCTGTAAAATAGGAGCAATGATAACCTATGCTGTGGTACTGTCATGAACATCAAATCAAGTAAATGGATGCAAAAAAGGCATTCATAAAACTCTATTTGCTGCCTCTGTTTTCCCAGGCAGAGGTGGCAATGTGGGCCAAGGTCAGGGGGATGCCAGGATCCCCCTTTCGGGGCCCCTTGGCTGGCTGAGCACTAGCTTACGGATGCCCTAGGCCCCTGATTCCATCTGCATTACTCTGGGCTGAGCACAGGAAGAGCCAGGCTGGGGCATCCCCAAGTGCTGGTGGACTTCCCAAGCTGAGCTCAGGGGACTTTCTTCTTCAAAGGTGGACAAATGCCCAGAGTGGGGACTGGGTGAGGCCTGTCCCTCTACAGTCCACTGGTGATATCTAGGCTGCTGATCGGAGGAAATGAGATAAGCCGGACTTCTCCTTTCCCATTTTTGGTCTTGGGGGCCTGAGGCTGGAATGGGATCCTAAAAAGCTTTTCCTCCAGGCCAGGAGTCTGGAACCTGAAAAGTGTCAAGGGAGAATAGCTGACCACCCACCCAAACCCAAGAGATAGGGCTTGTGTGGAGCCCAACACCGACCCTCATCAAGCAACACTTTTCCCAGCCAGGCTAGAGGGCAACAGGCAGAGCGGGGCTGGCTTGGGCTCCAGCTCTGGCCTGCCTGTTTTCTCGTCCCTAAAATGATGCACACTCAGAAAAGTTGGTGGTATAAGGCATGAGGGGAGGTTCCAGAGGCTTCTGGAGGTTCCAGAGGACCTGAGCAAGTCACTCAGACTGTCTGAGCCTTAGCCTTCTACAGTGGGGCAGGAGTGGGGAGCTAGCAGCGCGTGTCTGCAGCACTTACCTTAAAGAGAAGTTGTGAGCACCTGGTAACCTGACTCCTCTGTGGCCTTAGTGACCTTCCATCCCATTCCCGTGTCCGTCTCTCCACACATCTGCACTCCAACATGCACACCAGCCAGCCAGCACGGCTAGTTCTTTTTACCACCCAAACACATCCTGATTCTTGAATTCAGCCACCTTTTGCAATCTTCACTTCCCTGGTCTAACCACCTCATCCCTCATGGCCTTCTCCTTGGGCTCTGATTTTTCTCTTGGCCTCACATCCACCCTTCACACAGCAGCCAAAGGGTTCACTGGCTAACTGGATCCAGTTACGATTATTCCCTCGCTTAAAGCACTCCAGTGAAACCCTTACACAGAGAAGAAAATCCAAATTCCCCTCCCTAGCATCCCAGCCTTCTGTTATATGGACTTCAGCCTCCTTCATCCTTACCCCTACCCTACTGGCTTATTGCTGCTCCAAAAGACCGCACTCCTCCCTGCCTCAGGACCTTTGTACTGGCTATGCCTTCTACCGAGAATGCCACCAGCTTTGATTTTGCTTGTTTCTCTCTTTTGAATGTGGCATCACCTCCTCAGAGAGGCCCTCCCTTACCACCTTTCCCATGAAACCCCCTAGTCATTCTTTTATTTTTAAAGATTTTATGTATTTATTCATGAGAGACAGAGAGAGAGGCAGAGACACAGGCAGAGGGAGAAGCAGGCTCCATGCAGGGAGCCCAACGTGGGACTTGATCCTGGGTCTCCAGGATCACACCCTGGGCTGCAGGTGGCTAAACCACTGCGCCACTGGGGCTGCCTGAATGATTTTTTTAAAGGTAATATCATGATTCTCATAGAAATAAAAAATGACCACAAGTCAAAGATTTCATGGAATTCATTAATTTATGAGGAGAGGGATGCCTGGGTGGCTCAGCGGTTTAGCGCCTACCTTCGACCCAGGGCATGATCCTTGAGTCATGGGATCGAGTCCCACATCAGGCTCCCTGCATTGGAGCCTGCTTCTTGCTCTGCCTATGTCTCTGCCTCTCTCTCTGTGTGTCTCTCAGAATAAAATCCTAAAAAAAAGTAATTTATGAGGAGACCAGTAAGCTGTTACAATTGGTTCTAAGGAGAATTCAAAGATACATCTACGGTGCCTAGGTAGCTCAGTGGTTGAGTCTCCAACTCTTGATTTCAGTTTAGGTCATGATCTCAGGGTGCTGGGATCAGCCCCACCTATTGCTCCACAAAGGAGGGGTATCTGCTTGGGATTCTCTCCCTCTCCCTCTTCCCCCTCCCTCCTCTAGTAAATAAGTAAATCTTTAAAGACACATGTATATTGGCAATCAGGAATGATGAAATAAATTTATAAACAGATGGAAAATGATCAGTATCCAGGGGGCAATAATTAATTGCATTCCACCCCAACAAAATCCACTTGCATCTCTAGGGATGAGGTTCATTTGTAGGTAAAGGAAACTAAAGGTTGGGGGGGGTGGGGAGCAGCCCAGGTGGCTCAGCAGTTTAGCACCTGCCTTTGGCCCAGGGCCTGATCCTGGAGTCCTGGGATCGAGTCCCACATCGGGTTTCCTGCATGGAGCCTGCTTCTCCCTCTGCCTGTGTCTCTGCCTCTCTCTGTGTTCGCTAAGGAATGAATAAATAAAATCTTAAAAAAATTAAAGGTTTGGGCCCCTATGGAAGCATATGGCCAGACCTGGTGCCCCCAGACCGGATACCTGGTTATCTCAAGAGAATATCTGGTTATCTCATAGGTTTCCTGACACATCCTCTCTCCTGTACTTACCAGCACCTGACCTTCTTTGCCATTCACCCATTTCTTCTCTCTCTCCCTTCACCCCATGCTTGAATGTATCTTGAGGGCATAAATTCTGTTTTGTAACCACAGTCTAGAAGAGGGTCTGGCACCTAACAAGTGCTCCCTAAATATTTGTTGGTGCCCTTTCCAGTGTCCAGTGTATTTCCGGAAAAATTACAAAAGAGGTCTTTGCAGAACCCGAAGAAATCAATTCTGACAGCCAATGAGGAGGGGGAGTTTGTGGGAAGGAAAGGAGACAGGGAGGTTTATCACCCCTTAAATCATCAGGACCTCTGCATACCCCAGAAGCCACACCACCCCTTGGCGTCCCAAGTCCTAGGGTCCGAAAGGGACCCAAGCCGGGGTTGGTAGGGAATGTTCTCTTGCGTATCTGGAAGCACCGAAAGACTGCAGACTGGCAATGGCTGAGGCCGCTCTGCCTGGGGTGAGTCAGAGGGCACTGGGGGCAAATGTGCCTGCAGCACTCATGGCCTCTGGGCCTGTCCCCTGGAGGCCAGGGGCAGCTCACAGAGGTCACCTTCAGCCCCTTCAGGCCCAGTTACACAGCCGGCCAGTGGCTCAGCCTCGCCGGAGCCTCGGTCTCCTGTCCCCGCCTCCTGCCCGCCTTTCTTCGGGGGGGCGGGGGGGAGGCGCTGCGAAGGGGGTCGCATGAGATCCTGGGGGAGTGGAAGTTCCCTTTCCCCTACCCCCGCCCGGAAATCCCCTGGAGAAAGGCGCCCTCGCGGCCCATCAGTCTCCTGGTCCTGGGCCGGGCCGGGCCGGGTGACGGCGGGAGGGGGCGGAAGGTGCTGCGGGGTCGGGACCCGCCTGCCCAGGCGAGGGGCGCGGGCTGGGAGGAGACGGGAATCACTCAGATGACGTAATGCGGGGAGGGGAGGGGAGGGGAGGGGAGGGGAGGGGAGGGGAGGGGAGGGGAGGGGAGGGGAGGGGAGGGGAGGGAAAGGTGAATCCGCAGACATCCCATCCCCTGCGCGCCTACTGCGTGCCCCGCGCGGTTCGGGCGCCTGGGTCACCGCCAGGCAGGGACGGAGCCGCTGTGGGACGCGGTGTAACCCCGAGCCGATAAGCGGCTTCAACACACACAACCGTGAAGTTGCAGTTTGCACAGGTGCTCGGAAGGAGAACGCGCCCGCCGCGCGGGGACACCTTGCGACCCTGCGGCCGCCGACCGGGGCGCCGAGCACAAGTGCCGCGGGCCCGCAGGTGCGCGCGCCCCGACGCCGGCCGGAAACGCGGACGGGCGCGGCGCCTGCGCACAGAGCGCCGGCCCGAGGCGCCGCGGGGCCCCGCCTCAACAGCACGCTGCGCGCGCCCCCTGCCGCCACCGAGGCGCCTGCGCAGCCTTCCCGCGCCCCACTGCGCCCCTGCCCCTTCGAGCCGGCGCGGAGCAGAGCCCGCCCGGTCCCCCGCCGCCGCTCGCTACGCATGCGCACACTAGAGCTATTCCGAAGAGGTTTGCTTGCAAGGCGGAGAGCGAGCAGTCAGGATGGCCGAGCGGTCTAAGGCGCTGCGTTCAGGTCGCAGTCTCCCCTGGAGGCGTGGGTTCGAATCCCACTCCTGACAAGTGTTCTTTTGCTTTGCTTTCCCCCCCCCCCCCCCCCCCCAGTACTTTTCGCTTTTCGCCAACAGCTGCAAGAATCAACGAGCTGATGCACCGCCGGACAGTTCCCATTTAATCTCTCTACAAAACAAGTATTTCTCTCAACAGGCATTTTCTTCCTAATGACACTTATTTGACTTTGGACCGGGGGAAAAAATAAAAAAAAGCTCCGATCTGTACCGTGGGGTCCCTGTTTAGAGTCGTCAAACGGATCCGCTCTGCTCGAACGTTGCGGGAAGAAAAGGGCAAAAGAGAGGAGTTGTCAGAAGTGGGATTCGAACCCACGCCTCCAGGGGAGACTGCGACCTGAACGCAGCGCCTTAGACCGCTCGGCCATCCTGACTTCCCGGGGGCCGGCCTGGAGGGCTCCGTGTAGTTGCTGTTTCCGTGCGGCGCGGCGAGGAGCGCAGCCAGGGGGCGCCGTGTGCCCGCAGCCCCGGCCCGCGCCCGCCGCCCCAGGCGTCCGCGGGTATAAACTGCCGGTGTTGCCGAGCCCGTGATCCTGCAACTGATTCGGTCTTTTTTTTTTTTTTTTCCTACGTGTATTAAATGGAAACTGTAGCCTGAGCAGAAACACAAAAATCAGTTTCCCTTGCCATCGGTGGAAAATGACCCTAAAACTAAACATAATAGAAAGGAAACTACGCTGTTAAATTCCAGCCGCTGGTCCAGGCTCCGAACCCGAAGACGTGCGGTCGTTTTTAACGCCGGGCACTACGCGCGGGCGGCGAAGGTCGGGACGCTGGTGGACGCCGGGGGAGCGCCGGGGGCCTGGGCGGCGGGACTCGCAGGGAGGCGCGGGCGGGCGCAGCGCCCTCACGTGCTGGCCTGGGGCCGCCGCGCATCGCCCGCTGGTGCTGGCCTGGGGCCGCCGCCGGGGAAGGCTGGCGTCGGTGCCTTCTTAGTAAGCGAACAAGGGGAAAGTTGGAGGCTGTTAAATTCAGAGAAGAGGCGGTTTATCTGCCTACAAAAGCCTGATGTGTACGAGGGACGGGGATGGTGTCCGCGAGGCGGACGCGGGCAGCGGGAAGGTAGTTACAGAGGAAGGTTTCGCCTTCTGGGGAAGGCGGCGGGGGCCCGCGTGGGCAGGGGTACCGCGGGGCGGGGCGGGGCGGGGCTCGGGGGCGGGGCCCGGGGCCCGGGGCTCGCCGCGCGTTGGAGCCGCTGCACCACATTCTTACCGCTGCTGTGACAAACGACCGCTGATTCAGTGGCTTAAAATGACACTGTTCACTATGCTTCGGTTCTGGAGATGAGAACTGCACTTCTTCCGGAGGTTCCGGGGGGGCCCATTTCCTTTCCTTTTCCAGCTTCCGGAGGCCGCTCACTTCCTAGGCTGCGACCTCCCCAGGGGCCGCCCCTGCTCCTGCCCCTGCCCCTGCCCTGCCCTGCCCCTGCCCCTGCTCCTGCCCCTGCCCCTGCCCCTGCCCCTGCCCCTGCTCCCGCCACCGCCCGGTCTTCCCTCGCGCTGATGCTCGCGCCTGACCTCCCATAAAGACCCTGGCGATCACACTGGGCCCATCCTGATAGTCCAGAGGGATCTCCCTGTCTCAAGACCCTTAACTTAGCCGTGTCTGCAACCCCCCTTCAACCGTGGAAAGCGCTGTATTCCAGGGCCCCGACGTGGCCGCCCTTGGTGAGGGGACCCATGTTTTGAAGGAGGAGGAGGCAAGAGCCTGGGGGAGACTTTTTAACTCGTACTTTAAACTTTTGTACCACGTGCACATATAATCTAATCAAAGTAAATATAATTTCACCAGATGATCAAGGTCAACGTCAACAGTGATAAGTCACATTGACAGTATATACCCTTGACATGTTGTGCCCTTGAATGGCACTTCTGGCCTTCCTCCCCAAAATGCATTCGTCTGATTCTCATTGTGAGAAAAATATTAGACACATCCCAACGGAAGTACATTCTGCAGAATACTTGACCAGCGCTCCTCAAAACTCTCAAAGTCCTCAGAAACAAGGAATGTCTGAGAAACTGTCACAGCCAAGTCTTAGGAGTGACTTCGCCAGGAAATTCAGTGTGCTATCCCGACTGTATTCTGGAACAGAAAAGGGACAGTAGCAAAACACTGATGAAATCTGAGTGAAGTACAGACTTTAATTATAATCTCTCAGTATTGGCTCATTGTGACACATACACCCTACCAATGTAAGATGTTAATAATAGAAGAAACTGGGTATGCCTTATAAGTGAACTGTCTGTACCCTGCAATATTTCTGTTTAATCTAAAACTATCCTAAATTTTTAAAGATTCTTAATTCAATTTCAGTCTATACGTTAACAAATACATAAATATAAAAATACATAACTACTTGTTTATACATTTGTACTGTATATAACTAACATTTAAAATATATATAATGTGCCTATTAATGTATTAATTTTTATTATATAATTTATACATTAATATTTAATAGACACATTATACTCTTGTGTCTATTAAATAAATAATTATATACGTGTCTATTAAAGTCTCGGAGGCTATAGAAACATGAGCAACTGTGATTATCTCTGGCTGGTGTCATTTATTATGATTCTTTTTCTCTTTGGTTACTTGCTTTTGATACTTGGATAATGAGCATGGATTACTTGGGTACTTCTTTTTAAATGAAAAAATGGCCAGGAAAAGTTAGGAAAGACTTTGAAAAAGGCAAAAAAAAAAAAAAATCCTGAATGTTCTGTCTCTGGAATATTAGCTATTATCTGCAGCCATGGTACCTAATACAGTAACCACTAACCACTTGTAGCTATGGAAGCACTTGAAATGTGACTGGTCGGAACTGAGATATGCCATTTATAAAAGAATGTAAAATATCTCATTAGTAATTTTTATATTGATCACATGTTTAAATGATCATATTTTTAACATATTTTATATTTTTAATACCCTTTAAAATTTGGGCACCTGGGTGGTTCAGTCAGTTAAGCATCTGCTTTTGGCTCAGGTCATGATCGCAGGGTCCTGGGATGGAGCTCCACATCGGGCTCCCTGCTCAGTGGGGAGCCTGCTTCTCCCTCTCCCACTACTCTTCTTGTGTGTGCTTGCTTGCTCTCTCTGTCAAATAAATTAAAAATCTTTTTTAAAAATTCTATTTTTATTTTTTTAAAGAACTGCCATACTTTTGTATGTGTTGTTTCCACAACACGATTTTTTTTACATTTTAATTTAAAAATTTAATCCTTTAACAAAATGTACTCAACATCCAGGGGGAAGATAGAAAGATTGGTTTTTTTGTTTTGTTTTTAGAAGGATTGTTTATCTATAGATGGGTACTACTATAGCATCCACAGACTAGAATATATAATTCGCATGTGCCAATTTCCTGTTGGGCAAAGAAGGGGAAAAAAAATTCTGGGGATGATGGAGATGGTGAAGCCTAGTGTCCTCAAGAAGAGGTCTCAGGAATGGTCCTGGAACTGTGGGCATGGTTAGGAAGGATGGCGTGATGGGGGCAGCTCCCAATAGCAGGGCCCAGGGCCAGAGTCGGGAGAGGGACAGTGTGGCTGGAGCTGGATCTCGCACTTTGGGAAAGAGGCTGAAGAAGGTTGGCAGTTTTTCGTCCCCCTGGTAGCTTCTCTTATGATGCCTCCTCCAGGAAACCTTCTCTGATATTCCTCTCCCTTACCTAGGTTTTTTGCCTCCTCTGTGTTCCCACAAGCTCCAGGGCCAACCCCTCACAGCAACTGGAAAAGCCTGTCTAGGTATGTGTCCCTTCCCTGTTTCTAAAACTGAGCTCTTCAAAAGGGCAGAGATTGGCAGCAGCTCTTCCTGTCCATGGGTTCTGTCCCCGTGCTTTAATAAAACCATCATTTTACACCAAAAAAAAAAAAACACCCACAAACAAACAAACCAAAAAACAAAAGGACAGAGGCTGCAAGAGTCTTCTTTGCCACTGAATCCCTAGGGCCTAGCACACAAAAACGTGGAGAAGGAGATAAAGGAGCACAGGTTAAATAATGAATGAATGAGACACCAAGGTAGGAGTGTGCCCAGGCAGGAAGTCCTGGACATACCACCCCAGACCTTCTTGTGCAGCTGGCACCTGGCCAGGATGGGGTCAGTCCATGTGAGCCCTGGCCTGGCCACATGTCTCAGGCCTATGAGCTGTGGATGTATCAGTGAATAATTAATCCTAATGCCCTTTCTCTGGAGCTCTGGATCTCCCACCCCAAACAACCTCTGTCCCAGTCCCAGCAGGCAGAGGGCCCAGGTAGGGAAAATAATCAGATCTTTGCCTCCTTCTGAGCTGGAGGTAACCGGCCCAGAGGCTGGCAGGGCCCCGCCAGCTCCCCACCCACTCTGTGCTGGTCTTGGCTGTGTCTCAACACAGAGACATGCACACAAAGTCCATCAGCCCCAACTACTCAGCATCCTGACGTCTGCCCTTTGCTCCTATATCGTCCACCTAGAATGCTCCCTTCTCAAACTGCTCTTCTCAGGGCTCTGTTCAAATGGCACCTCCTCCCTGAAGACCTCACATTTTTTCTCTATACCAGGAAGTTCAAGCATGGTGGCATTTCATAGAAATGGGTGTTTGCCTAGAATTCGTGGAGTCCGGGCAGCCCGGGTAGCTCAGCAGTTTAGTGCCACCTTCGGCCCAGGGCTGATTCTGGAGACCCGGGGATCGAGTCCCACATCTGGCTCCCTGCATGGAACCTGCTTCTCTCTCTGCCTCTCTCTCTGTGTGTATCTCTCATGAATAAATAAAATCTTAAAAAAAAAAAAAAAGAATTTGTGGAGTCCCCCACAGCTGTTGGCCTTCATGCCTTGACTGCATACCCCAGTCCCAGCCTGCTCCTTGGATGTCCCCAGAGGGGTGAGGTGAGGAGAATGCGCAGTGATGACAGGAGCCACCTAGCCCCTGGCCACATTGGCCTACTGTGCAGCTTGAGATAATCCCTGTCCCTCTCTGCAAGGACAGATGCCCCAATGGTGACAAGAAAGAGACGGGATTACTGGGCTTCCCAAACTTCAGGCACTTATTACCCTATTTTACCCAATCTGAGTTCCAATGGTACATGTTAACAAAGAAGTTAATTAGAATAAAACACATATAAGACTTACGTATAACACTGCTTGCTATGCAGCCATCACCACATTCCATCTTCAAAACTTTTTTCATCTTCCCCAAGTGAAACTTTGTCCCCATTAAACACTAATTCCCTGTCATCTTTTTTTTTTTTTTTTTTTTGCTTTTTTAAGACTTTATTTATTCATGAAAGACAGAGAGAGAGGCAGAGACGTAGGCAGAGGGAGAAGCAGGCTCCCCGCGGGGAGCCCGATGCGGGACTCGATCCCAGGACCCCAGGATCAGGACCGGAGCTGAAGGCAGACGCTCAGCCACTGAGCCACCCAGGTGCCCCTCTGTCCTCCCTGTCTGCGGCCCTTCACAATCACTGTTCCACTTTATGTTCCTAGGAGTCTGACTTCTCTTGGTATCTCCTATAAGTAGAATCACACACCCAGTATTTGTGTCCTTGTGACTGGCTTGTTTCACTTAGGATGAGGTCCTCACAGTTCATGCTATAACATGGACCAGAATGTTATTCCCTTTTCAGGCAGAATGATAGTCCACTGTATGGATATACCACATGGTTGGATATCCATCCATTGGTGGACACTTGGGTCCTTCTACCTTTCCACCATTGTGAATATTGCTGTGATGAACAGGGGTGTACAAATATCTCTTTGAGATCCTGCTTTCAGTTCTTTGGGATGTATGCCCACAAGTGGAATTGCTGGATCATACGGCAATTCTATTTTTAATTTTTGGGAGACTGCCATAATGTTTTCCACAACAGCTGCATCAGTTTACACTCCTACCACCAATGCACAATGGTTCCAGTTTCTTCACATCTACCCAACCCTTCTTATTTTGTGTGTGTATGTTTTATTTAAAGATTTTATTTATTTATTCATGAGAGACACACAGAGACAGAGGCAGAGACACAGGCGGAGGGAGAAGCAGACTCCATGCAGGAAGCCCGATGCAGAACTCGATCCCAGGACCTTGTGATCAAGACTTGAGCCAAAGGCAGATACTCAACTACTGAGCTACCCAGGTCCCCCTTATTTTCTGTTTTGACTATTTGTTTGGGGTTTTTTAATAGCAGCCATCCCAATGAATGTGAGGTGATATCTCATTGAGGTTTTGATTTGCATTTCCTTAATGATTAGTGGTGTTGAGCATCCTTTCATGTGCTTGTTAGCTGTGTGTATATCTTATTTGGAGAAATGTCTATCCAAGTCTTTTGCCCATTTTTTTTTCACTTTGTTCTTGTGATTGAATTGTGTGTGTGTGTAGGGGGGGTCTTTGCATATTCTGTAAATTAATCCCTTGAATCAGATATATGATTGGCAAATATATCCCCCAATCCTTAGGTCACTATTTCACATATTGTGTCCTTTCATGCACAGAAAATTTAATTTTGATATTGTCCAATTTATTTACTTTTATTTTTGTTGCCCGTGCTTTTGCTGTCATACCCTAGAAATCATTGCCAAATCCAATGTCACGAAGATTTTTTTTTCCCGTGTTTTCTTCCAAGAATTTTATAGTTTTAGACTTAATGTTCAGGTCCTTGTTTTGTTGCTTTTTTAAAAAAATGTTAATTTATTCTCAGTAATTCCTACACCTAATGTGGGGCTTGAACTCACAACCCCATCAATGTTCCTCTGATTAAGCAGGCCAGTCTTGGAGTTAATTTTCATATATGGTGTTGTAAGGCAGGGTCCAACTTCATTTTTTTTTGCATGTGGACATCCTGTTTTCCCAGGACCCTGTTTTGAAAGACTGCCCTTTCCCTAGTGAATGGTCTTGACACCCTTGGTGAAACCATTTGACCATACATACAACAGTTATGTGCACTTTTTCTTTTTTAAGATTTTATTTATTTATTTGACAGAGAGAGAGAGCACAAGCGGGGGGAGCAGCAGAGACAGAGGGGGAAGCAGGCTCCCCACTGAGCAGGGAGTAGGACGCGGGGCTTGATCTCAGGACCCAGGGATCATGACCTGAGATGGAAGACTTGACACTCAATTGACTGAGCCACCCAGGAGCCCCAGGTTGTGTGCACTTTTTAAAAATTAAATATTTTCTTGGACTGGCCTCATTTTCAATACTGTGATAAATGTGTTTTTGAGAAGAATCTTATAACATGGCTATCATAGCAAACCTGCATCATTACCCATAAATAGAAGAAGGTCACAGTAAAAATAAGCACAATGGGAACAAACCACTGCCATTAAATTCTAGCCAGAACCTTTGCTCACTAAGAAGAGGTGAACAGCATTAGATGTTAAAGACATAACAGCACCAAAGGAGGCTTTCTCGTTGGCATAATCAGATCAAAAACAAAAGTGAAAACAAAGTGCTTGTAATGAAGTATTTGAAGTTATTTCAAGGGGCGCATGGGTGGCTAAGTAGTTGAGCACCTGCCTTTGGCTTGGGTTATGATCCTGGGGTCCTGGGACTGAGTCCCTGTGTGGAACCTACTTCTCCCTCTGCCTATATATCTCCCTCTCTCTGTGTCTCTCATGAAAAAATAAATAAAATAAAATAAAATAAAATAAAATAAAATAAAATAAAATAAAATAAAATAAAATAAAAAGAAATCTTAAGTTATTTGATCAAAAATGACCTCACATTCTGCCCAAAGGGCTTTTCTGGGGGGACGTGCACTGCCCTCAGATCCTAAAGGGGGCGTTCTTGACAGTGCCCCCCATTCCCCAAGCCTCTGCCACCACTAGCCCGTACCCTCTGGGGTGGGGACTGTGAAGCCCCTACTGAATGCTGCTCTGGTCTCTACCTCTTGCTGGGGCTGGATGGGGCTGGATGGGGCTGGATGGGGCGAGAGAAGGTAGGAAGTGGCAGAAGCAGCCGGCCAGGCTAGAAACGTAGGGAGACACTCAGGCAGGCCTGCCTCCCAGGATCCCTGCTGGGGATGAGAAGCTGTAGACATTGATTCTAGTTCTGCTGATGTCTCTAATTCAGCTGGTGTCCATCCTGGGCAAGTTCCTGCCCTTTCTCCAGCTTGTGTACTCATCCATAAAACCAATGATGAGCAGCCACTTTGGCAACATGGCGTGGCCACTCTGGAACACAGTTTTGCAGTGTCACTGCTATACATACCATATGCTCCAACAATTCTACTTCTAGGTATTTACCCAAGAGAAATGAAATCATAGGTTTGTACCCAAAAAAGCTGCATGCAAATGTTCATAGGTGTTTTTTAATTCATAGCCGCCCAAACTGGAAAGAACCCAAATGTCCATCAAGTAGTGAATGGATAAAGATATTGTGGTGTATCAGGACAACAGAATACATTCAGCATTAAAAAGAAACAATCTACTTAACCAATGCTCCACAACATAGATGAATTTCAAAAGCTTTATGTTACATAAAAGAGCTTTTCACAAAGGACTACTGTATCATTTTCCTCTTGCTGCTGTAACGAATTATCACAAACTTAGTGGCTTAAAAAAATCCATAAATTTATTCTTTTTTTTATTTTAAAAAATGTGTTTTATTACGGTTCTGGAGTCCAAAAGGAGTCTTAAGTTTCTAAATCAAGTGTCAGCAGGACTAGTTGCTTCTGGAGGTTGCAAGGAGAATCCATCCCTTGCCCCTTGTATTCTTAAAGGCTACCTACCAGCCGTCCTGGGCTCCTGGCTGCATCATAGTGATTGATCTTTCTTTCCACACTCACATTGCCTTCTCTTCTACTGTCATCAAATCTCTCATCTCCCTCTTCCTCTTCCTCCTCCTCCTTTTGTTTTCTTTAAATAATCTCTACGCACAAGGTGAGACTTGAACTCAGGACCTGAAATATCAAGACTCACATGCTTCACAGAGTGAAGGCACAGAGTGAGGCACCCTGACCTTCTTGTAAGGACACAGGGATTGCATTTAGCCACCCACCCAGATAATCTATGATAATCTCATCTCAAGATCCTTTATTTTATTTTTTTAAGATTTCATTCATTTATTCATGAAAGACACAGAAAGGGAGAGAGGCAGGGACACAGGCAGAGGGAGAAGCAGGCTCCATGCAAGGAGCCCAATGTGGGACTCAATCCCAGGACTCCAGGATCACGCCCTGGGCTGAAGGCAAGCGCCAAACCGCTGAACCACCTAGGGATGTCCCCAAGATCCTTTAATAACACCTGCAGAATCCCTTTTTGCTATAAAAAGGTAATGTTCAGGGGCTCCTGGCCAGCTCAGTCAGTAGAGCAAGTGACTCTTATTCTCAGGGTCCTGAGTTCAGGCTCTACATTGGGCGTGGGGCCTACTTAAAAAAGAAAATGACATAAATAAACAAACTAATAAATGTAACATCCACAAGTTTCTGGGGATCAGGATCACACATCCTGGCAGGAGAGGCATTATTCAACCTGCCACAAGTTTATAATGTAAGACTTCATTTATATGACATTCTAGAAGAGGCAAAGCAGTAACAAAACATATCAGTGGTTGTCTGGGGCCAGGGTGGAGGTCACAAAAGCACGCTCTGGGGTGATCTAAATACTTTAATCTTGGTGGAGTTCACAGAAAGTGTTGCAGAGTGGGAAAGAGGAAGCAGGAGAAAACTAGAGCAACATATGAAAGTGACAAACAGTGAGTATGCAAAATATAGAAAGAGCTTCTACCGTTTGAAAACTACAGACAGGGCTGCTGTGTCAGAGGGAGCTAAGTAATCCACAAGACCACTGCCACTTGTGACACAAGGGCTGAGTTTGGGGCATTCCCCAGACCACCCTCAGGTGCAATAATCTGTTGGTTACAAGGACTCACAGAAAGCCATGACAACTGTTATACTCATAGGGACTGCTTTTTACTGCTAAAGGAGACAGATTAAAATATGCCAACGGAAAGGCACAGGGGGCTGATGGAAATGTTCTGGAATTAAATAGTGATGATGGTTCACTACAGTGACCGTACTAAAACTGATGACTTGTGTAATTTTTTTGACTTGTGTAATTTTTTAAAAAGATTTTATTTATTCATTAGAGACAGCAGAGAGAGGCAGAGACATAGGCAGAGGGAGAAGCAGGCTCCCTGCGGTGAGCCCAGTGCGGGACTCGATCCCAGGACCCTGGGGTCACAACCTGAGCCAAAGGCAGATGCTCAACCGCTGAGCCACCCAGGCACCCAACTTGTATAATTTTTATATATATATATATATATATTTTTTATTTATGACAGTCACAGAGGGAGAGAGAGAGAGGCAGAGACACAGGCAGAGGGAGAAGCAGGCTCCATGCACCGGGAGCCTGACGTGGGATTCGATCCCGGGTCTCCAGGATCGCGCCCTGGGCCAAAGGCAGGCACCAAACCGCTGCGCCACCCAGGGATCTCTGTATAATTTTTAAAAGCGTGACTTTAGGTTCCAAACGTGGAGTGTCTGTTGTCCTCCCCACAGAGAATCATGGATTCCATGCATTATTTTCTCAGCACTGTTGTGTATACTCATGAGTATATACACGGACCAGGTAAATTTGCCACCTTGGTGTCTAGAATCTTTATAGGACCTTCCTTATGTGGCCACAGGCGATTGATTCCCCACATAGCTAATCTGTTTTCAACTTCTCCAAGTGGAGCTAAATGAGCTGATAGCAAGTTCTCTGAACCTAAACCTCGCTGTTAGAATATCTGGTGTGGCCAGATCCCATCTTAAACAAAGACATCTCTCTCAGGCAGGACTTTCCAAAGGTTTACCTCCCAGAAGCTGAGGGCAAAGATCAGACTTCTCTTTGGGCAAATGTAAATTCCCTACTACACAAGGGCAAATGTCTGAAAAAGAAATATGAATGGCTAATGAGCTTAAGGAGAATCTCAGTCCCACTAGCTAAGTATTAGGAAATGCCAGTGGAAACAATGAGACTTTTTTTTTTTTTTTTTTTTGCTCATCACATATATTAGAGTTTGGGCAAATAGTTAAGCTCACTCTTAGTGGGCGTCTTTTGGAGTATCTATAAAAGATACGTCTTTGGCAGTATCTATAAAAAACTGCAAATATTCTTCAATCCAGTGGTTCTGCTTTGAACACTGGATCCATAGAAAATCTTACATGTGAGCAAAGATGTGTAAATAAGAAGGCTTGGAGGGATGCCTGGGTGGCTCAGCAGTTGAGCGTCTGCCTTTGGCTCAAGGCCTGATTCTGGGATCCGGGATTGAGTCCCACATTGGGCTCCTTGTGGGGAGACTGCTTCTCCCCCTGCCTATGTCTCTGCTTCTCTCTCTCCGTCTCTCATGAATAAATAAAGTATTAAAAAAAGGAAGGCTTAGATAATATTACTCGTAATGAGATACTATTGGAAATCACCTATCAGTTGAGGGGAAGAGATACGGAATTAGGTAGTAGCTACTCTATCAAATATTACATGACATGTAAAAAGGATGAGGCCAGTCTTCATGTGAAATTGAAATTTCCAAGAAGTTAAGTGGAAGTTTCAGTATATATAGTATAATCTTATCTTTTTGGTTAAAAAAATTTTTTTTAAATTATAAACAAAGCAAGTCTCTACATTTCTACATACCATGTGGTAATAAGAGAAGAAAATAATACATAGGCTGGGAGGGACACCTGACTGGCTCACTTAGAAGAGCGAGCACAGACTCTTGATCTTAGGTTTGTGAGTTCGAGCCATTGGGTGTAGAGATTACTTAAAAAATAAAATCTTGGGGCACCTGGGTGGCTCAGTGGTTAAGCGTCTGCCTTCGGCCCATGGTGTGATCCTGGATTCCCAGGCTCAAGTCACAAGTCGGGCTTCCTGCACGGAGCCTGCTTCTCCCTCTGCCTGTGTCTCTGCCTCTGTTGTGTGTGTGTGTGTGTCTCATAAATAAATAAATAAAATTTAATTTTAAAAAATTTTAAATAAAAATTTTTTTAAAAAGGTATTCTAGGATAGTCAAACACTTCTCGATGATCAGCTGGAGGTGAAGGTGATGAGGGAGCAGGAAGCAAGATGAGGACAAAGCAGAAGCTGACACCTGTAACCCCTCTCCCACTCCACTCCATTCCTCCAGGCAACTTCCAACTCTCTTAATGCTTTGCCAGAAGGAAAAACAACCTTTGCTTAGTAATAGTAAAGCTTCCGGCATCTGGAGGGTCTTCTTTAACAAGTGAAAGTCCTTTTGGACACTCCCCTTTTTTCCTTACCTCTCCCACCTCCCAAGTACGGAATCAGCCATTCTTCTTTCTGCCCTCAGGTTCTGTCCCTGTGCTTTATCTATTTATTTATTTTTAAAGATTTTATTTATTTATTCATGAGAGACACAGAGAGAGGCAGAGACACAGGTAGAGGGAGAAGCAGGCTCCATGCAGGGAACCCGATGTGGGACTCCTTTCGGGGACCCCGGGATCACATCCTGAGCAGAAAGACACTCAACCCTTGAGCCACATAGGCGTCCCCACCATGCTTTAATAAAATCATCTTTTTGCACCAAAGAAGTCTCAAGAATTCTTTTTTGGCCTTGAGCTCCAGACCCCACCAACATTCCAAAACTACATCAAAGGTGCAGGTTTGGAGATGTGTGTTTGATGTGCAAAAAAATCAATTAATGAATTTATGCAATTAAAAGTTAAAAAATTGGGGTGCCTGGGTGGCTCAGTCGGTTAAGCATCTGCCTTCGGCTCAGGTCATGATCCCAGGGTCCTGGGATCAAGCCCCACATCAGGCTCTCTGCTCAGTGGGAAGCCTGTTTCTCCCTCTGCAGCTCTCCCTGCTTGTGCTCTCACTCTCTCTCAAATAAACAAAATCTTTAAAAAAAAAAAAAAAAAGTTAAAAAATTGAACTAACCTCGTTGCATTGAGCATAGGGCCAGTTGGAAAAGTGTTTAATCAATAGTTGCTGATTATTGGGCAGCCCAGGTGGCTCAGTGGTTTAGCGCCACCTTCAGCCCAGGGCGTGATCTTGGAGACCTAGGATGGAGTCCTGCATCCGGCTCCCTGCATGATGCCTGTTTCTCCCTCTGCCTGTGTCTCTGCCTCTCTCTGTGTCTCTTATGAATAAATAAATAAAAATCTTTTTAAAAAAATAGTTGCTGATTATAATCATTAACCTCCCAGAGTTGGCTTCTGGAAGCTGCTTGTTGGATGATACCCAGAGCAATGTTTATGAGTTTTTAAACATTATAAATCAAAACATATAACTGCCCTCCACAGGCCTTTTTTGTTTGTTTGTTTGTTTGTTTGTTTGTTTGTTGTTGTTTTAAATACTAATAAAATATGCTCCGTTACCAAGGGTTTAAGAACCAGGTGATCTGGGCCCTGGCTGCCTCTTGAAACTCATCTCTCCCCAATTCCTTTAGCTCATAACCATCTGTCCTTCCTCAAAGACCCCAAAGTCTTTCCTGCCTCAGGGCCTTTGCACATATGGTGGTTTTCTCTGCCTGATTCCTGTTTATCCTTCAGGTCTTTGCTTAAATGTTTACACTTTCCCTGACACCCCCTCGCCCCAACCCTCAATTATTCTTTGCCATAGCGTCCTGCTCTTTTCCTGGAGTAATGTTATTACAACCTACTGATTGTAAATACATTTATTTAAATAAATTTTTATTGTAAACAAATCAATTTGTATGTGGGTTTGTATATCTAGACAATCTGTCTCTCCCATCAGACTTCCTAAGGGCAGGGTCTCTGGTTGGATGGCTTGCAGCTCTGTCCCCAGTGCTCAGCACATCTAAGGTACACATTAAACATCTGCTCAGTGTCTGAATCCCCACTGCCTCTCCAGCATGCTCCCATCTTACCCCAAGGGAGGGAGGCCCAACACACAGTAGGGTCTTGGCCAGAGTCTTTATAAAACGGAGGAGAGTGGGCAGCCCCAGTGGTTCAGCGGGTTGGCACCGCCTTCAGCCCAGGGTGTGATCCTGGAGACCTGGGATCGAGACCCACATCAGGCTTCCTGCATGGAGACTGCTTCTCCCTCTGCCTGTGTCTCTGCCCCTCTCTCACTCTGTGTGTGTGTGTGTGTGTGTGTGTCATGAATAAATAAATAAAATCTTTAAAAATAAATAAATAAAATGGAAGAGAATTGAGACAAAGGCATGTGTTGCAGGTGATCTGGGTGGAGATGGAGATGGCTTTGCTCATACCTGGGGGTGGGGAGGCTTGGCCTGAGAAAGGCCTCATCCACCAGGTCTCTATTTCCCCCACCGCATCCCAGAGCTTCTGAGGTGCCAGTGGAAACTCTGGGTGGGCGGCAGGTCCCAGCCTGGAGACAGGTTCTCGTTTTTTCTGACTGGGGGTGAGTTAAGTTGGTCTGGAAGAAAATGTCAAAGTAAAAAACAATGCAGTAACTGATTCTTGCTTGCTGCCATTTGAAAGGAATGAAAGTGGGATTAACCAAAAAAACAAAATCTAAACCAAAACCAAAACACTCTACTGTTTTAGAATCTGTCTGGGAAACAATCATCTTACTGTTTTCTGTGTCATCATAAAATTAAAGGTTTACCCAAGAGCTTTGTTCTGACTTGGGCTTGTGCAGTGTAGAGGCTGGTCTCCGGGTCTGCAGCTACCAAGAAGCATTGCTCCTTTCCTGAGTGCTCACTGCAGGCGGGGTGGGAGGAGGGTCTCAGATGCCTTGTGGGGGAAGGATCTGAACATCCAGCGGCAGGTAAAGGGCTCAGTCTGATATTTTCCATCAGATATTGGCCATCAGGTCTTGTCACTCTCCTGGTAGAAACCCACCAGGCCTCAGAATAAAATGTTGGCCTCTCCCCTCCATTATTGAGTAGGCTGAATAATAGCCACCCAGAGATATCAGACCCTCTGCCCTGGAATCTGCACACTTTATTGTATAAAGAAAAAAGGGTCTTGGGACGCCCGGGGGGCTCAGCGGTTGAGCACCTGCCTTCAGCCCAGGGCGTGACCCCGGGGTCCTGGATGGAGTCCCGCATCGGTCTCTGCGGGAGCCTGCTTCTCCCTCTGTCTGTGTCTCTCATGAAGAAATAAGTAAAATCTTGAAAGAAAGAAAGAAAGAAAGAAAGAAAGAAAGAAAGAAAGAAAGAAAGAAAGAAAGAAAGAAAGAAAGAAAGAAAGAAGAAAGAAAAAGAAAAGAAAGAAAGAAAAGAAAAGAAAGGAAAGAAAAGAAAAGAAAAGAAAAAAAGAAAAGAAAAGAGAGAAGGGACTTTGCAGATTAAGGTTCTTGTTTTTTTTTGTTTGTTTGTTTGTTTTTGTTTTTTAAGGTTTTTATTTATCCAGAACTCCAGGACCACACCCTGGGCCGAAGGCAGGTGCTAAACCGCTGGGCCACCCAGGGATTCCCCCTAAATTAAGGTTCTTGATGTGGGAGGTTATCCTGGATTACTAGGGTTGGATCGTAATCCAAGCACAGGTGTTTTTACAAGGAGGGCTAAGAGAGGTTTGATCTGTACAGAGAGAAAGAGGCAATGTGATCCTTGGGGCAGAGATTGGGGAGATGAGGCCACCACCAGGGACTGGAAGAGCAAGGAACAGATTCTCCTCCGGAGCCTTCACAGGAAGACACGTACTGCTGACACCTTGATTTTGGTTCATGGAAACTGATTTCATTTTTTTGACATCTAGAACTATATGGGAATACATTTTTTGTTTTGTTTTGTTTTTTAGCCACCATGGTCAAGCGGCAGCCACAGAAAACTAATAGGGTCATCTAAATAGTCCTATGGGGGAATGCCTGGGTGGCTCAGTCTGTTGGGTGTCTGCCTCTGGCTGGGGTCATGATCCTGGGGTTCCTGGATCTAGCAGATCCAATGCACATGGGGCTTCCTGCCCAGCAAGGAGTCTGTTTATCCCTCTGCCCCTCACCTCACTTGTGCTCTCTCTATCATGCATTCTCTCTCTCTCTCAAATAAATAATTTTCTTTTTAGAAAACAATTTTAAAAATAATATTAATAAATATCCCTATGGGACATGGTTCCTGACTACCTGTGAATCTCATATTGCCTCAGTCCCACCAAGGGTCTTCTTTCTGTCCTTCAAACTGTCTAGCTTCCTCCAGCCCCAGGGCCTTTGCACTTACTAAGTTCCTCCCAAGGCAGACCTGCATAAATGTCATCTAGAGGTCTTCTGACCAGTTGATCTAAGAATTGCCTCCTGGACATCTCTGTTACATCGCTCCTTTTATTTTAGCCATAGCATTTGTCACTGAGGTTGTTTTTTTTTCTTCCCAGTCTAACATTTGTCACTCACCGTAGAAAGTAGGATCTGAGGAGCCTTGCCTGGCTTGTACCTGCTGTGTCCTCAAGGCCTGGGATAGGGCCTGGCGTTTAATAGGGGTTCTGCAAACCCTGGCGGATGAACATAATCCGTGCAAGCCTCTATCTAGGGCCTGAAGGGTGTGTGTTTGTGCGCGTGTGTTTCAGGGTGCAGGTGGATGAGCAACGAAACGCTAACCCCAACGTCATTTCCCACCTGTGAGTGCTCCCCGTGCCCTCGTCCCCGTGTGCCAGCAACTTCTATGAGGTGAGATCCTCCCTTATCCCTGTATTACAGCGAGGAAGCTGAGCTCAGCGATCTTCTCAGGTGCGCTCAGTGGGTTCAGAAGTGAAAGCACGTCAGCTGAGCCCCCGGCCCGGGTGCCTGCGCCGGTCTCCGGGCCGCTCCGCAGTCGCTGCACTGGGCCGCGGACCTCGCTCTCAGAGAGGCGCCCCGGGGACACCCAGGGGAGGGCCCGGGCGTGGGGGTGACCGGCTGGCAGGACGCGGGGCCACGGTGAGGAGCCTCCAGGAGGCGGCCGCGCAGGCTGCCGGCCAGAGCCAGCTCGGCGACCGCGGCCCCGGGGCTCGAGGGGGGCCGGGCCAGCGGCGGGGGCGGGGCGGGCGGGGCGGGGCGGGCTCGGCCGCACCTGGCTGCAGGCGCTCCCCGCCCCGACGCCGCGCGTAGCTCGCCGAGCCCCGGGAGGAGAGGAGCGGCGGCCGGCACCCGGCGCGGAGCCGCCATGGCCGAGTTCCCGTCGAAAGTGAGCACGCGGACCAGCAGCCCCGCGCAGGGTGCCGGCGCCTCGGTCTCCGCGCTGCGCCCGGACCTGGGCTTCGTGCGCTCCAGCCTCGGGGCGCTCATGCTGCTGCAGCTGGTGAGCGCGCGGGCCGGCGGGGGGCCGGGGGCCGGGGGCACCGGGAGGGCCGGGGGGGGACACCGGGAAGGCCGGGGGGGGGGCCGGGAGGGCCGGGGGCCGCCGGGGGCACCGGGGCTGCCTCCTTCGCTCCCGGCACACCCTCACCGTAGGCTCCGCCGCGCGGTCCCCGGGGCGCCTCCCGGACGCCCGCCCTCGACACAGCCCGGGGCCCTCTCACCTGGCGACGTCCGCGATGCCGCGTTCAGGTGCCCACGCTCCTCGCGCGTCTTCCCCCGGGCGGAGGCGGGAGGCCGGCCGAGGGGCGCCGCGGACGCACGGTCACTGCGCGCAATGCGCGGTCTCCGGCTGCTGCCCCCCCTGCGCCAGGACGGTGCCCGCAGCCCTCCAGGGCACCCAGCCTGAGCGGGGCAAAGTCCGCCCCGGGCGGCTCCGCGTGCCCAGGCCCCAGGACCGTCCTCGCCCACCCGCAGGGCGCATCGGTTGCGGCGCGCACACGTCGGCGCGGCCCCGGGGGCTCCTGCGCAGGAACCGGGCTTTCCCGGCTTCCACCGGCTGCTCCGCCGGGCTCCCGCCGGTTTGGCCGGTCCCGCGGGCCGAGATACGGCGCCCAGCGCAGGCGGGAGGGGCTTGTGGGAGTCAGAGGCAAGGCCCCGAAGCCCCCGGACCCTGTGCGGACCCCACAGCCCTCCCCCCACAGGCGGCTTGGGCCTGGCGGTGTTCGCTCTCTTCCCGTAGGGCCTCCGGTGGAGTCAGGAGGCCGGGCCGCCCGCGCGAGGCTTCCCCAGTAGCCGAGGGTCCAGGGACTAAGTGGGAACTGGAGGTGGGCCAGGGTCCGTTTCCTCATGGGGCATCTCCGCCGCCCCGCGCCCGCCCGACCCTGGCTTGGTCGGAGACCCCCACCCCCGCGAGCGCCGGTCTCCCCGGGCTCAGTGCCGGGCCGCTCCCTCTCCGGATCGCAGAGATCGCGCCCGGGGGCCCCTTTCTCACCCCGGCCTCAGGCTCTCTCCCAGGGCTTTGTTTAAGATGTAGATTCGGGATCCCCACCCCTGGAAAAAATGTGGACTTGGAATTTGAATCTCAGGAAGGGGCAGCGCAGGAGTCTACATTTGTAATCTTCTGCCAGAGGTGTTTGGCAGATTCTCCGGGGTGGGGAAGAGGTCCGGCGGGGGCCGGATTTAAATCTGCGGGTAGGTTGGCCCTGTGGGGAGCGCGGCTGCTGTGCTGGGCCCCAGGACCGTGGGTAAGGCACCTGCAGAGCGGGAAGGGAGCCTCAGGCCCTGGGCTGAAAGGCCTGGGGAGAGGCGGATGGTTTGGGAGTCCAGGGAGTTTCCTGGAGGAGAGGAAGCTTTTGACTTCAGGGAACCCTGTGACAGAAAAAGGGCAAGGGTGTTCAGGGGCGGGGTGGGGGGTTGCTGTGTGAGCCAGGCCTTGGCGATGGGCGAGTGAAAAGGAAGTTGAGGGGATCAGGTTGGCAAAGCTGAAGTTGAAGCCGTTATTTGTGAGGTGGTCAGAAGCCGAGGGCCTGGAGTGCCGCGGGGAGAGAGGGGGGCCTGTTCTCTTGGCATCCTGGGGCTTTTGCAACAGCAGAAAGATCTCTGCCGGGCTCTGTGGAGGACGGTGGGGTGGAGGCCAACGCTTAGCTCTGGGTCAACCCGAGCCCCTGCTTCTTTTGCATTTGAACAGTGCGCAATGGAGTTGAGAGTAAGAGGGCCCTGCTGGGTCCCGCCCAGAATTAGGCAGATCCTTATAGGGGAGGCTGCTGTTTCTGATTTGGGGGTCCCTATGGACCCAGCAGCCCAGTCCTGAGCATCTGGATTCCATTGCACAGATATCAACCCTGAGGTCTACATAGGGTGTAGGACTTGCCACAAGGCCTTGGGGGAAGCTTGGCCCTTAGATCTCTAAACTCCCAGGGCCTGGGTGTGAGTGGGGTGGCCTTCCTTTGCCCCCCCCGCCCCCTGCAGTGGTTATGGGGTTGAGGGTGAGGAGATGAGAGTCTCCCATCAGAGTTCTGAAAGCCTGTGCCTTTTAGTGCCTTAACCTTCCTACTTGTGGGAGAAGCTGCTTCCGGAGCTGTTTCTCTGGCAGTGGACAGTTCCAATGGACACTTCCTGGTTCCATAGGGGGCTTTACCCCAACAGGCACCCCCATCTCCTGGGAAGCCATAAAGCACCCACCAGTCAGGTGCGAAGTAGGCTCCTTGCCCTCTTTGGCAAGGGCTTTAGATTCTTATTCTCCCCATTTTACAGGTGAGGAAACAGGTCAGTTCTTTGCTGAGAATCACACTGTGTGATAGAGCTGGGATCTAAGCCCTGGGTGGTCTGATTTTTCTGGCCCATGTTCTTTCTTTTTTTTTTTTTTTTTAAGATTTTGTTTATTTATTCATGAGAGACACAGAGAGAGACATAGAAGGAAAAGCAGACTCCCCACAGGGAGCGCGATGTGGGACTTGATCCCTGGACCCAGGATTACACGCCCTGAGCCAAAGGCAGATGCTCAACTGCTGAGCCACCCAGGCATCCCCTGGCCCATGCTCTTAATTACCACAGTCAACTGTGCTCCCACAGGGCACAGGGTATGATGCTTTTAAGAGAGTGGTGGAGTGGTGGTCCCCACCAGGCCCAGTACCTACTCTCCAGGAGCTCTTGGTCTGAGCGAGGTACCCAGAGGATGAGCTTTCTTCTGCACAGGGATCAGGGAAGCCTGCATGGAGGAGGCAGTAAATAGGAAAATGAAAGCTAATTCTCTTTTGTTGCCCAGAGGATTTGGTGAAGTGTTCCAGATGTGGTGGGAGGAGGGAGGTGGGCTGGGCTTTATGCCCCATCTTCTTGGGAAGGAGATGTGTTCTTTGGTATTAAATGTGTCCTGAAGAACCAATTTCAGTGTTCAGTGATTTATCACTCCCTGCCTACCTCCATCTGGTTCCAGAAAGAACATTACATGGAAGGTGATATTTAGCTACATACAACAGAAGTTAAATATTTTTAAGATTTCATTATTTGAGAGAGAGAGAGAGCACAGAGGGGCAGAGGGAGAAGCAGATTCCCCCAGTGAACAGGGGACCCAATGTAGGCTCGGTCTCCAGACCCAGAGATCATGACCCGAGCTGAAGGCAAATTTTTAACTGACTGAGCCACCTAGGCACCCCTGTCATAATATATTTCTAAAAGTTTGTGGTATGTGTGTAGGAGGGGGAAGGATTGACTTAAAGAGATCATTGTACTGGGAATCTATAGCAAGTTTAAGGCTGTTTCCTAGCAGCGTAGGCAAAAAGGGAAACATGATGAATTTATGCAGCTAGTATCTAAAAAGCAAGCTAGCAAATTTGATCTAGAGACAACTCTTTTGGTCCTAAAAAATCTGGAGGCTTTAATGCTGCAAATCTTTGTGTGGTGGGGGGGTGGAAGGAATCTTGTGGAAGGTGTGGTTAACTGGTGCTTATGGCCCTGGGGAAAAAGATTATTTTACCTGGGTTTACTGGTGAGAAGGGAGGGAGGAACTTGTATGAGGTCCCACCTGGTAGTGAGGCCATCAGAATTTACACTTAGATCCAAAGCCTGGCTCTAGCTGTGCCTCCTCTTTTGTTTTTGTTTTTTTGGTGGAAGTTGGGGGTTCCTAGGGTGCTTTCGAGGGGCCGCTGAGGGAGGCTTCTTGACAGAAGTGGGCTCTGAAGGGTTTACTTACAAGGGAAGGGAGTAGTGAGAAGAAGGTTCTGAATACCTGAACCTCAAAACAGATTGTGTAAAAGCTCTGCGGTCAGAAGGCATCCCTGAGGCCTCAGGCATAGCAGCCCATATAATTGGTCCTTCGTGCAACAGGCGTGTCAATGTTTGGCTCCTTCTATCCTTTTTGCCACACCTCCTGGGGTTGGGGGTGGCCACACAATTCCCACTTTGCAGGTGAATGGGCAGATACTGGAAGCTTCACCTGCCACTAGATCACAGTGATCCATGGGGTGACGCAGAGAGTATTGGTGGGAGCACTGGTCTGAAAGCTGAGAGCCTTGGGTTCCAATCCTGGATGCCCCTTCCTGGCAGTGACTTTGGGTACCTTCCCTAGTATTTGGAGTCTCCGTTCCCTTGTCGGTTAAATAGTGATAAAGGGATAGTGAGGAATGGAAGGTGGTGCTGTAAGGGGCTTAGTGCAGCATGTGTTGGAATGCAGGGCAGTTAGGATTCACAGAGCCATAGTACCCTAGGGTTTCTTATGCTTGCTCCCAGAGATCCCTCGAGCTTGCATGCTTCTCTAGACAAGGAACTCAGTCTCTCTCAAGGCTGCTGCACCATCCCTGTGAATTTAGGAGGATTAGAAAGCTCTCCCTTGTGGTGATCCTGGCTTTGTCCCCAGCAAACACTTAGGTCCTTCTTGGGGGTCAGGACAAGGCCTGCAAATCACCTCTGACCTCCAGAAAGGGGCTGCCCAGATGAGGTTGTTGGAGTCCCAGAGGTGTGAGCAGAGGTCAGCCCCATTGGAAGCGTGGTGTTGGGGCCTCCCACGGCTTTCCTCAGCACTAAGATGTGTGGGTTCAGTCTCGGGTGCAGCATTCCAGGCCCTGCAGGCTCACCCTCCACCTCCTTTGCTGAGGGGTGGGGTGGGGTGGGGGGAAACCAATGCTTTGTATTGTTAGCTCCACCTACACACCCTGCTGGTTGTGGCCAGGAGAGAGTTGAGTGTTTGGAATAAACATGTGAACACATTCTCCTTAAAAAAATGAAAACCTTTTACAGATAAGGCCAAAGTTATTCTTGGATCACTTGCCCCTCTCTCCAAGGGGACCACTGTTGGGAGTTGCCAGTTCTTTTTCCTGTGCATTGTTTAAAAAAAAAAAAAAAAGTGGATGGTTTTATTTTCCTTTGTTCAGCACATTGCTTTTTCTTAACACCCAAGGCACCTGAGACCTCTTCTGTTATACAGAGGTGTGTCCCTCCCTGTTAACTGTTTCAGGGCATGCCCTCCTATCACTGTCGTCTCCCCAGGTCCGGTAGCCCTTTCTCTATGGATGTGCACATTTTTAAAAAATTTGTATGCTTTGAGAAAAATTAAACAGACACCCAGCAAAACATTCAAATGATATATGGGGTAATCAATGCAAGTATAGTCTCTCCCCTCCCCGACCGTCCCCGAGGTAGGCACCTGTAGGAAGGCAGCATTCCAGGCTGAGTCTAAGCGTTTTTCTGCGAGTAACCCCTATCCTCACTTAGAAACCACAGATGGAACAGCCTGTGCCTGGCACCCCTCCCCTCCCCCTGCCAAGCTTTCCCCCCTTAACAGTACACCTGGGGATGTTCTACATCAGCACACACTGTGCTGCGTGTTTCTTTCTTTTTCTAATCTTTTATGTTCTTAATTTCTTTAATAGGTAATATATTTACTACGGTTCAGAATAAAACAAGCTGGGAGGAAGCAGGGTGAAAAATCTCTGTCCCTTCCTGTTGCTCCACCCAGCCCACTCTGGTTTCCCACGTACCATTCCATACTGGCTTCTCTCCACTTCATCTGAGGGATGCGGTCCCTCCATCCAGATCCTTCTGCACCTTCTCCTTTTTCACTTAGAAATATGTCTTGGTAGGCTTTCTGTCTCCGTACTTGGGCATAGAGCACGATTGCTTCTGTCTTCGGGCTTCGCAGGGGTCCATCGTGGGGCCACCCTGTGACTCGTGGCCTGTCCCTCTGTGGACAGACACTGGGGTTGGTTCCCACTCCTGCTGTTGCGCACCCTGTTGCCGTGAACGATCCTACCCAAGCCACTGAGCGCATCTGTACTGTACATTTCCAGAGGTGGGACTGCTGGCTCAGGGTATGTGTGTTTGTGATTTTGATAGAGGTCGCCAGACGCCCTCTGTATGGGTCACTGGCATGGTGAACTAAGCACCTGCTCCCTACCCCTCTGATAGCGCGGGGTGGTAGCATTTCTTTTGTGAGTGAGGTTGGCCTTTGAAAACATGTTTAAAAGCTGTTTGTATCTTATTGTCTGTATTCTTTCTCCATTCTATGGAGTTGTAAGTCTGTCTTATCAATTGCTGGGACCTCCAGATGATTTGCAAGTATTTTTTTCCTCATGTTGTTTTTGACTTTGTTCACGGTAGTTTTTTATGCCATGCAGACTTCTTGTTTTGTTTTCTTTTTTTAGTTTTCCATCAGCATTTTATTTGTTTATTTATTAAAGATTTTATTTGAAAGAGAGTGAGAGAGAGCACCAGCAGAGGGAGGGGCAGAGGGAGAGGGAAAAGCAGGCTCCCTGCTCAGCAGGGATGTGGGCTGGATCCCAGGACCTTGGGATCCTGACCTGAGCCAAAGGCAGATACTGAAGCCTACTGAGCCACTCAGGTGTCCTAGTTTTTAATTAAAGTATAGTTGACACACGCTGTTTTGTTTTGTTTTAAGGATTTTCTTTTTTTTTTTTTTTTTTAAGATTTTATTTATTTATTCATGAGAGACACAGAGAGAGGCAGAGACACAGGCAGAGGGAGAAGCAGGCTTCTCAGGGGGAGCTCGATGTGGGACTTGACCCCAGGACCCTGGGATCATGCCCTGAGCTGAAGGCAGCCGCTCAACCACTGAGCCACCCAGGTGTCCCTGACACATACTGTTACAGTAAATTATGATATATTTGTACCATTGTACAATGGTACAGTGTACATTGAAGGTCCTCGCTATGGGGCTCTGAGGGCTGCTGGACTGCTCAGCTGCTCCGGTAGGGGTGCAGAAATCTCTTCCCTCTCTAGGACTTAAAAATCTCAGATCCTAGACTCAAGACTGAGGAATAACAAGTAATGTTGACAGGTCACATTTGGAAAGCATAGCAGGTGAGTCATATCGGCATATCATGCAGTTTATAAAAAAGATGGTCTTACCCTCAGAAGACAGGAAGGCAGCTCCCTATGTAATGAGGGACAGTCTCCAGGCTGTATGGTTAAGTGAAAAAAGCCAGGTACAAAACTGTGTGTAGAATACAATCCTTTGTATGGGAGAAATACAGAGAGACCATGTACAGACAGAGCTATCTAAAGAGTGTGTGTGTGCGTGCATGCACACACAGTCTCTGGAGAGAGGCTAAGAAACCACTCTTGGCTGCGCCGGGGGAAGAAATTGAGTATCAGGGGAGGAGGGAGACATGATGAAAGCACCATTTTGTTACCTACCATGTCATACAGATAACATATTTCAAAAATAAATGAAATGACTTATTTAAAAATCTTTCAAGTACTTGAAAATACAGAGTAAAAATATAGTACAGGTAGTTTGTGGATATGGCAAAAAGCATGAAGAAAGGCCCCTCTGGCCCCGATTGGGGAAGACACTTGTCCGTGAACACACAGCAGCAAGCGGTAACCGTGAAGTCAGTGCCACTGGCCGGGTGACCTTGGGTGGATTTCTTAATCAGGTGTAAATGGAAAGAGGCTACAGAGCTGTCCACGTATGGTGGATGGTTGCTGTTCCTGTATGTGCGGCAGGGTCAGGTGTTGGTCCCTGCATGGCAGCTGGTGAGTTGTCGGTGATGGAATTCAGTGAGGGTTGGGCCCTGATTTCCTGCTCATAGACAGTCTAGGGGAGCCCCAGGGGTGCTGCCCCGGTTCCCACGGCCAATGGGATCCTGCCTGGTGGGCAGGGAGGGGTGAGCTCTTTTCCTTAACAGCCCAGTGAGCTCGGCCCTGGATATCAACAGGCCCTTCACTGTTAGTCTGGTTGGCCTGTCATGTTTGCCCAAGGGGGAGAGGCCAGGGTGGTACCCCAAGGTCTCACAGGGAGCTTAGGGCAGAAAGGTAAGTGCTAAAGGTTAGGCAGGGCTCAGCATATGAGCTGCTAGGCAACCGACCTGGGCCTGTACTAGGGCTATTCCAGCTCTAATTTGGGGGTGGGGAGTCCGACATTGGATGATTTGCCACCCCATATGAGGTTGGCCAAATGGGGTCACCTGTCCTTCCTTAAAGTTAAGATGGGGCAGGGCTTGCTCATGGTCACCCATAACAGTAGTGCCAGAATCAGATCTCAAGCCAGCATCTAGGGAAGCATGCTTCCTTGAGCAAAGAAGACATTCACGTGAGGCTCTCCCCACCACCCCTATTCTCTAGCAGGTGGAGGCCAGGCCTCACGGGTTTGATGACGGTCCGTGTGCTCCCAACAGCCAGCTCTCTCCGGAAGACCAGTGGCTGGACTGGGACCTGCTTGTGGTGCCAGCCCCTCTGCCCAGGTCCTAGGGGGAGTGTCCCCACCTGTAATGTGGAGACCCCTCTTCCTCTGGGCGGCTCCACCAGCTGGGACACAGCGCAGGGAATGGGAACTAGCCGGGGATATGCAGAAGGCAGTCTGAGCTTCACGTTGGGAAGATTTTTCTAAGACTCTAAGGGAGACCACAAAGTAACCAGGTAGCAGTAGGCTCCTGGACATGCAGGACGCACACAGGCGCTGGAGGTCCTCGCTATGGGGCTCTGGGGGCTGCTGGGCTGCTCAGCTGCTCGGGTAGGGGTGCAGAAATCTCTTCCCTCTCTAGGAGTTAAAAATCTCAGATCCTAGACTCAAGACTGAGGAATGACAAGTAATGTTGACAGGTCACATTTGGAAAGCATAGCAGGTGAACCAGGCCCTGAGCTGGCATTTCCATCTTCACCTTCCTCCCTGTAGCAGCCCAGGCTGGGAGCTGCGTGTGCGTGTGCATGTGCATATGAGTGTGTGACTGTGAGGACTTGGCTGCAGGCTTCCTGCTTCACTCCCAGGGTCTGTAACGGTGCCTGGCACCCAGCAGGCCCTCAGGAGACTTTGTTCAATAACCAAATGACTCTCCCAGCCTCCTTCTCTGTGAAAGGGAAGCTGAGAGGAGTTAAACCTGTGCCAGACCTGGTGGAGCCGGGAGGCAGCCCCCAGGACTCCCCAAGTGTCCTGACTCCACAGGGCAGGAATTCCAGGGAGCCTCCCCGCCCCCCGCCCCCCTGCAGCCTGCCGCCTCTGCACAGGGAGGGGGTGGTTAGTGTGTGGATTTGTTGTGACCAGTCCAGGCGCCTGGACCCTCTGGGTCCCCTGCGCCTTTGTCTCCTGTGACACAATGGGTGTCTTTTTGTCCCCATAAAGTCCCTTTCACTGTAGGGAGAAGGCCTGAGGCGGGGGTGGAGGCTGGGCCTGGCCAGGCCAAGTTCAGAGTGTCCTCAGCTGCCCAGATGTGTCCCTGTGAGGGGGAACCCCAGAGGGTTTGTGTTGCCCTGGGCCTCCAGTTTCCTGGATGGTGCAGTGGGGAGAAGGGAGTTTTGGGGCTCTTGGGTGGATCCCATCCTCACATTGTCTCCAAAACCCTTGGCTTCATTGCCCAACATTTAAAAAGCTGAAGATTTCACATACGAATTTGGATTTCTAGTGTCTCTTGAAAAATTAGAAGTCCTGGCTGCCCCAGGCTGCATTACCCTGATGCCAGCAGACTACTCTCAGCTCTGCAGTCCCTGTCTGGGCCACCTTGACCACTTCTTTCCTTCCCTTTCCTTCTCTTTCCTTCCCTTTCCTTCTCTTTCCTTCCCTTCCCTTCCCTTCCCTTCCCTTCCCTTCCCTTCCCTTCCCTTCCCTTCCCTTCCCTTCCCTTCCCTTCCCTTCCCTTTCCTTCCTTCCTTCTTTCAGGATTTTATTTATTTATTCATGAGAGACACAGAGAGAGGCAGAGACACAGGCAGAGGGAGAAGCAGGCTCCATGCAGGGAGCCCGACGTGGGACTTGATCCCAGGACCCCAGGATTGCACCCTGGGTCTAAGGCAGGCGCTAAAACTGCTGAGCCACCCAGGCATCCCTCACTTTTTCTTTCTCTCTTCCTTTCTCTCTTCCTTTCTTTTATTCTTTCTCTCTCTCTTTTTTAAAAAAGATTTTATTTATTCATGAGAGACACAGAAAAAGAGGCAGAGACATAGGCAGAGGGAGAAGCAGGCTGCCCACAGGGAACCCAGTGCAGAACTTGATCCCAGTACCCCAGGATCACAACCTGAGCTTAAAGGCAGGTGCTCAACCATTGAGACCCCCAAGTCACTTCCTTCCTTTCTTTTCTTTTTTTCCTTCCTTCCTTCCTTCCTTCCTTCCTTCCTTCCTTCCTTCCTTCCTTCCTTCCTTCCTTCCTTCCTTCCTTCCCTCCCTCCCTCCCTCCCTCCCTCCCTCTTTTCCTTCCCTTTCCCTTTCCCTTTTCCTCCTCCCTCCCTCCCTCCCTCCCTCCCTCCCTCCCTCCCTTCCTTCCTTCCTTCCTTCCTTCCTTCCTTCCTTCCTTCCTTCCAGATTTTATTTACTTGAAGGAGAGAGAGAGAACACAAGCAGAGGGAAGGAGCAGAGGGAGAGGGAGAAGCCGGTTCCCCACTGAGCAGGGAGCCCGATGCAGGGCTCAGTCCCAGGATCCCTGGATCATGACCTGAGCCAAAGGCAGACACTTAGCCCACTGAGCCACCCAGGCGCCCCCTTGGCCATTTCTGTGACCCGCCTTGGCTGAGTTTGAGTCCTGTGTCAGGACCCCAGCTCTTTGAGGCCCCTCTGGGAGATACATCCTCCATCCCCCACCACCGCCCAGCAGAGCGCAAGAGCCTTCCTAGCCACTCCTGACCACTACAGCTGCTCAGTTTTTCCTTCATTTTACCTGCAATGACACAGCTGTGAGGTGACCAGTATGGGTGTGCCCGCCCAACTGTCTCACATGTCAGATAAAGAAACAGACCAGAAAGGTTGGCTGACTCTCCCAAGGTCACACAGCAAATCCACAAGGGTGTGACCCAGCCCAGGAAGTGGAGAAGATCCGGAGAGTCAGCGTGACCATCTTTGGGCAGAAGACTTAGCTTGGTGCTGGGGCTGGTGGGATCCCTGCCGCACCAGGGGGAGAGGGCTTGGGCCCCCCCGGGGGAGGTGTACATTGAGAAATGTCAGGCCCAAGGAGAACACTAAGTGGAACCTCCTTGCTCCCATTGTACCGAGGGAAACCTGAAGCCTGAGGATGAAGTGTTCTGGCCAAGGCCCTTTGGCCTCTGAGGAACAGAGGACAGGCACCTCCAGTGCTCCAGCGCTGGGCTGCCCTGCTGGGGCCTCCCCCTCAGATAAGCCCCGCTGCCTTGTGGCTGCCTTATCTCAAAGACAGGTGGGGCCCACTGTGGTGTGGGCCGGATGTGTCAGGCAGCGTGCCTGGTGCTAAGGTTTAGATACATTCTTTATCTCAGCGAGGCCTGGCACCCCTACCTCCATAAGCTGGGCAGAGGTTTGGTTTGGAAAACCCACATTCCAGCCTCTCGGCTTGATAATTAATTACAGTAGAACGTGTATTGAGTGGTAGGCCCATGTTGGGCATTGAGCAAATTCCCTCAAATTTCTTTCTTTTTTTTTTAAGATTTTATTTATTTATTCATGAGAGACACCGGGAGAGAGGCAGAGACACAGGCAGAGGGAGAAGCAGGCTCCATGCGGATCCAGATGCAGGACTTGAACTTGATCCCGGGACCCCGGGATCATGACCTGAGCCGAAGGCAGCTACCCAGGAGTCTTCTCTTCTTTCTTTTTGCTTTTTTTTCTTTCCTTTCCTTTCCTTTCCTTTCCTTTCCTTTTTCTTTTTTCTTTTCTTTTCTTTTCTTTTTCCTTCCTTCCTTCCTTCCTTCCTTCCTTCCTTCCTTCCTTCCTTCCTTCCTTCCTTTCTCTCTCTCTCTCTCTTTCTTTTCTTTCTTTTCTTTCTTTCTTTCTTTCTTTCTTTCTTTCTTTCTTTCTTTCTTTCTTTCTTTCTTTCTTTCTTTCTTTCTTTCCCTCTCTCTCTCTCTCTTTCTCTCTTTCCTTGACAGAGAGAGCGTGCACACAAGCAAGGGGGAACAGAAGGCAGAAGGAAAGGGAGAAGCAGACTCCCTGCCGAGCAAGGAGCCTGATGATGTGGGGCTCCATCCCAGGACCCTGGGAACATGACCCCTAGGCAGCTGCTTAATGGACTGAGCTGCTCAGGTGTCCCTATATTACTTTCTTTAATCTCAGAACACCCCCATGAGATAGGCACATTTTGAAGACAAGGGTACTAAAGCACAGAGAAGTTCAGCAGCTTGCCTAGGTCACACAGCTAGTAAGTTGGCAGGGCCAGAGCTTGAACCCAGGGAGTTAATAAGCCAACCTTCCACCAAAACTGATGACAATATCACAGTTAAGTCAGATCACGACCTCCCATCTGTTGTCAAAGAATAGCTAAGTAAGACGTATTAGTTTCCTGGGGCAGCCATCACAAAATACCATAAACTGGGTGGCTTCAGACAATATTGTTTCACAGTTGTGGTGGCTCTGAAGGAGACTCTTTTCCATATCTCTCTCCCAGTTCTGGTCGTTGCCAGCAATCCTTGCTGTTCCTGCTGCTCATAGGTCACCTTCCCAGTGAGATCTTTCTTGGCCTCTTATCTAAAATTGCAAATGACCTCACTGCTCTGTCCCTTCTCAGCTGGATTTTTCACAATGCACTTCTCCGTGGCTCACTTGTATTCACCGATGTATTGGGCTTTTATCTGGGTCCCTTCAGTAGAGTGGGAGCTCTGGGAGAGCAGGGCTTTTTGTCGGTTTGGCTCCCACAGCAGTAGGTGCCCAGTACGTTCTTACTCAATGAATGATCCCGGAGAGGTGCATCAGAGCTGCAAGGTGACTGTTCTGGTCAGAGGGCCCTGGGTCTGACCCTGGAGACAGGTGGCCTCTGCTCCCTGCCCTCAATTACCCACGGCTGTCCCTGTCCCTCTGAAAAGTGGGGTTTACTCTTCTACAGTGGACCACACACAGGTCCTCTGGGCTCATCTTCGGGCTAGTATGGCTGCACTGCAGGAGGGAGAGGAGGCTGCCCAGCCTAAAAGAGGGGTCAGCACATGTGGGGCTGCCCTGTCCTGAACGGGGTCTCCCTGGAGCCCTGGGCTGGGATTCTGTTCAGATTCTCGGGCCTGGGGGAGAGTGAACGGGGAAAACCGGTCTATCTGGTTCAGATGGAAGAATGGACCTTTCCTGGTTTGAGGCCAGAAACCGAGGCTCCCAGGGCATGGGGCCAGGTTGACCAAGCCAGGAGGAACCCCAGAAATTCCTGCTGCTTATCCAGCGGCTTCATCTCTCAGGCTGCGCCTGCTGATCTAGAAACCAGGGCTGGGCTGGTGGGCAGGGCAGAGCCGGGACACAGCTGGCCTGTCTTCATCTTGCACACGACACTAGGCAACACTCAGTAGCCTGGGTTCCAGAGAAGGACAGATGTGGGTTCAAGTCCTGCCCTGCCCTTTACCCACAGGTGACCGTGGGCAACCACAGACACATTTCCCTCTGAGCTTCTGTTTGGAAAATGGGGAAAATAAATAGTACCAACCCATGACAGGGTCCTGGGGAAACTGTGAACCGGAAGGGGAAGTGGCTTACCTGAGGCCTGGCACAGAGCTGGAGGGCGTCCGCTGTCACTGCAGCCAAATCTGGGAGTAATCAAACCGATAATTGATGGATGTACATTAGGGTGAATCTGAAGTGGTCTTTCCTTGATTTACCAGTCAGAGCATTTTCTAACTTCCTTTCCAGTGGTTGGAACAGCATGTTGCATGGAGTCCTGTAAGGGCCCTGCTTTATTTATTTTTTAATATTTATTTATTTATTCATGAAAGACACAGAGAGAGAGGCAGAGACATAGGCAGAGGGAGAAGCAGGCTCCATGCAGGGAGCCTGACGCAGGACTCGATCCCAGGACCCTGGGACCACGACCTGAGCCAAAGGCAGATGCTAAACCCCTGAGTCACCCAGGAGTCCAAGGGCCCTGCTTTAAGTAGAAAGATGATTGTCCCTGACATGTCCAGTTCTCACCTGGGAGCATCCTGCAACATGCTGCGTTAGCAAGGTTGGTTCTCCTTCCGAGCAGTGACCTCACCTGGCTCTGGGGGCTCTTGGTCCCCCTGATAGGTCCATTTCTGGCAGGGTGTCTTGAGGATGGATGGTAAAACTTGGCACTGTGCTGAGACACCCCAGGTCTGGGTCCTCACTGGCAGTGGCTCTCCCCCCAGCTTGTGCCCCTGCAGGCAAAGCCCGGCTGCCTGTCCCACCTCCTTCACTTGTAAAATGAGCTGCACAGGCCACTGCCAGCCTGTCTCTGGTGGGTGGCATCCCTGCAGGCTCACCCTGCTGGGTGGGGAGGAGCAGGTGCAGATCTCTGGAAAGCAGGAGTGGATGCCTTTCTTATTCCCCTGCCCTCTTCCACCATGGGCTGAGACCTGGATGGAGGGGGTAAGGCCATAGCACATGGACCCATTCACACCTGTTTCCTGTGCAGGGCATGTTTCTGACCTCCACTTCAGGGATAAGGAAACTGAGGCTCGTTAGCTCTGGGCACATATGTATTGAACATATGTACTACGTGCTAGTGACCAAACCCAAACTTGGATTCCTCAGGGGACCCGTGTTCTGGTGGGGAGACTGGAGTGGCCCTAGGGGCACTGCACAGAGAGGGAGAGGTGCTGGCCCAGGGTCCCACAGCATGGGCAGGACTGAAGCCCAGCGATTAGCTCCCAGGCCTGGGGCTCCACCTCTCACTTCACGGTGGGAAGAAAGCCAACCACACCCCTCTGAGGCCTCTTGTGCAGGAGGGGGAGGAAGAGGAGAAAGAAAGCCTGTCCCTAGGGATTTCTGGACTCCCACTCAGCTAACTAAGGTCATTCCTGCCCTAAGCCTGCACATATAGGGGGATGGGTATGGAAACATCCCTTTGATCCTTGGCAGGGGTGCTTGGGTGGGAGTGCCCAGCAGGTGCCCAGTGCTGGCTTTGCTCTAGGGCGAGCACAGCCCTTCAGGGTCTGGGGCAGGAGCTTTTGGTCAGGAGACTTTTTGTCTCCAGAACCAGCCGCCAGAGGTGGATCTTGCTCCTGAGCCGTTTCTCTGTGATCTATCTGATGCCGATGCTGGCTCATTCTCTGGCCGTGGCAGGGTTACTGTGAGCCTTGCAGGCACATGCCTAGATGTCATCCACGGAAGAAGAGGCACAGTTCTTTTTGTGCATCTTTGTCAGCAAAGGAGCCTTCCTCCAAAGCCCCATGGTAGACCCTCTATGCCTCAGCAGCCAGACCTGAATCATGCCTAGCTCCAGAGACGCCCTTGTCGAGAAGGGAGGAGGCCCCAGCCTAGGGGGATCTTGGGCAGCCAGGAAGGGGTTGAACGCTGTGGTGGAGGCTAGGATGGCTCCATGGGAGGTTGCTTGCGGGTCTCTCCCGAGTTCCCTGGGCCCTGCCTCAGCCATGCATTGCTCGGTCCCACCCTGTCTGTGCCGAATTCCCCGTGGCCCAGAGGGCTGGGGCGGGCAGTGTATACAGCTGGGAGAAGTAAAGGCAAACACTTCTCTTGTACCCATTTACATAAGTGAACTCAGGGGTCCTTGATGTGGCTCTGTGAGGTAGGTACGGTCATTATATACTCTTAGAGATTGGGGCACCAAGGCACAGAGAGGTTGTGAGCTTGCCCAAGGTCACACAGCTGGGAAGGGGAGCAGGATTTGACCCTGGGTAGTTGGCTCCAGAGTCTGTGCTATTAGCTGCTTTGCACACTGCAAGGATGCCACGTGGGAACTGTGTGAGACTCAGTTTCTACTTGTAAGGTGGGGATGGGAACAGAGGGGCAATTGGAAGAGTCCGAGAAGGTTGGAAAGGGCTTGGTAGGATGGAAGTCACCCAAGGGCCCTGGGCAGGAGGAGGACACAAGCTGTTTGTTTCCCCACCTCTGGAGCTCGGACTGTGTCCATCTGTCAAGGGTGTGCTGGTGACTTTATCTTCTTTCAGCAACTTTTACTGAGCTGCTGGCAGGGCCCTGATCCTGTCCTGTCCTGGCTGCCAGGATGCAGTCATGGGTAAGATAGTCATCGTCCTGTGCTCAAGGAACTCAAAAGTCAGAGGAAGGAAACAGTCCAGGTCCTGGGTGGTGGGTGCCTGGGGGGCCATGTGGACACAAAAGAAGGTTCCAGAACTCAGACTGGAGGATGAGGAGGGGAAGGTGTCCCACAGCGTGTAATATTTCAGCTGAGCCCTAAAAGGAAGAGTTACCAGATAAGGGCTTGGTATACAGTGGTAAGCAGTAGGAGCTACATGAGAAGTGTGTCCTGCAGAGGGAGCCCCCTGGCCTCCAGCCAGTGTGCCGGGAGCTCTGGAGGACTCTGGCCCTGTCTCGTCCACCAGGTGCTGGGGCTGCTGGTGTGGGCCCTGATTGCGGACACCCCATACCACCTGTATCCGGCCTACGGCTGGGTCATGTTCGTTGCTGTCTTCCTCTGGCTGGTGACAATCGTCTTTTTCATCCTCTACCTGTTTCAGCTGCACATGAAATTGTACATGGTGCCCTGGCCGCTGGTGGTGAGTCTGGGCGGGGTGCGGGGCGGGTGTGTCCAGGCTGATTCCTCTGCCTCTGGGAGCAGCTGTCACAGTGTGACCTTCCAGACACGAGAAGTGGCGGGTGGGTTTGGCCCTCAGCCAGCCTGCAGAGCCACGTGGGGGAGGGAAGACACGGACATGGGCTTGGCTTTCTCCAGGGAAGAATGTAGAAGTGAGGGGCTCTTGGAGAGCCCACTGCATTTGGAGTCTTGAAAGTGTTTTTCTTTTGGGGGTCGGGGAGGCGGTTGGGATTTGAACCTGTGTCGCAGGGGGGTCTGGTGGACTCTGGCCGCTCTGGGCCTGGAGGCTGGGCCGAGCTATCAGGAGTTCCCAGGACGAGGCCGCTACAGCCCGGGAGAGGGGCCTCCCGGGTCGGTCGAGAGCCACCTCCCTGGGACACAGGGCTGAGCGCGTCCATAGGAAGTAGGCCGGCCAGACGCAGAAAGCCGCTGCGCTTTTTCCCTGACCCGGAAAACCCCTGCAGCTGGGGTCTGAGGCTTTCAGTGAGCCAGGCCAGAGAGAAGCACATGATTGTGAAGACGAGAGAGGCTGGGACTAGGAGGCATTGTTTGGAATTCAATGACTGTTTAAACTGAGGAAACGTGAGTCATCCTTAAGACAGAACGGGTTTGTTAGGTCTTGACATCACTGGCAGGAGCCAGGCAGTGTTTGTGGTGGGCGCTGGGCTTGGAGGGAAGACTGGGATGAGGAGGGGGTGGCTGGACTCCCTGGCTGGGGTCCAGCCCCTGCCCCGTGTCCTGGGAGCCTCGAAGGAAGAAATCGCCCGAGATGGTGAGGCTTCGGTGTCTCCTGAACACAGATTTGGGGCTCTGGCCGCAGTGTTGTTGGAAGGAGACGCCTCTCCTGGGCCAGGATAGCAGGGCAATGTCTCTTACACTCCTGGGCCTGTTAGCAGGGGCAGGGGAGGCTTGCCTGCATCTAGAGACGACTGGGTTGGGATGGCCAGATTGGCACTTTCTGGAATGGGAGCTACCAGCCCCCTGCAGTAGGACCTGAACAAGGTTGAGTGAGTGAAGTAGGCCAAGGAGGGGTTCTGGAGAACCTGTACCCATCTGTCCATAGGGAACCACCTCTAGCCAGCTCCTACTGTTGTTTGTGGGAGTACAGGCCCCTTGGTGCCAAATCTTGATATATTAAGATCGAAAGTTTTATATGAAATCTTCAGGTTTTCATAGGAAATCTCATTTTGGAATGTTGGTAATTCTTTTTTTTTTTTTTTTTTTTTAAGATTTTATTTATTTGTTTGAGAGAGATAGGGCATGAGTGGTAGGGGTGGGGGAGAAAGCAGGCTCTCTGCTGAGCAAGGAGCCTGACAAAGGGGCTCGATCCCTGGACCCCAGGATCATGACTTAAGCTGAAGGCAGACACCAACCGACTGAGGCACCCAGGCGCCCCTAGAGTGTTGGTAATTAAAAAAAAAAAAAATCAACTCTGTAGGTTAAATCAAACATGCTTGAGGACCACCAGTTTGTAGTTTCTCTGTTAAGACTGTTTACTGGCAGGACGCCTGGGTCCTGGGTCCAGCAGTTGGGCGACTGCTTTTGCCTTAGGTAGTGATCCTGGAACCCCGGGATCAAGTCCCACATTGGGCTCCCTGCATGGAACCTGCTTCTCCCTCTGCCTGTGTCTCTGCCTCTCTCTCTGTGTTTCTCATGAATAAATAAATAAAATCTTTAAAAAAAAAAAAAAAAAAGACTGTGTACTGGCTCCAGGGGCCAAGCTTTGGGGAAATGGGACTCGGGCCTGAGTGTCAGCCGACGGTCCTTTCTGCCAGTGTGGCCTAGAATCCCGCTGGGTCCTGACCCTGGCATTTGACTAGTGGCCTTTATCCTTGGATGTGGCCAAAAGGCAGACACAGATTTCTCCCCCTGAGGGCAGAGGGGGATGGGAAGCCTTCCCAGGGCGAGGCTCAGGACTAAGGCCTGCAGTGCCAAGAGGGAGGGCCAAGTTTGCCCTGAGCCAGCCCTGGAGCTCTTTAGCTGGTGCTCTCAGAGATGGCCTTGGTTTGGTCTCCTGCCATTGAGAATGGGGTTTTGCCTCTTGGGATGGTTGCAGCCCCTGACCAGATCCTTCAGGCCTTCCCATCATTTCCCCTCCACTCTCAGCCTTAGGTGTGTTTACACTCCCTGCTCAGATGGCCTCTGGGTTGGCCCCAAGTAGTGTAGTGGGTAAGACCCATGTACCCGTCCCCATCCTGGAACCTCAGCCCGTTCTGGATACTAAGGGGGTGTGCTGGAGGGGGGAACCAAGAGGTTCCACACTTACTGGAAGAGTCTGCTGTCTTGAGCCTGTTCTCCCCTTCCCCCTGCCCCCCAGTTAATGATATTTAACGTGGGCGCCACTGTTCTCTACATCACGGCCTTCATCACCTGCTCTGCCGCCGTTGAGCTGACATCCCTGAAGGGCACCCGGCCGTATAACCAGCGTGCGGCTGCCTCTGTGAGTATGGTTCCCCAGGGCGCCCCTGGCAGTTATGGGGGGGGACGGGTCAAACCAGGTCTGTGCCCCTGGACTTCCACCGCTCCCTGGTCTGAGGCCATCACCTGCCACCTCTGAGTCATCTCCTCAGGGGAGCTCAGGGACGCTTTGTCTTCCATGAGTAACAGTGAACCTGGAGGAACCAGAACACTTGGGAAATACTTGTGATGGGAAATGGAAGTTTGGGGTTCACTGTTGCACTTTGCTGGCAGCCAGGTGCTCCATTATGGATTTACAGCCCTCGCCCCGTTGGAGAATCTGTTAACAACTGCCTACCCTTTTTGAAAAGGACACATGCAAAACCTTTTGGTTTAAACCATTTGGGGCATTAAAAATAAATAAGTAAATAAATAAATAAACCATTTGGGGGATTTACAGGTTCTCTCAGGAAGCCCAAACATGAACTCCACAGCTAGTAGCCAGCAACATGCCAGTGACCCCGTCCACACCCGTCACACCTCAGTCCTCGGGGCCCTGCACAGCCATTTCCTCCTGGACCCCTTGACTCCTGTGAGGAGGACAGGGTCTGCCGGTCCCTCTGGACAGACAAGGAAACTGAGGCTCAGAGAAGTGACCACTCCAAGGCGCAGTCCCCAGGGTAGGGCAGGAGTGAGACCATGACTTGGGTTTGTTTTCTTAGCTTCGGAATGGGACTGCAGGGGCTAGTGTAGGGCACCTATGAATGAATTCCAGAAAATTCCTTGGGTACCTTTTGAACATTGCCTTTTTAAGATTTTATTATTTGAGACAGAGCATGAGCGGGGGGGGGGGGGGGGGGGAAGAGGGTGGGCAGAGGAAGAAGCAGACTCCCCGATGAGCCGGGAGCCTGATGTGAAGCTCGATCCCAGGACCCCAGGATCACGACCTGAGCTGAAAGCAGATGCTCAACTGCTCAGCCACCCAGGCATCCCAGGGATTTAGCTTCAAAAAGACAACATTCAAAAAAAATAAAAATAAAAACAAACAAAACAAGACAACATTCAGGGCTCAGTGGTTGAGCGTCTGCCTTTGGCCCAGGGCATGACCCCGGGGTCCTGGGATCGAGTCCCATGTCGGTCTCCCTTCAGGGAGCCTGCTTCTCCCTCTGCCTGTGTCTCTGCCTCTCTCTCTCTCTCACGGTGTCTCTCATGAATAAATACAGAAAATATTTAGAAAAAAATGAAATCCCTGACATGTGTACCCCTCGGCCACTCTTAGCACATCGTCCAGTTGCCCATATGCAGTCTGGCGTACCTTGCCTGCGTGGTTAGTAATGGTTTCCCCCGGGACCCCAGCAGCACCCCCAAACACTTGCCGAATGAGTGTGTGGCTCAGTTGGAGCTGGTCGGCTGCCAGAGCACCTTGTTCTGGTTAGCTGAGGGGTGCTATGCCACGTTTTACCGCCTGTGCCAGACTGAGGCTGCCATGTTCGTTATCACGGTCTCCCCCTGCCCCCCAGCACCACGCTGCTCACCGACTCAGCTTTGGTGTCTTCTTCCTTTCAGTTCTTTTCGTGTTTAGTGATGATTGCCTACGGAGTGAGCGCTTTCTTCAGCTTCCAGGCCTGGCGGGGAGTGGGCAGCAACGCGGCCACCAGTCAGATGGCCGGTGGCTACGCCTAGAACACTGTGCCATGGCCCACCGTGGGGCCGAAGGCTGCAGCCGGGTCATGGTGTGGGGCGACCTGCAAGTCTGAGGCCTGAGCCCTCTGTGGAGACAGCATGGAAGGGACTGCCCTGGCTCCATCCGCTCTGCTCGTCAGACTCGGGCTCACCTGGCACTCCTAAGGAATCGGGATCCTTCCTCTGGTTTGCCCCAAGTCAGATGGCACAGGGGCTGGAAAGAGGCCGGTGGCTGAGACTGCCTGCCCACCCCCTGTATTTAGTGGAAGGCGACCGGGGATACGGGGCTCTCTGTGTCTCTGCTTTGTCCGTAAAAGACTTCAGTGTCCAAGGCTGGGGCCCAGACTTCTCACCAACACTAAATACACTAACAAGGACTCCAGGCCTGCAGCCCCTGACCCTCTGTAGAGTAAGCCTAACAAGCCACATGTATTTATCTTAGTCTTTGTTCCAGGACTGCAGAGCAAGTTTTTGAAACCGGTCTGATAACTTAAAACACTATTTTTTTCTTAAGTAGGCTCCCTGCCCAGTATGGAGCCCACTGTGGGGCTTGAGCTCACAACCCTGAAATTGAGACCTGAGCTGAGATCGAGTTGGCCACCAACCACCTGAGCCACCCAGGCACCACCCCCCTTACAACACAGTTGACTTGACCCTCATCCAGGCCAGTGGGCTGTTTCAAGGGAGACATTTATGGAAAGAGGGTCATGATTTCTGACAACATGGTCTTCCTTTCCTGCATTTCAAATGTACTCATTATTTAAAGCAATTGGTTCCAAGCAACTTCTGTGAAAAACCCGACCAGGCTTCCCTCCCTCACCCAAGCACTTGTTTATAATATTCCCTTTGGGGAAAGCTAATAATGCCGATGGCTTCCCTGACACTGTTGATGAGGCTCCGGGGACATGAAGGAGGGAGGGAATCAAGCAAGGCCTTGCCTGGTAAGTTGTCCTGTGCTTAGTGGTGACTTTGTTCTTTGGGGCTTTTTGTTTGTTTGTTTTTTTACAAAAATAAAGACAGAAGAACTCATTTGGAAAAGGTGTTGGGTAATCCTGGTTGTTGCTTATAAATTCTGGGAAGTGTCAGGTGTCGTCGTACCAGCAGTTCCAGATGCCTGGAGGGGGCCAGTCTGGTTCTGGGGTCTCTGAGCTGAGGCGGCCCAACCCACTTCCTGCCAGGTGTCCTGACAGATTTAGCAGCACCTTTTACTCTCACCAGGGTCTCAGTTGAACACTAAGCCACTAGTCACTCTAGCTTTAGGCTTGTTAAGTCCTCTTACTGGACTCAAGATTGTCCTCCCATCAGCTCCCTTGAAGGTCTTGGTTAGTTCAGAGAACATATGTAATTAAAGCGCGTGGCCATACTTGATTCGGAGAGCCAGCACAGTCAGCAGAGAGGGGAAATCTCCTGACTGAGCCCATGCTTTTGCTGCCACAGAGTAACACGCTTTGAATAACCAGCTGGAGGCATCACTGAGCACCCCCCTTGGTCCTTTTTTGACAACTTGGGACATATAAATAAGGTGGTCTCCCCTTAGCCACGTACTCGCTTTCTGCGGTTTCAGTTACTCGCCGCCAGCAGTAGTCTGGAAGCAGATGATCCTCCTGAGAAGGCAAATAGCAATGTCCTGCTGTGCCCCAGTGCCTGCGCCCTTCACCTTCCTGCACCTTCCCTCCCCTGGGCACTGTCAGCTCACGTCATCAGAAGAGTATAGGGCAGTAAGAGACCTTGAGACCGTATTCTCATAACTTTCATTACAGTCTGTTGTCCTAATTGTTGTTCTATTGTTAATCTCTTATATGCCTTTTTTTTTTTTTAAGATTCTATTTATTCATGAGAGACAGAAAGAGAGAGGCAGAGACACAGGCAGAGGGAGAAGCAGGCTCCCTGCAGGGAGCCCGATGTGGGACATGATCCCGGGACTCCAGGATCAGGCCCTGGGCCAAAGGCAGGCACTAAATTGCTGAGCCACCCAGGCATCCCTCTTACCATGCCTTTAGAAATTAAACTTTTTCATAGGTGGGGATGTATCAGGGAAAGTAGTATAAGGCAGGTTTGGTGTTATCTGTGATCTCAGGCATCCACGGCGGCGGGGGGGGGGGGGGGGGGGGGGGGGGGGTCTTGGGACAGAGCTCCTGCTGGTGGCGGCTACTGTTGGAGCACTGTGGTGGAGGAACCACTCCAGCCCAGAGGGATGGGGATTAACCCAGACACCTGTGTCCCAGTTAGCTTGTTGAAACGTGGGCAGGATCCCTTTTTACTCTCAAGTGTCCCAGAATTTGATAAACTCTAGTTGTTCCAGGACTAAACCAGAGAGGAGAGTTCAGTCTTAAGGGTCAACCCATTTTATTTATTTATTTTTTTGGAGGCTTAAGAGGAAACAAAATCCTAAGGTTTCTGACCTGCCACAACAGCCAATTGCATTGCAGATGTCCGTCCATGTGCTCACTCTGACTACTGTTTTGTTTAGGCCAGCGCCCCCTGCAGTTTAGGGGAATATTGCTTCCAGCCAGTGAGGAGTCCACAGCAGTAAGACAGTGCAGCTGTCTGAACCTGGGCAGGTTTCACACTCCAAACCAGCCCTCAGCTCCAACAAAAGTGACACAAGGACAGAAGTTGCTGTGTGGACAGAGACAGGTTTCTAAAATTAGAAACCTTATGAGAAATCAGAAAGCGTATCTGCTAATATTTAGCTACGACAGGCTTGCTTGCTTTTTTTTCCGAGTGGAAAAGAATCATTTGCCTCTGTTCTCATTTATTTTCTTGTAACTGATTCTTTGCACTTGTACACATTTGTGGCCTGTGTCAACTAGGCAGACAGACCAACAGGTCTTCGTCAAGTACTTCAAACATTAGAGGACTACAGCATAGTTCTCTATAGTGGCGTAATCCTCTATAAAAAGGGCAAGAAGCAAAAGGCTAGGAGTGGCAGCATTTGCAAAAGCTGGCTGAGAGTGCCTTTGGCTTGGAAGACCAAAGTAGCAGTGACCCAACGGTGACAGTGAAGAAAGGGGAGGACTCTGAAGAATCATGGTTCTTGCAATGTACTTCCAAGTTTACTTATGGTACAAAAGTATTTAATAAGCGCCACACATTAGTACAGAAAAACACAGTCTATAGCTCATACTTTAAAACCACAACAGCCAACTGAAATCAGTAGAGTCTTGTTTTTACTTAGGGAAAAAATATAGAAGGTACACATTGGGAATTGAAATACACTATGCTTTTTCTTTCTAGAGGTATGATATGTCTTTTCTGGTCAGTAATTTCTCTGAAACATTGTGCTACGTCAAAGCCTACAGATGACCAGTGAAGCTGTCTGCTCTCCTACTTCTGCTGAGCTAGCTCAGTGGAACACCATCTTGGCAGGCAGATTCTGACAGGAGGAGGCAACTACAGAGACCCTACCCCCAACAGAACACCTAACAAAATGATTTATATGGAAAGGGATTTCAGAAACCTGTACAAACACTTAACATGCTGTAAGAAAGGGAGACCTTTTAGCCTACTTCCAGCATAAGCACACACTCGTTGGCGCCCAGTAAACCAGGCACGCCAACAAAGAAAGCCTTTTTGCTTTCATAGCACTAACAGCTAAAAAGCACACAGCATATAATACTTTGATCTTTAAGTGGGTAATCATGGAGGCTCCAAGATTATATCCACTAGGTTAGCCTGAGTATTTACCTATAAAAATATTTTTCTAAAAAATGCTTAAGAGGATTCTAGAAACAGACTACATCAAGGACTAGCAGAAGACAGTGATGCAAGGACTGCGAAGTGAAAGACAAGAAACTGATTTTCACATGGAGCTTCAGGTACAGGACTGAATCCTCAGCTGATTCCTAGAGCCGAGGCTAGCTGGGATGTGGCAGGGAGCTCAGCCAGGCGGCTGGCTTGATTAACAGCCTAGGGAAATGTTCCCCAACAGGAAGAACCCCCTTTTGAGGCTGCAGGTCTGATGAAACGATGCATACAGAAGGCTGTGAGCACACAAGAGCCTGATGGACATGCAGAGCCTGCTGAGCCAAAGTGGGCCAGAGAGAATGGGTTCTTCCAAATGCTTCTGACCTACCAGCATGTATATCAGGGAAAGAGGCCCCGGTGTGATGCCCGCCTTGGGCTTGCTCCAGAAGGGCCTGACGCAGAGGCCTGAGGCAGGGGGTCTGCTCGGGGAGGAGTGGTAGGATTACCGAACACGAGAAGGTGCTTCAGGGTCTCTGTAGGGTCAGTGGATTGTCTTCTGACCCATCAATACTTAACATTAATGAGTTGTAAAACAGAGTCAGTCTTTCCAATGGGTATTGTCACATTAGCCAGAGCCTCTTCCAGTCTATTGGGCTGGCAACGTCCAGAAAGATCCCATTGCCTGGTGGTGGGACCTAGGGCCGCAGGTCATTCTGGGAAGCTGGCACAGAAGATGATTTGCACAATGAAGTCACCACTAAACCACTGCTTAAGTCCAGTCCCCGACCTTCTTTTTCCTGGGTTAGAAAAGAAATAATCCTAAGAGGCAAGGAATAGGGGAAAAATAAAAGTCCTTTTCTAGGTCAGAACTCTGCCTCTGGCATGGGGGAGGAGGTGCTCAGGCTGAGAGGGTGGCCACAGAGGAGCACACAGGAGGGGGAAGGAGGTTATTTTGCATTCTGGTTCAGCACTGCCCCAGTCATTCTTTAAAAAGTGTCACCTCTTTTCACAGAAATAGATTTTTTCCTATGAAGAGCCTGCATTAGAAGAGAGGCAAGGTAATTAGACCTGCTTTTCAGTTTTGTCCTTTTGATTATTTATGGTAAGAGGTACCTGGGACTTGTTACAACAAAACACGACAATATAGTCCCTCAGTAAGGGTGCTGGGTCCTGCTTGGAGGACAGTAGCTTGCTCTTCTGACACCTGGTTAGCTGCCAGACTGATAGCCAGCCAGTGGTGGGGAGAAACCAAGTTTCTACTTGACATTTCCTTAGTGCTTTGATGTGGCTAACAAAGTGAGCAAGAGTGACTTACTGCTCTGTAGTCCAGAAACATTTCTTTAAAAGCCAGGAAATCTGTAAACGTGAGCAGCATGTCAAATATGTCGCCTGCCACTTCATCTTTATGGTGCCTGCGGAGGAAAAGGATGGCCTTTTCACAACAGGCTAAAACAGACTCTGTCTCTTCAAGATCCCACTAGAGGGTTGTGAGGGCCTCCCACCCAGGACCCAACCACTGAGTGCTGCCACCCTTCATGTTCATGCACTGGAGCAAAAATAAAAAAAATTAAAAAGAGGGCCTTTTTTTCAGAGTGAAGGAGGAGGAAGGTGAAAAAAGATACAAGTGCAGAGTTAAGCGCAACTCACTGTAAAGTTGTTGTGAAAGCCGCCATGTTAAACCCAGGAATCCGCTCCAGCAGCTGTTCTTCAATATACTTTTCTACCAAAGAAATCTGCAACAGTGGAAGGGATCGTGGTTTTAGGAAAACAAGGCTGCTTTTCAGAGAAGTCTGGGCTCTAGGCCTTTGCAAACACTTCCTAAGAGCCTATTCTATGTGCCAGGCTCCATGGTGAGCGCTGGGGAAACTAAAGAACCCAAATAGGGCGCTTGTCCTCACTGAGCACGTGCCCTGGCTCACACGGGGAAGGGGAAGGTGCTGAGATAGGTGGAGGCAGCAGACACCAGGGCTCCCAACCCCCCGTGGTAGGAAGTGAGTAATGAAGTAAATGGAGCCTTTTTCCTTGGGCAGATGGAATCTATTAAAAAAGAACGGACAGGGGTGCCTGAGTGGCTCAGTGGCTGAGCATCTGCCTTTGGCTCAGGTCGTGATCCTCGGTTTTTGGGTTCCTGGGATGGAGTTCCGCATCAGGCTCCCTGTGGGGAGCCTGCTTCTCCCTCTGCCTGTGTCTCTGCCTCTCTCATGAATAAATAAAAAGATCTTTAAAAAAAAAGGGGGGGGGGGCAAAGAGGCATACTGCTGGAGGTAATCACAGGTTCTATATATGTTGAGGCTTGGCTGGAGGAAACCATCCAGGATGTCATGCTTCTAAGGCTAAGAAAATCCCGGAGACTCAACCTTTGCTCAGACAGAGGATATCGTACCAAGAGGGTAACTCCAGGCCTCAGCAAGGGTCCAGAGTTGAGACTCCTGGGTTCTGGTCGTGGTCTCCCCACCAATTGATTAATGATCTTGGTCTTGGTTTTCACTTCCACCTAACAGTCATGCCATGTCTGACTGGATGTGTTGTAGCAAAAAACACAGTTGATACTTAATAGAGAGGGTCTGAACTGTGTGTCTCCACACAGACATGGGTTTTTTGTCTTTGTTTTATAAATATAATACAGTACTTTAACTGTAATTTCTCTTTCTGATTTTAGTAACATTTTCTTTTCTCCAGTTTCCTTTAATACAGTATAGAATACCTATACAAAATACGTGTTTATCAACAATTTGTTATTGGTAAGGCTTCCAGTCAACAGGCTACAAGTAGTTATGTTTTTGAGAAGTCAGAAAGTTATATGGGGATTTTTGACCACAGGGGCATCGGCACCCCAAGTCCCCATAGTGTTTAAGGGTCAGCTGTAGCGTGTGTCCCAAGTCCAAAGGTCAAAAGCATATCAATGCAAGGTACAGTGAACCCATATGTTCTAACTGAAGACAGGAGTATGATCAAGCCAAACTTCTTTTTTAAAGTAAGTTGGATGGGGCAGCCCTGGTGGCGCAGCGGTTTAGCGCCACCTGCAGCCCAGGGCGTGATCCTGGAGACCCGGAGTCCTGTGTCGGGCTCCCTGCATGGAGCCTGCTTCTCCCTGTGCCTGTGTCTCTGCCTCTCTCCCCGTGTCTCTCATAAGTAAATAAATAAAATCTAAAAAAACAAAAAAACAAAAAACAAGTTGGATGAAAGCCACCAAATGCTGCGGAGGAAAAGCAACAGATGAGAACTAAACCGGATTCTAAACAATTCCTGACAGGTGGCAGCTTCTCAAAGTCCAGCATATGTCAACATCTTTTGGTTTTCAACTCATATTTTAAAGAACTCCTACTAATCTCAGGGGGAGGGAAACAAAACCACTTACATATTCATTAAAAATAGGCGTGTAGGTGAGTTTATTCTCTTCTGTGTCTTCAAACTCCTGATAGTACTTGTCCATGAAATTCCTCTGTAGTAACTGGAACTCGTCATCTGAACCACAGTAAGAAAATGTTACGCTTTTTATTGGAAACTAAAAACCATTCTGATTTATAAACAGGCAGGAATTCTCTGCCAGCACAAGTGCTTTCTCAATGGCCAGGATCTAGGAGAGGGAAAGCTAAAGATGCTTTAAGGAAGTGTTCAATAGGATACCAGTGTTCAAAAAGCCCGATCCAGTCTTTTTATTAATAATAAGTATTAGTATTTTTAAAAATGTGGTAACATATACCTCACAAAAAATTCACCATTTTAACTATTTTTGAGTGTGGTTTGGTGGCATTAAGTACATCCCCATTGTTATGCAACCATGACCACCATTCTTTGGTCCATTTTAAAGACACCCAATTCAGGGTGGCTTGGGAGCTCCTTCACATGCCTTTTCCACAAAGGAATGGGTTCTCTTATAATATGATTTCAGCAGCTGTAACAGTGCAGTGATTAAGCACATGGGCTCTGATCCTAGCTCAGCCACTTGAATTGTGTGACCTTGGCACACTTCCTAGTATCTCTAAGCCCCAGTTTTGTCGACTAGAAAATGAGGATGATCAAAGTACCTATCATAAAGGATTGCCAAGTGGAATTCAGATAAGGACTAGCATAGAGATTAGTTTATAGCAAACACTTGAATATGAGAGAACAGGGAACGTTAGCAAGTGAAGAGAATATTACTTCTGAAAGTAAAAGGAAAGCTTCACAAATGACCCAGACTTTAGGATAAATACCCTGAGCTTAAAAAAGGGTCCTTTTCCCATGGCACAGGGTGCCCAAAAGGGCAAAAGAACTCAGAAGTATTCCTTGGGATTCTCCCAGAAACCGTCAGAGTCACAGAGGACAAGGGCTTACTGGTGAAATATTTAAAGTGTGAACCTTTTTGGGACCTGAAAATATAAAAGCTTGGGTCAGTCATTTTCAGACTAAACTAGACTGAGAAACACTGCTAGGACCACTAAACTAACGCAGTCCTTTTTTGCCTAATTTGAAGAAAACTCTGAATTTTCTCAAAGTTTTTCTCCCCCACGTATTTGTCTTAAACCTTGGGTGCCTGTCACTGCTTATTAGCAGGCCTGTGTGCACCCAAGTTAATGCACAAAGCAAGCCTCAGAACCCAGGAAAATACAGAACCAGAACCAGCTGAACTATGGCGCTTTATTTTCTTCATGGACATGTGTGCTATGACTATGGTATTGGGCTGTGGTTTATGTGATGAAAACGTTAAAGCTCAAAACTGAAAAATGGAATTCCTCTTACTCTGAAATAAGGTAGGCTGTGCCAAGAGCTTCCTAACGTCTAGGGCCCCATCCCCTCCGTAAATCCCTTCCAGGACCTAAATCCATGGTTACTGTTGAAGCAGTGGGGGATGTTTGCCTCAAAAATCACAGCAAGGCTCCATATTACTCTGTGCTACGTTGAAACTGATTCGCAGCTTGCTGTTTTCTCTCAAAATGAACTCCAAACTGCAAGGGGGTAAGAACTACAGAGGGCACAGGTTAGACCGCGGCTCAAGGAAGCTTACCCATGATGATGTCCTCTAAATATCCAACCACAGCGTCGAATTCTGCATCAGAGGCAGAAGAGCTGAAAAATATATACCGCCATTAGGTGCTGTTTCAAAGAATCCGCTTAAAAAATATATCAAGGACATTTTAAACATGCCTAAAAAAGAAACCGCAAAACGAACTTCCCATCACCCAGCTTCAACCACTAAGAATGATGATCGTCTAAGGGAGCGATTCCAAACAGGGCGATACGTTTGACACGTTGGTGACATCGAAGCTCAATGAATGTCTCCACTTTCGGAAAACCTGTCCTGACACGAGGAACTACGACAGGGGCAGGTAAAGGGAGCGACGGCCCGCCCGCCCCCCGGGTGTCGCCATCAGCGCACACCGAGCGGCCTGCGAGCGCGGGCCCGGCGCCAGCGACACACTGGCGGAGGGCGACAGGCCCGGGAGTCCCCGAGGTGGTGGCGGGTCCTCCGCCCCGTGCTCGGCCTCGGCAGCTCAAGGCCGCCGGGCTCTGCTGACGACGGAGGGTCGGAGCTTCACCACCGTCGCTCACCCCCCTCCCCCCCCCCCCCGCGGCCTCCAGGCCTCAGCAGGGAGGCCGCTGCAGCCGCGCGGTCGGCGGCGGCCCCTCACCCCGCTCCCGGCCCTCCCGGACACCCCCACTGCACGGGGCGGAGGCCCGGGCGAGCGCCGGCAGCGCCGGGCGGCGTCACTCACAACGACAGCGCGAAGCTCTCTTCCTCTAGGGCGTCCATCGCCGCCGCCGCCGCCGCCGCATCCACCCGCGGGGCGAGCGCGCCCGTCGGCCTTACCCCGCCCGCGGCCCGGGCCCAGCCTCCGCTCTGCTCCGTAGAGCCCCAGCCCGCATCCGGGAGGCCTCGCCGCCGACGCCGCGGCCGCTCACGGCCCGGGCCTCAGGCCTCAGGCTCCCCGGCGGCGGCCACGCGCCGCCCGGGCCCCCGCGCCCGGCCAGGCCTCTCGGCGCCCGCCGCACTCGCCGCGGGGTCCGGGCGTCAGTTACCCACAGCCCGGCGCCGCGCCCCGCCTCCCGTCACCATGGCCACCACAACCGCTTCCGCCGCCTCGCGCTTCCCGAGAGCCAATCACAGGCGCGCGCTGCCCGACGCCGGGGGCGGGGCAAAGTGGGGAGCGGAAGTGAGGAAACGGAGAGAGGCGCGGGGGGCAGGCCTTGAGCCTCAGCGGCCGCCTGTTCCCGGAGCGTCCTCTGGGTTGGTGGCGGTTAACTCTCGCGTCGTCCCCTCTTAAGGAGGAAGGAATGGAAGCTGAGGACCGCAGTTTCGCTTGCAACTTGGGGATAAATTACAGGATTTAAGAAGATTAAATAGGGGGCGCCTGGGAGGCTCAGTGGCCTAGGGTGGGACTCTGGATTTCCGCCCAGGCCGTGTTCCCGGGATGGAGACCCAGGCCTGCGTGCGCTCCGCGCTCAGCGTGGCGTCCGCCGGAGATTCTCTCCATCTCCCGCCGCCCTAACGCCGGCCCCCCGTGCTTGCTCGCTCTCTAAATCTTTTAAAAAGATTAAAGTGGGTTGTAAGAGCACTGTAAACTGCAGATTTCTTGAGTGCCAATCCCTTAGCTTTTGAATCTAATAATGCAGACCTCTTACAAGACAGTTGCAACCTTTTGTGGAATTTACATCATATTCATATCATAAACATTATTTGGCAAGCAGTTATTAGTTTCTTGGCTAATTAGGCGCAATAAAAGTTGACAATCACTGAACCAATGTAATCAGAAATGGGATAATTGTGTTCCAGGAAAACTCCCCTCCCAAACTCAAATTTTGCAAAAGGATTCCCGAGAGCTGATTTCTCTTTGTTTATTAAAGATTTTATTCACGAGAGACGCAGAAGCATAGACAGGTAGAGGGAGAAGCAGGCTCTCTGAGGGGAGCCTGAGGCAGGACTCGACCCCGGACCCCAGGATCACGACCTGAGCCAAAGGCAAACCCTCGGCCCCTGAGCCACCCAGGTGCCTGGAGCTGATTTCTCAGGATTGGACCATGAGGCCTTATGTGTCTTTGGTTGTGTTATACCCTTGGGCCAAATGTGTGGTACGTGTCTGCAGTGAAGGTTTGATCTGAGGGTCAAGATGGCCAGCCTGAGTGAATTGACATTTTGAATGGACATGAAATAGATCTCAGTGAGGGGTACCTGGGTGGCTCAATGGGTTTGGTATCCCACTGTGGTTTTGGCTCAGATGGTGATCTCCAGGCCATGGGATTGAGCCCTCCCCCACCAAACAAGAGTCTACTTGTCCCTCTCTCTCCCCTTCTGCCCCTCCCTCGCTCACTCATGCTTGCTGTCTCACTCTCTCAAATAACATTTATTTTTTAAAGATTTAATTTATTCATTCATGAGAGACACATAGAGAGAGGCAGAGACACAGGCAGAGGGAGGAGCAGGCTCCATGCAGGGAGCCCGACGTGGGACTTGATCCCGGGTCTCCAGGATCACGCCCGCTGAGCCACCAGGACTGCCCTCTCAAATAACATTTTAAAAAATAGTTAACAGTGGAATCTGGGGGCAGCCCGGGTGGCTCAGCGGTTTAGTGCCGCCTTCAGCCCAGGGCGTGATCCTGGAGACCCGGGATCAAGTCCCACTTCGGGCTCCCTGCATGGAGCCTGCTCCTCCCTCTTGCTCTTTCTTGCTCCTGTCTCTTGCTCTGTGTCTCTCATGAATAAATAAAATCTTAAAAAACAAACAGTGGGATCTGGAACTAAAAATGGTTACCAAGAGAGTTGTATCCAGAGTGAATGAGATCAGATCTCAGAGCTATTATATTTAGCACCAAATAGAAGACAGGTATCTATAAAGGTTTGCTGATTAACTAGACTGAGTTATATTTAAGGCAAGTGATGGTTTTGCAGCTCAAAGCAAACTCAGCATTTCCTCATGACCTATTTTCTCTATAAACCACTTATTTCTTCTGGACTAAATGAACGTGCTCACCATTTTTCTACTTCTGAATCATATGCAATCAGAGTGGAGTAGGAAATGATTTCAGCTGTTCTGGATATCTATTGCTATTACAAACTACCCAAAAATTTAGTGACAACACAACAATTATTGTGCTTAGCAATCTGCAATTTGGGCAGGACTTGGTAGTGACAGTCTCTGTTCTACTTGGCATCAGTTGGGGCAGCTGGAATGGGGCTAGAGGAGCCTCTTCCAGCATGCTCACTCACATGTCTGGCAAATCATTGTTGGCTCTTGCCTGGGAGCTCAGCTGTGGATGTTGGTCAGAGGACTACTGGTTGGCAGGGAGTGGGGGGGGGGGGGGGGTGTCTTCAGTTTCTCTCCATTTAAGTCTTCCCAGAGATGGTTGAGTTTTCTCACACCATGGTGGCTGGGTCCAAAAACAAATATTTCAAGAGACAGGAATTGGAAATTGCCAGCCACTTAGGGACTGGAAACTGGCACAGTGTCACTTCCACTGACTTCTATTAGTCAAATAGACATGAAGTCCATCCAGATTTTAGGAGAGGGGGCTTAAACTTCATCTGTAGATGGGAAAGATGTCAAAGAATTTGTGGCTAATTCCACTTTACCATTTCTGAGTTTTGTCTTGTTTTAAGATTTTATTTATTTGAGAGACAGAGCACAAACGGGGGAAGGGCTGAGGCAGAGGGAGAGGGACAAGCAGACTCTTTGCTGAGCAGGGAGCCCAACATGGGGCTGGATCCCAGGATCCTGAGACCATGACCTTAGCCAAAATCAGCCGCTTAACCGATGGAGCCACCCAGGTGCCCTACCATGTCTGGCTTGAAGAACAAATGGGCACAAAGATAATAATAGGTACCCATTTACTCAGGCATGTGCCAGTTACTGTGCTAAGCATATATTTATATACATGGTCTCTTTTTGAAATACTTGAAACTCTATGAGAAAAAAAAGAAACAACTCCTAAAGGTATTATCTTATAGATTAAGAAACAAAGGCTTAGAAGTACTTGCAAATGGGTGATAAGTGGCATCATTGAGCTGGAACTGGGTCCAGGCTTACTCCCAAGGTATGTTTAACTGTCATGCTATATATGGCTCCAATCCCTGAGCTGTCAAACAATACTCCTAGAAATCAGAACATGTTTTTCTGCTAAAACAGAATGGTGGCCTTTAAAGAAAAAATTTAAGACTCACTTGAATATATTATGTTTTACATTAATAATTTCTTTTTTTTAAAAGATTTTATTTATCTATTCATGAGAGACATAGAGGCAGAGACAGACAGAGGGACAAGCAGGCCTCTCACAGGGAGCCCAATGTGGGACTCAATCTCTGGACCCAGGATCATGCCCTGAGCCGAAGGCAGACGCTCAACCACTGAGCCATCCAAGCGTCCCAATAGTCATTTCTTAAATCCTTTGTGGGTAAGCATTAAAAAAAATTTTAAGGGATGCCTGGGTGGCTCAGTGGTTGAGTGGCTGCCTTTGGCTCAGGGCCTGAACCTGGATTCCCAGGATTGGGTTCCACGTTGGGCTCCTTGCCTGGAGCTTGCTTCTCCTTCCTCTGTGTCTCTACCTCTCTTTCTGTGTCTCTCATGAATAAATAAAATCTTAAAAAAAAAAAACAATTTAAGACTTATTTTGGGGGGTAGAGAATCGAGCAGACTCCCAGGTGAGGGAGTAGCCAGGTAGGGGGCTTGATCCCACAACCAATGAGATTATGATCTGGCCTGGGTGGTTCAGTTGGTGAACTACCCAACTCTTGATTTTGGCTCAGGTCATGATCTCAGGGTCCTGAGATGGAGCACCCCTGTCAAGCTCCACGCTCAGTGCAGAGTTTGCTTGTCCCTTTCCCTCTGCTCCTCTCCCTCTTCGTACTCTTGACACTATTTCTCTCTCAAATAAAATATTAAAAACAATTGTTTTAAGTGAATGAATAAAAAATGGACTATCTGGGCAGCCTGGGTGGCTCAGCAGTTTAGCGCCGCCTTCAGCCCAGGGTCTGATCCCGGAATCCCAGGATCGAGTCCCACGTCAGGCTCCCTGCATGGAGCCTGCTTCTCCCTCTGCCTGTGTCTCTGCCTCTCTCTGTCATGAATAAATAAATAAAATCTTAAAAAAAAAAAAAGACTATCTTGGAAAGAGCTGAACAGTTTCCTGGATTCAAGATATCTGAAATTCATGCAAAAGTCATTTTCTGCAAATGAAATTTTGATTTGATTGAATCCTTGTTTTCTGGTGTGCAAAAGGCACCATAACTTTACCTTGCTTTATCAGTATCATTCCAAAAAGATAGCAATTCATTAAAATTTTTTTTTTGGCTGGAACCCTGGGAGCATTTCTCCAATAAATCACTGAGAGGGCAGCCTGGGTGGCTCAGTGGTTTAGCGCTGCCTTCAGCCCAGGTAATGATCCTGGAGACCCAGGATTGAGTTCCATGCCCGGCTCCCTGCATGGAGCCTGCTTCTCCCTCTGCCTGTCTCTGCCTCTCTCTCTGTGTCTCTCATGAATAAATAAAATCTTTAAAAATCACTGAAGAAATGCCAGCATTTAATTTTTTCTCTGTGGTATCAGTAAAAGCCTAGCTTTCAATTTCTCTTAAAATGCTTACATGCAGTGCAGAATATTGATCTACAGTTTATTCCCTTCTACATTACTTGCTATTCCCATTTTTTTTTTCTCTTCTATGTGGTCTTTCCCGTTGCAGCAGCTCCAAGATTACAACTTTGCTCCCATCCCAAGTAACTTAGTATTGAAGTCCTTTTGTCTTATTGTCTAGTAAAGAATTGGAAAAGGCTATCTTATGAACAAAATTCAAGAGTAGATTTTTAGAAATCTAATAGACTCTTGCATTTGATTTCTGAGATGACCTATTAATTCTGTCCACTTTTCTCCACTGAATTTATAAGACCACCCTCACCTGTCTGCTGGACTTCAAAGTCTCCCTACTATTTTACTATTTCCCTGTTTTGCTTGTTCTCTGCCCTGCACTGCTCCTTCCTCACCCCTACCTTGTCCATTCTCCACATAGATGCTAGAGCTATCTTTTAAAATTATTGGTGCACTCCCATGTTTACCTCTTTGCTTTCTATTGCACTTAGGATAAAATATGAATTCCTCAACATGGCTTCATGAGTAGTCCCCTGACCTCTCCAACATGGGAGCACACTGTTCTACTCTCTCAGTTCCTACCTTATTAACTTCAGGAATCTTCCATCAGATCCTGAAGCTCAGAGGTTTCTTCCTAGTTAGGCCTTTGCCTGCAATGCTGTGTTCCCATAGCTATGGAATCCTAGAAGCTTGTTCTCGGTCTCCATGCCTGGCCATGTCCTACTTTTTCCTTGACGTTTTTACTAGTGTTTAGTTCCTCAGTAAGATTTCTTCTGCCCCCTTCCACCCATCTAAATTAAGTCCTACTCATTCTCTCTCTCTCATAGCACCCTAATCTTTGAAGGCACTAACAACTTATGAAACAAATATATTGTCTTCTCCCCACTGTCAGACATAAGCTCCACAAACAGATGTTTTGTATACCATGCACAGTGCCCAGAACATACTAGGTGCTCAACAAAGATCTGCGGGATGAGTAAACGATTACTCTTGCTTCTTAATTCTAATACTTGACTCTCCTACCTTGGAAAGTAGCCCTTAAAACTGAGAGAATGAAGTCTTGGAACCTTAGCAGCAGGTACCAATGAAAGTTGTGAAATCTTAGTCAAAAAAGGCAATAAATGTTTTATTTCTTCAATGCAAATTACTGTATTCACAAGCTAAAGAAGGTGTATATATATATATATATATACTTATGTATATATATATTTATATATGTGTGTGTATATATATATTTATATATATATTTGAAATTATGGAAGACTAAAGACATGGAAAAAATCCAGCACCCCAACAAGTACGGCCAGGAAGGAAATCAGCTCTGTGATAGAACAGTTTAATGAATTACAAACAAGAAAGGGTGGGGAAGGAAGAAAAAAAATGTGCATTGAGTTTAAGACACTGTAAAACTCAGAAGACATATTTACTATTCAAGTATAAACTCAGTAAGGACTTGGCATAAATTGAAAGGCAGCTGCTGAGGTACACCATTATAAAATAAGTTCTATGAATTTACAATTCTACCTTCCAATTTTCTGGGAGAAAAAACCAAACTCTTGAAGGTCTTCACCGGAGACCCTGAGAGGGATTAACACTTTTGATGAAGACATAGCAACAATCCATGATTGAATTTACTCTTCAAAAAACATGTATTTATTTAAAACAATAGGAATACGCGCTCTCAGACTGTCCTCTAAGAGTTTTTGAGACTGTTAGTTCAAGAGTTTCAAAGTATATTACTTCCAAAAACAATACTGATTTAAAAAAAATTTTTAACAAAAAACAAAAAACCTGATTTGATGGTACCTTAAAAATACCCTAAATACCAAATTTTCTCCAGTCTAACATTGCAATTAATTTAATAACTCCTCCTGCATTGTTAAAACATTTTTTCCTCAGAAAATGCGGGTATTGAAACTGGATAGAAACACCATGAATGTGAAAATACCACCAGTTTTCTGCAGTTAAAAAAAAACTACAATGTTCTTTGGAATCACGGAAATATCAAAAATTGGGTTTTTTTTCCACAGTCTGTGCACCTTCTTTCAGGCCCTCCATGTTGCTTGTAGCATTGACCTGTGTGGTTCTAGTTTATAGATTCAAGTCTTGCAGTGCAATATCCACGCTTAAAACACCGGTGTCTCTGTGACCAATGGGGAGTTATGTTTAACCCAGAAAAGCTGTTTACTTTTCCATAATGACTTCTGCCCCAGATAAAAACTTTAGAATGAGACAATACATCCTGTTAAACAATCAAATGCACCCAACATGGAGAATTCCAGTGTGGTTTCAGCACTCAGGAGGGCACGGTCTCCTAGCGTTTTTCATGGAAGGACCACAGGCCTAGCTGTTAGCACTCAGCTTTCCTTGGCCTTAAAAGGAATTTCTCAGGGCTGGCAAGTTGGGTTAGATTCTAAGAGAATTTTGTCTTTAACAAACTACCATTTTTAGCATAAAATCTGGCCATGGCTATAAGTTTCAATGTGCGCACAACTGATTAGAGATGTTTGTGTTTTTTTTTCTTTGTTTTCTCTTCAACATTGGCTGGAATCAAGTAGAAATAAGTCCATGATGCCTCTTCACGTGTGTCATGAAATATGAGAGATCTGTCTGACTCTAGACACTATTTCTTTACGACACAACGGGCAGGTCTCCAGTTGCAAGGCACAATCCATGCACAGGTCACTGAGGAGAAAGATACAAGTGCTGGTCAGGTTAATGCTTCAAAAGGGCAAACTGACAATGTGCCAACTAATCTAAAATATTAACAAGTTTGTTCAGTGAAAGTATAATCATTACACATCGTTAAAAAATGAACAATAAAATATAAACCAACAATGAGTCTCCCTCTCATTTCTGATCCTCCATTTTCTTCTTCTGAGAAGTCAAAAATTCAAGTAGATTCTTCTAGAAAGTCTGTAAAGTCTGTATGTACACAGCAAAAACTTACAGATGTGTATATATGCGTAGGGATAGAACATGTTATTTTCCCAGACAGCTATTCAGCCCAATATTAAATTCCCATTTCACACTGCAGATTTGACACAAAGCCTTTATATGCCAAATTTTCATTTGTATGTAGTTAGTTCCACTTCTGGGTTTCTGTTCTGTTCCACTGTGCTGCCATTCTTTTTATATACTGGGAGCAAACTATAAGCCTTTATTTTAATAGATCTTAAGATGTGGTAGGTAGGGTGGGTCCCCTCCATAACTTTTCATTTTCACAATTTTCTTGCCTTCTAACATGTAAGCTCTTAAATTAGCATTTCTATTTCCAGGAAGGAAGAAAAAAAGTTGACCCAAATTAAACTTGGAGTTACGGGAAAATTGTCCCCTTTACAATACTGAGAGCTCTTTCAAGAACAGGCCCATTTATTCGAGTCTTGTACTACATTCTTTAGTATAAAGTTTAAAAGTTTTCTTTTCATAGGCACCACATATTTCTTGGTATGTATTCTCAGATAGGCTTTTTTTTTTTTTTTTGTAAAGTTTTTATTTACTCATTTAAATAATCTCTACACCAACAGAGGGCTGAAACTCAGAGCCCCAAGATCAAGAGTTGCATGCTCCATGGACTAAGTCAGCTAGACACCCCTGGTCTGGAGAAGTTTATATAGAATCTTTGTTTTTTTGTTTTTTTTTTTTTTTTTTTTTTTAGTTTATATAGAATCTATCTATTCCCTGAAAGTTTGAAATAATTCATCTGTGAAACCATTTGGGCTTTGTGCTTTTGCAGGTGTGTGTGTGTGTGTGTGTGTGTCAAATGTGGCTTTGATAATCATCTTGATTTCTTTTATGGTAATAGGAATGCTTAGATTGTTCATCTCCCACGGTCTGCTCAAGTCATTCAGTTTATCCAGATTTCCTTTCTTCCTTCCTACCCCTTTAAAATTGTTGTTGCTGCAGAAAGTTGAGCTACATTTTCTTATGATTCTAGGTTTCCTCTTTTGATTCTGTTTTGTATATATCTACTATGGACACTGCTAATACTTAAAGATACCTGGTTCTGAGTTTTTAGATTTTAGCCCCCATTTATCAGCACGCTATGTGTGCAAAACCACTGAGAAGGGCCAGAAAGCCCAAAGCTGAGTAAGATCAAGTACTGCTCTTTGGGATCTCAACAACCTCCCAGAGACAAAGATTAAAAAGGGTGTTGAGATATCCATTCTTTAAACTTTGCATCTGCCTGTGAGGCTCTAGTAATTAAAATCTTCAAAGGTGCTCAAACTGAGAATTCCAGGCTGCAGAGTTGATGCCAAGGAACAGCCACAGGTGGAGTCACTGGGCTTTTCTTCCACAAGAGAAATTGGTAAAGCTAAGGGTGAAATGAGATACACTGCCTGCACTTCCCTTAACAGCCAATTAGATAACAACCCATTGCAAAAGTTACCAAGGCAGAGTGAAGGGCCCAGGCTGAGCCACACCTGGAGGTGATAAACTGGGGTCCATCACTCTAGGCTCTGGACCCTCAGGAGACCTAGTGACTAAAGCTCTGCCAAAAGAAAGAGCAGGGCAGGTAGAAAAAAAAGAAAGAGCAGGGCAGGGTACGGGAGCTGAGTTACAGGGAGCTGGTTTGGACATCACCCTCGGTACTGCTCATCCACATTCAGCACATATGCCTGGGCCAGATTAGGGCTGGCACACTACCCAGCTTCTGTTTCTAACCTTGGTGGGGAGGCCTTCTTGGGGGGCATTGTACTTGTTACTCTTGCTGATATTTGGACACTCTTCTATAGGATCCAGGCTGCCCTCTAGTTCATCTCCTATAACTGAACTTGGTTAGATGGGATGGAGGCGTTGCCTTCTCAATGGTTAGGAGGGTAGATAGTAAGTAAATGAGGAGGCCCTAAAAATAAAATTGAAAGGGATTTCCCAAGAGGCTCATAAATATTATTAAAATCTTTACATTTTAGGGCAGCCCGGGTGGCTCAGCGGTTTAGCGCCTGCCTTCAGCCCAGGGTGTGATCCTGGAGACCCGGGATCAAGTCCCATGTCGGGCTCCCTGCGTGGAGCCTGCCTCTCCTTCTGCTTGTGTCTCTGCCTCTTTCTCTGCATCCCTCTGTGTCTCTCATGGATAAATAAATAAAATCTTAAAAAAAAAATCTTTACATTTTGCGAGGTGAAAACTGTATTAAAATATAATACTGAGTAAAAAAAAATAAAAAGAGACGCCTTCCATCAAGCAGCTTCTATTTCAGATACTTTCTGGAAGACAGCCATGTTTTTCCCTGGCAAACTCTAATTTCTCATTCAGTCCACTTTGTATATAATAAACTTTAATGGACAGATATGGAACTGTGGGGGATCCCTGGGTGGCTCAGCAGTTTAGCTCCTGCCTTTGGCCTAGGGCGTGGTCCTGGAGTCCCGGGATCGAGTCCCACATTGGGCTCCCTGCATGGAGCCTGCTTCTCTCTCTGCCTGTGTCTCTGCCTCTCTCTCTGTGTGTCTCTCATGAATAAATAAATAAAATCTTAAAAAAAAAAAAAAAAGAAAGAAAGAAAAGAAAAAGATATGGAACTGGTAACACTGCATAGAGTCCAAGGGCAGGCAGCTCCTGGATGGGCCACAATGACAAGCAGATTACTTTGAGCTGAAAATAATCGAGGTCCTAGGTGCTAGAAAAAGTCTCAGGAAGAGACTGTACCTTCCCTGCAACTGTCTAAAAAATTTTTACATAGAATACCTGTTACCAGGAAAAGAATTATTAACACACTAAGAAACTTACCTGTATAACAGGGCAACCTTTGTTTTCCAGACATCTCCTCTCACCTTCCTGCTAATGGCTTTCTTCACCTTTTTACCTCCTGACTTCTGCCCCTTTCCTTAGCTTAGGAAGACATACTTACATCATTTTGTCTGTCTTTGGAATTTCTTGTCTGTGTGGATTCCCCATATATACAAAACTAAATTTGATTTTCTCCTGTTAATCTGTAGCAAATAAATTTAATTCTGAGTCTAGCTAGAGGAACTCTGGACAGAGGGAAATTTCTTTCTCTCCTATAGCTGTAAAAGCAGTTCTAGAATAGGAGGAAATTTTACCAAATGCAATACACAAAAGAAATGACCAAACTCTCTTACCTATGTCCACATGGCTTCAACTGTGTGTCTGCTACTTCGTCACAACACAGGGAGCAGCAGTTTTCCCGGATACTGACTTGCTTCAATAGAGCAAGACGCCTGTGCCTGAGTAGAAAGAGTAGTTTGAAACTTATTTGGTCAACACATAAATGGGCCTATTAGCAGTGATGCATATTAAATGCTTTGAAAATGCTCTGTCCATATGAAGTACACTATAGGTATTCCTTAAGCTTTGGTCAGTAAGGTTCTCACTTGCATCTCATTTCAACCCTATAGTGATTTTCTTTTTTTTTTTTTAATTTATTTTTATTTTTTTATTTTTTTTCCTATAGTGATTTTCTATAGAAGAGAATGACAGAGGCAGTTATTCACATTTTGTAGACAAAGACATTGTTCATAGAAAGGATTTATGTAAGGTCACACACATGGTAAACAGATTTAGGAATCAAATTCAACTCCTGGTTCTCAGTCTAGTACTAGTTTTATTTTATTTTATTTTATTTTATTTATTTTATTTTATTAAAAGGTTTTATTTATTCATGATAGAGAGAGAGAGAGAGAGAGAGAGAGAGAGAGAGGCAGAGACACAGGCAGAGGGATAAGCAGGCTCCATGCCAGGAGCCTGACCCAGGACTTGACCCCGGGACTCCAGGATCGTGCCCTGGGCCAAAGGCAGGTGCCAAACTGCTGAGCCACCCAGGGATCCTTTTCAAATTTTCACCTTTAAGTCCTATAGCTCTGAGAGTTTGATGATTTTCACCTTTAAGTCCTATAGCTCTGAGAGTTTGATGAAAAGCAGTATTTTCCCAAGAAAAATGCACACATATAAGTTCCTATACAATTTCAAGGTGTTTATGATAGTCCAGCACAGACTATTCTGGAAGCCCACACACCTCGGGGTAGAACCCTTAAATTACATGTTGACCCGTCTGAAATGGAAAAGCAGACAGGCAGAACTGCTTTGCTGAAGGTGCAGACCTGGTAGCTGGGCAAGAGAAACATGAAATATTCACTCTGTTCACCTTAAGCCTAAGTCTGGAAATGCAACAATGAAGAGAGGAATAAAAACATATCCCTGCCTTCACAAAGTTTCCACTTCATGGAAGAGAGACTAGAAAGAAACTAGGTGAGAAAGCAAAATATATAGAATTTTAAGTGCTGATGAGAAGTATGAAGAAAAAGCAGGGAGAAGGATGAGGTAGTGTGTAGGAGAAGCAGGGAGATACCATTTTAAATATGGCAGCCACGGGAGGTGACACTTAAGACAGGAAGGGCATGAGGGAATGAGACCTATGATATCTGAAGAGACGCTATTTGTGATATTGTGATTTATTTAAAGATTTTATTTATTTATTCATGAGAGACAGAGAGAGGCAGAGACATAGGCAGAGGGAGCCCCATGGATCAGGCCCTGACCCAAAGGCAGATGCTCAACCACTGAGCCACCCAGGTGTCCCTGATATTGTGATTTATAATAAATATACATTTGGTCTAGGTCTGGGTTCCTGGCATAGAGGTCCTAAAACCCTGGAAATTTCCTAAGAGAGGAGAGCAATAAAGATGTTTTGTTGTGTTAATTAGGTGGATACTGAAAAGCCCCTAGGTAACCTAAGATTGTGGCTGGTTGCTTTGCCAGGGGAACCAACCCTGTAATTAGTGGGTTGGAACTTTCACTCCTCCCCCACCTCCCAGGAGGGCTGAGGGGCTGGAGGTTGACTTCAATCACTAATGACCAAAGTTCTCATCAATCCTGTCTCCTTAATGAAGCCACCATAAAAACCTGTGAGGAGAGAGTTTGAAAATCTTCAAGGTTGGTGAACACGTGGAGGTTTGAGGAGAGTGGCGTGCTCACAGGGCATGCAGGCTTCTTGCCTCTTCCCACATGCCTTGCCCTCCGCATTGCTTCCATCTGTTCCTATGTTATATCCTTTTATAATAAACTAGTAATCTAGTTACTAGGAAAGTAAACTATTAAGTTCTGTGAGCCACTCCAACAAATTAATCAAATCTGATGAGGGAGTCATGAGAATCTTCCATTTTTAAAATTTCTTTTTAAATTTCTTTTATTAATTTATTTATTTTCTTCAATTTAGATGCAGTCAGAAGCACTGTAAAAATTCACACTGGCAACAGTCATCTAAAGTGGGGTTGTAGGACAGCTTTATAGGACTGAGCCCTTAACCTGTGGGATGGGATGATCTCTCCAGGTACAGAGTGTGTCAGAATTGAGTTAACTGCTTGTGGTGCTAGAAAACACACAGGCCTATTCTAGTAGCAAGAATAACCAGCACAAAGGCCCTGAGGCTACAATCTGGATGTTTCTGGAGCAGCAAGGCCAGGGTGGCTGAATAAGGAGCATGAACAAATAAGAGATAAAATGGGAGATAAAGGGCAGCCCCAGTGGTGCAGTGGGTTAGCGCCGCCTGCAGCCCAGGGCGTGATCCTGGAGACTCTGGATCGAGTCCCAGGTCAGGCTCCCTGCATGGAGCCTGCTTCTCCCTCTCTGCCTGTGTCTCTGCCTATCTCTCTGTCTCTATGAATAAATAAATAAAATCTTAAAAAAAAAAAAAAAGGGAGATAAAATCAGAGAAATAACAAAGGAGAGGAAGGGACAAATCGTTTACAGCCTACAAGGTCACAGTAAGAATTTAAGTTTTCACCTTAAGTGAAATGAAAAGCCACTAGAGTCTTTTGAGCAGAAAAGGGCACAATCTGATTTAAGCTGTAACAAAATCATTCTGGAAGCTGTGTTGAATAGACTGAAGGGGATCCAGGCAGAAGCTAAATGTCAGGGCAAAAATGATACACGTAGGAAATGATGGCAGCTTGGACAATGGTGGCTGCAGTGAGAGTGACAAGAAGTAGTTGGATTTGGGATACATTCAGAAGGCCCAGCCCCCAGGGTGGCTGAGGGATAGGATGTAGGGAATAGCAGAAAGTATGGTGTCAAAGGTAACTCTGGGATTGTGGCCAGGGAACCTGGAATGATAATGGAGTTATTAACGAATGAAAGTAGCCAGCAGTTCTACAATCCTGGCCTCTAGTGGATGACTATTGTGGCTGAGAGGGGATATGGTTCATCACTGTACTCTTGTTTTCTTTTGCATTTGAAGTTCCTCCTAACAAAAAGGTTGAGAGGAGGGATAAAAAAAGAATGAATGAAGGAGAATTAGAGACAGTGAGTATATACCATATAGAATTTATAAGTTCCCAATTAGTCACAGGGCGATGATCTCCCACCAGGAAGCCAGAAAGGAATATATTCCAATGAGTAAACAGATACATGGAAAACTGTCTTAGGCACATCCACACCTAATGCTACAATCTGTAATGAGGTGCAACTGTAATGTTAAAGGGGTACAAGGTAGCAGCAGGAGGTTTACTTGGCCTCCACTGATTCTTATGTTGGTGCCACTCAGAGACAATGCAAGGTGAGGTTGTCCTAGCCTCTAACACCGCTCTCATTTAGGGCCGTCTGCACCTTGTGTCAAGCTGACAGGGAACTGAGAGACTACATAGAACCTGCCCGTAAAAGACTTTTTATAGGTGATACCTATTGCCATCTGACTTTTTTTTTTTAAGATTTTATTTATTTATTTGAAAGAGAGAGAAAGAGAGAGAGTGAGAGAGAGTGCAAGAGCACAAGCAGAGGGCAGGACAAGGGAGAGGGAGAAGCAGACTCCTTGATGAGTAGGGAGCCCAACAAAGGGCTGGATCCCAAGACCTTGGGATCATGACCTGAGTGGAAGGCAGTTTTTTTTTTTTAAAGATTTTATTTATTTATTCATAGAGACACAGAGAGAGAATGAGAGGCAGAGACACAGGCAGAGGGAGAAGCAGGCTCCATGCAGAGAGCCTGACGTGGGACTTGATCCAGGGTCTCCAGGATCACGCCCTGGGCTGCAGGCGGCACTAAACCGCTGCGCCACCGGGGCTGCCCGGAAGGCAGATGTTTAAGACAGTCATGCACCCTGTCATCTGACTTGCAAAGTTTAATTCTGCAGGGGTGGTTCACTAAGTGCTGGAGCAGTGTGAACTATGGCAGCCTCCAGGGGAGCTCTTGGGTTCTGCATTCCCCTTTCAGGGTGTATGGCACAAGGCAGGCCTAATGCCAGGCTACATCCAAGAAGACAGGCTAAGTAAAAAGGAATGAGGCAGGACAGACGTGCAAGGTATCATCACTTCATATGTTCACCAAAAGGAATTTAAAGTTCAGAATCTCTGTCAGACACCAAGCCACGTGGCAGGGGAGTTCTAGGAGTGAACCTCAGGTTCCTGAGCTGGCATGTACGTGGCCCTTCTACTCCTGCCATATCACAGAGGTTCTATTGTAGCAGGCAATGCTGCTGGGTCACCATGTGACATTTTCTGGTTCATTGGAAACTGCTGAGCCACTTTTGGCCTTGAGACACCGAGTCCAAGGTGAAGCACAGCCCAGAAGGACTGTTTGCAGACCTGCTTTCTTAGCCACAACAGGAGCTAGGATTACAACACTGTGTTACAGATACCTTCAGGGGCATGACGGCTCAACCCTGGCTCCACCGTAGCCAGTGGGACCTCCTTGAGTGCTGACAGATTCTGTCACTGATCTGACCCAAGTGGCGTTACTAGCAGGGATGCTCTTTCTCACATAGGCCCAGAAAGCTGCTCTGTTAAAAAATGATAACCTTTGGCTCATATGGTCAAATAAGCTCCAAGTTGAGGTCATTACTAGGAAGTGTCTGGAGTCTCTCCTAGCTTAAGGAACAGACCACGTTTATCACAGAGGAAGAAAAGCAGCTATTCATCCAGGAGACAATGCTGATCACAGTTTTTAGAAAAGTGGGGCTGTGGAATTTTATCCAAGATGGCATTCTCTGTCCTAATGGCTGCAGAGCAGTGTTGGCATCTTTGCCACAATGGCTAAACCCAACAGGAAGTCTATTTCAACAAATCCCAAAGTTAACAGCACATCTGTTAAAAGATATACTTGATTTCCTAATGTTTAGGACTTTTCATTGACCTTCAGGTAAAGTTAGTTAAGGGGCTTTTTTTTGTGTATGTTCATGTGTTATGTTGTCTGGTTTTTATACCAATGTTATTTAGTTCATAAAATTATTTGGAAGTGCTTTTTCTTCCTGGGTTCTGTAACATTTTAAATAGTAATGAAGTTATCTGTTACTTAAAACTTTGGTGGAAATCTCTTATGAAACCAACCTGGGTCTGGTGGTTTTGGGGGACATACCCCTTACTTTGATTCAATTAATTTTGTAATAACTGGTTTGTATCTCTTTGAGTAATTTATATTTCCTAGGAGGTCATCCATTTTACTCAAGTTTTCAAAATTATTTAAAAACTCAGGCTTTAAAACAAACAAACAAAAACTCAGGTTTTAAAAATTATTTAAAAGCTGAAAAAAAGTCTCAAGGAACTGTTTCAGCTTCTCACGAAATGCGGTGAAAGTCTGCAGACAGCCTAAGTGGTCTCCTTACCTTGGCAAAATGATTTTCTCTTCAGCTGTTAGGAAGGCGTAGTCATTAAAAGTGCTAAATTTCATAGATGGTGGATATTTGAATGGTTTAGCTCCAAAATTGAACTCACATTGTTGATATGACATGAAACTAGCTGCAGCAAAAAATCCAGATCTAGAAATAAAAACAATGACAGAGGTCAAGAGAATTCATGAAAACAAAGTAATACTCATACACAAAGTGGCTTTTAGATATTGTACCCTAGCAGAAAGGAGGGTGACAGATTCTGTTTACTAAACTAGATAGGGCTGTGACCCTGACACTATCCTGCCCTCATTTCCCATATCAAACTTTGGGACCGTTTTAAGTATGATCAAATGGGCCCCCAATGACTCAAAATAAAATTATTTCTCATTACAACTGACTATATAAGTGGACAAAGTCTTTTTCTGGAGAAAAGTGAATTCCACGTATCTACTCAAATTTTTGACTAAGGAAAGCTACTTACACAGTAGATGAAAAGACTTGCTTCTCAGGAGGCAGCTGGTTGCCATTTAAAAAGAAGATCATTTGCTTTTCATTCAAGTCTAACAGAAATCCTACTGTGTCTCCTAGAGGATAAAGTGGAACATTATTAGGGTAAGGGTTTACTACTGCCAGGATTCTGCTCAGTGTCTCAAGCGTTAAATACATCACTGTATAAATCTATAGCCATGTATTAACACATTCACCTTCCTCACTTTTTCTACAGCTGATCTAATACTTTAATGTACCATTAAGAAGAAAATGCTGCCAATTAATCTGTGACAAACTATCAATTTTAGGTTTCACCTCAATTTCAAAGATGTTAGAATGTGGAAAAATGTGCATTTTGGGATCAGTGAAATATGGCCAGGTCCAAATCCTGTGCTTCCTTGCCTCTCCACTGAGTAACAACTCCCAGAGATAACAACTGCTCAAAAGCATGTTAAAAAAAAAAAAAATCATTCATCCGCACTCAAAGTTTCTGCCTTTTAAACTGTCAAAGATGGGCGGCCCAGGTGGCTCAGCGGTTTAGCGCTACCTTCAGCCCAGGGCCTGATGCTGGAGATCTGGGATTGAGTCCCACATCAGGCTCCCTGCAGGGAGCCTGCTTCTCCCTCTGCCTGTGTCTCTCTTAATAAATAAATAAAATCATAAAAAAATTAACTGTTAAAAATAATAAACACATGAAATTATACAGTGATGACAAGAAATATGGATACTCAAAGCTGGTGGAGGAGAATCTGTCGATAGATGGCAAACGCCTTGAAGTTCTATATCCCCCAAGCCAAAGAAGTTTCCCTTCCAGGGGTTTATCCTGAGAAAGCCAGAATGGTTTGTAATATTTTTTTAATCATAATTTTCAAAAGCAAAAATCGAATTGTCCAACCCCTTGGGAGCATTGGTTGATATAGTATAATGATATAATGGGTTATTGAAAAAGCCATTAAAAATAATGTTATTTAATAATCTGGAAAGCTGCTCAAGGCATATATAACAACAGCAAAAAATATACCAAATTTTAAGTGTTTAAAAAAAAAATTAGAGGTGCCTGGTTGGCTTAGTTGGTTAGGCGTCTGCCTTTGGCTCAGGTCATGATCTCAGGGTCCTGGGATAGAGCCACACATTGGTGGTGGTGGTAGTGGTGTGTGTGTGGGGTCCCTGCTCAGCAGGGAGTTTGCTTGTCCCTCTCCCTCTGCCTGCTGCTCCCCCTACTTGTGCTCTCTGTCAAATAAATAAAATCTTTAAAAAAAATTATAAGGGATTTTCAGTTTGCTTTTCTCCTATTTTTCAAATTTTTATGCTAAATGTATTACTTCAGTAATCCTTTTCAAAATTATTAAAAACACAAGTGAGGCAGTCTTTGTAGACAGTGCTTCCATCTTCAGGTCTGCTAAATGGAGAGCTTTTATGTTCCTTTAAGAACCTGCCAGCTGTTAAAATGAAGGCTTATATTGGCTTTTCAGGTTTCTCTTTTCCCACACTATCATTTGAGCTAATTAGGTGGAGCCATCCCCTCACAGCAGTGGTCAGATTCCTGTTCTCTTAGCATGCCTTTAAAGTCAGTTGACATCCATAATGCTATCGGTGCAGGAAACCAAGACAGAGATGCTTAGAGAAGGAGTGGAGTTCTTTCCCCAATATTGTTCCATGCTGAGGGTAAAATCTTTCCAGAGGTTCTATCCCCTACCATATGTCTCTACATCTTCAAAATGAAGTAGGACCAGTAGAAGGCCTCCCAAGAATACTATTCTCCAGTGCAATGGTGCCATAGCAGGGGGAAGCCTGTTTTCACTGTATTTAGTTGGGGATAAAAAAGATTCAACAATCTTAAATCCTTTAACAAACCGTATGACTGTAACTTTGCTGCTTGAATCTTTCCTTAATAAATTATTTTCATGGGTCTAAGGTACTGGATACTGCAAAATGGATGGAATGAACACTGATTGGGTCAAAAGAGACCATAAGTTGATAAAATATATTCCTGCTAAAATCCTAGAGCCATGATTGACAGTCCTGGCAGTATGCGCCTCCTGCAGCATCCCAAGCCTGCGGTCTGGAGAATGGAAGCTGGGCAGGTATGTTTAAGGCTTAAAGTTCTCGAGTGGTCTTTAAAAGCTTCTCTAGAAGGGCCCAGAATGTGGCAGAAGAGTGCCTTTTCACCAGCCATCTTTACTCTGAAAAATCTTCATTTTACTGGCATTACAATTTCAGCATCCTCAGTATTTCCCTGGATGCTGTGATTCAAAGCATGTACCCAGAGGGATACCTGGCTAGCTCAGTCAGTGGAGTGTGCTACTCTTGATCTTGGGGTTGTGAGTTCAATAAAATAACACTCATATTAATCTTATCATTTTCCCCCCTAAATTAAGGATTTTATAATCTGAAATGATTTTGCTAAAGGAAGGGCCCCACCAGAGGTGAACTTATCAGAATACTGGTCACATCCATCACAGGGAATACAAAGGCTCATATCCCTTTTTCACATAAAATCTTTTTCCATTAAAATATTTTAAGGCCTAACATAATAGATGCCTCATCATAACCAGATGTTAATCTAGTCGATAAATTCATGACAGAGAGGAATGAATACCTTCTTTCCAGCACGGGTGTAGGTGAGGCTTACTTCTGGCATTGTACCAAATCAGCTGCCGGCAGCCATCGTATGCACAGGAGTATTCATCGTCTCCAATGCCGTAGCCTTCCTGGAGGGAGACAGGGCCCAGAAAATTAGCAAGCTCTGCCTGCTGTGTTCAGGGAAAAGACGGTGTGTCTTTGTAACCATTAATCTGGTGGCTGGAATTTGAAGCTTTTGGGATGAAGGGAGCCTATGGTTCTTAGAAGATACTAAATTCTGATGTGGCCTGGTTCTCTGTGACTAGATAATGGCTTTACCAACAAATATCTCCCAAGTTTTCACATTTGTTAGTTCACTGAATCACTAAATGTTATTTGAGGCTGATGCCATCAGACTCCACTTTTTTTTTTTTAATTTTTATTTTTTTTTGTTTGTTTTTTTCAGACTCCACTTTAAGGGAAAATAAAGGCTCCGAGGGGTCAACCATGTTGCCCAAGGACAAACCATTACTCAGAAAGTCTGGACACTGGAATCTTCTGATTCCAAGACCAGTGTGCTTTCCACTTCATTGCAGTTGGGCAAACACCTTTCTTGCATGTAGTAGACTTCACAAGAACCACATGCTCAGAGATGTCAAAATTGGAAACAAGAGAAAGGTTATAGTGGATAATCAGCTAATAGCTATTCTGAGGTAGGCTCAACTGGAGCATTATATAGGTCCTTAGCAGCTTCTTTTGATTACCTATTGCCTTTTAATTATTTCAGTTATTTTATTGTTAAAAGGGTGGAGGGATATTAAGTGCTTATGAAAAAATAGAACAGAAGCAGCATGCATATCAGACAATTGCTATCTTCCTTCAAAGGCCAAAGGTGAAAGATTGTTAGTGGAGAAAAGGATTGAAAATGTGGGCCAAATCCAAGCAAGATCTCAGGTCCTGGTGATGGTCTGCTTGTTCTTTCTTTTTTTGAAGATTTATTTATTTATTCATGACAAACACAGAGAGAGAGACACACACACACACAGAGAGACATAGACAGAGGGAGAAGCAGGCTCCTTGCAGACAGCCCCAGTACAGGACTTGATCCCAGATCCTGGGATCACACCCTGAGCTGAAGGCAGACGCTCAACCGCTGAGCCATCCAGGTGTCCCTTTTTAAAATTTTTATTTAAAGATTTTATTTATTTATTTATTTATTTATTTATTTATTTATTTGAGAGAGAGAGAGAGAGAGAGAGAGAGAGAGAGAGAGAGAGAGGCAGGCAGAGGAAGAGAACCAGGCTCAATGCAGGGAGCCCAACGGGGGCCTTGATCCCGGGTCTCCAGGATCAGGCCCTGGACTGAAGGTGGTGCTAAACCGCTGAGCCACCAGGGCTGCCCTCCCCCTTCTCCTTTTTTTTTTTTAAAGATTTTATTTATTTATTCATCAGAGACACACAAGAGAGAGGCAGAGACATAAGCAGAGGGAGAAGCAGGCTCCCTGTGGGGAGCCTGATGCAGGACTTGATCCCAGGACCATGACCTGAGCCAAAGGCAGATGCTCAACCACTGAGCCACCCAGGTGCTCCTGGTCTGCTTGTTCTATGGGAATAAACAATGTGGTGAGGAGATCAAATCCACTTTTTTTTTTTTTGGTAGGCTCCACGCTCAACATGGGGCTTGAATTTATGACCCTGAGGTTGACCTGCATGCTCTATTGACTGAGCCAGGCAGATGCTCCAGTGAGGACATCAATTGGAAAAAAGGCTCGAACATGTTCCTGGACTACAATATACTGAATTCTGATGAGTGTTCTCCAAAGAGAAGCTTCTGAACTAGCTGTTATAAATGCATTATGCAGACTATTTTTTTAAAATTTTGTTTATTCATGAGAGACACAGAGAGAGGCAGAGACATAGGCAGAGGGAGAAGCAGGCTCCATGCAAGGAACCCGATGTGGGACTCGATTCCGGAACCCCAGGATTACCCCCTGAGCCGAAGGCAGACACTCAACTACTGAGCCACCCAGGCGTCCCTATGCAGACTATTCACGACTTAAATAAATTTGCATCTTCCTGTCTGTAGGCCGAGAAGAAATTCATCAGTTTACTTAGAATACCTTGCTCCCTTCAAAGCCTGAACAAGTAAAAAACTTATTTTTTATTTTATGGGTGTTGGATATAGGCAAAAGACAATTCTTTTCTACCTTTACTTTCTAATGTCCTAGGAAGTCCTCAATGGAACAATTGATAGAAATTTCTAGAAGATTCCTAGCCACAAGAATTGGTTAATAGCAGACCTCACCATGCAATGTCTTCCATATCTGGATAAATTTCACAGTAGAAGTGGCATTGTGGGACAAAGGTGGAGCTCTATTAATTTCAACCACAGATCTCTACAGACTAAGAAGTAGGTGTTTCTGCCAAGCAGAGATGCACTTTAAAAATTCCTTTGAGCTGACATCTCAGAGAACAATCTAGATGTACTACACCCTCTGTCAACCTGAAAACATTTCCAGCAGGGCTAACTATGGTTTCTGCTGGCTGAGACAGGTAAATGAGAGGACAGGGTAGCTAACTTAGTACTTGGGAGATAATTTTGATCTGCTTGTTTATGGTCACATATATTACATATATTTTAGTCATGGAAACATTATTAAAAACAAAGTTTTATCCATAACTGTCATTCACGAAATATTTTGAACCCTTGTCCATGTGGTGACATGATCCTATTTTCTGCTGTCCAGCATCCTAACCGCTTCCTGTTTTATGTAATGTAATGAAGATACAGGGTCCTGCCTCCTGCTCTGGAGGTGGAAGGGTAGGTTGGCCAACTGGATTGTTCTAATAGACACCCAGTTTGGTATGAGTGACCCTACACAAAGGGATGGTTAGGACTGATTTGTGGCAGAAGTGTTGGCATCCTGGCCTTTTTTTTTTTTTTTTTTTTTAAGATTTTATTTATTCATTCATAAGAGACACAGAAAGAGAGGCAGAGATACAAGCAGAGGGAGGAGAAGCAGGCTCCATGCAGAGAGCCTGATGTGGGACTCCATCCCAGGAATCCGGGATCATTCCCTGAGCCAAAGGCAAATGCTCAACCACTGGGCCACTCAGGCGTCCTTCACTCTTCTCATCTTTAAATGGGGAGAACACCTTTCCCCCAGGTGTTCAAATTCTTGAAAAGATTAGAGATAGCATATAAAAGATTTGTCACGTGGTAGATGCTCACGAGAAGGCAAAAGGTATTTCAGATAACTTAAGATGCACCCTTAAAGATTTGCTCCACCGAAACCTCCATAAAAATACACAACACAACAAGATAAACTATTCTGTGGGTGACCTGAACAAGGACTACCGTTAAGATTCTCATTTTAATGCTCTGTCTCTGAGTATGACACTTTAAACACTGAAGCCCAAGCAGTAAGAGTTAAAGCAAGAGGCACTGTGAATAAACCTCAAGTCTTTAGAAACTGGGTATTTCTAGGGATGACTTATTCCATAAAACCACACCCTGTCTATACAGGCACAAAGATTCAGAATTACCAGAACAATGTCTATTTGAAGCAAAGTTTTCAATTTGGCAACATGATTAAAATCCTACATTTGGGGAAAGAGATAGCAGACTCCATTGATTTCTAACAGGGAACCAACCTGTGCTTGGATCAGGGTAAATATATATTTTTTGTTTTTGAAAGAAAGGAATTCAAAGTCTATCAGACAATTTAGAGTAGGAAAACATCTTTTTAAGCTTCTTAATTTGAGGAGCCAAAGTTTCTCCAACTATATGGGAGAAATCAGTTTAATCTACCAGACAAAATGATCCAGCTTCACTGATCAATAAAAAAATTTTTAGTCATTCAGAATCACATATACTACACATAGATCTGTGGTGGGTTTGCTGCCAAATGAAGAGAAACAAATGCTGTATCAAAGCTTCCCCCCAAAGGAATCCATCTTTCTTCTAGTTCTGGAACAATTTTTTTTTTAATTTTTTTTAGATTTTATTTATTTATTCATGAGAGACACAGAGAGAGAGGCAGAGACACAGGTAGAAGGAGAAGCAGGCCCCATGCAGGGAACCCAACATGGGACTTGATCCCGGATCTCCAGGATCACATCCTGGGCTGAAGGTGGTGCTAAACCGCTCAGCCACCCGGGCCGCCCAGGAACAATTTTTGTTTACATCCAAATGAAGAGTCTAGCTAATTCTCTGAGATTCTTCCCATTTTCAAATGCAAAGAGAACAGGAAGGACCCTGAATTGTAGTTTGAGATTCTTTAGGTCCTTCCCTCAGTCTCAGTTTTCTCATCTGGGAAATGGAAATTCTGAAAGTAAAAAAACTGTGGTGGGAATCAGACTACTGGCTCTAAGATAGTGCTCTGGAAATGAAGCCCCTTTTCCTCACCAAGTCCTAAAAAACTGTCTTCAGGGATCCCTGGGTGGCGCAGCGGTTTGGCGCCTGCCTTTGGCCCAGGGCGCGATCCTGGAGACCCAGGATCGAATCCCACGTCAGGCTCCTGGTGCATGGAGCCTGCTTCTCCCTCTGCCTATGTCTCTGGCTCTCTCTCTCTCTCTCTGTATGACTATCATAAATAAAATAAAATAAAAAATTAAAAAAAAAAGTTTAAAAACAAAACAAACAAACAAAAAAAACACTGTCTTCAGGATATCCTTTGGGGCAGGCCGTCAGGGTAACTGATACTACCTGCTTTAAAGCAGGTGAGAACTAAGGTGAGAACTAAGAGACTAATTGGCATTGTTCTCCAGACCCACATACTTCTAACTTTTGTGGTGTCACAATCAAGCCCCACGCATCCAGGTTTTAATTAAGGCCCAGTCAATGAGGAAGCCCTTCATCAGGGAAATTTCCCAATGAAAGCAATCACAGACTGGGCTCTAGTCTCCATCCTGGACAAGAATCTGATCTCTTCACTCGCCCTCTTCCTCCAGTTGTCTCTCCAACAAGGAATTTAGCAACACACAGTTCCAAGATGCTATACAGCTTTGCTGAAAGGACCCTTCTGAAACTATGCTTCTGACAGGCTAGCTCAGTTTGGTTCACGTCTAAACCCCATCCTAGGACCTTACCTATGGGAGACTATTGTTTAGATTAACAAAGTAATTCAAGGGGTGTTCCCGTTCGAAGAGTAAAAACCTGTGTCCACAAAATATTCCAGATCAAAACTGGATTAATTCCAAACAGCTTAAAATTGCAATAACACAAAGAGGGCAGCCCCGGTGGCCCAGCGGTTTGGCACCGCCTTCAGCCCAGGGTGTGATCCTAGAGACCCGGGATCGAGTCCCATATCGGGTTCCTGCGTGGAGCCTGTTTCTCCCTCTGCCTGTGTCTCTGCCTCTCCCTCTCTTTCTGTGTCTGTCATGAATGGGTGAATAAAATCTTAAAAAAAAAACACAAAAAAACAAAAAACCCAAGGAGGCTGTTCAGGCTGGGCATCGGGAGGGCATAAATTGGCAAGAAATCAACATCTGTAGGAAAGGGAGGAACTCCAGCCTCTCATACTCAAGTAGCGGTAGCTGAATCCTGCTTCCTCTAGCAGGTTTCATCTTCCCCCTACACGACAGCTTTCTGTAACAGAAGATAAATGCTAAATATCGAAAACAAATGTGCCTACTAGTTACAAGGTAAAAATCAAGTAAATGAAGTCAATCCAACATCTAGAACTTTATGAAAGGAAGAGAATTCCTACAAAGTTCTTACAGCTTAAATGCGAGGTAAAAGTCATCACAAATCCCAATATAAAAACTGAGCTAGAGATGTGCGGCTGGGGCTGGAGGAGAGCCTACAAAGACAAAGGACACACCTAACCTCTAGGTGAAAAAACTCGAGGGGAAAAAAAACTGAGGGGCAATTTTCCTTGTGTTTTCCTATTTCTGAAACAGGTTAGCAAGCCCTGCAAGGGATCTGGCAGCATGTGGTTCAGCCCAAGAAATGATTATTGTGCAAACTTACCTGGAAAATTCATGTCCTCCACCCACTCACCAAAAAACTGCTGTTGTCCCCCTCTACACAGTTCTCTAGGGTACTCACATGATTGAGAAATTTGCTGTCTCGTGTGGCCCAGCCAATCTGCATGACACCAGAAGTGACCACGGTGACTTCGTAGTACCATACCCCAGCATCCACGCAGAAGGTGCAACGCACGCTTTCAAAAGAGGAGGCATCACAGCGAGCCTGGCAAAACCAAAGCATGTGACAGCCCACCATCAATGCCTGAAGACCACGGAAGATAAACGACCGCCCAGAGGTGGAATGTCTTCTTCCTTATTGAAGTTGCTGGTAGATGGTTGTTTCTTTCTCCATACATCCTCAGTGACACAAAGTGCAAAACAGAGTGAAAGAGGCTCTTTTATAGTTTTATTCCCAGGGAGTTCTAACAGGCTTGGAAGGCCTCAAAGATGGCTGCAGTAAGCATTCATGAGGTTACTGGCTTCTTTTTGAAGTACAGAGCTTTACCTCCCCAGTAGAATCTTTTGCAAATGCGTCAACATGGCCTTAACCTGTACTTGTTAGGATGCAGAGAGAGGAGGACATTGAAGGGTATAAGACGGGGTACCTAAAAATAATCTAAAGTAGAAAACTACGGCAGGCATTTGGCAATAACGTAAGATCAAAGAGCTGTCTACAGCCATTCTTCAAACAGCTCTTTCATCCTGAGGTGTCTGGTGCCTGATGGTGCCTTCCTGTACATAAGCAGCTTTCATCAACCTGCACCACAAAATCAGCAACATCTCCAACATACAGGGAGGAGGGGAAGCACAAGACAGAATACAACTGGTGATGCAGGGATTCAAAAAGGAAGAGCCTCTTTTAGAAACACTAGTCTTAAAAAAAAAGGAAAAAAAAAAAAAAAGGAACACTAGTCTTTGTATCTTTGGATGAAAAAGATGGCAGAGATTGAAAGACATATTTGAATCAAATTGTCTACAGAGAACAAACTGAGGGTTGCTGGGGGAGAAGGGGGGATGGAGTAAATGGGTGATGGGGATTAAGGAGGGAATTGGTTATGATGAGCACTGGGTGTTGTATGTAAGTGATGAATCAATAAATTCTATACCTGAAACGAATTATTACACTGTATGTTAACTGGAATTTAAATAAAAACTTGAAGCTATAAAAAAACAATCAAATTATCAAATATTATAGTGCTTACCATCTGTAATAGCACCATGTGGGATATAGAAGAGTAAGTAATATCCCAAACACTCTCTTTCTGCATGCACCCTCTACCTCTAAACACTATAAGAACAGGACATAAACTTCCATGTATTCTGCAAGAAAGTGCTCTTTGTTCAGAACCAGGGTGTGAAAGATTTCCCCCCCACATGTGCCATCTATGGAAGTTTTACCTCCAGTCCGTGAGGCGAGATCTTCAGGTACTCGCTGACATCGTTGCTGTTCAGCATGGCCCTAATGCTATTCAAGTCCACTTTCTCATATGTCAGCTGCCTACTGTCTTTTAAAACTGCAAAAAAAAAAAAAGTAGTCATGTTTTTAAGGCAGGCTGTTGTGGGAAAAAACCCAGCATCCTCACTGACTGCCATTCTAGTTAAGAAGTGCAGGTGCTCAGAAATGGCAGAATTGTAGGGAGACTTAAAACCTTTCCCTCCTGCCACACTATCATGTGAGGACCAACCAAGCAAAAGCTAGGACAACTAGGACAGCACGGCTAGCTTTATGCTTCTGTTCACTGGATTTCTTATTCTGCATGCAACAAAACCCGAATTATACTTTTTTGAAACAATTCTTTCACTGGCACCATACAGACTGTGCATAAAATAACTCTCCACAGTGCTGTGGTATGGAGGAGGGATATACACATTGACCATACTTTAGCCTGTGCTAACTATGGAGGGGGAGCGAGGATTTAGTAGTAGGACAGTTTTAGTTCTAGCAGCCCTTAGAGGAGAAAAAGAAAAGCCAGGAGCAGCCCTCCTGGCATAGGTAAGATGTATCTTGAGTTCTGAAGAGCCATTTTAGGACAGGGAGAAGGGTAAAGAGAAGGAACACCAAGTGAGGGAAAGGCCTAGAGGTAGGGATGACTGGGGCCTGCTTGCAGGACAGTGAGGTAATAGTTTGTGGAAGGAAGAGTTGATTGGACACTGATATCTGATTAATGGCCCTGATGCAGCAGGAAGGAGGGTAAAAGTTTTTGAATAGAAGAGTGCTGGAATTAGAAGTGTGCCATATAATTCTTATTTGGATGATCTCTAGAATACTTTTCTGCTATTTCACCTACAGTGTAAGCCCTTACAAGGAAAGCATCACACTCGCTATTACAAAATGAAGAATGGTGACCCTATGTAAGAAATGGGTTTGGACAAAGAAGCAGGCATTTTAATAAAGGACAATGTCTTATCTACTTACAGAGATTGTCTAAGCTCCACTGGGCACAGAAGCCTACTTGACGCTTCAGATAATCAGGATCATCAGCCCAGGACTCCAATGTGACAAGCCGGTCACTAATACTGGATTCAGAGATAGTCAATTTATTTTCACCTGTTTGGGAAGACAGAAACCTTAGAGCAACCATGAAAGAGTAGGATGATTTGTGGGCGAGGTAAACAGGTGGGCAGGAGCGAGGAGAGGCAATCAGAAAACTTGGAAACTAGAATAATGACATAGCCCAAGAGCCTCACCTGTTTTCGGGTAAGTAGCAATCTTATCACTAACTTCTTAGCTATAAAAAGTGAATGACAATGGTCACCAAGTTCTCATTCTTAGGTGAGAAAACTCTTAGCTTCTATCCCTATTACATCTTACTGGCCTTGAGGCATCTACCCAGACAAAAACAGAACATGTGCACGTTTGATGGGGCTTAAAGCAAAAGCTCATTTAGTAAGTAAGAAAAATAAGATTTTTAACAACCGATACAGAAGATCATTAGTGTAAGAAGTCACTATACCTACTTGTCTGTGCAAACTTTTCCAGTGCGATAAGTGCAAAAAGCATGACTGTGGGGTGGGACTGTAACTTCTGAAAGACAACAAAAGATAAAAAACAAAAAGAAAAAACATCATTCCCCTGCAGAGGCAGCAAGTGAGCAACTTCCTCTTCTTATGTCATGTGTGCTAGATTTGTTGTGAGCAGTCATTAAAGTTTTACTCATCTAAGTCCTCAAATCTCTGCTTGCTAATATTGTTAGTAATGAGGAACCAAGTTAGAGTATCGTAAAATCTGTTTTTTTTTTTTTTTAAGTCATGGGGTCCATTTATAGATATGCAGATTTCAAAAGTATTTTGTTAAATGCGCTATGTTATTCTACTTAGTAACATTTATATTAGGGCTTTGTGAAATAAAACCATGCTGATTCTTACATTCATTTAAGCAAGCCAAATGGAAACCTAGAATTGTAGCTAAGAATGACTTTTACTCAGAGCCCTTAAAGGAACCATTCATCATTACCAAGTTACGAAATGATAAATGATTAAATGAACAACCAATGGCTTAGTTTTCAATCTGTTCTCTGAAAGCAATCACAGAAACGCTAACAGTGGGAGGGAGAGCGTTCTTCCCATTACAGTTAACTTCCACAGGTGTGTGCATTTATCATCACCCCTTCTCATAGCTCCATTTGGAGCCTGCAAAGGAGCTCTAGAACATTAGATGATTCCTACTCACTTCCCTGGGGCTCAAAGGTTCTGCAAAGCTCATATAACCACCAGCCTGCCCCATAGCAAAGCCTGTTTGGCACCCTGCTTCTTGCCATATCCGCTTTCAATCCCTCTGTCTGCTTTTTCTGGCCCTGAGCCCTTTCCATCAGGCTGTCCAGGCCTGTCCTCCTGTCTCTGAACACTGTCTCCTGATCAGACAATTCTCACTAATATGCCAGGAGCATGGCCATTCCTATCTCTGGGCTTCTGCTGGTGATACCTTTTTTTTTTTTTTTTTTTTTAAATTTTTTTTTTTTTTTTTTAAATTTTTATTTATTTATGATAGTCACAGAGAGAGAGAGAGGCAGAGACACAGGCAGAGGGAGAAGCAGGCTCCATGCACCGGGAGCCCGACGTGGGATTCGATCCCGGGTCTCCAGGATCGCGCCCTGGGCCAAAGGCAGGCGCCAAACCGCTGCGCCACCCAGGGATCCCTGCTGGTGATACCTTTAGCCAAGAAACCCATTTTCCCCTCCATTGTACACGGACAAATCCTAACTTATGATGTGACCCAGCCGAGGTCCAAACTCCATGAGGAAGCCTGTCTCCCACAGCTCTTTAGCTCTCACCACTCCTATCTTACACCTTTCCATCACATTCTCAGAACTCTTATGGCACTTAGTCTAAAATACCTGATTTTGCTCTTAATCACATCCTGTCATAAAATGCAGGCTAAGTGTCTTGTCTGGGTAGTTTTGTTCCCTCAGTTAATCAGGAAGCTTCTTGAGGGCAAAGGACTATTATACTACTTTTGTATCTCCACAGTGCTTGCTTAGCTTAGTAGAATGTGTTTTACATACATATCATATAGGTACCGAAAAATAAGGTCTTTTCTAGATTTTGAAGGCCAATGCTCACTTGGCCTGCAAAAATACCTATTCGAAATATAGACCAGACAAGTCTGCAGTCCAGCAGTATGGGCAATCTGACAGCACAACTTCAGAAAACCACAAGCTTCACAGACAATAGATCAAATACTCTATGGCAACAGTTATAAGAGCAGTAGCCAGGAGGGGAGGGAAGGAGTAGAGATTTATATATACTGGCAATCTGACCTGACAGTTTCCTGGCTTGGAATGCCATGTAATTTTGTTTCCACTGTGGAGGTCCCTACTACCATTTGGCAGACTCTAAGGACATGCACACAAAAGCCAATCATAGCAGCTATCTTATGACTAAACTTAAAACCAGACCAACTTGGCTGCTTTTGTTTGTAATGAATTCCTAACCTACTCTCATTTTTTTTTTTTTTTTAATATAAGAGGGAATAGATGAACACTCAGGAAGCACCTGCAAATAAAATTTATAACCAATCCCATAATCTGTGCCAGTGGTTAAGCTGGCAATTTTAGAAAAACACACACTTGTAGACGACTAAGAATAACTGGCTTCGATGCCTTACTTACCAGACACTGCAGCAAATATTCCAGTATTCCTGGGCTAAGTAAGCCTATACTTGCGGGACCTAGACAAACACAACAAACGTGAGATATAATGAAATGGGCCATATTATTTTTCATCAGCACAAATTGCTTTTTAGAACTCTTTGACAAGGTGCTCTCACGCACGCTGTCTTATTTTCTTATATAAGTCTCTTGCTCTGAGGCAGGGAACAGCACCATTCCCATTTCACAGCTGAGCAAGTGAGCCCACAGTGGAATGAGTCAGGCCGGTGCACCTGGAGCACATGTGGCAGAGCTGGGACCAGTAACCAAGTGTCCTGACTCTGAATCTGTTGTTTCTTCCATCATACACCATCTAACTAGCTGAGCTATTCACCTGTATTTGGATATTAAACTGCCTAAAGTGGGTAATGTTCATAAACAAGTTAAATATCTGCTTCTTTTCTTAGGAATGGCTCCAATTTAAAATTCCTTTTCCTCTTCCCTGACTTAGAACATCTCCAGTATCTGGCTAAACTTTATAAAGTGTATTCATGTATGGTATCTATTATATGCATAAACATACACCTATATAAATATTTATTATACTGAATTGAGTCTTTTATTCTTAATTTTAAAGCAAATAAGTAAAAATTTTTCTTTTAAATGTCTCTGAGAATCCTCAAAGCTATATTAGATTGCAATTATCTTTTTGGCCTTTTGAGTAATTTTTTTCCAGTTAACTTGTTCTTGGCCCTCTTTTTTTTTTTTTTTTTTGGTAGTAGTGGTGGGTGGGGGAGAAACACTCCTTTTGGTATGGCAAGTTTGATTAAAGTCCTGTAGTGCAATCTTCCCCTTTATGTCAAACCACTGGAGAGCTTTCTTGGTAGAGATTCCCAGTTACCTGCTAGTTTCTCGGCTAAACAGCCTAGGACTGCAGATGTGTTTCTGTGTTTGGCAGGATGACCAGAGTCCTGGCAAGCTACTTCTCCATTTAAATTCAGAATCTCAGTCAATTTCTGGAGTGCATCCTAAAAACAAAAATGTAACAAGTGAATTTGATAAAATGTATTAGACTTTTTTCTCCTCCAAGGAAATTGAGACAAAAGCTATAGCCAGCTATTAACTCAGAATGAACATACATACAAAAATGATATAATGCACCCAATGATATCACTAATGAAGGGAAATGCTAATTTGATCAACCTAGAAGTTTTCTTACATGAATTGCTAGATTCCATTTCATTCAAAATGTACCAGTTGTATCAAAAATATGCTATGTACTCTTGAATCATTAGACTAAATCTACCCAAATGCCAGTATGATTGGTAACAACAACACCTTAATGAGGTTGAAATAAAAAGTTACTTATAATTTTTTTCCTTTTTTAAAAAAATCAAACAAGAACAAATCTTGCCAGAGGTTTTGAAGCAAATTACAACAGAAAACCTCTTATAAAGCTTAGGCAAAGGTCAGCTCATCAGTGTCTAGGCCAAAGGCTTTCTCTTCTGTCCATAATGTTTTTCCATGTTGTGCCCAAATGTCTGAGGCTTAAACAAATGAAAGATGCCAGCACCTAAAATTTGTAAAAAATTATTCCATAGAACATATGGACTCAGGCAATGAAAGTTTGATACTTTAGTTCTATATAAGGGAAAATGAAGGTTACACCAATCTTTAATATGTTTAAGACTCACAGATGCTTTTAGTGTAACGGTTTTTTCTCCTAATATAAAACATTAACGAAAACATTCTGTAATGAGAAAATTATTCTGTGGAAGATAAGAAAATCAGCTCAGCAACTGAACATTCTCTTTCAATTTCAAATACAGATTGTCATTTCAGGTATAAATGCTTTCATTTTTAAGATTTTTTTAAATTTTAAATTAAAGCTTTATAGCTATTGATGGAAAGAGGGTGTAGCACCTCATTAATAAAAAATAAACTTACATAAATGAAGTCATTATCGAATGAAACAGACCCCAAATGTAAAGCATAGGTGACAGTTTCATAAAAGACAAGTATTAACTTACTTTAGTGGGCAATGGACATTCATCTAGCAATAATGTTATAACAGCTGGTCCCAGTGGATCTTCCAATGGAATAACTCTAATTAAAGACTGGACAACGTCTAACCATCCTTCATCTAAGAGCAAATCGAGAAGATTATATGATGGAGCCACTATTTTAAAAATGTAAAAATATATAACATAATACAAAGTGACTTCACATTAAAATAGAAACACTTTTGGCTTTCATCCTATAGCTTTTAAGCAGCTAACAATGGCATGGACGTAGTCATTAATTGTAGCCATCATGGTAGAACCAAAGTTTCTTAACTTATAGGAGTCTGGTGGTTTGGAGGCATCTTCATTTGGAGCAAAGTAAAGCTATAGTCCCAGGATCTCAAATCATAATTAAAATAGTTTCAGCATCTTATTTAGGAGTTTATTGAGAAGATTCAGTATCTGAAGCAGTTGGCTCTACTTTCGGAATGAAACTCAGGAAATTGTGGGACAAAAATATTTCTCCCCATTCTGAAACAGTTATGGCCAAAGATCTATAGAATGCCAAAAAAAATTTTCTTTCAATAATTTCAGTGCAATAAAACCAATACTGAGAGGTGCAGCTACATATTCAGGATGCAGTATACAGTGGTTATTAATTGTTACTCCAGTACAGGAAAATTTCCATATACTAATGGCTTTTTTCATGGTCATGTGTGTTAAGTACTTTTGGAATCTTATTAAAAAAAAAAAAAAAGTAGCCACATTTCTTCATAGTCATTAATTTGTTAGAAAGTATTTTAAGAAAACTTTAAGAATACCTGTTTCTGCCATTTCGTGCAATGTAATCATTGAATAGGGAGGTTCCTGATCACTGAAAAACAAAGTCAAGACATCAAACTTGAAGAACTAAGAAATGACAATTCTAACTCAAATTCAAACTCAAAGTGTGGGTCTAGAGAGAGAGAAGAAATGAACGTGTTCATGGATGTGGAGAGAGATGGAAGAGAGTCTGGAACTCCACTCTGTAAGAATAAATACACACCGCATATGCTCATTTCCAGGCTGCCACCTGTGATGGCCCACAAATAAAATGGGTGGGAGGGCATAGGAAAGGAACACCATTGGCCTAAAATTAAGAGGCCAGAGGACTACTTTGAGCTTTCCTCTAGAAGCCGATGGCAACTGAAACGAGCCAGGGAAGGCAACATGGTCTTCCTCCAACTTACCTCAAAGAAACATTGGGAAGAGAGATTGTAATCTCAACAGAGGATTTATGGAAGCAAGAGTCTACATAAACATCTTCATTTTTAAGTGTTTTTCTGGGAAATATCACTATTTGCTTGAACTTCATAAAATGGTTGTTAGAAGAAAAATAAACCAAACTTAATTGAGGAATTATTTAATATTCTAGGCACTGGGGGCACCAGGGTGGCTCAGTTGGTTAAGCATCTGCCTTTGACTCAAGTCATGATCTCAGGGTCCTGGGACTGAGCCCTATGTTGGGCTCCCAGCTCAGTGGGGCACCTGCTTCTCCCTCTGCCCCTCCCTTGGCTCATGCTTTCTCTCAAATAAATTTTAAAAAATATTCTAGACATTGCTCTAAAATGGCATTATAGGGCAGCCCGGGTGGCTGAGCGGTTGGTTTAGCACCGCCTTCAGCCCAGGGTGTGGTCCTGGAGTCCCATAATGGAGTCCCACATCAGGCTCCCTGCATGGAGCCTGCTTCTCCCCCTGCCTGTGTCTCTGCCTCTCTGTCTCTCATGAATAAATAAATAAATAATCTTTAAAAAACATAAAAATAAAAATAAAATGGCATTATATATCTTACAGTGGGTTTTCAATCTATGATCCCAGGAATCTTAAGGAGGCACTTTAGGGAAACTAAAGCATAATGAATGAAATATTCGCCGTCAAATAATAATAAATCTAATTACTTAGGGAATATATTCACATTTATTTACATATTGTAGTTCTCTGTTTTACTCTGAAGAAAACCATAAAAACTATTGTCTTCAATCACTTAATCCTCCGAGTAATCTTGGGATATGGAAATTATTAAGTTCATTTCAGGTACTCATTAGGTACTGGATATTTGACATATCTGGTACACTTCCATAGCAAGGGAAAGTTCTCATTTAAAATATTTGTCTTAAATGATATAACTGATTACAAATATTTCTAGAGAGCAATCTAGTAATAATGAAATTAAATGTGCATATACCCAACAATGCTAGAGAACTATTACACAGGTAATAGATGCATATGACGTTATTTGCTGTAGTGCCATTTGTAGGAAAATTTTGAATTAATCTTTTTTTTTAAAGGTTTATTTATTCATGAGACACAGAGAGAGAGAGAGAGAGAGAGAGAAAGAGAGAGAGAGGCAGAGACCTAGGCAGAGGGAGAAGCAGGCTCCTTGCAGGGAGCCCAATGTAGGACTTGATCCCATATCCTGGGATCATGCCCTGAGCCGAAGGCAGATGCTCAACTGCTGAGCCACCCAGGCATCCCTTGAATTAATCTAAGTGGCCATCACCAGATTACAGGATAACAAAATATAGTACTTTCAAGCATACAAAGGAATTCTGTGCAGGAGTTAGAAGCAGTTATAGGTTTACATACAGTAACATCAGTCTCAAACATAATGTTGAGAGAAGTTAAAAACAAAGATTTATACAACTAGGGGCACCTGGATGGCTCAATCAGTTAAGCCTCTACCTTGGGTTAGGGTCATGATCCCAGGGTTCTGGGATTGAGTCCCACACTGGACTCCGTGCTTAGCGGGGAGCCTGCTTCTTCCTCTCCCTCTCCCTCTGTTGTTCCCCATGTTTGTACACTCTGTCTCTTTCAATCTCTCAGGTAAATAAGTAAATAAATAAAATCTTAAAAAAACAAAGATTCCTACAATTGTATCACTTATATAAGTTTGTTTTTTAAAGATTTTATTTATTCGTGAGAGACACAGAGAGAAGCAGAGATACAGGCAGCAGGAGAAGCAGGTTCCCTGCGGGGAGCCCGATGTAGGACTCGATCCCAGGACCCGGGGATCATGACCTGAGCCAAAGACAGATGCTCAATCACTGAGCTACCCAGGCGTCCCACTTACATAAGTTTTTAAAATCAGACACTAAACACTAATATAAACTTTCTATACAGACATAAACAAATATATGGCAGGCAGATTGGGAGAACATAGCTTAAAATCACAAGAATGGTTACCCACTGATATTTGGATAGTGGGTGACAAAGGGGACAATGGGATTAGGGGAAAAGGGAAAAATAATAAAATATGACAGGGTTAGTGACCAATAAGGACTCTAAGGACCTCAATTCTACACAGATGCACTTAACACCCATATCCTTACATTCAAAAAACCAGATAAACTTCTTTGTGGAATGGACGTGGAGCAGAAATTCCTGGTGGGAGGCAGGAACTAAAGCCGTAGGACAGCAGGGCTCACTGTCTGGAACTAGATAGAAGTGACCAGGAGCCTTCAGCCTGCGTGGGAGGTAATGGGGACCAAAACCCCACCTGTGCAAGGGATGGAACAGACAAAGTGAAGCTTGGACAGGATTCCCCTCTCAGTGAAAGAAGGTAAGTTACGAATGATAATCTGAGCTACAAGTGTTATCAAGCTTCAAATCTGCAGTGACAGAAAAGGTGAAGAAAGCCATGCAGCAGGACTTAGGCTTCCTACAGTGAAATGGGAACTTGGAACCATCCATTTTAGGTTCAGTCATAGGCTGAAGGTAGATGAGGATGACAATGAAAGTGACAAGAAGAAAGATAACACAGAGAGAAGGACAGAATGACAGAGAGACAGAACACACACAAACAGTGAAGAAAAAACTTCCATCAGGATTCTGTAAATTATTGTTCCAAATCGTATGAGAATAACTAACATTAATACCATTGACAATCTGAGGATCAAGTTTCTACCAAAAAAATGCAAATAACAGAACTTCAAAATGATTTGAAAGTGAGAGTACTTAAAGTGTGTTTCCTATAACAACTCTCTTGCTCTAGTGTCACCCTTTCCTCAGTAACAAGCAGAAAGAGGAGAGCAGGGCAGCCGGGGTGGCTAAGTGGTTTAGTGCTGCCTTCAGCCCAGGGCCTGATCCTGGAGACCCGGGATCGAGTCCCATGTCGGGCTCCCTGCATGGAGCCTGCTTGTCCCTCTGCCTGTGTCTCTGCCTCTCTCTCTTTCTGTTTCTCTCATGAATAAATAAATAAAATCTTAAAAAAAAAAAAAAAAAAAGAAAGAAAGAAAGAGAGAGCAGTCAATGCCGACTGCTCTGTAATTGCAACATCTGCATACACCCTTTTAGGTACACTTGTATGAAGCCCAGCTGTCCTAACGTTCATGGTTAGTTTTAATAGCCTTATCAACTTTATAGGTTATGAAATTCTTCTCCTCTAGTAGCTTCTGAAAACCCAGCTACAGAGACTGTAACTCTCCGAACCCTGTTTTGCTATTAGACTAACAGGTCTTGTCACACTTGCTCTCCATCTGCCTTATTTGTCCATTCTCAGAAGAGTTATAGCTGTAATTCAGTATACGCAGGTTTAAGATAAAAAGGACTATTACTCAAATGTATACTGCTTGCCTCATGTAAGTGAATTATGTGCTTCATCAACAAGTTCACTCATAATATGTAGTATTTTCTAAAAGCTTGGAGATAAAGCTCCTACCTTGTTCCCATACACTCTTAATCACTCTTAAAAAATATGGCAAAGCCTATTCTGTACCTGTTTTTCCAATGGGCTTAAATAACACTGCTTGTGATTTACTGCCTTATTTGGGAAGGGCAACTTTTCATTATAATTTTATAGTATGTTTTTAATGTCACCATGAAGAAACTTTATTATAATGGCTTCTAGCCCCTTGCCTGGGTTTGAGGGATGTAAGTGGCAAAGATTTATATTCAATAAATATTTTTTACAAGCATATGAACATTTTAAATTAGTTCAGATACCAGAACTAGTTCAAAGCCTGGTTTAGTAAACTTAGGAAGGCCTTTCTGAACTGGTTATGGAGAATATTTGTAAGAACCATCTTTCCCCAGGATGTTCTATGGCAGATAGAAAAATATGCAAAACAAATTTCTCTGAGGGGGAAAAATTACCTCAGAATAATATGCACAGGTACACCTTGCTTAATGCTATAGTTTTGAGGGTTAAACAAAACTGTTTTTTTTTAAACTGGGTTTTTATAAACGTGATCAAATATTTAGATACTTAAATTTGCTAGCAGAGGCTGAAGCAAAACAAAACAAAAAACAAAAAACAAAATAGATAGAACTCTAAAAAACCTCCTGCAAATGATCATCTGTTGAGCAACTGTAATGTGTAAAGCACTATGCTAGATGCTTTATATATTTTATGATAATCCCTGTAAAAACGTATTATTTCCTTCCTTTTTTTTTTTTTTAATTTCCCTCTTATACATGAGGAATCTGAGGCTTAGGGAAGTAATTCACCCAGTGTCATGTAGCTAGTTAAAGGGCTGGGCCAAAATCTGAAACTTGGTCCATCGTGGTTCTAAAACTTTTGCTCCTAATTATTGAACTATACTTAAAATATTTTTTCAACTTGAACAATGTTCTTCCATTTCACTGTTACTCAATCTGGGATTTCACATGTAGAGTTAGACAAAGCATAGGAGAAACAAAACAGGTACAAGTGTGCCCTGCATTCCAATTTACAAGCTTTCCAAATGGATCTAAGATGGCTAAATAAGGGATACAAAATGGGAGGAGGATGAATACTCTCCTTGGCCTATGTCCTTATGTTGCCAAAAGGGCATGCAGCTATGCTCTTGGAAAAGAACTCATCTTGAATCTCTGGTAAGTGGCATAGATAGGCAAGCAAGGCAAGCAAGATAAGAGTCGGTCTTCGTGAAACCATTTCCTATAGTAGCTTGCAACATAAATTCACTCGTTTACTACCTTCCCTAATAAAGATTGTAACCTTAATTAGTGTTTTCTGCTATTGAAATGTTTAGACATTTCCAGATAGGAGTAGATGTGGCAAGTAAAAACATCAAACCTTATAATTTACTCTGCCATCAGAGGAGAAATAAAATAGTCTCTCTGCATTATAAGCTCATGGCTTGGCGATTGTCCTAATGAAGTGAAGGAGCCAAAAATTATGTTCCTTTTCATTGCACAGGAGGTGACTAAGGAGTCAGATACTTACTTATCTACAAGAGTCCGTATGACTGCTAGTGTATCCAGCACTAGCCCATCTACATTTTGTTTCTTTCTCCTTGGCTCATGCGGTCCTCGGCCCCTCCTTGGTGGCCGAACAGGGTCCCGGGGTTGGTTCCTCGTGTCAACAGTGGGTACTGCACTGTTTTCGGCCTGTTGCTGCTGGGTGTCAACACTGTCTTCTGCTCCACTGTCATCTCGGCAGATGCAGGAATTACCCATGGTAGCAGTGGCACCTCTAGTCCCCAGGAAGTGGGCTATGTGCTCCTCAAGAGTCAACAGCAGACCCTGGCCAAGGCTTCTGCTCACTAAGAACACGGCCCAACCAAAGACAATCATTTAGATAGTTTTCAGTTTTCCAAGTACTGTTTTCATAATCCGGAGTTGAGGAACTTGCATTCTATTTGTTTTTAACAATTGAATGTGGAAGAAAGTTGCAGAATTGATCTCCAACATTATCAATTACAGGGAACCCGGGTCATCCAGTAGCAGTTCTAAAAGAAAGAAAAGAAAAATAAATCCATGGTTCTTGGTCATTTAATTACTCAAAATTGGGCAGCTCAGTGGTTTAGCACAGGCTTCAGCCCAGGGCGTGATCCTGGAGACGTGGGATTGAGTCCACGTCAGGCTCCCTGCGGGGAGCCTGCTTCTCCGCCTCTCTCTCCCTGTGTCTCTCATGAATAAATAAATCTTAAAAAAAAAAATTACTCAGAACTTTCTTAGTGTGGTTTTATAGGCATTGGAATTACAATGCCAAACATCTTTGGTTATTTTTATAGGTTTCCAACACAAAGAAGTATCTTTGCATAAGAGAATTAACAATCAAGAATTCCTTTTCATATTATAAAGTTGGTTGCTAAACTGTACCCTTATAAACAGGAGTTACCATTGATTTGTTTTTTATTTTTACTTTTTTTAAGATTTTATTTATTTATTTATGAGAGACAGAGAGAGAGAGAGAGAGAGAGAGAGAGAGGCAGAGACACAGGCAGAGGGAGAAGCAGGCTCCATGCAGGGAGCCCATCGTGGGACTTGATCCCAGGTCTCCAGGATCACACTGTGGGCTGAAGGTGGCGGTGCTAAACCGCTGAGCCACCCGGGCTGCCCTGATTTTTTTTTTAAACCATACATGTAGTTCTACCTATAAAAAAATACATTAGAAGAAGTGTGCAGTTGTTGCACACAGAAGTTCTTGCACACAGAAGTGTGCAAGCCAACCAGTATGTTTCAAATAAACTATCTAATTACAGATGTTTGTTCTTTAAAAAGTTCTGTTGCAAACATGATAGTACCCACTTGATATCAAGAAGAATAAAAGGTAGAGTGTTTCACTTGAATACATTCACCAAACTGCATAGATTTTCCATTTGGAGGGACTCTTGAGAATGAACAGAAATCACAGGAGCAGTTTTTCTGTTATGTAAGCAAGACTGGGGAGAGGCAAATATGTATCACAAGGTTACATTTTCACAATGATCAATTTGTTGTAGGACATGTCTGCTACAAAGTTATGAAGAAGGATGCACCAATTATCTTTGTCTAAAAATACCAAGTAAGCACCTTGTGCCAAACAGTGCCAGCCCTGGGAGAATAAAGATGGACACAGCACAGTCCCCGCCCTCCAGGAAATTCATGGATGGCTATTCTCACCTGTACACAACAAAACACCTAATGATAGAACCTGCTCTTTGTTAAACTGAGAAAATCTGGTTAGGTTTGGAGAGGAGGATTTGGAAGAATACAGACAGGGTGGGGTTGGTAACAGAAATTAAAAAATCAGACCAATACCTGGAGACAGGGCCCAAAGGGACACAAATGGACACATAAGGAAAAGAGACTAGTGCATGCTCTCCACTCAATATTTGGTTATTTACAATTATATCTGCATATACTGAGTACACCCCAGGAACTGATAAAAATAAAATATGTAATTCAATGGAATTAGAAGTTACTTCCATTACTGGGACAGATTTGCAGCAAATTCTTCTAAATATTGCCCAGTTTAAGTACTGCTCATGGAGGAAAACTGAAGGAGATAGATGGAGATAGGATGTCCTTACACATACATATAATAATCTAATCTAATCTATTCAGAGAGGGGGAGGGACAAAGGAAAAGAAAGGGAGGGGAAAAGAGAAGAGTGGCAACAGACATCATCTCCCTCTAGATTACCAAGATGGCAATAGCTAAGTAATACCATAGGTGTTCTTCGCTCCCCCCAAACAGGCTGTCTCTCAAATTTGGAGGTTATACTTAAAAGGATGTGACTGGAGCATAGGTAGGAGTATGAGGCAAGGACTCAGGTGGAAATAGCCTTTTAAAAGGGACACATTCTGGGCATCAGGGTGGCTCTGTTGGTTAAGCACCTGCCTTTGGCTTAGATCCTGATCCTGGGGTCCTGGGATGAAGCCCTGCATCTGGCTCCCTGCTCAGTGGGGAGCCTGCTTCTTCCTCTGCCCCTCCCCTAGCTCGTGTACTCTATCAAATAAAAATAAATATCTTTTTTAAAAAATAAAAGAGGACACATTCTAAACTAGCAAAGAGTTGAAATAACACCATTTCCATTATTGCAGGGACCATGGTAGACAATTCCCCCCCCATAAAGCAGATAACCAAGAGATTTCAATGCTTAAGAGGACAGAAATCCAAAACAACGCTTTTAAGAGGGTCCTTGGTATAAATTGCTATTGATTTTTTAAAATTATGCTGTTTTCTGAGAAAGACCAAAAAGTAACATTTAAGAAGCAATGTCCTCTGCCCTTCTCACAGAATGTTCAGAGAGGGAGCAGTTCAGATGGGAAGGGGTAAAGAATCCTAGGTTTTCTGATAGATTTGCCCAGCTGATATGCCACTAGTGCATTCCCTTGAAATCCCAAAGTATGATATTAAAACTTTGTTAACTTTTTAAAAAAATATTTGAGAGTGAACCAGAGATAGCAACAGAGTGCACAAGCCAGGGAGGAGAGAAAAGCAGGCTCCCCACTGAGCAGGGAGCCCAATGTGAGGCTCTATCTCAGGAACCCCAGATCATGACCTGAGCCAAAGGCAGACACTTAACTGAGCAAGTCATCCAGGCACCCCTGTTAACTTTTTAAAACAAAAAATGGACATGCGTTCATTTTAAGACCCAAATGCTGCATCTAGCCTACAGAAAAGTGAAAGCCTCTCAAGGCTTTCTTCACAGCCCGTTCCCTTTTCCAGAGGTAATCCCTGCTAAAAGCTTCATATGTCTATTTCCAAACATATTACTATATCTATTATTACATACTCACAAAAATTTTTAAAACTAGGACAAGGCCATAGCTATTGTTCTGTGGTTTGCTTTCCCGTGCCCCTCCCTTTTTAAAAGATTTTATTTATTCATGAGAGAGAGAGAGAGAGAGAGAGAGATAGTCATAGGGAGAAGCAGGCTCCATCAGGGAGCCCAATGTGGAACGAGATCCAAGGATTCCAGGATCACACCCTGGGCTGAAGGCAGGCGCTAAACCACTGAGCCACCAAGGATTCCTGCTTCCCCACCTTAACACCACATCTTTCTTTTCTTTTTCTTTTTTTTTTTTTTTTTTTAAGATTTTATTTTATTTGACAGAGAGAGAAAGAACACAAGCAGGGAGAGCAGCAGGCAGAGGGAGTGGGAGAAGCTGGTTCTCCACTGAGCTGGGAGCCCAATGTGAGGCTCTAACCCAGGGTCCCAGGATCATGACCTGAGCAGAAGGCAGACACTTAAGCAACTGAGCCATCCAGGTGCCCCACAACACATCTTTCTATACAGCAGAATATCTAAAACTACTCTTCCTACCATTTAAGACTGTATCAAAATTCATACTCTGGATTGTCATAGTTTCTTATTCACAATGCCATAAAAATCTATGTCTAAACCAACTAATAGTAGTTGGATGGTAGGAGTGGCCTAGGATTCATTCTATTTGGGAATGCTTCATCGCCTAGCCAAGTGCTTTCTCATGCTGCTCCATGGTGTCAAGGTTACTAGAGCAGAGAGAAAAGTCTACTGGCTTCTCTAAAGCTTCTGTGCCTTTCCACATGATCAGTATGGAAGCTGGACAGGCATGACATGCAAATAGAAGATTCAGTCCAACCAGACACATTAAATTGGGGAATGTATGTATACGTAAGGAAGGGAGGCCAATCAGGTATTTAGGGAAAAAAACTGGTAATGATTTGAAAATATCAAAGTGAGATTAAGTCCCAGAAAACAAAGTCTTTGAGGCAAGAGAAAAGACGATCCTTACAGTTTAATGCCAACACTTCTAAAGCTATTTAGACTGACAAGAAATATTGGGAATGCTTGTGAGAAAAGCAGTGAGTTTAAAAAAAAAAAAAGCTTGTTGAATCTGAGAGTCTTAAACTTCATTTTATCCAAAAAAATTTTTTGTTGCTAAACTGGATAAAGAATTAATCTATGCAGGTTTCCTTTTAGTACAGTTCCAAAGTAAATGGATGATATCTAGGGAGGCCTGGGTGGCTCAGTGGTTGAGCATCGTCTTTGGCTCAGGGCATGATCCTGGCATCCCAGTTTTGAGTCCCATATCGGGCTTCCTGGGTGAAGCGGGCTTCTCCCTCTGCCTATGTCTCTGCCTCTCTCTGTCTCTCTGATGAATGAATAAATAAAATCTTTTAAAAAATGGAAGATATCTAATACATACAGGTATTTTTAAAAATCTGACTAAATTTGGAGGGAGATGACAAGAATTTAGTGGGCTTTTTTCCCCCTATTTTCATATTGAACTCAAGTGTAGTTCAGCTCAGTTTCTTCCAGGAGTCATTTTCCCTAAATGATGCAGAGATGATGCTAACTACAAAATTTGTCATTGGAGGAAACAAAGTAAAATAAATAAAGTTTTAAAATATTTTAAAATCAAAGGCTTTCTCCTTTGAGAAAGGACCAACTGTAAAGACCAGGTGGAAGGAAGAGGTTAATTAGATGGGAGGAGCTGTGAAGCATTTCAAAGGAAAGCCTATGAAACATAAAGAAAAAAAAATGAGCTGCCATCTTTAAAAACCTTCTGAAATGTACAGAGAATCTTAATGGTTACAGCTAAAGGCAGGGCACATAGATGAACAAAGTGTATGGTCTTTTAGATTTACTCAGTGTTGAAGAATGTATTGCTTTGCATCTGGAAATCTTTGTCACTCATGGTACTTTTCTCAGAGAACAAACTGCGAATACTTTAGGCAAAAGATTGGATAATGAAACCAAACAATTACACTCTACACAGCTTTGTTTTATCTCATCCCAAAAAACATTATGTGGTCCTCTTCTTCTCCAGGACCATTGTTTTAAGACAGTAACACTCAGCCTATAGATCTTATAAAGGATGCTAGAGACCACCTCCAGCACAGGGCCTGGGCTTTGTTGAATAGACTGGGCTCAGATCCCAGCCCTGCAATATTTACAGCTACATATTCTAATTACCCCAGCTATTGACAGACTTTAAGACATGGAGATAATAGTAGTTCTTACACAGAACTACTGTGAGGATTCAATGGAAGAATGCATGTACAATATGTGGCACAGGGCCTAACACACTGGATCTAAAAACGAAAGCTGTTAGTGAAAGTAACTAAATAATCTGGGATATGGGGACTCTGGAAAAAGACCTGATTTAAGAGCACTAAGATAATCAAAGAAGTTATCTTTTCTAGTTCTCATCTACTCTGTACTAAAATAATTTTTACTTATCTACACATTTAGACAAAGAACCCTGGAAGGGACTGTAGCTTAAGCATACCAAAGGTGATGATTGCTTAGGTTCTTCTTAAAATGCAAATTCCTGGTTCTAATTTTCATCAGAATCAAAATTTCTAGGATGTGACCCAAACAAGTGTCTTCTTAAAATTCTCCAGTTGATTCTGATAGTGGCTGGGTCTGGAAATTATTGTGCCATAAAATCTGACCTGTCACAACAGGCAGGACCTACTGACTGAATGAAGGGACAAACTGAAACAGTAGAGTGATTCATCTGCAGTCAAAACAATTAATCTCCCTTTCCAGAAAATTGAACTAAGACTTTCTTTGAACATAGCCTTTTGGAGAGGGTATCCAAAAAAACCCATTAGAATACCGTTATATCCATTAATGATTGCATATAGTACATATCAACACAGTGAATAGCTCCCTATATTTCCCACCAGATCCACCCTATGAAGAAGCATCATAATAAACTGAGATGCTACCCTGCTTATGGGTAATGCCATTCAACTGTTGACAGGCTGAATAGAATGGAAAATGAATAAGAATAGAGATTATATAAAGGCAAAATATCTCAAATACCTATATACTTTCCCATAACTTTGAAGACTACTTAGCATTAGATGGTCGGAGTCTCAATTTTGAGAAAAAAAAAAAGTCACATAATTTAAATAGACACAATGCTTAGATATGTGGCTGTAGCAATCAACTGATTATAATGATACCGCTGGAAGCCACTGCTTACTAGAGACACTTTTAACCATCTAAATGGTAATGCTTTGTAAATCATTATACTGTTCATAGACATTTTGCTGCAGGGGCATAATTATAATCAAGCATTTCCTCTTACAAAAGAAAGTGAAGACTATTTTTTTTAAGACTATTCATTTCTATATCACTTATGACTTATTCGATTTTTACATTTTATCTACTTTAAAGCTGCTTTGAAAGGAAAAAAAATCAAACGGGCTCTCAGTAAGTTTAGTATTAAAGCGGTGAGGTCTGGTACTCAACACATAGACCTCTACCATCATAAACAGCTCACCACAGAGACATCTGGCCAACTGGTCTAACCCTGTCTGACAATGGTCCAGGAATCAATGATTCATCTCTTCAAATATTTGCTTGCATTCAATCATAATACAGCTCAGTGGCATTAAGAATGCTCTCTTTTCTCTGAAAATAAGACTTCAGAATTATGCTGCCAAAAAAGAAGAAGCTGGTTAAATGAATAGCCATAGGAAGAAAAACCAAACTTTGGGCATGAAATTACTATTGCTGTCATCCTTCCCTCATCATTACAAAACAGTATTACAGGATGCAGTAATTTTTTCCAATCCACTACCCAGTTCCCGAAGACTAAATCCCACAGCATGAACACGTAATACACTGGAAATTTTAATGGTTTTCCTTCATTGGAATATGTTTTGGACTTTGTCCTAAGGTAGTGAATGTATTACTATACATTATATAGTATATATACTATATATTATAGCTTCTAGTGTCATATTTAGTGCCCCCTCAACATTTAATTATGAACAATTTCAAACATACAGAAAAGTTGAATTTTACAGTGAACACCTAGATACCCACCATCTACATTCTTTTTTTTTTTTTTTTTTTTTTTACCATCTACATTCTAACAATAACATTTTACTCTACTTGCTTTATCACACATCCATCCATCTCTATCCATCATCAGTCCATCTAATTGGTTTTGATACGTTTCAAAGTAAATTACAGACATCAGTATACTGTCCCCTAAATCATTCACCGTGCATATCACAAACTGGACTTCAATATGCTTTGTTTTTCTTTTTTTTTTTTAAGATTTTATTTATTTATTAATGAGAGACACGGAGAGAGAGGCAGAGACATAGGCAGAGGGAGAAGCGGGCACCCGGCAGGGAGCCCGATGTGGGACTGGATCCCAGAATCCTGGGATCGTGCCCTGAGCTGAAGGCAGATGCTCAACCACTGAGCCACCCAGGCATCCCTCAATATGTTTTTAGAGGTTAAATTTACATATAATGAAATATATAATCTTAAGCATATATGTGCCAAATTTTGTCTAATGCATACATCCATGTAACTCAAACCTTATCAAGGTAATTCATGGGCAGCCCCAGTGGCGCAGCGGTTTAGTGCCGCCTGCAGCCTGGGGCGTGATCCAGGAGACCCGGGATCGAGTCCCACCTCGTGCTCCTTGCATGGAGCTTGCTTCTCCCTCTGCCTGTGTCTCTGCCTCTCTCTGTGTCTCTCATGAATAAATAAATAAAATCTTTTAAAAAAAAAAAAAGGTAAGTCTTACCCATAAAACATATTTCCTTTTAAAATATTCTATAGGACACACCAAAGATCACCATTTTTTTTTGCTGAAGATTGTGTTTAAATGAGGAAAACTTGGGAGGTTAAGATTGATTGTTAGCACAATAAGTGGATAAGAAAAGTATATTATATGTCAACGGTATACTCTTGAGTTGAAACAGAAACCACCTGAAGACATTTTAACAAGTGTGTTTTTGTCTTTAGACTCTAAGGCATCTGATATTTTCTAGCAGGCAGGGGAGGGTGGGGGTGAGGAACAGGGGGAAGATTGTGAAATATTTTGTTGGAATTTCACTTTTCCCCCAAATAGAATAGCAGCTCTGATAATAAGATATTTTACCATGTCACCTAGGTGTACAAAACTATCTGCAGTGGCAAAGCTACTTGAGGTCTAAGCCACACAGGGTACTATTATCCCTGGGATTGTAACTAACCTTCATGTTGTCTGAGAAAAGCACTGTGTGATTCTGATCTTTCTGCTATGTGCAGAAGTTAAAGTACCTCTTTGGGGCCCCTGGGTGGCTCAGTCAGTTAAGCATTTGTCTTTAGCTCAGGTCATGATCGAACAGGGTCCTGAGATCTGGCTCCCTTGCTCAGTGGGGAACCTGCTTTTCCCTCGGCAACCCCCCTTTCTCCATGCTGGCTCTTGCTCTCTCTCTCTCTCTAAAATAAATAAAATCTTAAAAAAGAAAAAAAAGAAAAAAGAAAAAAGAAAGGAAGTACATCTTTGGAGGGAATGCAGTTAATTTTCATGGTTGAGCTGGTACAGAAGGGTTATCTGGAAAAAGCTTCTCCTATAATGTTAAGGGCTTTTTAACTCAGTAGCAGTGTTGTCTGTGGTCAGGTGAATTTTATTTTATATATATACATTTTTTTTTTTTTTAGCAAAACAAATTACAGAATATAGCCCTGACCTGAAACGGTACAAAGGATAAAAGACAAATCCTTTTAGCATTCAAAAAAATGTAACAAAATTTAGGGCTGGGATAGAGTAAGGAATTTCCAGAAGCAAATAATAGTAAAAAAGGAAAAGTAACTAATACTTGCCTGGTCTCAAAGACTGAAAAATTTGCCTTGAACCCAGAAAGGAAATACTATGAAAGAATTGAGGTAAGAGCCAATGATGGCTACAGTACAGAGGAAAAAACAAAAACAAAAACAAATGTAGGAGTCTACACTATTTGCGATTCTCCCCCCTAGGAAGCCAGATAACAGGAAATCATAAAGATCTGTTATTCAAAGACATACATGATCCACAAATGGAGGGGAAAGGACTTTACTACCACAGAGAACTCTTTGCTATTAAGAAAACAAAATGCGTCAACAGCATGAATAGCAACACTTTTCTTAAAGAGATCTACTTAAAGCAGTATCTGAAAACACTCCATTGCACACTCAACTGGATACCTATTAGAAACTAACAGGCAGTCAATAAGTATTTTAAGTGAATTTATTCTAAAATCGGTAAAAATCGAGTGTTTCCAAAGGAGTTATCACTTTGAAAAACTCAAACAACGTCATTCAATAAATATAAATCCAATGCTTATGCCAGGCACCAAGCAAAGATGAAAAGTGGTCCCTCATGCTCTTCACAAAGGGAAGGACAGCAACAGGCAACATACTGAGTGCCCGATCCATAATGCAGTACATGCCATAGAAGCCTATGGGTAAAGCATCAGGTCCACTAGGTGGAGGCCTCTCCCTCTACCATTTTTCCAGTGGAAAAGAAACTTAAGTGACTTTCAAGTATCTCTTACAAGCATGTTTTTAGGTGACTATATACACCAGCGTTAGCAAAAGGGTAATGGAAGATTTATGTCTGTGCTGCTATACACTCATGTCTTAAATTATAAGCCAAAACATCATTGGTGCAAATATTCCTGACTGCACAGTGAAAGGTTAACCAAAAGCCCAAAAACTAAACTGATAAAGATGAAGCTAATAGCAACTTCAAGGGGGATGCAGGAGAGGAAGCACAATGGGAAACTAAGATCCATTTGAGACAATACTGAGGATGATCCTAAATAAGCATCCTTCCTGAAATATGGCAGGAACCCCAATTCTGCATATGACATGTAAGAAGCTCTGTACTGGTGCCAAGTTTCCCAGGACAGACTCTGGGAGACAACAGTAAACTCTAATGTTACACTAGTTTTGGTTTATGAATACCATGTTTCAGTAATTCTTAACAATTCACTTGGCAGGTTATTAATAAGTAGCCCTGAGGCATATGTAAGTATGAACAACTATGAAGCAATAAGAACTGAAAAAAGAAGCTGTACTTCTCACAAAGAAGGGTGGAGTGGGAGCCATACTTGGAGAGTCACTGCATTAGGGAGCCCAGGAGAGGAAACTTAACTCTTCAGGAGCTAGAAGGGGTAAGAAAAAACTCAACACTGAAACATTAAACTGAGGTAATAATAAACTTGCCAAGTAAGGTATTTCAAACCTTCTATTTGATGTGTGTAAGATCCATGAAATTATGCCAGGAAATTATAATTTCAAGCAGCAAGAAAGCTACATGCAGGGTTCATTCATTAGCAAACTTAAAATATGCACCAATTCTTTGCTTTTTCCAATGCATTCTTCATTTTCAAAAGCCCTGAAAGGGAGAAAGGAGGATATTCTCTAACAGCCAGCCTCTATTTGTAAAATGTTTGCCTCATTTAGCCTTGTATATATCACACAATTATATACAGTTATCTATAGTTAAATATGCTTTTACATATTTAATCAGCAAGCACTCTTTTGAAATGGACACAGTAAAATTTAACAATATGTACCTTTTTTCCTAATCATATTTCAAAAGCTTACTTATTAAATAGATAAACCAAAGGGAAAATATTCATTCTTTTACACTCCTAAAATTGTGAAAGTCTCCTTCTAACCATTGTGGCTAAGACTTAGCATTCACTATTTCCTGTTCTGTTTCAATTTTCTAAATTGTACACAGGAAAAAACTATCCACACTCAATGGTAAATGAAAGAATGCCAAATATTTGAAGAGAAGCTGAACTGATAGTTTACTACCCCAAAGCAACTCTTTGAAATAGAGTGCTGGTCCCATTGTGGTTCCCATCCGTGGCGCCTAATGATTTTCCATTCACTTTTCAGCCTTGTGACTATCACACCTACTTTTCAATATCCGACCACAAAGCGGAACACTTCCAATTTAAACCAGTAATAGTCATTACCCTCCTTAGGAATTCCTAATAATTTCTCAAACTGTATAGATATTAGAGTATCAAGGTGAGTTGTATTTTAAAGGATGCAAAGTGACTTCTCACTTCATTAAAAAAATTACTTCCCATAATTTTTGTAATAATTGACAGACGGACTTAAACTCACGAGTAGAAACAGACTGTTGTAAATGCATTTTAGGAACACACAACAATTTGTTATTCTCTTGCCAAAACATACTGTAGAGTTGTTGTGTTTCCCTATTCACTATAGAATAATAAACTTTTACACACAATGCTATGCTTTTTATTTCCTCTTGATTCTTGGCCAATTCACTAAGGGAAAAGTCATTTTGTTGACAAATCAGAAAAAGTCCACACAGAGTATGCTGGAACACTTCCTAATTAATAACTTAAAAATAATCATGGAGTACAGAAATAATGAAGGGTTTGTGAAAACAGCAAAAGCAGGACAGAGGCATTAAGCAGTAGGTCAGGACAGCATGTATCCTGGGAAATCAGGAGTTCATAAAATCACCAGTTTGTTTTTTTTTTTTCTTTACGACCCATGGAATACAAAATTAGAAAAACAGGAAATGCAAGCCAGCTTTTTGTAAAGAAAGAAACCCAAAGAACAAAAACAATCACCGAAAAACCAAACTTGAAAAATCACAAATCACCCAACATTTGGACAATCAGCTCTAGCAAATGCCAGTAACCAAACGTTAGGAACATGTCATACATGGACACAAGTATCATAACCTCATAGGGGGAGCTACAAAGCAAGATGTCATTCCAGGAAATGCAAATTATATATATGGTGAGAAATTAAAGAGAACCACTGTGGAAGAGAAATTTAAGATCAATTGGTAATGTGCCTCATAATCCGTCGTTTGAAGTCACCATAGAACACAGAAAGGCATAATAGTCACGGGAAAAAAAATAAAAAGGTCTCATCTACAAAATCACAACTGAGGAGAAGGACGATATTCACTACATGTAGATACCCAAAGGTCACGAATACACACACACACACACACACACACACACACACACACACACAAGGGAAAAGGGAGGGGGGGGCGGTGGTGGTTCATAATTCTGAGATCAAATTTCAGCCGTCAGAGAAAAACTTTCTGGAGGAAAAGATCATATTATAGGGCTACCTCCTGCCAGCACCATCAGAAGTTCAAAGTCAATTAAAAGTCTGGGAGCAAAAAACCGGAAACCCCTGCCCTCCCATCTGAAGCAGGGGTTTAGATCCTGGTGTGACCTAGAAAGGCCCGAACCTGGAGGTTCCCAGTACAACATGGCTCCCAGCACCATAGGTGATCAGCAACTGTATTAATGCTAATCCCCTACACCTACATACTGCTTTACAGTTCAGGAAGTGCCTTCACGTCCATTCCTCACCCCCTGTGGTGGCAGAGTCGCAGTCCTCCGCTTTCACACGGCTTGTAGCTCGTCAGGTCTCTCCACACACCGTGCCGTTTTACAGAAGGGGCGCAAGAGACCAATCTGCTCTCCTAAGATCCCGCCCGCGGCAGGCGAGGGGCCTGGGCCACTGTGGGGCTCGACCGAGTCACTAACACGCACAAGACACTTCCAACCTCGGAAAGTTCAAAGTACAGCACTCCAGGGGGAGCAGCCCCATTCGGACGGCTCCGCAGACTGCAACTGCACCGGCTCGGCGAACCCTCTCCGAGAGCCTCGCTCTGCCTCCTCCGAGACAGGGACGCCGAGGCGCCAGGTAGGAACCGAAGCCTGTCTAGAGGCACCCGAGGGTGCCGCTGCGACGGGACGGACCCGCGTCCCCACCGCCCTGCCCTTGCCGCTGCCCCCTCCCCATTCCCCGCCCGGCTTTCCGGAACCGCTCAGCCACCGCCTCGTCCCAGGGCCCTTCCCCTTCTTCACATCGGGCCTCCCGAGTAAGAGAATCCGCTCGCTCTGGCCCCGCTCCCGGTCCCTCTCCCCGCGGGGCCCCTCCACCCCAAGGCATTTCTGCGTCTCCCGGGCAAGGTCCGACTCCCGTCCGTGCCGCCCCAACCTTAAACTCCACAAAAGAAACCCCTCCCCAAGCCTCCTCCGGCTACCCCTTCCGTCCAGGACGCTCCTGAGGAGCACCCCTAGTATCCGGAGCCTCCCCAGAGCTACCTGCCTCTCACCTGGGCCCCTTTAGCCGCGGCCTCCTCGGAAGGGCGACCCTCAACAGCCTCCGCCTCCGGCCACGAGCCCCCTGGAGGGGGAACACCCTCTTCCAGGTGCCTCCTCAGGCGCCCTCGGCGCGGCCTCAGTGGAGGACCTCGGGCTGTTTCCTGGGCTCTGCCCAACGCCACTCCCTCCCGGGCCCTCACAGAACCTGCCCTGGCCCCCGTCGGGTCTCCCCAGCGCAGACTCGGGCGGCTGTTCCCCTCCCTCACCGACGTCCCCAGCCCTCGGACTGCCCCCCGCTCCGCGTCCCCACTGGTTTCCCAGAGCAGCGCGGCCGGGCTGTGGCACTGACTTCTCCAGCTCCCGGGCCCACCCGAGGGAGGGGGCGGCGGCGGCAGCGGCGCGACTCCTTTGTGACAGGTCCGAGAGAGCGGTAAAGATGGACGCGAGGCCACGGCGCTGCCATTACGCGCTGGGCCCACCCCCGCTTCGCACCGCCCCTGCCCTCCCTCGGTCCCCTAGGAAACGCCCCTTCCTCGGTGGCAAGCCCTCTCCCTGGAAGCCAATCGTCTCTCAGGAACGGTGCCACGTGATCACACGCTCCGGCCCGCCCCCCAAGCGCGAACTGGCCAATCCTCTTGCTGAAGTGGGAATGGCCCAATCAAGTCTCTCCGCCTAGCCTTCGGGACACCGGATTTCCATCTGTCCCCTGGGAAGAAAGAGAGGTGCGGATTGGGTTACGCCGCCGGAAGCGGGGCGGAACTTTGTTGTGGCGGTGAGGAAGAGGAAGCCCTGAAGGGTCAAAAGGAATACAAAAGCAAAGGCTGTTTTCTTTCTTTTCTTTTTTCCTTCTTTCTTTTTCTCCCCCCCCCCCCCCCCAAAGAACGAGTGGCCTTAGCGGTGGCGGTTTGGGGTGGGCGCCGCCGAGGTGAGGGGGTCTCGCCTCCCGCACGCTGGTAGGTGAGTGCGGCCTGGGCCCTGGTCTGGCGGAGAGACCCGGGCTCCAGCTTCTTCCCTGAGGACACGGGGGGCTACGACTGGTGTGAGGTATAGGGCCAGGCCCGCCCTCAGTCTGCGCCCTCGCCCAGTCTTCTGAGTCACTGGGGTCAGGGGCTTGCTGGGGCCCAGCCAGGGGGCAGCCGAGGGAGCCTGCGGTAGGGCATCCCAAGCGGGATGTGGGGCAGCATCCCGACCCCTTCCAGCGGTCTCGGGACTTCGGGCCTCTTCCTGGCTCTCTTCCACCGTTTCTGCTAAGTGGGGCCACCCCCCAGGCTCCAGGTGCGGGCCGGGCTCCTCAGGAAATGTGGGAGTCCCTGGATGGAAATGGTTGAATCCCAGAACGCAAGTGTAGGATGGGAAACGCATTTCTTATGTACCATGTACCGTTTGCTGTGCTCAGTGCAATTTCTTCTAATAGATAACAAACCAGCGTGCTCGTTTTGGAAAAAACAAAAATAAAACCCCAAAAAACAAAACCCAAAACCAACCCTCCCCCCCCCCCAAAAAAAAACCAACAAAATAAACAGCTTAGGAAACTAAGACCATGGGTGGAATGATCTTGTTTGAAAGTTGCCCACGTGAATGTCTGTGCACACAGGTGTGAAGGTGGAGACCTACTAAGAGCAGTGGTTCTTAGCCTAGTAGAAAATACGATCTTCTGACGTCCATTTAAATACAGATTCTCTGACCCTACCCCCCAGATAATCTGACTGAGTAGGTCTGGAGTTGGGACCCAGGGAAGCCAGCGCGTTTGCGCCTGGTGGTCAGAAATTCCAGTGACCTGTTGTGTATCAGCTGTGAAGAGCTGTTCATCTTCAGCTGTTTGGCTTATTGATGAGTTAACAGGGACCCCATAAAATGGTTTGGAGGGCACTGCTTCTGAAGTCCTTGAAAGGAATTAGTGTTTATACTCCTTTTTGATACAAGGAATTGAGCTGAGATAAAGGCAGCTTTCACAGTCTTTCAACTAGAGCATGAGAGGAGCTGTTAGCAATTTCTAGGAGTCTGAAAGCAGAGGCTGGCCACTTATTTTTCTCAGCTGACGTGTTGGTGCCTTAATCCCTTACAACCAGGAAGAACAACGTCAAGACCATTTACGTGGTTAGCAGCCTTTCCTTTCACCTTCTAAGAGTCTTGATGTTTGGTTAGAGTTAAGCTGCTACCTCATACTGAAAACTGCATTGCTGGTAAGTGAGGTTATTGAAGTGTGTGGTTCCACCAGAGGCTCAATCATACTGTAATTATACCTTTGAGGCAGCTGAATCAAACAGCTTCATTGTGCTCCCTCTTGATCACCTTTTGAAAATTCTTTGTCTTCAATTCTTAAATATGGTCAGTTTCATTCTTTATTGTGGTATGTGTTTTAAAGATAGTTCTTTGTTTTTGGTTTTCTGCATTTTCATGATATATCCAACTGTGAATGTGTTTTTGTTGTATTTGGTGTTTATCAGACTTTCAATTTGTGGATTAGTGTCTTTCATTGTGTAAAATTCTTGAATTTATGATCGTATATTGCATAAGCCCCATTGTTTGTTGCCTTTGCTAATTAAACACAGACCTTTTCACTCTAATGTATGTCTCTTACTCTCTTTTTATTTTTCCATACTACATCCTGCATAATTTCTTCTTCATTCTCATATTATTTCTAATCTGTTACGATACCCTTGCACTGAAAACTTAAATTCAGTTATTGCTTTTTTTTGGTTCCTGAGGTTCTGTTTGGTCCTTTTTCAAATATGCCATGCCATTCATTGCTTTACAGTTTCTTATTCTCTGCTGTTAATTTTGAGGCTCAGTTTTTATTTCTTTAAACACAGTAAGCATTTTTTTTATGATGTATGTGTGTTAATCCCACTCTGTGAATTCCCTTTGGGTTTGTTTATTTATTTACTTTAAATATTTATTTATTCATGAGAGAGACAGAGAGAGGCAGAGACATAGGCATAGGGAGAAGTGGGCCCCTTACAGGGAACCTGATGCGGGACTCGATCCCAGGACCCCAGGATCACAACCTGAGCCGAAGGCAGAGGCTCAACCGCTGAGCCACCCAGGTGTCCCCTTTTGGGTTTATTTCTTTTGCTCATTATTCCTGCAGTTTTTCTTTCCACTTCACCTTTACCTTGAGTTCTTTGGGGGGTATGAGGTTCAGATGGAGAAGGAGGTGGTTGTCAGACTATAATCTGTGGATTCCTGGCTTTGACTTTTGTTTCCATTACTTCATAAGGTTATCAGAACAGCAGTTTTCATGGTCATAGAAATCTTCAGTAGAAAAACCAGTTTGAATATTGGGCTTAATTTCTGGTATCACCTTTTCTTGGGTTTTGGCCAAATTTTTTACTATCTTGTTAGCTTTTCTGTTTAAGAATTATTTTATTTTTTTAGATTTTAATTTATTTATTCATGAGAGACGGAGGGGTGGGGGCGGGCAGAGACACAGGCAGAGGGAGAAGAGGCTCCCTGCAGGGAGCCGGATGTGGGATCTGGGACTCGATCCCCGGTCTCCAAGATCATGCCCTGGGCGGAAGGCGGCACTAAACCGCTGAGCCACCCGGGCTGCCCTGAGAATTATTTTAAAAATTTCTTCCATTGTTTTTGTTCTATCATAGAGGTAGAAGATTGGTCTCAACTTCCTAGGCCTCTATTTCTGGAAATTAATGCCTGCTTGCTTTTTTTCTTTTATTTCTCTTTTAATTTGTCTTTAAAATTTTTTTTTTCTTTTTTAGAAGGGAGGTAGGGAGTAGCCAAGGGGGAGAGAGAGAATCTTAAGCAGGCTCCATCCTACAACCCTGAGATCACCACCTGAGCCAAAATCAAGTCAGATGTTTTTTTGTTTGTTTTTAAAGATTTATTTATTTGACACATCGAGAGAGAGGGAGAGTGAGCACAAGCAGGGGGAGCAGCAGGGAAAGGGAGAAGCAGGCTTCCCGCTGGGCAGGGAGCCCAACATGGGGCTTGATCCCAGGACCTGGCATCATGACCTAGGTGGAAGGGAGATGCCCAGCTGACTGAGCCACCCAGGCACCCCAAGAGTTGGATGCTTAACCGACTGAGCCACCCAGTTGCCCTAGCCCCCTTTCATTTTTATTTTGGAATGCAAATTCGTGATTTCAGGGAATTTTGAGTTAAAGATCATTTTTCTCTGTGTACCTAAAAATTCCGCCACTGTTCCCTCTGCAGTGTCACAGCCACTGTCAGTGGTAAGCTTCCCTAATGCTTTTTTCTAGTCTTCCTTTTGTGAACCCCTCAGTGCTTTGCTTCTTTATTATAGCATTTAACTTCCTTCTTCTTTTCCTAAAATTGCTTATGTGCCAACCTTATCTCTTTTCCTGAATGCAAGTTCCTCATTTGCTAAAAAGTGGAGTGCCAGTTGAGCACCTAGCACTCTGCCTTGTACATAATAGATCCCCTGTAAAATTTACTTCCACAATACAACTGAATGAGTTAGTTGGCCTCGTGTGGTTTGTGTACTGCAAACCCTTTTTTCCCCCTTAAGTTCGGTCTTAGGAGTTACACAAAACCTAGTGGGATGAAGGTGTGGGGGGAGTATAATTTAGTGTGTGGGCTAGGTTCCAAAGCCAGCCCAGATGGTGAAACTGTATAATCAAAGCTGCCTTCGAAAATCTTCTAGGGAGGCATCATACTGGATGTAGGTATACCAGCACAGCAAAATTCCAACATGCCCAGGTTTTCTTCCAGCTTTGAAACAGATGCTGTTTTTCTTCCTTTGAGCCTCAGGTGAAGCAGCTGGTTTGCGTTTAGGAGTCATAATGTTTTTTTTTTTTTTTAATACGACTAATATTAGAATCATACATAGTGAGGGAAATGCTTCTACAATGAGAGGCACACATGAATTGGAGAACTGAGGATCAGGCAAGGGGATCAGTATTTTAAGTTCTCATTTTCTTCCAGTGCATAAAGATGAATTCAGGATATAAGCACAAACGATAAGACTGTTCTTGTGCTCTGGAAAGCTAAATGTATATATAGGTTTGCTTTAAAAAAATTTTTTTTAAGATTTATTTATTTATGATAGACACACACAGGGAGGGAGGGAGGGAGAGAGAGAGAGAGAAGTAGGCTTCATGCCGGGAGCCCCATGCGGGACTCGATCCCGGGACTCCAGGATCACGCCCTGGGCCAAAGGCAGGCGCCAAACCGCTGAGCCACCCAGGGATCCCCCCCCCCCAATTTTTTTTTATTGCATGTGTTTTTTTAGATTGCTTGGACAACCAGAAGATTACTACAAATTGCTCTTTATGATAAACATTTTAAATATGAATGAAATTGCTTATGCTGTCCGCTGGTGTTTAGATTCTTTTACTCTCCTTTGCTACTGGAGTATGTTAAATAAGCCTGAGTGTTAGATTGAGGATTACTTTGTCTAGTAATAAGTACTAGTAGTAGTCTTTGTTAGTAGTTGTCATGCCCTGAAGTTTTAAAATCTATAGAGAAAGTCCTCTTGATTTGCATTCCCGTGGCTTGGTAGAAGTGACTTCTGGCCAGAAAGCTACCTGTCTGGAATATAGTAGAGTTTGCCAGATGGCAGATTCCTCTTAATTGCCGTCCTGTATTTTGAAGTCCCATGTGATTTAAATATCAGGGTAAAAATGTTGGAAGAGCAGTACTTAAGTATATTTACTGACAAAAGGAAAGTGGATTGGCCTGTTGTTTTGCTACCCAAAGAGAAGGCTTAGAACACCATAACACAGAAATCTGATTCCCCTTGGTGTATTTTTATACTGCAGTCTATCTAATGCTAGAATTAGGAGGGGGTAGCGGCTGGTGATGTAAACACTTAAGTAGTCTGCCATCACAGAATTCAATTGCATGGGAAACCAGATATCATTAACTTGTATCATGGCACTAGCTAAATGGAATAACTTTTCAAGTCTGCAATAGCAATTAGTTTGGGGGGAGCAATGTAAGTTTTCTATTTTATATGGCATGCGGTATAAGACAGCCCATTTTGTCCCACCAACCTGGAAATTAAATACCACAGTCTCCAGTACAAACACAGGAGTGCAGTGTTTAACAGTTACTTTGGCTTGAAATATAAGAACTTTGTTTTTTTGGCTGTTAAGCAAATTTGAAAACTATGTTCTTTATTTGTGTCGGTTTGAAACTTTTAAGTTTGGACAAAGTGATCTTGGTATGGTTTTGGTTTTCCATGAATTCCCTAATTGAGGAACTTAAATAATCCTTTTTAAAATAGTGTAATGTTTAGTTTGATAATTAAACTTGAATCACCTTGGAAATAAAAAAGCTGTGTGAGTAAATGAAAATTGACAGCGTGTATTCTTTTTACAATTAAGCACACTAAACAAAATTAATATTCCCAACATAAATCCTCTTTTCATTTCTACATGACTCTTTATGGTACCATCCCAGACCCCTGGACTTTGTGTTTTGTTTTTAATTTTTCTAGCAAATGAAGGGAGAAAATTAGAGACTTGTGAAAATTTAGGTGGGTGGTAGGAATTAGAAATAAAGTTTAATTTTCAGTTTTTTCCTGCTTCCAGAAGGAGGTAAATGAGCTGCAGGTACTCATCACCTCTCTTTTGGATAATAAACAACCAATGAAAATTAAGCTCTTGAAAGAAAAATGCTTTGTGTGGGCAACACTTATTCCTCAGTGCAACAGAGCATGTTTTAGTCAGTTGAAATTAAAGGAAAGTAGTGAGTTATTCTTGAGGAAGACATCAATTATATAATATAGGAAAGTGACTTAATTTTTGGTCCTGTGTTTCCAACTGCACAGTTTTTGTCGTGTTTAAATAGAATTCCCTACGGAACATAGAAGCTTGAGCAAATACGTAATGTCTACCATTTTCTGTAACTTTACATTGGATAATACCTCATAATATTCATGTGAGATCATTCTTCCCTGCTTCAATTCTTCAAATCCTCTTCATGGTTGTTTATTCAATAAGCATTTATTATCTGCCTAATATATGCCAGACACTGCTAATAAGCACTGTGAATACAAAGGGCCGTTGGAACAGTTGGAACAAATGATAAAACACAATGGGTAAGTGCTGCAATCAAGTTACAGATTGCTCCAGTAGGGGTGAGAGTAGAAACAGGGAGGCTAATGGCAGGCTATTCCAGTAGTCCTTGCTGGATAAGGTGCCTGAAAAGAGATTAGAAAGGAAAGGATTCTTTTCTTTTTTAAAGATTTTTATTTCTGTTTATTTATGAGAGAGGCAGAGACATAGGCAGAGGGAGAAGCAGGCTCCCTGTAGGGAATGCATGCCGGACTCATCCCTGAAACCCGGGATCACACCTGAGGCGGAGGCAGACGTTCAACCATTGAGCTACCCAGGTGTCCCGAAAAGGATTCTTTTCTTAAAAAAAAAAGGAGGATGGATTAAAAAGAAATAAACCTTACGAAGTACTAATACCAGAACTTGGTGACTGGTGAGATGTAGGAAATTGAAGGAGAAGAAGTTTAGGTTCACATCTGGGTTTTCAGCCAGGAAACAGGATTGACCCATATTTATGCACTCCATTGTCTCTTACCTGTACTATTCACTTTGGTAATTCATGATATATACACTATTATCTGGTATTAATTAGTTTAAGAGTACTCCTTCTTTTAAAGTTTATTTCCTTTATGTACCCCATGTAATCTGGCACAGTGCTGGATATAGAGTTTAGCATTCAGCACAATGTCCAGTTTATTTAAATTGAACTTCTAATAAAACAGTAAAATAGAAAACCATGCTAATGGGAAAATACAAAATTTCCCAATTATATATACACATGTAAATCTTCCCTACTTTCTCTGTTTGATATAATTCTTTGGTTTATATATATCTAATCTCTCTATGTTTGTATCACTGATCTGGTTCCCCTCCATTCCTTGAGTGCAGACTGTATTTCTCTCACTCTTGTAACCAGTCCAGGGCTTAGCTTAGTGGTTTGTAGTAATGGCAAACCTTTTGAAGCATTTTATAAGCATTGTGTCAAACTCTGTGCTGAGTGCTTTGCATGAATTACCTTGTTTATCCTCACAAAAGCTCTCTATTGTGCAGGACTGTTTTAATCCTCACTGGTGAGAGCAACCTGTGGATGGGGGAAACAAGATTCTGAGGACTTAAATGACTTGCCCAGGGCATATGACTTGTAATTGGCAGAACTGAGGTCGCTTGATTTCAGACACAGTGTAAAGTCTTTATCATTACTTGTGCTGCCTTGTATAAGGAGACCAGCACAGAAGGTACTTGTTATATAGTGGGGGGGATTAGATTAGGTTAAGTGAAAGGTGTGTGAAATGAAACTTGCTTCTTGGCAGTGTGTATTGTCAGCGATGTTTTGAATCCTGAAAAAAACTATTTCTGGAAAAGGAATATCCTGAACATTATCCAGAATACTCAGGAGTATGCCACTTGTTCATGAACATTTCTGTCCCTGTCTTTGACCTCTCCTAACATAGAAAAGTGACCAGATAGCTAGAAGTGCCACTGGTGGCATAGAAGGCAAGGAGGGAATGATGGTTGAAGAGCCCAGAAATGAGGACCTATGGAAGATGTGCAAAGTGTAGAAAGAGAGGATGGAGCCAGCTATATTCTAGTCTTGTCCCTTTTAAACACAGAAACTCATTATAATTAGGTCTGGCCATCTAGCTTGTTTTATCTATTTTGAGATCGAGGGACTATCAGGATTATAATACTAGCTTTAAAAAGTAGATTTTTACAAGTGTTTACTAATTTTAACTCTGTTTTTAGGAAACCAGCCCTTCGAAAGCAGTACTTTCTCTCAAATTCTGAAGCCATTGTCTTTCAATTTCCTTTTTTTTTTTTAAAGGTTTTATTTATTTATTCATGAGAGACACAGAGAGAGACAGAGACATAGGCAGAGGGAGAAGCAGGCTCCATGCAGGGAACCTGATGCGGGACTGGATCCTAGGACTCCAGGATCATGCCCTGGGCCCAAGGCAGGCACTAAACCGCTGAGCCACCCAGAGATCCCCATCAATTTCCTTTTTTAATGTGCTTCTTTATTTTCATTTTTGGAAACCATCTCTGATTCCTGCCCTTGTCCCTGTGGTGTGAAAGATGGTTAGTAGCACAGACTCAATCCTTTGGGTAGAAATTGAATTCTAACATTTCAGAGAAAAAGATTGATGACAAAGAGAATAAGAATTTCTTGGAATCCCTTAAATTTGTCTTTTTCCAAAATTGATAAGTGTTAGGAAGATTGTTATTTCTCTAGAGTTTATATTTCAAATTCAAAGCCTTTTACACATATATCTTGAAGGCTTTTTGTCCCTTGAGTTTCAGAGAACTTTGTTAAAGTTAAGTGAAGGTAGGTTCTTTTCCAAAAATTCAATAGGCCATGAGAATTAATGATTTTACTTTCTTCATTTTGAATTACAAGAGTAGATCATACAGTCCGAATTCTTATTTAGATAGAAGCATGAGAGATTCTAGGTTTTTAAAATTTTGGCCTATTGGAACATTTTTCAAAATTAACATATTCTTTCATTTTTTAAAATGTACAATGAGAATGAAGAGATGCATTTAATAGGAATGCCAGGGCATTGTCATATCCTAATATTTATTTCCCAGTTTTAAATCCTACACAATCTGATAAATTCACTGCTTTGAGACACTATTATTTTCTCCATTTCATAAGATTAAAAGAACTAGGGATTGTTTGGCCCAGAAAAGTGATGGATTAGGAGGAACGTGGGAGTTGTCCTCAAACAGTTGAAGCATTGCCATGTTGAAAAAGGACTTGGCTCCTTTTTTGTCCAGTGGATTGATTTTTTTTTTGTTTTTTTTTTTTGTTTTGTTTTAGTGGATTGAATTTATGTGTGGAATTTATAGGGAGATGAATTTCAGTGCGGTTTAAGGAAAAACCATCCTACTGGTCAGATCTACTTAGGGAGTCAGCTGCCTGGGAGTGAGTGCATTGGTCCCTATTAAAGTTTTAGAATATGGATTGGGTGAAAATCTTCTGGTATGTGTGGTAGATTTGTATGTTGGATGGAGAATCATTTTAGATGGGACACAAGCTGACCCACTCTGGATTATTTCCCAGGAATAAGGGTGAGGGGAAGAAACCAGATAGCCAATTTAGGGTGAGAGAGGAGAGCTGCAGCCAAGCTAACAGAGGAAGAAAGGGGGACATCGAGGGTCCAGTATGTCTCTCCCACTCATAAGAGCCCTAATTTAAGACATTTAAAAATATGTTGGCTCTTGTTTCATAAGAGGTTATTCTGCAGAAGTTGAGGAATTTTTGGCATGGCTAGCAGAGATGGAATAATTCTGTTTCTATAACAGGGCTCTGTCTGGAGACATTGAATGAGGCTAAATCACAAGTGTTCAGCTTGTGGGCTTTAGGTGGGAACAATAGCTTCTGTCAATGGATTTAGTTTTCTTTCTAGTAGATTTCAAAATTCTCTCTTAAGGTTGTTAACATTGAACTAAACTGCTGCAGTGAAATTTGGGCTGAAACTATTTTCTTGTTCAGAATGTATAGATTTGCTTTCTCAGCTTCCATTTTCATCTTTAGTAAAATGTTTACATGAACATTTTCAGCCTGGAATTTGGTGTAGGAAGAAAGCTGAAGTTGACATGTCCTTCTTTTCAACCAGGATCCCAGGTTTCTGGGGAGGGAGATGGTGAAGGGATAAGAGTATGACACTTTTACATCAGACCTGGATTTTATTCTCAGCTCTATCATTCACCACCTTTTATCATCTTAGACAAGTGGTTTAACTTCTCTAGACTCCCATTTCTTCATCTGTAGAGAGATAATATTTTTCATAGAGTCAGTGGGAGCATAATGAGATAATATACATAAAAATGTATTTAGTGCATGCTAAGAGGTTCAATAAATGGCAGCTACTTTATTTTTGTGCTGTCAGTAGAGACTTTTTTTGGGGGGAGGAGAGAAAGAGCAAGAGCGGGAGCAGTGGGGGGAAGGGTGGAAGTAGAGGGAGAGGAGGAGGGGGAGGGAGAGAATCTTAAATAGATTCTGTGCAGAGTGCAGAGCCCGACAGGACTTAGTCTCATGGCCCTGAGATCATGACCTGAGCTGAAATCAAGAGTCAAGATGCTTAACTTACTAAACCACCCAGGCATCCCAATAGAGATTTACTTTTTTTATTAGGGGTCATTTTGGAATGGACATTGAGTTGATGTACTAGTAGTGCAGAATATCTGTTTCCTGGTTGTTGTTGTTGTCGTTGTTGTTTTAAGATTTTATTTATTTATTCATGAGAGAGACAGAGAGAAAGGCAGAGACACAGGCAGAGGAAGAAGCAGGCTCCATGCAGGGAGCCCTACTTGGGACTCAATCCCGGGTCTCCAGGGTCACGCCCTGGACTGAAGGTGGCGCTAAACTGCTGAGCCACCCGGGCTGCTCTTGTTTCCTTTTTGGATGTAATTCTATGATTAATATAACATGTCTGAGTAGAGAGTTTATTCCACAGTTCTTCAAAAGGAAAGAAACTAGCAAAGAAAAGAAAGGCTTAAAAGGAGTAGTGCACACTCTAGCATTATTCCCTTCTCCCTTCCTAGAGAGATTCAGGTAGAAGTATCTAGATTTGAGAATCTTGTGCATCAAGATATGCATAAAGTGTTTGAGGTTATTGTGGCAGTGAGAAAAGAGAGGAATTGAAGATAGACTCTTCAGTGGCATAGATCTGTAACTCACAGGACGGGAGGTCAGGAAAGAGATGGAGGACTCAGCATAGGCTAGAGCACAGGACATTGAACCTGAAGTTGGGAGATCTGGGCTCTAGTCTCACTGTCTCCGTGTGGGGTTTGTGTGCCTCTAGGTGTATCCCTTGTACAGACTAGACTTCATCTCCAAGGCTCCTTGAATACCTGAGTTTCTCCATTCTGAAAATATTTGGAAACAATAACATGCAAATAGAGGTAGTGGAATGTTCCTGAAACAGGAATTTCAAGAAGAAACAATGTCAGGTGTCACAGAAATAAAGGAAGATGAGATCTGGGAAAAAGATAGGATGCTCAGGAGACCAGTTTGTCTAGAGAGGGACCAAGAAGTGTCTGCAGTGTTGGACTTACTATGGAACAGAATGTAATGAATTATTCCAGGTCCTCTCACTGACTTTGTAAATAACATAAATGTTAATAAAACTGCCTGATACATTAACAAAAATGCAATCATGTGCTTTCACCAATGATCTATAAATTAAACAACTCAAAAGATTTCTTCAAGGTTGAAGGGAATTTTGAGGTAGTCTGTTGCTAGGTGAGACAGAGCTATAGCTCCTTGTTTCTCTTTAGAATATTAATTGCAGTTCTCACTTGAAATGTTTCATTTGTTTTTTGTAGACCGATTGTTTCATTATGGATGGAGGGGATGATGGTAATCTTGTTATCAAAAAGAGGTTTGTGTCCGAGGCAGAACTAGATGAACGGCGTAAAAGGAGGCAAGAAGAATGGGAGAAAGTTCGAAAACCTGAAGATCCAGAAGGTATATGTATGGGGTTATAGTTTGGCATTCAACATAATGTTCCCTAATCTTCCAATAGTCCTGCAGAGTAGGTACTAATGTCTTCACTTTGGAGCTAGGGACTGAGGCTCAGAGGAGTGTAAGAACCTATGTAAGGACTTCGTAGCCAGGAACAGAACCAGAGTACTCACTGTCCACTCTCCACTGTCCTACCTTCCAGAACATTCTGCCAGTTTGTTCCATCTGTATAGGTGGATGCAGGATCTGAGTGACTGAGAATGTGGCTGCTGTGTAGGGTTGGGCTTGCCCCTCAATCCAGTTAACTGTCTCAGGCCATGGGCCCTATTGACATTTGTAGTTGCCTTTGAGAACTGCTGGCCCCTCTCTGAGATCCAAAGCAAAACTGTGGACTTTGTACTATTTTTGTGTTATCCTTGCCCTCAGATCATGCAGAGACTTGACTTTATCTTTGAAATCCTTTGTGATTCCAAAATAATGTGAAAAATTCTAAAGTATGTGCCTTTTCTTCCCCCTTCCTTTTTCTCCCTCCCTCTTCCTTTCAGAATGTCCAGAGGAGGTTTATGACCCTCGGTCTCTATATGAAAGGCTACAGGAACAGAAAGACAGGAAGCAGCAGGAGTATGAGGAGCAGTTCAAATTCAGTAAGCTTCAGAAAACAGTCTGGCATACCCTGCAGGGCCTTTTCGATGCACTTTGCCTCATGCAACACTTTTTCCAGTTGGCCATGGAACTGTCTTATCTAGTCCCTAGATGTTCATTTGATGGGAAAGAGACAACCTTCTGCCTTCTAGAGCACAATGAACATTTTTGTTTAGAGCTCAAGATACCCATTTTAATTCTGTGCTAATGTCTGGTAATGAGAGAAATGCCTTGATTTTATGCTGTTACCTCTCCAAAAGCCGAGGTGTTTACAAATTCTTCTAATCCTCTAAAGGATCTGCTGCTTATTAAGAAAAAAAGAAGGAAAAATCTTATTTGACTTTCTTTTCCCTTTAGCCTGCTAAGTATTCCTTGTTCAATTATTTCCTCAGAAAATATGGTAAGAGGCTTAGACGAAGATGAGACGAACTTCCTTGATGAGGTTTCTCGGCAGCAGGAACTCCTGGAAAAGCAACGAAGAGAAGAAGAACTGAAAGAACTAAAGGAATATAGAATATCCTTTGTACTTTGAGAGAAATCTGTATGGTGTCCATTTTCTTGTCTATGTCTATGGATTTGAGTTTCTTCACAAATAGAAAGAAAATAAGATTTCCTACCTAGTGACCTTTGAGTTCCCTTTCAACATTGGTACTCCCATGCCTGAAAAACCGGCAGTGATTTGTGCAGTTACATGGCATGTGCAATTGAAAGTCCAGATTCTTTAGGATTAACTAAAGGCCTAAATCCTAATAGTCAGTACCAGGGTATTTTTGCCTCGTGGGATTAGACTCTAAAACAGATGGGCAATGCAGTAAACTCATCCAGGGGAGAAATTGGCTTCTGAGTTTTAAAAGGAAATGTTTAGCAACTCTCCTGTGTCCTTATTAAGACCTTCCCTAGGGATCCCCGGGTGGCGCAGCGGTTTGGCGCCTGCCTTTGGCCCAGGGCGCGATCCTGGAGACCCGGGATCGAATCCCACGTCGGGCTCCCGGTGCATGGAGCCTGCTTCTCCCTCTGCCTGTGTCTCTGCCTCTCTCTCTCTCTCTCTATGTGACTATCATAAATAAATAAAATTTAAAAAAATATTTAAAAAAAAAAAAAAAAAAAAAAGACCTTCCCTAGAGGTGTAGCCTGGTCTGTCACCACAGAAGGGTAGAGAAGACAGCAAAGATGACTTCACTTTAGCTCAGTGTTGCCTTTTTGTCTTCCACTTGCATGTCTGAATCCTACCTAGAACTTGGCTGAGTTGGAATTCTCAGTTCTATGTGCCACATCCCTACCCTCAACTCATCACACTGCCCTTGCCCCCAAATGTCTTCTTTTTCTGCTCTTTTTGATTTCGGTAACTTGCCCCCAGGTGTCCAAACCAAAAACTACCTCCAAAAAGAATGTTCTCCAGGTCTGTGTAGTTCAGCTTTCTCTGTCTTTTAGGACCACTGTGACCATGCAATTGATCTCTGCTTCTGCTCGCGTCTACCACAAGAGTCAAAAGGAACATTTGAAAACATACCTGGAATCCTGTCACTTTCCTATTTAAGACACTAGTGGCTTCCTGTGGCATTTAGACTTAAGTGTACATTCTTAACAGGCCCTACATGATATAGGCCAACCCACCTTCCTGTTGCATCTTGAACTCCTTCATGTTTACTATACTCCAGCCTACTGGCCTTCTTTTTGTTCTTCTCATACTGAGCTTTGTGATTTCATTTCAAGGCCTCTGTATTGTTTTTTGGACTGGAGTGCTCTGCCTTCAGCTTTTATAAGGCTGGCGTTTTATAGCCCACATCTCCCTTCCTCATAGAGACCTTCCCTAAGCATCTCATCTAAAATTTCACCAAACTATGTCACTATGTATGATGTCACTTTTTAATAGTAACTTTCATTCCTGAAAATCTTAATTTAATTTGCTTACTGGTTTCTTTGCCTCTTTACTGCTGGAATGTAAGGTAAGATGCATAAAAATAGGGACTTGGTCACCACTCATTTTCCTAGTGCCTCACATTGTAGGTTCTCAGTATATATGTGAACAAACTCCTAGGAGAGGTTAATGCAGCCACTCTAGCTTTTTTCCTGGCTTATTTAAGTATTTCAGGCTTATATGTTGAATAACCTCACTAATGTGATTGAACAAGCTTTTCCTCTCAATTGGTGATGCGACTGCATGTATATGCCAGTTGGTTTTGTTTGTTTTTACAGGGAGCATGCAGTAAGTTTCTTTAAAGAGCTGTGTAGGAGAAGATTTGGACTGATCCCCAGGGATTTGGTTTAAATTAAGGTGACTGACAACGGTTGAGATAAGGGAGCAGCATGGTGCTACAAAACCTGCTCTGAACTGGTAGCAAAAGATGTGGCTTCCAGACCCAGTTTTCCTAGTGGAATTCTGGTATAGCATTTATGATTGGAATTGATGGAAAATCACACCTCAATCCCAACTGTAGGGTTGAGGCTGACTCTTCTGGAGCTCCCTTCCGCCACTGCCCTCCCTGGTGACTCCAGAATAACAGCGTGCATTATTGTTTGTAGAGATGGGCAGATATATGTATTGCATTGTCAGGCACCGGACTTTTTCCTCCCAGGAAATACGTTAATTACACCGATCCCTAGGATTATGTCTTGTTTTATGTGCTTAGTTTGGCAGGCTAGCAAATAAGATGTAGAGTGTCTCCCAAAGCAGCATTCTGGGGAGTAGTGTTGGTTTGGTATGAATGTGGTTTTCAGTTCAAAGAAAAGAATGAACAGGGCAGCAGTAAGGCGAAAGAAACTTTCCTGCCCTGCTAACATTACAGTACAACACTGGAGAGGCCCCAGGAGTATTGGCTTTTCTTGGAAACTTGGTAAGTTCCTGCCATCTAGAAAACCTGAAGAAAAGCAAGCCTTCCAACCCGATGATACATAATGCACTAATCCTGGCATGCAAGTAGCCAGAGACGTGTTGAGATAGGAACTGAAGGATTAAACATTTGTTTATTGAAGCTCTAAATCAGGAGCTGATTCTTGGCTCTGCTTGATCATTATAATATGATACATTTTATAATGTGATACTTGTGAAGGCAGATAAGCTGTGATTTGTGCCCATATGAACAATAGAACTCTTGTTTTCTTCAGATTAAACCAGCATTTAGCAATATTATATGTTAAAACTATGTAATTTAAAAAATGTCTCATCTGATGAATTCCTTGAAATTTCTGAGATGTGTTTGCATTTTTAAAGCATTTAAAGGGGGAGAGGAACCTAAGGGGGAAAAAGTGGTTTATATTTCGGCTGTGGATCAAAAGTAATTTTTTACCCCCCTCCCCAAAAAAGAAAATGCTGGAGGCTTTTTTTTCCACTTTAAAAGAATAAAAAATGAAGTGTTGGTTTCTGTTTGTGTCCTACTATTATAAAAAACATGCGTCTTTTTTTTTCCATTTCTGGGAAAAAATATTTGTCAATATTAAGAATTCTAAGAACTTATCCTTTAATGATGGAGTTGCAGGTAAAAATCAGCATGCTTGTGGTTTCTGGCTTTCAGTACTAGAAAGATGAAACCTGATTCTTTTCATTTTTTTTTTCCTGGAAAACCAAACATGTAATGTTAACATATTATCAGTTTCCATGTTGACTCTGAAACCATTAAATTGATGAAATTCGTAATAGTACTGAGCATTTTGCATAATCCCCATTGAATACTGCAAATATTTAAGGTAACTGCTGTTTATATGACCAAGACTTAGTGCCTGAAGAGTGATCAGAATTAGAATCTCCTTATTTCTGGTGCCCAGTTTTCCCCATTGTTCAAAGACCATATACCCCTCTTGCCCAGCCCTTTGGGCTGATAATACCTGCTTCTTAGATTTCTTGGTCACTAGATGTCACTATTTTTCCAGTAAGGCACTGCTGCCTCTTGAATAAAGAATTGCACCACATCCAACACTTCTGTCTGTTGCCTAATGGGTTGTGAGAGTGTGAAATGGAGGAAGGGGAGGGGCTGGTGGAGAGAACAAAAGAAAGTGACAGACTTTGACAGCCAGAGGTTGATGTCAGGTCTGCAAGAAGTGATCTTACAAGTGAACTGATTGTGCTTTTATTTTTTTAGAGATAGATTTATTTATTTTAGAGACAGAGAGCATGAGTGGGAGGGGCAGAGGGAGGGAGAATCTCAAGCAGGCTCCTTGCAGAGCAGGCGTGGAGCCCAGTGTGGGGCTCCATCTAGAGACCCCAAGGTCTTGACCTGAGCTAAAACCAAGAGTCAGATGCTTAACTGACTGTGCCACCAAGGCCTCCTGTTTGTGTTTTGGTTCTTGTGATCTATATGCACTGGGTTTTCTCATTAAAATCACCTTGAAGATGATGTTGAAAACAGTTTCCTAGGCCTCTGGAGGTCCTCATTTCAATAGGTTTGGGACAGGGGATGGCCTCTGGTTTATAATGAGCCTTACTGTGCTTCTGGTGTTATCTTATACCAGCAGAGGAGTTAGTCTTTGTGATGTCCAAGATTGAATGCCACTGATACTTGATATATCATAGGACATTCTGCAAAACTTGATTTTACTCTTGGGTGAAAAAAGCAAATATTTAAATATTTTCAGAGAAGCCACATTTTCCCATGGCATTTCTGTTTCTTAAGATCTTTGTTTTCTCCAGCAAGGTGTGGCCCTATCCTTGGGAAGGTTTTCTGACCATAATTCAAGATTTTCACAGAGAATCAGAGGAATAAAGTTTGCTTCTCTGTATTATATTTGGCTTGATTTGCCTTCTTCCTCTGTGGTTACCTTCATTTCTCTTCAAGTCAGCTGGGATATGACTGGCAGAAAAAAGAAGAGGGCATTGTTTTTAATATAAATAAGCTAAACGTTACTCGGCAGAGCTGAAGTACTAATGGATTATATATGTCTGTCTTCTCTTGATTTATCATTATCCTGCTATAGCTAGCTCTTCTTTTTACCTAGTCTGACCCTTAACCTACAACACAGTAATCTCAACAAAGTTGGAATTTCTCCAGAAAATAAGAAGGAGGTGGAGAAGAAAGTGGCTGTGAAACCCATAGAAACCAAGAACAAGTTCTCCCAGGCAAAGCTGTTGGCAGGAGCCGTGAAACATAAGAGGTCAGCCAGCTCTCACACAATTTGGATCTCCCTCTGACTCTGTACTCTAAAATGCCACCGGTAATGGTAGCCTGAGCAAACAGTTGCCTAAGCATCAGTCTTGGTGACGTTTCTTTGGTAGTCCTACCTCTCTCTCCCCTTCTAGATTTGGTGTCTCTAGCCTTTGAGCCCTGTCCTTTGATTTTTCGTTCAACATAATACTAACTACTCTTCATCGGGCACCTGTCATGTAGCAGGCATTGTGTTACGTGCTTTCCAGGAATGATCTTACTCTTCCCACAAGTCTATAAAGTACAAATTTGATTGGCTAAGAACCTTTGTCCCAGATCGCAAAGTAATAGGAGAGGTGGAGGTCAATATTTGAGCATCTCTTTCTAGGCAAACGAGGTAGCAAGTTGTGTGAAAGGATTTGGGTAGGGTGTCATGGGAGCGGGGAGGAGGAAACCCGTAATTCCCTGGAGAGGGCCTCTGAGCTCAGCTTGGGGAAGATAGGGAAGGCATTAGAGTGAGATCTTGACCAGGTAGATGACTAGGGCTTTGACAGACAAGGGGGAAGAGAACATCCCTGGCAGAGAGAACAGTTGCTGCAAAGCACTGTGGCCCACAAGACCATGGAAGCTATGACAGCTGCACAGACCTGACTGGGCTCCTTGCTGATTGATGTGTGGTGGCAGTAGTGCCTAGAGGTTTTGAGAAGTTCTGTTTTAGGTTTGCTCCTCGCTAAATCCTCAGATGTCACCAAAGTGATGAAATCTGGTCATTTCAGTTTGACCAACCATACCATGGACGAAATAATGTTAAGTTTGAGTGCAGTCTATTAGGAAAATCAATGTGGCATATTGGCAACCAGCCACATGTTTTCAGGGGAGTGCACTGATGCACGCTTATGGTTTGGCGCACCATCCATCTGCTGCAGATGATCCGGAGAACATTGCTTACAGATTAAAATGTCGTCATGGTTTAGCAGTGGAGGGGAGGAGTAGCAGTAACCTGAAAAGGGCTATCTGAGCCATGAATTATTCCTTTGAAGTTTTTTTGGGGGGGGGGGTGGAGGCGGAGCAGAGGGAGAGGCAGAGAGAGAGAGAGAGAGAGAATGTTAAGCAGGCTCCATGCCCAGTGTGGACTCCATCTCTTAACCCTGAGATATATGACCTGAGCCGAAATCAAGTCAGACGCTTAACTGAGCCATCCAGCCTCCTCTGTTCAAGTTTTCACAGCAGCTTTCATACCTGGCCCAGTGTCTTAGAATTTGGTCCTGGGTCAGTTTTACTGGACTTCAGCAAGAAAGGGCTCTATAGATGGGCAGTTCTCGGCAACGTCTAGCTGCTAGCAAAATGGATGTTATAACTCTTTCCTTAGTCCTTAGCTCACCTTTTATTAGATCATCATTTATTGTTGTTTTTTTGTGTGTGTGGCAAGATGCTAAATGAGTCTCCTGGAGCTTGAGTTCTTCGTCTACCCAGACCTGAGTTTATTAGAATCACCTGGGAGTTTGTTAATGTGGATTCTAGGCCTCTCACTAATTCTGGTTCATTAAGTTTGAAGTGAGGTCTTGGAGTCTAATTTTTCAAGTTGTACGGATGATTCTGGTACTTGTGAAAGAAAGTCTGATACCTGGCATGTGCCTAGGGCATGATCAACATGACAGCCTACCTCTGTGCTCCCTCTCCCTGCCCTGCCATCCTCTCCCCATGCTCTCAAATCTGCTTTATCATTCTTCTGCATGTCTTTTAGTAGTTTTGGGGTGTGTGTATGTGGCGGGGCGGGGAGCAGGGAGTGGTGTTGTTGGTGTTTGGTTTGGTTTTGGCTACCTATATAGGTGTCCATGAACAGTATAATAGCTTGCTTGGCTTTGAACTTTATAAAAATGATTTCATTCTGTATATAATATATGAATTTGGTTTTTTTAGTCAAAATGTTCCTGTTATTGAAACAATTTTGTGTATTCATGTATATATAGCTGTAATAAGTTCATTTTCCCTGTTTTATAATGGTGCCTTATATGAGATACCAAAATGTGTCCATTCTCTTGTAGATGCATATTTGAACTGTGACAAATGATGTCCAGAGGTCTAGGGCATGCTTTGTTACCTATGTGCAAATGTTTCTCCAGAGCTCTGCTATCTTGGCCACCTGTGGCTATCTAAATTTAAATTAATTAGAACTAAAATTTAAAACCCAGGTCCTAGGGCACTTGGGTGGCTCAGCGGTTGAGAGTCTGTCTGTCTTGGGCTCAGGGTGTGATCCCAGGGTTCCAGGGTTGAGTTCCGCATTGGGCTCCCTATGAGGAGTCTGCTTCTCCCTCTGCCTATGTCTCTGCCTCTGTGCTGCTCATGAATAAATAAATAAAATCTTTTTTTTTTTTTTTAAAGGTAGTTGACATATTTTATATGATGATTTGCCATTCATGTGTCCTGTTATGTGGAAGGTCTATATTTTGCCATTTTTCTACTGGGTTATTTGTATTTTTCTTGAGGGTTCGTATGTTTGTTTTTTTTAAATATGGTCCTGACTTTTGCCCCCCACAGTTTATAGCTTTTGTTTTTACTTTCATTAATTAATTTTAAGGTAGTCAAATATATTTGATTTTAAGGTGGTCATTTTTTTTTTTTTCCTTTTTAAAAATGTTTTTAAATTATTTTTAAAGATGTTATTTATTTATAGAGAGAGAGAGGCAGAGACATAGGCCAAGAGAGGTGGGGAGCCCAATGTGGGACTCCATCCCGGAACTCCTGGATCATGCCCTGAGAAGACACTCAACTGCTGAGCCACCCAGGCGTCCATCCCTTTGCTTTTCTTTTTTTTTTTTTTTTTTTTTTTTTAATTTTTATTTATTTATGATAGTCACAGAGAGAGAGAGAGAGAGGCAGAGACACAGGCAGAGGGAGAAGCAGGCTCCATGCACCGGGAGCCCGACGTGGGATTCGATCCCGGGTCTCCAGAATCGCGCCCTGGGCCAAAGGCAGGCGCCAAACCACTGCGCCACCCAGGGATCCCTTGCTTTTCTTTTTTAAGTAGGCTCCATGCTGGGCATGGGTCTTGAACTTACAATGTTGGTATCAAGACCTGAACTGAGATCAGGAGTTGGATGCTTAACTGACTGAGCCACCCAGGACTCCAGAAGCTAATTTTCTAGCAACATTTGCTCCATATTTCTCTCTTTCCCCAGTGACGTTCAGTGTTACCTCTGTTTTACAATGAGTTTCCAGATACATATGGGTTTATTTGGAAGTTCCTTGTTTTCTGTTCTTTGGACCTGTTAGACCAGTATCACTCTGTGTAATTATTGTAGCTTTATAAAAAATCTTGGTATCTGGCAGGATAAGTCCCCTTATAGTTTTCTCAGGAAAGTCTTGTCTATTGTTAGCCACTTTGTTCTTCCATATAAATTTTAGATTTAGATAAATTTAAATTTTAGATTTAGATTAAGTCTAAATTAAGTTAAGTTTTTTGGAATCTTCCTAAATGGCTTGATAAATTTATGGAGAGAACAGATCTTTATGGATGTGAGTTTTTCTACACATGGCATATATCTACATTTATTTGTTTCTTTAATGTCATTCAATAAAGTCATAGTTTTTTTTTTTTTTTCAAAAGGTTGTGCATATCTTTTGTTAGATTTATTCCTAGATGTTTTAAATTCGTTTTGTTGCTGGTTTGTATAAGTGCAATTGATTTTGGAGTAGTTACATCTAGCTACTCAGCTCTTATTAACCTTAACAATAATTCTTTAAATACTCTTATTAACTTTTATCGTTGGATTCTTTTGAAATTTCTTTTTTTTTTCTTTTGAAATTTCTATATAGAGTCACTATCTGTGAATAATGACAGTTTTATTCTCTTACACCTTTTCTTTTGTTTCTTATCTTACTGCACCAGCAATGATCACCAGTAAAATGTTAGGAACAATTACTATGTACGTCCTTGTTTTAGACAGAACATTTATAACTTTTCATCATTCTTGTTTTTGTTTTTTCAGATATCTTTTAAGGCCATAACTTTAAGGAAGTTATGGCCTTAGTTTGAGAAGAGTTTTTTTGTAGCCACAAATGGCTTAATTTTGTCAACTTTTTTCTTCCTTTGAATTGATAAAAAAAATTTTTTTTTTTACTCTGTTATGGTGAAAAATTAAGTTTAAGGATTTTTCTAATGTTATATTCCTGTTATCATACCTCACTACCAAGCTGGGGTTACTTAAAAATATTTTTTAAATTGAAGTATAATTAACATACAGCGTTATTAGTTTCAGATTTACAGCATGATTCAACAATTCTCTGCATTGCTCAGTGCTTACTATAAGTGTAGTTACCAAATGTTATTACAGTCTTTTCATTATATTCCCTATGCTGTGCTATAGTATAATTATTTTTAACTCTACTAGATTTGGTTTGCTAATATTTTGTATAGATTGTTACATCTATGTTCGTAAGTAAGACTTGTCTGTTCCTCCCCCCGCCAACCCCCCGCTTTTTTCTGATTTTGATATGAAGGTTAAAAGTAGCTTTGTAGAAGGATTTAGGAAGCGTTCTTTTTCTGTTCTCTGGAGGAATTTGTGTAAGATGGTAATGTTCTATTTTGTGAAAATTTGGTAGAACTCTTTATATAAGCATTTTGATCCCTGCTTCTTAAAATTTGTGATTATAGGTCTGTTTAAGTTTCTCCATGTTTTTTTGAGTCAGTTTTATTTAGTTATATTTTCTGGGAATTTGTCCATTTTTGTCTTGTTTCAAATGCATTCACTAACATTAGTATTTTTTTATTTTTCTTATTGCTCTTGTATCTATTATTATCTCCTTTTTCATCCCAAATATTGATGGATTATTCTTTTATCCTTATTTTGGCTAGTTTCTTAATTTCTCCCATCTTCTTTCCTTGGGATATTCTTTACTTCCCTCAAGTTTATTCTTTTACGATTTCTGTTATAAATGAGTGTCAGATACCTAGTTAATTTTCAGCTTTTCAATTATAGGCACCTAAAACTTAAGTCTTCCTCAGCTTTTACTGTACACAATTTTGTATAGCCAACTAAATTTTTTTTTTTAAAGATTTTATTTATCCACAAGGGACAGAGAACAAAGCAGGCTCCGTGCAGGAAGCCCGATATGGGACTTGATCCCAGGACCCCTGGATTGCGTCTTGGGCCGAAGGCAGGCACTCAACTGCTGAGCCACCCAGGTGTCCCATCCAACTAAATATTTTTAAATATCCATTAGGATTTCTTCTTTGGCTCATAAATTAGAAACATTTTTTAAAGTTTCCAAACATACTGAGGTAATTTAACTGTATCTCATAGGTTCTAAGGTTTTGGCCCCTTCTCCCCCCACATTTTAATGCTTTATAATTAGCTGTGTCTTAAGAGTCTGTGATATATTTGTCTTTTGTTGTTGAATTCTACTTTAATTACATTGTGGTTTATATGTACTAATTTTGAAATTCCTTTAGATTCCCTTTATGACTTATTCCTGAGGTTATTTTTTTGTGAATGGTCCAAGTGAGCTTGAGGAGAATCCATGTTTTGTAATTGTTCTGAGTTCTATGTAGGTACAACCAAACAAGCTTTTAATTGTATTGTTTAAATCTTCTGTGTCTCTACATACTTGTCTGCATGCTCTGTCAGTACTGGAGTATTTTGAAATCTCTCATTATAGTGATGTTTTCTTGAATTTTCTTAAGAATTCTGTTGAATATATATTTGAAGCTCTTTAATTAGAAGCATACCTGTTTAGAATTGTGATATCTTCATAGTGAATTAAACTTTTTTTCATTATAAACTAATCTACTTTAGGTCCTGTAATATTTTTTGGTCTTTTTTTTTTTTTTTTTTAGATTTTTTTTAATTTATTCATGAGAGACAGAGAGGCAGAGACACAGGCAGAGGGTAAAGCAGTCTCCCTGCAGGGAGCCTGATGCAGAACACAATCCCAGAACCCTGGGATCAGAACCTGAGCCAAAGGCAGACACTTAACCACTGAGCCACTATTCTTGGTCTTAAAGTCTACTCTGTAGGTAGCTCAGCGTTTTTTGGTTAGTATTTGCCTCAGTAACTCTTCTGCTTTTCTTTTCCTTTCAGTCTTCCTGGGTCTTAAGTTGTTTGTTTTTGTTTTACTTCTGTTATTTTATATATATATATATATATATATATATATATATATATATATATATATTTTTTTTTTTTTTTTAAGTTCAATTTGCCAACATATAGTATAACACCCAGTGCTCATCCCGTCAAGTGCCCGCCTCAGTGCCTGTCACCCTGTCACCCTTAAATAGTTGATTTAAAATTTAGGATGTTAATCTCTTTTTATAGGTAGGCTTAGATTTTTTTAAAGGATTTTTGATATAGTTTCTGTTATCTTAATGTTATTTGTCTTTTTAAAAATTTTTTTTAATTTTTATTTATTTATTTATGATAGTCACACAGTGAGAGAGAGGGGCAGAGACATAGGCAGAGGGAGAAGCAGGCTCCATGCACCGGGAGCCTGATGTGGGATTCGATCCCGGTTCTCCAGGATCGCGCCCCGGGCCAAAGGCAGGCGCCAAACCGCTGTGCCACCCAGGGATCCCTAAAAATATTTTTTCTTGACGAGCACTTGGTGTTATACTCTATGTTAGCAAATTGATTTTAAATTAAAAATTTTTTTTCTTTGTATTTTTTAAAAATTAAAATATTATAATCTTTTGTTCAGTTATTTTCCTTCTACTAGTTTGGATTTATATATTCTGTTTTTGGTGGCTAACCTTGCAACTTGCCAGAAGTTACTTAGGAAAACCTAAAGTTAAATAGGCTTCTTACTTCCATACAAAATTATACATGGACCTTAGAACTTTTAGCTATAATCACCTCTTCCTTACATGCTACTATGGCCCAGGACTTTAGTATGGTCATGTTTAATACACAAATTAGATTTTATTTGCTTGTTTCTTTGTTCACTAACCCTTTTGTGATTATGGCCTTCTGAGAAAAGTTTTTTCTTTGTTGAAGTATCTTCTTCTTTTTTTTAAAGATATTATTTATTTATTTATCAGAGAGAGAGAGAGAATGAGAGAGAGAGGCAGAGACACAGGCAGAGGGAGAAGTAGGCTCCCTGCAGGGAGCCCAATGTGGAACTCGATCCCTGGACTCCAGGACTCCAGAATCACACCCTGGGCTGAAGGCAGGCGCTAAACCGCTGAGCCACCAGGGATCCCTTTTTATGTTTTTCTTGACTACCCTAAATATTAGCAGTAATGGTGGATCTGGAGGTATTATTATTATGCCTTTTCTAAGCTACACAGCAAGGGAAGTACATTCTTAGTCTTTCAGTGAAGGTCTTTTGAGTGACTTTCAGAATTTCTTTTTTTTTTTTTTAAGATTTTATTTATTTATTCATGAGAGAGACACAGAGAGAGAGAGGCAGAAGGCAAAGACCCAGGCAGAGGGAGAAGCAGGCTCCATGCAGGGAACCTGACGTGAGACTTGATCCTGGGACTCCAGAATCATGCCCTGGGCCGAAGGCAGGCTCCAAGCCACTAAGCCATCCAGGGATCCCCAACTTTCAGAATTTCCAGCATGTCACTAAGAGGAGGAGTTCATGTTTAAGAACTTAACTAAATTTTTGTCATGTATGAATGTGTCTGTATATTCCTGAAATCTATCTGTGATCCTAACTAAGATGAATGTTAAGGACAACAAAGAATCTGAAGTTTAGGTGTTGCTTGAAGATAGAATGCTTCACTCCTTGAATTGGCCAGGGGTTTAAGTTGTCTTTATAAGAATAATATAACTGAAAGGAGATCAAGAACCTGAAATGAAGACTTTTTATTTCAGACTACCCCAGTTCTCTGAGGCTACCTAAGACCCATATGAATGGTTATTGGAGCTCCTGATTCCCAAAGTTTTAATCCCTGAGATTGGAAGTAGCTCAAATTACCATATTTTTTGTTAACAGTTCAGAGAGTGGCAACAGTGTGAAAAGACTGAAATCGGACCCTGGCCCAGATGACAAGAGTCAAGGTAGGTGGCAGCTTCCATTTCACTATTCATAATACACATGAACCATAGTACAGGGCTGGACTGCATTGTATCTATGAAGGAATGCATGGATCTCTAAGCAAGCCTTTTTCTACCAGGCAGGACTTATAACCAACAGTATGTCAGCTGCCTTACCAACCAGTATGGTAGAAACCAGTGGAATTTGATAAATGACAATTGTGATCTCCCAGAAGTACTTACAAAGCCAAAGCCCTGCTCACAAAATGTTTTTTTCTGTCTCCCCCAAATGTCAAGTTTCTTGATTTCACCTGGATGGCAACCAGTGAGAGGTAGAATGCCTGGCTCTTGCTGATGGTTGGATTGGATTGAGGCTAGAAGCCTAATATAGTCTCCAGAAGTACACTTTCTTTGGTGAATACTTGTATGCAATCAAATCTGGCACTGTGGGGATCCCTGGGTGGCTCAGTGGTTTGGCGCCTGCCTTTGGCTCAGGGTGTGATCCTGGAGACCTGGGATCGAATCCCACATCAGGCTCCCTGCATGGAGCCTGCTTCTCCCTCTTCCTGTGTCTCTGCCTCTCTCTCTCTCTCTCTCTGTGTCTCTCATGAATAAATAAATAAAATCTTTAAAAAAAAAAATCTGGCACTGTGTTAAGTGGCACAAAGTTCTAAGTGAAAAGTGAGTGTTCTGAGGGCTGATTCAGGGATGAGAAATTCAAGAGTGTTTTTAGTTCTATCCCTGACTCTGTGGGATTGAGACTCTGTGCTAAACTCAATGGGTCATCTATAAAAGAGGGCTTACATTTATTTCTCTCTCAAAAAACAGTGGATATTTTAAAATAATGTATCTGGCAACTAACTGGAATTTAAATAAAAACTTTTTTTTTTTTTTTTTAAGATTTTATTTATTCATGAGAGACACAGAAAGAAAAAGAGGCAGAGACACAGAGGGAGAAGCAGGCTCCATGCAGGGATCCCAATGCGGGACTGGATCCCGGGTCTCCAGGATCACGCCCTGGGCTGCAGGCAGGCGCTAAACCGCTGAGCCACCCGGGCTGCCCTAAATAAAAACTTTTAAAAATGAAAAATAATATATCTGCTGAGCATCGGTAATGGTAGCTATTGCTAATAACTTTTTGCTCTTAGAGTTTATTTTTTTAAGAGAGGGAGATGGGGTGAGAAGGGGAAAGGGAGAGAGACAATATTAAAAAGAGAAGCAGAGAGACAGGCTGGGTGTGGAGCCCATTGTAGAGTGTGGAGCTGAACGTGAGCTGAAATCAGGAGTCAAAGGCTTAACCAAGTGAGCCATGCAGGCACCCCCTAGAATTTACTTTTAAAAAGAACATTGAGTGAAGAGTCCCCCTTCTACATATATATCCTCTTCCATCCAATTCTCCTTTCCAGAGGGAAACAGTATTATACATTTCTTAGGTATATATCCAGAGTTATTGTATGTATGTATAAGCAATTATATTCTTTTAAAATTAAGAAATGTTTTTATTATAGGTAGCTTAAAACATAGCTGGAGGTTGAGATAGGATAATGAACCCCATCATGTAGCTTCAATAATTTTTAACACCTATCCAGTCTTATTTATGTCTATTCAGCTGTAGTGTTTTGAGGCAAATACCAGACGTTATATTGTTTTGTCAGTAATTCTTCTATATGTATCCCTAAAAATAAGGGTTCTTTGTTTTTTTTAACATGATTACAATAACATCACACCTAAAATAATTACAGTAATTTCTAAATATTATTGGATAGCAAATTAGTATTCTTTTTCCCCAATTTTCTCATATTTTTTTTTCTTGAAAATTAAAAAAAAATCAGAATCCAAGCAAGGATCAGACATACATTGTATTTGGCCTATATGGCTTTTACAAAAATATTGATATATAATTCACATACCATAAAAATTCATTGTTTTTAAAGGACACAATACAGTGGTTTTTAGTATGTTCACAGGAATGTGTATTCATCACCACTATTTAATTCCAAAACGTTTTTATCACCCCAGAAAGAGGCCCCATGTCCCTTAACAGTGACTGCCCATTCTTCCCTCTTCCTAGCTACTGGCAACCACTTACCTACTTTTCTCTATGGATTTGTCTTTTCTGGACATTTCATATAAATGAAATCATGCAGTATGTGGCATTTTGTTTCTAGCTTCTTTTCACTTTACAATGATAGTGAAAATATCCATGTTGTAGTATGCATCCACACTTTTTACAGCTGATTACTATTCCATTGTGTGGTATGCTGCATTTTGTTTTGTCCAGTAATCAGTTGATGGGCATTTGGGTTGTTCAAATGGTTGTTTTTTGCTATTCTGAATGATGCTGCTATGAACATTCATGTATAAGTTTTTATGTGAACAACTATTTTCAGTTCTCTTAGGTAAATACCTAGGAATGGAATTTCTAGGTCATATGGTAACTGTGTTTGTATGGTTGACTTTTTGAGGAACTGTCAAATTGTTTTTCCAAGCAGCTACACCATTTCTACATTCTATTAGCAGTATATGAAGGTTCCAGTTTCTTTAAATCCTTATCAACAGTTGGTATTATCTTTTTTTATTCTGTTCATCTTTGTGAGTATGAAATGTTATCTCATTTCCCTAATGACTAATGATGAGAGCACCATGTACTTATTGGTCATTTGTATATCTTCTTTGGAGAAATATTTACTCAAATCCTGAGCCTATTTTTAAGTTGGGTTACTTGTCTTTTTATTGTTGAGTTGTCAGTGTTACAAATACTGCTGGTTGTATTTTCATTTTCTTGATAGAGTCCTTTGGAGCACAAAAAATTTAAATTTTGAGGACATCTAATTTATTTTTTCTTTGTTTTGCTTGTGCTTTAGGTGTCCTATCTAAGAAACCATTGCCTAATCCATGGTCATGAAAACTTACATGTTTTCTTAGTTTTATGGTTTTAGCTCTTACATTTTGGTCTTTCATCCTTTTCTTTCTTTTTAAAGATTTTATTTATTTATTCATGAGAGAGAGAGAGAAAGAGAGAGAGAGAGGCAGAGACATAGGCAGAGGGAGAAACAGGCTCCATTCAGGGAGCCTGACATGGGACTCGATCCTGGGTCTCCAGGATCACACCCTGAGCTAAAGGCGGCAACTAAACTGCTGAGCCACCGGGGCTGCCCTGATCCATTTTTTAAAAAAATTGTTTATGTATTCATGAGAGACACAGAGGCAGAGATATGTGCAGAGGGAGAAGCAGGCTCTCTATGGGGAGCCTGATGTGAGACTTGATCCCAGGACCCTGGCATCATGACGTGAGCCAAAGGCAGATGCTCAACCACTGAGCCACCCAGGTGCCCTGTGATCCTTTTTGAGTTATTTTTTGTGTATGATTTGAAGTAGGGATTCTTTTCATTCTGTATGTATATCCAGTTGACCCAGCAACATTTGTTGAAAAGACTATTTTTTCAAAACTGAACTTTCATGGCACTTTTGCTGAAAATCAGTTGACCAACATGTATGGGTTTGCTTATTAAATTTAAATAATTTAATAATTTAAATTATTTAAATTTAATAATTTAAATATTTTATTCATTTATTTGAGACAGAGAGTGAGAGTACACTTGGGGAGGAGGGTTAGAGGGAGAGGGAGAAGCAGACTCCCTGCTGAACAGAGAGCCTGATGTGGGGTTCAATCCCAGAATCCTGAGATCATGACCTGAGCAGAAGCCAAACGCTTAACCAACTGAAGCCACCCAGGTGCCCAAAGGGTTTATTTAAGCTAGACTTCTCTTTTCTCTTCCGTTGATCTATGTTTTCTGTCCTTATGCCCTTACGACACAGTCTTCTTGATTGCTATAGTCTTGTAGCAAGTTCTGAAATTGGGAAGTATGAGTCCTCCCAACTTTGTTCTCTTTCAGGGTCATTTTGGTTATTCGAGGTCTCTTGCATTTCCATATGAATTTTGGGATCAACTTGTCACTTTCAATAAAAAAGGCAGTTGGGATTTTGATGGGGATTATTTGAATCTGGTGATCAATCTGGGAATATTGCTATCATATGGCATCTTTACAATGGGCTATCATGTCTCATTTGACCTATAAGAAGTTCTTCCTTTTTATTTTATATATTTTTAAAGATTTTATTGATTTTTTTCATGAGAGACACAGAGAGAGAGAGGCAGAGACATAGGCTGAAAGAGAAGCCAGCTCCCTGCAGGGAGCCTGATGTGGAACTCAATTCTAGGACTCCAGGATCACAACCTGAGCCAAAGACAGTTGCTCAACCACTGAGCCACCAAGGTTTCCTTATGTTCTATTTTTTTAAAAAATTTATTTATTTTAGAGAAAGAGATTATGAGAAAGAGCTCTCATGCAAGTTAGGGTAGGGGTAGGGGTAGAGGGGGAGAGAAAGAATCTCAAGCAGACTCCTCATTAAGCCTAGAGCCCAATGCAGGGATCGATATCATGACCCTGAGATCATGTCCTGAGCCAGAATTAGGAGTTGAATGCTTAACTGAACCACCAGGTACCCCTATCCTATTTTTTATGATGAATATTTAGATTGTTTCCATTTTTTCTCTGTTATGGTATTTAACTTTGTATGTGCATCATTTGTCACTTTCATGATATATTAAGTTAAATACTTAAAAGAATTACTAGGGCAGAGAGGATATATATTTGTAATTTAGATAAATATTGCCGTGGGACACCTGGGTGGCCCGGGATTGAGTCCCACATCAGGCTTCCTGCATGGAGCCTGCTTCTCTCTCTACCTGTGTCTCTGTCTCTCTCTGTTTCTCTCTCTCTCTCATGAATAAATAAAATCTATAAAAAAAAAAAAAAAAGCCACTGGGACTCCTGGGTGGCTCAGCGGTTGAGCATCTGCCTTTGGCTAGGGTTGTAATCCTGGGGTCGGGCTCTTTGCAAGGAGCCTGCTTCTCCCTCTGTCTATGTGTCTGCCTCTCTCTCTGTGTCTCTCGTGAATAAATGAATAAAATCTTAAAAAAAAAAAGGATAAATATTGCAAAATTACCCTGAAAAGAAGTTATCCCAGTTTATATTCTTATAGGAGCTCCATTTCACTGATGTCTTTTTAATGTATAGAAAACTTTTAAACTGGCTGCTTAAGTAGGATTAAGTGTATATTGTGTTTGTGTACACATACGTATATAAAACTTTATAGAAATCTTAAATGTACTTCAACTAGTTAGCCAGTAGCCCTGTATCTGGTACTCAGTTCCTTGTAGGAATTATTCGCATCAGTCAGTAGAAAGGAAAACTTGTGTGGTTTTTTTTTTTAAACTATCTCAGGCAGACACCATGTTTCAGAGCCACCTTTTAAAATCTTTGTCATCCCCTTCCATTCTCACAGCAGCATTCTTACAGCTGGACATGAAATATCCTCTTTTGCTGGAAGCTAAGGCCCCACAGGAAGAATATCTCCTGAAAGCTTGCTTGAGAGTCTTGTCCTTGGCAGTAGAAAGCTTTGCCCCTTTAGTCCTCCCAGAAGATACTTCTGTGACCCTAGTAGAGATTCAGACTTCCCCCACTGGAAGCTCAGACTTAAGCTCCAAGCAGAGCCAGTGAATGAATGCACAGTTGGTCCCATTGACTCTCAAGTCACGCATCTGTTTGAATCCCAAGAACATTTTCTATTAGTAATTTTCGGTATTAATTTGGTATGACAGCGTGGTCTTGCAAATGCAGAAGTTGGCAGGAAACTTCACCAAATGGGTGAGATCAGAGGGCACCATTTTGTTCTCTTTGGACAGTGTAACTATTTTTGGAATGAAATTTGTCAGAATTGCAGTCTCTTTTCTTTCTTGAAACCTAGATTATTGGGAGATTTGGTCTTTTGGCTTAAACTCTGCTGATGCCACCGTGGTCCAGATTCTTTGGTTTTGTTTCTTTTTTTTTTTTTTAAGATTTATTTATTCATTTAAGGGGGGGAGAGGCAGAGGAGAGAGACTCTCAGGTAGACTTCCTGCTGAACGTAGAGCCCAATGCAGGGCTTGATCTCATGACCTGATCATGACCTGAGCTGGAATCTAGATTGTTCGGGAGGGTCCTTGAAATACTTAATAAAATGACATCTCATTGAACAGCTTCACATAAATTACTTTTCTGAGTGACTGATTCATACCCTTATACCAGGCTTTTTTTTTTTTTTTTTTTTAACAACCAAATATTTCTAATAGAATACTGAAAGTGTCACTATATTTGTGAAAATAATCAATGAATGTTCAAGTAATGAATGGTATACGGTTTGATGTTTTGTCCTTAGTTTTCACCACTACCACCCCTAAATTTAGCTATTTGTAATGAAATTTGGTAAAATGTCTTTAACACATCGTGAATACTGATCTGCTCTGTGCGAGGCCTCATGCTGAATGCCCAGGGGACAGAGAGGTGAAAAAAGAGCCCTTGCCCTCAAGAGGCTTACAGTTAGAGAATAAGACAAGCAGTCCTCATCATTAGACTGTCCATTCTTTTATAGCCTTCCTGGCTGTAACACAGGGACACCCTTGGGGTTAGAGAATGTGACACTATTCCTCTCTAAGTAGATGATGATGCTCTTTGAACTTTTGCTTTACTTTTCTAAAAAAGTATCTGAGGTAGTATATGCACACAATAGGAAATTCAAAACAGAAAAAAGAAATGGAGTAAAAAGTTAAGTCTCCTCTGTTCCCCAGCCACTCAACTGACCTCCCCAAGGCAATTGTATATATTGACTCAGTTGTTATCATGCGTGTCTTTGGGTATGTCCCCTCCCCACAGACCGTAGCTTACACATACCCTTGCCTCTTTCATGGAGCATAGTATCTTGGAGATCATTCCATACCAGAAAACAGAGGCTTTACTCTTCTTTATGGTTGAATAGATCCCCTCTTAACCTTTTGGTTGCTGCTATCAACAGTGCTACAGGGAGTGTTCTCATTTGTACCCTATTTAAGTTTGAAGGACGTGGCCAAACTGCCCTGCATTTCCTCAGCGACATATGAAGATGCATATTCTCCATACGTTACCTCCTTATAGATTGTTTATTCTCCCAAGTTTATGCTTTTTTCAAATGCTGAATTTTTTTTTTTGAGATTTTATTTATTTATGAGAGACAGAAAGAGAGAGACAGAGGCAGAGACAGAACAGAGGGAGAAGCAGGCTCCCTGCAGGGAGCCCGATGCGGGACTTGATCCCGGGACTCCAGGATCACACCCTGGGCTGAAGGCAGGCGCTAAACTGCCGAGCCACCCATGGATCCCCTAGGTGTCCCAATTTTTTTGATTCCTATTTGGTTTAACATTTTTTACTCTAACTGGCCTTTAACCTTGGCCTAGTCATTTGGCTTCCCTCCACAGTAAAATGGAGGTTACCTACACATCAGGTTGTCGTAGTGATTGAGGCTGGAAACATTTGGAGGCAATGAGAAAGGTGGAGTAGGGGCCTTAATTTTTCCTTTCACCATCAAGTCCCCACATTCCCTAGATTGAGGCGTTTCCCATCCCTGAGGTACTGCAGTGGCTCTGGGTTTCCCAGGACAGAAAGAACCCTAGCCACTTGGTCACATTCTGCACCATCTTAAAATGTTCTCTGAGCATGGCTTCAGTTTTTGCAATGGTAAAAAGGCATGGAGCCACCTGATGTGGATGCCAGTAGTGTTGCCTTCATACAGTGGTCAGGCCTTCACTGTAAAGCGCCGGGTGAAGTGCGTGAAGTGCCTGGTGCATGGAAAGTACGCTGCCAGCTCTGGGAAAGGTGGTGAAATCACAGCCCTTCCTCCTGTCTTGCAGAAGCCCCGTCCTGCGTGTCTCTTGGCAGCACATCCCTGAGTGCCCCTTCCATCCACTGCCCGTCCGCTGCAGTCTGCATCGGCATCCTCCCAGGCTTGGGCGCCTACTCCGGGAGCAGTGACTCTGAGTCCAGCTCAGACAGTGAAGGCACTATCAACGCCACTGGCAAGATTGTCTCCTCCATCTTCCGAACCAACACCTTCCTCGAGGCCCCCTAGCTCCTGTGTCCTTCAGAGCTCCTGCCCAAGAGTAGACCGGATGGTTCGTTCTGCCTCCGGGTATTACCTCCCTCGGAACTCCTTTGCCCGCTTCCTGTGCACACCATGACGTTTTTAACCTTATCTAAAAGTGTGCCAGAATCTACCTGTGGCCCAGCTTGTGTTTGGTTTCTTTCTACTCCAGTGCAGATGTCCAAACCTGTCCTGCCACCTCCTTCCTCACTGCTGCGGTGGGGGCCCGGGCTCAGCAGAAATTCCACTGAAAATGCCCTGGGAACACAGGCACCCGCTGGTGTGCCAAGTGTTTGGATTGTGTTGCTTCTTGTTTTCTTCTTTTTTTTTTTCTTGCCCGACAGCACAGAGAAGCAAGGGCAGTTATTGGACAGGTATCATTTAAACTTTCGATTCTAGCTGAACACACCATGTGGTTGTACTGCGTTGTGGAGCATGTCAGGGGGTGGGGGGAGGAGGGGCCCAGGTGATGAACTGGTGCGCTCCTTTGGAACTAACCAATTCTTGATGTTGTGTGATTAAGTAAAGATTATAAACTACATCTGCCGGGGGTGTCACTTAACGCTTGTCACTCATTGTGAAGTTTTTCTTTATTCTTCCTTCTCCTTCTCCTCCCCCCATTCAATGCCACCTAAGACCCTAAACCTTAAGGAGACAAACATAGATCTTATTTCATCATGGCCAGAAAGCAGAAGTGCTGGTAGGGATATAGACAAGATGACCTATTTCTAGTAGCATCTGGAATCCTGAGTGCCAACCATTGGGACACATCTGCATTATCTGACTCGACTCTGCTGTGTCGAGGCCCCTCTCCGTTTGGTACGTTTATAGTTGGGGCTTCTAACTGTGGGAGCCCTTTCTGGCCCAAAGGTGCTGCCCTGTCCTTTCCTCCCCCCTGCTCCTCTTCCTTCCCACACAGGGCAGCTTCAAGGCTGTGAGCAGCCAAGACCTAGAGATACAGAGAAGGCAGGCAGGCAAAGGGAGGCAGAGGCTCTCCCTTCAGGGCAGAGGGAGATGAGGTATGAAGGCCTTAAGGATAGAGGGAGGCATGGGCTTTAAAAACAAACAAAAAAACCCGTAGGCTCCTCTGCTTCAGGAGAATGAGTCTGTACAGTTCTCTCTTCCTCTGGGCTCCTACGTCAATTGTTTCTACTTCTTTGGGTGTGAGACAGAGAGAGACACACACAGAATGTGTTGACACTGTGATGCTGGCAGGCAGAGCAGCTACTCATTTTTAATGTGGGCAGAGAGGCCCCTGGATCTCCTCCAACCCACTGCTTTTCCCCTTCCAGTGCAGTGACACTCTGGTGCCCAGTAGCAGATGGTGGCTTCCCTTCACCCGTAAGTGATGCCTTGTAAATCCTTCCTTTTTCCAGGGCCACTTATGCTAATTGTTGCTGACTGGCAGCACAGCCATATCAGCTCCATCCTAACAAACAGTACCATTAGGTAAAACTGTGTAGGCACCTTCTGCTTCTCTGCTCCATTGTTCCTGCGATTGTGCTGTCATTCTTACAGCACTTACCAGAGCAACTTCGTATCATTTTGGAGGCAGACTGAGGAGTCAGAGTCACCATCTCTATGTGGTTTGACTTTTAAGCCATCACTATGCCTCATGGCCTCTGTTTTTGTTGGGGAAAAAGGTTATAGGGATTAAAACTGTACATTAACTTGAAAGCTAATCCACCTGTCAGGGAACAAGATCTTGCTTTTCCCTTACTGGATCTTGCATTCCCACCTCCCTCCCCATCTACTATAACAGCTAGATTGTATTAAAGTTGAGGCTCCTCAGATGGAGATTTCTAATCTGTGGTGTCACAGGAGAGGCTGAGAGTCATTGGTGATCTTGTCATCATGTTCATTGTTCCTGGTGGTGTAGAGATATGGAGAGGAATGGAGATGGTGTAGAGGTATGGAGAGGAATGGAGACACACGTCCTGTAGAACCGTGACTAGCAGGGCAGGACCTGGTCTCCTTGGTAGAGGAAGCAGCCTTGAAAAGCATCTGGTATAGACAGTGTGGTTCAAACCCAAAGAAGGATAGAGGAAAAACAGGGACTGCTTTAATCCCTAAAGTGCAGCCCTCGGACCTTAATAAATTAATTGGGGTTTTATAACTAGGTAGTAAAGGCTAAAGACAAAGTGTGTATGGGGGAGTTGCTTTAAACTGATTGCATTGTCCTGAGTGGTAGTATTCGTACAGCTCTTAAACCAGGCAGGGGAGAAAGCCTATTGCCAGTTCTTTCTGGATTATCTATCCTGTGTCCCACTATACCCTCTGAACCACTTCTACTTTTCAGCCCTGTTACCCACTTTGGTGGGGAGAAAGCATAAAATTCAAAATATCCATTTGTCATCATAAAAAGCAGGGGAGGTGATGTGACTGGACCTGGAGAAGTGACTGGCAATCTGCTTTCATATGCCTTCCCTGGTCTCAGGACCAAGGAGGAGAGACCAGCTGGCTTCAGGCTCATGTTTTTTTTTTTTTTTTTTTCTTTAAGATTTTATTTATTCATGAGAGACACAGAGAGACAGAGACATAGCCGTAGGAGCCTGATGCAGGACTCAATCCCAGGACCCGGAATCACACCCTGAGCTGAAGGCAGATGCTCAACCACTGAGCCACCCAGGTGTCCCTCAGACTGGAAGTTGGTCCCCAAATGAGGTGACCTGGGCCAGCTCTTTGCATCCTTGTTCCTTCCACTCTCCACCTTGTTCTTCCCTTCTGGCTACCTCCTTTCTACCCAAGACAAGCCGCTTTTGCCCAAGGCTTCCTTCACTGCTTCTGCTTCTCCCTGGGAACTAAGCATAGTTCCCCCTTCCCTGGATATACTGTAGTGGTTATGAACTTAGAACCAGACCTTTACTAGCTGGGTCAGTTGGGCAAGGTCCTTAATCTCTCTAGGCCTCCATTTCATCCTTATAAATAGGAATAATGATACCAACTTTCTAGTGAGGGTGAAAGAATCTGGATTAGGTACTTGGTGTGGGATCTGGCACAGAGTGCTCAGTAACAGTAGCCATCCTCAGTAGCCCTGTTAACTATTGGCTTTCCATTTCTGGGTAGGGTATCCAGAGCTTCTGTTAGTGGTGATTTATGATGGGTCTTCCCATCCTACTGGCATTCCTCAGTTGCAGCTAGAACATTGACATGATGAAGGGTCAGATCTGGTCGTCAGAGCTACAACCAACAGCTTCTGCTGTATGCTTCCCTCTCAGCTAAATGTTAATTGCTTAGGCACACCCGGTTCCTTGGCTCGGGTGTCCTACTCGTGGGTATATGGCTCAGCTGTTGTCTTAAGCCCCTTCCAGAAAAACAAAAAGGAGAGCTCAGTGGCAATGCACCATCATTTGGACCTGAGTCTTGTCTTGATTTTTTGGCGTGCCCAGCCTACTTACGCATAACAGTATGGAATGTAAGTTCTGCTTAGTGGGAGGCTAGAATCTTGGCAACATCCTTGTAGTCACAGGGTGAACACAAGCCAGCTGCACATTCATGCTTTAAAGTGATGCTGGCAAGGGCTGGCATTTTGCTCCCTTACCTGTTGGAGCAATGGTTTAGGGAGAATGGGAGTGTCACAGCAGTGACAGGCAGGATGTGGCCCAGCCTCAGAGCTTCACAGAGAAGGGCAGCAAAACCCAGAGACAACCATCACCTTGAGCTATTGGCTGGGCCTCACCCTTACTATTTCAGTAATAAGCACATAATTGTGCCTTATGTGGATTTGTTGCATTCACTCATTCCGTACCGAGGGCCTGCTATGTGTGTGCCTGGCACTGTTCGGGACATTTGTGGATTATTTTTGCAGACTGCAGTGTCTTTCATCCTAAAAAAAAAAAAAAAGTCCTGTGAAGCAGCCCTTCTCTACCTTTTATAGAGAAAATTGAAATTCATAGTGGTTTAGTGACTTGCCTGAGGTTGCACAGGTAGTTGACAGAACCAGAATTTTAATTAGAGCCTTTAAGTCTGGCTTTCTATGGTTTTAGTGAAACTTTTAAACAAATGCTATTGCCCAGGCCTCGGCAGTAGTGATGCAAAGGTGAAAGGATCTTTTCAATTTCCACGTTCACTTTTCAGCTTGCTATACCCATGTGCCAAGAATCAGCATCACCAAGGCTCCATTTGTTTTTATTGAGTTTTATTTTTTTAAAGGTTTTATTGACAGCACAAGCAGGGGAAGTGGCAGGGCGATTGAGAGGGAGAGGCAGGGAGTCTGATGCGGGGCTCCATCCCAGGACCCATCCCAAGACCCTGGGATCATGACCTGAGCCAAATGCAGACTCTTAACCAACTGAGCCATTCAGACACCCTTACTGAGATATTGACATTAGTTTCCGGTGTATAGTTTATTCAGTATTTGTATGTGTTGCAAAATTGTCCATCCATGTTTCTTGTGATGAGACTTTTAAGATCTATGCTTTTGGCAGCTTTCTTGATATACAGTATAATATTATTATTAACTATAGTTACCATGCTGTACATTACATGCCAGGACTTATTTTGTTTTTCTTAAGTGGTGATTGGACCTGGTCAGGAGTTTGGGTGCATTCCTTTCCCCTGTGAACTTGAGTCCATTGGGAGAGGGCTTGCTTGACTGATCCACCCAACCTGAGCAGAGAAGGGGGAAGAAACAAGAGATGTTGGGGTCTCCTCCCATAGAGCCTAGAGGTGAGGGCCATGGCCACCACACTTGAGGTAGGTGGTCCATAAGAGTTTGAGCATTTGGGATGGACCCCAGCACAAGGCGGGGACTCGACCATAACATGGCCCCATATGTCCATCTTCCCCAGTTTTACTGGTCTGGCAAATTCCTCCCATGGAGAGGTGTAAGGGAGAGGTCTGCATGAGAAGTGGTCCCCCACAGTATACCTATCCTGTGAGGGCTAAGGAAGGGATGTAGGGCTGGGACGAGAAGGCTGCTCCCCTTTAGAGACCTCTGGTCAATCACAGCTTGACAGATTAGGGGGTATAGCTCAGGAGTAGAGTATTTGACTGCAGAACTTGACAGATTATTCCAGGATGGGTGGGGATGAGACATCCAGCTAGACTCACTTGAGCTACTGAACAGCAAATAAGCAGACTTGTGTTATTGTTTTGACTAACACCCAGTCTTACAGGTGGCCGAAGCAAGGTTTAGGCAGAAACTGAAGGAGCCAGATGCACTTGTCCTGGGATTCCATCCAATGGCCCCTGGGCCATTATGTGGTGATTCCCAAAGGTCCTTGGGGAAACGGGGCTCCACGCAGTCCTGCAGCCCTCTCCAAAGTGAAGGTACCCCTAAAGAATATTTCAATTGACTTCTGGTGTCCACAGAACCAGCAGGAGCATCAGAAGCTCAGGATGAACCTCTCCCTCACTCTCACCAGATACACTGGTTCCTGAGCCTGCCAGGCACCTGGAGGTAGGAACCTGTCTGGTGCATGCCTGGGTCTAGCGGGTCCCAGTGAGAATGACTGTCCTGGGAGTAGGTCAAGGTCATAGACCTCCCAGGCTCAGGGGAGAGAAAGGACAAATTCATTAGCAGCTTGAGTAGACTCCCTTGCCAGAGTCAAAGGAAGGTGCTGTGGAAGAAGTATGGGCTGTGGAATGGGGCAGATCTGGATGTAAGTTCTGGCTCTGCCTCTAATGGGTCTGGTTAGTTTCTCTGCTTGTTTCCTCATCTCGGAAATGGGCATAGGCAGAGGCTATAGGCTTTTGGAAGGGTTATCAAGATTATGCCTATAAAGCTTGTAATGTGGAGCCAGAAATATCCCTTAGTAGAACTGTTGGTTGTTACTGGTTACATAGAAGCCTATGGCATGGGGGCTAACAGAAACTCCAAGGGGGGAGGTAGACCAGAGAGAAGGTTGTGTTATGTGGAGGAGAGGAGAGAATTGGGAGGACCCTGAGAGTGAACCCTGGTTGGCTTCATGAAGTGGGGCCTGAGCCAGGGCGAGGTATGCTCTAGAAACGAACGATAGTTGTCAGCAGGGACACAAGCTACCCTTCTTAGTGTCCTGTGGGCAAAGAGGTTCTCATATACTGCAGACCACAGAGCATACATATCCCAATGCCTGGGAGGCCTGTGAGAGGAGCAAACGGGTGGCAGCGATGGCTAACCTGTATGTGTACACCTCAGGACAGAGTGTAGAGTAAGAGGAGGAAGGTGGGGTGCCATGCAGTGGCTGGACTGAGGACTCCAGGACTGGTGTAGGCTCTGCAAGGGCTACAGTTGCTGGTGGTGGCTTGGGGAATTTTATCCATCCACAAATACCTATTGAGCATGTGCATCGTACCAAGTTCTGTGCCCGTTTAACAGCTATTATTGTTTGCAGGGAACAAGTGCCCCCAGGTAGAAACGATTGCACCAACTTGCTGGGGGAAAGAGGTTTTTAGGTTTCCTTCCCCAGATCAGTGAGCCCATCAGGTCCCGGCCAAGGAAGGAGCTGACACAGGGACATCTGAAACTGCTTTATTACCCTGAGTATAACAAATAGAACACAGTCACAGTATAAAAACAGCAGGAAGTAGGTGCAGGCAACGACACAATGTATGCACTGGGGACACGCGTCTTTCAGGGTCTGCAGCTAGTTACTTGGAAAAAGCCTGTTAGGATTGTAAAAATTTTCTCTTTAATAACAATAATTCCACTAAAATTATACAAAGTACATTCAATACTTAAGGGTAGGGAGGAAGCCAGTTTGGCCCAGAAGCATCATCAGTCGACTCCAACAAAGGAAGCCCAGCTGGGCTGGGGGAAGTTGGGGGTGGAGGTCTGGTTGTAAAAAATAAAAATGTGGATCGGTTAAAAAAAAGGCCACCCACGAGGAAGCAGGGTGAGCGTGCACGTTCCTGGAGAGGGCGGGAGGCCCAGCCGGCATGCTGCTGCTGGACACAGGCTGGTGCTCAGGCGGGCTCCGAGTTGGTAGGGGGCAGGTTTTTATGCTTGAAATACTGCACAACTTGTTGAGGCAGTTCCGCCAGCACAGCTTTGGCCAAGGTCTCTTTTGCTGCCTGCGGGGCCGAGGGTGAGGTAGAGAGGGAAGAGAGGAAGAGTTACTGGAAGAAAGTAGCAAGGGGCACCATGCCCAGACAGCAGTGAGAGAAGGTGTCCCCAAGGGACAAAATCAGGGCTGAGGACCATGACTGTCTATAATTCGTGTCCCTTGTCTCAGCCCGGGGCCTGAAATTCCACTACAAGTAGTGCTTTCCTTTACGTGAAGTTAACTCCTACAATGAGCACTTTGAGAGGCCCGGGAGTCACATTTTAGGATGAACTGGTCTGTGGGAGGCTTTTCAGGGAAAGAGACAGTGGAGAGGAGTGGCACAGCCTACTCACCTGGCAGACATTTTCTGAGCACCTTCTCAGCCTGTATAAATGGGCCAGGACTGTCTGGCTCACTGCTGAATGCTCAGCCACAGGCTAGCTGTGGGGAGGTGCTCAGTGTCCTGGGCATGAATGGCAGTGCTGAGGCCTGGCATCAGTCCTCAGGAAGCTAAGGCTCCAGAGGAAGGAGTTGGACCGTCTCAGGCAAACTCAGAGGGCACCGGGCAGAGTTGTGAGCACCAATGGGTATAAAACTAAGTGAGAAGTTCTTCCTAGGACTGGCTTGTAGGATCAGAGCCACAGAACCCCAAGAGGCCCCATGGCCAAGGAAGCCAAGGTCTGGAGAGGTCAGGGACTTGCCCAAGGCCATGCAGTAAGCTTCTGGTTAAATAAGAGTTGGGCCCCTGGGTGACAGTACAGGGGTGGCCTTTAAGACTGCTCCCTCTGGGATCCTGGTGGGCCCAGGTGCCAGGGCTATGACCTGTGGGCACCCCTGGGGTCACCTGCAGATAGGCCCAGAGCCACCTCCAGGGACAAGGTGGGACCACCAGTGTCTGCGGATCCTAAGACGGGCCTTGCTTCCTATCTGTGAAGGAGACTGGTTGAGGTGTGACTATCATGAAAGCCTCTCTCACCATTGGGTTTTTGCTCTCAGCAACACGTCCCAAGTCCCGCCCCCCCCGCCCCCTCCCCGCCCCATCCGCCAGTCTGCCTGGAATGCTTTGCCCTGCATGGATAACTCCAACTTCTGGTTCAGAACCTCCGTTGGAGGGCAGGGCCTCCATGAAACCCTGTCCTGAAGCCCCAGTCTGGATTGAGCACTACTCCCTGGGTTCCATGAGCTTGCTGAAGCCAGTAGGGCCTCATCTGGGGGCAGGCTCTCAGGCAGCACACAGTCAATGGAGCAGTGTGTAGAGGAGCCTCAGGTTAGGCAGACTTTCATCTTTATTAGCTATAGTCACTGGGGTCCCCCAAGCGCCCCCTTCCCAGACCAGGCCCACACTCACATTACGGAACTCTCGGAAGGGCACAAACTGCACAATGTCACGGGCTGCCTCCTCCCCTGTGTGGGAGCGCAGTGTGCGGCTGTCCCCATCTAGGAACTCCATGGCGGCGAAGTCGGCGTTGCCCACGCCCACAATGATGATGGACATGGGCAGCTTGGAAGCCTGCACCACGGCGTGGCGCGTCTCCTCCATGTCACTGATGACGCCATCCGTGATGATGAGGAGGATAAAATATTGCTGCGGAGAGGACACAGGTGCTCTGAAGCCTCTGGTCCCCCTTCCCCCGCCTCCCCCAAAACACCCTGACCCTTGGGAGGAAGGCCACTCCTCTTCCCAGCTGTAACCAAATCCCAGTCCCCTCCCCCTCAGCACTCCACCCTTACAGGGTAAACCCTGGCCTGTTCACAGCCCAAGCACAAACTGCTCTCTTCCTCCTGCCCTGGCTGTTAGCTCAGACTCTGCAGCTCAGAGTCCTGAACTCCAGGCCCAGCCCTGCCAGGCATTGTGCTGTGGGACTCTGGGCAACTGACTGAAGTTGTCATGTCTCGGCTTCTGCATCTGCAAGGTGAGAGTTGCTGTACCCCTTAGGACATGCCTGCCTCACGGCAGCTCTCTGTGACCTGGTGGTTAAGCGCGTTCCCGGCCGTCAGGCCCACAGCTGGGGAAGGAGGCATGTTCCGGATGACTCGGGGACCAGCCTCCCCTTCTCTGCTCCACTCACACCAAATACCTACAACCTGCTCCTTCCCTGTCAGCACAGCGGGCCTCAGATAGCCTGCCGGTCACCAGGCCAGTGCTTCTGGGACTGTAGGATTCTGCTGCCGGTTTAGTGGACTTGGAGTCACACAGCATCGAGTCACAGTACTAGTTCTGCACAAAGTGTACCCAGGACAGTCTCTGTTCGGTTCTAGTCTGCCTTTAAGGCCTGTCATTTGCTCACCCTCCTTATTCACAGGTGGGAAGCACAGAGCTTCAGGGGACCACAGTCTAGCTAGACTTCAGTACCAGACAGTCTGCTGTGTTTATTTTTACCATTACTCTGTATATATGGCAAGTGGTAACTTTTCACTTACAGTGGGCTCTACAGTTTCTTTATCAAATTACTAAAAATACTGAATAATTAGTCTGGGGATGCACAGCCATAGCAGAAACTGTGAACGGGGGCAGGGTGGGCACATGAGGTTCGGGAAGGCTCTGGGGATGGTCTGGGTGGAGGCCCCCACATTCCAAGCAGGCCGAGGCCTTAGTGTCAACTCAGTTCTGTCAGCACCCTTTGGTTCCCTTTTTGAATGTAGTTTTCCCTATCAGTAAACAGAAAGCCCTACATGGCCCTAATATTGAGGTGTTTGCCTTCTAGTCTGATTTTCTGGGTCTCAAAAGAGGAAAGAGGGCGGGCAGCCCGGTGGCTCAGCGGTTTAGCGCCGCCTTCAGCCCAGGGCCTGATCCTGGAGACTCGGGATCCAGTCCCAGGTCGGGCTCCCTGCATGGAGCCTGCTTCTCCCTCTGCCTGTGTGTCTGCCCCTCTCTCTCTCTCTCTCTCTCTCTCTCTCTCTCTCATGAATAAATAAATAAATACATTTTAAATTAAAAAAAAAAAAAAAAGGAAAGAGGGGCCCAAACCAGTCAAGGTCTTGGAGGGCAGAACCAAGCCAGACCTAGGTCAGCACCTGGCCACCTTCTCACCCAGCAAAGCCATTTGCTCCCTAGGGAACATACAGAGGCTATAAGTTCAGCCCCCTAGGATGCCCTGCTCTTCTGTTTGTCCCCACACAGCCATGGAAGGAGCAGGTGAGCTGCTTGGAGGCCCAGACCTGCCATCCTAACCCCTCTGCTCCCAGCAGGAGTGGCAGTGTAGCACCTCCTGCACTGTGTCTTTAAGAGACCAAGCCCTCTGTGCTGGGGATACCTGTTGCTATGGAGATGGCAGCCTGGATCCCTGCAGTGGAGGGCAGCGGCTGTCAGCCCCCCTTCCTATGGTTGGGGGGCCTTATAGGCCTATTTATACCCTTGGCCCCCCCACAGCCCACCATCATTCTACCATCCCTTCCAAAAGCGGCTCTCTAACTGCACTTCCATCCCGCCAGAAAGTCCAGGGCAGGATTTCCAGGGCACCTAAGCTGGCAGGAGGGAAGGCGCTGAAGGTCCTGGCAAGGAGGAGGGAAAGAATGCCTGGTGTAGTCAACAGGTTCCCCACTTGGTGTGGGATGGTCTCCCACCCCCGCCCCTCCCGATGCAGCCCTCCTAGTTCTCCCGTGAGTCAGCCACACATCGAGGGGATTGGAGCCTCAGGCCTGGGTCCCCCCAGGCCTTGGAGCCTTCTTCCCAGGGAGGTGGGCATACACAGGTCTGGGTTCCTGCAGGACCTCAGGCACCAGCCGACAGGGTGAGAAAGTGTCTCACTACACACTACAATGCATAGACCCTCCTGCTATCCTCACGCTGTGATTCCTGTTTTAGAAATGAGGAAATGGGCTGAGAGGGGATTCAGTGACTTGCTGGGAACCGATACAGTCTAAGATTCAAACAAAAGCTTGGCTGTCTCCAAAGCTGGGGCTCTTTCCACAGTGTCCTCCCTCTGTTACCCCCCTCTTGTGGCCTGGCCTCTCTAATAATGCACCCTGGTATGCAGGAGCTTTCCAAGCCCTCTTGCCTCATTGTCATCCCGAATGTCTCAGAAGCCCAGAAAGAGCCAGAGCCACAGCACTGGACATTAACCCTCACTCCTGTGCAGTCAGCCACAATACGCGCGACCATGTGCCCGATCTCAGCTTCTGCCCAGCTGGGCTAGCCTTGGCAATGGACATGTAGCTAACAAGTCCTGCACTTCTCGCCCACCCCAGACAGAGCCAAGGTTGTCCAGAAGCCTCTATATTCCACTGCAGCCCCCCCACCCCAAGACAGAAATGGGAGGGGGCTATGGACGAGGAGAACGAAGGGCAGAATTGGGCAGGGGGAGGTGGGAAAGGCTCTGTTGTCCCCACAGACAACCCTGGTCTCCCCTGCCCTCAAACTTTCACAGTGCTCCACACCCTTCTTGGTTCCCTTCCTCCTGCCTGGCATACCCTTCCAGCCACAGCTCCAAGACCCATCTGAGCATCTACATCTCTGTCTCAAGCAGGTGGAAGGCCCTTTCCAGCCTCAAGCTCCGCCTCCCCTGCCAGCATTAACCCCTGGGGAGGTCTCCTCTGGATACTCCTCTACCTCCCCACACCCTGAGTGCTCCTCAAGGCAGCCCCTTGCACTCTCTTCTGCATCTCTCAGGTCTGGCACCCTGTCCCTGCTCCAGAAACACAGCCAGTCACCATCAGGTCCAACCGAAAATTGAAGCACCCAACCCAGCTCAAGGATGGAGTATCTTTTGTCTCTACCCAGAGGTTCTTCAGGCTTCTGGGATGGCAAATAGCTACTTCCCCTAAAGCATTTAGCATGTGATCAGATTTATAAGAAATCAACCACAACAGTCCAAGCAGTCTGGGGAAGCTGCTCCCTGGCTTATTTCTGGAAGTTGGCTGTCAAAGACCCTTGGGGTGGGAAGAAATTCCCAAGGTCTTTTGTCCCAGCTCCCCCTCCACTGGGCACCAGACACCTAGGTAGCCAACTAGGAATGGGCCATGGACAGCGAGACCCAGGGCTTATAGGGCAGAGGGAAGGATGGGGGTCCCCTAGCTCCTTCTCAACCTCCTAATAACCTCAGTGGCTCCCCATGGCCCTCAAGAGAAAATCCAGGTTACTCACTGCCTTCCAAGGCCCTGTGGTAGCTGGCCCTCCCCTACCGCACTCATCCCTCTAACATCACCACTTCTTATGTCTTAACACCATGCCTCCTGGTGTTTGCATATGCTGTTCTCTCTTCCTGGAGCACTCCACAGACAGAGAGACAGACACGCACACGTGTGCACACACACTTTTTACGTAGCTAACTCTTAAGCATCCTCCACGTCCCAGCCTAGAACACCACTTTCCAAGAAGCCTTCCCTGAGCCCTCTGTATTAGGAGCCACCATTAGGATACTGGACCTCTGTCCCCACGGGTTCAATTGCCTTGAGTCACAGCTGCTGTTTCCAGGCCAGGCTCCCCCCTAGACTGCAGACCCTGGGAGGGCAGGGGCCGTGCAGCATGGTCTTCCCAGCGCAGCACAGAAATATGCTCCGGAAAGATGGGTTGTGTGCATGAATGGGAGAGTGCAGGCCTGCCTAGAGCGATGCCTCCCGCCACCTGCTCTCCAGTTCCTGTTCGTGGGCGTGCATGTGTGTGCAGATGTCTGGGGGTAGGAAAGGTGAAGCCACACCAAGTGCTGCTCCCCGCCACCCCACATGGCTGTCTAAAAGCAGCACTTAATCCACAAATTATTTCTCTTTGCCTTGGGTCTCAGTGTGCCCAGTGTCATCCAGAGGCGGCCCTAGAAGATTCAGCTACCCACACTTACCGAGTGCTCCCTGTGTGCCAGGCACCGTACTGAGCAATTCCCGTGCCAAGCTGGTGGAATCCTGTTTCTAGAAGGCAGCTACTGGGCCAGCACCTCTACGGTGCGGGTGAGGAAACAGGTTCAGAGAGCTTCAGCAACCTACCCTGGGTCACATAGCCAGGCAGTGGAGGAGCTGGGGTCTCAACAGGGTTGATGGGCCTCGAGCTAGAGGGTGAACCATCAGGCAATGCCACTTTTGGTGCATGATGAGATGTGGGGTAGAGTAAGCCAGAGGCGGAGGGATCTGTCCGTTTAGACATCAGGGCGAGGGGCTGAGAGACTCCGTCCCCACTCCTTCTGGTAGGTGGCCCAAGTCACACGCAGGGGGAGGAGGGGTGCCCCAAGAGGGCTGCCTTCCCAGGTTGGAAGGCCCAGGTCTGGACAAAAGTAGCTGGGGCACTGAAAGCGCCAAATCCTTGCTTCAAGATCACCGGGGAGCCAACTACAAGTGGCTGGGCCACTGAGAGGATCAGGACTGGGCAGAGAAAGGCCAAGTTCCCCGCTCTGGGGAGTCCTCAGCAGTCTCTCCCCAGAACACAAAGCTACCCTCCTGGCCTTGCCCTGGGCCCAGCCCCCTGCACACCTAGTGGGCACAGGCACCTTCCTCCCCGCACCACAGCTCCTGCCCTGTCCTACCCTGGCTCTGCCTGGCAAAGACACTGGCTTCATTCCTGCTACCACACCGTGTTTCTTCCTTTTAAACAAGAACGCAGGCCTTTTTTTCCCATCCCTTTCAAAGCTGGCTCAGGCGGAAAATAGGCTGGGCGGGATAATGGCCTGGCTAACTGACCACAGGCATCCTGATGGTGCAAGCCCGGGGCCTGCCTCTCAACTGAGCCCCAAGCAGTTCTCACCCTGCACCCGCTCCCCAGGAATTAAAGAGTAGCCCCTCCTGGGCCTTTCCCTGGTTGCTGTCCCATTCAGGTTGCCCCAGATCCTCACAGCACCCTGAGTGAGGGGGCTTCCCTTCTCCCATTTCATAAAGGAAATAGGTCCAGGGCAGAAGGGGGGCTTGTTTCACGCCCTCAGTCCCAGTGGCCGGGCAGGGCTGGCACTAGAGCAGATCCTGCCCCTAGAGGCAGAGGAGCCTGGGACCACCTGTTCTCCCCCACGCAGACCTCCTTCCTGCCCTCCCTGGCCTCTGCAGGCCACTCTGCCGTCCTTCCTCATCCTCTCTAGTTCTCTCTCGGTGCAGCGTTACCCGATCTTGTCTAACCTGAACACTATCTCCTCAAAGTAGGTCTTATGAGTATTCTAATCATATAAACAAGGGAATGGGGGCTCAGTGAGGTTACATGATTTACCCAAGTCACAGTGAGGAAGGGGTGGGGACAGGATTCAAACCCTGGCAGCCTGAGAGCCTCTTTCTGCCTCCCAAACAACTAGACCATGTCCTGCTGTCCTGCCACCCCCACCCTGTCCCAGGCCAGCCCTGGTGTCCTCTTTTCTTCTCTTAACCTCTACCTCCTCTGTGTTTGCCACCACTCCTGGAAGCCAACCTCTCTGCCTCCCTAGTAACGAGGTCAGTGTCTCACTCCTCTGGTGGTCCCAGTGGGACCAGGTCCCTTTCCCTGTGGGGGAGGCCCTGGCTGAGTCACCTCCTTCTGCCTCCTGAGCCTTGCACAGCACACAGTCCACGGCAGGGCCGACAGATTTATCTATCTCCAGGCATGCTGAGCATCTGTCACAGGCCAGATGATGGCAAACACAGGACAGTGGCCCGGTCAGTGGGGCTGAGAGTTATAGGGAGACACACAATGGATGGCTGCTGCCATCCTCAGAGTCCAGATGAGAATAAACAGAAAGGGGGAGATTAACCTCAGAGGGGTGGGCTGGTGGCATCTGAGGGGACACCGAGGAATGGGTGGAACCAGCCAGGCAGAGTCACCTGGGCAAAGGCTCTGTGAGGGGAACAAGCTTATGTGTTTGAGAGGCAGGAACAAGGTTGGTGGTAGGATCATAAGGGGAGGAAGGTGGGGAAGGTGGGTAGGAGGGGAGGGAGGGAGGGAGGGCCTAGAGAATGGCAGGCTCAAGCATGTGCCCTTAAAAGGACCCCAGGGGGGAGAGGGGCTTATAGGGACCACAGTGTGAGAGTGTATCCAGTGACAGAAGCCAGTGCCCTTGGCAATGAGAGGGACAAGTCGAGATGACCTTTTGGAGGTAGAACGAAAGGGACAGTCTAGAAGGGACTTTAGCACATGCAGTGGCTCTTCATTTCCCAGAGGGAAGCCCAGAGAGGGGAGAGGCTTATGAAGGCCTCCTGGGGGAAGGGCCAGGCAGGAGGCAGATCTAGGTCTCCCTGGTGGCAGCCCAGGTTCTGCAAATCCAGTTACTCCAGCCTTGGCTTGACGCTGACAAGTGGGACTGGGGACATGGCCTGGGAAGGGCTGCTCATGGCACCATTCTTAGGGCAGGGGGAGACAACCTCCCAACTCATGTGCACAGTCAAGTGGGGGAAGTGGACAAGGTGACCCCTGGGGACCCCAACCTTGGCATTAGGCCTGGAGCTAGAGGGCAGAGAGAGGACCCTGGTCCAGATGCCACACAGTAGCCAGGGCCTCCTGCCGGGCACTGGGCCAGGGCTAGACAGTGGCCCAGAGGGTCAGCTCTAGGGCTACAGGGACCACCGTCCTTTGGTTTCCATGTACCCTGGGAATAAGGAATACCCTTGCCCAGGGGGGTGCGTCCCAGTGATCACAGCACAATTTCCTATTACGCATGAACGGAGTCACTGTCTTTCTCACGTCTGTGCTCCAGAGAGCCAGGACCCATCAAGTTGAGCTTGGTCCAATCCCCTTACCATATCTGTGGGTAAACTGAGGCAGGGAAGGCAGAATTACCCAGCTCACCAGCCCCAAGGGGGTGGGTGGAGTAGGGACGGACTCAGTCTGGCCCCAAGGAGGGCCCAGCCGTCTCCTGCACATTCACACTGGTGGGGGCCTACTCACCGTGGCCGTCTGCTGTTGTGTGGCCTGGGCCGCAAACCGGGCCACGTGGTTGACGATGGGAGAGAAGTTGGTGGGCCCATAGAAGCGGATGTGGGGCAGACAAGCCGAGTACGCCTGGGCGATGCCGTCCACACCTGCCTCGGGGACAGGACTACATCAGCCTGGTGCCCGCTGACCCTTCACCCACCCTCATCCCATCTGCAGACCTATACCTCTATTCCCGCTGACCCCCAATACTACTACAGTGGCCAGTGTGGGTCCTATGAGACCGGAAGCTCCCAGAGGGCAGGGCCAAGATGGCATAAAGCAAAGGGCCCTGAATATGGAGCCACGCAGACCTGAGTTCGAATTCCACCTTTGTTACTTTTCAGCTGTGGGACCTGAGGCAAGCTGTTTAATCTTTCTGAGCCTGTTTCCTTGTTAGTAGGACTGATCATCTTTACTCTTGGGCGGCTGGCAGGAGAGGGCCCAACGGGGACTCAAGTCCAGAGAAGGGACTTGGCAGCCAGGCATCTTGAGGCCCATTCTGGACATGCTATGGCTTTTGCTGAGGGTTCCTCAGTGGGGGAACAGAGATGCTTGCACAGCCCCTGCACACAGTAGGTGCTCTGTAAATGGCCATCATTATGAGCCTAAGAATATCCCACAGCCCTGTGGTCCTATCCAGGAGGCCTCTGGCTGGAGAGGAGGTTGGTTACCCTGATTTCGGACACAGTGTCTAGAGACCTGCTCCAAACTAGAGAGCCCAGGAGTAGTACAGGGCTGTTTCTAGCCAACAGATGACCATGGTTTCTGAGTCACAGCATCATTCCCAAGTCAGTGACTTGATGCATTTCCCTTTTTTTTTTTTTTTTAAGTTTTTTTATTTATTTATGATAGTCACAGAGAGAGAGAGGCAGAGGGAGAAGCAGGCTCCATGCACCGGGAGCCCGATGTGGGATTCGATCCCGGGTCTCCAGGATCGCGCCCTGGGCCAAAGGCAGGCGCCAAACCGCTGCGCCACCCAGGGATCCCCATTTCCCTTCTAAGTACAAACGAGACCCAGCTTTGGGAATCCCCAGGGAAGGCAGATGCTATATCCAAGCCAAATCCTAGGCTGGGGTCTCATGATGGCAGGGTCCACCCTCTTCCATATCCATCTGGAGCCTCCTTCCTCCTCCAATACTTTCTTAACTGATTCAGGGGGCTCAGAAATCCTCTGAGGCCGAAGGGGCAGGAGTAAGCATAGGTACCGCACTCACTGCCTGCCCCTTTCTCCCCCAACCCTCACACTGGCAACCCTCAGTCCTTGGGTGCCAAGACTCCTTGTGGAAGACAAGAGGAGCAGGGTGGGGCAGGGCTGGGCCCTCCCGGCAAGGACAGGTGGGGGGTGAGAGACAAGTATATAATTTGCTGCCCTTACCTCCTCCTGTTCTACACAGGGCTTCCTGTCCACACTTCCCTTAATTCTCACCTAGCCAACCCAGTGAGATGAGCTAAGCAGGTATCACACTCCCTGGGTTAGGTGACAAGGCAAAGGCCCAGAGAGGTGCAGTGATCCCTCCAAGGTCACACAGCCAGGAAAGGGCAGCAGCTGGTGCTGAATCCAGGCTCACCTGACTCCAACCTCCAGCTCTTCCCTACCTGTCATGAGCAAGCATAAGGGGGAGGGGATGGTGGGAGACAAAACCTTTACTCTGCCCCTCCCTCCACCCAGGGCAGATACAGTTAGGCTTGGCACTCACCTGAGCAGAAGGGATTTGTGGGGTTGAAGTTGATGGCAAACTCATGGGAGACCTGAAATGTAGAGAAAATGCTGGGCTGGTAGCCTTCTGGCCCCAAAGCTGGGCCCAGGCCCCATCCCAGGCCAAGGCTATTGATCGCCCCCCCGCCCCCCAACACACACACCTGCTTTGCTTTCACCTCCACTGCTGGGGCGGAGCCACCTGCCTGACGCCTGCAGATATGCCTGCCTGACTACTCTCACTTTGTAATAGGTGCACATCGCCCCAATCTCTTCTGGGGCATGATGGCTGCCTTGCCTCCTTGCCCCACTAAGAGAGTCCAGGAGTGGGACAGAGAGAGCTCTGGGGGGAGTCCAAGTGGACTGCCCTTTTGTCACATGCTATCACTGAGGTTCCACTTTTTTGGGCCCCAAGTGCTTTCCCTAACTTCATAGTTAGCACGAGTGCCAGCAGAGGAGCCCATGTTATGCCAGTGAGCCAAACTGGGGGTTAGCGGACAACCTGCTCGGCTGGACTGGGTGGGGATCAGGAACCATCATGGGGCCAGAGGGCAGGGTGGAGGGGAGGGCAGAGAGGGCTAGTGCTGGTCCCCTGGGGACTCATTCTGTTTCTCTGCCTCCAGACCTAGATCCCAGCCCTGTGGATCATCCAGCGCCCTCCCGGACCCAGGAGCACAGAGGAATAATAACCAGACACGGTTCAGGGCTGCCCCAGGAGTGTGGTGGCTGCAGAACCTGCGGCCTTAGGGGGTCAGAGCTCAGATGGGGGTGTCCCCACTCTCCCTCCCACTGCGGTCTCAGCCAAAATCCCCACTGAGCCCCTTTCCCTCCTGCATGCCACACACCACATTCAGAGCTTTGCAGGCATCACCTCACTCCTGGCAATGACTCAGTGGGGAAAGGCCTCTTACTACCCCATTTCCCGATGATGAAATGGAGACACAGAATGGTCTAGAATGTTCCTAGCGTCTTCCATTTACCCAAGGACAAAGTTGGGACCAGAACTGAGGTCAGGCTGCCTCCTGAGCCCCCTTCCCTGAACCCACTAACCTCAGAAGGTGTTCCTCTCCATAGGAGTGCTGACAATGACTCCCATTGTGTTTGTGTCTGCACAATGACCTCCCTGGGGGCTATGTGTTCTAGGCCCCATGGAGGTTAATCTATGCCCATGTGGGAATGCAGGTGGGCCTGTTCTGAGGCCCTACTTCAGCTAACCAGTAGAGATGGTGAGCACACAGAGGGTGCCGCCCTAGAGAACTACCCTGTGAGCTCACCACCATGCCCCATGCGTGGTGTTGTGGCTGGCCATCCTGCCTGGATGGGGGAATGGCTGTATGCTGCCTGGAGAGCCCACCACAGTAAGTTACCCTGAAGTGAACTGTGTAAACGGTATGGAGTGGCTTGCTCCATGGATTTTTTGGTCTGAAAGCACCTTCTCAGGCTGGAGGATATTTACTGACCCTCCTCCATCTTCTAACACTCTCCCACAGGTTTTAAATTAGGAAGACAAAGAGATCTAGGGACATATCTGCCAGGCGAGAGCTTTTGTCTGAGCACAGACACTCCCAGACAGACTCTTTAGCTCTGAGACACGACAACGTGAGTGCTGGAAGGCCCCAGCAAGTCTAATGTGCCCATTCAACAAGTAAACAAACTGAGGCCCAGAGAGGGGAAACTGGGTGCCAACACCATACAGAAGAACAGGCCTAAGACCTGAGTCCCTCATGTCTTGAGAGGGAGTTGGAGTCCTGGCCTTGCTGAGCCCTCCTGGGCCAAGAGGGGTGAGACTCAGCTTAGGCAGTTCACCCCAGCAAGGCCCTATGTGGGGGGCAGGTGGCCTAAGAAGAGCCTTCCCTGTTCAGGGGAGAGAACAGCTTTTCTGTTCTTTGCTCCCTCTGCCCTAAGGGCTGGCATAGAGCCAGTCCTCTGCTGTCCCTCTGGGGTCCTCTCCCTGCCTGGGGCTCTCTTCACCCTGTCCCAAGTCTAGGCTCCAGCTGGGGGGCTGGAGGTCCTCATTGCCATGGCAACACCATGAGCCTCTATAGAGATTAAGGGGGGTGCTTATACAGAGGGGTTGAGAGAGCAAAATGGTTGCCAAGGAAACAGGCCTCCCTGGGCCAATGACTTCCTGCAAAAATCAGATTTTAGGAGATTTTAAAGACCAAGGGGGAAAACCCCTTCCTGATAAGAATGGAGGAATATTCTGCTTTCTGGGTCACCAACCTCTTCATTCCTCACTCCCTCCCCGCACTTCCTTTGTGGGAGGACCTGGTGGTCCAAGTGGATGGGGCTAAAAGGTCACCCATCCAGCCCAGAGGTCCTCTCAGGTCACCTACTCCAGCAGCTCCACTTCACAGGTGGAAAGAGGCTCAGATGAGGTCAGGGAATGCCCAGGTGACATGAGTGAGCCACAGCAGAGAGCCAGGACCAGATCTGGGAGACAAGTGCATGCCTCTCTAGCAGCCCAGCCCCCTCCCACACTCACCACCCTAGTTGGCCTAGGAAATGCCAGTTAATAGGACAAGTTTCCTGGAGGCCGTAAGCCAGATTAGGGGCCCCTGGGGACCTGCTGGCCATAGTCTTTGCCCTGGGACTCCCTGCTGCCTTCTGATAATCAGTGCTGTGTCCACCTAGCCTGACCCCTGGGCAGTGGGTTACTAAGACACTACTCCCTGGGGCCCTGGTGGGGGCAGAGCATGAGAGAGAGAGCTGCAGGGATCCCAGAGGGACTGTCCTCTCCAAGTCTCAGTTACCCCATCTGTACAGTGGGGAGTCTATGCTCTCTCCCACCCCAGACCTTTGCATGGGCCCTTCCTCCTTCCTCATCTGATGAACTCTGGCTCATTATAAATGAACAAGGCTTCATGCCATCTCAGGGAAAAGCTTTCTAAGTCCCTCAGCCACTGTCCAGGGCAGGGGTCTTCTTTGGGTACACCCAGCCCAGCACTAGGGTGGAATGAAGGTCCCAAGGGCAAGCAGCTGAGTCGTATGTTCCTTCCAGTTTCTCATCCTCAGAACCAGCATTTCTGTCTCCTCAGGCTGCTAAGCCCCAAATTCACTCTGTCAGCAAACAAGTAGTGCACATCTAGTGTGTGCCAGGAGCTGGGGCCCTCCTGGACTGTTAAGCTCTGGAGGGAGGCAACAAACCAGCAAACCCACACATACAGAGGTGACCATAAGTTCTGTGAGGACAGTGCCTGGGACGGGAGGTGGGGCCCCATATGAGCTCCCTCAGGGAAGGCCTCCCAGAGGGAATGACCTCTTGACCTCTATAGTGGGGAAAAAAGTGAAAAGGAGCAACAGGCCAGGGGAAGGCCATGTGCAAAGGCCCTGAGGCGGGAATGAATGAAAGAAGGTTCAAGTGGCAGGAGCAAGGCAAGTCAGAATGGAAGGGAGATAAGGGGCTGGGAGGCGCCAGGCCTGACAGGGGAGGTGGGATGTACCATCTGCCCTCGCACAGCCTGGCTCTGGCATCCCTCCTGTCACTACCGGGCACTCCAGCCTGGCAAGCCCAAGCCTCCCCAGAGTTGCCCTGTGACATTTCCAAGGAGGCTTTTGAGTGAGAAAACATCTCATTCAGCCAGGGTTCTTTCAAGCTGGCCAGTGTCCTAGCAACGGGCTCAAGCTGGGCCTGGCTGCGCCAGCCTGCCCCACCCCCTGCAGCATCACTGTCTGCCCGGAGGCCCAGCTTTGGTCCTGCAGGATCCTGCCCCCACCCCTCGATGGCTAGCAGGCCACAGAGCCTCTCCCTAAAATTTGAGGTGAAGATCGTACCCCCCCCACACCACCACCCAGAGAGGATGGGAGGAAAATGCTCACTCTGGCAACAGCACGTGGCACAGCAGGGCAGACAAGAAGGGGCACAAGCTGAGCCCTCTGTGCCCACAACATTCCCAGGCTTCTCACTGGAGAGGAAGCAGATTCGGAGAATAAACTTAAGAGTCCATTTGCCCAGCTGGAATCCGGGGCTCCCTGATGTAAACACGGCCTTGGGCAAATCACCTGAGCCTCTGTTTTTTCACCCATAAAATGGACCTCATTCCTTCTCATCATCTCTCCATCCTGCCCATCGGCACCCAGCCAGTCCCTCACTCAGCAGCCAGAGTGGGCCTTCAAAATGCCAAATGGCTGATAACACCCCATGTGGACCCTGCCGTGGCTGCCCATTGCTGTTTAACATGCATCTGAGGCCTTGTATGGCTGGCTTCCTGGCTAGCTCTGTCTGTCTCCATCATTTCTAGAGAGGCCACATGCCCACCTTTTCTGTTGCTCCACCTTGCTCTGTCCCTCCTCCTCCCAGGCTTTGCACAGGTTCTCTGCTCTGAACACCCTCTCTGCCCCATTACCACCTCCAGTCACTCAGCAAACTCCTCCTTTCCCTTCCTATCTTGACTTAGACCTTGCCTCCTCCAGGAAGTCTTCCTTGCTACCGCCAGGCCAGACTGGGGCCCTCCTCTGGGTTCCTCCCAGGCCCATGCTGCCCCATATCAGCAATGATGACCCTGCCCATCTTTGGGGTTGCCAGACAGAATACAGGATGTCCCATTACATCTGAAGTCCAGGGAAACAACAGATAACATTTTAGTATACATATGTCCCAGTATAATATTTAGGACATTCTCCAGAAATGTGTTTATCTGCAATTCAAGCTTCCCTGGGTGTCCTGGATTTTTGTTTGCCAAATCTGGCATCCTACTTGTCCTCCCCACCTGACTTGAGTACCAGGGGACAGAGACCATAACAGTCCCGCTCATTTTTCTGGCCCCAGTGCCTACGTGAGGTTCAGGCTGAGAAATGAGTGTGGGTTTGGGGTAAATGCAGAGAAGGCAGGGAGGCTGGGCCCCAAGTCTCTTCCAAAGTAGACCCACAAGAGGCCATATAAGACACAAATCCCATCTTGACCAAAAGGAAAGAATCCAACTCCACTCACCTTCCAGTCTGGGGGTAACTGGGCCCCAAAGCCCAGAGCTGGAAACATCTTATCACTAATCAGAGAAAGGAGAAGAAAACCACCATGAGAGGGACAGAGACCTCACCAGTCCATCCTCACCCCTCCCAGCCCCCACCCAGGGCTGGGCCCACCCTGCCTCACACACCTCCAAGAACAGAAGGAAAAAGCTCAGCACCTCTAGAAAGAGCTCTGTGTGAATGAGGTACTGAGCTCACACCACCTCTGAGCACCTGGCGAGTGAGGCTTGACCCCCATCTACATCTGTGGCAGACATGGCTAATCAATCATAGCACTTCTAACCAGTGGGCCTGGGTGCATCTTCTAGATCCTTCCCAAACTGGGACCTTGGGCATTCGCTAAACCACAGTCGTTATGGAAAGGTACTATCTGTCTCTCAACCTTCCTTTTATGGCTGGGAAAAACTCTCCTGAGAACCCTGGCATATCTTCAAGACCCTTCATCACCCAGCTCTAGAGCCTACTACTCTCATCTGCTTCCACCGGGCCTCCCTCAAGCCCCACTCCCCCAGCCCTGGCCACGGACCACTAGCTGTGCCCCAAACACACAGGGCACCCTCCTGCTGCAATTTCAATCATGTTGTGCCTCCCCTTGAACTTCCTGTCCCCAGCAGTGGCAAACTCCTACACATCCTCTAAAGCCCAATTCAAACGGCTCCTTCTCTCTGTGGATTTCCCTGAGACCTGAGAATCCTTATCTTTGGTGCTCTTGTAGCTCCTGCGTTACAGGTAAACTGGCCTCTCAGAACTCCAGTGACTTTTCCCAGTCTTCCTCCTCGAGGGTGAACTCCCTAAGGATGGGGATCGTGTCTCACCTGTTCATTCACTGGAGGTGTATATATATTGAGAAATCCCCTGGCTGTTGTGTGGAAGACACACTGCCAGCTGCTAGGACAGACGCAGAGAGACCAGTGAGGAGCTACTGAAGTGATCTGGACAGGAGGGGATGGTGGTTTACAGGCTGGTAACAGTGGCGGTGGGAGAAAGGGCCAGACTCAAGACCGTTTTTGAAAGGATTTGCTGAAAGAACAGGGGAAATGAGGGAAGGATAAAGTGCAGGGTTTTGGGTGAGAGGTGGTGCCTCTCACTGAGATGGGGAAGGGTATCGGAGGAGTCGGACTGGGGCAGGTGCCCAGCACTCACTAGGGTCTTCTTCCTTGCTAAGTCTGAATGTCCACGAGAAGGCTCAGTAAAGGGACTGAGTGGGAAGCTGGATACAGAGGACTCCAGAGCGGCAACAGCAGGCTCCTCCACCCACCTGTGCAGATGGGGACTTTCACCTCCCTTGCTCTATGTGCCATACTTTTCTTAATGTGGCTGGAGATCACAGCCACCCATTTAGCCCTGGAAGTCAGACCCTGGTCTCAGGCAGCCTCTCCTAGGGAGGCCAAGTGTACACAGGATTCCGGACCCTGATGCTGCTCCTGCCAAGTCTCTGGCACCTGTACCTTCGTACCCCTGTTTCCTGTGTCTTGGCCTCCTGGCCATTCCACCCTTTGGCCTGGAGGTCCCAACGAACACCACCTGTGGCTATAACACCATAACCTTCAAGTGACTTCTGATCCTTCAAGGCCACACCCCCTACACAGCCTTCCTTCACTGACTTTCCACTGCCCCCGCCTTAACCCAAAGATCTCCAGGAAGCATGGTCATGGGAAGAGGGCCCACACCTGCTGGCTGCTCCTTCCAAAATCCCAGCAGGAGTGAGACTATTAGGTCACTAGGTGTTGGGCCCAGGAATCAGAATGGCTGGGTACTAGGCCCCTGATCTGTGTGACTTTGGATACATTCTCTACCTCCATCCCACACCTACATTTTTCCAGCTCTAAAAGGGAAAGCTGCAACAAAGGTAAACAAGTTTCATTTTCTATCTTGATTCCTTTTCTTACTGGCTACTTGGTGTATCGTGGAGAAGGATTCCAGTGTGGATCCAGGGTTCGGTAGGGAAGAGGTCAGCAGTTGACTAGCAATGCCTGCCACAGGTGTTGGAATGGGCAATAAGGTATGTATACCATGTGTTGGCCATTCCCAGTTTGAGAATCTTTGGGACCCTTCTTTCAGCTCTGACAAGGTGAGCTTCCCAGTTGGATGGAGCTGGAACTGACCTCTCGAGTCCCTCCCCAAGCTTACCTGTCATAGTCCTGAATGATCTGCCCGACAGCCCAGATGGCCGACAGATATTCGTTGGTGCCCATAGGGTTGATATAGTGCAAAGAGGAAGGGTCGAGGGGATTCCCATTGGAGGCTGTGAAGTCTATCCCAACCTGTAGAGTGGGGGGAAAAAAGGCCACCCAGTTGGCCAGAGACTCCAGCTCCCAATCTCCTCCTCAGGGAACAAAGAGACTGATGGGACATGGGAAGCCACTCATCTCCCCATGTCAACCCACGCTTCCATAAGATGTTCTGAAACCTGGAAACTGATTGTGTCACTCCTTTGCCTCTAATGCCATCTGTGGCTCCCTACTGCCTGAGCATAAAATCTATTGCCCAGATGTGATACAAAGTCACCTTGCAGTCCCAAATTTCTTTGTCCCCCTTGTTGTCAAACCTACACACTCATCTGTCTCAATTTCTAGGTCTTTTTTTTTTTTTAAGATTTTATTTATTTATTCATGAGAGACACAGAGAGAGAGAGAGGCAGAGACACAGAGGAGAAGCAGGCTCTATGCAGGAAGCCTGATGTGGGACTCAATCCTGGGCTGGAGGCAGGTGCCAAACTGCTGAGCCACCCAGGGATCCCCAATTTCTAGGTCTTTGTCATGAGGTTGCCTCTACCTAAAGAGCCAGGCAATCTTTTCTCCCTAATTCTCCTCTATCATTCAGGCCCAATTCAGATGTCGCTGCTCCAATGAATCCTTTCCAGACACCTTACCCCACCCCAAGCCACTTCCCTATTGTCCCTCAGATCCCCAAAAGGCCCTGGGATCTGGGGCTGCCTGGTAGGCCATGCCTATCTGCCCAGAGTGGGTGCTCACTGTAGGCAAGACACAGGCCCCCGGAGCCAGGTCTAGGGTGATGCACAGAGCACCAGAGAAGGTGCTCCACAGGGGAGATCCTGCTGTCTCTCAGGGATCTAGGGAGAGAGATGACCACCTTGGAAACTGGTCTTCGTGGGGTGAGTCTGGCACAGAGGAGGCGCTCAGTATCCATTGTTGAATATGCATACACACAAGGAATAGGAGAGCTCAGTCTCTCAGAGTGAGGGGGTCATGATGACCAGTGGGGTTAGACATCAACAAGGCCAGTCTCCTGACTCCATATAGTCCTACAGAGGACCTCCAGTCCCATGGGATCTAGAGGTCGTGGCAGAGAGTGGTGAGGCAAGGCAGGGAGGTGGGCAGAGCATGGGACCCCAGCAGGTTTTCCCCCCGGGCTGGAGGTCCCCTTTAGGTGAGGACGCATAAGACCAGATGAATGGGACAAGTCTGTGGGGCACATACTCCAGGCCACAGGCAGAGGGACAATTCATTTATTGAACACCCACTATGTGCCAGGCACTGAGTGTTTGGCTGAGGTTGGCACAGAAACAAGTCCTCACACTTGGGGCACTCATAGTCTTCTGCACCCAGAAGACAAACAGGGACAAGAGAAAGATATTTAAATAATTTCAGAGTGGCAAGTGTCCTGAAGATCGCAAAGTAGGAGAAGTGATAAGGAGAAACAGGAAAGCACCAGGGGAGGTCTCCCTGAGGAGACCTTTATGCCATGGCCCGAAGGATGGCAGGGCAGCAGCCATGAGAAGTTTCCAGAAGGTGCATTCCAGACAAAGCAGATGCAAAGGAGCTTGGAATCCTGGAGGGACAGTGAGCACCCTTGTGGATGGAACTGAGTGAGCAAACAGGATGGCAGCAGAGGAGACAGGAGGGCCGTCTGACCAGCAGGGGGGAATCTGGCTTTCTGCAGAGCTGTAGCCAGCAATCTGCTGGGGGCAGGCAGCCACGCCCCGACTAGGCTCAGCACCCTGTGCCCTCTCCCCTGGGCCAGACACAGAGGAGCCCTTCCCGAAGTTGGTCCCGAACCCCTTGTACTGCAGTAGTGGCCCGGGCCCCTAGGGAGGATCCTTGCCGGGGTGGGTGGCAGGGCGGCGGGGAGAGCCTTACCGTGAACATGAGCTGGCAACCTCCCAGGATGTAGTCAAGGAAGGAGTAGTCCCGGTTTATCTGGAAGGAGTCAGCGGAGTCGGTGGGTGCCTGCCCTGCGCCGGATGGCTGGCCCTCTACCTGCCCACAGTCCCCAGGAATGACCTCTGGGGAACTGATTGCTCTGGGCCCTGAAACCTTAGTCGAGTCAAGGAGGCCAAGGGAAGCCCCAGTCTGATTATGACCAAGCCCCACTCTCTCTGTAACAAAGCACTCAGAGCAACAGTCCAGTGGGTCTCACACACGCACACGCGCGTGCATGCACTGTCTCCCAGCAGGTCCCAGGGCCTGGTGTCAGTTGTATCCACCAATGACATGGCAGAGACAGTCTCAGTGTTGCTGTTCAGTCCCTAGGCCCGCTCCAGCCCTGGCCCTGCACTCCGAGCAGAGGCGGCCAGCTCAAGGGCTTCCGCTATACATTAATAAAGCTGCTAAAACCCCGCGTTTGTTGTGATGGTCTCTGCTCCTTTGGGCCAAGGGTACTGGCCTTCCAGTTTGGTGGAGTTATAAGGGGGGTTCCTTTCAAAATAAACGTACCTAAGAGAAAAAAACCAAGGATGGGGGAAAGAAGGGCTGATCACAAAAATGGAATAAGTGAGGCAGGTGGCAAAAATCCTGCAGGGGACTATGACAGAAGTTCCAGAAACTTTCAAGGACTGCACACTAAGATGCTGCCACCTGACGGCTTAGCTTTCACCCAGCACTTCTGCGCTGTCCCACACTAAACGAGCAGTCACAGAAGCCCTGCCAGACAGCAGGGCCTCCAGACCAGGACGCAGAGGCACAGGGAGGGTGCCAGGACTCACTGGGTACCTTCAGGCCCCGCGGCCAGGGCTCTCGTTGCCTTAACATCCTGCCCGATTCCAGCAGATGACGGGCTGCCGGATACCCAGGGCGGCCCTGGCCACTGCTCGTGTGACCTTCACTCCCTTTCCGGGACTCAGAGGCCCCAGCTGTACCACGGGAGTCACCTCAGTGATGTTGCGGGGCCCCTGCTGGGCGTCCGTCTGCCCCCGGGGGTGCCGGACATGTGACGGGCAAGCTGCCAGCATGGGAAGCAGGTTCCTTTCCCGAGGAGAGGCCCTGGAAGGTCATCTTGTGCCTTCCCAGAGCTCCTTACATCCCAGGAATATGATATGAGATGAACCTGCCACATGGTTACCTTGTGAACATCCCCATTCTACAGATGAGGAGACCGAGGCCCAGAGAGGTCAAGCTCAGAAGATCCCAAAGCCAGGACATGGCAGAACCAGGATTTGAACCCAGGCCTTGCTGGCTCCAAACCCAGTGCTCTGTCCATCCCTTTGGTGGTGACAGCTCCCTGCGTGACCCCCAACCAGGCCCCTGCCTGGGCCTACCCTGCTGGCTCACCTTGCAGGAGCACAGGATAATGATGCCTGAGTTTTTATAGTTCTTCTTCTTCCTTTGCTTCTTGGGGTTGATGCACTCAAACTCCAGCTGGACAACATGAGAAGAGAAAGAGAAGCTCATCCGGGCCTTCCATGGGGGCCGACCCTCCCCTGGACCCCAGGATCCCCTCCATAGTGCTGACTGGAGGGCAGCATGCCTCTTCCAGGAAGCCTTCCTGGATGTCCACACCCAGAAAAGGTTCCTATGACTTCAAGCTCACACCAAGCTGTGCTTGCCTGACGTAGGAGGACCTGCATCTGCCCCCCACCCCAGACGATGACTCGTCTACATCATGTCCACTCCTATACCCGGAACCATCACCCAGGGCCCGGCTTCTTGAGCTGAGTTAAATGGACAGCTCTTGAGCGCTCACCATGTGCTAGGCCCTTCCCCAGTATCATCTCATGTGACTCCCACTCTCTTCCTCTGCCCCACTGGGCAGATGGGGAAATAGGCTCAGAGGAATCGGAAGTCTTGCTTAATTAGGGCCACAGAGCCAGAGAGGTGGGATCTGGGCCCCAGTCTGCCCAATCCTAAGCCTGTGTCCCCCACTCGTCCCCTGCTGAGCTTTCAGGGTCACACGCACGGGGCCCATCTCACCGGGACGCCATCACGAGCCTCACACATCTGCGACACCGAAGTCTGGAACTCGCCGATGAAGTCATGGCCCCCGTCATTGTCATAGTCGTAACACATGACCTGGGGTGGGTCCAGTGACGTCACCTCAGGGTAGCTCCCAAGGAGGTGCTCTCAGACCCTCACAGTTGCCTGAGCAAATCCCACATCTTCCTTTTGCTGGTGCCTCCCCCTGATCCCCAGCATCTGCCTTGCTGGGATGATGCTGTTAGCTCCTGAACTGCCTCCTGCAGGAAGCCTTCCCTGATTGCTGGGAAAAGGGACACCCCAGCAATGGAGGCTGTACACTCTGGAGCAGGAAGCTTGACTCCCCACACACCTGTCACTCAGCTCCTCATCTGTTTGGGGCTGTGGCCCACTTGCCTTCGTGGGCCATGGCCAGGGGCCTTCCCTAGGGATGTTCCACAGGGCAACTCTGGACATGCCTTTCATTTCCCTACATTGTTACCTTCCTTGAGATAGGCACAAAAAAATCCCAGCTTTCCATGCCCTCTAACTGAGCTGCCACTTCTTGGAAGAAGGCAAGAATTAACCATACCCATTCCACTGATGGGTAAACTAAGGCTCAAGAGGGAAGCACTTGCCCAAAGTCTCACAGCAGCAGTAGGAGACCAGAACTGGAATTCGGGTTTCCTACTACCCCATTCAGGGATCTCTGCCCCGGCCTCACTGATCTCCTCTCCCCTATCTGCATCAGACACGGTCCCGGAGGACTGAGGGTTTGTAGAGACCAGTAACCAATGTCCTCATCACAGTGACACTTGGTTGCTTCCAAGGTGCTTGCATACTCGCTCTCCTCGGTGGCAGCACCCCAGCCCTCTGGGAAGAACCGGGTAGTCATTCTGTTCCTGTTTCAGAGAAGGGCTCACGGAGACAGCTGCCCAGATGGCTCAGGGGGTCAGACATGTGAGACGAGAGCCCAGGTCCCCACCTCTCCCCTTACATAGGTTTGCTTTTTCCATCTTAATAAGGAAGAGCTTTGCCAAGGCGTCCCCAGAAAGCCGCGGGTAAGCAAGGAGGCTGGAGCTGGCAGGGTGGGGCGCAGGGCCCCCGAGCCCCCTCACCTGGATGGGCTTTTCCATGTCCCCATCACACAGGGACACCAATGGCACAGTGAACGGTTTCCACACAGGGTCCAGCGTGTACTTGATCACCTGCAGCACAGCGAGAGCCACGGGTGAGGGCAGGTCCAGGGCAGCAGTGCTCTGGGGTTGGGCCAGTCCTGCAGGTTTGCGGGTGGCAGGTACAGAGGCCCACGGCCACACCTCTGGGAGGGAAGGGAGCATCCCCGTGGCAGGGAGGGATGGCGCCTTGAGGCACCATAATGGCTTTGCCTGTTCACTGCGTGGCTGTGACCTTACAGCCCGTCCTGACACATGGGGGTAGCCAGACTACAGACCCACGGACTTAGAGACTCCCAGCGCCCTGTGCACCCACCTCAGTCCTGTGAACCAGCATCCACTTGCCATCGTCTCCTGGTTTATAGAACTCCAGAAATGGGTCTGACTTTCCAAAGAGGTCCTGGAGGAAGCAAGAGGATGTGTGTGAGGAAGGTACAACTCTGCCGTATTCAGATGAGAGGTGGCGGGGGGGGGACCCAGCTGCCTTCCCCAATCCAGCCTCAGGAGTGGGAGCTGCGAGCAAAGCCAGCCCCCTGGGGCCAACCAGCTCCCCCAGGAGAAACCACCTCATCCTGGGGTTACCAAAGCCTGTGCTCAGAGACCTTGAGACCTGGAGCCTGCAGGCATTATAACTTAGATGGGGCAGGACTTCAAAAGGTGATAGTTCCTGCAGCAGGATGTGATTTTAATTTATTTCGTGGGAATCTGAGAAACTGAAACTATCTGAGCATGTCACAGAAGGGATATGATATCCTTTAAAAATCCATTTTAAAACAAGTATCAGGTAATATTCAGGGAAAAAAACATCCCAGGCAGAGGGAACAGCAAGTGCAAAGGTCCCGAGGCAGGAGGATGCTTGGTGCAATCCTGCGACAACAAAGAGGCTGATTTGGCTGAGGCAGAATGATGGTGGGAAGAGTAGTGGAAGTGAGGTGAGGGGGCACTGTGGACACACCCAGTGGGGCCCTGTAGGTTACTATAATGATTCTAGCATTGACACTGAGTGAAATAAGGAGTCCCCAGGAGGGGGTTTCCAGTTACGTCTTGAACACCTCTAAATAATGGTAAACTCACTACTTCAGTGGTAAAGAGGTCCTAATTTGGCGTGGCCTGAGCTATGGACTGCTTCCTGGATGGGGCGTGATGAAGGTAATGGCCAGAAGCAGCAGGACTAGGCCCCACGAGCCTGGGCTGGGGGAGGGATACTGCTCCCTGATGGAGAACCCCCTTCTCGACTGCCTTACCTTCTTGTCCAGCTTCCTGCCCGCCAGACTCAGGGTGATGACCTGGTTATCGGACAGCTCCTGGGCAGCAATCTGTGAGGCCAGAGGAATGTGAGGGTCGGGACCTCCCATCTGACCCCCTCCCTCCCTACCCTCCAGCATCCTGCCAGACAGAGTGAGCACAGGTACTCAGGAGTCAGCTCTCCAGGGCTGGGAAGGGGAAAGGAGAGGAGGGGTAGTACCACGCGACCCTGCCTGTGGCTCTCATCTTCTCAAAACCTCTGTTTCTACCAAAGTAAACTATCTGAATAAGAGAATCAGCACTGCTCATGATGGGGAAGCCATTTGAGGAACCCCAGATGAGGGGTGGTCTTGAGCCCTGGGGAGCATAGCTACCTCAAAACGCCAAGACACTGGGCATTCCAGGAACCTTACTGTGTAGCTAGGGAAACTGAAGCCCGGGGCAGGGGCAGGAGTCACCTGAGCTCCCTCTGCTGCCTTATCATCTGTCCCTCCATGCCTTTCCTCTCAGCCATGGCCTTTATGGCCCATCCCAGCCAGTGATGGACCAGCTGAGTGACCCTGGGGCTACCCTTGCCCTCTCTGGGCCTCTCTCTCTCATTCTCTCCTCTCCTCACAGAGGGGCAGGGAAAGCCCTCAGGCCAACAGCAACATATGTGGGCTGGGTTCCTCTTACCTCATGCCTATTGGACAGCCTCACCCACAAGCTACTGGACCTTCCAGAACCACACACAGGCCAGGTTGGACACTAGGCTCCCCTTCCTTTCCTCCATCAGACTTGCTCAACAACCTTGCAAGGGAGATCCTATTACTGCCCTCATTCCACAGAAGAAGGAGCCGAGGTCTGGAGCCACACCACCGCAATGCTAGGGGAAACAGTGTACCAGGCTGGGGGCGGGGGGGGGGGGGGGGGGGCGGCGTGGTGCAGAGGGAACTGCTGGGTTGGCTTCCAGATGGAGGGGAGCTGGCTAGTGAAGGTATATAGATGGCAAGGTTCTGAACCCCAAGAAGTGGGGGGAGGGGTTGGGAGAGAATATCCCAGGTGGCAGGAACAGTGGGATGCTAAGAATTCAGTTTGCATGGAGCCCATAGTATGTACTTGAAGGAAAGCAAGGAGGGGTTCCTCAGAGCCTTGAATGTAAACTCCACAGGCAGTGGGGAGGCAGGGAGGCTCCAGAGCACGGGTGTGACTATAAATGAGCACATATAGCTTCGGCTCTCCTCCCTCCAGCTGGCCAGTTCCTCAGCCGTCATACTGGCTCTGAAGGGGGACAGTCGGGAGGGAACCTCATTAGCCTAACTGCCCCAGTGTGCTTTGTCTCTGGGCTCCAGGTCCCTTACGTGTAAAACAGGTTTCACTCCCTTCCAGGAGACTGTGAGGACCCAGGACTGGTCTGCGCAAAGTGCCTGCGTAAGGCTGGGATCAGTGCGCATCGCTGGGATCAGTGCGCGTCGCTGGAATCACTGCGCGCTGCAGCCGCACACAGAGACCCGCAAGGCGCTTCTCCGAGCCGCCCTAGGGAGGGCAGGCCGGGCGGGAGGAGAGGGCGTGCTGGGAGGCCTTCGGAACGAGTGGGGGCACCCCTCTGCCCCGGGAGCAGGAGGCCACAGGGGCCTCTGGCAAGCCCCCTACTACCAGCTTGGCGGCCCTCAATGCATCATATGTAAAGCCAGGAGCCCGTTGCTAAGAGACCTGTTGCTAAGTTGTAAGTTGGGCCTTTTTACTCCAAACAAAGCTGGTGATTATCTGCCAGGGAAGCAGCCCATTGATGGGGGAGGGCAGCGGGCAGAGCGGAGGGGTGCGGAGCGCAGGGAGGGGGCTGGTACCGTAATCAAGCCCTTCCCTGCAGGCTTGTCATTCATCAGCAGCAGAGGCCGAGTGATCTTCTTGCTGGAGACGATCTGGGTAGGGGGCGGGAGAGAAGAGAATGGCGCTGCTAAGGGTTGGTGGGGAGGAAAGATGCTCAACGGGCACCACTCAGAGCACGCGGCTGGCTTCCTGCGGCCACCGTCTACACCTCCCCCTGAGTGACTGTCACATCGGGACGGGGCAGCAAGGTGGCTTACTGCACTGGGCAGCCGAGGAGACTGGCGCCCAGGGGCGTCAGGACACTTGCTGGAGGGCTCACAGCTGGGGTCGAATCCCTGCAGCCCCACTCCCGGCGACCCGCGTACCCCCCAGCAAAGGCTCTGGCAAGGATCCCCTTCGGAGGCACCTGCAGCGAGCCAGGCCCGCTCACTGCCTCCCCTAAAGGCATCTACAGACCCCACCCCCTCCGCAGGGAGTGACCCCTGATGGAGAAGAGCAAATCCGAACTCCTATTACATGTTCATGCTCCGAATAGGGAATCCATTCGGGCAGCGCTCAGCCTCAACGCCATCCAGCCAGGGAGAGCGAGCACGCGGCAAAGCTGCCCTCCGCCACCTCTGTACACCCCATCCCCACGCTCTCCGTGGGCCTCTTGGGCGGGGGAAGGGGGTGCCAGTGCTTGCGCGGGTCTGCTCGGCTTTCCGCCCCAGCCCACTGGGCGGGTCACCACCTGCTCCGTGCGCCGTGGCCTTCGACGCCTGTTCTACGGGTGCGGCCACTGGGGGCGCCAAAGGGCGCGGGGAGAGCAGGTGCGGAGGCGGCTGGGCTGGGGTTGGGCGCACGTGCCGCTCCTCCGGCCTCGGCTCTAGCCCAGGGACCCCCACCCCGGCCCCCTGCGCAACCTCCCCCAGGCGAGGGGCGGCGGCGGGGCGCGGGGGTCAGGGCTGCCGGCGCACCCCGCGGCGCTCTCCCGTTACCCCTGGCGGGCGTGGACTCCTGGGTAGGAACCCCGGGGACACACCCCGCTTCCCTCACAGCTGCTGCCCCTTGCGGGTTCCATCCCTTCTTCTGGAAGGCCCGGGCCACTTCAGCGTGCACGATTCCTCCACCATCACTCGTGGCAAGGTGGTCATCATTAGGCCAGAGTGAAATAGGGGTTGGGGGACTGGGCCGAGGTCCCGAAGGGGGCGGGCACTTGGCCATAAGGGCCATGAGGATGGTTGGAACTTGTGTGAGGGGCTCCTAGCCCTGCAACCTCCCTACTCCAGACGCTCACCAAGGACCAGGCTGGATGGGGAAGTGTCGCCCACGGAGAGAAAGGAAGTTGCTCAAGTTTACCCAGTAAGCCAGACAGAAAAACGGACTCCCGTGGGCACCTGGGTTGCTGGTCAGATGGATGCTCATTCCCCAGGAAGTCAAGACCACGTCTGATTACTTCTAACAATCGGAAGTTCTGGCTACGTGGGGTCCCCAGTCCCGTGTGGCCACAGCCTGCTGGCACTGTGTTCAGTGCTTTCTGATGGGAACTCTTGAGTTTGGCCCCAAACCACTGGGCTACTCACCCACTTTTGTACCTGCTTGCCCCCAAGGCGATCTGCATTTTCCATGCTACCTTGGAAGCCAGCCAAGAAAATGGGGCTAGGGACAGGAGGCAGCAGGAGAGACTGGCTCCAAGGGAGGGACTGCCCTGTCCTTTGGAGCAGCAGGTGATGTCAGGGGTGGGAACTGCCTTGCCCTTGTCCCCCTGGAGGGGCCAGGCTCACCGTGCCCAGGCTGCAGGAGAACTGGCCCAGGAAATCGTGCTCATCGAGCTGTGTGCTGGACTTGTCCTGGTCAAACAAGGCGAACTTGAGCTTCTGCACCTCCTCAAAGTGGTAATCGAGGACGAACTTCTTGGAGAATGCAGGGTTGAGGTTGTTGACAGCAGTTTCTGTCCTGTCATACTAGCAGAGGGGCAGGGAAACAGGAGCCAGAGTCAGGTGGCCGGTTCAGGCCTTCTCGGTCTGCCCCAAATCATTCTGCTAACTTGTTGCACCCCTACTCTGTGCCAGGCACTCATGGCCAGTTACCCGGGTGGCTGAGGCAGCTATGACTCCAGCTCACAGATGAGGACATGGAGGCACAGAGAGGGTAAGGGATTTACCCAAGATTGACAGCTAGAGGGGCAGTGTCAAGATTTGAACCCAGGTCTACTAGCACTGACACTCTGAACTCTTTGGCCCTGGCTCCATACCAGGTGCCAGGGGAAGAGGTCGAGCCGTGTCTCTACCTATGTAAGTGACAGAAGGTAAATCCCTTTATCCATCAAGGCCTCAGTTTCCAGATTTGTAGAATGAAGGGATTTGACTACCAGAGGTTTTTATCCTTTTTATCTTGGAAGAACTCTTTTTCCAAACTCCATTTCATGTGGCCACTAAGAAACAGGATGGAAATAAAGAGGGGTAAATAGGGGCAGATGCTTGCATCTGGGCATTGTACAGCCCAACATCCCCCACCTACTGGGGAAACCAAGGCCTGGGTAAAGTCAGGGCCTTGTAGTGTGGGTCAGCGGTGTGGCTGGGACAAGAACCCCGCCTCCTGGCCTCTCTACGTTGAGGCCCCAAACCGCGAGTCTGGGTGATGGTCTATTTTGAGGCCTGGGCTATGTTGATTTTCCCTCCCTACCCAGTCTATTTCCAAGGGCTGGAACAGCAGGGATGAAAGAGGTCTTGGCTCTGGGCTATTTTTAGTGAGGGTGGCCAGCCTGGGTGAGAGAGAGATTGTCCGGTGGAGGTCGGGGTGGGGGGTGCCATGCATGGGGGCGAGGGGTAGTGGGGAGGACACCATTCTCTGAGGGTTTGTGGGGGCTCCAGAGACTTGGCTGAGGGGACCAGGATGCTCCAGACAAGCTGGTTTTAGTCCTTGGCTGACCCCATGTTCCACCTCCCACTTCTGGCTGCGCTGCCACGGGTGACATGGGGGAGTCCCTACCCATTCTGGGCCTACTTTTCCCCTCCGTATAATGGGTCAATGACCTCAGCACCATTTCCTTGGCATCTTAAGAAGGAGCCAACACCTGTGAAACTTAGTAAACCACAGTATGTTCACTGCGGATGCCCACTGTGGCTTAGCTGAATAACTATTCAAAATAGATACATATTTTGGAAATTTTACACGCATATACAACTATCTCAAAGGCCAGATACCAAACTGTCAACAGTGGTTCTCCCTGAATACAAGTCCCACTGTTCTGTTTTCTTTAGGTCTGTTTTTTCTAAATTTTAACATTCTTGGCAAAGCTTCTCAATGGAAACTATGTATTATCTGATTTGGCTCTGTTTATAATTGAAAGTAATCAAAAACAATAGAGTACATTTTCTTTGAGACTTACTTTACTACAATGAACAAAGACCCCTTTTAAAACAAAAACAAAGTAACTTTTAAAACTTGAAAATGTTAACGGTTTGGATTTCTCAAAATCCTTCCTCAAGCTGCATCTCTCCCCAGCCCTCAGGCTGAAGTCTTCTAGCTCAGAAGTCCTTAGCAGTCCACCTCCCCAGTACTGGGGCTCTGGGGCAAGGTAGGCAGGGGAAGGATATCTTCATTTCACAGATGAAGAGACAGGCTCAGAGAGGGGCAGCCACCTGCCCAAGGCCACACAGCAGGGAGCGACAGACCTGCGTCTTGCTCCAGCTCTGGGACCAAAGCCTGAGTTCTGCATTTCTCTGTTTGCTCTTCACTGACTGTTCTTTCACTTAGGAATAAATGTGGAAAGTTATTTTAAAAATGGAAGCATTTTGTAAAACTAATATCTAAGGTTTTTATGTATTATAGTAATTTAAAATATTGCAATATAAAATATAATATAAATCTCTGAATTATAATAACTTGAATATGAATATCATTATTTTAAGTAGTAATATACACACATTTTATTGATTTTTTAAAGTTTTTTTTTAAATTTTAAATAATCTCTATACCTCACAGGGGGCTTGAACACACAAACCCAAGATCAAGAGCCATATGCTCCTCTGACTGAGCCAGCCAGGTGCCCCTAAAAACATTTTAAATAAAATATATTTTTTTTAAGTAGGTTCCACACCCAATGTGGTGCTTGAACTCACTACACTGAGATCAAGAATCACATGTTCTATTGACTGAGCCAGCCAGGTGCCCTTTAAAATTTAATTTTAAAAGCAATAATCTTCTAATAACCCCTGTCCCATCCTCGAACTCCCTCCAAGGGCAAAACCTGGAAGTTCTAGGATCCAGTGAGAGTCCCTCCCCAGCAACTGAGCAGCCCTCCACCTACCCCAGATGCACATGGAGGGGGCTCACCTCAATCCACCTGCCATCGTTCTCTGTAAAGAGGACACAGAAGGGGTCAGACTTGGAGGTCACATCCCGGTCCAGCAGGTTCTGGCCACTCACGGACAGCTCCACCTTGCACACACAATACTGGGACCCGATGGGGGCTGCCCCCACTGCCGGGGTGCCCCCACTAGGGATGTAGGCCATGGGAGTTGGTGGTGGTGGCAGCAGTTCCTGGCAGTCTAGGGGAACAGAAGTGGGGGTCAGAGAGATGGAATGACAGCTGTGTTTACGGCAGGATAACGAAAGCAAAAGCTTGACAAAAGGAGGATGAAGAAAACTGAGTCTCTGGTAGGCATGTTTAGTTTGCAGTTATTATCTGCGTTGATCAATCTTTATCTATGAGACCCATGCAAGTCAGATTAGCAACAGATCACAGTGGACCTAGGCATCTAAGACATTCATTTTGCCAGGACAACCTGGGTTTCTCCTGGGCGATTAACATTTTTTTTTTTTTTTTTTTTTTTTTGCTATTAACATTTTGGCTACGGTGGAGCTTATAATAGCTCAGGTCTCCCTCTTTGCTTTGGCCACTAGGAAGCTCACTCCTGATAACTTATCTAAAATTTGCCTTTGTTCATTGCAGTCTTGTTCATCTTGTGTATCCTGAGCCTCAGCACAGTGACAGAGACACAAGAAGGCACCTGATGTATGCTTGTTGAATAAGAAAGATGAGCATATATATTGGTGAATGGACAGACCCTCCACGTTGCTCAGATTCTGTCTGACTTGGTCATTATCCTCAACGCAGAATTTACTCTTTCACTCGCACATGACTTCCCTCAGTTACCACGGACAGGGCCTCATGTACCCCTTCCACTGTCACAGCTAATTACTGGCATTTGCTTATTTTAAGCAGTTTTGTTTTCTTCCAAGTGCAAGGTGTTCATCTGGAACAAGTGCTGAGAAACCCATCTCGGGGGTAGAGGGGGGCTCTGGGCTCCACCCATAACAAGTCCTCTGGCTCTCTGTGCCTCAGTTTTCCCATCTGCCCATGAGACATCATGACACAGCCCTCCCTCCCAGAATCCTGTGGTCAGGTCTTATTTCCACCAGCTCATGTGTAGTTCACACAGACCTCGTCACTGTGTGGATGAGTCCAGCTCCTTGACTAATATTTCACCCTCTCACTGCAGAGTGGGTGACCAGTCCTGCACTGCCCCCCAGGCTGTTCCCTGAGGGGACACGAATCCAACCTACTGTGTTTATGAGCACTAGCTAGGAGCTGAGCATGTGATCTGCTAATCCTCACTGGGTCTTGTGGGGCAGGTACTAACCCTGTTTTCCAGATGAGGATGCCGAGGCTCACTCATCCACTCTACATAGAGTGTTTACTGAGCATCTACTAGGTCCCAGGAACCGGGCCTGGATGGGGATCCTGTAGGCAGAGGGCTGCCCAGTCTCAGCTCTCACAGTCTAGCTGACAGCAGCCAGTCCTGGGGGGCTTAAAGTGATGGAAACCCTGAAGGGTTTCGAGCAGAGGGGTGACATAATCTGATTAGTGTTTTGAAGGCTGACTCTGGGCCCTGTGGGGAGAAGAGGATGTCAGGCTAGGGGAGGCAGCAGGGAGGCTGGCGAGGAGGCAGCTGTCAGCCAGGCAGGAGGGACCAAGGCACAGTGGCAAAGCTGGGCTCACCCTTCTCCCTCTGACCCCCACTGCAGCCAACTCCCTGAGCGCCAGCCAACCTCTGGCTGGGCAGACAGAGGCCCCAGTCTGTACGAGGCCTGGGCAAGTGTGGGGCTGGCGCCAGAGGCCCCTCTCCCCGTCCAGACATAGTGCACTCTCGGCGTGCCTGGCAGGAGAGGATCTGGACAGTGACACAGCCAGTGTTCAGTCCCCACCCCATCTGTCCCTACAACCTCATCATCATCACACGAGCCCACAGCAGCAGGACAGCACTGCAATTTGCCCGCAGGAATTCTTTTTGTCGTGTAAAAATCAGTTTCTACAGGAAGGGCTAGGGAAACTGCAATCACTCCCTGGGTGCAGGTGGGTAGCCCTCCACATGGGGGAGGGGAGGGCAAATCCTTGACCCAGCTGGGAGGGCAGGGGTGGGCTGGGTGGGGGTACAGGGATGTCCAATGGGACACCTTGCCATTTGGCCGAGAGATTGCCTGCTGATGCTCACAACCACCCGGAGTGGGGTGGGTCACAACAGTCACCCCCATTTTACAGATGAGGAAACAGGCCCAGAGGGTGAAGTCCCCTGCCCAAGGTCTCATGGCCAAGGAGCCACAGAGACTGGGTGTGTAAGCTGGCTCTCCGGGCTCCCCAGGCCAATCTGTGCCTCTGGCCAGGGAAGGAGGGCTGCTAGTCGGGGCCTGGGGGAGTCATCACGGCTGAAGTTACACCGTCCACACCTCCGAGGTCATCGCTGAGGGCATGGGTTCCAGCTTACCCGCCTCCTCTCCACATCATGGAGCCCCCTTCATGACATGCTAGGTGCCAACGAGACCACCATTCCCCCTGCTGCCAAGTCAGAGGTATCTGCTTTCCCCCTGAGGGGCACCAGGTAGTTCCTCGTGTGTGCACACGCCTGTGTATGATCACATACACACACATGCACACAAGCCCCACGACAACAGAGGCCAAGGCACGCAGGCACACCTTGGGCCTGCTTCTCCCCTGCCCTGGCCTCCCCCACATCCAGTGCTACCACGCTGTCCTCCTACCCCACACTGGCTGCGGCCTGGCCCAGGGCATGGCCAGGAGGGCCCAGGTCACAGGGGAGGGGGAGGGTCAGGCTGGCTGAGCTCCTCAGAGCCTGTGGCGACTCCACCTGGTGTAGCAAACAGGCCCTAGCTAGAGCAAGCAATAGGTGGGCAGGGGAGGGGCACTCCGCTCCCAGCTCGGGCCAGGGTCCCCATCCCCAACTCACCCTCTGGCTGGAAGTTTCTGGATCCCCGAAATGGGGAGCACATGATGTCCGGAGTTGGGGCCGGCTAGGGTCACAGCGGGCCCCTCTGTGCCAGCCCGGCAGCGGGCAGGCAGGCCGGACCCTGAGGCCTGACGCAATGGAAAAAGAAATCACAGCTTATGCTGGGGCCGGGCCCCCTCCCCTCCTACTCCAGCAGGAGGGCAGGCGGGCAAGGTGTCATTAAGGGAGGGTTGGGCCTGCCATGCGCATCTGGGCCAAACGGAAACCTCCTTAATACAGTACCCAGCACCCGCACCACAGGTAATTTGAGGTTAGGGCTGGAGAGGATGCATGGGGAGCCTGGGCCTGCGCGCAGATGGTCCTGACTCTTGGCCCACATGGGCACAGGTCTTCTAGGGTGACCAGATCCCCAGGGAAAGAGCTGGAAGGTGGGGATACAAAACCAATAGTCCCTTTTACAAAGCAAAGAGAGGGTAGGGCTTGGGAATTCTCATCCATTCGTTCTACAAACACTCCCAGAGTGCCCTGCAAGGAAGAGCGATGAATAAGACACCGCGGCTTCAGCCCCCACAGGGTCCACTGGCCCCAGCTCCTAATTCATCTTGCCCTTCAGGCAAGACAGGATAGGCTCTGGGGACTCTGGTGCTGAACCACAGGTCTGGGACATTAGCGGTTTAGCCAGAAACCTAGGAACCCATCATCCTTGACCTCTCTTTCCTTCACCCCCCATATATCCCACCGCTGCTGTAGATTTCACCTCCACAATGCATGGAGCAATCTCCTTACAGCCTCACTTCCACTGCATTGGCCCAGCCAGACCACCACTGTCTTGTGTCCAGCCAGGCACTGGCCCATGACAACTCTGAGCAACCCAGAGCCAGAGGGAGTTTTTATACATGCAAATCAGATGCCACTAGCACCTGAAAATCTTCCAGTGGCTTCCCCTCTCAGGCCACAAAAAAACCCCAACTCTCCCAGGGCTTCTAGGGCCCTGCTTGACCTGACCCCATCCCATGCCATCCTCCCCACTTCCTGCCCCGCCCCACCCCAGCTACACTGGCCTTCTTGTGCTCTGCAAACATGTCAGCCTTTTTCCTACCTCAGGGCCTTTGTACTTGCTATTCCCTCTGCCAGAACTGCTTTTCTTCACAGGGTGGGTCTTGGTTGTCGGAGGCCATCCCCGGTCACCCGAGCTAACGCAATTTCCGGCTCAGCCCCACGCTGTTCCCTTCACAGATCACTGCAGTGTACGGTCACTTTATGTGACCATTTGTCTATCTGCCTCCCTAGAATGTAACTTCCATGCAGGAGGGATCACCACGGCTTCCCCAGCACCTCGGGCAGCATCTGCACATACTGAGTACTGAATAAGTATGTGCCAAGTGAACACAGGCTCTTTAATCTCCAGCCTCAGAGAAATCACAATGACCTCTTCCCGACACACATCACAGAGATCACAAAGCCGTCACTCACACCCTGGACCCTCATGATCACTCTAGGAGGCCAGCAGGAGAGGGCCTCATGTCCCACTCCACAAAGGTGGAAACTGAGCCCAGGAGGGGTGGTGGCTTCTCTAAAACAGGGAAGGATGATGCTGAGGCCAAAGGCCTGACTGCTTGACTCCATCCTTCTACGCACTATTGGCCACCGTGGCTCAGGGTCCAGGAGCTGGGCTGCGTGCACCCCACTCACTACGGGAAGGTCATGCCCAACCAGGAGGGTTCCTGACTCAGAGATGGGAAGTGACAGGGAGACACCAAGAGAGGCAGGCACGGGGAGATGAGCAACAGGGTCGGGGAGGCAGATGGCTGAGCTAAGCAGAAGACCTGGGAGCCTGCTGGGGAAAAGACGGAAAGGGAAGCAAAGGGCAGGGCTGAGGTGCCCAAGGAGGCAGCAGCCCCCCACTCCAGAGATTCTCAGCTGGTGGGGAGTACGGGAGGAGTGTAACAATGGGACGGCCTATCAGGACTTCAGGAGGGGCAGCACGTGCCACTTGAAAAAGCGTGCTCAACTTGATATTTATTTATTTATTTATTTATTTATTTATTTATTTATTTATTTATTTATTTTATTTATTTGAGAGAGACAGAGATGGCGAGAGCACAAGCAGGGAGGAGAGGGAGAAGCAGGCTTGATCCCGGGACTCTGGGATCATGACCCAAGCCGAAGGCAGATGCTTCATCTACTGAGCCACCCAGGTGCCCCTCAACTTGATATTTAGAAGATGAAGAAAGAAATTCAGTTTTCAATGGCCACTACAGAAAATAATGCTCTACAAAGTCTGGTCAATGGTAGTAACAAGATCAGGGGTCAGTCTTCTGATCAGTGCCGGCAACAATAAGAGCACAGACCTAGGCCTCAGAATGCCCAACTTTTGATTCCCTGGCTCTGCCATTTACCCACTGTGTGACCTTGGGCAAGTGACTTAATCTGTCTGGTCTCAGTGTCCCCTTCTACGAAACGATGATAGTGAGAGTGCTCTCATGGGGTATTGTGAGGATTAAGTGAAGTAGGGCACTTAGAATGACAGCGTGTAGCTGGTGCTATTATCAGCAATTCTTTTTTTTTTTTATTTTTTAAAGATTTTATTTATTTATTCATGAGAGACACAGAGAGAGAGAGAGAGGCAAAGACACAGGCAGAGGGAGAAGCAGGCTCCATGCAGGGAGCCCAATGTGGGACTCGATCCCGTGTCTCCAGGATCAGGCCCTGGGCCGAAGGCAGGCGCTAAACCACTGAGCCACCCAGGGATCCCCTATTATCAGCAATTCTTTTTTTTTAAATCTTTTTATTTTTTAAGATTATATTTACTTATTCATGAGACACAGAGAGAGAGGCAGAGACACAGGCAGAGGGAGAAGCAGGCTCCACGCAGGGAGTCCGATGTGGGACTCGATCCCGGGACTCCAGGATCATGCCCTGGGCCAAAGGCAGATGCTCAACCGCTGAGCCACCAGGCCTCCCTTATCAGCAATTCTTGATCAGGGGGCAGGTGGCGCAGATCGAAACCTCGGGAGATGTGTGAAATTTATGGATTACGGAAAAGGGGCAAAGAGTTAAAACTGGTTGATTAACACGGCTCTAGGCTCCCCTTCTCAAACTGGAAGACACAGTGCTGGGATGCCAGTGAAGAGCAAGGTGGTAGATGGGGGGCCAGGGAGGGGATAGTGGATTCAGATGCCACAAGGTGCATCCCTCAGGGTCAGTGAATCCCGCTCCGTGGGGTCTCATCATTGATAGCAGAGGCTCCAGAGGTGGTGGCCCTAGGCCCTAGGTGGTCTCGGCTCCACATGTGTTTCCCAGGTGGGCCGCCTCAGCATCTCCTGGGAGCTTGTCAGAAATGCAGCATCCTGGGCCCCACCAGGCCTGCTCCGTCTGAATCCCCAGAGCGGCACTTAGCAAGCTGTGTTTTAACAAGCCCTCCTGGTGATTCTGCGGTGGGCTAAAGTATACACAAGTACCAGTGGGGTGGCTAGGTGGGGCATCTTGCTAAAATGCAGATTCTGATTCAGCAGGTCTAGGGACACATCTCAATGTCTGCATTTCTAACAAGCCCCTAGGATGCTGAGGCTGCCCATCCGAGACCACACTTTGAGCTCTGAGCTCCTAGATCCAAGGTCGCGGTATGGCCACCTAAGGGCCAACCACGTGCCAGGGATGGCTCTGGTTTAGCCCATAATGAGGCAGATGTCCTATTTGGTCCTCATACCAGGACTGTTCCCGGCCAGGTCTCCGCAGATCTCTGAGTTTGCAACGTTCGATCTAGCGGGTAACCATGGCTAACCAGGTGCCTGGTCCCCGTTGGCCCTGAGGGTTACGCTGACTGAACTTCTGGGGTCAGATCATGTCTTGACTATGTCCAGATCTAAGTTGCCTCCTTCGCCCCATTTCCTAGATGAGATGGTCCAGGAAGACAAATGGCAACTGTGTGAGGCTTCCCCAGAGAAAAGTGAATCAATAGGATAGCTATATATAGAGAAAGATATATTTTTTTAAAGAATTGGCTCATACAGTTGTGGGGGCTGGCAAATGCTAAATCTGTAAGACAAGACGGAAGGCTAGAAATTCAGGTCAGAGGTGACGTGGCAGTCTTGAGTCCAAAATCCACAGAGCAGACCAGGCAGGCTAGAACCAGGCAAGATTTCTATGTTGCGGTTTTGTTTTGTTTAAATAAAGTCTACCCCCAACGTGGGACTCGAACTCACGACCCAAGATCAAGAGTCGCATGTTCTACCAACGGAGCCAGCTGCCAGCTGGGCACCCCCCTATGTTGTAGTCTTGGGGCTGAATTCCTTCTTGGAGAAACCCTAGTCTTTGCTTTTATAAAAGGCCTTCAATTGATTGGATGAGGCTGACCCACATAATGGAGGGTAATCTGCTTTAAGAAAAGTCTCCTGATTTAAATGTTAATCACACCTAAAAAATAACTACACAGCAACATTAGACTGCTGTTTAACCAAACTGGTCACCATAGCCTAGCCAAGTTGACACATAAAATTAACCATCACCACAAACTTCAGCCCCTTAGGAGACCTGCTTGGGGCAGGAAAACAGGGTGCTGGGGCTGCAGTTCTGGGCCAGCTCTTCCTAAATGTGGGAGCTAGGTGGCCCTACTCCCACTCTGTCTGCTGGAAGGGAAGAGAGGAGGTGGGTGTGGCTATGCTGATGGAGAAATAGTAATAAACTGAGAGTAATAATAATGCCTCCTCCAGGCCCTGTGCTGAGCACATCATGGACTTCTACAGCTTCGTAACATCCTTGAGCGAGATATTAGCACCACCCTCATTCTCCAGATGAGCAAACTGAGGCTTGCAGGGTTTGTATTCCAGAGCCTCTGCTAAGATGACTCTGGATAAGTCCTTTGGTCCTTTTGGGTCTTAGTTTTCTTATTCATCTAAAGGAAAGTACAAAATATCTGACACACTGTAGGTGCTAGCTTGAATTGAGAAAAACCCCTCTGTGGCTCCAGACTGTTCTCAGGACAACACCTAAGCTCCCTGACTCTGCCCTCACACTTTCGGCTCCAGCTACACTGTCCACGGCACAGAGTTCCAGCAATACTTTTGTGTGCCTCCATCATTTCGCATATGCTGTTCCATCTACCTGGAGTACCCTTTGTTTACTTCGCTCTTTCATTTTTCAAACTCAGCTCAGCCAAGCCAAATGCTGTCAATACCACCCACTGTGTCCCCCTCACCCCCCACGGCCACCCCCAGGATGGCCAAAACTATAAAAGCTGACAATACCAAGTGCTGATAAGGGTGTGAAGCACCTGGTACTCTCATGCTGCCAATGGGAGTGTAGACTGGTACAATCACTTTGGAGGAATGTTTAGCAGAGTCTACATAAGCTAAATAGATGCATCCCCTATAATGACTCGGCGATGCCCAGCAGAAACATGCACATATGGTCACCAAAAGACCCCCCTTCCTCCAGGATGACTCTCATTGCAGCACTATTTATAGTAGCCCCAGACTGGATATGTCCTGAATCCTGGTTGTCGGGAGAAGGGATAAGGAAATGTGAACAGCCATACCATGGATTATTATACTGCTGAGAGCAAGAAGGTAGCACAAGAGTGCCGAGGATATGGGGCTCATGGATGTACTGAATGGAGACAGCCAGACATAAAGGAGTACACAGTCCTGTTGGAATTGTTTATAGGGAGTAAAACAGGTCTATGCTGTTGGGAGTCAGGAGAGTGGTGGGACAGGTGGGGGAGGGGTGCTTGTGACCTGAAGAGGGGCACCAGGGGGCTCTGGAGATGGTCCCGTTTCTGTTCCTTGGTTTCAGCTCCTGGTGCCCAACACTTTGGTTTATGGACTGTCCCTGAGCCATACATGGGGGACACCTGCTCCGTGTTTGTACATTTTACACTCGATGAAACGTTGTAAACCCCAAAACTCAGGGACCCCTTTACAAAGCCCCTCTTGAGCTCCTTGAGGGGGAGGCACTAAAATTGTCACCATCCCGTAAGCACTGGCTTAGGAAATGTCACCATCCTTTGTTGAAAGTGTGGAAAGGTAAAGGGGATGACAGGTTCTCAGAACTCAGGGGTTGGTGAATTCCGGGATTTCAGAATCAGGAATCCTCTGCATTTCCCAGCTGAAAGGCTTTGGAGTGCATCTGGTCCCACCTTCCTGGCGCACGCCAACCCCAGCCATAGCCCAGGTTCTCTGGGAAGGGGTCCATCCCAGAGCTGCTCACAGGCCCAGGCCCTCCCTACAGGCCCAGGCAGCACGCAGTCCCCAGAGAGGGGGCTGGCTCTTGCAGGGTGGGGTGGCATCTCACACCAATCACTTCTCTACCTTGGCTAAGGCGCCACACTCCCGCACTCCCGACAGGCAGCCAGGCCATTATGGGGATAAATATAGCCTCAGACAGCACAGCGAGGGAGCTGCAGCAGGGGTCTGACTCCCCCTGAGGCCCCCAGCTTCCATCAGACCACACCCAGAGGGAGGCTATTCTCTACAGCCCTCCCACCCCCACCGCCAATCACCAAGTTCTGGCCCCTGGGGAAGAGGGCCTCCCTGCTTCAGCTCAACCTTGGTCCTAGGCCTTGGCGTGTGCTTCCCCAGCCTGTCACTCACTGGTGCAGCAGGCCACCAGGTGGCCTCCATCCACGCCCCCGCCCCACCCAGGCCTCAGCTCCCTCATCTGCAAAGTGGAGCGGGAGATGGCCTGCCCTCTGCCTCCCAGGGATCACGACAGGGGATGGGTGTGGATGTACTCTGGGATGCAGAGAGTACTTCAGGGATCTCAGGAGTGGGCCTGGCCGAGCTAGGGGGTGGGGATGGTGGTGGTGGATCAAGCTAATGGAGGATGGAGGGCATGGTGATGGTGGCCACCAGCCAAAGTCATTCCAATCTAGCTTCATTCGAAGGGGGTAGCCTCAGGGACGGAAGCAGCCCTGTGGTGCCCATGCTCACCTGGCGATTACCATGGCAAGACTAGAGACAGGGGCCCCTAAAAGTATATGAACTCTTGCAAGTGCCTTCCTCTGTCTGTGCCTCAGTTTCCCTGCCCATGAAGGGCTTGGGCTCCTTCCAGCCTTGAGGAGCCTATAGCCACCCCTCAGTCTTCCCTGGGGGGCTCTGGGCCTCCGTCCAGGCTCCCACCCAGAATCTCTGAGCTGATGGACGTTGAAAGTCCTCTGGGCTCACCCAGTACTGAATCCCCTCATGGGTTCCCTCACCTGGTGGGTGGCCAGGCACCGCTGCTCACACCCCTCTGCAGGCGGGGCTCTCCCCACTCTTTGTGGACGGCTTCTAGCATGCTGCCCAGCCCACAGCCTGCCACAATGAAGGGCCACTCTCACCAGACAGCGGGGAGAGGCTTCTCCGTGCCAGAGAGCAGGTGCAACTTCAGGCCCACACCCTCCTTAGCAAGGACATCACCATTTGCCCTTAGGCTCTGGGTCCCAGCTCCCAGGAAGTCCTCCCTGAGAAGGAAAAAGTAGCACGGGCTGAGTGTGCCTGGCCCTGTCCTGAGTTACAGCATTCCACTGAGGCCTCCCTGCAATCTCAGGATGTGTGCCCTCTTACAGGCACTCCATTTTACAGATTGGAGCACCGAGGCACAGAGAGGTTATGTAAACTGCCTGCTAGAGGTTGAATTACGTTCCCCCAAAGGCTAAGTTGAAATCCTCACTCCAACCCCTTACCTCAGAATGTGATCTTATCTGGAAAGACAGTGGCTACAGACTAAGTAGCTAAGATGAGGTCAGATGGCAGTAGGAGGGGCTCTTCTTAATCCAATAGGACTGGTGTCCTCATGAGGAGGAGGACGACAACGACTCCAAGGGAAGGAGGCAGAGAGTGGAGTGATGCTGCCACAGCTCCCAGGAGCTGGAAGAGGCAAGGACGCACCCTCCCCTAGAGCCTTTAGAGGAGCACAGCCCTGCCAACAGCTCAAATTTGGACTTCCAGCCTCCAAAACAGAATATATTTCTGTGGTTGTGGGCTGCCCGGTTTCGAGTCCTTTGTTATAGCAGCCCAAGAAAACTAATACACTACCCAAGGTCATCCGTCAAATCAGAGTGACGCTCGGCAGCTGGGCTCCCTGCGTCCACGGTACAAAGCACACCCTCCTGAGGGACCACAAGGGTGACTTGGAAAGATGGCTGGGGTCCCAAAGGAGGTAGGGGTCAGATGGCGTCCTCTGCTGGGAGCTGAGCACACTCTCTTCTACATCATAGTGAGGGGACAGCCAGGTCACAGCAGGCAAGCCAGATGCCCTTAGCTCCCAGCAAGACACAAGAGTCACCAACGGGGACAGAGGGCTTTTGGAATACACTAAGCATGTTCCTACCTCAGGGCCTTTGTGTGTGCTGTTTTCTCTGTGTAGGGCACGCCTCCCTCTTTCATTCAAAAATATACACTGAGCACGTGCTGGGCACCAGGACAGCTGGGATACAGCCATGAACCACAGACCAATGCCATGGACTAGCATGTCTGCTCGAATGTCACGGCTTCTTCCTTGAGAGGCCTCCCTGACCTCCGCACAGCACCCTGCAATCACACTCACTTCATCTTGCTTTATTCTCTTTGAGGTATTTTTCTACTATCTGATGTCTTCCTGCCTCCTTGTCATTTGTGAGCCCCTCTCTGTCCCCCCCATTCCACTCTGTGCTCCACGGTAGTACCCCCACTTCAGCACATCCTGGCCCAGAGGAGCTGCTCAATAAACGTTGCTGAGTGACAACCAGGTGGCCGCACAATGAATGAGAGGTGGGACCCAAAGCCACAGGTGGAAGACGAATCACACTGATACATGGCCCTCTTTGGCTTACAGGCCCTTTCATTTTTTTTAAAAGATTTTATTTATTTATTCATAGAGACACAGAGAGAGAGAGAGAGAAGCAGAGACACAGGCAGAGGGAGAACCAGGCTCCATGCAGAAAGCCTGACGTGGGATTCGATCCAGGGTCTCCAGGATCTCGCCCTGGGCTGCAGGGGGCGCTAACCCGCTGCGCCACCGGGGCTGCCCTACAGGCCCTTTCAAAGCTGCCTGAAGAATCCCAGGAAGAAAGCAGTGGGGAGAGCTCCTGGTAAGGATCCCCATCTCCTAGATAAAGAAACTGAGGTCAGAGGGGTTAAGAGCCATGGCCCAGGTCACACGGGGACAGGGTGACTCTCCCTGCACACCTTGGCGCCCTGGGTGGGCAGCCAATAGTAGCAGCCACCACCTCCGCCTCCTCCAGCCCCCAGCCCTCCAGAGCCAGGCTAATCGCACCCTCTGCAGACACGTGCCTCTCCCTCCTCCATCAGCGAGCCCGCTGCCCTGTGATGGTCCCCGGCCCTCAGCAGGGTGAGCAGGGATGCCTCCCAGAGACCCAGGAGGGCAAGTCAGGACTCCGGCCTCCATCAGCCAACATCACAGACCCCTTTAACAGGAGGCTACCAGGCGGGGCAGACCCAGCCATTCATCTGACACTTGCCGAGCGCCTCTCTCAGGGTGGGGAAGGGCCCTGAACAAGGTGGACATGGGCCTCACCCATCTGGGGGGGGGCACTCCTTGGGGAGAGGGGCAGATAATAAGCTGAAACACAAATGAATAAATAAGATGACCGCAGAAGGTGGCTCCTGCCCTGAGAAAAATCAGGCAAGGTGATACCCAATGAGTACGCAATTAGCCGCTAATTAGCCTCATCTCAGACCCCGGAAAGCCAGTGGAGAAACAAGTCCACTTGACCACGCCGTGGGCGCAGAGGCCGGGTGGCTCACGGAGGGGAGAGGGCACTGGGCCGAGAACGAGGAGGCAACCCCACCCACTCCTTAGGCAGTGCAGGACCTTAGGAGGCCATGACTCCCCTGAGGCCCCCCTAATCTCCTTCTGCACAGTGGGGATGGGACAGGATCATCTTTTTCTTCATTTGCTGCTTGCCCAGATCCTAAGGTGACCCAGCCTCCTGGCTCCCACAGAGTCCATCCTGTGTCCTGTGGGAGGCAGAGGCTGGGCAGGGGGAGAGGATCCTGCCCCCTTTCTGAGGCCAATTCTCCAAAGGAGAGGAGGCTGGATTCCTGAAATGACTGCCCCTGATCCAGCAGCCCCTGTAAGGGTTTCGGGGGGAGGGATCTTCCATCAGGCAGATGGGACCCTGGCCCTGGGCTGAGGGCTTCTCAGTAGGAAACCTTGCTCCGACAGGAGTGAAGGAATTCTCAGAGAATGTTCCTCTGTTTTCTGTCACTCCTTAGAGCCCTGAGAGGCCAGCCCAAGGAGCAGGAATGGGAGCAACCATCGGATCCACTATCCCTCTTGGTATCCTCCTTCCCACTTGGGACTCTGTAGTTTGAACGGCTCAGAAGTCTGACACTTGGCTTCTGAGGCTCCTCTCTCCAGGGAGGAGGCAGGAGAAGGGGGAGGAGCAGTTTGGCCTGAGAAAATCCCAGAAGGCATCCTCAGTACACTCCTTGGGTTTGGGGGCTTATGGATATTCCCAGGAATAATGATACTGACAGTCAACAGAGATTGGGGCTTTTCAGTTGACCAGTCACAATGCTGGCACGTGAGCCCTTTATCACCCAATTCAATTCTCGCAGCTACCTTTAAATAAATACACAATTACCCTAAAAGATTATAAAGGTATATAAAGTATTGTTCTCACTGCTTTACAGGTGTAGAAACTGATGCTGTATCCCTGGCCCTCCTGGCCCTCCTGGCCCTGAGTTTTAAATTTTCACAGCCCCCAGGAAGGGAGGGTTACTTTGAAACACTGCACATGCCATTCACGCAGTGCACCCCACTTTGCAGAACCCATGTCTCCCAGTTCCAGCCTCCCAGCAGCCCTATAAGCTGGAACGTGGCATAGTTTGCTTCATTTTACAGATGGAAAACCTCTGTCCGAGCCCAGCGGGCCAGAAAGCACAGACAGGAAGTGGCAGGGGCAAGGAGGATCCAAGCGTCAACATTCTCGGTCCCTGGTTCTTTCCATGGAGAAACAGGCCTGGGTGACCCCTCCCAGTGGCCAGCTATGTTGACTCTCTGGGGCAGGACCAGAGCACACCAGGCCCTACGCCAGAGGGATTGCAATAAAGCCACTCCTTTCTGTTTGTGTCCAGCTTCCAGGCACACAAGTCCTTGATGATTAGCCCATTTTACAGATAAGCAGCGGGAGGCTCAGGGGGTTGGAGTGGCCCCCAGGCCACCGGTTCCCACCCAGGTCTCCCAAAGCTGCTCGGGAGACTGGCCACCGGCAGGCTGCAGCTGCTGAAGGTTACAAAGGGGTTCCTCCTCCCATTACTGAAGCCGTGGGTGCCCCAAGGAATGGAAAAAGCCTTCCACCCATGGGTGACAGCCCACACCCGGAGGCAGGCAAAAACAACAAAGGCCGCTCTTAATTCTCCCAGATGCCTTGCCGGTGTCACTTCCCCGGATACATAACGGGGCTGGGAGAATCACAGGCAGCAGGACGAGCCCTCAACTGGCTACCAGAGCTCTGGGGTCCAGCCCCACTTGTGATCCTGCGCACATCACGGCCCCCTTCGAAGCAGCCCCTCTCTGAGGGGCTCGTCCACGGAGGGCGCGGAGGGCGGGGCTGGGGGATCCGGCGGGGTGCGAGGAGGGGGTAAGGCACCTCTATTCTCGGAACGCAAAGGAAGCAGGAGCCTTGCTCTTTCTTTCTCCCCTTGTCCCCCCCACCCCACCCCACCCCCTTAACCACACAGGTGCCAGACAGCTTTGGCGAAAAAACTAGTTTGCAAACACTCTTCGACTTCTGGGAAGCTGCCCGGCTCCGCTCCCTCTTCCAGGGCTGGGAGCTGGCTCCCAGGCTGTGGGCGGCGGCGGGGATCCTGGGGGTTGAAAGCAGGGTGCGGGGGGCCCCCGAGCCAGCCCCACCTCAAGTCTTCGGCAGCTCCGACCGTGGCGGAGGCTCTACCTTCCCAACGCCCCCAGGCTCCCTGCGGGAAAGGCAGGCGAGTCCCCCAACGGCTGGGCTGGGCTCGGACCCGAGCGGCGCCACCCTGCTCCCGCACCTCCCCGCTTTGCCCCCGGCGGTCGGGGCGCAGCCGGAGCGCCCCCGCGTGGCCGGGTCGCAGCTGAGTCACCCCGCTGGGGGCGCGCGGGGGGCGGGGGCTTGGGGCGCCACGGCCCCCGCGGCGGGACCCCGCTTCCTCCCGGCCCGCCACCGCGCCAGAAGCCGAGCCCCAAGGCCGAACTTAGCGCTCGCGCCAGGGCGCCCCCCGCCCTCCCGCCCCGGGCCGCCCGGGCCCCACTCACCGCGGGTCCCGCGGGCGCCGCCGCCCTCACGGCGCCGCCGCCTCTGCCGCTGCCCGCGCTCCGGGCCGCCGGGGCATCCCGGGGCGCTCCTCTGCTCGGCGGGGCCCGCGGGCGCGGGACGGGCTCAGGGTGCTGCCCGCGCGGCCCTCGCCAGCTCGCGTGCGCTCCGGCCGCTCGGGGTCCGCGCTCCTCCGGGCGGCGGCGGCGGCGGCGGCGGCGGCGGCGGCTCGGCTCCTCCCTCCGGCCGAGAGGGGGCGGGGGTGCGGAGGGAGTGGGGAGGCGAGGCGGGCGCTTCCTGGCGGGGCGAGCGCTCCCGCGGGCGGCGCGGAGGCGCTGTCCCGCCCGCCGCCCCGGCTCCGAGCCCGCGGCTGGCGCGCCCTGGCGCTCGGGGCTCTCGGGGCCGGATCCCGGGGTCCGAGCGCTCGAGGCCCGAATCCGAGGGTCCGATCGCTCGAGGCTGGGACTCCGGATGCGGCGCCGCTGCTTCGCACCCTCCCGGCGGGCCTCGCCGCAACCGCGGGCGCCTGCGAGGTCCGGGCACCGTGCGCCCCGGGCCGCGGACGCGGGACCCGAAGGTGGGCTCAGCCGGGGCCTGGGGGACCCCAGCGCGCTGCCTGCGGCCTCGAGCCCCGGGGCCTGCGCCGCGCCCTCGGGGGTACAGCGCAGGGCAAGGTTCGGCCGTGTTGACCAGCACTAGGACCGCAGTGTTCCCCCCACCCCCAATGGTAAAAGAGCTCGGCATTTTCTAGTCGCCAGACACTGGGAAGATGACACATATTTCTCTGACAGAGATGATAAGATAAAGACAGTTTCAACACTGCCTGGAGCTAGGTAGCGGGAGCATAATTAAGGGGGGCCTTGAGGCCCTGGCATCGAGCCCACCTCTTCCTGCGAAGGCCTTCTTTTACCCTAGAAGAAGCACCAGTTCTTAAGAAATGCATCTGTCGCCGGGGCTCCTGCTGCAGACCACCCAGCGGTGTTTATGTGCACACACAGGCCTCCAATTCATGGCTTCGGAGGGCTTTTAACCAGGTTGTGGGGGATCTCACGGCCCTGTCCCAAAGCCCTTGTCTCTGTGGCTCCAAGACCAGGAGGCACTTGGGTTGTGGTTTTTCCATTCCAGGTAGGAGAGGGTTAACTAGGAGACTCACACTGCAGCCTGTGAACCTCCCTCCAGTCTGAGTCACAGGCACTTTGCAGCCTTAGAGGGGCAACCACTAAAAACCCCAGGGCTCTGAGCTTTGTTTTCTGCCTGCCTATCCCCCAGCCCATCCTTCCCTTCCTCCAAGCTCTCCTCGCCTTTCCTCCATCGAGTCTTCAAAGCCCTCAGCCCAGCTCTGAGGCAAACCAGTCAGATCCAGCTCCAGCCCCACCTCCCCCAGGAAGCCTTGCTGGATTGATCTGACCCCTGAATCCCTTTCCTCTCCTTGCTTCAGGAGCCACCAGAAAGGCAGGTTCTGGGATGAAGGATGAACCCAAGGAGAGTCCCTCCCCTCAAGCTCCTCCTATCTCTGGAGCAAGCCCACAACCCAGGTAATTGTATTATTGATGAAAAAATGCAAAGATTGGTGGCGAGGTATCACAGAAGACCCAACTCAGCCATGGCAGTCAAACTACCTCATCCTTTGGGGCTTCTAGAGGAAGTCTCCTAGAGGAGTAGTTGGGCCTGCCCAGGGTGAAGAAGATCCTGGATCCCCGGCCAAAGGGAGAGACTATATTAAAGGTCAGGGATCAGAGGAATTCCACTCCTAGGTATCTATCAGAGGGAAATGAAAGTGTATATCCAAACAAAAACTCCTATCGAATGTTCATTGCAGTGTGGTTCAGGACAGCCAAAAAGTGGGGACAGGTCAAATGCCCATTAAGCAATGAACAGATAAACAAAATGTGGTCCATAATACAATGGAGTATCATTCAGCCATAGAAAGATGTGGTGTATACACACTCTGAACAAACTTTGAAAACATGATGCTCAGTGAAAGGAGCCAGTCACAGACCACATATTGTATGATTCCATTTCTATGAAATGTCCACACTAGACAAGTCCACAGACACAGAAGGCAGCTTAGTGGCTGTCTAGGCCTGGGAGGAGAATTGGGGAGTGATTGCTATTAATTCCAGGTTTCTTGGGGGATGATTAAAAATTTCTGAAATTAGATTACAGTGATGGTTGAACAACTGTAGGTATACTCAAACCATTGACTTGTATACTTTAAAGGGGTGAATGTTATATCTCGAAGCTGTCTACAACAAAGTCAGGGATCAGGAGGGGCCAGAGGTCAATTGATTAAGGCCAAGTGTCCAAAAATGTGTTGATTCCACACTCTGCCCTTGATTCATACATAATGCAAGGACGTTATAGCAACATGTTGAAGGGAGTTTTTCCTCGCCCTGGTAGAGATCTCTCTGCAAAAGCAAGAGGCCTGGGTTTCCTAAAATAGGTCTATATTGTGTGTGTGTGTGTGTGTGTGTGTGTGTGTGTATAAAACATCTGCCGTCTGGGTATTTATGTCCACAGTCCAGGCTGCCTGGACAAACAGATCAGAATAATCAGGGTTGCCTGTACACTTTGGTGTGCTTGTGAATTAAAGACATTCAAAAGAGCACTACCTGTGTACCTGGCCCTGGCTGGCTTTAGGCGTGTGTGAAGGAGTAGAGGTTATTTATGCTTCATCACAAATCACCCTAAACCTTGTTATCTATCTCACAAGGCTTTGAGGAAGGGGTCACTTGGCCTAGCTGGGGTGGTTCTTGCTTAGGATTTCTCAAAGGGTTGCAGTCAGACCATGACAGGGACTAGAATTATCTAGAAGGCATATGTCTGGCAGTTGAAGCTGGTTTTCCGCTGGGACTTCAGCTGGAATTGTCAACTGGAACCCCTATCTATGACCGTTCCATGTGGCCTGGGCTTCCTTGGAATATGGCAGCTGGTTTCCAAGAGTGAACATTCTAAGAGAACCAGGTGGAAGCCTTGTTATCTTTTATAGAACCTTAGCCTGGGAAGTCACGTGATGTCACTTCTGCAGTGGTTACCAGCTCACTCCATAGATCTGCCTCTCAGTGAGAGGCCTGTCACTGTCATATTGTGGAGAGCATGCAGGACAGGTGATATTGTGGTGGCCGTCTTTGGAAAATACCATCTGCCACAAGGAGTTGATGTGGAGACAAACCCCATGATGGAGACATCCCCTCAAGAATCTCATGGCCAGGATCCCTGGGTGGCGCAGCGGTTTGGCGCCTGCCTTTGGCCCAGGGCTAGATCCTGGAGACCCAGGATCGAATCCCACGTCAGGCTCCCGGTGCATGGAGCCTGCTTCTCCCTCTGCCTATGTCTCTGCCTCTCTCTCTCCCTGTGTGACTATCATAAATAAATAAAAATTAAAAAAAAAAAAAAAAAAAGAATCTCATGGCTGACTCCAGTGCCAGATTTCAGGCATAGAACAGTGGCTCTGGGTTTGAATCCCAGCCCCTCTAGTTATTGCCTGGGTGACATCAGTCATGCCTCTGGTGAGATCACTCAATCCTCTGGGCCTCAGTAAAATGGAAGGATAGATTTAGTATCTGCTTCTTGGGATGCATGTGGGAATTCAGTGAGACTGTCATGTGGATAGAACAGTACCCAGTGTGCCTAGACACCAGGACTATTTTTAAGTTCTAGAGTTGTGGTCACTGTAATGTAGGGATACACCATTGTAGGGTGAGGACACCCAGGCACCCCCTGCCTTTCCAGTCAGCCCCAGACACCTCTATCAGCCCCAATCTTGCACTGAAATACTTGTGTCAGGGTTGGGACCACAGGCCCAGCCCAGGAAACTGGATGCTTCTGTCCTAGGCACTCAACCTGGGGACCCTGGTTGGCCTTTGTTCTCTAGTGAAAGCTCCTTTTCTGTCACCTCCTCAGGGCAAAGGTCACTTTCTGGGCAGCCAGGGCAGGGCTGGAGTTTGTGTGGGATGAGCAACGAGGTATAGCTTCCAAGGGCCAAGGCCAGGGAGGACTCCAGTTATGGAGGCTGGGAGACACATGGGGTAGGAGTGATGTACTTCACCAGGGTGATTGCTGGGGCAGGAGGAAGACCAGCTGTTTCCAGAACTTCCTGAAACCAGCCTTCAGAGGATCCTTGCAAAACAGCCACTGCAAGGTCTTTTCCAGGAAGCTCGAGATGTGTCCAGAGGGTGTGTCCAGCTCTGGCTAGGGCCACCACCCTCTGGCCTGGCCTTGGTCATGTAGGGGGGTTGGGGGCAGAAGCAAGGCTAGTTAGAATGCACAGCCCTCCAGACTTGATTGGGGGAGGGGGTGTCTCTTTATGAGGAACACACAGACCTGCAGCCCAGGACCACCTCAACTTCCTTCTTGCTCCACAATTGGAACTGAAGCTCCACTGACTACTTGCTGTGTGACCTTGACAAGTCTTATTCCTCTCGGGGCCCCTGTTTTCTCCTTTGTAAAACGGAGTAAATTGTTGCTGAGATTATAGCTATGGGTCTAGAGGAGGTCATGGATAGTGCAAGCCCTCCAGAACAATAACCAGGCAAGGCAGGTGACAGAGGATTCAGAACCCTCCCTGGAGGGAGAATTAACCAGAAGGTCACCTTTGCAGCACTGGTGAAAGTGAATTCTTGTACCTTGTCTCACTTTGCTCATCCCCTCACTATACAGATGAGAAAACTGGGTCTTCTCCTAGGGGACTGAGTCACAAAATTTGAAAGTGGTTAGGAGAGTAGATCCTAAGAGCTTTCATCTCAAAGAAAAACACATTTTCTTCTTTCTGTTTTTTTTGTTTTGTTTTGTTTTGTTTTTTGTTTTTTGTTTTTTTTGTAACTCTAGGAGATCCTGGCTGTTAACATATTGTGGGCATCATTTCATGATATATGCTAGTCAAGTCCTTAGCCTGTATGCTTGAACTCACACAGTGCCTATGTCAGTTATATCTCACTGAAACCGGAGAGAAAAATGAGTGAAAATATAAAGTCATGAAACACAGGCTTGATTCCTGGTACTACGCCTTATTAGCTATGTGCCTTTGGACAAGTCAGGAAAAATCTCTGGATCTCATTGTCCTCCTCTGGGAAGAGACAGTCATTAGGATCCAGGGGACAAAAGAAGGTGTATGGGGCAGAGCCTTGGCTGGGCTTTCCCAGAGCCTTCATGCTGCACACCCTTGAGTCTCCACTGGTGGTTACATATTTGCATTGCCTGGGGAGCTTTCTAAATACTGTTTTTTAAAAAAGCCATTTTAAAAAGCTCCCCCAGGTGATTCTAATTGCAGTCAGGGGGAGCCCTATTTATTGGTGGACAGCCTCGGTTAGCTAAGTGTGGTCCAACAGGATAGACATCACTTGGGGGCAGGGAGGGCAGATGCTTCTTAGAAATGCAGAATCCTAGGCCCTGCCCAACACCTGCTGAACCAGACCTGCATGTTAACAAGATGCCCAGATGATTCAGTGCATATGCCAGTTTCCATAACTGTGATTTTATAGTTGGAGAACGAAGTATTACCCTGCAGTGGATTTCAGATATGTGTTTGGAGACAAGACAGAAGGGGCAATTTGGGAGGATCTGAGGGCTGTGGGGACAGGAAGGAAGACGGTGACTGCCACCAGAAAGGTGGAGATATTCAATCTGTAAAACCATAGGACAGAGGCCAAGTGTCAAAGTAGCTAAATGAGCTTCTGGCAGCCTTGCAGGCACTTCCTGGCCCGAGGAGGAATGTGATCGGGTCAGTCAGGCTGTGGCCAAGTAAGCGGTGTAATGAGAATGGCGCTCCCAGGTGCAGAACACCGCTTACTTGGCCACAGCCTGACTTTCTCTGAACTGTGTTTGTTTTATGTATATATTTAAACAGCTTGCTTTTCAGAGGAAGGGGCGGGGAGACTGGACCTCCTCAGTGTGGGTGGAAACACAGTCCAGGCCTCCAAGCACGCCGCAGGTGGCAGAAGAGGATGATTAATAAATTGAACGAGGTAAGCGTACCCCAGCCTGTAGTGGACCCAGCCTGCTCTGCGGTGCTGAAGCCACAGTTCATCTCAGGGCAGCTGCTGAAAGTTTCTGGGGTTTAGAACTCGGGCAGGGCTCAAAGGGAAAGAAGAAGAAGGAAAATGAATAAACAGCAATGAAGAATGTCCCTGAGCTCTGGGCTCTGCCGGTGTGCATTTCACCCGACCTACAGCTTCTGGATGGTGCTCTGTTCCTGCCTCCCCCATGACTTCCCTGGGCAAGTCATCTTCAGGCTTTGGGGGACTCTGACTCCAGTTTTGCATAAAGACAGAGACAGCACAAGGCCCCCTTGGTATGAAGGTGGACCCTGAGGGCCCACAGTCACCGTGGCATCATTTCCTGGGAACGTGAGACAGCATCCAGGATTCTGGTTTTCCGGGCAAACCTGCTGCAAACTCTGCCTGCCTAGCCCCTCCCCCATGACCAGGCTGATGGCACCACTCGGTGCCAGGTGTGCCCTGACCCTGGGCAGGGTACACCTGCCATAAGAGTGTCCTCCTGCGGGGTGTGGGTGCTTGGCACTTGGCCGGAGGACTTTCTCCTCACGCTCGGCGGGCGACCAGGGACAACACGGAGGGCGGCAAAGGTCAGGGTTGAGCCATCCAGGTGAGCCTCCGGCAGGCAGAACATCCCAGGCTCCTAGACCAGGTGGGAGCAGCTCCCAGCATCACCTCTTAACCCCATTCTGGGTGGAATGGCAAAGGAAGTAATCTCAGGAATCCCCAGTGGGCCAACCTGCCCTCCAGTGGCGCTAGGCCGCAACTGCACCCTGCCTGGCGCCTTCTCAGAGTGGGGTGCAGCTCTGGAGGAAAGCTCTCCAGCCATCAACTTGTTCAGCCCACAGGCAGGTGACAGAGTGGGTGCTATTCTCCTGTCATTTCAAGTATCTCTGCACCTCATATGATATTCAACTCTAAAGGGGGAAGGGAAGTAGCATGTCACCAGTCCTGCTGCCTACTAGGGACTTTGTATACCATGCTTCCTGCACGCCCCCAAAGGTCCTGGAGGCCAGGGGGTGTTACTAACTCAAGTCCAGAAATAGTTTCTGTCTCCGAAGACCAGCAACAAGCAGTCAAGTCACAGTCCATTCCACGCCCCTCTGACTTCCAAAGCCATGTTTTTTTATGTCCCACCCACCAGGGAACCCTTCCAGGTCAGGAGATTCTAGGCCTTCACAAGGACCAGGCAAACAGCGAAAGGGAGGGGCAATATTGGGGAGTGGTGGGGACTGTGGCAAACAGAGATGTGTGCTATATGTAAAGGGCATGGTCAAAAGACTCCACCGATTACTCTTGAGTGGGGACGTGGGGCCAAACACCCTAATGAAAGCTGAAGATCTGGATTTTCATGTAAAAGTTCTCAATTTTAAATACTGACGATTGATTCAGAAACGAGTTTAAATTTAATGCAAGTCAAACAAAGAATGTTTCTAACACCTTGAGCTTGTATAATATCCTCTTGGTGCTGCTGACTTGAGTCCGGAGTGGGGAGGCAACTTGCCCACAAGCCCATGACCATACGGAGACAGGGTCTGCACTTGGCCCCACGTCTCCTGACTCCTAAGCCTGTGCTCCTGTCTGTTCACCTCTCTGTGGTCTGTCCTTCTCTCCAGTCCCTGGGGCAGGGGGTAAACCACTCCTGACCTTGGGTATTAGCAGGACACATCAGACTCAGGGTAGAGGCTAAGACACGATCCACATTTATTGGTCTAATTTGGCTTAAAGTGTGGAAGGGCCATCCTTGGGCCTTCTTGAAAGTAACAAATACATCACATAGCACGTGCAGCCCCTGGGAGCTCACCCGGATCCTGCTGAGGTAGTGGCTGGACCCAGTGGCCTTGCCTGATCATCTTGGTAGTTCCTGCCCCCACACCCTTAGACTTGGCCTTTTCCATTACACAGGTTAGACTTGGCCTGTCCATTCCCAAGCCCTGTATCTAGATCTGGGCTCAAAGTCTTTGGAATCCAGCATTTAAGAGGAGGAGAGTCATCCCATTTACAAGTGGGGACACAGAGGCTTGAGGCAAGAGGGGACTCATCCAAAAGCCTCGTGGCCAAGTCCCTGGCTTGGCCCTCAGGCCACTGGGCTAGTCAGTGCTTGGACACTCTCCTCATCCCATTTCTGGGTGGAGAACATTCCCTGGCTTAGCTAGCTACTCTGAAAATGCAATGTATAAATACATACTTGCCTTTTAAAAAGTCATAAATTAGATTTTATACCAGCCTGAGGGTACCTGGCCAGCCATGTCATATGATGGGAACATTCATCACATGTCATATATGAACCACAGACCACATGTCCTGCCACGTGTGGTGCCAGGACCCATGCCACTGGCCCACGGGCCATACTGCAAGTCCCAGGTAACCTTGCATAGGATTCGGCCTCATGTGGCCTTCTGTGTCACATACCACATCATGACACTTTCACATAGTGCGACTGTTCCTGACTGGTCATGTGTGTTCCATGCAATACAGGGTAGTCTCCTGGTCATACTAGGCCCCTGGTCCCTTGCTGAAGATTCTAGCCTGACAAATATTGCCCTCCCTCCCGGGACAGCACACAGAGGCACCCAGCTGAGGCTCTTTTCCTGAGCCCTCTGTCCTGGTGAGTGGAAGTTGGCTTCACTTGGCTGGACTCAAAGGATCTTGAGGAGGCCATCAAGTACCCTGAAGGGCTTGCGGCTATTTGTCGAAGAAAGCGAAGTCCAGCCTGGGCTCCTGGCTCTGTAGATGCTGGACCATGGTGGGGGAGATGGGATTGTTCCAGAGGCTGTAGGGCACAAGGGCAGGCACTCAGCTATAGGAGCTGTTGGCTCCTCCTTTCGTCTCCATCTGCTGTCCTATCTACAGATGGGAAAGCCCAAGAGGACGAAGAGCCATGCCCCGACAGAGGTGGGTTAGACCAGCATGGCTACTCTAGGGAAATGGTGTCCTCCACACCCACTTCCTGACTTTTCCCACTCAGTCTTCATCCCTAGGAGCTCGTGATCCCAGCCAGGATCATGCTCATATGATACATATGTGCAAGAAGGAAAAAGCTCCCATTTCTTCAAGACTATACTTCCATCATTTGACATTGTCATGAGATACCGATTTCTATAGGACAAGACACTTCACTCCCATTTACTAGAAATCCAGCATATCAACTATATGAATGGCGTCCCTTAGAGGCAGTGCCCTTGTACAGTACACAACCTATACAGCTGTATGTCGTGGCTGTGATGATACCATTTTCAGTGCTTACTATGTGCTAGGGATTGTGCTCAGTGCTTTATATAATTGTTTGGTCCTCACAGCAACTGTCAGAGGTAGATATTATCATTGAGCCCATTTTACAGATGAGGAAATTGAGGTCAAGAGAGGTCGAGTCACTGACACAAAGTTACATAATTGGCAAATGGCAGAGCTGGGATTTGATCTAGGTCTGCTCGCTGCCGAATTCTTGGTGGAGAGATCCAAGTCTCCTCTGATAATCCCCAACCTGGGTTTTGCCTCCTTCTACAGGGAGTTCCCCTTACATTGTAGAGGTTGGCGAGGCCTCCCACCCACCATCTCTGCCCCTGTGAGCCCTTTTTACCGAATGACTTGGATGCCAGACCCTTGTGCCAGCCCTTCAGCCAGGAGCCAGGCTCCACAAGCTGTGATCCGATTCTTCTCCAGGCTTCGCAACGGAGAGCAGAGAAAGGGAAAAGGGAGAAACTGGCATGAGTGTGGGGGATGGGTTCCCCTATGCCCCCCTGACCCCAGGCCAAGATGCTTATGGAACCCAACAAACAACAGTGCAGCAGGAAGGCTGAAGGCTGAGACCCAGGGAGAGCTAAGGTCGGCAGGGGCTTGGACTAGAACATGTAACTCAGGGAGGGCTTCCTGGCAGGCAGGGGCCTGACCCAGCAGCCTCTTGGCTTTCCCCAGGATAGAGGTTCCCCTTCGCATCCTCCCCCAGTTCCGGTTTCCCAGGATGTGCCCCTCATACTCCATTCTCTTCAGCCGGCCCATCTGCGGCAGGACCCGGGCCAACTCGGCAGCCGCCTCGTCCCCGAGCAGATTCCAGGACAGCCTGCAGGGGAGGGGTCCTGAGGTCAGTGGCAGGAGATCCTTGAGGCCCAGGGGTAGAGACAAGGAGGCAGGTGGGGAGGGCTGGGGGCCAGCAGTGGAGGCTGCCATGCAGGTGCAAGAAAGGCCACTTGATGGTGTGCTTGTGGGCTCTCCCCGAAGACTTTTCAGGGCATAGGTGGTCCCTTCCTCCCCCCATTCCCATTTTGAGCTGCCTCAGGAACCCAGACAGCCTGGGATCTGGCTGTTGAGAGAATTCAGAGCACATGGTCTGCAGCAACCATGTCCTGATGCAAACTTCCACCCTAATATTCCATCATAATATTTGTCCTATTCATGCAGCCCATTTTTCTTTAAAGTAGTCTTCCCCACCTGCTTTTTTTTTTTCACTTTAAGAAATTAATCTCAGGGAACACTTATCACTACTATCAATGGGAAACCTTCACTGACAACCCTAAACAGAAGGTAGTTATAAGGATAAATACGGCGCAGACAACAGTATTGACTTCTAGCGGGATCCTGTGTCCTTCCTCAGGTGCTGAGCCTGTGGCCTGCCCCCTGCTGGTTACAAAAGGACACCCATGAAGAAAAACTGAAGCAGAACAAATTCAAGCATTGAGACACTTAACTCTCTGGCATGGTGGTATTTCAGGACCATGGCAATTAGGTTGCACTAGCTAATCTCGAATTTATCTTTGATATAAAGTAATGATCTGCTCTATGGTACACAATATTTTTTGGCTGATCAAAATAAATAAGGAAAATCACGAGCATTAGGTGTTAAAGATACCTTAGCATGGATGTGAGACTTGGTCTTCGGTGTCATGTAATGAATGAGAAGGATGAGAACTTTTAAGATGCAAACCTAGTAGCCTCTTAGAATCCCCTGTGTCCTGTACCTTAGGAAACAGCATTTTCTTCCATTGTGCAGTCAGGGTCCCAGCCCAGTCCTGGTAGTGCATCTCCCCCTGTGGCAGAGCTGCCCAAGGTCAGAGTGCCTCTGATTGCCAAGAGGGAGGTGGGCATGGCCAGCAGGCAGGGCGGAGGTCATGCTGGTTTCAAGCATTCTTCACTACCAACGGGTGGTTTGTAAATTGAAGCTCCAGAAGCCAGGAGACGTGATCTATCCAGCTGCCTCCCAAAGGAAGGTCAGGGGCAAAGAGCTTTTGGACACCAGCTAGCCTACCTCCCTCGGCCACTCCACAGTGAAGAAAAAAGCAGCAGAGCCTGAACGGACTTGCCCAATAGTACTCACAGCCAAAATGTTAAAACTTCCTAGAGAGGGAGTTTAAGTAGGAATGACCCTCCCCGTTTACAGATGGGGCACTGGTCAGGGAGGGAGGGGACCAGCTCTAGGCAGACCATGGCTGGCAGGCAGGCCGGGACCCCAGGTGCCCCGCTTCTCCCAGCACTCACAGGATTTCTTCCAGGGCTGGGCAGAGCACCAGGCTGGCAGCCAGGGGCTTGGCAGTGTGGTTGTCGATCTCACACGAAACCAGGCTGGAGACAAAGAAGAGGGCGGGAAGGAGGGTGTCTGGGTCAGGGGCGTCTCCAGCCAGCCTGCCCTCTGCTAACGGTGCAATCAGAGCAGGAAGGAGAGGAGTGGCCAGGGTTGGGGGGCAGGAGGGAACCTTAGGAAGCTCCCCTATACCTGAGGCCTCTGTTACTTCACAGGCCTTCCCAGGTGCCAGAGACAAGGGCTGCCCTTACCCCACCCCAGCTCCCCAGGTAGTCTCAAGAGGCTACTTACTCTATCTGCCTCAGCAGGGGGAGCCCCTGACAGAAATGCAGGACCCCTCTGGCCAGACTGTTCTCTGCCAAGCTGTAGGGCAGCGAGACACCTGTGAGAGGAGCCCCCAGATCCTCCCTGGCTGCCCCTGTGCCCATGCTTCAGGCCCCTGCTCACCTGATCTCTTCCACATGTGGGCATCCATCCAGGGCCTGGCTCAGGCTCAGCGCTCCCTTTGGGCCCAGACGGCTAGACGGCAGGCTGGGGGAAGGGGAGTGGGTGAGGGGAGCCTGGAGGACCAGGTGTGGGGGTTGGGAGCCTTCCCAGAACCCCCACACTCAGCAGTTTCAGGCCACACCATCAGACCATCCAGGTAACTGCCACCCCAAGCCCCCTCCCCATCCACACAGGACCCGGTGGGTATTAAGCACCCTGGCTTTTGGGTGTGAAATCCTAAGTTCAAGGAGGCCTGGCTGTTTCATGAGTAAGTAAAGTAAGCTCTCCATGCATCTCCTGGCTTTAGTCTCCTTGCCCGGAAGATAGAGGGAATAGAAACCCGGGCCTGGGGCTGCTGTGGGGGCTCCAGTGAGATCCTGGCATAAACCAGTGTTTTTTCTCCCGCCCACCCTTTGCTGACACTGCCTTACTCGCCCTCAGCCCTCAGACTGGCTCAGGGACATGCCAAGCCGAGCAGAGACCATTGTGCTTCTTTTGTAGACAAGGAAACTGAGACTCAGAAGGGGTAGTGGCTTGGCCGACAGCCCAGAAGGGGCTGGTGGCGACCCAGGACAAGGCCGGGTCTCCTGCCTGCCCTGCCCCAGCCTTCAGAGGCAGGGGAGGAGTGGGCAGGGTGGGGGCAGCTGGCCCCGGTACATCCCCCGCTCTGACCTAAGGCAGGGCTGCTCAGCCAGGGGGGCCTTGATCCCCTAGTGGCCCCAGGGCACCCCTGCCTGGAGGGATGGGGAGGACACTCACTGCAGGACCCTCAGGCAGCAGGGCAGTCCCTGGGCCAGGCCCAGGGCTGTGGTATCCCCCAGGACGTTGTAGCCAAGCCTGGAAGAGGAGAGGGATGAGGTGAGCACCGGGCTGTCTGGCTCCCCATCCCTGCACTGCCCTGTGCCCACCAGGGGACATGAGGGCCAGGAGGAGTGGGGGACGCTCGGGGTGGAGGGCCGCCGGCGGGCACACTCACATCAGCTCCTCCAAGTGCCTGCAGAGGGTGAGGGACTCTGCCAGCCGCGTCCCTCCAGCTGGACCAATGCCATTCCCTGAGAGGCTGAGGAGGACGGACGTTAGACCCTGGGACCCTCACGTCCCCCCACGCACTGCATCTGCTAGGGCCCCAAGAGACCGCACCCCCCGCCACACACCTTCTCAGCCTGATGGGGCAGAAAGGGCCAGAGAGGAGCCCGGCCTGGGCTGGCTGAAGGTCCCGAAGTCGGTGGGGCCAGGAGCCAGCCCAGCCCCACCACTTGGACTGTGACGTTGGGGGGAGGAATGTCACCGTGAGCTGGGGCCAGTGTGTCCCCAGATCACGGCATGGCTACTGAGGGCCCCTATCAGCAGGACTGACTACTCACTCTATCTTCCTGAGCTCCGGCAGTCCTGGTAGGACAGCAGCTAAGTGCTGGGCCCCGGTGTCTCTGATCTGGTTGTGGCTCAAGCTTGGGGAGAGAACAGTAGAGAATTGGCGCAATCCGCCTGCCACACAGGTCATATTGTCCACATCTCCCCTCCCAGAACAGAAGAGGAGGCTGCTGTCTGGAGGGAGTCCCCTCCTGCTGTGTCAGCTGAGCCCTTCACCCTCTTGTCTTCTGTTTAGGATGTTCTCCCCAGTGTCTGACCTGAGTCCCTCTTGCTGCCATCCACACTCTCACATCCTATCTTGGGGTCTCCTGACGGTCTAGGCCTGGGATCAGGCAGTGGAAAGTGGCTGAAAGCAATGGGACTAAGCCGGGCAGGGCATACTCAATCAAGGAGCCCTTTGCTTTCATCATCTGACCCTGCCGAAATTGTCTTTGGTTGGGGGAGGGATGAGGAACTCACCCCAGCTCCTTCAAGCTCATGGCAGCTCTGAGGGCCTCGGAAAGTTGGTGGCAGCCGACATCACAAATACCGTTCCTGCTCAGCCTGGAGAAGCAGAGGCTGTGGTCAGGACCAGAGGCCTTTGCAGGTGCTTTGCAAAGCTTTTACACAACTGGGAACCCAGATGCCAATCGATCAGCTTCAAGGGTTGGAGAGGGGGACAGGCAAGGTGGCAAGTCCAGATGAAAAAACTGAGCCCAGGAAGGAGCCATGGCTGGCCAAGGACCGCTCATGACTTCCAGGCACAGTAGACATGAAAGCCCAGAGCTCCCCACTCCCCCGCCCCGAGGGGAAGTGGACACATTATTTTGGTCTGGCCAGGCTTTGCCTCAGCCTCTGTGTCAGGAGCTCCAGGCCACCCCAGCTCAATGCCAATTACACACGGCCTCCACAATTCAGGCAATTCATGTCTCCACGGCATAGGTGTCCTAATCTGGGCAAATGCTGGGCTTTTCCAGAAAGCCAGTTTATTGTCTTTTCTGCACCCTGACCTTGCTCTGCCTCCATGAGTGTGGAAAAAACAGAACAAACCAAACCAGTGGAGGTGAACTCGGCCCCATGTCGAGTGTTTGAAGATTGCTTTGTGTTCTTTCACTTCACAAACTGAACTTCAGCGAAGTGCCTTTCTAACAATTAATTTGGGATGAAATGACCTCATCCCAGAACTCTCTGACCTCGTTGGCCGCGCACTCCTCTGGCCAGCCTGGGGCGGGGACTGGGGGAGAAGCAAAGCCATGCTTTGTGTTGTTGCTTGGGTTTCTTCTTAGTTGCCACATTTTATGTTTTGAAAAATCTCAAGAAAAGAACGTGTTTTATCTATTCATCAGGGTGGCCAGGGGCCCAAGTGGAGAATGTCGAGGTCACCAAATCAGAGTCTAGACCCTCATTGCCTGGAGTGTGGTTGGTTCCCCTAGAATTGGTATCACGTGGGAGCTTGTTGGAAATGCAGAATCTAGGCAACCCAGGCGTGTGGCATCAGAAATGTGAGCAAGAACACAGGGTGAATTTGTGCATGTCAAGGGCTATTCCAGGACTGGGCTCCAAACCCATCAGGTCCCTTCTGTCATCAGGAGGGAGTTGGCGGCATTGAAAGGCAAGAGCAGTGGGCATCAGCCCAGGATGGCAGCAATGTCCCTGGGGTAGGAGTCACGGGGGGCCTTATGGAAGGGCCCCTCGTGCTTCCCTGGGCCGGTGGTCCCAAAAGAGCTGGGGAACATGTCCCCCCCACTCATTCCTATGGGGTTACTTGGCCACTTACCGGAGGCTCTGTAGGAGGGTCATGTGGCTTAGTCCTTGAGTGAACATGGCCAGGGTGGAGCTGCCTAGTGGGAGATGGCTGAGGCTGCAAAAGAGGAGGTCAGAGGAGGACTTGGTATCGCTGGGGCTGGGTCCCAGGTGCAGAGACCAAGGCCCCATCCAGTCTGGAGGCTCTGGCATTTAGCAATACCCAAGGACCTCCAAGATAGCCACTTACAGTCACACAGAGCAGACTCATTCTCATTGTATAAAACAAAACCGCATGAGACATCCAAAGGCCATTTCTCTGCACAAATTAAGACTTCCCGGGCAGCAGTTTTATGTTCTGAATCACACCAGACCCAGACTGCTGACCAGGAATCCTAGCAACCACACAGCGGACATAAACTATAGGCCCAGCACTGAGCTCAGGGCCATCCTGAGGAGTGGAACTCTCTTGTCCCCATTTTACAGATGAGGCACACTGAGGCTCAGAGCATTATGTAAAGGAGAAGCATTGGGAACAGGACCCAAGTCCATAGACTCCCATTCCTGGACCCCACCTATGCATCACCCATGGGATCACACTCCTGTAGGCCCCAGGCTGGGCAGGAAAGATTAATAATAATAATAATAATAATAATAATAATAATAATAATATTAACAATAAATAGTAGCCAGTACTTGCAGAGTGTGAACTCTGTGCCAGGCTCTGTTCTGAGGTCCTAATATATATTATCTCATTTAATCCTTGCCACAAGCCTAGGAGGTAAGTAGATATAGCTATCATCTCCAAAGTTAAGATGGGGAGAAAAGCATAGAGAAGCTAAGTAACTTGCCCAAGCTCACACATTCATAGGTGCCCTGGTCTGCCTAGAATTGAGGGGGGCTCCAGGATGCGGGACTCTCAGCCTCGGGGAAACTGGGACAGATGGACACCCTACCAAGAATTAAACCTGGGTGGTGTGGCCCCTAACCATGGTCCTTGCCTCTATTTGGCCACAGATGGACAGGTGGAAGAAGTCAGCCAGAGGTTCAAGGAAAGCTGCCTGGCAGAGAGGAGACACTCAGAAATGACAGCTCTGAAACCAGAGGAGGTGTCTGGGCAGTGCGGATCCATCCCCCTTCCTTCATTATGCCCATTTTATAGTTGAGGCGTCTGAGGAGGTGAGAGGCAAGGAGGAGCACTGGCTGCCTGGGACACCAGAGAAGGGTCCCACATCTGTCCTGTTCTCTGCAGTACCTCCAGCTCCGAGTCCTGGGCCCCTGGGTAAATACCTGTCAAATGCGTGCATGAGCCAATCAATGACCTCATTGGGCCTCCAACAACCCCCTCTCTCTGCCAGAACAAAAGCTTCCAGAAGGAAGGGAGGCTGAGCAGAGGTGAAGGCACATGGGGGGAGGCCAAAGAAACAGCTCAGGAGAAAGATATGTGGGTCCTCTGGTTAAAGGTCTCTTCAATACCATCCATGCCCTGGTCCCCAGCAAAAAGGGACAAAAGTGGGAGAATTTTATTGTTAATGAGCAAAAAGTCAGAAGGCTACTTTTCAATTATATTCAAAACACATGTTGAAACAAATCCAGAGGGAAATTCACAAACTGCTCATTCACAGCAGTTTTCCCAGGAGGATGTCGCCACTGGAGGATGTCGCCACTGGAGGATGTCATGTCCTTTGTTACTTATTTCTGTAACTATGAAACTTTTTATAACCAGTGTATATTTTTGGTCACCAAGTGAACTTTGAGATTAAAAGTAGATGCCCAATAAAAGGGTCTCTCTAGATGCTGTTATGTCTGGGCATGGTGGCGGGGAGACACTCACTGACCCTTCATACTGAGACTGTTTCTTGTCTTTCTGGAACTTGGTGACTCCAAATTATAGTTGAGAGTAAAGAAGTTGCCAGTTACTAAGGAAATGATTGTAAGCAAGTAGCAGTGGACGTCTATGGGTCTAATTTGCCCAGAGTTTGTGTCCCCTTCTTCTGACATTAGCACCCTGAAACACCACCAGCCCCTCAAGACCAGATAGTTGGGTGAGTATGTGACCCAGATCTGGCCACTCAAAATACCGTGTGATTGGCTTAGGGGTGAGCTTGTGACCTGAGCTAGACCAGTGAGAATCATCTAGAGCCTTGAGTTATAACTACACAGAGAAAGGTGCTCCCTTTCTGCAAAGTTGGTAGGAAGTGAACCTGCAGCTGCAGGGATGTCCTGCCTGGCAATGAAGTCAAGATGGGGGTAAGGAGGGAGCAGAGAGAGAGAACAAATACAGACCTGGATATAGCTATGCCTGAAGTTAGATTCCTTGTAATTTCCTGTGACACGAGCCACTAAATTTCTGACTTGGGTCAGTTTGAGTATTTGTTTCCAGTGATCAAGCATTTTCATGACACTCAGAGCCCAGGTAAGGGAGTAAAAGGGAGGGCTTTTGGCTCACCTCTATCCATTCAGGGATGTCATGGTTTGTTTTCACAAGAGCTGCAAAAGTTCCTAGCCTTACTTCCAGCTCCTCCCCCCCTTCCCCCCCCCCCCCCCATCACTTACTCGAGCTTCTTCAGCCAGCACTTGCCCTCAAGGACCGTCATCAGGACTTCAGTGTCCTCCTCACCAAACTGATTGTTGGACAAGCTGGAGGGGACCAAGTACGAGGTGAGTGTTAGACAAGCCTGCTCGGCTCCTGGAGATGAGCTCTCTCACTAGAAGAGGGACTAGCTAGACTTCACAAGGATGCCTACTCCCACCCACCACCCCCCTGCCCCAGTCTCTTAGTGCCTTCAGGAGGGCAGCTCGGGGTCTGCAGATCCTGGACCATCAGGGCACTGCTAGCTCCAAGGGCCAGGTTTTGGGGTCCCTGAGGAGGGGGCATGGCCATCACAAGCTGACCCAGCTGAGAAAGGATGCCCTGAATGAGGGCTGCAAAAAGAAGAAGCCAGGGACAAGGGACACACACACACACACACACGCAGTGATTCCTTCGGCCCCATAGCCCTCTCTGTACTCTGACACCTATAGCTACCCCTGGCAGAGAAGGGTGATGATCCTCATTTTACATTTTATGTGAGATAGTCCAAGACCAGACAGGCACAGTTATTCTTATGACTGATAAGTTGAGACCAAGAAGATGGTGCTTAGCTTTCCCAGGCCACACGCAGGGTTGCAGGATTGCTGGGCTTCATCAGGGAGCAAAGTGATAGGCTGAAGTCCCACCACCCACCTTGCCAAAGGCGCAACTGTCCTCTCCACCCCTGCCCTCAGCTGGGCCGTCCCTTCCTGGATCCCCCCACTGTGACTCACTCCAGCTCCTCCAGGTGGTGGCAGTTTCTCAGGCCAAATGTCAGGTGGGCCAGGCCCTTGGAGCTCATACAGCTGGAGGTCAGTCTGGTGGGGGTCAAAGGGCAATGGGTCAGGCAGGGGCTCTTGGTCTTGAGAGCCCTGGATGGGGTAGTAGAGGGCAAGGAAGAGGGGAGGGATAGGAAGAAGGGGCCTCTTTCCCTTCATAAATCTCCCCCACTGTGGAATGATTAAACTTAGCTTGGACTAGTTGAATATTTCCCTAACCCATTTATAGGCAGCAACTTCACCACGTGTGCCATAGTTGGGCATCCCTGTGAGGTCTAGCTAGCTATGATCTTTTACCACAAGCTCTGCATCTTCATTTAAATGACAAAAAAGTAAGCAGCAAGTATTAGAGTAGTGTTAAAGATACACTGGCACCAAAAAGACACCTCCTTGATGCATTCCATTGGATTAAAACAGAATTAAAAGTTAGGAAAGCTCCATTTTGCAACCATCATAGTGACATTTGGTTCAGGCAAGAATTATCAATGGAGGTTGAAATCAGTAAATGACAGTATGAGCAAGGACAGGGTATCTACATAGTCTTAAAGTATCTTCCTACAAGATATGGATTAATTAGAAAGGGAAAACAGTAGCTTTGCAGGGGAAGAAACCTGGCTGACACCACCTTCACCAGGTGATCACAGTTACCATCACCCGTCAGGGCACAAAGAGACAACATGTGCCTCCCAAGAAGAGCACATTGCCTCTGGGAGATTTCTGCCCCATGTGCAGAGCCTAAATCTAAACCTGAAGAAACATGGAAGCCAAACTGAAGGACTTTTTACAAAATCCCTGACAGGTAAATGTCATGACAATATCATGTAAGACAAAGAGGGGCTAAGGACCATTCCAAGTTGGAGACCAAAGGCAAATGACAACTAAGTGCAGCCTGTGATCCTAGGTGGAATCCAGGACTGGAAAAAAAAAATGCAACAAACAACTTGACAAAAGCATTTGGCAAAATTGGAATATGAACAGTAGGTTTTTTGTTTCTTTTTAAAAGATTTTATTTATTTATTTGACAGAGAGAGAGAGAGATTGAGAGCACAACCAGGGGCAGCATCAGAGGGAGAGGGAGAAGCAGGCTCTTTGCTGAGCAGGGAGCCTGATGCAGGGCTCGATCCCAGGACCCAGGGATCATGACCTGAGCCAAAGGCAGATGCTTAACTGACTGAGCCACCCAGGCACTCCATGAGTGGTAATTTTGATAACGACAGTGTACCAATGTTAAATTTCCTGCATTTTATGCTTTTACTGGATTATGGGAGAGAATGTCCTAGTTCTTAGGAGGAAATTCACAGAAATCGTAAGGGGTGAAGGGGCATGTTCATGCAACTACTTTCAGATGGCTCTGAGGGAAAGAGGAGAACAGAAGGGAGGGGTGAGGAAGGAGGGAGGACAGGAGAAAGGGGATGTAAAAAAATACAGACAAAGGGGTGAATTTGGGAAAATGGTATATGGAACTGCTTCTAGGCCTTCTGTTTGTTTACAGTTATTTCAAATGTTAAAAAAAGAGAGAGAGAAAGATAAAGCATTGAAAAGGAAACCACTCTTGCCATGTGGCCATGTGATTGACCACATGCCCTGATATCATTTCCAGGGCTGCATGAGTCCCAGCCCCTGGGGTGGGGACACAGAATATCTCTGAGCCCAGGGCAGGAAGAAGGGGGCAGGGCCAGGGGACTGAGTGCGCATCTCAGCTGCATACCTGAATGTCTTCAGCTCAGAGAGAGACACCAGGAGGTTTTTTAGCAGCAGGGAGCTGGAGTCGCAGAGGTTCACCTGGGACAAGCTGAAAAGGCCCGAGCATATTCCAGAGGATTTCAGGTTGGATGCATCTCAGGATCATCCATCATACAGAGATGGGGAGCCCAAGAGAGGGGAAAGAACCACCCAAAAGCTCCTGGTGGGGGCATCTATACCACCCTGGGACCCTCCCCCACTGGCCAAGTGTAATTTTCTCCTGCTAAGGGAAGCAAGAAGGCCAGAGAAACTAATGCTGCCCCAGGTTCTGCTCATTCCCATTCTGGACTGGCCAGCCTCTCCCACGTGGCCTGGAGTGGGCACTGGGGGTGACCAGAGGAGCCAGGGCCCTAGATGGTGTTTCAGGCTTCTGACCTGAGCTGCTGCAGCCTGGCACATGTCTCCATCAGCTGCCCAGCAAGAAGGCTGTGGTGGGTCTCAAGGTCACAGTGAGCCAACCTGGAGGTAGACACGTTGGCAGGAGTTACTGAACATCTAGGTCACTACTGGTGACTCAGTCTCTTCTTACAAGGAGCTTACCTTTTAGGGGCAAATAAATGCTAATGAGATAAAGTCCCACAATTTTCTATTCAATTATAGGAAGTGCTATGAAAGAGAGATCTAGATGGGGCAGCTGGTATGGCTGCGCAGGCTGTTCACTGCACAAGGGGACCCAGCCAAGGAGGTGAGTTGGGGCTGAGATCCACTATGGTCTGTTCCCAACATGTACACGTGCAGGGCTGCATTCACTCAAAAGGGGTGACATTTTAATTTCCAAAATGTGCTGTATGGATTAGGGGTGCTGTGAACCCAGGCATCTATGAGTGGATCATGGGAGAACTTGACTATATCTGGAGGCTCAGAGAGGGTCTTCCTCAGGTGGTAGCGTTAACGCTAAGATCTGAAGGACAGGGGGAGTTAGCCAGGGAAAGGAGGACGAGGGTAGTGGAGGAGAGAACATTCTGGTCCAGGAGTAGCCTGTGCAAAAACTCTGAGGTCAACGGGAGCAAGGTGGTGTTGGAGGACTGAAAGGTGGTGGGGATGACGGGAGCCAAGATGGAGGTTTGGGATGGGGATGGACAACATGGAGAGGCAGGTTGGGCCAGACCTCATTGACCATGCAGACACTTTGGACGTCGGAGGGCTCTGAGCAAGGCACGAGAACTACTGATCAGAAGCGGCAGTACCTCTACCCCACACCATCACCAGCTACTCCCCTGGGGGCCCAGGTACTAGGCCCCACCTGAGCGTCACGGCTTCTGGGTTCTCCTGAGGGGGAAACTCCAGCTGGAGACAGAGCTGCTGCTGGGTCTCCGAAATGCTGAGGAGAGAAGGGGTAGCCAGTGTGAGGTCTGAAGCAGCCTCGCCATGTAGGTTGAGCTCCGCCTGGGGCTGCTGGTCCACTGACTCTGAACTCCCAGACCCAGTAGGGATCGGGACATACGTCAGTAGGACTCCAAAGCCTTTGTGCTTAGCTACTCCATGTCACTACTCTAGTCATAGAGCCATATTGTGTGTTTACAATAATCCAGGGGCCACTTCCAGGCAACCAGGCAATCCAGGGTGGACTCCCAGCTGGGATCCATCAGTTGTCTTTTTTTTTTTAATTTTTATTTATTTATTCATGAGAGACACAGAGAGAGGCAGAGACACAGGCAGACGGAGAAGCAGCTTTCCTGAGGGGACCCTGATGTGGGACTAGATCCCAGGACCTGGGATCACACCCTGAGCCAAAGGCAGACGCTCAACCCCTGAGCCACCCAGGTGCCCCCATCAGTTCTTTGCCTTAATTCTGTGGCTGCCTTCCTCTCTCTGGTATTGTGGCTTGATTACTGCACAAGTCCCAACACGTATGTGTAGCCTCTGCCATTTTAGCAATCCAGAGAATTTGCTAGTGACACAGCTATTACCCTACAGGGCAAGAGACTGATGTCTAGCTAAGGGATGGTCCCAAAAGTCATGAAAAGATGAAGAATTCTGAGGGGCCTCCTCCCTCCACTCACCTTATTTCAGTGATGTTGCCTGAGGTCTGGGTGCAGACTCTTAGCAGGGCGAGCACCCCGGCTTTGCCTACCCACGGCTCCTCCACCCTGTCACAGAAGCAGAACTAGATGAAGCTCCCCAGGGTGAGCTGGGAGGGGATAGGGGTGCCAAGTGGGTCTCAGATGCTTTTTGGTTTTGCTTATTTAAAAATTAGGCAACTAGGCACCAGCATAAAACAGGAAATTAACCTCTTCCTTGTTCTGATGGTCACTGCAACAACCCAACAGAACGCATTCTTTTTTTAAGCAATAGTTTTAGATTTAAGGAAAGGTATGTATAGCATTGCATGGCAAGGATAAGGAAATAAAACCATATACAAAACATCCCCATTTTGCATTAAAAAAAAGGAAAAATACGTATGGAGAGGGGAAGAAAACAATATTAAAAGTTAACGACGGCTGTTTAGATGATAGAATTCTCACAAACGGTTTCTTCCTTTCTTCCTTCGTTTCCAATATTTTTCCGGACTTTCTACAATGTGCTTGCAATTAATTTAGAAGCAGGAAAAAAAAGAGTTGTTTAAGATATTTCTGCTTCTGAAGTTATGTTGAGGTCTTTTTTTTTTCCCCCTCCAAAGTACTATTTTCTTATGTTCATCTGGATTTTTCACAAATCTCTACAACGAGTATGCATTATTTTTAGAGTTAGGAAAAGTTTTATTTCAAAGCGTTATTTCGGGTGATCCAGCAATTCTGGGTATATACCCAAAAGAACTGAAAGCAGAGATGATACAAAGAGGTATGTGGACACACGTGTTTGCAGGCAGGCACTTTAGCCAAAAGGCCGGATAACCCAAGTGTTCACGGATGGATGGATGCATACACGAAACGGGGTATCCACCTACAATGCACCATCAGTCAGTCTTAAAAGGAAGGAAACTCTGACAGGTGCTACACCATGCATGAACCCTGAGGACATGATGCTCAGTGAAACAAGCCAGTCACAAAAAAAGATAAATCCTGAACAATCCCACTTCCATGAGGTCCCTAGAGCAGTCAAACCCCCAGATTCAGAAGGTAGGATGGTGGCTGCCAGGGGCTGGGGAAGGGGCGACTGCGGATCTGTGTAATGGGGACGAAGTGTCAGTTTCCCACGAAAAGAGTTGCAGCTGTAGACCAACATGAATGTACTTAACGCTCCTGAGCCAGACCCGTAAAGTTGGGTAAGATGGGAACTTTTAATTATGTGCATTGTAGCACAAGTAAGCAAGACTGTGGCATTTTGGAGAACGACCAGACCTCGTGGGCCTCATCATTGGCTGTGTGGAGAAGTGCATAGCACTGGCCGTGAGGTCAGTTTTCTGGGCACAAATATGTAACTGAATCTCATTTATGATCTAATTTCCATTCCGGAAAAGTCAGGGGTTTAGAGGAACAAATGCAATTTGACATCAGAAGGAAGCAACCAGACAGAGCCGGCAAGTGTAGAGACACCACAGTCAGTGACATAAAAGAGGAAAGTGAGGAGTTGGTGGGGGGTGACACATGGATTGAGAATCCTAAGAGCCATTGCTACCCCCATGCCAATGTGGATCTTGACTGGATCAGAGGTCCGACCAGCCAGTTGTCCCACTTGGGGACAGTGGGACCTTTGAGATCTGACTGGGTCATCACAACACTCAGAATTGCTTCCATTTCTGCTGGGTGTCCTCATCCAACTGTGATTATATAGAAAATGTGCTTATTTTTAAAAACTTGTGGTGAAATGTTTAGGAGGAATGTTCTACGAGATCTATAACTTGAGAACAATGTAGCCAAAAAAAATTAAAAGATGAAGCAAATACAGTGAACCCTGAACAGCTCTTAAGCCCAGCTGATAAGAACATGAGTCTTAAACATTAGTTTCTCTACGTGTTGATAATCTTTTCTGCTTTTCTGAAAGGTTTAAAATGATCTTCGTAAAAATAAATAAATAAATAAATAAAATAAAATGATCTTCGTGAACATACACACATGGTATCTGTTATATGTCACTGCTGACCTCAGCTGGGTGTCCTTTGGGGTTTCCTTTTTTTTTTTCTTAAGTGCCTAAGCAGAGGTCCTACGGCAAGGAGGGCAGCTTCTCTGTGTACCTGAGGGGGGTTTCTGGGGCTACAGGCAGGATCTTAGTGGCAGGGTTTGGTTGTAAGATGTGGCTGGGGCCACGGTCCTGGGGAGACCTATTCTCCAGTGCTTACCCCCAGCCCCTCCCAGGGGCACCAAGGAAGACAGTACCTGAGAGTGAACAGGCCCACTGGACACCTCAGCAGACTCAGGAGAACTATCAGCTGCTCCAGGCCCAGGCCGCACTGGGTCAGCCTGGGGACAGAGGTCGGTTACGGGGTAGCTCTCCTGGGAGCCCCTGCCCCTCCCTTGCGCCTGTGGGTGGACCCCATCACTCACGTGAGCGCTGTCAGCTTCAGGGCCTGGTTCAGGTGGGTGGCCAGTCTGGGCACATGCTCTGGCATGAGGTTGCACTGGCTCAGCCTGAGGGCAGAGGGGAAGGGGCAGAGTCGGGATGAAGCCTGTTAGAGTCCCATCTCCCCCCCAGGGCCTATGGGGTACCCCACACTGAGCCAACAGCCTGGAATCAGGGCCTGGGCACAAGCCAAAGATGCGGCCCCTGTTTTGGGAGCTTCCTATCTCCTGAGAGAGATCCCCCTGCCCCCTGCCAGGAAAGGGTTGAGAGTATCACTCATCAAGCCCTGACTATTAGCCAGGCCCTGTGCCAGCATCCAGGTAGGGTTGCCTGACACACGACATCTCGTGGGATTCCAACCACATCATTTATAGGCAGAGAAACTGACTAACCCAAGGACACAGCAGGTGAGAAGTAAGGGTGGAATTGAGTTTCTATCCAAGTCAGTCTGACTCCAGACTCTAAACCCACTCCCTACTCCCCAGTAAAGCTTTACTCCTGGCTCTCTTGGAGGCAGGAGGCCTAGGGGTCTTGCTGGGACCCCACCCTCCTGGCACTCTGGCCCTGGGTGGCCAGCAGACAGGCCCCACAGAGCAGTTGACTCTCGTTGGACAGGGATCCCTGGAGACTTCCATGAGAGGCTGACATTGCAGCTGGGTATTAAAGGCTTAGGAGAATTTTATCTTGGAAAACATGGGGAAGAGAGTGTCAGACTGAGTGCCCGGTGGGAAGGAAGCTTTAACTGGGCAGTGGGTGTTCAGTGAGCAAGAAGCGAAAGCCATTTGGGCTGAATATGTGTGTGCATGTGTGTTGTGGGCATGTTTGTGTGGTATGTGTGCATCTGTGTGTGTGTTCTGTAGGTGTGTACGGGTGATGTGTATGAGTGTGCTTGTGTGGTATGTGTGCATCTGGATGTGTGTTATATATATGGATGCATACGTATGTAGACTATGCACATCTGTGTGTGGTGTAAGTACGGTGTGGTGTGCGGTATGGTGTGTGTACGTATGTGTGGTTTGAGTGTGGTGTGGTGTATTTGTGTACAGTGAGGGGGAGCACGATGGGAAGTGGCAGCTAGATCAGAAGAGGAAGAAGAAGCTAAGGAATTGAACCTTATCCTGGGGGCAATGGGGAGCCACAAACAGGCTTAGTGCAGTGGGGAGCACAGTCTGATGTGTGCCGAGAGGATCCCTCTGGGGGCTTTGAAGTGAATGGATTGGAGGAGGCCTGGCCAGAGGTGACAGCCCAGTTCAGAGGCCACGATCACAGCTGAAGAAACGACATACGGAGGAAGTGACCCTCTTCCTTGGTGGTGAGGCTGAGAGAGAGCATCCCAGGCTACCAGCCGGTAATAATAACAGCAATGATAGAGCACTCAAGTGAGCCAGGCCCTTGCCAGGCACTTTATACATGTCAACTCCTTTAATCCTCATAATAACCCTAAAGGGTAGGTCTTACTATTATTCCCATCTTACAGATGAGGAACTGAAACACAGAGAGGTTAAATCACTTGTTTGAGGTCACACAGCTGGTAAACGGTAGAGCTGGGATTTACCCTCAGGTGGCTCCAGAGTCTGAGCCTCTTAACCATGGTACTCAGAAGCCTCCAGACTTATAGTTAAGGCCGGGCCTAAGGACTGGAGGTGTGTGTGGGGGGGTCGGGGGCAGATCTGGGGGAGGCAAACCCAGGCAGTGGGTAGGAAGCAGGGTAGCTAAAGGGAGAAAGGGCCCAGTGAAGATAAAGAAGGCGTGGAGGCTGCCACAGGACCAGCCTCCGCTTCCCCATTCCCACCCCAGACCAGGCATTACCTTAGTGTCTTCCCGGCCTCCTCCTTTCGGGAGAAGTAGATCCAGAAGCTCTGCTCAGAGCCCAGGCTGCAGAGACAAGGGTGTGGGGAGGTCGGAGGCCCAGCTTCCCGAGCCCTAGACACCAGGGGTGCAGGAGGCGAGGGCGCTGGGCCTGTAGGGACAGGGAAAGGGAGACGCCACACAAGGAGAGACCACACGAGACCCTCAACTCATCCTGCGAGGACATGGAACCCTGGCCTTCCCCACCCCATGACCTCCCTGGTCCCCAGATCACACAGGCCTCAGAGGATGGAAAGCGGGTCGTCCGTTCAGGGAACCCTGAGACTCAGAGAGGGGTGCATATTGCCTCAGGTCACAGAGGATTGCTGAGCGTGGGAACCTTGCTTCTCCCCACCATCAGCAAGTGGCACCCATGGCTTACTTCACAGAAGCCTCCCGGATGTGCGGGCAGGAGGGGAGTGTCTTCACCAGGCCCAGGGCACTCTCTAGGGAGATGCTGTTGTGACTCAGGCTGGAGGAGAAACAAGGCTCAGGATGGGGAGTGAGGGCAGGACCTTGGTGCAGCCCTGCCCAGCCCCACCCCTTGTGTCCTCTCCTCCAGCTGTCATCTCCAGGAGGACAGTCTTCAATGTCCATTCTCCAGGTCAGACACCGAGGGCCAGGGAGAAGCCAGTGGGGCACTCTCCCTCCATGGGCAGGACAGGCACCCGGCCCTGCGTCGTCCTGCAGGAGCTGCAGCTGCTGGGGCTGAGACAGGGTCGAGGAGGCCAGGCTGGCAACTCCAGCCCCAGCGGCTCAGGGACGCCCAGAGCCCAAAGCTCAGTTACCCAGCAACCCACTGTATCTGGCCTCTGGTCACCAGTCTCCCAGATCCCTGGGGAGATTGGCTGAGAGCGTGGGTGACTTCCTAGGGACCCTCCCTGCTGTGGGGACATCTCTAAATCTGTGTCCTGTAGATTTAGTCAGAGGGACAGGATGGACTAGGAGCTGGGACAGCTGAGGTCCTGTGTCCCCTGGTTAGGGATAAACTGTCACCTCCTTGTCCCAAAGTCAGCTTGGGTCACCATGCTTTAGTCCCAGCCTCTCCTGGATGTCTGGTGGGACCTCTGCCTAGGTGTGCATGTGGGGGGCGGGCTTCCTCCTCCCTACTGTCCCCCAGGCTGCTCACCACTTACTCAAGCGAACCAGAGATGGGCAATTGAGGCAGACATTCCAGGAGGCACCTGAGCCCGTCATCACCCAGCATGTTTGCTGAGAGGCTGCAAGAGGTAGGAAGAGTTGGTTGTTGGTGGTCAGACATGCCCCTCAGCCGGAGCCCGCTCTCCACAGTCACCATCACTGCTGCTTGACACGCACAGGACTACTTCTGTGCCAATATCACCACCACTGTCGCTGTGACTGGACAGCACATGCCCACCCCCGTCCCTGCACTGTCATCTCCAGCACCCCCAGGATGATCACCTGGCACACAACAGCTCCTGCACTGGCCCCCGTGCCTCCAGCAGGCTTCCTGGAGTCAGAAAAACCCATTTACTTTTACTATGCCCTATGGCTTATGTCAGGTGAGAACCACAACTTCCGAACGAGAGTACATGCAGGAAAAAAGGAAGATGTTTGGAGGCTGCATTTACCCAGGAGATTTCTTCTTTTAATTTGGGAACACAATCTCAGACGGAAATTGTACTTGAATACTTTATTTTGCTTCCTTGTCGCTTCTTTGGGTGTTTATGCTTTTGGGAATAGTATAACCAGTGTGCCCTGTAACATCGGATTTTTGTCCTGCATCTTCGAACTCAGTTTGTCCTTGATGATGACACTTTTGAGGCTATTTTGTCTTTTCAGGAGAGGCTTTAAAAATTAAAAATTGGTCTCCAAAAGCCAGTTGATAAAGTGATCTTTACAACTAGAAAAATTTCCCTCTATAATTGAAAACAGAAAAATCCAAAGACGTACTGCTTTCTAATATGTGATTTCCACTGGCCCCATTTCTCTTCTTGGCCACATCACAGCAGGAATTTAAATTTTGTGGGTGCACATGCACTTGTGTGTGTGTGTGTTGTGGACTGCTGTCTTTATGTCCCACTGGTCCTAAGCTGGACGCCTAACAGTTGTGAGCACAGACTGCATCATCCTAGCTGTGTGACCTTGGGCAAGTTCCTAAATCCCATCTATAAAATGGCGACAACAGGGAGCCTGGGTGGCTCAGTCAGTTAAGCATCTGCTTTTGGCTCAGGTTGTGATCTCAGGGCCCTGGGATCGAGTCTCCCATTGGGTTCCCTGCTCAGTGGGAAACCTGCTTCTCCCTCTGTCTTGGCCTCTCTCTGTGTCTCTCATGAATAAGTAAATAAAATCTTAAAAAAATAATAAAACGGAGACAGCAGTACCTAGAGTTTTGGAAGGATAAAAAGAGTATGTAAAGAACTTAGCACAGCGGTGAAGGTGCTCAGAAGGTGTCACCTATTTTTATTTTTCTACCCATGAGGGGGTGGCACTATTTGGGGACCCAAGACAAGCCAGGCAGATACCACCTCTCCACAACACAAGAGCCCACGAGGCCCCACCCCAGCTGGCTCCATGACTCTCCTCAGGCTGAGCTACTGGGTGCTTTTAACCACCTGCCAGGCAGACCAAGGAATTCTTCATTTTGGTTCTTATCTGCTGACAGAGCTCCAATATCTTGATCCTCATGAAGCCCAGGAGCTCCTGTAGCCTCTTCTTGAAGGGCTTCCCAAATTAGATCAAGGGGTACCCCCTGAACTATCAGCTCCATCACAGCAAGAGTGGGGAGTGGAAGGGATGAAATGCGTACAGAGAAATCTAATGGATATGACCCTCGATGTGTCCCAGGCATCCCTGTTAGCTGGCCTGAGAGGTGTTCAGTGGATGCACATGCACGTGGCACACACATGCACACACATGCCCACCCCTCCAGTGCCACCCAAGCACAGCTCCTGTGCTCCTCCCCCTCTTCTCCCGCCCCCAACTTACTCCAACTGGTTGAGGTCTTCGCATTTGCTCAGCAACCAGCAGAGCGGCTCCACATGCTCCTGACTAAGGCCACAGCCCGTGAACCTGCTGGAGGAGGGGAAACAATCCCAAGGATGGTGTGCTGAGCCACGCTGATGTGCGTGCGCTGCCCTGGCTTGTCCTGGGTGTGGCCTCCAGTTCCCATGGGCCTCACCCAAGGTTGGATTCTCTGGAACTACCCATCATCCACCCCTTCCACCTCCTGCACAGCAGATCCCACCTGGCACTCCCAGGCTCCTTCTGGGAAGGTGGTTCCCAGGGTATGATCCCTCACCAGCCACACCTGCATCACTTGGGAACATGTTCAGATGCAATTTCTCAGAACTCAGCCCAGACCCACTGAATCAGAGACCATAGGGGCAAGGGTTTCTAGGTGGCTCTCATTCAAGCTTGAGTTGGAAACTTGAGACCCCAACCTCTTGGGGTCACACTGCTGACGAGATATGCAGGGTGGGGAGGGAGAGAAGGGTGATGCCTGTTCTTGCCTTTGATACTGGAATTGAGGTGAAGGGGATTCAGAGGTACAAACTCCCAGCTATAAAATAGGCCAAGGGGATGAAAAGTACAGCATAGGGAATAGAGTCAATAATATTGTAATAACATTGTACGGTGACAGATGGTGACTGTACTTCTCGCGGTGAGTGCGGCCTAATGTACGGAGTTGTCCAATCACTAGGTTGCACACCTACAACTAATACAACACTGTAGGTCAACTGTACTTTAATCAAAATGAATAAATAAGTAAATAGCCACACACAAAGTAACAGTAAGCCTGCCTTTGAAAGGTCTAAATTAATACTATCCAATAAGGTAAATGAAGGACCTATAACCAGCCAACAACTAAAAAGAAAAAAAAGGGAAGAAGAATCTTAAAATCAGAAAGTACCTAAAATCAATAGCTCAGATTTTTATCACTGGTCCTCTCCTTCCTGATTTTTTTCCCTGTTCCTAAGTTCTTTATTATACTATTATTTACTTCCTATTTTTAAATCAGCTTGTTCTTTTTCACTAGATGCATTTATTGTAAAAGGAAATCTTGTGTTATTCACTCAAATGGAAAAGTGGCACACATGCTACAAACGGACCATAAGCAGAAGGACGCATGAAACAAGAGCCAAATATCATTATTAAATTCCGGCCAGAGTTTCCTTGCTGAAGGCTCTCTCCCTTTACTAAAAAAGGGGGGGGGGCTCAGTAAATATTACAGCTGTGCTAAAATCATGCCAACACCCAACCCCGACTTCCTCTTGGCCTTAATCAGATGGAGAATCGAAAAGGGAATAATGATCTCACTATGGGACTCAGTGACATTGAACTACTGTACTTGTGCCTTAAAAATCATCTAATCCTGGTCTCGGTTCTACAGTTTGGAAACCTTGGAAATTAGAAACAATCGAGGCATTCTAGAAGTCAGGGGTAGCATTGGGCTAGGACAGGAGGTGGGAAACTCCTGCCTAGGACCCCCTGGTTTTTGCAAACTAAGAATAATTTCTTCACTTTCAAATGGTGGAGAAAAAAAAATCAAAAGAAGAATGCTTTGCGACACGTACACAATATTTGAAATGCAAGTCTCAGAGTCCATAAATGAGAGAGTTCTGCTGGCACACGGGCATGCGCATTTGCTTTATATATCATTCCTGCTGCATTCAAGCTACATTGGGGGGTTGGGTGGCTGTCACAGAGATCGTGTGGCCTGCAAAATCCTAATTCCTTCCAATCTAACCTTTCCAGGCAAAGTCTGTTGGCCCCGGGACAGGGAACACTGGAGAACTGCCTGGCTGTCCCCAGTTACTGCCATGTGACCACAGCTGTGAGGCTTACAGGACCTGGTGCGCAGAGAAGGCTCTATAATGATGCCCTGCAGATATTCAACATATTTTGATACTATTTATTGTTACTTCACAGTGGAGGAGGCTGATGCAGACAGGAGAAGGGTCTGGTCCAAGGTCTCTTGGTGAGCCAGTGGCCTCAGACAGTTACCAGAAACATCATCTCTGCATTTGAAGGTTGTTCTCCGCCCCATTATCCTGCCTCTGATGCAGCACCTCCTCCCCCTGACCGAGGCAGCCATGGAGCACCAGTCCAGGAGCCAGCAGGGCCAGGACACTTGCATCTGTGTGTGCCTCACGCTTTACACATTGCCTCCATTAATCCTGGCAAACATCCTGCAACATGGTGGCTCCCTTTTCAGCTGTGGAAGCTGAGGGTCACAGGGGTTAAGGAGCTTGTGCAAGGTACCAAGCCCTGTGGAGCTGGCATTTAAAGCCTGGTGGGCAGGTTAAGAAGTCCTTTTCCTTGGATCAGGCCCCAGAGCTCTGGTCTAGTCTGACAGGTACTCTTTATGTGCCTGTGCCAAAGCCTGGCCCTCTCTGGACCTTGCTTCTTGATGTTGGAGGAAACAAGTCTCCTTGCTGGGTCCTTTCAAGGAAATGCCCTGCGTTGGCGGCACTCTGCTCTAGGCATTCGAGAGGCAGGTCTACTTGTCCCCAATACCTATCAGCAGCCAGGGCGCAGTTTCAGGGACTTACCCACAGCACTCGCCTTCATGCTCCTCGCCAGACCTGAAGTGCAGTGTCATGTGATACAGGGACCTGGGGAAGACAGCACCTGAGTTATCCACCCTTGGCCACAGCCTTAGGATGATCCTGGGAGCAGGCCACCCCTTCCTCCAGAAGCCAAGCCCCTGACTGGGGTCCTACTGCCTCCATCCCACCCCCTTACACCACCAGGACCTAGGCACAACCCTCTAGGACTAGACCCAGTTGTCCAAGGGTAATGCTCACCTGATATCCACCTTCTGAACCCGGGGGCATAAGCTGAAGAGGTCGGCCAGCAGGAGGAGGCTCTTTGGGGAAAGCCTCGTCTGGCTTAGCCTGAGAAGGAAAGGAGCGGGGCCTTATGTAGGCAAGTTGGAGCCAAGCAAGAGGGGGCAAGTAGCCTGGATGGTCTGGAGGCAAAGGAGAAAGAGGAGAAGGAGGGCTGGCAGGTCAGCAAGGCAATCAAGGGGGAAAGGCAGGGACCCAGGATGGACAAATAATGACTTATAGAGTCATGCAGACTTGGGTTTGAGACCCACATCTGCTTATTGGCACACCGTGTCCTTGGACCAGTCACTTAATTTCTGGAAAACTAGGCCTGCTCATGGTATACCTTCCTCGCACGTGTAGTGAGGACCTCATTATATCAAGCTGGTGCACTACCTGGTGAGATGCCCATGCCTGTTTTATTATTATATTGTTTCTGTCCTCAAGCACAGACTTAACAGGCGAGACCTGCTGAAAGGGAGTGGGAAGCTTTAGGCCCTTGGAGTCGTTTCTCAGTGATTTGGGACTAGATCACTCGTTGTTGTTGGGGGCTGTCCAGTCGGATGATTAGCATCATGCCAGACCTCTACTCACTAAACACCATTTGTAGCCCCCCTCTCTCCATCTACTGCCCTCTGCCATGACAATGGAAAATGTCTCCATTGCCACATGTCCCCGAGGGGCAAAATCCCCTGGTGGCTGTGAACCGCTGCCTTAGAGAAAGTGAGATGGCTCCATCTTGCCTTTGGAGGCATCCTTGGCACCTCCATGTCCCTCGCCCCATAACCCCTCCATCAGCTTGTCTTGCCTGTTCCACTCTCAAGATCCACCCAGAATCCACCTGCTTCTGCCCCAGCCCCACCAATCCCTGGCCCGTACCATCTCTGACCCCACACAGCCTCTTCCCTGCTCTCATTTCCACTCTTGTCCCTAGACCCTTTTTCTTCCCAGCAGCCAGACTGAGCTTTTGAAAACGCATATCACAGGGGTGCCTGGGTGGCTCAGTCTGCCTTTGGCTCAGCAGGGAGCCTGCTTCTCCCTCTTGCTCTGCCTGCCACTCCCCCTGCTTATGCTCAGTCTCTCTCAAATAAATACAATCTTAAAAAAGAAAAAAAAAGAAAGAAAACAAGCCTCATGCCTTTGCCTTTCAAGTCCCCTTGAACAAAACCCCCAGGCCCCTCCCCATGGCTCCCAGGTCCCTCTCTCCACCTCTCCTCCTGCCAGTGAGCTGGCCACATCACCCTTCTGACTGTTCCTTGCCTCAGAACCTCATACATGCTCTTCCCTCTGTTTGGAATGCAGTTCCCTGTTCTTCACAAGGCTGGGTCCCTTTGGTCCTTCATATTGAACCTTAGTATCTGTCCTCAGAGGCATCCCCTGACTACCCTCACCTTTGCAGGCATTCTATCACATTATCTAGAAAAATACCTTCTCACTGTCTGAATTCGTCTTCCTTGCTCATTGTCCGGCTCCCTCTACTACAAGGTAAGCTCTAAGAAGACAAGGACCTCGTCTCTTTTCCTCCTCCCTCTTTGCTGTGTCTCCAGCCCTCCAAAGTGTATGGACTGAGTAGTACAAAGTGTAAGCCCTGGCAAGGGGCAGGCTGGCTGCCTCATTCCAAAGACAGAGGAGAACTGGGGGCTGGTGCTGTGTGACGTGGGCACAGAGAAGTCCCTCCCTGGTCCAGGGTTTCCCACCTGCTCATCTTAGCCTGCCACTTTGTGTGTCCAAAGGCGCATCTGCCCACCTCTGGAGTGGCCCACAGCTCCTGCTTTCCTTCCTGGTGGGACTCGGGGAGAGGCAAGATCTGGCTGTGAAGTGAGCTGCCTCGAGCGTCCCAGAGAGCCTTAGCATTAGGACTTATGTTGCTGTTATTAATGGTATGATTTAATTTCCCGTTGTATCTTTCCATCCCAGCTGCAGCTGCTTTCTCCCCTGCTGGAAGGGTATTTAAAGAAAATCCTTTTTAAATTCTAACCAGTCTGAGCTGAAATTAGAAAGTAGAGTTTTTAAATACTTTTGAGGACGCTGCTTAAGTTCCCCTTTTGCGGAGTGAGACGGTGACCTTTAAAAACTGGTGTGTGACATATACACCACCTATATCTGTGAAGTCCCTTTCTAGGAGCTGGTGACCTTTCCACAGGTGAGGAGAAGTATAGCAGCCCATTTACCATAGACCTTCCAGTCTTCAAGGTGTCTGGAGAGCCACTATCTTGCTTGAATCCCTACCCTGGGGGAGTGGTTGGGGAATAGGAGTCCCATTTTTCAGATGAGGAAACTGATCACATAGCACCCCTCAACCCCCCGAGGTTAGTGAGGTATTAGGGAAGAGCTCCCAGCAGTGCCAGATACAATGAATGATATAACAGCCCAAGAGAAAGGAGTGGCGGGGAAGGAGGGACGGCTTTGCCAAGCCGAGAGCCTCAGCCCAGCCCAGCCCAGGGAAATGGGAAAACTTGATCTTACTGCAGCAGGCTTAGCTGGGGCAGCCGGGGTAAGTGCTGCAGCAGGGTCTCCAGGCTCTGGTCGCTCAGGACCTCAAAGGACAATCTGTGAAACAGAGCATCTGAATGAGGTGAGGGAGCCTTGGAGAAAGCCAGGAGTGCACCCTCCCAGCCAGGGCCCTCAACACATTCCTTCCAAACTCTGGGCCCTTGAATTATCATTGAGGCTGGAGGGAAGGAAAGGTCATATAAGTTTGGAAAGTGCTGGTTAAGCCAAATCAAATAGTTGGGTTTGCAGCAGGACTTCTCAGAGGTTGAGTACACTGCTGTGCATTGTGACTGCTGGTTGAGAGGGACAGTGGGAAGGGCCACATGATTCCGGAGCTGGAAGCCTCCTGGAGGAACCTCTGCACCCTCTGTCCCAGGACTGGGCCCAGGGCTCCGAGCGCTGGCAGCACAGGGGGCCTTCACTGAGGGGTGGTCCGCCCACAACACCTCCCCACACGGTTTCCCACCAGGCTCTAGATGATACATCATGCTATGGCCTCTGGTTGGGTCACTGTGGGCTTTACACACTTTTTTTAGGCAATAGAAGCTTTGCCCATGACAACATCTCACATGGAATGCCAAGATGTACCCAGGCAAAGTAGATAGATTTGCAGTGATAAAATTTGGGGGCCAGAGCCCCATCACTTTCCCTGGCATCCAATTACTGGAGTTCAGCATTAAGTACATTGATAACAATATTCCTGTATGTGGTCCCAACACTCTACAGTTGGCCAAGTGCTTTCATGCGACTATCTCACTTTTTTCAGCCACAACTGAGCGAGGGGGACCCTCAGATCCCCATGTGCACAGACCACCCAGCACTGCCTGAGGCAGTCTATGCTGCAGAAGGTGAGTCATGGTAGGTAGTGATGTCCAGCTATCCTTGTGCCCCCTCCAGGGCCTGGCTCAGGACCTGGTATATAGGTGGTGCTTAGCAATTTCATGATGGAAGAGGGCTTTTTTTGCAGCACTTTTTGCAGCCATGCTACCAGAAGCAGCCTGAGTGTCCATTTAGACTCTAGAGAGGGGTGGTTGAAGAGCCTGTGGCACATCTAAACTGCAGAGGGTTAAAGCTAAAAGGCACAAATATAAAAAAATTAAAAATAAAAGGCACAAAAAATAAATAAAAATAAAAGGCACAAATATACACATGTTGTGTAAAAACACATTAGAGAAGTCGGGGACAATTAATAATTCATGGGCTCCTTGATGACTTTTGTATGTCTCATAAAAACATTAATATTTTAGGTCTGATAATGGTTTTGAGGTTATACTAAAAAAATAAATAGAGACTCCTGGGTGGCTCAGTCAGTTAAGTGGCCAACTCTCAGTTTCAGTTCAGGTCATGATCTCAGGGTTGTGAGATCGTGCCCTGCATCTTAGTTCTGTACTGGCCACAAAGTCTGCTTCAGATTCTCTTTCCCTCTCCTCCATCTCACTCCCTCTCAAATAAATAAATAAATCTTTTTAAAAAAAGGGTACTTACCTTTTAGCTACATATACTTAAAATAACTACAATGAAGTTGTGAGGTGACTGGGATTGCTTTAAAATAATGTGTGTGCATGTGTGTGTGTCGGGCCAGGGCATGATAATTATTGAGGAAAGTAGACAGGAACTGAGAGCCTATACCACTATTCACTCTGCTTTTATATATGCTCAAAAGTCTCTATAAGTATTTTTTTTTAATTAAAAAGTAACTTCACAGTGGGGGCAATCTGACAAACACTAGCTTGGCCAGGCGGTCAAGGTCAAGATCAACATGAGGCTCTGAGATGGGATGAGAAGGGTACTTCACCTCTGTAGTCATCTTCCTCCAAACCCTGGATCCTAGCTGCCCCATGAGAGAAACATCAGACACCCTCACACTGAGGGACATTTCACAAAATATCTATCGAGTACTCCTCAAAACTGTCCAAGTCATGACAAAAAAACACTAAGAAACTGTCACAGACCCGACAGGCTGAGAGCATGATGCCTAAATGCAACGTGGGATCCTGGATAGGATTCTGGGTCAGAGAAAGGGTCCCAGGTGAAGAACTGGGGACATTTGAATAAAGCCTGGAGTGTGGTTAACAGAGCAAGGTTGGTGTCTCTGTTGTGACAAATGTACCATGACAGGTGATACTAACAACTGAGTAGGGGCAGGGGCAATGGGTGGAGGCAATCTCTGGACTAGGTTGGCAACTCTTCCGTAAGTCAGGCCTTAAAACTATTCTAAAATAAACATTTTATGGAAAAAGTTCATTGACTCCATGTTTCAGGAAAGCCACGATGTGCTGTCATGAGACAAAATCTCACCGCAGAGATCTCACACGGTCAAATCCCGTGTCTGTTAACAATGTCAAAAACCCCTTGGTCTGTGTCCACGTGTGTGTGCACATGGAGGAGGGTGTGGAAGGACACCAGGTGGCTGTGGATGAGGTGTCCCAAGGGTCACGGGGCATCAGAGATGGGAGCGGGAAAGCAAGAACAAAGGCTGTAGTTGGGAAAACCGTGTCAAGTGAAGCCGTAGAATGCAGCGGGTCTGTGCCTGTGAACAGGTCAAACCTGAGCATGCACAGGATAAGGAGTAGGGGGTCACAGGGACAAACGCCACCATGGACTGCATGAGAAGCATATATTTAGGTGAGGCAGGCTGCTCTTGGATTTCTTTATGTTAAGGTAATTTTTTAAAAAGATTTATTTATTTATTTATTCACAGAGAGACACAAAGAGAGAGAGAGGCGGAGACACAGGCAGAGGGAGAAGCAGGCTCCCTGCGGGGAGCCTGATGCAGGACTTGATCCCCAGACCTTGGGATCACACCCTGAGCTGAAGGCAGACACTCAACTTAAGCCATCCAGGCACCCCTGTTAAGGTAATTATTGTAATAAAATTTTAACAGTGAGGACGAAGGCTGCCCATCTCTGGAGATGAGAAAGCTGAGGCATAAGGTATTAGAGCCATTTGCCCAAAGTCACCCAGCCTGCAGGAGGCTGAGCCAGGACTCCTGGTTCCAGCTCCTGGCTCTGGTCACAGAGCCCGGGGTTCTGGGGCTGAGTCAGCGGGTAACCAGGAGAGGGAGGCTCTGAGGAGGGGCCTTCAGAAATGATATGCTCTGGCCATGGAGGCAGGCACAGGGGGTGACAAGGTGGGGCTCCAGGGGCCAAGAGAACACACTGGGGCTCCCTGGTGCCTCGAGTTGAGTGGATGAGGAAGGGGAAGCCTGGGGCCCAGAGCAGCCTCTCCTAGTAGGGGGGTAAGTTGCCCTCTGGGGATGCAAGGAGACTTCTACCAATAGGTGAGGCTTGGGGTAAGTCTGCAGGGTGTGAGGGGAAGGGACCAGGAAAGACACCTGGCTTCTAACCAGGATACCCCCACCCCCACCCCAGGGCACCCAGCTGATGTCCACATTGTGCCTTCTCGGGCTGGGCCCTCCTTACTTACTCGACTTCCAGAGGCCCGGGGCACTTCTCCAGAGTCTCGCAGAGGCGGGTGAGGTTCAGGGGCTCCAGCTGACATTGCCTGAGGCTGAGAGGGGGCCATGGGCCAAGCAGGGGGTCCAAGAGGGCCCAGGGTCCTTGTGCAGCCCCATGGGCTCTCCCCTTCTCCCTGCACCTCTCCTCCTCAACCTCCAGGCTGTAGGAGTCTCCCCTTTCAGGACACCCTCTGCACCCTAAGTCTCCCCTACAGCCCAATCCCCACCACTCAGTGATAGTAAAACCTACCCCCCACCAGTGCCTAGCTGCCCTCACTCAGTTCCAAGGCTTCCCCACTACCCCTGCCTTGAGTCCGGACCACCGTTGTACTGGCCTGGGCCACTTTAACACCCTCCAACTCCCCTCCTGCCTCCCTGCCATCCGTTTCCACTTGCCAGTGTCTGATCTTTTAACAGATCTAACCTGACCAGGCTTCTCAGGTGATGATGCCCCCTGTAGCTCCCTATTACTCTCAGCCTAAAAGTGAAAAAGCTTTTTCTATGGCCTCACTCGCCTCCGCTGGCCCTGTATCAGCCCTTGCCACACTGACATGCTTCTCAAGAGCTAAGCCTTCCTCCCCCACGGCCTTTGCCCAAGCTGACCCAGGTGCCCGGGACACTCTTCCTCCTCCTCCTCCTCCTCCTCCTCCTCCTCCTCCTCCTCCTCTGGATAACCCTATTTGGGCCCCAGCTCAGGTGTCTCTCTTCAGAGGTGAGGAGGTCAAGGCCCAGAGAGGGCAGGGGCCCAGCCAAGGTCACACAGTCAAGGCAGAAGTAGAAATCTTCTGAGAAAACAACATGAAATCTTCTCCCCGGGGAGAACGCTGGGCCCCCAGCCCCTCACCAGCCCTCACACTGGCCCTCCTTCTTTTCCTTCTCTCAAACTCCTTTTCCCCCAGCCCAAGCCCCAGGCTCTCCCCCCTCCTGGACCTTTCACTCCTCTGGTGTTGACCCCCCAAAAGAAGTGAGTGAGAGTACCAGAAGCTCTTGGGGACGCAGCACTGATCAAAGGCCAAGAATGGGACTCCAGCTAGGAACTCTGGCGGACATCCACCAGCCAATCGATCCCTTGGAGTGAGGAGACCATTTTGAGAAGAAAGTTCACATCACGTACGTGCAAAGACAAGACTCAGAGGTCAGGGCTGCGGGGGCCTAGGGACAATCAAGTCCCTCCCCGACGGGTCCATAGAAGGGCAGCCAGAGTGAAAAAAGCCAGCAGCTTACACCTGTCCAGGTGGCAACCCCTGGCTAGGTCAGGGGGAGCCAGGGCGGAGCCCCTCCTCACTCTGATCACCAGTGAGGCAGGCGCGGACTTGGCCTTCCTGGGCCTCCACTCTCTAGGTTTCGAGAACCCAGAAAGGTCCCAGAAACGGAGACCCTGTCCCAGGAGGCAAGACCACCCTGGCCTCGGGCCCCTCCAGCTTCAGACAGCTCAGCTGGTCTGGCAATGCCCCTCTGTCCAGCTGCCCAGCTCCACAGGAGGCCGCCCCCCTGACAGGCTTGCCAATCTCCTGTGAGAGACCAGCGTGCCCGGCCCCACTAGGGGGCAGCTGGGAACATCCGTGCACAACTAACTACTACTAACTACTCATTGTTGACTGCAAAGGTGTGGAAACTTTTGCAGAGCACCAACGGTTCTTGGTTTCTCAAACACCATCCCCAGAGTGGAAAAGGCGGTGACTCATTGAAGTCGGAGGAAGCTGCAGAGGTCTGCAGAAGTCCCGAGGGGCAGAAGGCCAGCTGCTCTCCCTCCCCCCAGCAGCAGGCAGCGGCCCATTCTGCTGGGGCCCAGCATGGTCTCCCCCGCAAGGGCACTGCCTCCGTTCAAGAGCGAGCTCAGCGGGCTCACTACCGCGAACCGACCGACACGGGCCACGTGCACAAGGGGTGCCAGGCCTGGGTGGGTTACTGGAGGAAATGGAGACCGGGGCGAGAGGGGAGCCCAGCCCAGCCCCCTCAGAGCTCTCCCTCCTCACCTGCCTCTTCTGTCACCTCTCAGGACGACGTGCTGGCTCTCGAAGCTGCAGACGCAGAGGAGAGAGACCAGACGGCCCGGTCAAGGAAGGTCTGGAGGGCAGCTCACCCTCTCAGCAAATGCCACGATATACACACTAAGCCTTAACTACGCTGACTGAGGTACATACAAAGCACACCACCGACGGGCCGTCCTTTTATGCTCACAACAGCCCCGCGAGGTAAGGAAGTATTCTTACCCCTCCTCGACAGATGAGGAAATGGGTACAGAGAGGCTCAGTGACCTGCCCAAAGCTGCACAGCAGATTCGTGGTGAGCCTGGATTTGAACTGGGTCTGTCTGTGCTCACACCTCCCAGTCTTGAAAGGGGAGGGATGGAGAGACCTTATTGAAACCATGGCTCATCTGCATGGCCTGGCTCCAGGCTGCCTGGCCTGGTGACTTCCCTTTTATAAGTCTCATCGGCTCCAGAGACCCCATGACTGAGACCTGTCCTGAGCACTTAATGGCCACCAGGGAGCTTCCAGGTTCTGTAAAAGTCTCCCAGGACAGTCTAGAGGGTGAGCAAGGGAGAGTTTCTGGATTGTGTCCCGTGGCAAATTTGGAGAGATGGGAGTGTCCTGGGGCTACTTTCATTCATCTGTCCATTCAATCATTCAGCAGACACCTATGACATGCTCATTGGACCTGGTGCCACGCAGGGCCCCGAGGAGGCGACACTGTGAACGGGACAAAGAGGTGTGGTGGGAGCCGATGGCCTGTGTAGTCTGAGGGCAGGGCAGGGGTCCAGAGGCACACTCACCCGATATCCAAGTGAAGAAGCCACTGCAGAGTCGAGAAGCACTGGATCAAAATAAACACTGTATCCAGGGACAAACCATTCTCACTGAGGCTGGAGAATCACAGGGGTGACGTTGGTGGAACCCAGGGCTCTTTGTGGTCAGAGCCCAGGGCGACAGAGCTCATGGAACCCCATATGGCCAGAGGGCACCTCTGTACAGATGGGGAAACCGAGGCCCAGAAAGCAGCAAGGTCTTGCCCAAGGTTATGAGACATGTTGGTGACAGAGCTGAGATTAGAATTCTGGCTCTCTGGGTCTACCATGAATCTGGGGAGGGCTTTCAGGCCGGAATTGTGCCTCAGTTTCCCCACCTGATAAAAGAAGGGCAGTGCCCAGTGCAAAATGAAAATGCAAGGGCTCCCATTCAAAAGTCAGGAACAAAGCTTTCCCTTGCTTTCGGGTCTGTCAATCTGTCATGGTGTTTTGTATTTGCCATTTAATGTTGCACTCCTCTGGCATGGGTACTGGTGGGTGAGCTCAGATCTCACAGGCGGGGGGGTCACAGTACTGAGAAGGTCATGTGGGGATTTGCCCCCCAAACTACATATAATTTGCCTGCAATGGTGAGGCCTTCCTCCCCACCCACAAGCAGGCCCAGAATAGGAGCAGAAGTAACAGCTTCTTCCCAGATCCCAGAGAAAGACTGAGCAGGAAGGGCCCTCAGGCCACAGCACTCATTCTAAAGTTGTAGCCAAAACCAAAGCCATCCCCTCTACACTTCACCTGTTAACTGGGAATCAGGGAACCAGAGAGGTGATACAACTTGCCTGGGCTTGCCTGGGGTCACACAGAGAAGCTAACAGTTGTGAGCTCTCTCCAGGGCTCCTCTCATGTTAGCCCTGAAGAGCTCAGGAGGAAGAGAGGGATACGTAGGAGCCCAAAGCACAGGGCCTTCTAGCATCCCGAAGCTCTGGTCTGTTGCAGGCAGGTCTGGGGTTGCTGGCCTCCTTCCTGGGCCTCCCTCCTACACTCAACATCTTGCCTCACTCTGCTCTCCAGCTGCCCTGGGCATCCTGCTCACGTGTTCCATCTGGTACACATCCTCCCTGTCTAGCCTGCACCCTGGCAACAGCCCCTCCCTGCAACCCAGGGCCAGAAGGGCTGCCAGTCATTAGGATAACTAGCCATTAGCTAACACTTCCCACCCAGGCTTGCACTGCCCCACGTGGCCTGGGCCTCCCAGAGAGCTTGTGTGGAGCCACAAGTCGGGTTCAAGAAATAAAACCTTAAGTCAGGGGCTAGACCACTGAGTCCGAGGCCAGTCTCTCTTAATGAGACTCACAGCAGCGAACTGTTATTTTGGAGCACTTACCATTTGCCAGGGACTGGACCAGGCGATTGACATGCATTTTCTGATTTAAGTCTTTATAATAACCCCAGGAGGGAATGAGAGGACAGAGAACACCCCCTACACACACACACACACACACACACACACACACACACACACACACACACCTCCTCCCAATGAGGACAAGCCTCAGAGGCCTTACTCACTTCAAGGACTGCAGAGCACCCAGCCCTGGGAGCAGCTGAGCCAGCTGGGCCACGCCTTCATCCCCCAGAGCATTGCCTGAGAGGCTGGGAGGGGCAAGGGGGCCAACAGGTTAGTGGAGGACAGGGATGGGGCCCATGGGAGCTCTCTCTCCACCCCTGGGCTCAGTCACTCAGCTTCTTCTAAAACTGGGACATGGCCCTGGGCTGCCAGGCCAGATCTCAGCAGATCTCACATGGATTGGCTGGTGTTTCCCCCATGGTTTCCATCCTGAGATTTGTGACCCTTGTGAGTCAGGGGTAGGCTTTAGAGGGGGTCATATGTGGGGACCTGCATTTTAGTGGGAAGGGACACACCCCTTGCCAGACTCTCTAAGGGGTTCCTGACTGCTTGCGCAGGGAAGGACCGCTGACCTCAATCTCAAAAAATCAAAAGAAACCCCCCCACACTAACGTCCACTGGCTGATGGGCCCCACCCACCCGCCCTCCCACAGCCAGCACTCACTCCAGGTGACTGTGGTGGCAGCTTCCTCCCAGGGCCCTGCAGAGCTGCTCTAGGTGCTTGGCTTGCAAGCCACAGTGTGTCAGCCTGCGGAGGAGGAAACACAGCTCCTCAGAACAGAGGTAAGAGTGGCCACCACCCCCAGGCACACAGGCAGACAGTCTTGCAGAAGAGGGACAGGAATGTGTCTTTCACCCAGACAGAGACTGCGAGCACCAGCACACAACACACACATAAGACCTCCCACACAGGTAGTCAAGAGCCAGAGATAGAGACACAGGGAGGCAAGGAGACAGAGATGGAGAGACATGGAGATGAGACACAGAAGAGACAGATGCAGAGACACACGTGCATATGCAGGCATACACACACACCTACACACACATGCACGAACACAGCTATGCACACACACATACATGCATATGTGCACATATACCTACACACAAACGCACTTGCAGGGCATTCACACACAGGCATGCATGCACGCTTACACATATGCTTGCATGCACATGCACCTATGTACAAACATGCACACACACCCCTATGCACATACACATGCATGCATGCACGTGCACCTACACACACATGCACTTGCAGGGGTGTGCACACACAAAGGCATCTGTGCACACCTATGCACACATACCTATGCACACACACATACATAAACATACACATGCACTTGCAGGGGTGTACACACACGCACAGGCATGCATGTGCACCTATACACACACACAGACACATGCACACTCACCTATGCACACACACAAACACATGCATGTGCACATACACACAGTGCCTGAGGAGGACAAATAGACAATAACAAAGGGTAGCAAAAACCAAGAAACAGAAAATATGAGAGAAACAAGATAGAGACAGACAGGGAGATTCAGACGGACACAGAATAAAAGAGAAAGCCAGAAGAATATGGATGGGTGCCCTGTGAGGGCTGAGCTAAGCTCCAGGATGAGGAAAGAAGGGGCCACATGTCCCCATTCTCCCTATCCAGAGTCCCCACAGCCTGTCAGCTGCTGGAGGTCAGGTGAGTTGTGAGGAGTGGGGGCCCCTCAGGTGGGGAAGGTCACTGAGGGGGCTGCCCTGTGAGCCCCATCTGCTGCAGGCTGAACAGGGGAGGAGGGAGGCAGGGAAGCCATGCCACACTCCTGAATAGAGCAGGCCGTGTCCTCCAGGGAGCACCTGGGGGTAGGCTTTGAGCAGAAGGGAAGAGGGGGGAGCCACCAGGGCCTGTAGGCCATCACCGTACCTGATCCTCGTGGAGCGCAGGGGCAGCTCAAAGGGCACCTGGTGCGTGAGGCTGTCCCGAAGCGCAGTCCTGGAGGGACACACACCAGGCCAGGCTGAGCAAACTCCTCAGCCACTAAGTCCACCCTCAGCCTCACCTCCTACTGTTCAGTCTCCGCACAAGGCCTGGAGATGGCCAGACTGTGGTTCCACTTGTGTCCCTTGGCTTCCTGGCTGTGTGACCTGGGACCAATCACGTAGCCTCTCACCGGGACAATGTATGTGAATCGCTTCAGGACAGTGCATGCCAAAGGGAGCCAGAAGGGTCTAACCCAAATCAGAACTACAGGCCAAGCGATCCACAGATCCTTGAGATTTATGCCAAAGGACACAAATTTATGCGTGGCTCTCTGGCTACCCCATCCCCATCCCAGGATGCCATTCTGCCTAGCGAGGAAATGGGGAGGCAGTCTGTCCTCTGACACTCGCCCTCCAGGCTGCATTCCCTGCCAAGCCTGTTGTCTGCCTGCTTCTTTGTGAATTTGTCAAGGTCCCGAGAGTTGAGTGATACTGTCCAGCTGGGGAGGTCGCGGAGGGTCTGGCCCAGGCTCATGACGGGGCCAGGATGATGCTGCGCCCTACCTCTTCCAGATCCCCTCCTGCTCCTCCTGCTCTGGGGCAAATGTGAAGACCACAGTTTTATGCAGCAGGCTGCAGAGAGAAAAGAGAAGAAGAAGGAGACAAGAGGCTTATGGGGGTCCCTGTGTCATTTTCTAACCTCGCCTGGAGTCATCCTCTGCCTCGAGCTGCAGCCACTTCTGACTTTGCTATGACTTCCTGTGCTTCCTGTGCTTCTGGGCATCTGAAAACCTTCTACCACAGAGATTTTGCAAACTTATCAACTTTAGTTTCCTGTCAAGTCTTTGAAAGAAAACTTCAGTTCTGCTTTATGTCTGCCTCCAGCTGAGACCCTCCTCCCTCTGTTCTGTGCTCACCCAGGGCATCCCCAGCTGAGGGCACTCATCCCAGCACAGCGAGGTCCTTGCCAGGTCCGGGACAGGTCCTGACAGCCCACACGAGGCTGTAACTTAGAGCAGGAGCATCCCTAACCTCACCTGTGTAAACTGAATGTAAAATACACATTCCTTTTTTTTTTTTTTTAAAAAAAAGATTGTTTAAAAAGATAGATTATTTATTTGACAGAGAGAGAGAGTGAGAGAGAGAGAGAAAGCACGAGCAGAGGAGGGGCAGAGGAGGGGCAGAGGGAGAAGCAGACTTCCTGCTGAGCAGGGTGTCCTACTGGGGGCTCCATCTCAGGACCCTGAGCAGAAGGCAGATGCTTAACCCACTGAGCCACCCAGGTGCCCCTAAATACACATTTCTCATTGCAGAGGTCATATTTCTTCCATGTGGAGAACTTAGAGTAAAGTAAGAAGAAAATAAAGAAAAATCACCCACCACCTCTTCCACCTGTCAGTAACTGCTGATAACATTTGGGAGTGGGTTTTTCAAGTCTTTTGTTTTTATTTTTTATTTTTTTTTTTTTTTTTTTTAAATTTTATTTATTATTTATGATAGTCACACACAGAGAGAGAGAGAGAGAGGCAGAGACACAGGCAGAGGGAGAAGCAGGCTCCATGCACCGGGAGCCCGACGTGGGATTCGATCCCGGGTCTCCAGGATCGGGCCCTGGGCCAAAGGCAGGCGCCAAACCGCTGCGCCACCCAGGGATCCCTCAAGTCTTTTGTTTTTAAAATGCAATTAATGTTCTTTTTTAATTTTCTTAAAAAATGGGATTAAAGGACAGATTCTCATTGAAAAATTAGTTTTTCAAGGGATAGGTGAAACAAGGGTGACAAAATGTTGAAAAATTATTGGTGGGAACTGGGGTGTTTACCACACCATTCTCCCTACCTTTTGAGCGTGTTTGAAAAGCTTTATTATAAAAATGGTGAATTAAAATTTGTATGTTTATTTACTATATCACAGCCATCCCTCTATACTAAAATTGTACCTATATCATCATTTTTCACTGAGTTTTTCTCTCTGAAAGTAACTTAGTTTACTCACCCAATACTCAACTGTTGCATATTTAAGGGAAGTTCACTTTTTCTTGTTATAACCAATACTGAGGTGAACATTCCTGCATCTAAATGTGTTTACACCAGCAGGCTGATTTCTTTAGTGTAAATTCCTAGAAATGAATGGCATGTCATTTGGAATGATCTAAGGATCCTTTATTGGATCATTATATACAGTAAACAAAGGCTCCCTAATCTCTCTTCTGGGTTATTCAGTGTCTCTCTCTTCCTTTGAGGGGTGTTTAAAGCAGGGACCACCCTCCCCAGTTAAGAGCCCCTCGGGGTGGGGATTGTGTTGACATTAATTAGCATCTGTCTTCAGATCCCCAGACTGAATACTGAGACTTACAGAAACAAGGTTGGGCCCTGTCTTGGGTCAGGTTCCCTAGAGGCAGAGCCTGAGCCTCTGAATGGGGCAGAGGTTCAAGTGTCACTGATCACTTGTGTATGTGATATACTGAAGGCCTGCTCTCAGGAAAAAACAGTAGGGGACCATGGGAAGAAGAGAAGAACAGGTCCTTGGCCTGATCCTACAGGGAACTCTGGAGTGTGAATGGCACCAAAAGTTTGTCCCACTTAAGGCAAGGAGGCTGGAGAGTGATACCTCTACCTCTGTCATTGGCCACCCCTGGTTGGGGGAATTGGGAGGGTAACCACCCAGGCATCCTATCAGCTCACTCGGGGTAGTTTCCTGGAGAAGGTATAAAGGGTGGGTAGCCAACACCCATAGCACCTGGGAAAAGAGGATTTGGGCAGGGCCTCAGCAGCATCTTCTCCAGTTCCCAAAGGCCTGGGCCCAGAAGGAATTCTAAGGTCTTTCAGAGAATGATGGGAGAGCCCCAGAGCTCCAGGCTGGAGGTAGCAGTGGGTTACAGTGGCCCACTGGGGGGGTCCTACCTGATATGAAGCTCTGCCAAGTTCTGGCATGTGTTCACCGCACTCAGCATACAGTGTACCCTGTCCACAGATAGCCCGTTGTTGCTGAGGCTGTGGAGAAGAGGGAGGGGGTGGCAGTCAGCAGGCAGCTGAAGTCCCCAGCCTGAGACAGCTCCAGTCCCCTCCTCCTGGCACAGTAGCTTGCTGGCTGTCACTCCTGGGATGTCCTGGGCCCTTAAGCAGAAGCTCAAAGGATTCTGGCCCATGTGGTTGAGCCAAGAGCTCATGACTCTGCTGCCCAGGGAATAAGGTTCTACAGCTTGAGTGAGAAGAACTGACTCACTGTTTCCACCTCTCTGAGCCTGTTTCCTGGTCTGTAAAATAACCACCATTTTAATCCCATTTTACAAATGGAGATACTGAGGCCCAGAGACATTATGTTAAAGCTAATAACTGACAAGAGTTAGGATTGAATGCCAAAGGCAAGGCCCCAGAGGTCTGTTGCTCAACCTCAACATTATGCCATCCAATCCATTCTTGATGCTTAGACCTCAACACATCCCATCCAAACACCACCGCACCCAATACCATGTAACCCCACAGCACATCCAACAGCCTACTACCCTATCTTTCCATCCCACCACCTCAACAACCCACCCCTTTACCTCAGCATGGTACCCACACCCTAACAAGCCTCTTCCTACTCCAACACCCCAAAACCCATCCACCCAAGACCTAATGCAACACCCACGGCAACACCCCACCCCACCCCAGGGCTGTCACAAGGAACAGAAGCCATCGTAGCGCAAGGGACACGGTTTACAAATGCAAGTGGTTTCAGTAACTGGAACTAAGTAAGGCAGTGGCTCATGACAGAGGCAAAGTAAGTCATGCTCAAACCACTCCAACGTTGCTGTTGTAGGGAGAAAGTAGGCATGGAGCCTACTGGAGCAGCACTCTTTCTGGTGAGTGGGGGCATGAAGAGTGGGGTGGCAGGCCCAGCTGGGGCTCTCCAGGGCTCCCCCCTGTCACCCAATGGTGACACGGGCAACTCACTCTAGATTCCTGGTGATGTGCAGCTGGGATGCAGCTTCTGCCATCAGTCGACAGCCTTCATCATCCAGCTGGTTTCCTGAAAGGCTGAGACAGAGGGGCCTGATGTCCTGTGCTGCCAGGGTGGGGTCACCCCTCAGCCTCTGCACCCACAGAGTCCCTCCTTGACTTTAGCCAAAGGAATGCTCCAGTAAATGAGCCCTAATAACGATGGTGCTGCAAGGCTGTATACGATGTGTCCAGCACTGTCCCAGCTGTTTCTACCATTACCAGCTATTTAATCCTCATAAAGAACCCTATGGGGCAGATGATATTATTATCCTTATCTTACTGATGAGCAAACTGAGGTACAGAGCAGTTAAAACATCTCCTGAAAGGTGGACCTGGGATTTGAACCTAGTCCGTTGGATTTCAAGGCTCTACCCTAAGCTGCTCCTTTATGCTTCAACCTCCATAACTGCTTTTTGTGATAAACTCCATGATTAGAGGGGCATCAGATCTACCATGGGGATCAGGGAAGGTTTCCCTGATGTTTGAATTACCTGTTTGAAAAACTAGGAGCTCAATAGGTAAGTGGTGGGAGAGAGATGGGGGAGGGGTGTTCCTGGTACTGGGAACAACTCATTCAAAGGTCCTGTGGCATAGCACACTGGAGGAGCTGAAAGGGAGACAGTGTGTCAGGATCAAAGATTTCAGTGACAGGACAGGGTCAGGTGGGGCTTGGTGGGTTGGAGGCAGCATTTTGGATTACACAGGATTTTAGGATTTGGGCTTCATCATGAGCCGTGGGAAGGATTAAAGGGGTCAGGCAGCAGTGAAACGCAGTTCACTCTCTGCCAGCTGGAAGTGGCCAGCATGGAAGCAGGAAACCCTATGAGGAGGCTGATGGGGTCATCCAGGTGAGGAACGAGAGTGGTTTGGACTGGGGCAGTGGGTGAAAAGAAGGTGGTGTTGAGAGATATGTAAGGGATAGGCAGACTTGGGATGGGCTGGCTATAGGAAGAGGGTAAGGTTGCCGAGAGATGTCTGGCCTGTGTAGCCAGGCGGCTGATGGGGGATGAGAGCGCCAGCAGCAGGTGGCGGTGTGTGTGTGTGCGTGTGTGTGGCTCAGTGATGGCCAGGTGGATGGAAGCATATGTTTTGTAAAAACACCTTCTAATCCTGTCTTGGTTCTCCCAGTGGGACAATGTCAAGGTTCAAGCTTTGGTCACCAGGGCCCTCACACATTCATCTTTATCTTTCCCTAGGGTGGGGCCACTCACCTCAGAACACATTATGGCATTCCATCACTCCACCCTCACTCTCATTTGATTTCTGGGGATGGTCCTTACAGGGATTCCCCTCCTGATGACATGACAGGACCTCTACCAATAGCCAAGCCCTACTCTCACAGGAGTTGGGCATTAATGGAATCTCTCCAGCCCAAAAAGAAAAGGCAGTCTCATTCTACTCTGGGAGGAAGATAGAGGGAGGGGACCCTGAGGGCTGTGGTTTGGAAGACAGGTGTGATGAGATTTTTGCTCTGCAGGTCTCAATAACACTGGTTACAGGGGTGAGGCCACTGGGAGTCAAACTGTCTGAGCTGGAATCCTGGCGTGGACTCATCCTACCTGTGTGACCTTGAGCAAACTTACCTCTGTGTAACTTAATTCCCTCCTCTAAAGAGCTTGCATAGTAATATTACATCACAGGGTGGGAAGATTACATGAGAGTATATATGTAAAAATGCCTAATCCAGGGCAAGTGCTGAATAGTGGGAGCTGTCATGATGGTCTGAATGCCTCAAATTCTTTTTTTTTTTTTTAAGGTTTTATTTATTTATTCAGAGAGACACAAAGGGGGTGGCAGAAACATCAGAAACATAGGCAGAGGGAGAAGCAGGCTCCCCGTGGGGAGCCCGATGTGGGACTTGATCCCAGGACCCTGGGATCATGACCTGAGCAGAAGGCAGATGCTCAACCACTGAGCCGCCCAGGCATCCCTTCCTCAAATTCTTAATAAGGTAGCATGCCCTTCCTGACACCACCCTTCCCCCGACCCCCTCCCTGCCCCCGCCCCAGTGGATGCCCTTCAGATGCTGCCCTGCCCCCGACCCATTTCCCACTCCAGCACTTCCCATGACACTCACTTTACTTCCTCCAGGCGGGGACCTTCCCGGAGCTGGGCAATGAGCTCCTGCACATCATGAATTCCGAGCTGGCACTGCAGGAGCCTGGAGTGAAAGTGGAGGCAGAGGGGCTCAGGGCAAGAAGCCACACCACACCTCCTCCAGCCCCAAGGGCCTCTGCCAGGTGTGGGAGCCGGGGGAATCAGGAGGCAGGAGACCTGGGGTCTCACCCTGGCCCTGCCTCTCAGCAGATGTACAGTCATAGACAAGGCCCTTGAACCTCAGTTTCTTCCTCTATCAAATGGGAATAATACTGTGTACTTGGCAGGATTTTCAAAAGAATTGCAATGAAGTAATAGACATAAGATACTACAGTGCCTAGTATGTAGCAAGAGCCCATTAAATTATGGTGGTCATTGTTGTTGTTAAGACAGATGCCAGGATGGGTTATTCATGTCCTGTCTCTGCTCCATGCCTGTTTTTCCTTTTATTCTCCTTGCCCCTGTGGTACCTCTCCTGGGAAGGCACCCTTCCCTCATATCACATCCCTCCCCTTAATGCAATGGATCCCACAGAGGTACCTGAGTGCCAGGCTTCTGCTCTGAGCCTCTTTCCTCTGGATGGCATTTCCCTGTAGATCTGGTGCTCTGGCAAGAACAAATCCAACATTGGCCTTGTCTTAGAGCCCAGGGCCTGATGGGCCTTACCTTGGGTTCTAGGGGCCAAAGACCCACAGTGAATGAATAACAAAGATGGTTTTTTGGAGGTGCTAAATGTGCTATTCCCCAAAACAGCAAGAGCGAAAGGTTTGAGGGCAAATAGGCTTTATTCAAATTCTGACTCGTCATGTATAGCTGTGTGGCCTTGGGCAAGTCACTTCACCTATCTGAGCTCCCATTGTCTCTTTTCCAAAACAGGATGACAATATCTAACACAGGGTAGTTGAAGGATTGAATGAGACAATGTATGGGTCAAGCACCCAGCATAGGCACAAGATTGAAGATAAATAAAAAGAAGCTGCTATTTCTATGACGTGAAGCTCTCCACTTGCATATGTGCCACCTATGGTTCAGAAGGCTGGGAGCATGGACTGTGTATGGGTCCAGGCTGTGGGAGTCATGGCACCTCCAGGCTGTCTCCCACTAGGCCAGGGGAGGGTCAGGGGCTGCAGAGAAGCTGGAATGTTATTAGCTAGGTTTTCGCCAACCTCTAGATTGCTGCTATCAAACAGAACTTTCTGCAATGATAAGAATGTTTATATCTATGCCATCCACCGTGGGAGACACTAGTCCCCCATAGCCATTAAGTACTGAAATGCAGCTAATGTGACTGATAAATGTTAATTTTACTTAATTTTAATTAATATACATTTACTTAATTTTAATTAGTATACAGTATAGTCATCTGTGGCTGGTGGCTACCATATAGAGCATCATAGCTCTATACAGCTGGAGGGGGTCCTACTAGATCATCGTATGGGTGAGGAAACTGAAGCCTAGAGCAGGGAAAGGATTCTCCACAGACATACAACATCATCTGTCTATGAGTCTCAGCCAGGGAGAGGTGTGAGGACGTCCAGATGGAATGTTCTTTCATGGAAAGGCTGCTCCCCTTTTTTTGCCCAGGCAGGACTAGCCAAGCTGGAATCTGTGCATAGCTGGAGTAGCCAGCATCTGAGTGCCACCTGGATGTCAGCAGTGTATTAAGCACTTTCAGTGTATTAATTCATTTAATCCTCAGAGTAACTCTAAGATGTGGGTATTATCATTGCCTTCTCTTTTTTTTTTAGATGGAAAACTTTTCTGAAGCTTTCTCCACTTACTAACACCAGTCTAACACTATATTCATGCCTTCCCTAAGGGCCTGACTTGGTTTGAGACTTCTGGAGATGCTCTCTCATCACAAAGGCCAGATGTGGTCCAGATATGAAGCTAACGTCCTTTGCCAACTCTGAGAAGTAGATAATTTCTCAGCTCAGCCATAGCAAGAAGAATCCCTACATTCCAACTCTTCACAGCCTCTCTTGGCCACCTTACCCTGCCACTTCTTGAGTTCAGACTGCCCCTCAGAATGGGCCCAGGTCCACCCCCTCCCTAGGTTCTTACGCTCCAAGCTCTGCAGCAGTCTCTGTGGGCGGGGAAAGAAGAAAGATGAGGTCCGTCTCCCTGCAAGAGTCAGACACTGAGCTGTGAAACCGGTAGACTAGAAACCAGCACATCACCTGCTGCCTGCATCCCCCCCTTGCTGCCCAAACAGCCAAAGAAAGCTGATTTTGTAACTTACAGAGAAACAACTGACAGAAATGCCCCAAATCAGACATATAAAATTATGACTATGTCATTGCTCGATACATCTTGAATTTTAAAATTCAAGAAAACAATGTTTACAGGAAAGACTTTTAAAAATTAGGAAAGTAAAGAGTTTTTTGTGAGAGTTACAGTATTGTAGGACTAAGAGGCATGGCACTTAAACTGCTCAATCATCCAAACAGGTAACCTCAGTTCAGCACCATGGAGAGCGACACGCGCCAATTCTTCCTTGGACTAAGCCTGCGCTTCCAGATGCAGTTGACTCATTCCTTCAACCATCTGCCCATCTATCCATCCATCCATCCAGTCTATTCATTCACTACATAATGAGTATATATAACTTCATTCTACTCATTCACGAGTACCAAGTGCCAGGCCCGAGATAGGCTCTGGAGATACCGATGTGAATAAAGCAAATTCAGGCACACATACGTAGCTACTGCAGACAAGGTGCTCCATTTTCTACCCCCTACTTTCCTCTTCCCTTTTCTCAAGCCTCTGAAGGCCCATATTCCACTCCTTCTGCTCACCTGACCTGTAGCATCTTGACAGTAGGGCATGTGACCGCCACCTTTGTCAAGCAGAGTAAGGTTGACACGGAGACATTGCTGCGGCTCAGGCTGCAAGATTGTGGCAAGGATATTAGGATTGAATCCTATATCCCATGGGCACCAGACTTTCTTTGCTCCTCAAGGAAGAAGGGAGATCCAGGCAGGGGTTTGGGGGTGGAAAACTTGCTTACTCAAGCTTCTGGAGCCGTGGCAAAGAAGGAAGTACTTCCACGATATTCAGCACGGCCCTATCCTTCAGCTGGTTGTCCTGGAAGCTGCAGAGAGATCAAGGCCCAGTCCCTTGGGAGCCCCAGTTGGCAGGTGACACAGCAGCCCTCATGGAGTAGACACAACTCATAGGCCTACAATGTGTTGGTGACTTGCTCCACAGTATCTAATAGGCCCAGCTAGGAGGAGAGGCCTTCTGTTGGCCTCACTTCTGTACCTATTCAGCTCCAATGGGGAGTTCCTGCCTAGTGGCCCAAGAGATCCATAGGATGGGGTGTGAAGGCCTCATGAAGTAGAATGAGGACATCCAACACACTGCTCTCAGGGTTATGTTTGGGATGTGCCTGAGGCTGGAGTTATCACAGTCTCTTGGCTCCCAGATTCTAGACTGGGATATAGGAGATGCTGCTTCCAGCCCCAGCTCTGGCCTCGACTCACCCAGAAACCCAGGCTAAGCACATTCTTTCTGACCTCACATACCCCATCTGTCAAATGGGGTCCACAACCCAGCCTTGTCTGAGTTCCTAGCTGGAGGGACAGAAGAAGGGTGAGGATACCTTTGTGCATGATTTCTCTGGCTAGTGCAAAGGTTTGGAAGTATGAATTTGTTGACACTCCCCCACCCCGATTATTGAGAGTGACATAGTCTTTTCTCCTATCACCCGATGATCCCACAGAAAGGCACCCAGCTGAAGAAAATAGGAGCTGTGGTCCAACTAACACTCCACTCAACAAGCGGGATGACCTAGTGCCAGGCTGCATCTCTCTGGACAGAGTGCTTTTTTCTAAATCTCATAAAGATGCCATATAAGCTAGTGGTGGTTCTGCCAATAAGCTGTGGAGAAGGCTCCTTGGCCCCACCCCTCCTACTGGCTACTCATTACAAACACCAGCAGGAGTATATTTGTGCACATGTGCTTAGTTCGTATGTACTTGCATCTAAATGTGTATGTGGATCTAAGTGTGCAAGCATGCGCACACACCTACGAATGTGCATATGAGGGGAGCATATGTTCAAGTGAGGGGTGAGTGCAAGTGTGTACACATACATGCATGAATATGAAGGAATGTGTGTGTTTCATGTATGTATGTGTACACATCATGGCTGACACCTGCCTACACTGTCATCCCTTCTCTCAGGGTCACAGAAAGAGGGGAGGGTCCCTCAAAACTCAAGGTCTTTCAAGACGGCCCAAAATATTAGATGAAGGAAGCAGTGCTAGGGTCTTTGTAAGCCTGGTATTTAGATCCAGCCCCACGCAGTTCTTGGACCAATGCCTCCCCTCTCTGGGTCTGACTGAAAAATAACTTGTCAGATTCAATAGAATATGTAGAACTCATTATAGGCTCTGGGTCGGGGTGGGGGTCCCAGGGACCTGGGAAGTGACTTGTTCCCCTAACCAGCAGGTCTTCCTGGAGATCACTCACCTGATCTCTTCCAGCTGTGGACAGAGGCGCAAAGCCTGCATCAGGTGGCTGATGCCTCGGGCAGTGATCTTACATCCTGCTAACCTGCAGGGTAAGCAAAGAGGGTGGGAAAAACAGGGGTGGGAAAGGAGGTAAGGGCAGGAATCTGCCCTGTGCAGGGTCAAAGGGAAAGGGGAGAATTCTCGGCGTTCCTGGTTGAGGATCCCTCTTAGATCCAAGCCCTGGCTCACCCGAGCTTCTTCAGGCTCTCCATTGTTGGCAGGCTCTTGGAGAGGGCTTCTGCAAAGGCATCCCCACATTTCCTGCTCTTAAAGCTGCCACAGGAAGAGGCAAGGTAGCAGAGGTTCAATGCTGAGCAGGGCTTAAAAGCCACCACCCACCCCTTCCTCTGACAGATGGAACTGAATAGTTATGTTAACAGCAGTGGTAGCTGTCATTTATAGTACTAACAAATCCATATTATGGCAGAGACTGTAAATGTCCATTGAAACCCATTTTCCACTGATAGAGCTCTAACTGGGAACACAGTTTCCCAGTCACAGATGGCACTTTCAGCCTCCCTTGCAGCTCAGAGTGGCTACACAGCTACCTTCTCACCACTGGAATGTGAGCGGAAGGGATGTGCCCTATCTCCATGGTTGTGTGGGCTTTAATACATTGGGTGAGTCTAATGCACGCTCCCCTTCCCTTCCCTTCAAGCAGAGCATGGATATGCCCATGACCCAGCTTTGACCATGCAGATCCAAATGCCGAAGGAGATGATGGAGCACCAGTGGAAGGGACCTGGGTCCCTGAATGACCACATGAAGCTGAGCCATCTCAGAGACCCGGACCACTTACTTCTGAGTGCTTCATGACAGTGAAACAAAATTCAACATTATTTAATCCACTGTATTTGCAAGGGTGTTCTCTGTTACTGAGCCTCACCTTTTCTCTAGCTACTACTACACATACTGAGCCATCACTGTGTGCCAGGCACTTGCTACAGAGGGTTTTCCCTGCATTCTCTTATTTGGTTCTCACAATAAGCTCATGCCATCAGTATTATTACTGATTCATTTTCGGGATGAAGAAACTCAGGCTGAGAAGTAACCTGCCCAAAGTCAAACCACTTCCAATGTCAGAGGCTCCGTCCCATGGCTGAGAGGGAGAAGGAGACTTGAAAGGCCCAGCAACCACAATAATAAAGTCCAGTTGAGAGCCAACTAGATCCTAAGGTCTTGGGAGGCATGGAGCTTCCCAACTGGGTCTCAGGCTGGGGGCAGTTCCAACTGTTTGCTCTGATGTCCAAGATTCTCACCCAGCCTCCCTCAGCAAGGGTCTGACTGACTCCACTCTTCCAAAGCCCACTTCCCTCCCAGATCCTCCCCAGTTCTTCCCTGACCCTATTCTCACCTGAGATTCTCTATCTGCTTACAGCCTGCCAGGGCCTCGGGGCAGTGGGGCTCCAGGGGGCAGCCCTCAAAATCCAGGTGGATGGAGGCATTCCTGTGCCTCAAGATGTTGGTCAGGGCAGACAGGTCCGTATAGGTCAGTGGGAAATTGTGGAAGGACAGGTGACTGGGGAGACTTTGGGCCATGAGGCTGGCCAGCTCAGGCTCCTGGGTCTCACCCACACAGTGACAGAGTGCTACAACCTTGGGTCCTGTGAGCCTGCGAATGGCCAACTTCCTCAAAGCCAGCATCACTGCAGCCTGCTTGTCACTCACCCACATCTCATCCTGCTGGGCCACATGGCTAAGGAAGGGTCGGCAGGCACAGGATGCCAGCCCTGCCAGGAAGGTGGGGAGGTGGTCTAAGAGGCCTAGTCTAGCTTTGGTCCGTAGCACCCAGCGAGAATTGAGGGTGACATGGCGGGCAAGTACATTTTTGTCCACCTTGGGGCTGGCCATCAGGTACAAGGCGGCAAAAAACTCTTGTAGGCTGAGGTGGGTGAAGGCATAGCCTATACCCTGGTGCCCAGGGCCTGTGCAGATGCAGAAGGAGGTCAACAAGCCGAGGGCTGCCCCAAAAGCCACCATGGGTGGAGAGATGTCGCCTACAGAGAAGATAACCTTCCCAGTCTCCAGGCCCCTCAGAGCCATCTCACTGAGGCCCAGCAGAGACTCGGGAGGCAGGTACCCACGGGGGCTGAGAGTGGACACCATCTGTACATAGTTCTGAGTCACGGTGGGCAGGAGGGCTGCAGACTGGCCTGGAGAGTTGCCTGGGAGCAGATGGTGGAGGCAGAGGCAGGTGACTTGGCACAGTGCAGGCACCGCACACATGCTCTGGAGATGCCTGTTTTCTCGCAGCTCTGCTAGGGCTGCTTCCTGCCACTCTTGGTCACTGAAGAAGCGGCCCACATACTCCTCCACCCGTGGCCTGTCAAAGCCCCACATGTGGACCGTGGCTGCCTCTGTGGGCAGGCAGTCGGGCAGCTTCCCTGGACGGGAGGTGGCCAAAACCCAGCAGCCAGGCAGGATGGTCCCCCGGCAGAGCCCGGAGAAGAGGGCAAGGGCCGGACTTGGGGCCTCGGGGCCTTCAGGCTCCGTGCTGGAATGCGAGTGGAGGGCCTGGTCCAGCCCATCAAAGATCAGCAGGACTCCTCCAGCATGCTCCTCCAGGTACTGGAAGACCGAGTCGGGGCCCGCCTCGGGGCTCAGGTACAGGTCAAACAGCAGCTGGGGCAGCGTCACGGAACTGGTGATCAGATTGAGCTGACGGAATTCAAACAGGAACAGAGCCTGGAAGCGGTCAAGCTGGCCAGCAGCCCACCTCTGGCAGAGCCGGTGGGCCAGCGTGGTCTTGCCCATGCCTGCCTTCCCCAGGAGCACCGTCACCCTCGGGCCCTTGTCGGCCCTGGTGCTGAAGAGGTCCCGGATGCTCACGTCCGTGTCATCTTCTGCCTTGGGGTCCCCCACTACAGCCCCGTCCTGAGCACTGAAGGGGGCCGTGGTCCGGCTCCACTGCAGGATTGGGGGGATGTAGGCCTGGTGGAAGGCAAGGGGTTGCCCCGGCCCGGGAATCCTGCTGTAGCGCTGCTGGGCAGAAGTCCTCAGCAACTTCAGGTACCTCCTGGCCAACTCTGCAGGGGGCAGGGAGAGGCATGAGGGCGGAGGGCTCCCACTCCCAGGTCCCCTCACCCCAGGATTGGTTGTTGGGAGCTTGTGGCCTCAGCCGTGTGTGTAAGGGGTGGTGGGGACTGGCAAGAGCACACAGGGACTCTTGCGCCAACCAGATTCTTAGGGGCCATTGAAATGGGGGAAGTCTGGCTAGGGGAGTGTAGATTATGGCTCTGTTTGTTTTGCAACAATATAGGTGGTATAAAGTTGTCGGTGAGATGGATGGCTGCGGAGGGGAAGTGGGGTGCTTCCTTTGCAACATCCTAGAACAAACTCTTACTGTGTATCTGAGTAGCCTGTTTGCCTGTCCAATATTTCAGGTTTGCAGCGCCCAGGGGTGAGTGCTAACAACCTGTAGGCCTAGGCACTGACCAGTCATAACCAGAGCTGGGCCCTTATGGTGCCAGGTATTGACTTTTTTTTTTCTTTTTTAAGATTTTATTTATTTACTCATGAGGGACAGAGAGAGAGAGAGAGAGAGAGAGAGAGAGGCAGAGACACAGGCAGAGGGAGAAGCAGGCTCCATGCAGGGAGACTGACGTGGGACTCAATCCCGGGACTCCAGGATCAGGCCCCAGGCTGAAGGTGGCGCTAAACCACTGAGCCACCTGGGCTACCCCAGGCATTGACTTTTTAATTGCTGGGATCACTTGGGTGGTCCAGGGGAAGAACCAGGGCTTCTGTCAGGGGATGCTGGGGACAACTGGTAGGGAATGAGAGAAGTTCTATCTTTTTGACTCCCTCTGGCCTGCAGCCCTCAGCAGCCCCCATGCCTTGTGGTGAGCAGGGTTCTCCTTGGTATCCTGCCCATCTCTAACCCAGTCAATGAGGGCCCAGGTCTGAGGTCATATTGATCACCTCCTTCAGGTTCTCAGTCCTGCAGGCATGGGGTAGGGGAGTGTCCTGGTAAAGCCCAGATGATGAAGCTGCAATCTGCTGGGATGCCTCAAGCTCCCTCAGCTGTGCCACCTCTGGAGAAGGCCCTGCGGCCTCTTAGTGGGGAGGCCCTCTTTGCCAGACTCAGCCCTATCTTCTGCCCACCCAGGACCTCCAGTCATCTCTGCTGCACCTAAGACAAGAGGTGCTAGGTTCATGGAGGCTTGTTAGCAGGGCACAGAGTCCAGGATCTGGGTCCTGGCCCCAATGCAATCTAGAGGTCTGGGTCCTTCCCTACCTTAGTACCTACCGAGCTGATGATTCTTGCACTGCTTCAGGCGGGGTGAGGACCCACAGCTCTGATGAGGCCGCTTCAGACCTGGAAAGAATGAAGGAAGAGTAAGGGGTGAAGTTTGGGGACTTGGGCTGAGGGGGTATCAAGCACCTTTGGGGAGCTCCAGTCCACAAGTAGGCAGTAGACAGACAAGTGTCTCTGCATCCAGGGACTGAATGAGGGCAGGCAGTGGGCAAAGGCTGCATCAACACCAGCTTCTGTTTGCAGAAGTGGGTCCTACCCTGGGTGAGAAGCCTGCAGCTTCTGGGATGGGGATCTCCCAGTCTAGGATGTAGGAAGCTGGGCCCACAGCCAGCAGCCTCAGAAACACTCAGGCCTGAGCACTGAATGGTGTGGGAAAGAGCCAGGTCTGTCAAGGCCACTGCTGGTTAGAAAAGCAGAGTTTCCAATGGGCTTGGTCAGGCCTTGCCTCCCTGTTGTGCCAGTGTGTTTTAGTTCCTATCTCCCACATTTCCTACTTCCTTTACTGGTTTCTTGAATTCTTGTCTGGTTGTGTATTGTCAAGAGTCACTTTAATGCCTTTCTGAAGAGGTTGGGAAAGGAAGACAGAAAGAAGGGAAACAAGAAGGAAGGGGAGAGAGGACAGAGGGGAGGAGGAAAGGCAAGAGGATTTAGGGAGGAATTTGAAGAAGTAAAATGGGATATTCCTAAAGCTAGGCATCAGCGACCAATCAGAGCAGCCCTGAGCAGGCCTTGCACTGCCTCGTTGGCTTCTTAGGTGCTGGGTTGCAGGGAGACTCGGGGATCCTAGAGAGGGACTGGAACCAGTTTAGGAGTATTTTAACATTCTGTCAAGTCTATTAATAAGGGACTCACTGTCCAAATATCAATTAGGCCTGGTCACAGCCATGTGATAATTATGCCAGCTCAATGATATGGACCAGAAGGGACAGGGACCAAGATTAAGTAGTTTTGATCTCCTGAGGATCTGAGATTGTGGGGTGGATGATTCCTGTCAAAGCCTGTTGATGTTATTGCCATAAAAAGCCCATACTTCTACAGGAATAAAGGTTCTGAATGTACAACAAATGTCAGATGCAATGGTGAAAGACAGAAAGCTTTCTCTTTAAGATCAAGGATGGCTGCTTTCACCACTTCTATTCAACATAGCACTGGAAGTCCTAGCCAGAGCAATTGAGCAAGAAAAAGGAATAAAAGGTATCCACATTGGAAAGGAAGAAGAAAAATCTTTTTGCAGATGACAGGGTTATCTGTTATATGTAGAAAACCTTAAAAATTCCACAAAAAAGTTTTTCAGAACTAATAAATGAATTCAGCAAAGTAGCAGGATACAAAGTCAACCTGCATAAATGAGCTGCATTTCTACACACCATGAATACCTAAAAGGGAAATTAAGAAAACCATTCCATTTATGAAAGCATTGAAAGAATGAAATGCTTAAACATTAACCAAGAAGGTAGAAAACATGTACGATGAAAGCTACAACACATTGTTGAAAGAAATTAAAGAAGGTGCAAATAAATGGAAATGCATCCCAGGCACAAGGCCTGGAAGCCTTTATATTGTTAAGATGACAGTCTTACCCCAAATGATCTACAGATTCAACACAATTCCCACCAAATCCCAATGACCTGTTTTGCAGAAATGGGAAAACCAATCCTAAAATTCATATGGAATCCCCCCGGGACCCCAAAGAACCAAAATACTCTTAATGGGGAATGGACAATCTTCTCAAAAAATGGTACTGGGAAAACTGGACATCCACACACAAGAGAATGAAGTTGGACTCTTATCTAATATCACATAAAAAAACTAACTCAAAATGGATCAAGGACCTAGATATAAGACCCCAAGCTATAAAACTTTTAGAAGAAAACATGGCAAAAGCTTCAGTACATTGGATTTGGTAATTATTTCTTGGATATGGCACCAAGGCACAGGTACACAAGAAAAAACAGACAAAATGGGCTTCATGAAAGTGAAAAACATATTATGCATCAAAAGACACTATCTAGGAGTAAAAAAGAGAACCTAAAGAATGAGAGATATCTGCAAAACATATATCTGAAAAGGGGTTAATATCTAGAATATGTAGAGAACCCCTAAACTTAACAACAGCAAAACAAACAAGATGATTTGAAAAATGGACAAAGAACTTAAAGAGACATATCTCCAAAGAAGGCATAAGAATATCCAATGAGTACATGAAATGTGCTCAGCACCACCAATCATTGGCGAAACACAAATCAAAATTAGAGTGAGACCAATATCACCACACACCCATCACGATAGCTACTATTAAAAAAAGCAAACAGAAAACAAGTGTTGGCGAGGATGTGGAGTGTTTGCAACCCTCATGTGCTGTTGGTGGGAATGTAAAATGGCATTGCAGATGTGAAAACAGTATGGAAGTGCCTCAAGAAATTAAAGATCAAATTACCAAATGACCCTGGATTCCAAAGATATACTCAAAAAGAACTGAAAGCAGGATTTTGAAGAAATATTTGTTCACTGATGGTCACAGCAGCATTATACACGATAATGAATAAGCAATCCAAGTATTTATCAATGGGTGGATGGATAAGCCAAGGGTGGTGTACACAGATAATGGAATGTTCATCAGCCTTCAAAAGGAAGGAAATTCTGACACCTGCTACAACATGGAGGCACCTGAAGGACATGATGCTGAGTGAAATGAGCCAGTCACAAAATGATTCCACTTATAGAAAGTAGTCAAAATCATAAAGAAAGAAAGAAAGTAAAATGCTGGTTCCCAGGGGCTCAGGGAGAGGAGACTGGGAAGTTACTGTTTAATCGGGACAGAGTTTCAGTTTTCCAAGACAAAAAGGGTTCTGGAGATGGATAGTGGTGACGGCCACACAAAAGAGTGGATTTAATACCACTGAACCGTATACTTAAAACCAGTGAAGACAGAAGTTCCATGGTATGTGTATTTTGCCACAAGAAAAAGAAAAAGAAACAGAGATTCGGAGAATAGAGTGTGGCCTGTGAATCAAGAGGTGGTCACCATTTGATCACTGACCTCTTGTTGTTCCTTCAGAAAATCAGTAAGAGGTGGCCAGGGTGTGGAGGCAGTCTGTGGGTCAGTATTGGACCCCAGAGCACCTGAATGATGAAGGGCTTGAGTCGGTGGGTTTGGGGGATGAGGCCTGGGGCCTGGGGACAGGATGAGAACCCGCTTCCCCTAGTGCAAGAGGACAGGATCCTGGCATTGCCCAAGGGCTGACAACTTCCCACTCTCTCAGGAAGCTCCAGCTCCGACCTCTGGGAACAGGTATCGGGGCAGGCCAAAGCCTTTAGATGTTCAGAGGGGTAGGAGGTATGGCTAGGAGCCATGGGGTGGGAGGCAGGGAAATGTGCAGATGTGCTTGGGGATGAGGAGGCTGGTTGAAGGGGGATGACTGTGCCTAGCCACCATCAGCCTCCTCCCAGCTCGACGCGGGGACTGAGTGTGCCCACCTCCCACACCTCCTCATTCACAACCCCGGGCCTCACCGTGGTGGAGCTGAGAGGCAGGTTGGCTTTCTTCACCAGCCCCCAGCTGGCTGGGGAACCCTGAAAGAGAGGGGGAAATGTAGCATGCTATGGGGATGTGGCAGGCTGCCCTGGGACCAGCTCTGGCCCGGTGTCTGGCTCAGGCTTCATCCAACAGGGTGGGTCCTCAGCAGGGAGAGAAATAAGGTTGACATTCAGCAATCTGTGGAAGGCATAACCGGGGGAAGCAGTCGTGGGCAGAAATGTGCACGTATATGCAGGTCTGCACACGGACAGGTATGTGTGTGTGTATGTCTGCATGGGCATGTGTGTTTATGCACATGCATGTGTGATTATACACACAAACATGCACCGTGAACACCCTGCACTTCCTATACTCAGCCTTGTGCTAGAGCTTTTGAGTGGGTTCTTACTTCCTCTCCAAGAACACCGTTGCCCCTCACTGTTCTGCTTCCCCACGATGCTGTGTAAGCACAAGGTGCCAAGAAACATCTGTGGAACTGAACAGAGTTCAAGGCACATGCCCATCCCCAGAGGCTGGAGGGCTCTCCCCATGGCTGCTCCTGATCTTGCTGCAAAAAGAAACTTCTTAAGCATTGTGGGCTATTTGGAATTTCTTGGCAGAAAGGAGTCACTGGTCCTTTTTCTCCTTGTACCCAGCTTTTCCACGCAACTAGGGTGAGGCAAGGTGGAAGAAGGGGTCTTCTGGGTCCTCAGACATTTTGGTGAAACTAGAGAATTTATTGTGGAAAGGGCTCAGAAATAAATAATTTGTTTGGCTTGACCATGTCATCTTTGTGTGACTCAGGTGGGTCCCAGCCTGGGCCTCCCTGGCCCCCCATGATGGGGGGTGGCCGGCAACTCTGTGCCTCTCCTGCCTGCTCTTACCATCTCCATGGCCCCAAGTGCTCAGCAGTGGCACCTCCAGGTCCAGGGGCACATCGAGCTCCATGCACACACAGTGGATGAATGCCTGCCAAGTGGCCCGACCTTGGGTGTGCAATCTTCTGAGCTGTAGCATGACCCTCTGTGTGGTGTCCTGGGCCTCGTCCCCGGAGCTCAGGTCCATCTTGGGGAGGAAGAACTTCACCTTGGCATTCAGCCATTCTGGGTCTTTACTGAGCAGCCTCACGAGCCAGCTCCACAGGTTAGTGGTACCCAGCTGGAAGCTAACGTGGTCCATGAGGAGCTGGCCCTGCAGGGACAGAGTCGGCAGGTGAGCTGGGGAGCAGGCAAATTGGGTGACAAGTGAGGTGGATGGACAGGTGAGCAGGGGGACAACTCAACTGGATGGAAGGCAAAAGGGATAGTCAAGAACCATCTCCCACATCTGGTGGGGGCAGGAGCTAGGCAGACAGGTGGCTTCTTCATGGAGTCTCAATGCCTGTGCCCAGGGATGGGTTCCAGAGAACAGCCTGCTCCTTTTACACTCCTTACTGCCCGCTTAGTTGTGCCTGAGTCCTGGCTCTGAAATGGTCCAGTTCATCCCCTGTGGATGGTCCCCTAAGGATGCTTTATTTTTTTCTCGTTTCCATGGACCTATTTGTGCTGCTCTCTGTCTAAGCTAAGCTCATGGCAGAGACAACTGGTTGTCACTCCTACTTTGTTCTCCACTTCCTCTTTAGTATGAGAACCCCTGAATATTTCCTGGTCATCTGGAATAAAGTCTATTTCTCAGACTCCCTTGCAGTTAGAATAGGCCATTTTACTAAGTATTGGCCAATGGGATACAGACAGAAGTGCTGTATACCCTTCTTTGCTTCCTCCTGTTGGTTGGAATGTCAAGGTGATGGCTGAGCCTTGGGCAGCCTACTGGATCATGAGGTGGAAGCCAGTGCCAAAGAAGGCAGAGGGTAAGGCTTCCCACCTGTCCTGAACTTCTCTTACATAACAAGGAAATACATTTCTATTTAAAGCACTACTGTCAGAGCACCTGGGTGGCTCAGTCGGTTAGGTATCTGCCTTTGGGGTCCTGAGATCAAGCCCTGAGCAGGGAGCCTGCTTCTCACTCTCCTTCTGCCTGTCGCTTCCCCTGCTTTGTGCTCTCTCTGTGTCAAATGAATAGATAAAATATTTTAAAAAGATATTGAATTTATAAAACAAATAAACCACTTTTTTAAAGGGCTTTTTGCTACTCATAGTGAAATCAAATCCTAACTAATACAAAACATCTCTCTCTCTCTCTGCAAATTCTCCCCTTCTAAACTGGCACTCTCAAACAACCTGCCGGTAGGAGTACCAATATAAGGCAAGGGACACTTACACAGCAAAGCTTTAAATCTTTTTTTTCAAGATTTTATTTATTTATTCATAGAGACAGAGAGAGAGAGAGAGAGGCAGAGACACAGGCAGAGGGAGAAGCAGGCTCCATGCAGGGAGCCCGACGTGGGACTCGATCCCGGGCCTCCAGGATCACACCCCAGGCTGCAGGCGGCACTAAACTGCTGCGCCACAGGGGCTGCCCCACAGCAAAGCTTTAAAAAAATTAAAAATTGATTCAGCAATTCAATTTCTAGCACTCTAGCCTTCAGAAATAATTACGGCATACATAAAGATTTTACTTACAAAGCTGTTCACTGCAAGATTATTTGTAATAGATAAAAGTTGGAAGCAACCTAAATGTCCAAAAATTAAGGATTTGTTAACTAATTGGTGGTCCATCACGTGGTGGAACATATGTAACATTTCCAAATATACTTTTGCAGAGACCCGGCTTCCAACTCTGAAAAAAGTGGGAGGCTTACCCAGGAGAGCAGCCTTACCAACTCTCAGAGGCTGGGGCACAGAACTCTGTGTCCTGCAGTTCAGACTGTAGCTGCTCCCCTTGACTCCTGGCAAAGGCCTATTGGGCATGTGTCCTAGCCCCCTCTGGCCATACTTTGGCAACTGGACTAATAGCCACAGAGCTGTAGAATTTGTGAAACATGCTCACATGCATGGGGTAGGCAAGGATCACCATCCCACATGAATGGATGGGAAGACGAAGGCCAAGGGTATACCCAAGGTCATATTAGAAGTCCATGGCAGAGCCAGGCTCAGAACCGAGATTTCTTGCCTGTTGGGGAGATAAATTTCCTAGACCTTGGAGCCCTGGATGGCACCAGACAAGGACTAAGTCTCTGGACTCTGTGTGATCTTGGTAAGAGAATGTGGTTATGGCCTAGGGCACAGCTTCTCTTCTGGGCTACAGTGTTCAAAGTCCATGATGTGGCCATAAAGAAATAAGCCAGAATGGCAAGCTGCCAGGTAGAAGCAAGGAGTGTCTAGGTGTATAATTCTGGGGAAGTCCCTCGCCCTCAAACCTGTCCTCCTGCTAGTTAGACACAATGCCTTGGTTTCTACTATTGGTGCTTAGTCCCCTTGGGGAAAGCCATCACGCTTTTTAAGGATAACCATCAGTGGGAGAAAAAGCACATTTACAGTATTCTTGGTCATTGAGGCTCCTACAGAAAGTAGCCTTGGAGACAGAGGATTATAGTAGAAAGATTCTCAGCCCCAGAGTTAGGAGACTAGCATTCCTGATCAGCTCTGTACCTAATTCTCTGCAGTAGGCATTAGGGCTGTTCACAGATATTCTTTCTCCTTTTTCTAGGCCCTTGGTAGAAGAGCACTTCCCTGCCCTCTTGAAGTCAGGTATGGCCACAAAACTTGCTTTGGTCAATGAAATATGCTAAAGATTGACTCATGTCATGTCTGTGAAGAAGTATTAAGAGCCAATGTACGATTCACAGTGCTTTCTTTTTCCTCTACCACAGGGATCAGCAGAACTTGGCGGCTCCTGGCCGCAAGAGGATAATGTGGAACAGAGGTCCTAGTTGATTGACAGTAGATAAGAAGTAGGAGCAGAAGTAAGCTTTTGCTGTCCTAAGCCACTAGGACATTGGTGGTTGTTACTAAAGCATAAACTAGCTTATCCTAGCTGATATACTCATGCTCTGGCCTTGAGTAAGTCTACTGTCTAGCAGGGCTTCAGTTACACCATCTATAAAATGGGTAGACTGGATTCTGTCTCAAGGCCCCCCCCCCCCGATTTTCTGTGTCTGATGATTTTCACTCTCAAGCTGAATGGTGGCTAAAGGTAGACTTGTCATAGGAGGGGCAGCCCAGTGAGGTAAATCTGGATGGGAAGCAGTCTGGATAGGGAGTGGTAGGGGAGTGAGGGAATGGATTGGAGGGGAAGAGAGGAGGTAAAGGGTAGAGGTCACCTACTTGGCCTCCTGGTTCATCATAGGTATTCTAGGGTGTCAGCAGAGATGGTCTCATGAGTACCTGAGCCATGTCCTGCGCTCTGAGCTGGATTTGCAGGTTGTTTCCATAGCACAGGCTCCTAAAGAGAGGAGACAGGGCACTCTTCTCAATATTCCAAGTCCCAAGAGGAACGCTGTATGGCAGGCACCAGCCCTTACCCCTCTTCCGGAGACACCTCTGAGGCATTCGACCCAGAACAGTCCCCTTGCCCTCATGCACAGCTCTTGTTCTTCCCCAACCACATCTCCTTTTGTCCCCTAACTGTGCACAGCCCAACTCTCTCTGGTGTCACCTCCTGCCATATGTGGCCCAGAGGAAGCCCTTCTTCTTCCTCCAACTCAGACATTCACCTTCCAGTGATTTGTGGCATCAGAGTATGCCCATCGAATCCAGCAGACTTTGGACAATTCATTCAGATGATAATGGAATAATCCTCATCACTGATGCTAACTTCCTTTCCCAGTAAAACTCTCAAAAGGATAAGATTTGCTATCTTCTATTACATTTGAAGAATTTTTGAGGCAGTCAAGAATAAACATTTTTTAAAGGATTTTATTTATTTGAGAGAGACAGCATGAGAGAGAGAGAGCGAGAGCACACAAGCAGTGGGGGGAGGCGGATGAAGAGAGAGAAGCAAATTCCCCACTGAGCAGGGAGACTGACACAGGACTCGATCCCAGGATCCTGAGATCATGACTTGAGCCAAGGGCAGATGCTTAACTGACTGAGCCACCCAGGCACCCCAAGAATTAACATTCTCCTTAATGAGAAATCCCAGAGGCATTAATCACTGCTTCGTCAAGAACACAATGAAATGACACCCTGGCACACATGCCTAACAGAGATGTTGTCCAACAATACAGAAAGGACCAGAAGAAAAGTGGCTGGAAAGTACGTGGAAGGAAGGAAGAAAGGAAGAATGGCAAAAGATCAGCATGTGCACTGACTGTGTATCTATGAAGGGAGAGCTTTAACTGTGAAGTTCCAGGGATTTCAATAAATCTATGTGAATAGGGCGCCTTCAAACACGGCAGAGGCTAAGTCATTAGAAAGAGGAAAAGACAGGTTTGTGACCTCCCCCAACCCCACCCGCCACCTCCGTCTATACATGGACGTGTACAGTCTTAAATGTGACTGTATTTGGAGATGGGACCTTTGGTGTCTGAGTCATGAGGATGGAGCCCTCATGAGGGTTCAGGAATCTTACAGGAAGAGGCAGGGGGAGAGCCTGCTTCCTCTCTGCTCCCTACCTCATGAGGATACAAGGAGACGCTGGCCATTTCCAAAGGTAGGGTGTCCTCGCCAGCCTGGATCTGCTGGCATTTTGGTCTGGGGACTTCCTGTCTCTGGAACTGTGAGAAGTAAATGCATATTGTGTAAGCCACAAGGACAGACAGGACAAGTGTCTTATAGGCCTTAAATATTTCATAATAAACATTTTAAGTTAGAATGAGATCAAAACGAGAAAGTGAAGACAATTATATCACAGACTATTTGTTGGGAGAGGCAGACAGTAATGGAGAGGCTTCCAAACATCATAAGGCATCTTATTAAAGTGCCTAACATAAAACTTTATGGAACAGTATTAAAAATAGAAAAAAAAAATCAGCCAAAGGAATGGAATTGCTTTAAGCTACTTTAGCTTCATACTCATTTAAAACACACCAGTTAACCAATGGTATTAAAAGAAGACATATGGGGATCCCTGGGTGGCGCAGCGGTTTAGCGCCTGCCTGCCTTTGGCCCGGGGCGCGATCCTGGAGACCCGGGATTGAGTCCCACATCGGGCTCCCTGCATGGAGCCTGCTTCTCCCTCTGCCTGTGTCTCTGCCACTCTCTCTCTCTCTCTCTCTCTCTCTCTCTCTCTGTGTGTGTGTGACTATCATAAATAAATAAAAATTAAAAAAAATAAAAATAAAAGAAGACATATGGAAAAATACATAGTATTAACACACATGGTAATACAAGTGTTTTAAATTTAATAAATTATTTCTCAATTAAGTAACTGAATGAAAATGTTCTGTATGGAAACTAGGTGCCATCTCACACCCCCACCAAATGGCCATAATGAAGGAAAAAGCAGTCCAAGTGTCGATGAGGACGAGGAGAAATGGGAACTTTATATACTGCTGGTGCAGATGTGAAATAGAGTGGTCCCTTTGGAAAACAGGGTGGCAGGTCTTTAAAACGTTAACCACAGAGTTACCACATAACCCAGCAATTCCACTCCCAGACCTCTCTCCAAGTGAAATAAAAATAGACATTCACACAAAAACACGTATACAAATGTTTGTTTATCCACAATAGCCCAACAGTGAAAGCAATGCAAATATCCAAAAGCTTGTGAATGGAGAAGCAAAATATACTATGTTTATACAGTGTGATATTATTCAGCAATAAAAAGGAGCAAAGTACAGATACACACTGCAGCAAGGATGAATCATAAAAATGTTATACCAAGCATAAAAGCTCCCAAGTTTATCATTAAGTAAATTCTTTGTGCGTGTGTGTGTGTGTGTGTGTGTGTGTGTATTTGCATACACAGAGACCAGCTCTAGGGCTATAAAACAGTGACAGGATTTTGTCCAGGGAGGGGGTACGGAGGACTCAGGCAAAGAAGAACCCTCTACGCTACACTCTTTTGGACCAGTTTTACATTTAAACTTTTTAATAGGCACATTTTTATCTAAAAAAAAAAAAAAACATAAAGACATCTGCATTGAAAATTAGATGGGGCACCTGGGTGGCTCAGTCAGTTAAGCATCTGACTCTTTTAATTTTTTTTTTATTTATTTATTATAGTCACACAGAGAGAGAGAGAAGCAGAGACACAGGCAGAGGGAGAAGCAGGCTCCATGCACCGGGAGCCCGACGTGGGATTCGATCCTGGGTCCCCAGGATCGCGCCCGGGGCCAAAGGCAGGCGCCAAACCGCTGCGCCACCCAGGGATCCCAACATCCGACTCTTGATTTCAGCTCAGGTCATGATCTCAGGGTTGTGGAATCGAGCCCCACACTGGACTCCGTACTCAGCAGAGTCTGCCTGAGATTCTCTCTCTCCTTCTGCCTCCCCACAGTGTGTGCTCTTGTTCTTTCTCCCTCTCTCTCAAAAGAAAAATAAAAAGAATGCTCAAACATTAGTAGAGCACACAGTTGCAGATGATATTTTCCTGAACTTAGAAATCTGGTATCTTCACATTTAATTTAGTTTAGTTTGCTTTGTCTTTTTCTCCTTATTAGATTGGCCAGCAGCTGCTGTCTCTTATGTTTAAAAAGACAAAATGAGGGCACCTGGGTGGCTCAGCAGTTGAGCATCTGCCTTTGGCTCAGGTCATGATCCTGGGGTCTTAGGATCAAATCCCACATCAGGATCCCCACAGGGAGCCTGCTTCTCCCCCTGCCTATGTCTCTGTGTCTCTCATGAATAATAAATAAAAATCTTTTTTTTAAAAAAAAAGACAAAACGAAATTTTAATTTCTCTTTATTCTGTGGATTTTCTCTTTTTTAAGTTATACACACACACACACACACACACACACACATATATATATGTGTATCCTGACTTCTCTTCCCTGATTTACTGAGACTGTTACTCATTAAGTTTATAAGTGAGTCGATTGCTTAAGTCATTTCTAGTATTTCCATTCTAAAAAATAATAAGAGAAGACACTTTGGCCAATTTCCATAAGTTTATGTCAAGTTTATGTCAAATTTACATTACATTGTTAGTAGATTATAATGTTGAACTGAGTCATTTAATGGAGGGGTAAGTTATTCTTTAAATCTTTGCCATTAATTTTTTGTTTTACTCTACTATACAAAGAAATAGTCCCATGCAGTTTCTGCTTTGGGGAAATATGTTGAAATTTTCCTTTTTTGCTTGACATATGACAAATTTTAAAATATTCCATGACATTTGTAAAGTTCTTTTTCAATAAATACGGATTTCGATCCCCCAAATTATGTCAAAATAAACTCTAGATGGGGCCAATATTTAAATGCAGAAAGTTAAACTGTAGGAGTACTAGAAGACTAAGTGTTCAACTTACAATTCAGGAAGCTGTATGTTGAATTTTCTGCATTTTTCTATGTTATAATTTCACAACAAAGCAGTTAAAATTTTTTAAGTGCTGGAAGAAAACATGGGGAAAAGTTTTAAAAATAATTTCAGAGTGGAGAGGGTATAGCTGAGCATGACACAAAACTCAGAAATCATAAAAGAAAAAGGGAATGAAATTGATCAGCTATAAATTAGAACTTTTATACTGCCAAAGAGTACAACAAATAAAGTGAAAAGAGAAATGGCAAACTGGAAAGAATATCTGCAAGCTGTATCACAGAAAAGGACATGAATGTTTTTAATATACCAAGAATTACTACAAATCAATAAGAAAAGTAGACAAAAGAACAGTAGACAAAGAACAGAACTGTTTACAGACAAGGAAATAAGAATGGTTCTGAAGTGTACATGAAAAGATGCTCAACTTCACAGGAAGTGAAAGAAATACACATTAAAATTAAAAGAGATTATATGGTTTTTCAACTCTTAAATAGTCAAGGAAATTATATAGCTGGCAAAGTTATGCATTAACAGGCATTTCGATGCATCATTAGTGAGAGTGTATGGCAATAAAACTTTATCTATAAAAACTGCAAATGCCACATAACCACACCTTGCAATTCCATGCTCATGTATTTATTAATAATGTGCAAAATAACACACATTCAGGAATACTTAATGTGGCCTTGTTTATGGCAGTAAAAGATGGAAGAAACTCTAAATGACCACTGAAAAGGAACTGGTTAAATTATGGCAACAGAATTCCCCTCAGCCATTAAAAAGGAAGAGGCTGAGCGATGTGGGTTGATACAGTATGGCACTCATACCACATGTGTACATTCCCCTGGCCAGAGTTATTTCTAACACTCAGCCCTGGTCTAGCCTGGCCTGATTTCTGTGTAAACCTCCTATCAGCTTCCCACTGCCTCTCAGATAAAGTCAAACCATGTTAATACACCTGCCACAAAGTAGATACACGTTCAGTGGCCAGGAAATGTTCCAAGGATGAATAAACAAATGGCCTTTCATCACCTGGTTGCTGGCCACCTCCCGGCCCGGCCCTGGGACAGCACACCTATCCCACAGTGGATGGGGGATGGGTGTACTGGCTGCCGGGGCCGGGGTGGGGGGGGGGTGGGGGGGTGGGGGGGTGGGGGGGGGGTGGCCCGGGAGTAGCAGGTGAGTGACAGCGAGCAACATCGGTGTCTCTATGTGTGTACTCAAATCTACCAGGCAAGGTCGTTGGGAGATGAAGCAGGTAAAATCCCCGACATGGCATCTGGGCCACAAGAAAGGCTCTGAACATGTTAACTATTATTATAAATGGTGCTGCTGTTTGCTCTGTAACCTCAGCCCCCACCACAGGGTACAAGGAAGGAAGGGAGGGATGGTGGAGAGGACATGGTTTGAATCACAGACTTCTGATTGCTGTTCCTTTGGCTTCTTCCCTCTCCCTGACTTTCCCAGGCTTGGATTCTGGGGGGAACCCCCCAGGAGGCTGGGTAAACCTGTCTTGTTGTCCATTGGCTCGCTGGGGCTTGTCTCCTCATCTCTACTAGAGGGGCCCCACCTGCCTTTCCTGTGCTCGGGGGCTGGAGGGGAGAGGGGAGGGGAGGGGAGGGTCAGGCTGATGGAAGCCGCATCCCTATGGCACTGGCAGGCCTGGGTTCTGCACCTGGCTCCTGGGCCGGGGTGGGAGAAGAGGGGACAAGAAGGGAGCAGCTGAGGATGGCCAATGGGGAGAGAGGGGCAAAGGTAGAAAGGGCTCGAGTCTAACCTCAGAACCAGAAAGGCTGGTTGGTGGGGCCATACAGAAATGTCCCACAGGGGACGCCTGGGTGGCTCAGTGGTTGAGCATCTGCCTTCGGCTCAGGGAGTGATCCTGGGGTCCTGGGATGAGTCCTGCATCAGGCTCCCCGCAGGGATCCTGCCTCTCCCTCTGCCTATGTCTCTCTCTCTCTCTGTGTATCTCTCATGAATAAATAAATAAAATCTTACAAAAAAAGAAATATCCCATAAAACAGAAAGTGCCACTAAAGTTGGCTTCTCGGGACCGAGTGGACAGCCAGGCTTGTGGACTCTGGGGAAAAGCAGATCCACAGAAGCCACAAGTCCTCTCAGAATGCCCCACGCCAAGCCCTACCGGGGGTGATGACAGCGACCTGGGGCCTGTGCCCTCCCCCAGGGCTGGCCAGCTTCCATCCAAGGCTTCAGGGGAATGCGGCTCTGGAAAAGACCTGGCTGCACGGTCCATGCCAGGCCCATTTTATAGACGGGGGGTGGGGGTGGGTGGGGGCTAAGACACTGCTGGCACATACAACAAATAAGAAGCAAAGGCAGGGCCAGACTGACCGGATGGGCTCTTTCTGGAAGATGCAGCCCCACCCCAGGAATGGCCCTCCTTTCAAGCACACCACTTCAGAAAGATGTTAGCAGCCATTTCCTCCCTCACCCACAAAAGCTGGTGGAGCAGGTGAGAGGGGTCCTTAACACAGCCCATTTCCGCAGGGTGGGGGGTAGGGGGGGTGACGATGTGGGTTGCCTGTTCCTTGGGAAGCCATCATCTTCATTGTCATCACAATGGCAGGGTCCTCCAGGACTTATACTTCATCAGGGCTTTACCAATGCTGAAACTGAGGTTCCCAGCGGTGAGGGGATTTGCCTGGTCACTGCTAGAGAGCCCCAGAACTGGGAGTTGAACAAACATCTCTAGGCCCTGCGGGCCTCTGGGGGATAGGGTGCATAGTGGGGGGCGGAGAGGGATCCAGAGAGGGAGGCGCAGCCCAAGTCTGGGGCTCAGGTCCAGGCAGTCCTATCCCACATCCAAGAGGTCTCCCTCTTTCTCATTGCAAACTGCGGGATCTGGGTCCCAGCCTACATCACTGGTTTTAAGTCACCTCTTTCACCACCACCACCACCTTCTTGCTCAAAAGGCTTGGTCTTTCCACCAAAGGACCTCCCCAGGGTTTCCAGATGCACCCTCTGGGACCAGGGTTCTCTAGAGCCAGCCGGTGACCAGGTAGTGGCCTTGCCTCTCCTGCTCAGCCCTGGTGGTTTGGGCCCAGCTCCCACACGAAGTGGCTGGTGAGGCCTCCATGAGAAGGCTTTCACCTGACACGTTCCTGGGTCTCCAGAGCAATCTCCCAGGATCTTCCAGGCCGGGTCTGGGGTTCCCAAACTTGTTTGCACATTGGAATCATCTGGTGGGGGGGGGGGTGGCTTTCAAAAATTCCAACGAGCTGCATCCTGAACCAATCATAGCAACATCACTAGGGGTGGAACGAAGCCTCTGGAAGTTCCTCAGGTGATTCTCCAGTGCTGACAAGCTTGGGAACTAATGTTCTAGGCATAACGACACCCAGCTCCCCATTCCCAGCTGGAGGAGACTGGTTCTGTGTTCCCTCACCCTTGGCACTCTACTTCTCTAGCAAACCAGAGGCAAGTGATTCTTGCCCTCTGAAAGGCTGGGGGACAGGAAAGGCACCAAGATGGCCTTATTTAGATGAAGCCCTGTGGGTGTCTCCCAATGACTAACACTTCCGCCTCTGGCCTGTTCCTTGGCACCTTGCACCCCAGCTCTGTGGCTCTACAGGATGCTCTCATACAGGCCCAGGCTCAGCACAGCTACACCCAACTGGAAACAAAGCCAAGTCTGGAAATCCCCTCTTTATCACCAACCATGCAGTTGGTAAGGATCCCGGAGGAATATGGTTTTGGAGTCCTAGGGGACAAAGTTAGGCAGAGGAGGGAAAACACCATATAATCTCACTTCCATGTGGAATCTAAAAAACCAAACCAAACCAACCAACCAACCACCCTAACAAACAAAAAATACAGGGAACAGATTAGTGGTTGCCAAGGCATGCTAAGTGGAGGGTGAGAGAAATGTGTGAAATGGGTCAAAAGATCTAAATTTCCAGTTATAAAATAAGTATATCATGGAGATGTAATACACAGCTGGGTGACCATAGTTAATAATACTCTATTGCAGGGGCACCTGGCTGGCTCGGTCGGTGGAGCGTGCAATTCTTGATCTCCGGGTTGTAAGTTCAAGCCCCATGCTAGGTGTAGAGATTACTTAAAAAATTTTTTTTATATCTTTAAAAAATAATATTCTCTTGCACATTTGAAGATTGTTAAAAAATAGATCTTAAAAGTCCTCAACACTAGAAAAAAAAATTTATAACTATGTATGGTGACAGATGTTAACTAGATTTATTGTGGAGATCACTTTGCAATGCATATAAAGATCAAACTATTATGTCATACACCTGAAAACTAATATAATGTCACATGTTAATTATGTCTCAGTGAAAAATGGAATTTTCTTTTTTTTAAAGAGAGAGAGAGTGGGCATGGGGCAGAGGGGCAGAAGGAGAGAGAGAGAGAGAGAATCTTAAGCAGGCTTCATACCCAGAACAGAGCCCGACATGGGGCTCGATCTCACAACCCTGAGATCATGACCTGAGCTGAAATCAAGAATTGGACATCTAATCAACTGAGCCACCCAGGCTCCCCAAAAATGAAAAACTTTTTAAATAAATAAATAAGACCTGTGCTGAATTCAGAGACTTTTTCCTAATTGAAGCACAATACTACCTTCAACAAATAATTTTCTTTCCAAAGGAAATTACCATCTCCACAGAGCTTTATTATTTTTCTGCTTACAAAATATATAATCAGTCATTTGAAAAGTTCTAAACATAGCAGAAATATAGAACTTGAAGTTTATATCTCATGATTTTATCCTTTAGGGAGAGGTACACAATTTCTAAGATGTTTTATCCACACTTGAGGACATTTTTGCCTGATCTGAGAGTCAGAGTACCAATTCCTTGAAACTTTTCTAAAAGACATCTCGCATTTAACTTTGTTTTCTTTTTTTTTTTTTTTAACTTTGTTTTCTAAAGTAGTGTTCACCATGAACAGAAGATAACCCTCCAAAAAAAGGAAAAAACCAAACAAAGTAAACAAAATAACACTGTTGAAACAGAACCCAGTGTCACTGCCTGCCCACAGCTCTGACCCGGGGCCTGGCCTCCAGTTGCTGAAAAGGAGACCAAAAAGTGTGTGAAGCATTAATTAAGCACCAACTGACACTTTCTCCTTGACTAATGTGGAAGGATTAAAGAGAACGAAAAGATTCAATTTACATGAAGGCCCTAACTGTACATCTCCTACAACCATCTTGTTGACTTCTATTGGATAAATCTCTGTTCAGGAAAACATTAGCCCATTCATTTCAAGAAGGGGATTCTGAGACCCAGAAATGCACAGGACACCTTCAAGAACTCAGGGAAAAGTCTACCATGAAGACACATAAGTCAGCAAGCTATTTCTCTCTACAACCAGATGCCACAACAAGGTCTGAATGCCTCAGAATCCCAGCTCCCCATGGTTTGAATGGTCCTTCCACTTTGCCATGAGGGGCAGAAAGAACCACCAAGGCAAGAGGCTGATGGGGGTTTGGAGTTTGGTGATGGTACAGGCTCCATCCATCTACCATGGAGATGGTTGCTGGGGGCATGATGCAACTTCCCAGATGCCTGCAGCCTCTGCATCTGCACAGTATTGTAGGAAAGAAATTTAGAAATGTGGTCTCAAATACTTTAAAAAAATAAAACTTGAGGAGAGGATTCTGGGAAGATGCCAGAGTAGGAAGCAGTACTTTGTCTCTTCCACTGAGACGACTGCATAGGTATAATCTGTCTAATAGAACTGTTCTGGAACTCTGGAGACTTTGAATGCTTGCTACTTCCAACAGAATGCCTGGGTGGTAAATTGTGGTTATTTTTGGTCATTTCTAGCTCTAAGCCCAGTAGCAGCTATCCATACCCCAGACCTAGCCACATGGGAGACCGCTGTGCACATGTTGCTGGGGCAGCATGCACACAGCTTATAAGAATTGGGGTGAGTAAAAAGGACCTTGTTTTCCAAATATTGGAGATTTGTGCTCTATTTGCTGATTATTGCTTCTGATCACAGAGGTGCAGAAAGAAAAGGCAAGCAGTCGTTGTTGCTGTATTTCCCCTCATTGCTGCAAGACCCTCTCCAGTTAAACAGTCAGGAGATTAAAAGGGCCAGACCCCATGGTTCCCACCATTATTCTTCCCTTTTCCCCTTTCTGGAGCTAGACATTAAAGACTAGGACATTCAAAAACAACTGTATATAAGGAGAAAGTTAGAAAGTGACCACATATGCCCAAGGAAAACTCAGAAAAGATACAGAAAGACATTAAGTTTACACCTCAGACTGATCCTCGGCACAGACAGTCCACAGCAATGGAAAAACCAAAGGAATAACAAAAACCCAGCAAACTGTGGGGAAAGGGAGAGTCTTATTTCCAGAGTTATCACATTATTATATTCAAATGTCCAGTGTTCAACAACAATAACAACAAAACCACAAAGCATATGAAGAACAGGAAAATATGACTCATTCAATATGTTCATTGATTCAAAAACCAACAGAATTGCCCTGAGACTTAGTGGCAGACCTTTCAGACAATGACTTTAAAACAACTGTCTTAAAGAGGCACCAGCCTGGCTCAGTCAATACAGCATGCAAGTCTTGATCTCAGGGCTGTGGGTTTTATCCTCACACTGGGTGCAGAGACTGCTTAAAAAATAATTTTTAAAAAAACTGTCTTAAATGCTCAAAGAACTAAAGAAAGAGAAGGTGAGGGGCACCTGGGTGGCTCAGTGGTTGAGCATCTGGCTTTGGCTCAGAGCGTGATCTGTGATCCCGGGGTCCTGGGATTAAGTCCCGAATTGGGCTCCCTTCAGGGAGCCCGCTTCTCCCTCTGCCTATGTCTCTGCCTCTCTCTGGGTCTGTCATGAATAAATAAATAAAATCTTTAAAAAATTTTTTTGTAGCTAAATGTTTACATTTTTAAAAAATTTCCTTTTGTGTATATTCTATAGCTATGTTCTTTGTGGTTACCATGGGGATTACATTTAACATCCTAAAGGTAAGAAAAAGAAATATAATGCATTTAAATCAGAAAGAAGTAAAATTATCTGTCTGCAGATGGTATATATACAATACTCTTATACGCAGAAGATCCTAAATTCTACAGAAAAACTGTTAGAACTAATACATGAATTTGGCAAAGTCACAATATACAAAGCTGACACACAAAAATCAGTTGCATTTCTATACACAAACAATGTCAAATCTAAAAGGGAAATTACAAAAAGAATTCCATGCACAATAGCATCAAAAAGAATAAAATACTTAACAATTAACCAAGGAGGTGAAAAATGTGTACACTGAAAACTACAAAACATTGCCACAAGAAATCAAAGGCATAAATAAATGGAAACACATTATAGGTTCATTGACTGGAAGACTTAATACTGTTCAAATGTCAATATTATCCAAAGTAATATACAGATTCAACACAATCCCTACCAAAATTCCAATGATGGGATTTTTTTGCAGAAACAGAAAAGCCCACCCTAAAATTCATATGGAATCTCAAGAGACCCCAAATAGCCAAAATGATCCTGAAAAAGAACAAAACTGGAGAACCAATAGTTCCTGATTTCAAAACTTACTATAAACTAAATCAAAACAGTGGTATTGGCAAAAAACATAAAGCCAGTTGACTCTTGAACAAGATGGGTTTGAACTGTGAGTCCAGATTTAAATGAAATTTTTTCAAGAAATACAGTACTATAAATGTATTTTCTCATCTTTATGATTTTCTTAACAAAATTTTCCCCTCTAACTTCCTTTATTGTAATGATACAGTATATAATACATATAACATGCAAAATATGTGTTAATCAATTGTTATTATTGGTAAGGCTTCTGGTCAATAGTCTGCTATCAGTAGTTAAGTATTAGGAGAGTCAAAAGTTATATATGGATTTTTGACAGTCTGAGGGTCAGCACTCCTAACCACCATGTTGTTCAAGGCTCAACCACATAGACCAATTAAAATAGAATAGAAAGCCCAGAAATAAATCTTTGCATATATGGCCAAATTATTTTTGACAAAGTTGCCAAGACCATTCAATGGGGAAAGGACAGTCTTTTCAATAAATGGTGCTGGGGAAACTGGCTGTCCACATGCAAAAGAATGAAGTTGGAACCTTCCGTTACACTACATACAAAATTTACTCAAAATGGATTGAGGACCTAAATATAAGACCCAAAACAGTAAGACTCTTAGGAGAAAACATAGGACAAAAGCTGAACCACAATGATTTGGCAATCAACACCAATATATATACACACACAGAAATTGGACTCATGAAAATTCAAAAATTTTTTTGCATAAAAAGATGCTATCCACAGGGTAAAAAGGCAAGCCACAGAATGGGAGAAAATATTTGAAAAACATGTATTTGACAAGGAATTTATAATCAAAATATACAGAGAATGCCCACAGTTCAGTAACAAAACTAAATGCCTGCAACTGAATAACAAAAAGACTAACAACTCAATTCACAAATAGGCAAAGGACCTGAAGAGATATTTCTCCAAAGAAGATATACAAACGGCCAATCAGCACATGAAAGATGGTCAGCATCATCAATCCTTAGGGAAATGCAAATCAAAACTACAATGAGAGGCGCCTGGGTGGCTCACTCCATTAAGCATCTGACTTCAGTTCAGGTAAGGATCTCAGGGTCTTGGGATCAAGCCCATGTCATGTTAGGTTCCCTGCTTATGGGGGAGTCTGCTCTTCCTTCTCCCTTTGCCTCTGCCCCTCCTCCCACACGTGTGTGCATGCTCTCTCTCTTAAATAAATAAATGAAATCTAAAAAAAAAAACTCTACAGGGGCACCTGTGTGGCTCAGTGGTTGGGCATCTGCTTTCGACAAAGGGCACAATCCTGGGGCCCTGGGATCAAGTCCCGCATGGGATTCCCCGCAGGGAGCCTGCTTTTCCCTCTGCCTATGTCTCTGCCTCTGTGTGTGTGTGTGTGTGTCTCATGAATAAATAAATAAATAACTACAATTGAGATTGATACCACCTCACACTCATTAGGATGGCTACTATCAAAAAAACAAAAAACAGGAAACAACATATACTAGGGAAGATGTAGAGAAATTGGAACCGCTGCGCACTCTCGATGGGCACGTAAAATGGTACAGCTGCTGTGGAAAACAAGATGGTGATTTCTCAAAAAAATTAAAAATAGAATTACCATATGACTCAGCAATTTCACTTCTGAGCATATACCCAAAAGAACTGAAAGCAGAGGCTCAAAGAGATATTTGTATATTCATGTTCATAGCAGCACTATTTGCAATAACTAAAACATGGAAGCAGCCCAAGTGACCATCAATGGAGGAATGGAGAAGCAAAATGTGGTCTCTTCATACGATGGAATATTATTCAGCCTTAAACAGGAAGGAAATCGTGTAATATACAACATGGCTAAATCTTGAGAATATTATGCTAGATGACATAAGACTGTCACAAAAAGACAAATCCTGTATGACTGCACTAATATGAGGTACATCGAGTACCAAATCCATAGAGACAAGAAGGTAGAATGGTCATGGCCAGGGGCTGGGGGGAGAGGGAATGGGGAATTATGGATAATGGGCATAGAGTTTTGGTTGTACAAAATGAGAAGAGTCCTGGGGATGGGCAGTGGCGATGGCGCACAACAATGTGAACGTGCACAATACTATTGGATATTTTAGGTGGTTACAATAGCGAATTTTATGTTATGTGCACCTTAACTCCATAAAAATAAAGTCTATATATTCCTGTAGAAGTCCATGTTGAGAACCCAGCCTAAGGAAACAATCCAGAATGTGAGCAAAGCTCTAGCTACCAGCAGGTTCATCACAGCACTGATGTCAGCAGGGGCAGCCCTACCTTTCCTGATACAAACTGGCTCAGACGTCAAGCCATCTGAAATACCATGGCCTCTGGAAGGTTAGCCGCGCCCCCCGCGCCAGGCTCTGCCCAGGGCAGGGATGGGAGGCTGTAGTGACCAGGTCCCCTCTGGTGGAGGGGCTCCTGCTGCAGGTCTGGCCTTTTTTTAAATTACATGCAAAAAATTCACTCGCAATAAGCGTTCAAGCTCAGAACAGCTCTTCCTCTCCCACTTGTTCCTTCCTTTTTTTCTCTCTGCTCCTTCTCTCTCTCTCTCTCTCTCTCTCTCTCTTTTTTTTTTTTGCCATTGCCTCTGCCCTATTCCCTCTTCCTCCAGACATCATCATGGTACATGGCCCCCCGCCTCACACCTCTCAACTGTCCCGGTATCCCTTATGGGAAGGCCATGCCTGGCCTCTCCAAACACAACCATTTCTGCACCCTGGGTGTGCCTACCGCCCTCCCCCGCCAACGTACCTTATCTTTCTTCACTGCAGTCGTATCTCTGTGTACCTGTTTATTCTCTGTTCCTGTTGGCACATCAGTGAGGCTTTCTCATGTTCTCAGCTATAACCCAGTGCCCAGTGCAGGACCTGACATGTTCTAGAAACTCAGCACATGTGTGCTGAGTGGGTTAACGATTGCTGGGCGGAGCCAGGTGGGAAACTGTGCTATCAGTACCTACCTTGTGGAGTAAGGGGCATCATTCCCCCAAAAATGCCCTTTGGTCATTCTACCTCCAAGAAGTTTCTGGGGGGGGGGTCTCCTCCCTGGGATGTCTAGCCTCTCTCCACCTTCTCTCTCTTCCTCCTCCTCTTGGGACCCAATACAGCATCCTACCTCTAGCACCCCGACCCCACTCACATGCTCCACTCAAAGAGTCTGCTCTGCCCATCATATCCCCGTCCCTGCTGACCACTTTGCATGTGGGCCCCACCCATCCCAATCCTATCAAGATATTTTCCCAAAAGTACTTCCCTTCTTGAGAGGAATCTAGAGGGAAATATGGAAACAATTAAAATGTCACATTTTGGTTTTTATATAAAACAGAAGAGGGGTGCCTGGGTGGCTTGGTGGTTGAGCAACTGCCTTTGGCTTGGGTCATGATTCCAGGGTCCTGGGATCAAGTCCCGTGTCGGGCTCCCTGCTGACAGCCTTCTTCTCCCTCTGCCTGTGTCTCTGCCTCTCTCTGTGTCTCTCATGAATAAGTAAATAAATAAATCTTAAAAAAAAAACACAACAGAATTAAACAGTCTATGTGTAGTAGAAGAGAACAAGACTCAATCTAGATGCTTAAAAATGTGGATATGGTTTCATTATTCTATGGACAACACTGAAGCCACTTAAAATGCCAGTATACTCATTACAAAGAGTGAATTTCCTTAATATGTACAGTGCTTTTACAGCTAAATAGGAAAAAGACCAACAACCCAATGGAAAAGTGGAAAAAGAATATGAATAGACAGTCTATGAAAAATTAACTACAGGGATCCCTGGGTGGCGCAGCGGTTTGGCGCCTGCCTTTGTCCCAGGGCGCGATCCTGGAGACCCGGGATCGAATCCCATGTCGGGCTCCCGGTGCATGGAGCCTGCTTCTCCCTCTGCCTATGTCTCTGCCTCTCTCTCTCTCTCTCTCTCTCCTCTCTCTCTCTCTCTCTCTGTGTGTGTGTGACTATCATAAATAAATAAAAATTTAAGTTTAAAAGAAAAATTAACTACAAATGACCCTTAAATATTTGAAAGGATAAGAGAAATGGGGGGAGGGGGGATACACCTTTATTCATCTCCCAGATGTGCAAATATGGAAAAGTTTGATAACATGCATGTTGGGGTGGGTGTGGGAAGCAGGTTCCCTCACACGTAGCTGTTAGGAGTGAAAATTAGCCCAACATTTAAGGAAAGTAATTTGCCATATTTACCAAAGTTCAAACTGCATATTCGCTTTGCAAATTCACTCTTGGATGGTTTGTTGTTGTTTTTGATGTTGTTGTTTTTTAAGATATTTGTTTATTTGAGAGACAGAGAGAGAGAGAGAGAGAGCAAGCTCATATGTGTAAGCAGGGGGGAAGGGCAGAGGGAGAAACAGACTCCCTGCTGAGCAGGGAGCCCAACACTGAGATCATGACCTAAGCCAAAGGCAGGCACTTAACCCGACTGGGCCACCGAGGTGCCCCTCCTGGTTACTTTTCTTTCTTTTTTTTTTTTTTAATTTTTATTTATTTATGATAGTCACACACACAGAGAGAGAGAGAGAGAGAGAGAGAGAGGCAGAGACACAGGCAGAGGGAGAAGCAGGCTCCATGCACCGGGAGCCCGATGTGGGATTCGATCCTGGGTCTCCAGGATCGCGCCCTAGGCCGAAGGCAGGCGCCAAACCGCTGCGCCACCCAGGGATCCCGTTACTTTTCTTAAAGACTTATTTTTACATAGGCAAACATGATGCTTAAACAAAGATATTCACTACAACACTGTTTGGTATAGCAAGAGACTGGAAAAAACCTAAATGCCCCAAAATAGTTAAATTAATTATGAAACAACCATAGAGTGAAATGCTCTAGAGCTGTTAAAAAAGAGAAAAGCAGATTTTGTTTTTGTTTTGATGTAGAAAGATTTCCAAATTACATTAAATTTTTTAAAAGATTAAAAAACACTATATAGAGTATATCACCATTTGTGAGAAGGGGGATAGATTAGATATAGATATAGATATAGATATGGATATATCCATGTTTCTAAAGGCCCACCTGGACTCTCTTTGGAAGGAGACATAAGAACCTGATAACACTGGTGCTTTCAGGGAGGGTAATCAGGTGGCTGGGAGATAGGGGAAGGAGGGAGACTTACTTTCATTATATATCTATTTGTATGTTTTATATTATTTTATTAAATGAATGTATTAGCTAATAAAAATGAAATAATTTCAAAAATGATATAGGCTATACTTTTTCTTTAATACATAATTCCATTTTATTTAGTTTAAAAAGTATAATTTCATTTTTTTGTTTTTATGTATGAGTCCATTTAAAAATACGAATATACACAAATAGAAAAAAGACTGGAAGTAAACCAAAGTGAAAACAGGTCATCTGAGGTTAAGTGAACATTCCCTCAGGCTCTCTGAAGTTCTCCTTTGCTGAATGTCAGAGGCACCTCAGCGAGAAGGGCTGCTAAAAACCTTCCTGGGGAAGACTCTTGTATCTAAGAACTTATTGGAAGACTTTGGAGTGACCCACAGGATGAAGTAGGAATCCCATTGCAGGGTCAGTCTTGAAACAAGCAGGATAAACAGTGAACTCACGGTTCCCCAGGACTCTCATCTTTCCATCCCAGGAAAATGACTGGTTTCAGGCAGTCGTCAACTAGGGAGAAAGGGTGACCACAGAGCAGAAGAAGAGTCTGGGACCAGAGATGGCCAGAGGAACTAAGTTCACACCCAGCTTCACCCTCCAGATTCACAGAGAACTAAGGAACACTTAGGGCTTTCCAGAGGAACAGAATGGGGGTTCATGCCAACTTTACCCAGCTCTCATGGACCCACAAACCCCCAGATAGCATATGGGTCACACAACCATGCCCATTTTATAGGTACCAAGTCCCACACATAACCAAGTGCTTGCCTGCCCCATCATTTCTGTAATGGTTTTAAATACAGTGCATTGAAGAAGCATGTTCTCCGGGGTGGCCAGAAGGGATCAAAAATCTTCCCTGCCCCAGACAGCCTACACCAACAGCCAGACTCGTCAGTTTTTCTTCACAAATCCTCTAGGTGTTTTCCTCGCAGGCTGAGTTTCAGCCAAGGTAGACTTGGGGCTACCAGCCAATACTCAAAAAATAGATCTGGCAAAGGGCACCAGTAGTTTATATCCTCAGAATACCTACAAAAAGTTTTTACAAAGTATTGGCACACGTATTAATTTGCTTGATTCTTAGTCCAACTCTGGAAAGCAGAAGAGTGGTTCTGGGCTGGCGAATTAGTTTCCTAGCTTGGTTACAGTTGTAACAAAGTACCCTCAGGAGAGGATCCTTCTTTGCCTTTTCCGGTTTCTGTGGGGCGCTGGCAATTCTTGGGAGCTCCTGGCCTTAGAGATGCATCATTCTGATCTCTGTCTCTGTTGTCACACAGCTGTCATCTCATGGTGTGTCTCAATCTTTATAAGCTGACCTCTCTCTTGCAGGGACACCAGTCATACTGAATTAAGGACCCACTTAGTCTGGTATGATCTCTTCTCAATTAATTACATCAGCTATGACTCTATTTCCAAATAAAGTCACAATTCAGAGATAAAGAGGGTGAGGACTTCAACATATCTTTTTTTTTTCTAAAGATTTTATTTACTTATTTATGAGAGACACAGAGAGAGAGGCAGAGACACAGGCAGAGGGAGAAGCAGGTTCCCTTTGGGGAATCTGATGTAGGACTCAATCCCAGGACCCCAGGATCACGACATGAGCCAAAGGCACACACTCAACCGCTGAGCCACTCAGGCGTCCCAACATATCCTTCTCGGAGTCACAATTAAATTCATAACAGACGGGAGATATATACTAAAAAGGTCTGTGGGATTTTCCTCAGGGGGAGGAGGTAAGTGCCTTGGGGGTACAGAGAGACTGAGACGTTCTGAGAGAGGAGACAGTCCGGTCACCCAGCAAACACAAGGCTGCAACAGGCCCTGGTCCACCTGCCTCCCATAACTGGGTGCCAGTCAAGCTACGGGCGGTGCTTTGGAGACAAGGCAGGTGGACACGATCAAGGGCCGGTCCGCACTACAGCTCAGCAAGCTTGGAGCAAAGCACGACGGAGAGAAGTCCGCATGCACTTTGAAATAATCAGCTTTCCCTCCCGTTCTGTTCTCCAGTGGGACACCAAGCCGAAGGCTTTTCTGGACTTAGTGCTTCTCGGAGAGAAGGAAAAGCAGTCTGGAGGGAGGAAGCTCTAGGTACTGGCCTAGGTACCTTTGGTACCCCACCTCCCGACCCCCGGGTTTGGGAAGCTAGGAAGTGCTTGTTTTCAAAGTTTAAGTCTGCAAACCCCTAATCTTTTAAAAAGGAAATGGAAGAACCCTCAACTTATAAAACGGATGTAAGCCATGCTGAGACCACGAGAGGACCTCTCCCATACCTCCCTAAGTGATTAGCTCAGCAAACTCCAGGTCCTGGCCTCCTGAGTGAGAAAAATGGTTGAAAATCACAAGAAGTGCAAAGAGCAAGTACCAAAATAGCGCCCATGCCTTCACTCTATTAGGGGGTTAAAATGCTCATCGGACATAGTCTGTGGAGATCTGACATTAAGAAATTATTGTTAGGGAGCCCTGGGTGGCTCAGCGGTTGAGCACCTGCCTTCAGCTCAGGGCGTGATCCTGGAGTCCCGGGATCGGGATCGAGTTCCGCATCAGGCTCCCTGTGTGGAGCCTGCTTCTCCCTCTGCCTGTCTCTCTGCCTCTCTCTCTCTCTGTATCTCCCATGAATAAATAAATAAAGTCTTTAAAAATAATAAGAATAATATTAAGGTAGAGTCGTCATGTTATATTAGTCTCAGGTGGACCCTGGGGATTCCACAACTGTATAGACATGTAGCTACCCTCTGCCACCATACAGCACCTACTCTAATACCATAACATAACGCCTAGAGTTCTTCTGCTGTACCTTCCTCTCTGATTTATTTGGCAACTGAAAGTTTGCACCTCTCTGGAGGTCGGATTGACATACAAAGAGTGGTGGTTGTTTAATGTACACGGCCTGAGGAGCCTAGAGGTAAGCGTACTCTGTGGTGACCGTGAGCCTCTCCCTCGGCTCCCCGATTTCCTCCTGCCCTCCACGACGATGCGTGCGGGTAAGGCTAGGCTCCGCGGTGCACAGCGGACCTCCAGGGCTGCCCCATCCTGTGTATCCCACAAAGTTTGTGCCTCTCGATCCCCTTTATCTAGCTCACCCCTCCCCGCCCCCATTCCCGCTGCTATAATTCTTCAAAAAGCGATGCAAAGTTAAAGTTCCGGGAGCGTGGGGAGGGTGGGGAGCAAGGGGAGCGCCCCGCGCCCGCCGCCCCTCGGCCCAGGTGACCCCGACCTGCCCCCCGCTGCGGCTCGCACCCCCGCCCCAAACCCCGCCGGGCAGCGGGCGCCCCATCCGTCCGCGGGTCCGTTAGTCCCTGCACCCTGCGCCCATCCCGCGGCCCCGGGCCCCGCGCCCAGCGCCCTCCGGCACCGCGTCCCCCCGCACGGCTCGCCCGGCCCGGCCCGCAGCCCCGGGGCCGCCGCCACTCACCCGCCGCGCTCCGGCCCCGGCGCTCCCTCCCCGGCGCTCAGCTCTCGAAACTGAAAGCGGGCGGGGAGCAGCGGGCCGGGAGCGGGGACCGGCGGCCGCTGCCGGGAAATCACGTGGATTCGAGACGCCGCTGCCGGCGGGGGCGGGGGAGCGGGCGCGGGCAGGGCCGGGCGGGGCCGGGCGGGGCGGGGAGCCAAGACCCCGGCCCCCCACGCGCGGCCCCGGGAGGCCAAGCTGAGGCGGAGGCGCGCGGCCAGGCGGCCTGGGTCCCGCGGGAGGACGCGCCCGGAGCGCAACCGTCCTGGCCTCGTGGGCCGCGGGGCAGGGCGCGGGGCAGGAGCGCGGGGCAGGAGCGCGGAGCAGGAGCGCGGGGCAGGGCGCGGGACAGGAGCTCGGGGTAGGGCGCGGGGCAGGAGCCCCGGACAGGACGGGGCAGGGCGCAGGGCAGGGCGCGGGGCAGGGCGCAGGGCAGGGCGCGGGGCAGGAGCGCGGGACAGGACGGGGCAGGGCGCGGGGCAGGGCGCGGAGCAGGAGCGCGGGGCAGGGCGCGGGACAGGAGCTCGGGGCAGGGCGCTGAGCAGGAGCGCGGGGCAGGAGCGCGGGGCAGGAGCGCGGAGCAGGAGCGCGGGGCAGGGCGCGGGGCAGGAGCGCGGGACAGGACGGGGCAGGGCGCGGGGCAGGGCGGGGGGCAGGGCGCGGGGCAGGGCGCAGGGCAGGGCGCGGGGCAGGAGCGCGGGACAGGACGGGGCAGGGCGCGGGGCAGGGCGCGGGGCAGGAGCGCGGGGCAGGAGCCCCGGACAGGACGGGGCAGGGCGCGGGGCAGGGCGCGGGGCAGGAGCGCGGGGCAGGAGCCCCGGACAGGACGGGGCAGGGCGCGGGGCAGGAGCGCGGGGCAGGGCGCGGGGCAGGGCGCGGGGCAGGACGCCGGGCAGGAGCGCGGAGCAGGAGCGCGGGGCAGGGCGCGGGGCAGGAGCGCGGGACAGGAGCGGGACAGGAGCGCGGGACAGGACGGGGCAGGGCGCAGGGCTGGGTGCGGGGCAGGAGAGCGGGACAGGACGGGGCAGGAGCACGGGGCAGGGCGCGGGGCAGGAGCGCGGGGCAGGAGCGCGGGGCAGGGCGCGGGACAGGAGCGCGGGACAGGACGGGACAGGGCGCGGGGCAGGGCGCGGAGCAGGGCGCGGGGCAGGAGCGCGGGACAGGACGGAGCAGGGCGCGGGGCAGGAGCGCGGGGCAGGAGCGCGGGACAGGACGGGGCAGGAGCACGGGGCAGGGCGCGGGGCAGGGCGCGGGACAGGAGCGCGGTGCAGGAGCGCGGGGCAGGGCGCGGGACAGGAGCGCGGGACAGGACCGGGCAGGGCGCGGGGCAGGGCGCGGGGCAGGAGCGCGGGACAGGACGGGGCAGGGCGCGGGGCAGGAGCGCGGGGCAGGGCGCGGGGCAGGAGCGCGGGGCAGGAGCGCCGGGGCAGGGTGCGGGGCAGGAGCGCGGGGCAGGAGCGCGGGGCAGGAGCGCGGGGCAGGGCGCGGGGCAGGAGCGCGGGGCAGGAGCGCCGGGGCAGGGTGCGGGGCAGGAGCGCGGAGCAGGGCGCGGGGCAGGGCGCGGGACAGGAGCGCGGGACAGGACGGGGCAGGGCGCAGGGCAGGGCGCGGGGCAGGAGCGCGGGGCAGGAGCGCGGGACAGGATGGGGCAGGGCGCGGAGCAGGGCGCGGGGCAGGGCGCGGGACAGGAGCGCGGGACAGGAGCGCGGAGCAGGAGCGCGGAGCAGGAGCGCGGGACAGGACCCGGCAGGGCGCGGGGCAGGAGCGCGGAGCAGGGCGCGGGGCAGGAGCGCGGGACAGGACGGGGCAGGGCGCGGGACAGGAGCGCGGAGCAGGAGCGCGGAGCAGGAGCGCGGGACAGGACCGGGCAGGGCGCGGGGCAGGAGCGCGGAGCAGGGCGCGGAGCAGGGCGCCGGGCAGGGCGCGGGGCAGTCGGGTCAGGAGCGCGCCCCAGGCCCGCCGCGCTCTCCGCAGGACAGGAGGGGAGAAGGGAGGAGCGGCAATAACTGGTCTCATTAACTGAGCCTGCCACTCTCTGACAATCCAGGGATTTTACCTCATCCTAAAAATAACCCTAAAATGTACAGCATGACCCCATTTTACAGGGGAGCAAACTAAGGTCAGGAGAGGGGAATTAATTCGCCTCAGTCGCACAGGCAAGGGAACCAAGTCCACAGATGAGGAACCAAGAACTCCGGACAGCCTGAAAGAAGATGAGCTGGCTTCTGCAGGAGGGGCTATGCCTCGGTACCCTCCCAAAGATCCTCTACACCCTCCTGGCTCTTTTGCACCCCTCCTGGGACAGGGAGCCCCCCTCCTCCTGCAGAGGACAGACACATCCATCCGGTGGTCAAGCCAGCCTGCTGGGAAGGTCTTCCACCCCGCCTCCTCCCTCCCTCCCTCCTGGTGACAGCTTTCTTTCACCCCCAGATCACTTCCGCCCCCTGCCTCTCAGGCCACACACGTGTGTGAGGGTGTGAGTATGAGGCCGTGGTCACATGGGCGTCAGACACGCCTGGATTTAAGTCCTACTTTCCAACTACTGGCCAAATACCTTGACTCAGGACTTTGGGACTGGTCCCACCTGGACCCTGCTAGAGGCCCTGCCCTGCCAGTCCCCACCAGGGCTCCTGGTCAGCTTAGAGAGCCACACCTCACACTGAGCCCCAAGAGATAAAAAACAAGCCCAAGAGGGGGATGTGTGTGTGTGGGGGGTGCTCAGTGGGTTAAGCTCTGCCTGCGCCTCCAGTCCTTATCTGAGTCCTGGGATAGAGCCCCCAGTGGGACTCCCTGCTCAGCGGGGAGCCTGCTTCTTCTCCCTATCCCTCTCTCTCTGTCAAAATAAATAAATAAAATCTTTTAAGAAAAGAAAAACAAGCCCAAGAGAGCACTTGGAGGGGCCAGAGCAGGGATTGGAAGGAACCTGACTGAGAAGACGGTGGCCTTCTGTCAAATCTTCCAAAACATGAAGGAGTATCCCCCTGCCAAGCTCCACATCAGCCTTCACCTCCTAGCCATCAAAATACAGGCCAGGCCCTTTTACTTGGCACCTTTATGATGTGGTCCCTGACCTCATCTGTCTCCCTCTCCTCTTTGTTCTCTGTGCCACCTTGGCCTCCATTAAGTTTCTTTTTCTTTGTGTGTGTGTGTGTGTGTGTGTGTGTGTGTGTGTGTTTAGAGTGGGGGAGGGGCAGAGGGAAAGAGAGAATCAAGCAGGCCCCACGCCCAGGGCAGAGCCTGATGCAGGGGTTCATCCCTAAAATCATGACCCAAGATTTGGATGCTCAACCCACCGACACACCCATGTGCCCCTCCATTAAGTTTCTTGAATCTGTCATGATTCCTTCTGCCCCAGAGACTTTCCACATGCTAGTATCTTCCTTTTTCCCCCATCCCATTTGGCCAATGTGGCAGGAGGGATTTTCTTCACCTACCCTTCCCAAAGCCTAGTGCCTCCCAAGGCTGGGATTAAGGAAATCCTTTGTATTATGGCCTGAGGGTGGGAAGAAGATCTGCTTTGAGCCTAAAGTGATCTGGCTGAAAATATGCTTATGAGAGATGTCTCTTCCATGCTAAAGCCTGATTTGCTTTTTAGAGGCTCCATCCTCCTCTTCTACCAGAAAGCAGACCTCTGTGAGGGCCCCTTGCCCTCCCGACCATCCTCAGGATCTGCAGCCCCCAGTGCCCCCAAATTCTAGTCCAACCCCGAACCACGTGGAATGGAGGATGAGTGACAACTCATGCAGGAAGCTGGCCAGAGAGAGGAGATGGCACCTTTGATGTCCAACTTTGGGTGGGCAGAGGGGCTGAAAGGAGCCAGTGCTGTGAGAGAGGGGAGAGAGGGTCTGGGAGATGCCCTCTGATGACCAAGGGGAAGACGAGGACACCCAGCCAGGCCTTGCACCAGGTCCCAGCCTTCTAGCCCATGGCTCTTTCTGCCACATCAGGTGGCCAATAGGAGACCTGTGCCCTTAGAGTGGGTTGAGGCATCCTGTGTGGTGGCAGAGATAATATTTTCTGGGTCAACCCAGAAACAGGGATCCATGCTCTGGAAGGGTCATCAGAGTGCAATGCTGTCCTTAAGGAGAGCTGCCTGGAAGGAAGGGGACCCAGGATTCCCAGTGGCTGGAGGGTCAGAGGCATTTGCAGCTCTGCCTGTGTCTAAAAGGTGAATGAGTGCCTCCCCATAAGGATCATGTCCCCCAATACTCCTCCAGCCCACACCTGACCTCAAGGACGATGATCACTGGGTGATCATTGACCACAGGAAGCTCTGGACAGACTTGGAGCTGCTGTGCCCATCAGAAGGCCAGTGTGAGTGCTCCCTGGGCACACAAGTCACCCACAGGGCAGATGGCCCTACAGCCCAGGTGGGCTCTCATCTATATGCGGGTGATAAAGTACATTCCAGCCCACACCTCTCGTCTTGCTCCCCATATCACGTGGTACCTCTCCGGAGTGGTCCCTCCTAGGCCTTAGGGTGGGCTCCGACTGTCATCCCATTCCACAGAGGGGAACCAAGACCCAAGGAGCAGCCAGTTGGCCTTTGCTCTCTTGTACCTGTCAACAGCCTTCATCCATACCATTAGGATCCCATTTCTACAACCTCGGGGCTTTCTCAACAGACACTCAGGGAGAAGGGAGGGTCACGGGAAGAGACAGGGAAGGATCGTATGCTCTTATTTCCTTCGGTTCTGTCACCTGATTTCCTTGGAGGGCCTCCTGTCTGCTAAGACATAAGGTACTACAGGGTTGTTTCTCCCTGTCTACCCAAGACTGTTTCTGTCTCTCAAGTTGGAGACAGTCTTCAGTTTAATTCTGAAATCAAAAGGAAATGGGAATGTGGCCCTCTGTTGTCCTCATCCCCTGGAAAAGAAACTCGAGGAATAATTCTAAGTGCCTCTGCCTAATACGTGAGACTCTTCTTCAGAGAGTCCTTTTGAGTGCTCTCTTGAGATCTGCCATTCCCGCCGCCAAAACTTTGCTCAGACAGTCCCTTCCTTCTACCAAACCCTCCCTCTGGTCTTCGTGCCAATTCTTCCTCCTAATTAAGAGTCTCAGTAGGAGAGGTTGCCTAGCTGGCTCACTGGGGAGAGCATGCGACTTGGGGTTGTGAGTTCGAGCCCCATGTTGGGTGTAGAGCTTACTTAAAAGGAAAAAAAACTCTGGGTAGGGGTCTTGTCTCCCCAGCAGTCAGCTGATTAGTCCTGGAAGGAAGGAGTCATACTTCCCCCCCAGTATCTGTGTCTGACAACAGAGGGACCAGGGAGAGTTTTGTGAAGTCGACCACCCACTCCTCTCTCTGCAGCACATACTGGGAATCCCAGAGGCTGAGGAAGAGCTTTCTTTTGGAATAGAAGGCCTGGACAGTAGTGGTGGGATCCTGGGGACAATAACCAGATTCACTGTGAACCAGGCCCCTCCTGGCAACAGAACCACCCCTCCCAGACCCTGGACTCTCCGCACTGAGTGGCTGGAGAGTGTGGGCAGCCGCAGACCTCAGGGATCTTGGGGTCAGGCCTAACTCTTGATCCTCAGCAAGATCAAGTTCATGGTTTCTCAGTATCTGTGGCTTCCACATTCCTAGCAACTTTTTCCGTGATCAGAAAATGATACGCAGCAGGAAGTTCCCATATAGCTCGTTGCCTCTGCCTCTGCCTCTGCCTCCAAAATGAAACCATTGCCAGAGCAAGGCAGGACTTCATCTGCCAGCATTTGGATTTATCTGCATTTTTACTCTCTAGAGACCAAATACATTAGATTGGCACTACTCTAAGTGTGGACCCTCGACTGGCAGCTCAGCACAGAGAGGGAACTTGTTAGAAATGCAGATCCTCAAGACTCGCCCCCACCAAATCCAAAATTCTGAAGGTGGACCCAAGAATCTGTTTTGGCAATCCCTGCAGGTGATTTTGATATATGCCCAAGTGTGACCCACAAACAACTTGCAAATAGTCTCTTGATTGCGAGTCAGGAGCTCTGTAAGCACCTTTCCTGACCACTTTTTTTTTTTTCTTAATAAATTTGGGTAGTTAGTGGTTGGATAGTCTTTTGTTTGGCTGGTTATTTTTTGGGATCTCTACCCATTAGACTGTAAGTTTCTTTTTTTTTTTTTTAAACAATCATTCTGGTTTTTTTTTTTTTTTTTTTTGTGATAGTCACAGAGAGAGAGAGAGAAAGAGAGGCAGAGACACAGGCAGAGGGAGAAGCAGGCTCCATGCACTGGGAGCCCGACGTGGGATTCGATCCCGGGTCTCCAGGATCGCGCCCTGGGCCAAAGGCAGCGCCAAACCGCTGCACCACCCAGGGATCCCTAGACTGTAAGTTTCATAAGGTCAGGAATCATACTGGCCTGGCCCAGAGTAAGAATTCAATAGATATTGTTGAAAATACTTGCTGATGTACATAAAAGTACATGGGATGCAGAAACTTTTGACTCTGCTATGAATGTGACATCTGACTTTGAACAAGTGTTCTTCTGGTTCCAGCTTCTGGAGCTCCCTCTGTGTGGTGAAGGGGTGGGCCCAGCTGATTCTTGAGGGCTGGTCCTCCTCTCTCCCATGTTAGGAGGGGCTCCGTTTCATGCCTCCTCCATCCAGACATCCCACAGGAGCCCCACCATGTCATCTCTTCCTTTCTAACCCCAAAGCTTTCTGTAGGTTCTGCTGTTCTGCTGTCTGCTGTTTTGCTGGCCTTTATGACTCTGAGACGTTATCTCAACCTACCTTCCAGCCTGACCACATCTCCTTCAACCCAAACCAATCTTTCCCCTCAACCACACTGGGGGTTACCCCCTCAGCTCCTGCCCCCAGCCCCCCAGGCAAGACACTTTCCCATAGCTCTCTTTCTACCCCTTGAAATGCTGTTAAGTCTGCCTTCTGGAAGCATTCCTGCCCATATAAGTGTTGGTTAGCAGATTCCTAAAAAGCTTCTATGTCACAGCCAGACTCAGAAGCAAGAAGGAAAGTCTTTGGGAGCCAGAAACAAGAGAGGACTCCTAGAAAATTTGAGGCGGGGGAGAGGGGGATAGTTTAAACAGGATGTTCTGGGATAGAGTTGACAGGTGTTGTTAGAGTACTCTGAACTTTCTGGATTCCTAAACAACAAAAAGAAGTAAATAAAATAATACAAAAATTTAAGAGCTTTTTGAAAGGCTACATGCAATGTGCTAGCCTGGCTTGGATCCTGGGACAGAAAGGGGAAACCAGTGGGGAAAAGTCTGGAGTTTGGTTCATAAGGATGTACCAGCATTAATGTCTCAGTTATGACAAAGGCACAATGGTTAGCAATGACTATAGGGTCTTTTTCTTTATACTTTTCTCTATTTTCCATGATGTTCCTGCATTCCCTTTGTCTTTGGCTTTTGTGCTTTAAGAAATATTGAAGATACACATAGTCCTTACCCTCGATTCCTTATCTACAATGACAGAAGCAAATGAGCTCTGAAAACTGCAAGTTTTTTCCTTAAGTTCACTAGTAAACCCAGTCATTTGGATGGGGGGGCATTTATAGTATTTATCTCTCTTCTTGTGAATATTCACATGCGGGGAAATATCAATGTGTTTGTGGGGTGCCACCCCACGTCCCATGGGGGTGTCCTACAATAGATCTAGTGTACACACACACTGTACTACTCAGAAATCCACAAAATCCTGAATGTGGAAATTCACATGGCCCTAATGGATAGGGACAGGGGATTGTGGATCTGTGTAACAAACCCCCATGTCCTAGCTCCCAGTCTAAAAATGAAATATTACTAAAACTGTCAAAACCCCCATGAGTACCCCTCCATAACTTGTGTCACATGATTTTGATTATCAGGAAGACAGCCATGTTTTAGAAACAGCCAATCACCAAAAGAGGCAGTGAGGAGAATTTGGGAGAAGAATTTGGAGGCCGTTTTGTGAGCTAGGTCCCCTATTTCCCCCACGGCCTCCCATTCCCCCCTCACCTCTTCAAAAGTAACCCACCAAGAGTCACCTGCTTGGTTGTGGAAGGGAAATTATACCATCATGAAAGAATTGCCCATGACATGGTTCCAACAAGCAACCTTGGGTGTCCTACAGCAATGGACAGATACTTGGGGCTAGTTGGTGGGGAAACCAGGGAAAAGCTATGGGAGATATAAAGGGTCCCATGGCCAGGACAGGGATCCATGAGAACAGCTAGACTCACTTTCCCTGGAGATGGGAAGAATGAAGCTGACAGTTGTGGTCACTTGCCCAAGGTTGGGAAAAGGGGAAGCAGACTGGGACAGGGCCTGGGCTCTGTGGCTTGGGTCCAAGGCCCCACCCACTCCATCACTAAATTTGTGATGACTTTTGCCCTCTCTGGACTGTGGTTTTCCTGTCTGTGTGACAGTGAAGCAATCCCTTGCCCTGCCCACATCTCAGGGCACGATAAGGATGCTTTACTTAGCCTTCTGTGCCTCATCTGCCTCTGCAAAATGAGATAATAATAGGAGGGAAAGGAGATGATCTGCATAAAGAGCCTAGAACAAGACCTGCTGCATGGGGACCTTCCAAGAGATGCTGTTGCTTTTATTCAATAATATTCTTGGAATACGGACTATACTTCAGCCTTGGGTGAGAAGGTGGGCTATAATGGAGAACCAAATAAACATAGTTTCTACCTTCAGAAAGCCCACCATTCATCAGATAACCTCAGAACTAAATGTAAAATCACACCTGAGCAGTATTTTATTTTATTATTTTTTTATTATTTTTTATTTATTTTTTTATTTATGATAGTCATACAGAGAGAGAGAGAGAGAGGCAGAGACACAACAGGCAGAGGGAGAAGCAGGCTCCATGCACCGGGAGCCTGATGTGGGATTCGATCCCGGGTCTCCAGGATCGCGCCCTGGGCCAAAGGCAGGCGCCAAACCGCTGCGCCACCCAGGGATCCCCCTGAGCAGTATTTTAAAGGAGAAATGCACCAGGCTGTGGTTTGAATCCCTCAAGAGGGGATCTGACCGTGTGTGTGTGTGTGTGTGTGTGTGTGTGTGTGTGTGTTGGCGGGAGGGGGGTGCTTTCCCTGAAGATGAGAGGAATCAGAAGGGGAAAGGGAGGAAGAAAGCATTCAGGGCAGAGGCAAGAGCATGTGCAAAGGCCCTGTGGAAAGAGCATGGCTAATGCAGGGGCTGGGGCTGGGGTATGTGGCCTGAGGTGGCCCAGACAGGTAAGCAGGACCTCCAATTTGTAGACTGTTGGGCTGGGCTTAGGGAGACCTTGCCTCCAAACACAATCGAACCAATGGCTACATTACAACAAAAGATTTTATTTAATACATAGCTGAGCTCAAAAGAAACAAACGTAAAGTCCCAGGTATTGGAGATATAGGAAATGGAGAACTAAAACCATAAGCAAAGTATCCCAGAGAGACAAGGATGAGGATGAGGGTTCAAATCATAGTGGCCCCAGGGTTTTAACCCTGTGAGGTAAAGAAGATGAAAAGGTAGGATGGTGGGATGAAGACATCTCCCTGCAGTAAAAAGAAGAGTGAACAAGGAAGCGACAAGAAGAGCCAGGATGGGGCTGGGTGTGGATATAAATGGAAAACTTGAGCTCATGCACATGCAGTGATAAAGTATGTATTTATACTGCCAGCATGCTGTCGGACTTCCTGAGCTGAGGAAGTAACCTAGAAAAACCATCCAGACTAATGAATAATGGAAACTTCAGAGTCCCTGGCAGGAATAAGTGCAAAACCACCCTCTAAGGAAATGTAGGTGATCCAGAGAGCAGTTTGTCCACCGGTCAACCAAATTTCACTAAGTATGAGCTCCCGGGTAAATGCAAATTACAAGCCATACAAGGAAACCATCTACCACAAGGGAGAGCTACCAAAACACGACCGATTAGGGGAGAAGCACCCCAGGGATCTGATGTAACACAACCACCTGGAAGAAAATACGAAAGGAACTAATTTTTTACTGATTAAGGAAATAGAGCCCAAATGAAACCCATGGGACTCCAGGGGTTTAAGAAAGAAAGAAAGAAAGAAAGAAAGAAAGAAAGAAAGAAAGAAAGAAAGAAGGAAGGAAGGAAGGAAGGAAGGAAGGAAGGAAGGAAGGAAGGAAGAAAGAAAGAAAGAAAGAAAGAAAGAAAGAAAGAAAGAAAGAAAGAAAGAAAAGTAAAGTTAGCTTGGAAAATGAGCTCAATAGAATTTCCAGAAGTAAAAATTATTGATATTTAAAAATGAAAAACTCGAGGCACTTGGGTGGCTCAGTAGGTTAAGTGTCTGCCTTCGGCTCAGGTCATGATCCCAGGGTTCTGGGACGGAGCCTCGCATCGGACTCCCTGCTCATCAGAGAGCCTGCTTCTCCCTCGGCCTCTCTCCCTGCCCGTGCTCTCCCTTGCTATCTCACACATAAATAGAAGAAATCTTGCGGCACCTGGGTGGCTCAGTGGATTAAGCATCTGCCCTCCGCTCAGGTTATCATCTCAGGGTCCTGGGATTAAGCCCTCACATCAGGCTCTCTGCACAGCAGAGGGCCTGCTTCTCACTCTCCTTCTGCCTGCCACTCTGTCTACTTGTGTGCTCTCACCTTCTCTCTCTCTTTCTCTCTGTCTCTGTCAAATAAATAAATAAAATCTCAAAAAAAAAATCTTTAAAAAATAAAGTAAAAAAAAAAGTGAAATGAAAAACTCAGTCAACAACTAAAGGGATTAGACACAGGTATAAAAAGAATGAAAGAATTGAAAGAGGTATCTACAGAAATGATCCAGAATTTAGCATAGAGCTGATAAAGATATAGAAAACGACTAAGATAATGCAGAGCAGCTAAGAACATGTGGGATAAGAGTCCAACACAAGTCTAATGTAAATTCAAGAAGCTAAGAATGGCGAAAACAGGGGAGAGGCAGTAACTGGAGAGACAGTGAGTGAGAATTTTTCAGAGCTGATGGAAGATGTTGACCCGGAACTAAACAATTGTGTTAGGTCCAAAACAACTAGGTTGAGAGGTAGATGGGGGCCAGCCAGATAATGCAGGACCCTGGAGCCCATGTCAGAGGATCTTGCCTGTATCCGAAGACTCTTTATCCTTGATGAGTTTTTGGTAGGCAGGTGAATGGTCAGTTTTGCTTCTTGAGGCTGCTGTGGGCAAGAGATTATAGGGGATTTCAGGATGCAGGAAGGCATCAGGCCATAGGAAGCTATAGATCAGACCCCATAAGAGATCATGGTAGCCTGGCCCAGGGTGGAGACGGGGACAGATGGATAGGACTCAGTCATGGGGATGAGAGAGAAGAGCAGGTCGAGGGCAAGCCTAGGATTCTAAGCTGCCTACCTGGAAGGAAAGAGACGTTTCTGAGCAGAATTCCTAGGCTGGAAGGAGTCAGTCTGCAGTTCAGAAGGGAAAAGCCATCCTCTGTTAGAACAGGAGAAGAACAACAGGAAGGTAAGTTGGTGTGATGAGGAGCAGGAAGATGAGGAAGAGGTTCTGTTGGCCACACTGCCCAGCGATCTCGGGAAGCAGGGGACAAAGGTCTTTGGGAGAGAGCTGGGAGATAGATAGGAGGGGGCAGCTGGAAATTTCAGGAAGGCAGAGAAGGACCAAAGACATCATTCTTGTGGGGACGGAAGTGGGTTGGCCAGAAAGCTGAGGGAGGGTTTATGCAGAAAGGGCAATGGTGTGTTGAAGGGGAGGGGTCATGGATTCTTCCTGGAAACTTGCGCTGGGAAATGCGTTATGGACACCACTGCCACTGGGCAAAGCAGGCAGAGCCTGTGACGTTCAAGGAGCCCACCTGGGGTCAACTTTGGAATTAGGAGTAACCAAAAGTCACATCCTTTTGCTGGGGCCCTCTGATCCTAGAGTTGGTCATGGAATTTCAGCTCCCCACAAGGCCCGAAGGCCTGGTCAGAGCCCATCCAGCAGGGGCACGGTGCACATTTTGGGGGCATCATGACTGGGCTCAAACCCAGCTCTGCCAATCACTAACAGTTTCCCAGTGTGCAAGTGATGAACATGAAAATGCTTTGCGCATAGGATTGTCATGAGCAGCGAATGAAGCAATACAGAAAGCATCTAGCTCAGTGCCTCACACCTAGAAGGAGCTTAGAGGTACCTGTTATAATGGTTGGGCTCTCAAAAAAAAAAAAAAAAGCAGGAATGGGTGTGTGTGAGTTTAAGCCCAAGCAGGTGAGGAGTCAGGCCTTGGGTCTCCACAGCGGGCACGAGGAGCATGATCAAAGGTGCGTCTCAGCGAGGTCCCCCAGGGAAGCAAAGACCAGAGGGCAGAGACGGGAGGCAGGAGGCCATTGGGACACACTCAGACTCTCGTACCTCTTGACCCACTCAAGCCCTCACCATGGGCCTGACTTCAGCCTGCAGAACACAACACAAGGAAATAGCTATAGTGTAACAAGCATCTACTGGGTGCCAGGCACTGCGCTGAGGGTCTGTGTCCATTGCTCACTTTGATCCTCACAACCCCCCCATGAGGTGCTTACTACTGTTGCACCCACTGAATACAGGTGGAAATGGCTCAGAGAGCTTATGTGGCCTCCGTAGAGTCAGGATTTAATCCCGAGTCGGTCCCAGCCTACATCCTGTGTTTTAAGCCACTATGATACATTGTGCCCAGAAGCGAGAATCCAGACATACTTGGTGTTCTTCTCTCTCTCTCTCCTGTTCTATTCTATTTCTTTATTGGGAGAGTGATACAAAGAACTCTCGTTGTACCCATTTTCCAGGTCCACCTAATGCCAATCATGGCCAATGATCTATTAACTCTACTCCATCCATGATTTTTTAAAAAAGATTTTATTTATGTATTCATGAGAGACACAGATAGAGAGAGAGGCAGAGACTTAAGCAGAGGGAGAAGCAGGCTCTTTGCAGGAAGCCCAATGCGGGACTTGATCCCAGGACCCCGGGATCACACCCTGAGCCAAAGGCAGACTCTCAACCGCTGAGCCACCCAGGCGTCCCCCTCTATGTCTGTTTGGGATAACAGTTATATATGAATGAAATTTATTCCATGGCAACGTGGTCTTATTGAATTTTTGATGATTTAATAAGGATAATATTTCTTTTAACTTCGATAGGCACGTTTGCCTTCTCTAATCTCTTGTGACATTGGTCTAGGATGGCTTTATCCTCATTTTGCTGAAGGGGAAACCGAAGACCAGGGTCCTACAGGAAATGAGGGGCAGGGTCTGCGACGCCCTCCCTCCAAACCCCAGTGGGCTGGTGTTTTCGAGAAAGGTAAGCCGCATTCCAACATCACCAGCACCCCTAGTGGCTGTGAGACGTTAGCATCGACTCCAGCACCAGGTTATCTGGGTAAAGCAGGGGCCACTTGCCGTGAGCTTATTTGGGATGGAGGTTGAGGAGGAGGAGGTCGGTTTTAGAACAGAAAAGGTTTCCGAACAGTGTCTTCCTGACCCCTTGGGCCTCAGACAGACACATAGACATGGATCCAGCCTAAGCCTGCTGCCTGTCTGTTTCTGCGTGATCTTCAAGCTACTTGACCTCTTTGAATCCTTCTTTTCTTGTTTAGTGAGCAGGGCTATTAGTGGGATGCAATGAAGATAAACTGAGACATTATTTGTAAAGGTGCCTGGCCCATAGCATGCCTCAACTCTTGGAGGGTCCAGGAGGCCCATTTTGCCAAGAGATCTCATTACCCTGCCTCCCTTTACCAAAAATAAGACCCTCCTCTGCCTAAGGCAGTAGAAAAGGGCCCTTTCAAGCTCTGAATCTTACTGGAGCTGTTGGAGAGGTTGATATGCTCCAATGTGCCCCCAACGGGCATGTCAGGTTAGGGTAGATTGAAGAAGCATGGCCGGGGGATGACCTGGGCAAGGGTATCAGGCATCTACCCCTGGAACCTCAGGTGGGAAGGCCTGAGTTCTCTTTGTGGGCTGGGAGCAAGTATCAGGCTACTCCCCATGACCCCGAGTCCAGCTTGTTCACTCTCCAGGCCTGACTTTCTGGAACAGACCACTTTTGACTTGGCTAAGGATCCTTGTGGCCTCTCACCCTTGATATCTGGGTAAGCCGGTTCACTAGAAGACTGTCTGGGTTACCTTGGTGGTCTCCTGGATCACTAGGAGGGAGTGCAGTGGTGAGGGGCTTCGGGCCCAAGGCCCAGCTCCCTGCAACCACCCCCAGCCTTGGCCCTGGCTCAGCCCTTTCAGGGTGTGGGGTGGGACTGGGCTGTACTCTAGTGTAAGCTAGGTGGCTATGCGCAGGGGACACAGAGAGAGCCCTGACCCCTACCCTGGCTAGAGATCCCGGTCATATGCTAGCTTCTCGATCCTGACACACAGGAGCCTCGTGATCCCAGTCAAATGGTGGTCCCTGAACCAGGCCATGCTAAGCCCAGCCTTACCCACACCCTGCTGGGATACCTCCTCCCTCAAATACAATCCGAGTCTATAGTCCTGCTTCTCAAATATTGGTATCCTCAATTAGAGATCATTGCATTTAACTCCTTCTCCACACCCCACCCCCTCCATGCTTTTATTGCATTGAGCAAGAGGCTGAGGCACAGAGAGGGAAGAGGAGCTGGCTGAAAAGGCAGCACAGCAGTTAGTGAGAGGGCTTCCCCACCTTGGGCTTGCTCTTCATCCCCAATCGGGGTGAAGGGAAGTGGGTTGACCAGGTTTTGGGACACTGACCTGCCCTCTCCCCAGTACTCTGCCCTCTTTGGAGGTTCCCAAACCCTTTCCATCACCCACAGCTTGTCTTTGGGGACAAGATGAAGCAAGGCGCTCTCTTGGAGCACCTACCTCCAGGTCCCTGGCTGGCACCCTTCAAGTTTTCCTTCTTGCTGCAGCTGCCCAGAATCAGAATTTTCTGGATGTCTGGATGACTCCTGCACCTGGGCTCCCATGTCCTTGGCTTCTGGATGAGGGGGTGAGAGGAGCAGTTCTGAGTGAGTACCTGCCAAGCCCAGGCCCACGGGACCCACAGACCATCACAGGGTCCCCCAGGAGCCCTACAGACGGACAGTGAATGCAGGGCAGAAGCAGCCAGCACTCACCTGGCACATCACTGCTGTAGGTTGGGAGGACTGGGGAACCTGAGTCCAGGAGGCAGGAGGCCTAGGGACACACAGAGAGTAGGGACACACAGACCTGCCTCACATCCTAAGCTAGTACCAGGAACCAGGCTGATAATGATCCTGGCTCCCAGCACCAAAGTCTCGGTCTTTATGGTGGGTTGCCACCCTACCCACTATAGGACTCCTTCCTTGACCACCTATCCTTGCCCTTCCCTCCCTGATGAATTGTCTAGACACATAGCACCATTCACTCGGCAGATATTTCCTCAGCATCTACTCAATGGTCCCAGGCAGGGATGTAGAGTAGGAGAACAGGACGGCCACCTCCCTTCCTCTCACAGTTCCGCATTCTAGTGGGAGATATAGATGCGGTCTTAGGCTCCTATTATGCAGTCTCACTCCACTGCCGGTGCCAGATAGTCATGTGACTATTTACTGAGTAATAATATCCACTGTTCGCTGAGCTCTTTTATGGGCCTGATAGACTGTGAGCTCCTTGGGCCAGGATCACGGCTGCACTGGACCCTCACATAGTAGGTACCTGGCACACAGTAGGCCCACGGTAGCCTTACTGAGTGAAATGTGAAACAGCAGGTGCTGTGTTGAGCTTTTCACACACCTCTTTCCATCCTTACAATCACTCTGTAAGCAGCCACCTTCTGGTGTCTCTAATTCCTAGGTGGGGGTCTGAGCCCAGGGCAGTGCAGTGAGCTTTTCTAGATGATGCATGCAGCTGGTGGCCTTTAGAGTCAGAACTCACATGGCAAGGCTGTACTCTGTGTACGGAGCTTTTCCAAGGCCCCAAACTCAAGTGACGATGTGGGGTGAGGGTACTGAGAGGTCAGGGATAGGATCTAGCCAGCCCTGACTCACTCACTCACTGTTTCACCATGGATTGGTCACTGGCTCTCTCTGAGCCTGTTTTCTCATCTGTAAAATGGGAAAATATTGATTGCTGCCCTTTGAATTCAAGGAGTTAAAGGGAGTGGACTCCATAAAGAGTCCTAGATACAGGGTTTTGCTTGATTTGCACACAGTACCTCTGGGACAGGAGATGCTGAAAGCATGGGCCACCTCTGGGAGAAGTCAGGTGTCTGGAAGAAAGGGTAGGGGACTTTTGGGCCTTTTGATGCTTGAGTCATATGAACGTGTTATTTTAAAAACATTATAACATACGGTATTTTACCCACAGCTGGAGCCAAGAATTCCCCTTGGTAAAAGACCAATTGATCAGTTTCTTTTCCTCAGAAGTCCTGGGCAGGAGTCCAGGCTACAAGGATGTCCCCAGAGGGAGACCCTCTTGGCCGGGTTCCTCCCAGCCCCATGTCACGCTCCTGCTCACAGAGTGGGGTGAGCCTCACTGATTCTCAGGGCCCAGCCTGCTAGGCCTATGCCCCACCCCAGAGCACCCAGCCCTCAGGGGTTCACCCCACAGTCATTGCTGAGGCTCACCTCAGCTGAGCTGGTGTGTGCCCACGAGCCTCACCAAGGCAGGAGTTGGAGTGTATTGGTTTTGCCAGGCTTCCGAACACCCCATCTGACTGGGGGAGCCTTATTAATGGGCTCTACTACCCAAGAAGCAGCGAGGGTGCTTCCTGGCAGGCTGCTGTCTCCCTGGCTGCTGTTTATGTTCAGCTCCTGGGGCTGTGGAGGACAGTGACTGTGGGTGCCCCTGGCTGGGGTATTGGTGGTTAGCAGCTGTGCCTGCTAAGGAGAGGGCAGCGTGCCCCTCTGCCAGTGCAGCAGGTCCGGGGGACCTGGCACAGGAGTGGGAGAGATCATGGGATCAAGATTACAAAGCAAAACAAACCAAATAAAACCCAGAAATGTGTATCCCTGCAGCATAGCCTTATAAAATGTCATTGTCACCATCATTACCATCTCTGGCATCACATCAGCTATGTTTTTGAGTGATATGCTTTTTGTATTATCTCATTTGATCCTTTTTCTTCCTTTTTTGTTTTTTATTTCCAGTGGATACTTTTTTTTTAAAGATTTTATTTGTTTATTTATTCATGAGAAGAACACACAGAGAGGAAGAGAGGCAGAGACACAGGCAGAGGGAGAAGCAGGCTCCATGCAGGGAGCCCAACGTGGGACTGGATCCCGGGTCTCCAGGATCATGCCCTGGGCTGAAGGCATGCTAAACCGCTGAGCCACCCAGGCTGTCCCCAGTGGATACTATATTGATTTAATGGATCACCAACTTCGACTCCCTACCTACCTACAATTGGAATTTCATCTTATTTCCATGCTGAGTGGTGAAACAATGACACAGCTATAATCAGAATAAGCTACTTCAAGAAGAGAAGCCAACACAGCTAATTTTGTTTTAACAGGCAAAATATAAATATATGCACTCTATAATACACAATGGTTTAGTCACTAAGAAATTCAAATGGGTTCCTGAAGAATATAGGCAAATCCAGGGTGCAGTCAAGAGGAGCTGAGATGCTGTGTGCCTGTTTAAGGGTTCCTGGTGCTGCATCTCTTGGCCACTAGCTGAATGTTGACATGGGGGAAGATTTTAGCTAATGCCAAGGAGAGATGCAGCAAGCGCTAAGTTGACTTAGGGGCTGTGCACAGGAACCAAAAGGCAGGAAAGTACTAACCACTGCTGAGAGCATCCACCCCAGGAAGGACTCTACTTTCCAAGAGCTCTAGACTCGCACCACCCCCAGTGCTCACATGGCTGACTTTATCCTCTGTATTCCATTTGACACAGCAAATGGCAATGTCTCCACCACCTATGATGGTGATGCAGTCCCAGGCAGTGGCTTTCACCACCTCATCCATGAGGGCTTTGGTTCCTCGGGCAAGAGCTTCCCATTCAGATACGCCCACAGGTCCATTCCACATGATCTGCTTAGCCCAAGCAACTGCCTCAGCATACTTCTTGCTGCTCTCAGGACCACAGTCCAAGCCCATCCAGCCAGCAGGTATGCCAGAGGCCACAGTGGCTTGGCCAGTCCTGGCATGCTCATCAAACTTTTCAGCAGTGACAAAGTCAACTGGCAAGATAATTTTCACACCATTCTTCTCAGCTTTGGACATCAGGTCTTTGATGATCTTGGCTCCCACTTCATCAAACAGAGAAGTGTCAATCTCCATGTTGTTGAGCACCTTCAGGAAGGTAAAAGCCATCACCAATAATCATCTCACTGACTTTGTCCAGCATATTATTGATCAGCTGGATCTTGTCTGCAACTTTAGCCCCACCCACGATGGCCAGGAAGGGTCACTCTGGGCGTTCCAAAAGTAGTTCAGCTCCTTCTTCATCAAGAAACCTCCGGCCTTCTGTGGCAGATTGACTCCCACCATGTGGGCTCACTGAGCAGTGCCAAAAGCATCATTGACATAGACATCTCCTAGCTCGGAAGGCTTCTATTTTGGCTGACTCAGCTTTAACCTTGAATACCTTGAATACTTGTCAGGCATGGGGACACCATTAGGCCGGCCCAGATGGCCCAGATGTTCATAAGAACAACCGACTTGGCTCCATTGTCCAAGCAGATTTTGATACTTGGGATGGCAGCCTTGATTCTCTATTAGTTATCTGGTTGTTCTTCATAGGAACATTGAAGTCCAGTCTCATGACGACCCGCTTGCCCTTCATGTCGAGCTTGTCTAGAGTCAGTTTGTTAGAAAGCGACAACTTGGCAATACAAGGCCTGCGAGGCCGAGAGCTCAAACAGCGGAGAAGAAAGCAGCCTGCATGTGCTCCAGCTGCATGCGGAATCTTCCCTTTTTTGTTGTGGTAAAATACACATACCTTAAAAGTTATTATTTTAAAGTGTTCAGTCACCAACATTCAGTACATTTGCAATGTCCTGCAATCATCAAATTCCAGGACATTGGCATCATACACATGGAGCACACCTCCTTCACTCTCCCACCCCCTCCATCCTTGCAACCAGAGATCTGCTTTCTGTTGTTGGTTGTTTTGAAAAAAGATTTTATTTATTCATTCACGAGAGACACAGAGACACAGGCAGAAGCATAGGCAGAGGGAGAAGCAGGCTCCGTGCAGGGAGCCCGATGCGGAACTCGATCCTGAGACCCCAGGATCATGTCCTGAGTTGAAAGCAGATGCTCAACCACTGAGCCACCCAGGTGCCCCTCCTTTCTGTTTCTACAGATTTGCCTCTTCTGGACATTTTATGCAAATGGGAGTCCTGCAATATGATGATTGTATAGGTGCCAAAGCCAGCTTTTGTGCCTGGCTTTTTGCACGTAGCATAAGGCTTTCTTGATCCCTATGGTAGCAGGCATCGATGCTCATGTTCCGTTATGTGGCTGGATGGTATCCCACCGGACGGCTAGACCATGTTTTGTTCGGCCCTCACCCTTCACGGCCTCTTGGCTTGTTTCCTATCTCATTCAACCCACACCCACTCCCTAAAGGGCCTCAATCCACCCTGCTTCACATGTTACAAAATGAAGCAGAGAAGTTAACATGCTCCTGGTCACATGGGGAAGTAAAGTCAGGATTTGAACTCAGAGTTAGACTCCAGGGTGGGTAGGTCAGCCAATGGGATGCGCTCTCTTTGTTCCTTGATGCCCAGAATCTGAGCAAAAGGGAATCAGATGACAAGGACATTCAGAGAATGCCAGCTCCCACACCTCTCACCCTGGAGGTGTGGCTCCTGGGAGAGGGGCTCCCCAGGGCCGGGAGGTGTGCAGGGTCACCTGGCCTGTCCTTTCTGCTTTGTCATGCTAACCTGCAGAGCCACATCACGGAGAAGGATGCAAACCTCATGTCGAATTTTTAAAAATAGACTTGTTAGAACAGTTTTGATTTACTGGGAAATTGAGTAATAGTACAGAGAGTTCCTGAATGGCACCCGCTTTCCCCTCATACTTTTTTACAATTAATGACACAATGAATTTATCAGCTCAAGTCCAGACCTAGCCAGATAACGTTAGCTTTCACCTCATATCCTTTTCCTGTTCCAGGATCCCATCAAGAACATCACACTGAAAAAAAAAAAAGAACATCACACTGTGGGGCACCTGGGTGGCTCAGCGGTTGAGCGTCTGCCTTCAGCTCAGGTCATGATCCAGAGGTCCTGGGATCGAGTCCCACATCTACTCCCTGCAGGGAGCCTGCTTTTCCCTCTGCCTGTGTCTCTGCTCCTCTCTGTGTCTCTCGTGAATGAATAAATAAAATATTTAAAAAAAAAACAAAACATCACATTGCATTTGCTTGTCATGTCTCAGGCTCCTGTTGGCTGTGACAGTTTCTCAGATGCCCCTTTTGAAGCTCTCGGCAGCTTCAAGGAGCTCCGGTCAGGGATATTGCAGGGTGCCCCTGTGCTGGGATCTCCCTGAACATTTCCTCATGAGTAAATTATGGAGCAATGGGTTGTCGGGACGTCACGGAGGTAGAGTGCCCTTTCATTGCTTCTCAAGGGTGCGTGCAACGGACGGGACTCGTGCCTGTGGCTGCTGACCCTGACCCTCTCCGGCTGGGGTGGTACTCGCCAGGCTTCTCCACCCTAAAGTGACTCTCCTCCTTTCTGTGCCGTACACTGTGAATGGAGTCACGAAGGCAGCCCAGACTGATGCTCTCCCTTCCTTCAGGGCAGAGCATCTGCCTCATTTATTTGGAATTCTGCATGGGAGTTCTCTCTTCTGCCTCATTCACTAATTTATTCCATCGTTTGTTTATACCTGTGTGGACTCGCAGATACTTATTTCATACTTTGGGTAATAATCCAATACTACTTTATTTTTTGTTCTTTTTTTTTTTTTTAAAGATTTTATTTATTTATTCATGAGACACAGGCAGAGGGAGAAGCAGACTCCCTGTGGGGAGCCCGATGTGGGGCTTGATCCCAGGACCCCGGCATCACACCTTGAGCCGAGGGCGGATGCTCAACTGCTGAGCCACCCAGGCGTCCCTATTTTTTGTTCTTGTTGCTAAAATTGCTCCATTTTTGGCCACTGGGATCTCTTTCAGTTGGCACCTGTGCCCCTTGAACAGACAGCCATCAACGTGGTGGGGTTTTCAAATAGTAATTAACTTTTATACAGTGTTATATTAGTTTCAGATGTACAATATAATGATTCAACGATTCTATACGTGAGTCAGTGCTCATCAGGATATGTGTGCTCTTAATTCCTTTCACCTAGTTCACCTCCCTGCGCTGCCATAACCGTCAGTGTGCTCTCTATCGTTACGAGTCTGTTTCTTGGTTTGTCTCTTTTTCTGTTGTTCATTTGTTTTATTTCTTCAATCCCACATATGAGTGAAATCATATGCTATTTGACTTTCTCTGACTGACTTATTTCACTTACCATTATACTCTCAAGATCCACGCATGTTGTTGCCAATGGCAAGATTTCATTCTTCATTATGGCCAAGTAATATTCTATTATATACACACATAAAATAGAATATTACTATATATATATCACATCTTCTCTATCCATTCATCTATTGATGGACACTTGGGCTGCTTCTATATTTTGGCTATTGTAGATAATGCTGCAATATACATAGGGGTGCATATGTCTTTTCAAATTAGTGTTTTTGTATTCTTTGGGTAAATACCCAGCAGTGGAATTATTGGATCATACGGTAATTCTATTTTTAATTTTTTTTATAGTCTCCAGACTAACATTGTGGGGTTTTTTGAGTCCCACACGATTTTTTTTAGGACAAAATGAGCTTTCCACTTTGCTGTGATAGATTCAGGTCACTCAAACCAAGGCTGGGACTAGGGTGAGGCTAGGGATACATTCATCTTGGGCATAAAATCTAAGACGTCAGAAAAATTGGGTTGTAGAGATAAATACTTTAATGAAATAGTTTTAGAAGTCAGAATTAGGGGACACCTGGGTGACTCAGTGGTTGTGTCTGCTTTTGGCTCAGGGCTTGATTCCAGTCCTGGGATCACATTGGAGTCCCACATTGGGCTCCCTGCAGGGAGCCTGGTTCTCCCTTTGCCTGTGTCTCTGCCTCTCTCTCTGTGTCTCTCATGAATAAATAAACAAAATCTTTTAAAATTAAAAAAAGAAAAAGAAAAGGAAGCACTTCCCAATGAGAACAAGCTACATGTGGGTCCAAGCGTGGGCTGCTCACTGGCGGTGTGACTTGGGTAAGTCACGTAACCCCTCAGAGCCTCCGTTTCCTCCAAGGGTTGTCCTGAGAATTCAGGAGGTACTGCTTAGTGTGGGCCTGGCCCACAGTGGGCTCCAGGAGAGAAGAAAGCTGCTGCCCACCTATGCGCCCTGCTCCAGCCAGGCCTCGTCGAGGCGGGCAGCAGAGCGAGCCGCTCATCACTGGAAGGGGAGTGCCTGGCACACAGGAGGGCTTCAGTAAGTGTGGAGAGGAGGAATCTGAGAAGGAGTGGGGATTTTTGTTAAATATTGCTGCTGTCTCCCGGCTGGCTTTGGGGGGCTACAGGTGGTGGCCCTGGACATGGAGCCGTCTGCACAGGAAGGCCGTGGGGTCCAGCAGCCCCTCTGATGCCTACCTTGGAGCCTCCCAGGGGCCCATTCCCCACAAGCTCAGGGGTTCAGCAGTATTCTGACCAGACTTAGTACTGAGAAGAGGGGAGACAGATAGCTCCAGAGCACCCCTAAAAGAGACCCAGAGACAGAGAGACAGCCCAGGCTGTGGAAGAGCCAGAGTGGCCAGGCCGGCTGTGTTCCCGGAGGCCCAGATGCCAGAACACCAGGGGTCCAGGCTGGTTGGGTCCCTTCTCCCAGGACCCCATGAGACCACCTGAGGTTGCAGCGGGTGCCACCCTACTACAAACATTCCACTTACTGAGTCCTAGGCCTTCCGGAAACCCTCAACCAGGAGCAACCAGCAGAGGCCTGGGGAGCTCAGGGGAGGTGGAGGGGGCAGGGAGAACCTGGAGATGGCCTCGGCGACCAGGCTCAGAGCCCACCGCCTGCGGTGCAGAGGCCTGAAGATCTGGAGGCTGTGGGCAGAGCCGCCCCAAGAAGGCCCCTGCCCGGCCATATGCTGCCCCCTGGTGGCTGGTGACCACCGCGCCTCAGGCTTCCTGCCGCCCCAGTCCCAAGGGCAGAGCAGAGGGCCGGGCATGGGAGGCGACTCCACACACTTTCTGGTGTCACTGGGAACAGCACACACCTGCCCTGATAGAGCAATGCATGTGCAGATAACCTTGTGTTCATGTGTGCACAGACATGTCCACCTCGCAGGCACACAGCAGCCCCCCACGGCAACCCCGGCTACCGATGGGCCTCTGAGACCCCCTGCCCCCACCTGTCCACATACACCCACAGGAGCAGCCCAAAACAGACACGGGTCTTCTTTAAAAGACATTTGCATGGGCCATATGTTCACAAAATTTTGGGTATTGAGTGATCCCTGAACTCGATCATTCAAGAACTACTGTCATAATTTCTGTCTTCTCTGCGTGTGCTTTTATTTTTTTACACCATGAGGAAAATTTTTTAAGAGTTATTTATTTATTTGAGGGAGAGCGAGAGACAGAGCATGAGTGGAGGGGAAGCGGGCAGAGGGAGAGGAAGAAGCAGACTCCCCTGCTGAGCAGAGAACCTGACCCAGACCCTGGGATCACTACCTGAACCTAAGTCAGATGCTTAAGCTACTGAGCCACCCAGACGCCCCAGGAAATTCTTTATTTGACTATTTTAAATGCATTAAAACTGCATGTGCTTTGTTTTGTCTATTATTTACCTAACCTTTTAAACTGACTTGCTTTTTATTTTAATGCATTTTTAAAGGGACCTCTATATTCCCACTTTAAGTGGAAAAATACATGTATCTAAACCTTTTAAAAATAACATGTTTATTAAAGCAAAGGGTCCCACCGTGGACCCTCTAGATCGGTTCTGCACGCCCCTCCCAGGTCGCTCTTGCCACCTTTGGAAAGCACTGCATTATTTTGAGCCTCATGTCCCCTCTGTGGTGGGCAGAGCAGGCTTTACATGTCCCAGGGGTCTGTGTTGTAGGGAGGAAGCAGGGGCTAAGAGCAGGGGTGCAACTTCCCCAGGGCCCCATGGCTGGGGCTCAAACCAGCTCTCCTGTCCCTAAAAACTCTGCCCTTCCCAGGGGCCAACTCCCCTGGCCTCACCACTATAAACAGCTCGCTGGCCAACCCCAGTAAGAACACCCCACTGCCTTCCCTCCTGTCACCCAGTCAGCCTTAACCTCGCTGACCCCACATCCCCTAATCCTGCCCTTTGTCATCAGCAATCTCCATGGTCCCCTTGCCCCCCTGCTTTGCTCCATCTTCTTGCTCTGACTCTGGATTTACAATTTCCTGGCAGGCTCTCAGTGGAGTTCCTCCTATACCCTTGTACTTGACTCATTTTCCCTCCATCCTTTTCCATTAAACTCCAACTCCTTCAAGAAAGAGCCTCCTCCCCCCACCCCTTCTTATGGCTCCTCCAATGACTCCCATCCCGCTTTGACTAAACCCACATTCTTTACAGTGGCCTATGAGGCCCTATGTGACCTTGCTCCACCCACTTCTGGACCTTACCACCCACCGTTACCCTTCAGCCACTTGCCACCCTCCAAGACATTGGCTATGCTGAGCTTCTTTCTACCTCAGGACTTTTGCACTTGCAGTTCTTTCTACTTGGAAGGCTCTTCCCCTAAATCTTTGCTTGGTTTGCTTCAGCTCCTCATTCAGGTGTCACCTCCTCAGAGGTGGTCTTCCCTGACCACTGTCTAGCCACTTGCCTTGCCCCAAGCCCTCTGTTATCTAAAATGTCCCCTGTGTTTCTTCCCCCTAGTCCTTATCATTTTATGTCCACCTGTTCCCTTGCACAGTCTCTGTCATCCCACCAGGAGGTAAGCTCCCTGAGGGCAGAGAACACCTGGCATCCGATGGGTCCTCCGTACAGAATTGTCAAGTGTTGATAGCAGGCGCATGTGCCTGCCCGTGTGCTCTTCAGCCAGCTGTGGTGTGTGGACAGGGAACCACAGGCAGCTTCAGGCTCGGGCGTGGACGCATCCAATGGGCATCAGAGAATTTGCCCCTGTGGCTAGCCACTGGGACTGCTGTGATAAAGCTGCTCTTGGATGTCAGCAAATCGGAGACAATCTCCCTCACCCCACTCCCCAGGACCCCACTATCTCACCACTTCCAGCCTGACACCTTCCTTCGTACAAGCCTACCCGGCCCCGTCTCTGGGATGGGAGACCTTAATGAGCAAAGCCTTCCCTGGAGGCTCCCCCACATGCATTTGGTCCGAAGCACAGCCAGAGGTGCACCCTCTTCCCTGCCAGGAAGCAAGCTCCCATGGGCCAGCACGGCACACAGGGATAGGGAGCCGGACCTGTAATTTCCAACAGGCACCTTCTGTTACCAGGGTTCTACCAGAGAAACAGAACAAGGAGATTTGTTAACGTCAGTTTATTTCAAGGACTGGACTTATGTGATGTGATCTTAGAGGCTGGCCAGGCAAGTCTGAGGTTCTAGGGCAGGATGGAAACTCTGGAGAAGCTCCACTGCTGGCTGTGGGCTGGGCTACTTCTTCTTCAGGGATACCTCCGTTTTGCATTTCAGACCTTTCAGTGAATTGGATGAGGCCCTCTCTGCTTATAGAGGATAACTGCCTTTACTTAAGGGCTACTGATCGTAGATGTTAATCACCTCTGCAAAACACCTAGTTAATGATTGAATAATTTGGCCTAGCCACATTGACACATCAAACTAACCGTCCTCATTAAGATCACCCTTTGTCCATGTGGTACCCGTGCATGTGTTCTTAGACCACAGCTCATCTTCGGATAAAGACAACAACAAAGTCACGCTTCTACTTAATGTGATGCCACTGTCCTGTGGTTTTAACAAAACAAAACAAAACAAAACAAAACAAAACAAAACACGCTGACCTTTTCCCCTGGAGAGGATGCTAAATCCTTGGGTGATGGTTCTTGCTGTCCAGTAACTAAAATCCCATGATATAAATAAAGTTAGATTTTATTAATTCATCTTATATTAGATGATAAGGAAGAGAAGAAAGCATATATAATATACACGTTTGCATGTGAATATACAAATATGTGCATAACAAAGTGAAGAATATTTGTGACAATTACAGCCTACATTTCTACAACTGGTCACATGGTTGGAATTGAGTATTTATAATTTCCTTCCTCCACTACCCATTCTATGTCTTCAGTAAGCTCCTCTCAGATGTTAGTTCTGTACCTGGTGGAGTGACCCCAACCTTCATTCCGGAAGAGTCACGGCCATAAGTAGTCCGACCTGAATTGGGTTGTAACTTTCCATTGTCTTTAATCACGGGGAATAATACAGACAGACACCCTAACAGATCCCCTGTATTCCAGAAATCTTATCTTCACTGTATAGTGCAGCACAATTTCCTCTTGATAATCAGGATGGATCCACCCAGCCAACAGAACAACTCCCTTCTTTGTCTATTGATTCAGAAGCATGAGGACCCAGGCAGCCCGGGTGAGTCAGTGGTTTAGCGCTGCCTTCCACCCAGGGCGTGATCCTGGGGACCCGAGATCGAGTCCCACGTCAGGCTCCCTCCATGGGGCCTGCTTCTCCCTCTGCCTGTGTCTCTGCCTCTCTCTCTGTCTCTGTGTCTCTCATGAATAAATAAATAAAATCTTAAAAAAAAAAAAAAAAAAAAGCATGAGGACCCCAAAGTGGCCAGGTGGCCGTCTTAGCTTCCAGTTCAATGGAATCGTTGTGTCTCCTAGTGGAAGCATTACTCTCTCTTATGGGTTGAACTGTGTCCCCGAAAATTCATGTCCATTTAGAACCTTGGAATGTGAAAAGAGGTCTTTGCAGATGCAAATCAATGACTGACATCCTTAGAAGAAGGTCACAGAAAGACCCAGAGACACAGAAACAGAGGGAAGAAAGCAATATGAAGAAGGAGGCAGAAATTGAGAGTGACACAGCTATAACCCAGGGGGCATCAGAATTGCTGGCAATTCTTCTTCAGAAGCTAGGAGAAAGGCATGGAAGGGATCCCAGAAGGAAGCCATCTGCCAACACCTTGATTGCAGACTTCTAGCCACTGGAACTGTGAGGGAATCAAGTTCTGTTGTTTTAGGCTGCCCAGTTTATAGAATTTCTTATGGTAGTTCTAGGAAATGAATATACTCCCTTAGGAACTAAGGCCTCTAGAGCAGAGCATAAGATTGTGGAGAAGAGAAGCAAAAAAATTTTTGAAAGGATTAGTAGGGTAATAGTGAGTGGTACCACTCCCATTTCTACCCCTTGATCCCCAGACCTGTGAACCCTACCTATGGGAAAAATAGCGCCATAAGTCGGATTGATTAGAGCATATACAGCCTTCTGGAGAAACTTGGCCCAGCCCTGCAAAGTATTGCCACCTGAACATTCTGCATGGTTCAATCCTAGGCATGAGCCTTCCTAGGAAGAGGCTGCAGACCACATGCCCTTCCTTTAGGCCCATCAGCATTTTGAAGACCCCCGAAGTCCTGCAGTGGGGTCAACCTGTGGTTTTCAAATTTACTTGACCATGAGCTCTTTTTTGCAATGTTCTCCTATAGAACTAGGATTTAAGAACATGCAAATGTAAAAAGCTGCTGTGGTTTAAGCTGAAATAAGGAAAATTTTGTTTTGCTTTTAGGTATTGAATTGCTACTTAGTAATGGAGATCCAAACCAATAATTTTCCTAAGTATGGATAGTGGGATGTAGTACATCATCATACTACATTTAGTAACTGTTGTGGAAGCACTGACATTCCTGCCACGTCCCCCACCCGTCAGCTGTCTTAAGCCTTGTCTGTTGTCTAAAGATTCCCCCTGCTTTGTCCTGGTGCGGCTTGGGCCAATGTGAATCCTTGACAGCTGTCCTCGGGAGCATCTTACTGGAACTATTTTGGGCCCGTAGAATCTGGGGTTTCGTCATCACATGCTGACCTCACAGGGAGAGGGGCCTCGCTCCTTTAGAAACATGAGACGGGCACCGCCAGCTGTCTAGGGGCTCCAGGCACCTTGTCAGATGGTGATTGTTCCCCCTCTGAAAATCAATAGGCTTTTCTACTGGACTTTAAAAAGGCCTTAGTATGAAATTTTTTTTTTTTTTTTTTTTAAGGCAGACTGCCTTTTTTAAGGCGCCTCATTTGGATGTGTCTGGAGGCTTAGAAGCTTGACTACCCTATGTTCTCCTACAGTGGACCTTGAGAGCATTTTTGGAGGTTCTAACACTCACTCATAAGCCCTTGACAAAGCACAGTCTTCTTTTATAGGGGAAGGCTGTCTTCTTCCACCTAGCACAGTGTGCAGCTTCAGGAGGGATGCGCATGGAGCTCTGAGGAAGGGGACACCTGCCAAGCCAGCCAATTCAGTGAATCAATCCTGGGGATCAGTGGGGTGACATGTTGCAGCCAGAGAGCCCTCACATCCTGAGCTCTTCATGATCCCTCTCATAAATCACCAAAACTAAATACCAAGCATGCCAAGAATCCAGCTTCATGGCAGGAGGGAGAAGTCTCACCTCTGAGAGAGACTTCTTTCACTGTGACCCTTCTCGTCATCCCCTCAGACACCTCCCATCATTTCAGACCCACTTTCTTGCTTGTAAAACCCTCAAACTTTGTCTCAAGTCCTTTCTCCCATTAGGCAAATACTGCCTTCATAACTTGTTGATAATCGCTGCCTTCTGGTAGCTCCTGAGCTCTGGAGGCATGGCATTATTTGAAACTCCATGCCATTTAATCCTGGCACAATTATCTTTGTTGGCCTTTTTTTTATTATTTAATTTTTGAGAGAGACAGAGGGTGAGCAAGCACACACGCGAGTAGGGGAGAGGCAGAGGGAGAGGGTGAGAATCTAAAGCAGACTCCACACCCAGCAGGCAGCCGATGTGGGGCTCGAATCCATGATTCTGAAATCATGACCTGAATGGAAATCAAGAGTCAGACGCTCAGTGGACTGAGCCACCCAGGTGCCCCTCTTTGGTTGGCTTTTTGAAGCACAACCATACATGAAATACCTTTGTATTTATCCAGCATCTTGCCATGAATTATTTATTTAATGAAAGTTTGTTGAATGTAAATGATGGGGATGCCTGGGTGGCTCAGTGATTGAGCATCTGCCTTTGGCTCCGGTCGTGATCCCGGGGTCCTGGAATCAAGTCCCACATCGGGCTCCCAGCAGGGAACCTGCTTCTCCCTCTGCCTGTGTCTGCCTCTGTGTGTCTCTCATGAATAAATAAGATCTTTTAAAAAAATGTAAATGATGTTCTCAGTGATGATTAAATGATCACAACCATGATACGATAAGTGTGACGTACTCTGCTAAAAACACCTGCCCAGGCCTTCAGCATTCTGCCTGTAACACTATTTGTATGTGAAAAATACACAGAGCTGTGTTTTTAAGATTAGTCTCAAAATTAATACTGAGATTTAGGTCACCAAAGCAGGCTCAGCTTACAAAAGCCTGCTATATGAGCAGGTATAATTAGTACAGAATTGGCAATGACACTTTTTTTAAAGTAGGTTCCACACCCAGCGGAGGGCTCAAACTCACGACTCAGATCAAGTCGCATGTTCTTCTGACTGAGCCGGCCAGGCCACCCCACTGTCCCTAACTTTAAACCCAGGGAATTCAAGTTTGATGGTCACTACATGAGCGGGTACCATTGGAATCAGGGGATGGGGGCAAACACAAGTACATTCTTAGTAAATTAAAACTTTCATGGCCTTACCATGTCATTCTTCATGAGTACTAATAGTTCATTTGCAAAAGAAGCAAAATGTTCACGTGACTCACAAGTCAGCAACCCAAATGTTGATCATTCAGTGACCACGGACAAGGAACGGACAGCTAAGAGGACAGGAGTCTCTGCCAGGTTCATTCATAGTAAAACTTTATTGAACAGAAAACCTAGCAAAGGCTTTCACCTCTGCAAAGTTCCCCTTGGTTTGAAGTAAAGCACTGCATTTTAAAAAGCAATTATACGTAAGTCTTTCCTAGAAAAGTCCTGCTAAAACATGTCTAGCAATTTCATTGATTATATAAAGTAGTACACTTAGTGTAATTTAAACATTCCAACAGGAATCAAATCGTACCAGCAGAACCATTTCTGCGTCTATGATATCTATGTACAAACACACATGCAGACACACACATCTGAAAAGTTCCTCAGGCATAAACATGCGACACTAATGCCTTCTACTTACAGTGCCTATGAAACTACATACAGTATATATTAAAGCTCTTCAGAGAATAAAGACATAAGAAGCCTCGGACATTTTTTGTTCAGCAATTTGTATCATGGCTTCACGTCTTAGTTTCTGCTTTTGTTTGATCAACAAAAGCATAACCTCCTCCTTGTTGATTTCTTGAATTCTGTGCCATTGCCATGTCCAGGTGAGGAGATCTAGCTGGAGTCAGGTGATCCAGTCCATGCCTGTCAAAGCCTCCAGCAGCCAGAAAGCAAGCACCATCAGTTTGCTATGGCTGGGGGGCCTTCTGGAAGAAGAGAAGCAAAGAAAGTCTTGAAGACAAGCCAGGCTGTGCTCATAAATGAAGGGCTGGTCTGCTCGTCATCCAGTACATCCCTGTCTGGAGGGAGGTGGTTGGGGTCTTCGATTTCAGGATCAAGGCCTTCCTACAGTTAAGGAAACACAATGAGAAAACCATTAGGATCGTGACAAACACCAAATAACGTAATGTGAGTTAGGAAAGGGCAGAGTAAATCCCTGGCAGCCAGGCCTCTGGGAATGGAGCTCTCAGGCCTCACAGCACAACTGTGCTGGTGATCTTCTCACAGTTTTGAAAATTCCCAGCAGTAAGTATTTAGAACAAACGAAGTAATTAGCTCTTTATTATTAAACTCATGAATTAAGCTAACCATTTCATTAAACGTGGATATCCTAATTTTGGCAGTGTTCTAAGAAACCAAAAATGGAAACTCTGGGTTCTAAGAACAGATACTAGGGTTACAATTTATATTACAGAAGAATATCCTTTAGTATTATGGATTAGGGGATCCCTGGGTGGCTCAGCAGTTTGGCGCCTGCCTTTGGCCCAGGGTGCGATCCTGGAGTCCTGGGATCGAGTCCCACGTTGGGCTCCTGGCATGGAGCCTGCTTCTCCCTCTGCCTGTGTGTCTCTGCCCCCCCCCCTCATAAATAAATACATAAATCTTAAAAAAAAATTATTAAAAAAAAAGAAAAGAATTATTTAAAAAAAGGATTATGGATTAAACTGCTCTATAAACCTAGGGAAATTCTCCAGGAAATTTAGTCTGTGAGATGTGCTTCTCTATCCCTAATCCTTAATTAAAATAACTATTAGCAGTTTCCATGGTATAATACTTATATAATATAGTAATTACATAATTATACAATAATCATTAGAGACCACTGAATGCTCAAAATAGTGAGTTTAAAAAAAAATTATTTACATATGTCAAAATGCAAATTGCCACATGACTAAAATACCTGATGGATTTTATGGCATATTCAATGTTTTTCAAAAATAGCTACTGCTCAGGGAGGCTGGGTGGCTCAGTTGGTTAAGTGTCTGACTCCTGGTTTCTGCTCAAGTCATAAGCTCAGGGTCATGGAATCAAGCCCTGTGTCAGGCTCCACACTTGGTGTGGAGTCTGCTTGATATTCTCTCTCTCCCTCTGCTTACACCTCTGCATGCTCTTTCTCTCAAAATAAATATATCTTAAAAAAAAAAAAAATAGCTACTGCTCTAAGAATAAATTTGAAAAAAATCTTGAAACTTCAGCCTAACGAATTGGCAGGGCAGCACGGGTGGCTCGGCAGTTTAGTGCTACCTTCTGCCCAGGGCCTGATCCTGGAGATCCAGGATCGAGTCCCATGTTGGGCATCCTGCATGGAGCTTGCTTCTTCCTTCCTCTGCCTGTGTCTCTGTGTCTCTCATGAATAAATAAATAGAATCTTTAAAAAACAAAAAGAAATGGCAAACCATGAGGTTAAATACCTAATGGTTAAGGATTTGAGAGCCTGGCATTTCACATGAAGCTTGCTGGGCCCCACTGGAAGCTCCTTACCTGTAAGTTATTGTTGGGGTCCTGATTAACAGCTTCATGAGGAGGACCATCATTTGGAAAGTTCTGAACCGGCCTCTGTCTAAATGGAAACCATCCAACGTGATGCCTTCAAAAGAAGCACATAAATTCTACCTCAGCTCATCATGGTGAACTTTGCTCAAGAATGTAAGGGTCTTCTTGATTAGATAAGGCCCCCGTTGTTCTCCTCCTCTCATCAAAGCAGGGCTCTGATTAGAAGCTCACAGCCAGGCCCATCTGGAGACACCTTCTACCACCCCATCTCCTAGACCTCTTCACTGGCCTGTCAGCTTCTTTAAGCTCACTATGGGGGACTATGTTTTATTCAGCACCATGTGGCCGACATTAACAGCACCTACACACATTAAGTGCTCTAAAAACACTTGCTCATCCAAACTAAACTTTATATCTGCAAATCTGAGCAGGGGGTGAGAGGGGGATAAATACACACATGCACACAGAGTTGGGATTATAACATGTAATAATCTGGATAATAATAAAACCTAAATTTGGCCACTTAAATATATGATTATAGAGACTGTAAATCTTAAGGAATTGCCTAAAATTTTATTTGGAAAATCCAATTAAAGTCTTAAAGCAAATGTGACAAAATATTAACAATTAATAATTCTGGATATATGAGTATTTGTTATATTATTCATATATTTCTCTCTTAATATTTTTAAAAATAAAATAAGAAGCCATTTTCCCTATAGAGGAAAAACTTATCAATTCTGACAATAAAGACGTAGTACTCCTCTAGGCCAGGGTTTCTTAACTTTGGTGCTAATGCCATATTGGGCTGGAGATTTACTGTGGGGCTGTCCCGTGCTTTTCAGGATGCCTAGCAGCACCTCTGGCTTCCACATACTAGATGCCAGTAGGCCCACCTCTCTGGATGTGACAGTCACAAATGTCATCCTAGTTGAGAACCACTACTCTGAGCAATGGATAAAGCCAAATATCAGATCTGTAAAGGTTCCCTGGCCTGTCAAAGCTATGCTGCAGTCAGTGCCTGACCTTCATCCTGGAAGGCAAGAGCTGTAGCTTGTTTTATTCAAAAGAAATATAATTTTCCCTTCCATGCCTTAGAAGGGCCATATTATTGTGGTTCATGAGCCTGACAGTTACCTTATCTAGAAGAAAACAGAATTTTCTTCTTGTATTAACACACCATTAATGTGTTTTCAGCAGTGTCCAATCAAGCTCTCAGCTCCTTGCATTGAAAGTACCAGAAATGTACCATTTACATACACTTTCACAGGAGCTCTTGGGTGGCTTAGTCAGTTAGGCATCCAATTCTTGATTTCGGCTCTGGTTATGATCTCAGGGTTGTGAGACTGAGCTCCACATTGGGCTCGGTACTGGGTATGGAGTCCATTTAAGATTCTCTCTCTCTGCCCCTCCCCCCACTCACACACTCTAAATAAATACAATCTTTTTTAAAAACACAATAAAAAATACACTTCCATAAACAATGACTGCGACTGCTCAAAAAAAAGAAAAATCTATATTTACTTTGAGCCACCATATGGTGTTAACTCATAGTAAAGGGAAAAAAGGAAATCAAATCATGTGCTTACAGGTACATGACGACAGTGGCTCCCATGACCATGAGGAACCTGCTCAGAGAGGAGTAGAAGTAGAGGATGCTGAGAAAAACGGAAAATGTGGCCGCTGAGTAGGTCCAATCCAACCAATCTCGATTTATTTCATCATCTTCTTCCACAATAGGGCCACCTTGTGCATTCATTCGCAAATTTTGATTGGCCCCAGGGTTAACCACCACTGGAGGAGCAGCGTTCTGATTGGCTGGCTGGTTCTCTGCTGGAAACTGGTTGTGAATAGGGGCTGGAGCAGGTGCAGAAACCACAGGGATCTCCTGTGCACTTGGTGAGGCGACAAACGCCCCTGATGCAGCAGTGGCCGCTAAACTAAAATGAAAATGACAGAGGCAGATACTATTAAGAGCAAAGCACTGTGAAGACTGCTTCTCATAACCTTATTTACACAGGATGTTTTACTGTCAAAAATTATAAATAGGTATATGAAAACTTGACTTTTCTTGAACTTAGTGAAGAATTTCTTTACTAACAATTCTATCTATAAATGCCTCTTCTGCTCCTTAGAGAAGCACATGGTAAATTTCACCTGGAGTTAGAAGCATAAAACTATAAAAGCATGGTACAGTAGCAAATTAAATTTTTCGCAAAACTTTAAAGATATTTCGTATTGAAAAGGAAGTAACTGATTCTCAATGAACTCCTGAAACTACAAACAGACATAAGTCCCCCTGAATTAGGGAGCAGTTATTTACACTCTCCTCCACTGGACCAGAAAGAGCAGGCCTCTACAGAAACTGATGAATACCCTCATCCCTCCATCCCTAACGCTGGCCGCCCCCCGCATGACAGGGAAGGACTTACTACTGCATGTAGTACTGCCGCGCATACATCTGCTGGAACCAGGAGAGCTGCAGCCAACCATAGGTGGTATAGCCCGAGAAACCAGGCCCCAGGCCTTGGAACGCTGGCTGGGCAGCTTCAGGCCTATGAAAGATTTTTAAAAAACACTCATTTTGACCTGGCATAGTATGAATAAATAAAAGGCCTAAATTACAATTAGGACTTCAAATCAAAGAGGTAGAGGCTTTATTTAGGACAGCTACATGGTAGATTACTGTGTGTTGCACCTCTGTCATATAAGCACAGAAACTGCTGACAGAGCCCCCCTACCATGGTCCAGGTCCCACAGGGACACAAGAGCCCGTGCCCAGCACTGGGTTCTCACACCATGTCATTACTATGACATATAAACAATCTGAACCCTTTCAGGCTAGGTGGATCCTCACCCCTGTTCTCCATCTGCCAAGTCTCACTGCAGCTCTAAACCCACTATTTATCCTACAAAGAGCCGCTCTAAAAACCCACATCTCTCTCAAAGCCCTTCCTGAAGAAAACTACCCTGTCCTCCTGATACTCATTTCTCCCCACCCTTAAATCTGAGCTACTTGTGGGGCTGAGCTACGTGTGTATGTGGCATCACTCATACGTGCTTACTGACCACCCTGTATAGGCTGCTGGACTGTTATCTCACTGGATCCTCAACGACCTTGTGAGGAGGGAGCTTTCCCCTCTATTTCACAGAGGGGAGCTGAAATACAGCTCAGGGAAGACAAGGGATTTGCACAAAGTCATTGAGCTAGTTAAATAGCAGGGCTGGATTTGAGACATGTTTGACACCAAACTCCTATTTCTTAAACAGCCAAGGGCAGGGGATATGGGTGTCATCTTTAGCTTTGTGTGCCTTAGACAGTAAACTTCTTTGGCAGCAGTTCACAAAACTGAAACTAAGAATCGTGGAAAAATCAGGAACTGGTTATGTGATCAGCACTGCTGGTTAACTCCCGTCCTTAAAGTTCTATGTATTGGCTACTCAATAAATATGTGTTGAATAAAATCAACAAGTTTTATCAAGGTGAAATTAACACGCATATGGGCCACAAATCTCATGTTGTATAGCTAGAATTAGAGAAACACTTTTAAGTGTTTCTATCCAATTATCCAATTTATATGCTGACAGTCTTTTTCTTCTTTTTAAGTAGGTTCCATGTTCAGCGTGGAGGCCAATGCAGGGTTCGATCTCAGGACTCTGAGATCAAGACCTGAGCTGAGATCAAGAGTCAGACACTTAATCAATTGACGCACCCAGGTGCCCCTATGCTGTCTTTTAACCAAATTCTCTAACCAGTGTTTCCAAAATGGTGTTCCAATTCAGGTAAGTCTTGTTATAATGTTGTTTTTGATCATTTAAAAAAGTTACAGTGAAAGGAAGTGAGAGGATAACAAAGTGCTTTTGTAGTTCTCATGAGGAGAGCATTGTAAATATGCAAGATAACTCAAGTATGTAGGGGTGAACTGACATGATGTCTGGGAATTACTTTTAAACACTTCAGAAAGGAAAAAGCAAAGGAGGAATAGATGAAACAAGGATGGTCAAACTTTGATCATTACTGGGTTTGGGCGATGGCTGCGTGGAGATTCATTACACTGTTCCCTCTGCTTTTGTATTTGAAATTTCTGTTAAGGAAAAAACAACTCACCGTTCCTCAAATACCTGACTGTGTCAAAATTATTAAAAACCAATAGGAAAAGGGAAGCAGGAGTCAAGGGATTACAGAATTTCAACTTGTAGTTAATTATTTTTCCCCATAACAACTTTCATAATAAGGTGTTCCAAGAGGTATGAAATCCAAACATCAGAGCATTTAGTCACTCCTGGCTTTTGCTCTAAAGAAAAGACCTTTTTTTTCCTAGCACTGCCAACTCAGCCCTTGGCAGAGCATTTCTTAATCTTTTCACCTTTTGTCACCCATTGTTATGACAGACAAAGCACAAAGCCACTCAGCAAAGCAGCTATGAGATGCTTACACCAGCTGTTTTCTCTGCAGCACTAAGTCCCTATCATGAGGTCAGCACAAGGCAAAGCACAACCACATGGGAAGGGAAATGCCTACATTTCCAACACATGCACCCCCATATGTTTATAAGTTTGTAAAAGGCTGTGTATTAAGCTAAATGCATAAAAGATCTTTATGATCTTTAGAGTGAAGCCCTTAAAAAGCAACATTTTTTACATTTTAAAGTTCTGTGACTACATACCATAAACATACTTTATTCTTAAAATTGATGCAATGACACACATCCATGTTGTATAAACCTGGTGCTCTATTGTAACACTCACCTTGAGATATTCTCCCATCCAGACGGAGAAAGGTTCCGAAGAACATCCCTTTGTCTTAAACTGTCTCCTGAGGAATCCCCAGGATACTGTCCCTGATGGAGACCAGCAGGCTGCTCTGTGGATTCAGCAACCTAAGAAAGTATAAGATGAACATTAGAACAAAGGATCTGATGCAACTGTCTGCAACAAAACTAAAAGGATTCTTTTGCTGTGAATGGCTTATGTCCCTCATCCTGACCCTCTGAATGACAAAATTAAATAAATGCAACGTTATGTAAAAAATACTCTGAAATTTATTCAATCCAATTTCAATATATAGATATTTTTAAAATTCTCTATTTTTTCCTAGAATAACGATGCTGTAATTTTATCAAAATCTTCCAATGAAGTTAAAGTATCCTGATAATGTTCTATAGATTTTATGGTGCTAAATTTACTAAATCAAGAAACTAAATCTGACCAATAAGATTTAGAAATACAACCCAACCAGCAACCTAAAGGAAAGAAATTTCCTATTCTATGTTCAGATGTTTCATGAAAGAGTCATGATCCTAATTTAGAGTGCATCATTACATTAGAATATTATTATTGTATATTTAAGTCAACACTGTGAAATGAAAAATAAACTACTTTGGCTCTCAAACATAAGTAAGTCTTTAGAGATCACTTGATAGAGACTGTGATCTTTTCCTATCCAATTAAATAAGTCACAATGAAAATTTCCAAAGAAAATATATTCACTTCTTTTATTGTTTATAAAAATTAGTGACTCCTTAGAAGCAGCTTATTATGCGCTAAATTTAGTAAAAGCCCATTTTAAAGTGCCTTGCTGGTTCAGTGATCTGGATACACAGCTATTGTAGGTCAAATCATGTCCCAGAAGATTGTGTAATGTAGAACACTACTTTCCCACAACACTGGCATAGTCTACTACTGTGAGAGTAGACATGCACTTGTATTGGTAAGTTTCTAATTCCTGATTTTTGCTGGGGAAGAAACAAAATATTACTTGATAATAAAAAGGCACTAAAATCTCTTAAGAGTTTTTTCCAACTCCCCTTATTTCTACCATGAGAGTCTGAATGACACAGATTGTTATAATCTGGAAAAGCAGACATACCTTTGCGCTGGTGTCTGATGTTTTTGAAGGACCCTTCACATTGCACACCAGATGCAAAACATGCCGTTTTTCCTGCTAACAAGAATAAGGAGGTACTTTAGGACCTGAATTTAACCTGGTAAGTGCTTTTAAAACATTCAAAAGTTAACGTGTAAATGATGTACCTTTGGAAGCAAGTCCTTGAGATACTGGTGATCCAACAACAGCTTCCCAGAATAAATTAACCTCTGGTCCTCTGGACGCTACTCATGGAAAGAAAGAGTACCACAGGTCAGCATTTAGCTCCCACAAGTTCCCAAATACAGAAGAAACTTTGATAGAAATAACTTGAATATGGGTGTTTTTCCCTAGAATCACAGGAAAGCATTTTTTTTTTTCAAAGGTTTCATATACAAAACTCCTCTATAGAAAGTACTGAACTTTGAATTTCTCTTTAACATGCAAATAAATTTAGGATGGCAAATTATCTCCAGTCCACAAAATCTATGATGACCTACTTGACTTTTAAACTCCCAAGGAAATTCCTTTCTGCCACTAAAAACACAAATTGTATTTGGGGATCCCACAGCAACTAACTTCAAAACCTGGTTTGATCTCAGAGAAAACTCAAAGTACTCCCAACCAAGGTCAGCCTTTACCAAAATCACCTAGTATTGTCCTAAGAGAAATTTTTTTTTTAATTTTAAGATTTTATCTATTTATTTGAGACAGTGTGTGTATATATGTAAGCAGGGGGAGGGGGAGGGGGAAAAGCAGACTCCCCACTGAGCAGCTCTATCCCAAGGCCCTGAAATCATGATCTCAGCCCAAAGCAGACACTTAACCAACTGAGCCACCCAGGACCCCAACATAAAGCAATTCTAAACTAAGCTCTCAAAGAGACTTTTCCTAACATACAAATCCAAGTATAGAGGAAATGGTGCGTAGGTAGTATTTCAGAGAACTCTATGAGGCTTACTACCCCTATTGAAGGGAGGAAAAGTCTGAAACTGACTTGTCCAAGTTCACCCGTCACTGAAGAGTCAGGATTCCAACCGTCATCTCCATTCCAGTGATTTCAAAACCACAGGGACTCTACACATTTTCATATAAATCTCACTTTTAAAATCAACTAGATTTTAAATTCCTTTAAAAACCATACTTAAAAATAACGGCCTCAAATGATACATACCAAAGCCAGTACTCTATAGAGATCACCAACCCAAGGACAGAACAATTATGCAAAATCTGGAATAAAGTTGCTCCTGCCAAGTAGCTGGAGATTATAAAGCAAACTGTTTAAATCAATCAAAACGATAATTGCATCTATTTATCTGCATAAATCAGGATTTTTTTTTACACCACGCACCTTGAACTACAGAACCAAATTGGATACTATTTTTCACCATTGTTCTGATTGACTTTACAGGTAATGCTATGCACATAATCTTGTTAAATGCTAGAGGTGGGGTCCTGCATTACATAAAGAGTTCCACACTAGTAAAGGTTTTGAAAACCACAGATGCCTGTTTTTCCCTTTAAAAGGCCTGACCTGGGATCCCTGGGTGGCGCAGCGGTTTGGCGCCTGCCTTTGGCCCAGGGCGCGATCCTGGAGACCCGGGATCGAATCCCATATCGGGCTCCCAGTGCATGGAGCCTGCTTCTCCCTCTGCCTGTGTCTCTGCCTCTCTCTCTCTGTGTGTGACCATCATAAATAAAGAAAAAATTAAAAAAAATAAATAAATAAAAAATAAAAAAATAAAAGGCCTGACCTGACGTTCCATCAAATCAGAAGGCTGATTTGAAAAAAGAAATTAAATATGCTAAACTATTATAAAAGTAAGAAACCAAATGACGAGTGCCCCTCCAGTCATAATTTTTATGCACAAATTTACACACCTGAGAGGTCTTTTATTTACAATTTTTGGGTCTTCAGACTTAATAGGAGTGACGGTTGTCACCCAAGGAAGCCCTTAAGGGAAGCTCTCCTCCAAAACACTTTTACCAAATGATGCAACTAGGGACCACACCTATCTGTGGACCTAACAGCTATTCTCACAGCACCTGGGCCACCGAGTTTCTTGGAAACAGTTGTGGTGAAACTACAAATAGTCCCAAGGGGAATGCTGAAGGAATGACAGCTTTTTAGGTAAACTAGCAAAATTCAAAGAATAACTCGGAAGGAAAGCTCACTTCTACAATTCCATATTCAACAATTAAGGGATAAAAAGCCTGACAACTCCCCCCTCCCCCCCCCCCCCCCCCCCAGCTACCACACGCTGCAAATTTTCAGGTAAGAGGCAACAATTTCAGTCTTTGTCGCCCAGATGCCTTCTCCTGTTTAAGGCAGAATCGCACTTGTGGGCAGCGGAGCACACGGCTGACACTTACATAATATCAGGGTACAAAGTAAATACAGGAAGGTCCGGCTCGCAGCCTCCGTCACGTGGTGGGGAGGGAAGGGAGGGCGGTGCTAAGGGGGATGTTGACAGATGTGTCAACCAAAACAAAGCGAGGAAGTCTGTAATTGAGGAGCCAAAGCCTTAACGCCCAGACCCTGCCTGCTTCCTTCTAAACCCTCTAAGCAGAGAGTGCGCGGGGCTCCTCCCCGGGACCAGGCACAGGCCGCGGAGTCCGGCGCGCCGGGCAGGGAGGGGCCGCGGCGGAAGGCGGCGGGCGAGGGGAAGAGCCACGTCTCGCTGCCGGCTGCGGCGCCCCGAGGACACACGCACTCCTTGGGCGCTCCCCCGTGTCCCCAGCCACGGGCCGGGGCTGGCCCCGCTGGCCCCCGCCCTCCTGCCCCGCACCGAGACGCTGCTTCGGAAGATCCCCTTCGCAGCATTCCTGCGTCCCCGCTTCTATCCAGTTCCCAGTGCGCAACGCCTGTCGCCCTGCTCTTTCGGGGAAACGGAGTTTGGAAGGGTGCGAGGACTCACCCAAGGTCAAGCCGCGGGCTCGGCGGCGGGGCCAAGGCCGGAAGCCAGACCCAGGGGACGGGGCAGTGGTCTGGGAGGCGGGGCGGGAGGGCGACGGCCGTAGGGGCTGGGGGACACGGGACGAGGGACGGGGAAGGCAGCCCGTCTGCAGGGCGGAGCGATGGCGGCGGGGCAGGGCGAGACCCCCGCGGGGAGGCGACCTGCGGGGGACCGGCCGTCGGGCTGGGGGCGATGCGCGAGCCGCAGGGATGGCGGCCGCGCCGGGGGACGCCGGCAAGGGGAGTCGGGGCCCCTCTCACCGGGCGCTCGGGGTAGACGCGGCTCAGGTGGGCCTTGAGGCGGCCCACGCTCCAGCTGCGGTCGCCGCTCAGCTCCAGGTCGCGGTGGCGCTGGTTGGGGCTCTTCACCAGGAGCGTGACGGGCTCAGGCTCGGGTTCGGGCTCGACCTCCATGTCGGCTGCGCTGTGGGCTCGGCGGCGCTCCGAGAAGCCAGGCAGGCGGCGTCGGGGCCGCCCACAACCTCCGCAACGACCGCTCGCGTCTCTGGGGCGCGCGCCCCCGCCTCAGGCGCCTTTTATAGGCACCTCGCGCTAGGGCTCTGCGGCGAGGACACTCTGTGGCCGCCGCCCATTGGCTGGGGCGGGGGTCACGGCCCTAACGTGGCCCAATCGGCGCCCGGTTCGTGGGCGGAAGGGCGGGCCGAGCACGTGGTCGGGGGCTGATGCAACCCGTCGCCCTTGCGTCACTCGGAGTCCCGGCTGCGGCCCCGGAACCCGGGTTCGGCGGCCATGTTTGGGTGCGCTGAGCCCCGGCGGGGCGCTGAGGCCCGGACGGACCGGGGTGCGGCCTTGCTCCAGGCGCCTGTGGGGGCACGGGCAGGCAGACCCCCCGCTTGCAGGCTTCTGCAAATTGTGTCCTCACAAAGCAGCTCTCCCCGCCCTTTCTGACCCCGGGTGCCGAGGCTCTCTGCCCCTTTCCCTTCCCGGCGGTGCGGGCGGCCCGGACGCCAGGCCCCGCGGCCTGCCCTACGGCGGAGGCTTCCCCACGCCTTCCGCGGCCTCCGCCCGGAGCACGGCGGGCTGGGCCCCGTGTGCGAGTCCCGGGGCCTCGGCAGGGGAGGACGCAGGCTGGACTCCCCCTGCGGCCTGGACGTGACCGCGGCCCCCGCGGGCGCGCGCATCCCCTTTACGGCGCCAGCCCGCGCGGCCTTCCACTGCGGCGGAGCCCCCGAGGCGAGGCTTCTCCGTGTTCTACGAGGTGGAGGTGCCGGTGCCGGTGCCGCTGAGGTAGGCCAACCTCCCGCCCTCGCCTCTGTAGGAAGAAAGGTCTTGAAAAACAGCACCGACGTGGTGCGGGCCCCATCCCGATGCAGGCGTCTTGGGACGTCTGTCCCTGCGGGTGCCGGGAGCGCGGCAAGGGCAGGCGGCTGACGCGAGGGGCCTGGTCGGGCCGGAGGCTGCAGGCCGCGGACCGCAGGCCCGAGGGACAGAACGCGCTGTGCCCTGGGCCAGGAGGCCGGAGCCACACATGGAGGTGCTGGGCCGGGGTTGCTCCTTCTGAGGAGGGCTGCGAGAGGGAATCTGTTCAGTGCGTTTTCCTGCTTCTGGTAGTTTGTGGCAATGTCTGCAGTTCTGGGTGTGGGGCTACAGCGTCCCAGCGCGGCCTGCGCCGTCAGGGTGCGTTCTCCCTGTGTGCGTGCTTTTCCGCATCATTTTCCCTCCATGCAGGTCTGTTTCTGCGTCTCAACACCCCCCCCCCTTTATTATTTATTTACTTATTTATTTTTGTTTGTTTAAGAGAGAGTGTGAGCACAAGGGGGGTCAGGGGGCGATGCGGAGAGAGACTCTCAAGCAGACTCCATTCACTCAGCGCAGAGCCAGACCTGAGGCTCCATCCCACAACCCTGAAATGAGGACCTGAGCCAAAATCAAAAGTTGGACCTCCAACAGGCACCCCCACACCACCCTTTCTATAAGGATGCCAGTCATACTGGTTTAGTCCACCCAAATGATTTCACTTTAGCTTGATCTTGTGCAAAGACCACATTTCCACATTCATAGGTACTGGGGGTCAGGACTTCAACATCCTTTTACACGATTCGATCCGTAACAGTTAGCCTTAATGTAACACAGAACTAGGGTGGCTTCTTTTTCAGCAGTCTTTATGTTAAGAAGAGGAAGTGGAGGGCTTTACAATTTATTTTTTTAGATTTATTTATTTATTTATTTATTCACATAGACACAGAGAAAGAGAGAGGCAGAGACACAGGCAGAGGGAGAAGCAGGCTCCATGCAGGGAGCCCGATGTGGGACTCGATCCTGGGTCTCCAGGATCCTACCCTGGGCCAAAGGTGGCACCCGGCCTGTCCAAGTGGAGGGCTTTAGAGATAAAGTGTGCCCATGCTCAGCTTTCTGTGATTGGTTTTCATCTGCTGAGGAGGGCTGTGTCGCTTCTCATCACAGGTGTGGGACCTGTGCAAAAACACGGGACTCCACTCGTGCTTTAATGCTCTGCTGTTACCATCTGATATTCTTATACATTTTGAACAAGAAGTTTTGCATTTTCATTTTTCTCTATGTCCTCACAAATTGTGTAGCTGGTCCTGCTTTTCATATATAAGATGGGAGGAAATGACTGATTATGATCTGGTAGTCTTGGAACTAGCTAGAAGCTGACCAGTGGGGCCAGGCCATATAAAAAATAGCAGAAGCTTTAAAAGAGGCAGCCAGACAGGAGATAATGACGTTACTGGGAAATTAAATATGGCACATGGCATGGTTTCCTCTAGCCTGCAGTGACAAGCATCAGATGCACGTCCACTTCCACTCAGTAAAAAAGTAAAGTGGTGTGTTCTTTTCCTTAGGAAAAAGGTAATCTAATTTCTAATTTTTAAAAAAGATATCTCCCAAGAAGAGAGCTCCTTTGTAAGGACTTTGGTGATTCTGCCCATAGCATATTTAGAAAAACATTATATTCAAGTCCACAAACATGTCAGGAATAGAAAGATGAACATGGAGTGACCCTATTCTCAGTAACCTTACAAATATAAGGGGTGGGTGATAAGACAGTACCAGAATACATGAATAAAGGACATTTCTGAAGGATGCATGAGTACACTGAGGGATTCCATAGCAGCAGGAAGAGAAGAAGGGGAGTCAAAGATAACTTGGAAAAGGTGAAATCTGAGCCGAACTTCGAACTTCCAAGGATGTGTAGGATTTGAATTACAATAATAATGTCAGCAATTACTGATTAAGCCCAATAGGATGACTGTATACAGAATTTGTATGGGCAAGTATAACTCAGTGGTTAAATGTATGGTCTCAGAGCCAGACTGCCTGTTTTCAAGCCTAGCTTTTGCCACTTATAAGCTATGTGACCTTTGGCAAGTTACTTAACTTCTCTGTACCTAATTTTCCTCTTCTGCAAAATTAGAAGAATAATAGTATCTATCTCATAGGGTTGTTGTGAGGCTTACATGATAGAACATTGCTGAAGGTCTTGGGACAGATCCAGATAGTAAATGTTCAATAAATGTTAGCCATTAGTATTTAGTAAACTGAAACCAGTCCAGGCCAGTGGCCCCTGAACCTGGCTGTAAAATGAAATCACCCAAGGCACTCCATTTTTAAAGATCCTTGGGCTCCTGGGTCGGTTAAGAGTCTGACTCTGGATTTTGGCTCAGGTCAGGATCTTAGGGTTGTGAGATTGAGCCCTGCATCGGGTTCGGTGCTGGGCATGGAGCCTGGGCTTAAGATTCTATCTCTCTCTCTCTACTCCTCACTCTACCCCCCCCCCCCAAAAAAAAGTGAAGATCCCTATAACCCTGAGTATTGGCAAAGATATGGGGCAACTGGAACTCTCATGTGTGGCTGATGGGAGTGTAAAAATGGTACAATCCTTTTGGAAATCGGTCTGGCAGTTTCTCATAAAGTGAAACACCTACCTACAACCTAGCCATTAGCATCACCAGTATTTACCCAAAGGAAATGAAAGATTTGCACAAGAATGTTCATGGCAGCTTTATTCATAATAGCTCTCAACACTGGGAACAGTCCAGGCGTCCATCACCAGGAGACTGGATGAGCAAACTATAGAACATCCATATAATGGAATACTACTCAGTAAAAACAAAAATGAAAAAAGAACCAACTACTGATACATGCAGCAGCATGAATGAATCTCAAAACCATGCTGAGTGAAAGAAACAGAGTACTGTATTTTAAGATTCCATTCACATGAAACTCTAGGATAAGCAAAGTTAATCTATGGTGAGAGAAAAGAGCTTCATGGTAGCCGGGGGATGGGGGCAGAATCAGCAGGAATTGACTTGATTTGGAAGGGGCACAGCAGTGGTGTGCTAAAGTCAGCTGGTACTGACTGGCTCACAAGGACCAACTGGGAGCCTCTTCAGTAACCACTCTTTCAGTGACATCATATCGATGGCTTGAAACTGGCCATGCCGGGAATACTTCCACCACAGAGACCAGTAAATGCTCCAAAGCAGAGCTTTGTTTATCCCAGAGCATCAGTTGTTAAACTTTTACCAACACACCACTGGGCATGAAGAAATCTTCTGGGGTATTGAAATGTTCTAGCTTGGTAGGGTGTGGGTTATGCAGGTATAGACATTTGTCAAAACAGATCAAGCTGTTCACTTAGGATTTATGCCTTTCCCTGTGTGCACGTTATGCCTCCACTGAACACGTAAATGAGCAAACAAAAAACCCAGGATGGGTGTCTGGGTCCCATTTTAGGCCTGTCAAATGGGGCCTGATGCATCCAAGTTGGTACTCGTTCAAAGGCCAGGTTTGGAAACCAGTAGTCAAGTTTGACAGTAAGTACAGGGCTTATTTAAAAAAAAAAAAAAAAAAAAAGTGATGAGGGGCACTTGGGTGGCTCAGTCTGTTGAGTACCTGCTTTTGGCTCAGTTCATGATCTTGGGGTCTTGGGATCAAGCCCCGAATTGAGCTCCCAGCTTAGCAGGGTGTCTGCTTCTCCCCTTCCCTTTCCCTCTGCTCTCCTCCCCTGCTCATGCACTCGCTCGCTCTCTCTCTCTCCTCTCTCTCTCTCAAATAAATAACATATTTTAAAAAATAAAATAAGGGGTGCTTGGGTGGTTCATTTGGTGAAGTGTCTTTCTTTGGCTTGGGTCATGATCCCAGGATCCTAGGACTGAGCTCCACATTGGGCTCTGGCTCAGTGGAGAGCCTGCTTCTCTCTCTTCTTCTGCCTGCCACTCCCCCTGCTTGTATTATTTCTGTCAAATAAATAAATAAAATATTTAAAACTAAAAATTGTAATGATAAACCTCAGCAAGAGGTTAAGACTGGAAAGAATTCTTAGGACCACCTCAGGAAAGACTTTATATAGTCACACTTGAGAGTTGGAGTCTTTTTTTGTGGGCAGTGGGAGGTTTTTGAGCAGTAGTAGAAATATGATCACAATCAGTGTGGATCCATATCATCATGGAGGCTGCATTTGATGGGGAGAGACTTGGGGCCAGAAGACCAACTGGTTTATTCAAGGAGAAATTCAGATTGGCACTAGGATAGACCAAAAAGGGAAAGATGGGAAAAATGGAAAATAAGACATTGCAGAAATAAAGCAGGGGGGAATGAAGGTTGGTTCATGAGTGGAGCTGATGGTGAACACTGTGGCGTACTTACAACATGCCACACACACAGCTTCGAGAACCTTGTGTGATGTATTCACTTACTCCTCACAGCGACCTTATGACGTAGGATGCTATCATTATTTCCATCTTACAGCTGAGGAAACTGAGGCATGGAAAGTTTAAGGAATTTGCTCAAGGTCACAGAGTTGATAACTCTTTGAAATTCTTAGCTTTTAATGAACTGTACTGAGGTATAATTTACATACAGTAAAATACACGGATGTCAAGTGCACCATTCAAAGAGTTTTGGCAAGTGTATTTGCCTGTGTAACCCACACCCTAGCAAGATGTAGAACATTCCCATCACTCCAGAAAGTTCCCTAGTGCCCTTTCCCAGTCAACCGCTCCCCCGTCCCCCACAATCCTGGTCCCTGGCATCACTGATCGGCTTTCTGCCACTCCAGGTTTGTTGCACCTGTTCCAAAGTCCATACAAACGGAATCATAGGGATCCCTGGGTGGCGCAGCGGTTTGGCGCCTGCCTTTGGCCCAGGGCACGATCCTGGAGACTCAGGATCGAATCCCACGTCGGGCTCCCTGCGTGGAGCCTGCTTCTCCCTCTGCCTGTGTCTCTGCCTCTCTCTCCCTCTCTCTGTGTGACTATCATAAATAAATAAAAATTTATTAAAAAAAAACGGAATCATACAATACAGATTTTGTGCCTTTCAAAGATAGAAACTCAAACCATTCAGAAAAAGAAATACAATGAGCTAAAGGGAAATCCATATTCTTTAATGAGATTTCTGGAAGTGTGAAAATGAAAGGACTATGGAGGTTTTTAAACTTGATTGTAGTAGCACTTCTGTGGTGCTATGTCTCTGCTGTGACCTAATTCATCTTTAAATTCTGAGAAGGGGAAATGGAAGAAGGAGCCAAGATCTGATTTACTTTACAGTCGGGCTGTGAAGGTCTGGAAGGGTCCTTTGCATATCTTGAACAGGCAAAAGGTCACTGATAGAGCACATGCTTTGCTTTAAACAAGCTGCTGGTTAGGCCCTATTGTACCTCGATACTTTGTTCTTGAATCTCTTATTTTATTGGGTTTTCAGAGCTCCCCTCCCCCAAGCTCCAGCCAGAAATCTTGCCTTTAATGATTATTTCTGAAGTCCCAATTTGGCCACACACACTCCACCTTCTGCCTTTGCCCAGGAAATGGACATACTGTTTTATACTCATGAAATCCATCCCACAGCACCTCTGGTGCCCATGCTGAGCCAAGAGAGAAGCAACTGTCTTTCTTCACCAGAAACAGCCCCCAAGGCAAATCCTCCCCTATGATGTGGCCAGTGATAGGGAAGAGTCTTTGCTTGATCAAGAAAAGAGGTATCTCAGACTGTGGTTCTCAGCCTTTGAGGAGTGTGACACCCACTTCCTGTTATTCCCCAACCATGTGTCTGATCTCTTAAAAGTGCTCATTCCATAACTTTTTTATTCAAAGAAAATTGAAACAGAGCTGGTTTTTGAAAACCCCAAGTGTCTCTTGAATAACAGACACCAAGGGGTATGGCCAGCCAAGATTGACAATTGGAGCCAACAATGGGCCTGATAGTTAATTGCATGATGGGTGCACTTCTAAACTTGGCCCTTACAAGGTTAAAAATGTACCCAAGCTTTATTTACTGGATAACTTAAACATACAGTTACTATATGCCCCAGCAATGCCACTCTTTTTTTTTTTTAAGATTTTTTTTTTTTTTTTTTTTTTTTATTCATGAGAGACACAGAGCAAGAGAGAGAGAGGCAGAGACACAGGCAGAGGGAGAAGCAGGCCCCATGCAGGGAGCCCGATGTGGGACTCGATCCCGGATCTCCAGGATCACACCCCAGGCTGCAGGCGGCACTAAACTGCTGCGCCACCAGGGCTGCCCAGCAATGCCACTCTTAAGTATATATCCAAAGCAATTGAAAATAGGAGTTTAAACAAAAACTTGTCCATGAATATTCATAGCAGCACTATTCACAATAGCCAAAAGGTAGAAAAAACTCAAATGTCCATCAACTGATGAGTGGATAAACAAAATGGAATATTATTCTGCTATAAAAAGGCATGAAGTACAATGCCTGGTGCCACATGGATGAGCCTCGAAAACATTATGCTTAGTGAAAGAAGCCAGACACAAAGACCACATATTACATGATTCTATTTATATGGAATATCCAGAATAGTCAAATTCATAGAGTCAGAAAGCAGATTAGTGATTGCCAGGGGTCAGTGGGGAGGGATTGCTTAAGGGGCTCAGATTTCCTTTTCAAGATGGCGAAAATGTTTTGGAGCTAGATGGTAGTGATGACCACACAACAATGTGAAGGTACTAGATGTCGCTGAAAGATACACTTTAACGCCAAGCCCTGCGCTGGGTGCTGGGGTGCAAAGATGAGTCAGACGTGGTGGCCATCATGGCTGACGTGCACTCATTCAGCTCTCTCGGTGGTTAGAATATTGAAACATCCCACACCAGTTGGTAAACAGCCACCATCCTGAGTACCCTCCAGCTGCCCTGGCCCCTCCCCTGAGACTTCTAGATCTCACTACCATCTGATAACCCAAATGTTCACCCCAGTTACTACCTTCGTAGATGTCATAGTCAAATGGTGGACACTCTAGATTTTGCTCGAGAATGATTACCTCCTGCAGAATCTCAGACCTTGAAGTGCACACATACTGACCACAAACTACCCCGTTTTCTTCTCTGTCTCCCTCTCTCCCACTCCCACTGATCACCGTTTCTGTCCTCACACTACCAGCCCTGCAAAATCTCCTCAACTCTTGCTGTTCACTTCTGGCCTCTCTAACCACCTTGGAGCTCATGGTCAGCCATCTCCGTGTATTTTTATCATTCTCCTTGCCTCCCTCTTGACTTGGCCTTCCATTCTTTTTGTTGGCCAGCCCCATCGCTGGGGAATGTCTCACCTGTCTTCTGCATGTTTGTTTTCTGCCCTGGTGTTCAGGAGTCCTGCTGGGGAAAGTCACAAGGGCAGGCGTCCTAAGAGTTTTGCACCCTCAGGCTGGCAGATGTCAGCTCTGCCTTTCCTGCTGACAGGCAAAGTATCTCTCATATTTTGTTGATTCCCCGTTACTACCTCTTCGTCAATTAATTTCTTTCTTGCATCCTAAATCTTTCTGGTCTGACCTATAAATACTCCCAGTCTCTGTTACTCACCCTTACCTTTAATAGAGATATTTATTGCTCAATGAATATTCAAATGTTCCCCTCAGTTTCCCAGCACTCTTGCAGTTAGGTGGAACCATGAGATTGATTTGGCTAGTGGACTTCTAGTGGATGTGACATGTCACTTTTGGGCTGAAGCATTTGGAAGCCAGCACATGACATTCCAGCTCTCTTTTCTTTTCCTCAATTGAGTTGGAAGCTACTGGCTGAGGTGGTGTCCTCACTAGATGGGAGTAGTTTTGATCACGGGGTGTTGACATGGAGAAGAGAGGCACGGAAGAGTTGCCCAACCAGCCCAGAGATATTTGTAAAAGAGAAATCAAATTTTGCCACATGAATCACTAATATTTAGGGGGCAATTTGTTACTGCAGCATAGCCTAGCTTTGTACTGCCTGATACACACTCAAGATAATTATAATCAGAACACATAGAATCTGCTTCTCCCTCAAGTTTCCAACTCATTTTTCCCCCACTTTATTTTCCAAATGTTTCTCTCCATTGCTGGGTTTCTTGTATGTAAGTTCTGTATGCACATATGCTGCTTTCAAAATCTCCACAAATTATTCCTCAATCTCTGGTCCCTGGTTCAACACTATTCCAAAGTATTCTCTGCAAAGCTCCTAATGATGTCAATACCCCAAAATTCAACAGCATTCTTAGCAGCTTCAGCTCCTCTGCAGACGGCTGCTCTGAGAGTCCACTCTGCTTCTTCGTCCCTTTCTCTGGTGTCTTCTGAGAGCTTGATTACCCAGGTTCTCCTCCCCCACCCCATCAATGCTGGTTTTTAGGCTGCTTTGCTGGCGGCCCCTCCTTCCTGCCCCCTAAATATAGCCCATCTCAAGGTCTAGCCTGAAACCCTCTCCACTCACTGTACTTTCTCTCTTGATGAGCTCACTCAAACTTTGGCTTCAATGTTTCTGTTCATGAGTGTGACTCCCAAATCTATGTAAGGTCTCTGTTCTTAGAGAGCACCCAGCTCACAGTAGACACCTTTAGCTCTCTGAGCTCCAGGACCACAATTCTGCCCACTGGGATGACTTCGCACTTCCAAGTATCCTAAACCAGACCCACTTACTCTCTCTCCCTCCAGCAGGAAGCCTGTTACCTTGCCCTCCACATTACATGGTTTCTCCATCTTACAGCTGCCCAGGTTCATCTTTTTTGGGGCCCTATTTCCACCCACATATACATCTAGGAAATTCCTAGTTCTGGAATGTACAATTTCTTCACCCTCTCCTCCACCTCCTCCCTCTTTTCCATGCCCTCTGCTACTCTTAAGAGTGTTGGGCCTCACTAATTTAACTTTGTAGTCTACACAACTTCCTCCCTGGGTTGTGTAGACTTTTCTATTCCAGCCTCCTCCATCTCTTGTCCAGTCAAGCTTCCTAAAGCTCAGATCTGCCCCTTCACCTTCAGTGGCTCCCCAGTGCTTCTGAGTCAGTTATGAGCTCCCCAGCCTCAAAGTGGGGGCTTTCCACATTATGGCTTTCCTGATCTTAAGCTGGATCAGCCCTCATACTCCAGGAAAACTGGCTTATTTCTTGTTCTCCAAACAAGGGCTTTCCTTATTCAGATCCTTGCTCAAACTACTCCTGCCACCTGTCTGTAGAATCCTACCAATCATTCACACCTATTCAAAATACCATTTTCTCTGAGACTAGCCCAATTCCCTTGATCTTATGTGTTTGCTCCCTCTTTCACATCTTTAGAGCATTTTATTTGTAACTCTCTCATAAGCTGGGACAAAACCACATGTTCTCTCTTGACACCATCCTTCATCTGTATGACATTCTGCTATCTGTCCTTTAAGCCAGGTGGCTTGTCTCAAGACTCTACTCACATGATATTTTTAGAAACTGAATATATTTTAGCTCCATTTCAGGAAGTAGGGCTTATATGATGCTTGTTCTTTCAATCATAAGATTAACCTTCACTTCAAGGGGAGAATTACCAATGAAGCAGCGCCTGGGCTTTCCCACATCCCGCTTCTATGAACATTTCTGAATTTAGCAGCTTTTTTGGTGACTTCCTGTGCTAACCGTAGCTACAAGCCAAACCTGACTGCTTTGCATGTGATAGGGGGCCTCCCAGTCAGGTGGTTCTTCTGGAACATTCCAGCTAGTCTCAGCCCTGTAAAAGTCACCTCTCCCTCACCACACAAGAGAGGCCAGGCAGATGCATAAAAGAGAAATGTGGACTCTCCATGTGATAATGAGGCCCACTGTTTTCTGCCTGGGAGATAGAACTAAGCAAGCCTATTGGGTGAAAAATAGGCCATTACTGTGATTACTTCAAAGCCACAAGTCTGAGCAGGAATTGAAGGAAGATGTGAAATCTGGAGGCTGAAATGCTGAGGAGAAAATTGAGAGCTGACTAGACAGTGGCTCCCAGGGGACATAGGTGAGGTCCCCCTGCTGGGATGGCCAGTGTGGCTGTTGGCTGCTGCTGGGCCCTGTTCCATGCACCATGCAAGGGAAGACTATATGGGAAATACTTCGCACTGCTGAAACTCATGAAGGTGGAGGATTTTTAGCACCCAAAGGGAAAGAGAGAGAGAGATACACTGGGGATTGAAATCTGTTACCTTTTTGGTGCCCTATAGGATCAACAATGACTAGGAGAGCCTTCAAGAGCCCCCAGCAGGGCAGTAGGAAGTAGCAGCCAAGCGTGGGGCATGACTGCAGAATGTGTTCTCCATCCTACCCCCAGCACCCACCACTTTGATCAACCATGTGTGGGCCAAACCACAGTCATCAGCAGACCAGCTGACTGTTGACACCTGTTCTGGCCTAGCTCTCTCATTTCACAGACAGAGGCCCAGAGGGGTGAAGAGGTAGCTGAGGCTGCACAGCCAATTTTGAGGGGAGACAGAGATTCAGAGATTCACCTTGTCTCTTGGTGGCGAGGCTGTGACTCTCCACTTAACCCCTCCACCTCTCAGTTTGAGACAAACTTGAGAATACTCAGAGACTTTTATCAAAACAGAAGAAAATGAGTTCCCTGTGAGTCTGCAACACATGAAAGAGAAGCAAAGGGAATATAAGTGGCTCCTATGAATGTTCATGTGGAAATCTGGCAATATGACCTAAAGAACCAGTGAAAGCTCAGGGAAAAGTTCCAGCCAGGGTTGAGAAAACAGCACAGTTAATTTTTTCAAAACACTCAGCAGAGTTGAGAAACAGTATGTTCCAAAACAAATAAATTCTGTTGACTGAGTGAACATATTTTTTATTCATTGTTTTTGACCTTACTGTTAACTCAAGCCCCCCCCCCCCCTTTTTTTTAAACAAAGCTATTATCATTGTTCAAAATGTAGTTTCCAAGAGAGCAAAAATTGGTGGGTTTTTTTGTTTGTTTGCTTTTAATGCCCTAAGCTGGAGCATTCTCTGACCTTGGATCAGGGTCTCATCAATCTATTTATAAACTATTTGTCAGGAAGCAGTTTTCGATGTGGCTCTAGAAAGGCAAGCCTTCCCTGAGTGAGGCTTCACCTATCTGGGGTTGGGGGTTGGTCCCAGGTCTATAGAATGGCTCAGAGGCAGGACACTTCTCTGGTCTCTCAAGAACAGAGGAGCCATCCCTAGTGAGCTCAGCCAGGCACTTGGTCACTCTCAACACGTTCTGATACGTGAAACAAACTATAACAAGCCTGGGGGCCCAGAGCCTTCGGTCTCTGCAGCGAGAGCGCTTGCAAGACACTAAAGTCCTTTGCGTCTGGACACTAGAAAAGAGATTTCTGCCTTTGTGACTAAGTGGGCACTGCAGTGGGCTTGGAGGGGGCCTACCAGACCCAAAGATGCCTCCTTCCTTCATCCACCCTGAAGAAAGCGGCTATTGCAAGAAGGCCCGGCCACTGGTATCCCTCTAGGAATCCACTTGTCTACTGCTGGGGTGCATCTAGAGCTGCAATGCCTTTTCAGTGAGCCTTGCCCACATCTCCTAATATACATTCTGCTCTTGTGTCCCAGCTTGGTTGGTGCAAAAACTCTGAGAGTATCCAAACATCCTTCTTCCCCAGGTTCCCTGCAATCCCCATCCTACACTCACCCCCACTGCAGCCTCCTCTGCTTCCATCTTTTGCTGGTAGTTCCTCCTCCCCTGTTCTTTTCTCCAGCCTGGGGTGGGCTGTGGGCATTTCTTATCCTTTGCCAATCTGGTCACCTTTATGCCCCTTCTCAGCTTCTCCATTCCTGACCCACCAGACCTGCATCCCTAACCATACCTCTATCCTCTGTCTCCACTCAAACTTGAAAGTGAACATCCTTCCATGAGACACCCTTAATCTTGCCCCTCCTTTGAAGCGCTTTTTAAAAAGATATTATTTATTTATTCATGAGACACACACACACACACACAGACAGAGACAGAGAGAGAGAGGCAGAGACATAGGCAGAGGGAAAAGCAGATTCCATGCAGGGAGCCCGATGTAGGACTAGATCCTGGGATCACGTCCTGAGCCAAAGGCAGATGCTCAACTGCTGAGCCACCCACGCATCCCTTCTTTGTAGCTCTTCCTCAGTGTGCCCACCAGCCATACCCTGTCCTCGCATATGCTATTCATCCCCTTTCCTTCTCTGGAGGACATGCTGGGGAAATGACAATGATCCCTAACATGGCCTTTCTACATATCGTGAGTCACCAGCCATTTGTGGATTGCAGCCAACATTATAAAGAAAAAAAGAGGGGCACCTAGGTGGGTCAGTGGTTGAGCATCTGCCTTTGGCTCAGGTCGTGATCCCAAGGTCCTGGGATTGAGTCCTGCATCGGGCTCCCCACAGGGAGCCTGCTTCTCCCTCTGCCTATGTCTCTGCCTCTCTCTGTGTCTCTCATGAATAAATAAATAAAAATCTTTAAAAAGAGAAAAAGAAACAGCAAATATCAGAGTGCATTGCCCACAGTAAAGTATTGTTTTGTGACACGTTTATCATTTCAGTGTATGTTTGTTTCAAGTCTCAACATAAAAGATATTTCTTACCATGGGTTGCGACCTAAATGAGTTTAAGAGTCCCTGGTCTACCAAAGAACCAACCCAAACGCTGAAGACACATTATGGAAAGTGAAGAGAGTGAGAAGTGGTTAAAGAAATTTGCATCATGGAGGCTCAAAGGGCTCTGTGATTCCTCCTTTGTAAGGGCTGCAGGGGGTCACCCATCCTCCTGACTGGCAGCCACATACACACTAAGCACTCTAACTTATATTTGCATGTAAATCAAAGACTGGGGGCACCTGAGTGACTCAGTTGGTTAAGCATCTGCCTTCTGCTCAGGTCATGATCCCAGAGTCCTGGGATCAAGCCCTGTGTTGGGCTCCCTGTTCAGTGGGGAGCTCTCTCCTTCTTCTCCCTCTGCGTCTCCCCCAGCTCATGCTCTCTCTGTCTCTCTCAAATAAACAAAATCTAAAAAAAAAAAAAAAAAAAAAAAATCAAAGACTGGAATCTTAATTCGTTGTAATCAAGATCAAAAGAAAACTTAAAAGGAAAATGGAACCACCAGAGAATTTTCCACACAATTTCATCTACTACTTCTCTAGCCCATACAAACAAAGCCCAGAGGACAGGTCCACTGGGAGTGGGGTCCAGCCAAAGTTTGGAAATCTGTCAGCTTCTTCAGTCAGATCATCAGATGCTTAAGCACAACAGGACATGTATCTTGTCCCCACGGATGGGTGGATGTCCCAGGCACCCTCAGCTTTGGGTATCCTAGCCTGGAATTACTGGCAGTAAAAGGTGAGCACGTTTTCCTGGTTTCCTCGGATCAGGATGACCGGCGGTCTGAGGTCTTGGGACAGCGTCTCCAGCCAGGCCATGTACAGCGAGCTCGGGCACTTCCCCTTCCTCCCTATAGGCAAGGTACTGCAAGGCAGGAAGAAGCAGCAGTAAGACTTATCGGGAGCCCTTCCCCGCACAGCCCAGCTTTCGGATCAGGAATGCTTGTTTACTGACTCCTTCATTGCTCCTTCTTCCTAGCTACCCACTGAATGACCTCTTGCTCTCCTTAAAAGCACGACTCCAAATGTACCTTCAGCCACAAAGCTGGTGGCCAAACAAAGCCATGGCCTGCAAGACTCACACAATCTGGTCTCCACCAACACCCACAACCTCTCCTCCTTCTACCCTTGTCCTCGCTCACAACCCTACAGCCATAATGGCTTTCTTTCCATTCCTGAAAAAAAGAATGGCAAGCTTGCTCCTGCCCCAGGGCCTCTGCGTGTGATGCTGTCCCCACCCCGAAGGCAGTGCCTCCCACTCTCCACCTGGTTGGCTCCTTCAGATCACTCAGGCCTTGGCTCACCGGTGCCTCCTTCTCCTTCTCGGGTCAACCCCCGCGGAACAGGCTGGCGCCAGGTGTGGGCGGTCGGTGGTTCTGGTTCGCGGAGGGGCCTTCGGAGCAGGCCTGCTTGTCCCCCTCTATCAGAGCACCCTGTTTCATTGCCTCACAGCCCTTCCCACTCTCCAAACTCTTCATTTGTTTGTTGTCGGTCTCCCCCTGCAGACGGTATGTCCGTATGTCTGGGCCAGGTCTGTCTCGCTCGCTACCCTTTCCCTGGGCCTAGAGCACAGTCTGACGAGTGCGTGGTCTTGCCCCCTCAGGCCACCCGCTGACGGGCCTGTGGCCGCCACGATGTGATGTGTGTCCCTGCCCAGGCTCCTGCCATGTGTGGGGGCCCTGGGAGCAGCTCCCCCAGGGGCGGGCCTGGTCCACACTGCAGTGCCCTGCAGATCACGAGGTGCCCTGGGGCTGCCGTTCGGCCACATAATCTCGGCCATTTCAGGAGGTGACTTTCTCACCATCTTGCGATTCCAAAAATGCTTCAGGACGACCGACCGCAGCCGCCCTGCTCCTGACTGCGGGACAAGGACAGGATCTCACAGGCACCGGCACCTCCCTGGGGCTGCACTTTCCAGGCTGTTCTCCTACCGGGACACCCCTGGCCACTATTTCATCTGAAGCTCAGCACAACCGTGGGGAACGGGGTGGCGCCTGCGGGACTGGCCTTCTACCCCGCCTAGGGCCCTGGGGACAAAGGACAGCGCTGGGTGACTCTGGCCGCAGGGAAGCGTGGGAGAGGCCTGCCCCTCCTCGGCCACGTGGCTCTGGCAGGTGGCTCCCTGCCTTCAGCCTGTGTCTTCTCCTGCCTGGAGTGAGGACATACACACCTCCCTCCTAGGGTGTTGGTGAGCCCTAGAGAGGACAAAGCACACACAGGGCACGGCGCAGGGCCTGGCTCCTGGGAAGCACCTCCCCTCCGTAAGCTGTTGTCGCACTGACTGCTGTTTGGCAGCAGGACACAACAAGCTGGTGAGCGGCAGAGCTGGGACTCCACCCAAGGTCCTGGGATCCTCCCTCCCCGGCCACCTCTGCTCACAGCGACCCTCACCTCTGCTGAGCAGGCCAACAGGGGTCCCTGAACTCCTGTCCCTGCCTTAAAATTCCATCCTCGAAGCCTCCCCTGGGATCACCTCTACCCTCCTGTAGAAAGGAAGGACCTAGGGGCGCCTGGGTGGCTCAGTCGGTTCAGCATCTGACTCTTGATTTTAGCCCAGGTCCTGATCTCAGGGTTCTGGGATTGAGCCCCACATCAGGCTCTGGCACAGCATGGAGTCTGCTTGTCTGTCTTCCTCTGCTCCTCCTCCCCCTACTCTCTTTCTCTCTCAAATAAATAAAATCTTTTTTTTTTTTTTTTTTTTTAAGAGCAAGATCCCCACGACGGGGAAAGGCCACAGGAACGGGGGTATTTCATTAAGCTAGTGTCACCTTAATTAGAACATGTTTGTATCTGGTGACTCTCAAGGAGAAAGGGAAGTGGAAAGATGGAAACCAAACTTTCCTGATTTCACAGTGATGCTGAGGTTTCGGTTACGTTGACAAAGCTCTCTGGGAACTCCTGCCTCATTCTCAGGCATTGAATTCAGAAATTTCAAAGGCCGAGAGGGGGCCAGTGGCTGCATTCTCAGGGGCAGGGGACACCCATCCCTCATGCTGTGGCCTTGCAGGCTTCAGCATCATGTTCCCTTCCTCAGCTGAGCCTATCCGCCTGTCCACCTGTCTGCCTGTCCACCTGTTCACCCGTCCAAGGAAGAGACTCACTTTGTACTCCGCCCCTGTGGCAGTCAATGACATTCGACTCCTGCTCCCAGGATGTGTGCCCTGGCAGCTACTAATCTTCAGAAACAAAGCCGCTCCAGAACAGAGGAACATCTTGTTCAGATTCGCAACTCTTGGCCACAAAGGCAGCCTTGGACCTAACCTGGACCCAGAGCTTCAAAAACCCAATCCCCACTTCACGGCTGTAGGATCATCCCAGGCAAGTTGCCTGACTCCTCTGAGACTCAGTTTCCCTCTTTTTAAAGTGTGTGTGTTGTGGGTGAGGTGGGGGGGGGGTGTAAAACAGAACCAACACAGAGAGTTTTGAAAATTACTAAGGCCTGATGCCTCAAGTGTGGCTCAATCAATAAAATGTAATGCTGATTATTATTATTTCATTACTAATATTTGCCTTGAAGAGGGCATCTTTATAGAAAAAGAGAGGGGTGTAGACCCAAAAGTGAGACCAGAAATAGGTTGTTCATCTAGGCAAAGGTTGTTGGCTTGGTTTATTATCTTACAAGGCTGGTCTATCAGCTGCTCGGATTAAGCTGAACTCAAACACGGGCCATTAACCAGATAAACTGCTGATGGGTAGACAACAACCAACCAAGTTCTGCCCCAAACCTGCTCTAGAAAATGGTCTGAGTACACACCTCAAAATGCCGCAAAGTGTAATTTTATCTTTCCCTTCGAGGCTGGGGAGAATTTTTTTCCTTCCTCAGAATTTCTGGGGAATGCAATTTCCTCCACCTCAGACCCTGATCTGGAAAGAACTGAAGAATTTGTTAGATCCTGGTGCCAATGAAAGTGATCCTGACAACCTTTAGAAACACTGGGTGGGCATGTCTCTGGGTTGGAGACTGGCAATGCAAAGATGCAACTGCTGTGCCCTCCTGGTGAAGGTGGCCCGACAGCCAGGGCCCCTTCGGGCAGTAGCTGTAGTTGGTGTCATGACCATGGGGTGGGATGCCGTGTGCAGGCCTCTTTCTAGAGTGACTGGACTTGGGGCGCTTGGGTGGCTCATTTGGTGAAGTGTTTGCCTTTGGCTCAGGTCATAATCTAGGGCTTGTGGGACTGAGCCCCACATCAGGCTCCCTACTGAGCAAGGAGTCTGCTTTTCCCTTTCCTTCTGATTGCACACACACTCTCTCTCTTTCATAAATAAATAAATAAATAAATAAATAAATAAATAAATAAATAATCTTAAAAAAATAGTGACGGACTCATGATTATTTGTGTTGACTACTCTCCCAAAGGCTGGTAGGTGGGGACTGGCTTTCTGTCTGAAATCTGGGGGATAGGGGAGTGGGGTGGAAGAGGTCCAGCAGAGGTCCAGCAGATGCTCACCTCTCAGGATGAAATTTCTCATCTTATGGCTTGAGAGACTGATTTACTTTAGTGGCAAATAAACTTAAAATCACAGCATGTAAGAGTGAAGGAGAATCTTGGAAATAATTGGGCTGAACTCTTCTTCATAATCAGGGAGACTGAGATGTGGAGAAATAGGATTACTTGCCCAAGGCCACACAGTGAGCAAAGACAACGTGCAAACCTGCTTCTCTGGTACTCAAGAAGAGGCTATTTGGCACATTCCAGGTACCACACTCAAGGAAAGTTCTGGAGAGTCGTCCTCCCATCTCGCACTCTGACCCAGTCCACAACCTAGGCCAGCCTTGCCCTAGGAACATTCTCTGCTCACAGAGAAATGCAGCCCTTTCTCTTACTACAGTTCCCACATCAAGGGAACATGAGGTACTTTCTCTACAAAAAAGTAATCTCCCTCCGAGCCCCAGGGAGCACTGTTCCAGCAGAGCCAGCTTCATGGGGGTGCAGGCTGTGCAGTCACATGCCCCTGCCCCTTCCCCTGGACTTAGAAGGCTCCTGGGCTGGGTTCAATCCTCTGCTGCTGCCATCTTGCCATTCTTAGTAATTTTTTAACAAGAGGCCCCACATTTTCATTGTGCACTGGGGCCATAAATGGTGAGCTTGATCCTGGTTTCAGGGTAGGAGAAAACAGGTTCTGCAGGCTTCTTGGCTGTCCTGAGGAACTCCCAGGTGGCCAGCCCTCAGGAAATGTAAGCCAGGTCAGGAACACGCCTTGCCAACCACCCCCGACCCCCTGAGCTAGGCTGCTCTGGGAGAGGGGTCTCAGAGGGCTTGGCTGACCGTGGCCTCTGAGAATAGAGCCACCCCGAGGCCCTCTCCGCCACTGCCACCTTTCGCCTCACCTTGCACCTACCCAGCTTCGGCCCGTATCCCCCTGGAGTGGCTCAGAGCTTGACACAAGGAGCAGCGGTGGCGGAGGCCGGAGGGCCTGGCAGGCATGGAGCCTGGCACCACGGGCCTCTGCCTCTGCTGCCCAGGCTTGGCGCCAACATCAATCAGGGCTGGCCCGTGGCCAAAGAGGGCTGGGTGATTCCCAAATAACCAGGAATCAATTTTCTTCTGGAACGAGTGGGGTCCTCCCTGCCAAGCTGAGTTTGGCAGGAAAAGGTGGTGAACAGAGGAAAAACGGTGGTGAGGAGGGTCGGTGAGGCCTGGGTCGTGTGAGGTCCTCGACCTCTGCCAGCTGGCACTCAGGCGAGGGGTGTGGAGCCGAGCAGGCCCGGCCACCGGCCAAGAAGCCACCTGGGCTGTCTCCTGGGGCTTTGGGCCCTTCGGCCTCACGGGGAAGGGCTTGGATTCTCGGCCGGGGAGCACTTCCCGAGCCCCTTCCCAGAGTGGACATCCTGGGCTGCTGTGATGGGCTCCCCCCGCCCTCCCAGGGGCTACTTACATGACCACCAGAGCAGCATCCCGGGAGGAATCCAGTAGAATCTCATTCAGCCTCACTTGCCGAAGGGACTGGAGAAATTGAGAAGCCATGTGGTCACTGCCCACAACGTCAGGAGGGGCCCCCGACAAGTCTGGGGGCTTCCTTTAACACTTCACACCAGATGCCTGAACTGTTCCCCTAAATGGTCACAAACTCTCCTTCCTCCGAGATGGAAGGGGACCCCCAGAGTAACTGAGTACCAAGTTCACCTCCTTGGGAGACCCTCCTTGGCTTTTCCTTATTTCCACGACTGGGGGGCATAGTTGGGAGAGAGAGCACCTGCCATGGTGTGGGGTGAGCTCACAGCCCTGATGGCTCACAGCAGAGGGAACCTGAGCAAGGCACGTGGCCTCCCTGAGCCTCACTGTTTTCACTGTAAAATGAGTACAATAACCTCCCCTCCAGGGGAATTTGGGCAGCATCGAGGGAGATAGCCCATGCAAAAGCCCATGGATGTCAAGGGCCTGGCACACGGAAGGCCCCCGATAAGGTCGACTCAGAGCAGAAGTGGGACATGCTTCCTGCCCCACCCCCACCCCCTGCAACAGGGCAGGCCACAGCCTTCTTTGGATGCTACACCTGAATCCAGTATTTTCCAAGGGGCTGTGAGCCCTCAGGGGCAGGGCCTCAGGGCTGACGGATCAGAGTTCCCCAAAGCTTTGTGTGAGGTTGGGCTGTGGGGGAGATTCCTTCCCACCCTAAGGCCTGTTTCCAGAGTGTTCAGAAATGATTGATGCTCGGAGTCTGATCGTGGGAGGTCATCCCCTTTGAGAGAACAGAAAACTTTGGGGAAGCGAGTTCACTGAGATCACAGGCTCCAGAGCCTGTGCTGATGACATTCTAGGGGGAACAATTCTTCATGGTGGAAACTGCCCTGCAGGTTGTAGGATGTTTAATAGTGTCCCAGGGTCTCTACTCACTAAGTGACAGTAGCAATCCCACCTTCCAGTGGTGACAGCCAGAAATGTTCCCAAAGCTGCCAAATATCCTCTGGGGGTAAGGTGGGGTGAGGGGATCACTGACCTGGAGCACACAGGGAGTGGAACTGTGACACCGCCCCCCCCACCACCCCCCAGCTCCCTAACCGCTCGCCTCATCTTCAAGCAACCACAGCAGCCACCACTGTTCTTGTAGGCCTTGAAGAATCTGGAAGACACTGTCTGGCCGGGGGTGGCCATGGCTTCAGGCTACATATAGGGTGGGGTCCACTGGCTAAGGACCAAGAATGGCTCTGAGTTCCACAACCAGTTTACCCCGCATCTGTGGCTGGAGGTTACCTCAGAGGCTGGGGCATGGTGGAGGGGGACGGTCAAGGGGAAGGCATTAAGGAAGTTCAGGACAGATGGGGCACATGGCCCTGACCCAGAGGAGCGCCCTGACCCCCACCCCACCCCAGCCAGGCCCTTCTCTCTAGTACCTTGACTCTGTTCTTATTAATCTCCTCATCTGAGATCTTCCAGGGACAGTCCCGCCTCATCTCTGCAACAGTGGCCTCGTCCTTGAAACCGTCATTCAGGCGGAAGGGTGCAATCATGTCCTCAAAACGCTTGGTGCTAGGGACAGAGAGCAGTTGAGACCGGGTGAGATGGCCCAGTTTCCAGGGAAACCAGGTTCCCTGAGGTAGATGGAGATGGGCGCCACAGGGAGGGACACCCTTTTTAGGCTGAACCCATTCTGCCCCTGTGGTTTCCATCAAAGCAACTTCCACGTAGAAATCAGCACAGGCAGCTGGGTCTGGCATTCAACCGGACTTGCACCAGTTGTCCGCAATGACTGCCCTGGGATCCACCTCCTCCCACCCAACCGCTCCCTGAGTAGTGCCTGAGCACGATCCTGTGCCAGGCTCTGTGCTACACACCAATGCACAAACCCTACAATGCCCCCTATTTACAGCGCTCACAGTCTGCTGGGCAGTAACTAGGCAAGTCCAGATCACAAGTTTTATGAAGGCACAAACTAGGTATCAGGACATGAAATATTTGGGGCAGGGAAGGCCTCCCTGAGGCTGAAGGATGCCTGTCTTTCTGCAGCTAGCTCTTCACAGGCCAGCAGGTGCTGGGCCACACAGAACTGAAGGTGCAAAGGTCCTGGGGCAAAAGTGTGTCTGGTCTATTTGAGGAGCAGTGAAGGAGCCAGTCTGGCCAGAGCAAGGTGAGTGCAGAGGAAAGTGGGGTGAGGTGAGAACACAGAAGTGTGAGAGCCCAGACCAGGCAGGCTTTCCTATTTGCCCTGAGTGAGATGGAAAGCTGATGGAGGCTGTTCTGTGTGACTTGACTTCCATGATTAGAAATAGGGATTTGAGGGGGCACCTAGTGGCCCAGTCAGTTAAGCGTCTGCCTTCTGCTCAGGTCATAGGTTCCTGGGAGGGAGCTCTCCAAAGGGGAGTCTGTTCCTCCCTCTCCCTCTGCTCCTCCCCTCTCTGTGTGCTCTCTCTCTTTCAAATAAATAAGTAAAATCTTTAAAAAATATATAGAAATTTGGACTGGTCGGCCTTCAGAGGAAGGCACCTGCAGCCATGTGGATGGATGAGCTCACACTGGGGACAGGCATGAGAAAAGAGTCCAGGGCCGGATCCCATCTCTGACCAGAGAAAGGAGGAAGGGCCGGCAATTGGAACCGACAGAAGGGCCACTGCCGCAGGAGGAATCCTGTGGAGGCTGAGGGCTCTGAAGCCAAAGGAAGAGCTGTCTCAAGAAGGATTGCGGTGTGGGATACAGCGGGGAGGGAGAGGGAGGGACTCTGCGGGCGATGACGCCCGGTGGGGGGAGCGCGGCGGGGGGGGGGGCTCCGGGAGGAAGTGGCCACAGTGGGTGTGGATGTCTCTGCAGAAGTTTGCCCGAAGGAGAGGGAGCGGGCCAGGAAGTGGAGGCAGGGAAGGGCCAAGGCCGGGGTTCTAAGGATCAGGGCTGCTGGATGGGGTCTGCGGCTCCCTGGGCCTCCCCCACCCGGAAGGTATTCCTGCTGCCTCTGTTCCGGGCCTGTCTCCAGCCTTTGCTCCTAGGCCAACAAGACAGCCGCATCCTCTCGCACATTCTAGTGCATCTCTGCAGCGCTCCCCGTGGCTCTGGACTTCCTCCAGCCTGTGTGGGGCCTGCGGAAACGCTGGCGGCCCCGGGGCTGGGATTTACTCATCGACCCCCCCCCCACCCCCGACCCTGGCACAGGGTAGGAGCCCCAGTGTCCATCACCACTGACACATTCCTTTCTTCTCCTCTTGAGTTCCTTCCGTCTCCAGATAATGGGGACTATAAGGGAGATGTAGAGGTCAGGACAGACCTTATGTTACGGAGGAGATGGAGTCCCGGAAAACCTCGTTCACATGGATTTACATAAAGCAAGCCCGATTATAAATGTTAGCTTCAGAATAGGGATTGAATCATTGAGCAAGTGAGGCGTCATCCCTCTGATCCTGCCATTGAGCCTAGCTACACGTTCTCGCGGGGGTTTGCTTAAAGTCCGTGCGTAGAGGGAAGAGGAGAGTTGTGGCCCAGACCCTCCAACATTTTCCCCACCCCTAGAACCCGTGTGTTCACATAAATAACATCAGGACTGTAGCGGCCACGCTTCTGCCTCAGGGCCTTTGCACGTTTGGTTCTGTTTGCTCTAGAACCCCTCAGCCCCATGGAAGGGACAAGCCTGTGCCATGGCCCCTGCCCTCCAGCCTTGTGTCTCTGAGCACATGACTGTGCCAACCCTGGCCATGGCCAACTGCAGCAAAGGTAGACATGAAATGGGCTTTGCCGCAACCTCTTTGTTGACCTAGCAGGAAAGGATGAGCTGGGCCCGTCACAGTTCCTGTTTCAGGAACTTAAGTTGGGCAAGGCTCAGAGAAGGAAGCAAGTCTGTAGTGGAGCCGAGACCTCATGAAAGGGTCAAGGTCTAGAGCTCAGAAGCCACAAGTAGACAGAAGCCATCGATGCAGCATTTACTCTGGGCTGGACACTGTGGCACTGTAAGCACTTTACACGGACTGCCTTTAGGACAGTGGTTCTCCACGTGAAGTGCCTGGACCAGCACCTGAGAGCTTGCTAGGAACGCAGGTTCTCAGGCCCTGCCCCAGACCTACTGACTCAAGAATCTTGGGGTGGGGCGGGAGGAGGGGGACTCAGCGAGTTGTGTTTTCATAAGCCCTCCCCGAGTTTCTGACACAGGCCGAAGTTTGAGAACCACGGCTTTATGAAAACCTTCAGGGTGTTGGCTAAACTCTAGAAATGTTTGAGTAGCAAGCAAGACCCCTCCCCCACTCCCCACAGGTCCAAGGGGTCCCTTGAGGACGAAACACCTGCCTTCGCTTGAGCAGCAGAACAGCCCAGACGAGCACCAGCTTTAAAACACTTGCTCTAAGAAAAGCACAAACGGGAACCTTCCTTGTCCCTGTCAACCAGCCCAGGTGTGTTTCGGGCAAAGGCCAGAGCTGTGATCTGATATGCAAAGGAAGAAACCCCTGACAGGAAAATAAAGGGCTGCAAACTCCTACCCTTCACCCCCTCTCCACCGCACCTGCCCCCCCATCTCGGTGGCTGAAGGACGAAGCCTTTGCCTGGCTCCGCAGACAGACAGAAAGGGGACACACAGCTGGCCCTCCTGCCTGGGAAGTACATCAACACAGAGAACTTACTGCTCAGCCCGTGGCTTCTGGTTGATGTCGGGAAGGACGTGAACTTCATGGAATCCCAGTCGGAACTTGCTCAACAGGGAAATGATCCTGGAAGACGGAGATTTTTAAATACTTTTTTTTTTTTTAAGATTTTGTTTATTCATTTGAGAGAGAGAGTGTGTGTGCAGCAGGGAGGGGAGGGAGAGGGAGAGAGACAAGCAAATTCCTCGCTGAGCAGAGAGTCCAACGAGGGCCTCGATCCCAGGACCCTGAGATCATGACCTGAGCCAAAGGCAGACACTCAACTGACCGAGCCACCCAGGTGCCCCTAAATATGTATTATTCCATTCAATGAATTTGTGCTGTGTCTACCGAGGATCCAGCAGCGAGTACAACAGATCAAATCCTGGCCTCAGGGAGTTTACATTCTCTCCTGGGCGGGGGTGGACAGAAAACGAATATTGATAAACTAGATCAGAGGATGACAAGCGATGTGGAAAAGTAACTGAGCAGTATTTCCCCCAAGGACCTGGTGGCCATCTCTGGACTAGCACACCTTACATCCCAATGTCTATACGTCTGCCAGGGACCTGGTTACAATATAGTCTGATTCATCTGCCCTGGGGTGGGGCCTGGGATCCTGCATTCTGACAGGCTCCGAGGCGTTGTGATGCTGCTCGTCCATGGAGAACACTTTGAGGAGCAAGGGTCTAAGGGATGGGAAGGTAAACCACAGGAAACTGCAGGGTGGACCGCGGAAACAGAGATGACACATGTGAACTAGGTATAGAAGGAGTGGAGAGCCACATGGCACTGACTTTGCATGCAACAGGGGAGGAGATGCCATCTGCGGGTGGTGGCAGTCAGGGAAGGCTTCACAGAGGAGGTGGCAGTCTAGCTGGATGGTGGATGGTGTGCAAGATTATTATAGGCCAAAGAGGGTGTGTGTGTGGGGGGGTATCCATGTGGAATGAGCCAAGGAGCCTTCTAGATGATAAACCTGCCTTGGCTCTATCCTACCCAGTGCATTAGAATGACTGGGCAGGACATGGCTTTGGGGATACCCCCAGAACAAGTAGGTAGGGTTGAGTGTGTGGGGGTGGGAAGTCCAGACAAATGAGGGGATGGGAGTACAGAAGGTAGAGCGGGAGCAGTGAGGGGCTGGCTGAGGTTGGGGGGTGCAGGAGCTGGGGATAAACCGTAAGGACCAGGCCATGGCCAGCCATCAAGCCATGGCTGGTCCTCCTGAACTTGAGAGCAAAATTAGGAAAGCAGAGCCGTGGGCAGATGTGCTGGTATGCAGCGTGGGGGTGGCGGGCCTGGGCAGGGCCCGGGCCAGAGGCAGCGCCAGCTTGGCCACAGGGTCACAAGGAGGCCAGAGGGCTTGGCCTGGCTGTGGGACAGTTGGGAGGCAGAGGACATCCCACAACCTTCACATGCGGGACACCCCAGGACCCCATGGTGCCATGGCCTTGAACTAAACTAAACCTGCTGAGCCCGGCTTCCATTCAGGGCTGGAATGGAAAGCTGAGCCAGCAAAGCAGCCCTCCTGACTTCTTTATCTTCTGGAGATCACAGAGAGGCCACATGCTGCTTTTCTCAAGCAACGCTTTTCTCAGCACTTGCTGAGAAGGGCCGTCTGGGCCAGAGGTTCTCCGTGGGGGCGAGGGCCAGGAGATGGGATTGCTGGTCGCCCTTAACTCACACAGGGGGTGACCGAGAAGAGGTCCCGGGGATGTGCTCCTGGTGGCACACGCCCTAGGGTCCTGACCCCTGGCATCATGGCCGGGGTTGCTGTAGAGCTCACCGGGCGCTGGGCAGAGCTTCTTCTCTTTGGCTAATTCATCCCACTACCTAGAGCAAGCCCCCCCACCCCCCGCCCCTCCAAGCAGTCTTCCATCCTACAACCTTCAACCACATTTGACCTTGCTCTAAGCAATGCCGTTGGCCAGCTCCAGGCACACATGGGCCACCTGCCCGACCCCACACCTGTCTACCTGCCTTACCGTTTCCTTCCTTTTCAGCTTAAATCAACTCACATTCTCACTTAGCCACATCTTGAAAGGAAATTTCACGTGGCAATTTTCAACAGAAAACCAGCGTCTCTTGCCAGAAAGAGGCGATCCATGGAACCCAAGTAAATAAACCAATGTGACTACATTCTGGCTGGCTGCTGTTGCCTGCCAAGCTCCCCAGCCTGGCCCGTCCTCTCTGGTTGAGACAGATCAGCATGGGTTCCCAAGCAGAGAGCCCTTCTGCAGAATGAGCTGCACGGTTGGAAGAAAATCAAAAGTCACTTCTCACCTACAAATTCAGTGGGATTTGCTGCCCCAACCCCTGGCCACTAAAGTCACCTCCTGTCTCACCAGGGAGAGCATCCCAAGCTCCCTAGGGGGAGGGGGAGGACGTTGCCCTGAAGGATCCTCAGCCCCACCTTGTTTTGCAGCAGGAAGGGCATTCTCCATCCTTCAAGGTTTCTCTTGAGCAGATTTTAAATGGTGGTTTTAAAATTTAACACTCCTCTCTGTTGTGGCTGGAACTAGGGCATCTGGATCTTATTAAAGGGAGGATGGGTCAGCAAAACAACTTCCAGAATGAACAGAACCTGCTCCTGCCCAGAGGTCCCTCACTACTGCTGTGACCTGGAGAGAGCTGAATCTGTCATGGCCTGGAGTGGGGCGGGGGGGGGGGTGCAGGTGGGGGAAAGCAGGAGGGGACACACTTGGGCAGAGCTGGGATGGCACTGGTCCTGTGTGGCCCCCCACCAGTACTCCCCACTCACGCTTTTCTCTCCTGGTCCATCCTGTTGATCTGCCCCCCCACGAACACGCGGATCTTGCATTTGCTCCATCTCTTCTTGCGGCCGAGAAGATAGGGGATGAGGAGGGTGAGGCCTGGCGAGGAGGGTCCCCATCAATCACAAGGGAGCTGCTCTCAGGACAGAGCACCCTCTGGGTCCCCTCCCCACTCTGCCATTGGCACACCTCTTCCCCTCTGTGGGCCTCTGTTTACCCATCTGTGTAATGAGGGTGCTAGACTATACCCGAGTGGCACACAGGCTCTGCGGGCTGGGGTTCATGTGGCCTGCATGATGTTTTTAAATAAGTGAGCTGACATTTAATAGCTGGGGGGTTTTCATGTGAAAATCTGGATTTCCAGCATTTTTTTTGAAGATTAAAGATTTGACCAGTGGGTAGGAACCCTCATCCCTCCTTGTCCTCTCTCCAGATGATGTTGAAGCTGTCACTTATCACTGTGTAACCCGGGACAAATTACTTCACTGCTCTATGCCTCAGTTTCCTTATTTGTAAAGGAGTCTCATAATAGTTCCTGCCTAGCGCTTGCATTTAGTGTCAAGTATATAGTAAGTGTTCGGTCTATATAAGCTGTCATCAATGAGGTACATGCTACTGGAACAGAAGCATTTTCTGTCTATGTAGGGCTCTCTCAGAGGTGGAATGATAAAGCATGTGTCTTAAGAAAAATGGGAGAGGGCGTATTTTGGGGGGAAGTGAAGAACATCCCTACAGCTTCCCCCATGTATGGGCCTGTGACCCTGAGGTCCGTCTTGACTGAACGTTCCATCCCATGCTGGCCTCAGCTCTTCCTATAAAGTCCCCCATTCTATAGCCAAGCAGAGGAGCCCAGCCAGGCTTCCCCCAGCCCAGAGGTGAACACAAAGGCCTGCTTTGCTGGGCCTCAAGGTCCCTCCAGGTGCCTTTTCCAGAGCGGCCAGGAAGGGCAGGCCGTGGAGGGGAGACAATCCCTGGGAGAGCTGGTGACCCGGGGGCCACTCACCTCCATCATCAAACAACCAGTAGATGTCTATGCTCTTCTTGCCCTGCTCAGACTGGAAGATGGTGCTGGCCTGCTCCTCCCTCACCAGGGCGTCGGGGTCCACTGCAGGAGCAGAGGGCCGGGTCACCGTGGAGATGCCTGACCCTGACAACGGAGCCAGCTGCCCCGAGAGGTGCTCTCGCTGTCACCCAGGCCAAGCACACAGCAGCAGGAAGCCCCCACTGCAGGCGTGCGTGGTGGGGACTGGTCCAGAGCAGCACCACCAGCTCTTCAGATAGTGAGACCCTGCAACCCGGTTCTCAGGCAGTGGACCAGGAGCAGGGCTATGAGCCCCTGCCTTGCTCCCAGTGTCTGTCTCCCCGGATTCTGGTGGGCACTGGAGAGCAGGGACCCTTCTCTTAGACACTCCTCTGTGCCCCTCACCCCACAGGATGCCGCTGACGCCAGCACCGTTCCCTGCTTCCCAGCGCACCGTGGGAAAGGGCTGGAGGAGCTACTCCCGCCTCCCCGCCTGTAACATTTGAGCATGGCCAGGGGGCCCGGGAGGGGTGGGCATGGGCCCCCGTGTCAGCTGGGTGGGTCCCCACGGTGCCAGGACCCCGAATTCCCAAGGAGGGCTACAAGGCTGAACGCTGCCCAAGCCCATCACCCCGGTTCCCAGTTACCCGGCGCCCAGGGGTCTCGGGCACTTCCCACCCGTGTGACCAGGCTCCCTTACAGCCCACCACCAGCTGCCCCACAGGATGAGAGCACCCCGAGCCTCAGAGTGGGGTGTGGACTGACGCGTGCCTGAGACAGATGGCCTGGCCCCATTGGTGCTGGCTTCTTTGCTGTCCTCTGCTGGGTCAAACACGGGGTTAACTGCAAGAGAAGGGTAGCTTTGCTCCCGAGATCTCCTTGACCTGGGGCGCTCCTGGGCTCCTTCTCTGGGCCACCCGCTATGCTGTCCTGACTCGTCACCTTCCCCTTATCTGCCCCCCCCCCCCCACTGGCCCTGCATGCTGCAGCCCCACCTGGCTTCCTCCTGCCCCTGCATCAGTACCCTGAGCCGGGAGCACTCACAGCCCTCCCCTGCTCCGCAGACGTCCCCCTCGTCCAGGGGCCTATCTGGCCACTTGCCCTGTGTCAGTGTCCCTGTCTGAAATGAATTATGGGACCACTGCATTTCCTATGGGAACCCCAGCTTCCCCGGGGGGCAGATCTGGCCTTGTTCCCGGCTGTACCCCCAGCACCTAGCGCAGCATCCGACGGGAGCACAGCCGCTGCTCTGTGAATACCAGTTGAGCCAATTTTCATTGAACAGCTGCTGTGTGCCAGGCATGCTGTCTGCCCAGGGTGACCCGGATCGACACCACCTGGGCCCCACCTGCCAGAAATGTGGCTTCCACGTCTCTCACCCACCTCCCCCATCCCACCCCCATTTGTTTCCTGTATTATCTGTGATTTCTTTCGGCCGCACAGGAGCAGCACCATCCCAGCTGTGCCCAGGTGTGTCCCTTCCTGCTCCTCCCACCCCCGACCTGTGCATTCCTGTGTGACTAAATGTAAAACATCCCTACTCAGCAGCCCAGAGATGGTCTTAGGGACCAAAGGGTCCAGGCTCTGGTCTCTATGTATTTTCATGCTCTGGCATCTTTTTTTTTTTTATGCTCTGGCATCTTTACATGGGCACGCTCCTTTCTCTTCTCTTGTCCTTCCTCTCTATTAGACCCTCTTTATCCCATCTGGTTATAAAAAACCCTGATAGTGGTTGGGGAGCTCTGAGGTCCAGTCTTGATTCTGCCCCCAGATGGAAGCATTACCTTGAACCAGTCATGTCCCCGTTCTGGGCTTCAGTGTCTTCATTTGGAAACTCGAGGAACTCTGAGACTCCATCAAAAGCCAACTTTTTAGGCTTTTATTCCTTACTAATTCCCCCCTCTCTTCCTTCCACCACTTACAAAATATCAGGTTCTAGAACTCTCTGGGATGCTGTTCTGGTTTTGAACAGGGGTGCCAAGCAGGTGGGGCATGTACTCACTGTGTGCCTGCATCACCTCTGATATGTTGAGCCCCTCTCGCATCCTCATGACACACACACCATAGTTGAAATCAAAAGCATCGCTGGAAAGACAAGAGATGGGGTCAGGCTCCTCTGGCCCCCAGCCCCCAGACACCAGATGTCTAGAGCTGGCCCCGCCTCCCACCATACCCTCCTCTCTTGGCACCTTGATCTTCCCACCTGTGTAACATGCAAGCAGAGCTGGGAGGCCCCCAGAACCCTCCTAGCTCTACAGTTTGTGGCACTAGGGATGCTCTGGACCCTGTACTCAGGGGAAACCGAGTCAGGCCAGTCTTCAAGGCAAGCCCTGTCCTCCTGATATGCTTGGATAATCTGTACAGGCCGCCAACAGAGGTGGGATGGGAATCCTTACCCCTATTTTACAGAAGCAAGACTTGAGTTTCACTGAGTAACTTGCCTGTGGTCCATGCTAAGGAAGTGGCCAGCTGGCTTAAAATCAAATAGCTGAGACTGATCCCCGAGGGCCGGCACACACAGGAATGGCCTTGCTCAGGAGGGCAACAACAGCTTGTCTAAAGGGAATGTCTAGAAGACTCCAACCTCAGAAGACTATTCACTGCCCAGTGGACAGAGGTCCCCAGAGACCAGTCAGGCTTGATCTGATGGGCTAAGCATTGCCTCCATGGCCTCCTTTATTTATTTTTTTTAAGATTTTATTTATTTATTCATGAGAGATACAGAGAGAGAGAGAAGCAGAGACATAGGCAGAGGGAGAAGCAGGCTCCATGCAGGGAGCCCGACGCAGACTCGATCCTGGGTCTCCAGGATCATATCCTGGACTGAAAGCAGCGCTAAACCGCTGAGCCACCCAGGGATCCCCATGGCCTCCTTTAGCTAGACATCTCTGGGGCGGGCGCTTCTCAGGCCCCAGGATTTTGGGGTCTTGGAGCACTGGAGCCGGGGGTGATGCTGAAGGACAGATGTTCCACCACTGCCTGTTGTCCTTGTCGGAGGCAGCTGAGTTGCACGGCTCAGGGTCAGGGAGCTGGGTCATAGCAGACCTGGAAGCAGGTCCCTGGAAGCAGGTCCCAGGTCCCCAACACTCCCTCAGTTTGTTCTTTTTCTTTCTTTCAATTTATTTGCTAATTTTTAAAAGATTTTTATTTTAATTTATTTAATTTGAGAAAGAGAGAGAGAGAGAGAGAGAGAGAGAGAAAGCGCGCACGAGCAGGTTGGGAGGGGCAGAGGGAGAGGGAGAGAGAGAATCCCAAGCTGACTCCCCACTGAGCATGGAGCCTGACGCAGGGCTCGATCCCATGACCCTGAGATCATGACCTGAGCCAAAATTAAGAGTTAGATGCTCAACCAACTGAGCCACCCAGGCGCCCTAGCCTTTGTTCTTTACACGCTACTACACGCTGCCTCTCTGTACCATGTCAACATAGAAAAGCAACTCAGGCAGGCATTTTCAGGAGGTTGAACAGGAGGAGCTAAAGGAGAAAGGGTTTGGGGTTCACCCTGAAATCCCTGAGGAGTTTATCCTCCTGGTCCCCTTCCTCACACTACTGCCTCCTGGGAGGCCTGGTTTTGCTTCTTGCTCAGTAGCACCACCTCACAGCTTGAGAGCTGGCTATCAGCAGGCCTTCTAGAGTTCACAGGTGGGCACAAGGTTTTCACCTAAAAACCTACCTTTTCAATTTCTCTGAGAAGCCAGAAGATCTGGCAACACTGGGCTCACATTTCTGTGTGCACACAACTGGCTGGAGCCAAGTAGCAGCTTTACTGCAGCTTGCCACAGTCCTCACTGCTCCCTGTCGTCCCACACCTGGTCCCCTTCACTGTGTTCCCTGCCTGTTCCCTGCCCACCTTGGTGTCCACAGGCCATAGGTCAGAGTGGCGAGCCCTCAGTGGGTCTGTTCCTTTCTCAGGTTTGGACCAGCTTCTTATAACATCCACTGCTTCCCCTCTGCTTCCCAAGGCCCAGGAAACTCCAAAGGCCCAAATAACAGACCCCAGGCCCTGCCTCCCTCACGCCCTCACTCACTGCAAGATGCCAATGTAATCTTCCACCGTGGCCGGGTGAGCCGACTGCCAGTTCTTCTTGAATCCAACCACCAGAATGTTTGGCTTCATTCTCCCAAGACCTGCGGCCTGCAAAAGGGTGTGGGGGGAGGTGAGGGACTAGGCCTCGTGCCCCACAGGGGCGCTGTTCTCTCAGTCCCACCTGCCCTCCTCACCAGGTGGTGAGGGCTCAGGAATCACATCCTGAGGGTCAGGGTCCTGCTGGCCTGGACACACTCATGAGAAAGGTGAAGCTACAGCCAGAAGCTACAATGACTGGACTGTCCCCATGAGCTCTGGATTATCCCACTTCCTGCTTCTTTAGCAAATTATTTCTCATCACAAGGGACTTAAATTTGTATACCAAGCTTAGCATATCCCCAGGCCATCTTACCCATACATCTTTCATATTTCTTTTTTTAATGTTTCAAAATGTTAAAAAAAATTTTTGAAGTGAAATTCACATGACACAGAATTAACCATTTTAAAGGGTATAATTCAGTAGAATTTTAGTATATTTATAATGCTGTGCAACCATTACTTCTATCCACTCCCAAAATATTTTCATACTCCCAAAAGAAGACCCTGTATGTTCTTTTCTTTAAAAAATGAGAAATATTTGGAATTATTAGAGAGACTTTTGATATGTTGGCTCAGGATCGACAACTGTTATTTTATCTATGCATCCCATTTTACAGCTGAGAAAACTGAGCAGTAAAATGAATTGCCCAATGGAACGTTCTAGAACTTGATCTCAGTGGGGGTTTCACACCACTGGGTGTATCTGCATACGTAAATATTTATCAGATGATACACTTAATATTTTTCACTTTGCTGTCTGTATATTATATTTAATAATAATAATAAAAAAGAATTGCTCAAGGTCACGCAGGCCTCACAGGCTTCAAGGTCAGTTTCCCCTAGGCCCTTGGGCACCCGAATAAAGTGCCTTGAATCAGCATATCTGGAGAGACAAGAAAGGCAGGGACCCCTGGTGCAGCAAAAGGAGCTTCAACTAGCCTCTCAGGACATCCCGCCTTCCAGGTTGTCACATCAAGTAATACGTCCTGTGGCGAAGCCCCAACCCCGTGGCACCTGCATCAGAATCTGAACGCCACTGCGGAGGTCCTCAGCGATGACATCTGAGTAGAAAGCCTTGATCTTCCTCTTGTTCAGCCACTTGGTGTGCCCATTGGCGATGAGCCGGAGCTCGGGCATCCTCTGTTTGCGGGGTCCCTGTGGGCGGTGGCAGCCGTGACGTCAGGGGCTGCCTTCACCCTCTGGCCTGGTGAGATTCAGCAACTCTCCTCCCTGGAGGCTGCCCCATGGGCTCAGCCACCCCCAGAGGTGCCCATTTCCCCACTGGAATCAGAGCAGGGAGGGAAAGAAGAGGAGGAAGGAGGAGAGAGGAAGATGGAGGGAACAAGCAAGAGGCAGGGCAGCAGGGAGAAGCCGAGGGTTGGGGCAAGGGAGGGGCGACGGCCGGGCCCACAGCTTGCTCCACTGCCCCTTCTGCCCCCCACTCCTCCCCACACTCTCTGCCCCCCATGCAAGGTGGACTTCACGCCCAGGGGCGCCACCAAGGGTACACCTCCCCCACCTACAGGGGCCACTCACGATAAGCACGTGGCCACAGATCATCAGGCTGAGATTCCGGGTGAAGGTGCCCACAAAGTCAACCAGGGCGGGGCGGAAGTTGGGGGGCCCCGTGAGCACTAGGCACTGGGGGCTGAGGAGGGGGAGGCAAAAGTGCATGAGCCACCTGGACAGAGCCCACGGGCATCTGGGAGCAGAAGGCAGGTGCAGGGAAGAGCAAAGACTGGGACAGGGAGGCACGGCACATGCAAGATCCCTGTGCCACGTGGGTGGGTGACTCGGCCTCTGGATGAAGAGGCCGCCAAGGGTCATGGTCTGGGGCCACTACCAGACTCCGTTGGAGCCAGAAAAAAATTGGTCACCCACCAGCTGTGTGACCTCGGGGCAGTTACTTAATCTCTGTGCGTCGGTGTTCTCATGGGTGACGGGGTCAGTGACCTCACCCCCCCAGGGGGTCGTGGCAAGGTGGCCTAAGGCCCTCCGCACAGCAGTGCAACATAAATCCACGCGGCCGACGGTTGGCACGAGCTCTGGTGGGAGGGCTTCCCGGACACTGTCCTCGCTAAGGAGTCAGCCTGGAGGATGACTGCGACGGGACCACAAGACCAGATCGTCCTGACATGGCCCTCTGCGTCTCCGGGAGCATATTCTGCTGTGAAAACTCAGGTACCAAGAGGTCACCAGACGCGCTTGGTCCCCGCGGAGCAACGTCAGCGCGGGCCCCTGACCGCAGGCGGGTGCTCCGGCTCTGGGCCCTCTCGGAGCCTGGGTGGGGCCCACCCCGGGGTCTGCCCACTTGGGGACAGGAGCCCTCCCAGAGCAGGGACGTGGCTGCGCTCACCGGTAGTTCTTGATGTGGTCCTCCACCTCGTTGAGGCCGACCGAGTAGCTCAGGGCCAGGTTGTAGGAGCCGGCCTGGACCGAGGAGCCCCAGTTCACGTCTGAGCAAAGGGGGGGGGGGGCACAAGATTAGAAAGCCCCCAGGAGAGGGGCGCCTGGGTGGCTCAGGGCTTGAGCATCTGGGGTTTGGCTCAGGTCATGGTCCTGGGGTCCTGGGATCGAGTCTCCCTCTGCCTGTGTCTCTGCCTCTCTCTGCGTCTCTCATGAATAAATAAATAAAATCTTGGCGGGGAAGAAAACAAAAGCAAGCCCCGGGAGAAACCAGCCAACCATCGGTGCAGAGGGAGGGAGCGTTGACCTTGTTTAGAAATCAAGCACCGTGGAAGCTGGGCCGCCTGGCCGGTGGACAGCCTGCAGATCTCTTCCTGACCTTTGCACCTATCGTATGGCTACATGTTTAAAAGTTACACTTCCAAGTATTAAACTCTACAAAACATTCTCCTCCCTTGACAAACAGACAATGTCCTGGAAAGCCAGGTTCGAATTGAGAATTCTAGGCTTTCCTGGAGTTCCGTATCCTGTCCCCAACCGGGCACTGTCACCCTGGGATCCTTGTTTGCGTGCATGTAGACACCATACCGTGTCCACCTGCCCTTTGGTCAGCCAGGGCTGGGTGTGTACCCCAGTGGGCTGGCCGCTTCAAGAGGATGGCCCTGGGCAGGCAATTTCATGGTCCTGGGTGGCAGGAGGACAGTCCAGAAGAAGAGGTGTGGGCTCGGAGTGGGCATGTTCCCATAGGCTCCTCACCCCATGAGGCTGGAGGGTGATGCAGGCCCCCTGGCTGGGCTGAAGGGCAGGATGGCTGGCTTGGCACCCCCCACGAAAAGGAGAGCCCAAGCTTCTGGGCGACCCGAGAGACTGCACACCTGGCTTCTTGTAGATCACATAGAGCAGAAGAAAGAGGACGACGCCGATGGCAATGAGGGCTGCCCACCAGGTGAGAAGGAACATGATGACCACAGAGATGACCGCTCCAAATAGCGCCGACCACTTGCTGTAGTATCGGAATGAAGGTCTCCACCCTGGGTGGAGGACGCAGGTCTGTGGGCACACTCTGGAGCATCCTTGTGGGCCAGCGCTGCTGGGTGGCAATGCCAGCAGTGCCCAGAGCCAGGGTCCCAGCCTGTGCCCACGTTCCCCACCCCGGGCTCTCCTGGGGCTGGGCCTGGAGGCTCTGGGGAGGACCACACGCCTGCCTTGGCTGGCATTTGGCCACGTTGACAGGCTACGCCAAGGAGGAGGTGTCCAGCTGCTGCCAAATATGGCCATATGTCAGCACCAGCCCCGGGCCCTGTGTGTCTCACGGAGCCAAGGGGGTGAGAGGGCAGGGAAGGACCTGATTCTGCCTGGCTCCCTAGCACAGGGCCATGCCAGGGCCACCACTAGTGACAGCTGCCCCATGGACAACTGTGGGGCATCAGGTTCCCGGTCTAAGGAAAAGGTGGCCTGGGGGACCGACCCATTGGCGATTTGGGGGTCATCAGAAAAGAGAGATACTTTACTGTCATCTGCCAGAAAATTTTCAGAATAACATACAAATCGATGGCCTATATGAGCAGCACCCCCAGAGTTGTGCAATGTGCAACCTGCAACAACCTGTGACTTTGGCCAATTCTCTCCCTTTTCTGGGGAGTCAGGAATTCCTGACTCCCGTAAGTTGGGGGCGGAGGGCACCAGGGAACTCCTCGCCCCCTGTAGACAGCGTATGAATCCCTGTTCAGTGTATACCGTAAGTGCTTAAGGAATCAGAGCTGCTATTATTATGATTATGACTTGAATGGTCCCTTGGATTGGTTTCCATTGGAGAGGTGACCTTGGTGGGCTCACCTGCACCCGTGCCTTCCCCTCCCCCTTCCTGCCCTGGCCCCACGCGCCTCCTCCCTGGAGCGGTGAGGGGGCTGCCTACCAGGTGAGTTGGTGATGGAGGCGTGGAAACAGCTGAAGTTGATGAGCGCATAGGAGCACAGGAAGAAGTTGGAGATGATGGGGGCAATGGTGTTGAGCTCAGCTTCAGGGACCCCGGGGGAGAAAGAGGACAGTCTGTTGGGCAACCCGCCCAGGAGCCGCCCGGTGCCCTCCCTCGCAGCTGGGGGATTCCAGACGGGCTCCAGAGGCTCAGTGCGTCTCAACCTTCTCATCTGTGAAATGGGCCCATCATTTTGTGAAACTGATGGGCTGATGTTTTGTTTACCATAAAATGCCGGCTCTTACGAGGATGGGGAGCAGTGGGAGACATTAGGGGATAACCAAGGACAATGGCTGTCACATTTTTCTGTAACCACAAATTACAGTAAGAAATACATTTTACAATGTGACCCAAGACATATATCATCTTTTATCTGAAGCCCCGAGACCATAGGACACGCACAGTTCCATCCACAGTGGAAACCCACTCAAGAACTAGTCCCTTCCCTTCCCTGTCTCACTGGGCTGCCACTGCCCCGGGCACCCCAGACAAACTTCTACATGTGTGTCCTTGTCTTGGGGCCTGCTTCTGGGGAATCCCACAACAAGACAAGCACCTCTCAAGTGTCAGGACTTCTGTGCGTGATTTCATTGAATTGCCACAAGAACCCTGTCCCAGAGCATCTGGGATCATGGTTCTCAGACTGAAGTGCAGTCAGATCCATAAAGTCTGAGCTGGGGGTAGACTGCAGGATGAGTAGGAAGCAGAGATGTGTTTGGAGAACATCAGTCTAGACATTCCCATCTCCTGGGGGTGGCCCTGCTACCTCTTCATCTGGTTCAGGATCCAGGAGTCTCCAAAGTCTGGAAAGGCTCCCCCGAGTGGAAGTGAGTAGACTGGTAGGGTTAGTCCTAGGATTGGTGATGCCAGCATGACTGGGAGGGATTGTGCTATGGCAGGCCCACGGGGCCACCAGCAGCCAGCCCCCACCCTGCTCCTACATAGAGAGCAGGGGCCAGAGGGTCATCATGCTGTAGCACAGCCACTGTCCTTGCCTGGTGAGGCTACCTATCTGCCTTGTTGGCTAAGGAAGTCAGGAAGTACTGGGGAGTATGTGCATGTATGAATGCAACGCATGTGTGTGCGTGTACACAAGTCACTTCCTGCCCACCTGTGACACACCTGCTATTGCTCCCATTCTGCAGACGAAGAAACCGAGGCTTAGGAAGGTAAGGCAACACAGTGGACATATGGAAATAGCCAGGATAGAAAGCCAATCTAACTAACTGGTTAACTGGATCCCTCTCCTGGGGGCCTCCTTTACTGTGAAGTCCAAGGAATCTGGCAACTCAAGGTCTGGGAAATGAGACCGTCTAGTTTATACACCTACGGAGATATCGATCCAGCTATTTGTGTCAGCTCCCAAGAGCTGTCCTGTGCTCTGAAGTTGTCCTGGGGACTAATTTGGACCAGCTGGGGGCTGGGGGGGTGGGGGGTAACTTGCCAGGATACAGGAATGGGGAACCAGAAGAGCATGTAGGGTCCCTTCGAACAAAATAGAACGGTCCACCCACCTGGCGTGGTGTGGGAGCCACCCCGCCTGGAGACGGGGGCAGTGGGGACCCCATGACCAGCCCCACTCACTCAGGGATTACTCACTGAGTGCCCACTCCCTGCCTGGCCAGGCTGGGCACCGGGCGCCAGGGTGAGCAGCATGAGGAGGAGCCCTGGCACGTGGCGCCCCAGGCCCCGGCCCCCCGGCCTTGCAGCCTCTCACCGATGATGATGAAGGCCACGGCGATGGCGTAGGCCAGCAGGTAGCCGCGCACCGGCTCCTTGTTCTTGCCGTAGCCCTTCCCGAAGAAGCCGATCAGTGGGTACAGCTGGTCCTGGCACAGGCACTGTGGGCACAGGAAGATGTGTTCACTGCGGGCTGGGCCCCGCTCCCCCCCCCCCCCGCAGGCCCCCCTCCCTGGGCCCTGTTTGCTCCCTCCACCTCACCAGGGAGATAGCAAACGGGGTGGGTATCAAACGCATCCAGGCAAAAGTGGGTCCCCAGGCTGCACAGGGGACCCTCTGGGGTGGGAAATGCAGGTGCTCTTCAAGCACACTTCGGGAAGGGGCTGCTTCCTGCAGGAGTTTGCTCACTGACCCCCTGTTCCCTCAGTCTGCACGTCCATGTCCCATGCCAGACCTCAGTAGCTGTCACCCGGGGACCCTTGCCCCTGGGCCTCCCAGACACCACCTTCCCGCCCTCCCCATTCTGCAGCCTCACCTGGAAGACCTTGGCAGCAGACACAAGGCAGGCCAAGGCGGAAGAAAGGGTGGCCCCAAAAATGCCAGCCGTGATGAGGGGCGCGAAGCCGGACACCATGCTCATGGTCTGCAGGGACACGGGGTCTGGGTCGCTCATGGTGGTGCCCCTCATGCCTGGAGCCCAGGGCACCCCAGTGCCCCCTGCAGGCAGGGGCTAGGTCCCAAGGCCTCTGAGTCCACACCCCTTGCCTGGGGATCCCAGGGGCCGCCGAGGCACTGGCCCCGGGCCCCCCACCCGAGCTCTGCTGGGGTAGACTCCCCGGCAGAGGCCGCGTGCACCTGGTAGTAGTTGATGAGGCCATAGCGGCAGCTGCCCTGGTGAGCACACTCGGTGAAGTTCCAGCCGTAGCCGCAGGCCAGCCCCTCGCAGGCGCCCGAGCCGGCGGTCACCGTGTCATTCAGGACCCCGGAGGCATCTCGAACCACGCAGGAGCCTGAAGGGGGAGCAGGGCTTGGGGAGGCTCCTCCCTCCTCGCCTCCCACCTCCCCAACACTGGCCACTTCTGCAGAGGGCCAGCTCCCCCTGTAGCATGTAATAATACTTAATAATAACAATAATAATGCCAATGCAAATAGCTAAATGCAGGAGCACTGACGATGTGCCAGGGACCATGCTAAGGACTTCAAACAACCCTGGGAAGCAAGCCTCACTATTGCTTTCGTTGTTGTCGCTCTACAGAGGCACAGTGACCTAAAGTGACCTGTTAAGATCACCATGTCGTCCTTAAAGCAGAGGCCAGATTAGGCCACGTCCCTTGGCCGTCTGTGAGCAGCTTACCTAACAAGGTGGTTACTGGGAGCAAGAGCACCTGAGAGGACCTCAGTGAGAGGCAAGTGTCAAAAGCCCAGGCCTGGGTTCAAAGCCCAGCCCCACCATCAGTGGCTGTGTGACCCTGGGCAGGTCACTTAACCTCTCTGAGCTCTGGTTTAGTCCTCTGTAAAGTGGCGGGAATGGCAGTGGCCCAGATGGAATGTGATGAGGCACGCAAAGGGCTGGGCCTATAGTTTAAGTCCGTGGCTGGCATCTTCTTCACCACCACCATCATCCTTATTGTTATTATGAGTCCTCAACTCAGAGTATAATTTGTCCTCTAGGATTTTCCCACCCTTGAATCTGTGACTTAAGGTTTGAAGGGACCAGAGAGCCTGGGCTGACCACTCCCACCCCCACCCCCACCACAAACTACCGCCTCCCATGAAGCTGTTCTAGTCACCGCCAGTTGTCCCCAGAATAGGGTTTGAGGCTCCACTTCCTGAGGTTGCCATGTCGTCCTGGTCCAGCTCTTCCTGTTGGAGAGCCAAGTACCCTGTGCCCCTTCCAGCGATCTGGGCTGGCTACTCACCGATGGTGGCTGAGATGGCCAGGTAGGAGACAGTGGTCCAGAAAATGGCCATGAGTGTTCCTTTGGGGATGGCTACAGCAGGGTCCTGGGGAAGGGGGAGGGAGGGAAGGAGGGCAGCCTCTGGGCCTTCTTCCAGGTCCTGCCCTTGTCTGGGGCCAGAGGTGGGCCAGCAACCCCTGACCTGGCCTCTCAGAGCCCCCTTCCCCAGGGCCCAGGGAGGAAGGACCCTCACGACTGCAACCCACAGAGCAGGATGGGACACAAGAACATGGGGCTGAGAATACAACCAGGCTCTGAGAGCCCAGGTGACCGGCTGGATGGGGGGCATGGTCTCCTATGCCTCAGCCCCTGCCGCCCCACAGGACTGCTGGCTGGGTGAATTAATCTGCATCAGGCTCCTAGATCAGGGCCCGGCTCACCGGCCACGCTGGTTGCAAATTGATCACTATTATGCACCGATTGGTTTGTGTGGTACCACAGCAATTAATATACAGACAAGCCCCAAACTCTCCCCTCCGAGGAAAAATTGTGGAGTAACAATGTTACTGTGGAGTAACACAGGCTGGAATTTTTACCTCAGGTTCCTCCCTCCAGGCATAGATCCCAACCCCATGGCAGGCCACATGGGCATTGGGAGTAAACCCATGCACCTCCCCAGCTTTTCCCGGGCCATTCTGCACAGCTGGCAGGTAGGACCACAAATTACAGAGCTGGAGGGACCATGACATGGTTCAGCATCTCAGGCAGGTCCAAACAAGGCTGGCAACGACCCGGTTCTCTGCCTCAAACACTCAGGAGCCTGATTTGGAACCAACAGTCGTTCAGTGATGGCCAAGTCCTGGCCCCACCTTGAGGACCCTGGGCCCAGGGAGAAGAGGTACAGGCAAGATCCTGCCAACACAGGGCAGACTGGGGTGTGCTGCAGAACAAGGGCAGGGAGAGAGCACAACAGGTTGCAGGAACCACGGGAGGCCTCATGGTGAAGGAGACCACCAACCAACCGACCGACTGACCGACGAGGTAGCTCTGAAGGCAGGGGATGGGCGGAGGGGAGTGGCAGGCCAGAGCAAAGTAGACACAGAGGTGCAGAGCGGGAGGGAGGCCAAGGTCTCTGCTCTGGGGGCCCTGCAGCCCTGTCGTGTACCAGGATGGAGTGACTAGGTAAAGCACACAGTCCCTGGTCCCTAGGCCAGCAGACTGGCCTAACTTCCCATCCCACCTAGAGTGGCTTGAATGGAGACTCCAAAAATTCCTGTTCCCCCAGAACCTCAGAATCTGACCTTATTTGGAAAAAGGGTCTTTGCAAAAGTAATTAGTTAATATGAGGTCCTGCCCAGTTAGGCAGGTCTTAAATCCAGTGACCAGTCTTCCTGAAAGAAGAGGCAAGGACACACGGAGGGAAGAAAGCCACAGGAAGGCAGGGGCAGGGACTGCAGAGAGGCAGCTCCATGCCAGGGAAGGCTGGGGCTTGTGAGAGCCGCCAGAAGCTGGGAGAAGAGAGGAAGGACCCCCCACCCCAACCCCCTAGAGCCTTCAGAGGGAGCCTGGCCCTTGATACCTTTGTTGTGGACGTTTGACTTCCCAAACCATATGCCAGAATAAATGTCTGTTGTTTTAAGCGCCAGTGTTCGTGGTGGTTGGTGTCAGCGTCCCCAGGAGATGGCTCCACCCGGCCTCCATCAGGCCCCCACCTCTTGGCCTGAAATCTCCGCCCCTGGCTCATAAGTCAGGCACATCTGAGTCTACATCCCAGCATCTCTTCTCAGCCATGAGAGAGGGACAAGCCCCTGAACCTCATGATGCCTCAGGATGATACGCGGCAGGCAGTAAGCACCCATAAATGGGAGCACTCAGGAGTGGGAACCGTGTTGTGCTCAGGAACCTGCCCTGGGGCCACACCAGGCAAGGAATTGACCCCACATCACTAGGAAGCCCCTTGTCTCTGAGCCTCAGCCTCCCCATTGCAAAATTAAGCTAGTAAAGCTTTCCTCGGCCATAGCACAGGGGGACGGTCACAAGATTGCTCTGTAAGCACTAGGGGGCTGGGGAGGTGTGAGGGATTAATAGTGATGATGGGAACTCTGACATCACCCCCTTAGGTCCTGGCTCCTATGTCACCTTCTGGGGTGGCCTCTGGCCACCTTGTCTGACTTTGCTCCATGTCCCCAGGGGTGACCTACCCTCCTCTGCGCTCCATCTCCACCATCGAGCGAACGCCACGTCCTATTTACTTAGGACCCCCAGCCCTCTCTGAGCTTGGCTTGCTCTGGGTGACATCTGGGTGACGATGGTATGAGCCCTCACAGTCACCCCCGAGGATAACTTTTGTGAAGAACGAGCCACCCTGCAGCCACATGGAAAAAATTACCATGACCTTGACTACCAGCCTTTGGTACTTCCTCCCTGCTAGGCACTGTTCAAAGCAGGGAATCCTCATTCTCTGCTTTGCAATAGGAAGGGGTGGTGTCGGTTTTACCATTGGCAAAGCTGAAGCCCCGAGATATTTTAAGGGCCTTGCCTCAAGTCTCCATGGAAAGGAGCTACTCTTCTGCTGAGGACACCCTGTCTCACAGGACAGGCTGAGGGCTGGATTCAGGAGGGAAGGTCCCCTTTAAGGCTTGAGGGCATTTAGGACAGAGCAAAGGTGCACCCCCTGCCCCACCTGCAGCTCCAGAACAGCTGCCTGGCCCCTGACACCTGCACACCCCGATGGTTGGAAACTTGAGAGGCTGCACGAAGCGTCTGGATGAATCGTGAGGCTACGATGCTCTGTGACAGAGCTGGCAGGGGAACCGGGCTGAGCACAAGGACGGCCTCTGCAGGGACCTCGGGGCAGGCAGGCAGGCAGGCAGGCCAGGCCTCTGCTGGCTGCTCCCCAGAGAGAAGACAGGAGCCGGGCTAATGTGGCCAGCTCTGATTTCCAGGCCATGTCCTGTTCCCCCTGGGCACACTCACTCAGAGCCAGGTGGGGTGGAGACTGTCTCCAAGGCACAATTCTTAATTCATTTAAGAAAATGCATCAAGGAACCCCTTTCAAGTGGGACTGGAGGCTGGGTGTGGGAGGAAGTGTTCCTAGCACCGGGCCAGGCTCTCCGCCTTCACTCCACTTGCACACCATCTCTCTCCTTGACACTGCCCCAGCCCAGACACCACTGGACCTCTTGGCTTTCAAAGTCCAGCTCCGGCCCCACCTCCACCCAGGAGTTTGGCTAGAGCCCCTGCCAACGTCCGTCTCTCCTCCCCCACTTTATAGCGCTTTGTGCTTCTTCTCTAAATCTCCCATTCAATACATTTCACCACTATTCACTCAACAAACATGGACTGAGCACCTAGTAGATGTCTGCCTCTCAGCTGGGAGTGGGGACATTGAGGTAGGCCTCAGCTCTCCAGATAAAGAGAACTGGAAGGGGGAAGAGACTCATAAATGGCTTGACCTCCACATGCAAGGGGACCCATGACTCTGGCAGAAGGGCTGGGAAAGATTTTAGGACGGAGGTGTTATTTCAACGAGGAACAGAACTTCTCAAGGTAAAGAAACATCCCAGGGAGAGAGCGCAGCAGAGATAAAAATGTGGAGGAAAGACAGGCAACATGGAGGAAACAGCAGATCCTGGGGGCTGGGGCAGGGGACGTGGGGACAGGGGACAGCGGTGATGGTGGACGGGAGCCTGGACCTCTGAGCAGTTGAGAGGGAGAGCCCGGGTGGGGGGGGGGTCAGCCCAGCAAGGAGGTGCACGAACCAGTCTGACCTGGCCCAGTCTTCCCCCTGAGGCTGAGAGACCCTGGGAACTAGGGAGGAGACCCGCCCTTTTCAGGGTGGTCCTCCAGGCCTAGCTGGTGTCAATCAACAACCTCAGAATGGAGGGGAATGAACAGAGTTGGTTTGCTTGGCTGGGATTGAGTTGAGTTGGACTCGACTGGGTTTTAGAAGCTCTGGCCCCGCGGTCTTGGAGATCCTGGGAGGACAGGGCCAGGAAGCAGGGGGACGAGTGTCCCACTCACCTTGAGGTCCCCAGAGATGTTGGCACCTGCCAGGATGCCTGTGGCGGAGGGGAAGAAGATGGAGAACATCCCGAAGAAGCTGCCGTCTGCACCCCGCCAGTCGGGTACCAAGTTCTGGACAAAAATGTCTCCTGCAAGACCAAAGCCTGAGTCAGGCCCCCTGGAAGGCTGGGCCCAGCCAGACAGGCAGGAGGCTCCTCCTCTCTGGCAGCTTCTGTGGTCCTAGGAGTTGGGGGTCGTGTCCTCCCACTGCCCACAGAATGGCCCAGATGGGTGGACAAGCTGTACCTGTCTCCAGAGCCATGGACCCAACCTGCACGTACCCCGGTAGCTGAAGAAGCCTTTGGAAGCCTTGTCCTCAGATGGGGGGATTAGCGTCCCCACCAAGTAGTTGGCAAAGGAGACCATGATGACAAGGAAGAAAAGCACCTGGGCCTAGGGATAAAAGACCCTAGAGGTCAGACGGCCTGGCCTCATGCTCAGGGAGCCCCAGCAGGACAGGACCTGCCCAGGGCCTCTCCTTCCCCCATTCATTCATTCATTCATTCATTCATTCATTCATTCATCTACACCCCTTAGGCTGCCAGCCCCGTTCTAGGAGTTGGCGATACAGCAAGGCTTTTGTGTTGCTGATAAATATGGAACATGACTCTAGGGTCAGAACGAGGGTGTGAGAGGGACCGTGTCGGGGCTACTTTAGCAGAGCAGCTGACGAAGGTAACTCAAGGATCCAAAGGAGGCAGAGGAGTGAGCAGCAGAGGGCATAAGCTGGGGACACTCAAAGAACAGCGAGGAGGCTAGCGGAGCTGGAGGCCAGAGTGAGAGAGAGAGAGGAGACACAGGGGTGGGGGGTGGAGGCCAGATCTGGCAAGTCTGCCCACTGACGCCCCATATTTATTCAGCCCTCCTTCCCTGCTAAGCTCTGAATTTTGGCTGGATACAAGTTCCCATGAGCATGCATCCCTCCTCCCTGCCTGTAGCTTAGGTGTGGCCATGACACCAAGTTCTGGCTGATGGGATGTGAGCAGAGGGATGTGTGCAACTCCAAGGTGGTGCCCGAAAAAGAAAAGGAAAAAGAAGTCCCTCCTTTTTGCCCTCTCCCCTCCCTGCTGACTGGGCGGTGGCCCTGGTGGCCCTGGTGGCCGCCATGGAGCAGGTGCATGAAGGGCACACCCAGGGAGAGAGAGGCCATAGGACGGAAGTGGTCTGGGTGTTTGAGCTGCAGGAACCACACACACCTGGACTGTTACGGGAGAGAGAAACACACCACTCTTGCTCAAGACCCTGATCCCTAGGGCCTATTTGTCACAGCAGCAGAGCTGAAAGCCTAGCTGATACACCAAGAAGACTGGGACTTGCTCCTGGACTGGGAGCGAGGCCTCACGACTCCCACCTCTCCACCTCACCACTTCCAACATCCCCTCCTCACCTTGGACTCCCACTCCATGCCAGCCAGGGAGATAGCCAGCAGCACGGTGACGGTGACCACGCCGATGATGCGAATGTCATTGATGGGGTCCACAATGGGTGTGCCATGCTCCTGGGGAGGGGGACAGGCCAGGCTGCAGGCTGCCCTCGGAACAGCCCACCCTCCAGACTCCTCCACCTGGATTCACCTCAACTATGGGCGCCCTCTCATAGCAACACACAAACACAAGCACCTTCCCTGCCAGCAGAGCCTCCACAGTGGCTGCTGTCTCGGCCTGGACAATTTGACCCTAAAGGCAACACACACCCTTGAAGGGGACTCAAGGAATGGTCTTTATTTGATGATATCATCATGGTCACCCACAGCGGATCAGACTGTGGCCTCGGTCCCTGACTGGGAAAATTGGGCAGACGGGAGGGAGGGCCCGGCCCAGTCGGGGTTGGAGGGGAGCAAGGTAGGCTGCCCAGGCTCCCTCTGGCTTCACCTGGAGCAGGTCCCTCACGGTCTCCGCGAAGCCCACGGTGTGCATGGCCACACCCACAGCGTTGGCAAAAGCAAAAATGAGGCCAATGGAGCCCCCTAGTTCTGGGCCAAGACTCCGGGAGATGAGGAAGTAGGTGCCACCTATTGGGGACAGAGCCAAGAGCCATGAAACCAGAGGAGTCAGCTGGCTGGGGTGGGCTTGGGGCAAGCAGACACAGAGGTTGGGAGAGGGTAACCATGGGACCCCCAGCCCATCCATGGGGACCCAAAGCCTTCACCTGGAACCAGGGGGAGCAGGCTGGGGCATCCCCATTTTGATAGGGAGTGCTCAGAGGCCCATTCCCAGGGGGAAGACCAGGGGAGTGACAGGAAGGAGGAGGGCCTTTGGGGTGGGGTGGGGCCCACCTGACTTGACCCTGCCATTGGTGGAGATAGCTGAGATGGAGAGGCCGGTGATGGAGGTCACGGTGACGGACAGCAGGATGATGATCCAGGTCAGGACTGTGGGGTGGGTGGGGATGTGGTCACCAAAAAACTCAGCTGGGGCATTTCCCAGGTGAGGAGCCACATGAGGAACCTGACTCAGCCAACTGGTTTGCCATACCACCTAAGTCACCTCCCTTCTCTGGGCCTCAGTTTTCTCATCTGAAAAATGGGTCTCTGTCTCCCACCTGGTATATTCTGAACAGCCAGGGAGCTGATGAGCCCATGGGAAGTCACCCTCCTTTAGGAATAAAAAAGTCACCACTCAATAAGCATCTTTGGTGCCAAGTCCTATGCTGTTTTACATACATCATAGAAATCCCACAATAGGTCTGTGAGGTAGGGACACTTATCACATCCATTTTACTGATGAGGAAACTAAGGCTCAGAGAGGTTAAGAAACTTGTGCAAGGTCGCACAGCATGAGAGCTAGCAACTGAACCTTGGTGTCTGTCCAGAGCACAAGTTTCTAACCTGGATGCTATGCAGTAGAGATTTACTCCAAGAGGCTGAGTGACCCACTGAGGGCAAACAGAGCCGGGGAGAGACCCCAGGCCTGATTACTCCATGTCTAGACTCCTCTGTCACACTTCCCTGACCTCTGTCACTGCAGGAGCCTGTGGCTCTGTACCCCAAATTCAGGATGGAGGTCTGGGAGGATCAGGTCTCAGGCATACCCTCGCCTTCCCTCCAGAGGTGGCACTCACCAATGCCTGCCTGGGCTGTAATCCAGGGGAGCCGTAGGTAGAGAATCACGCCCCAGATGTTGAGCATGCAACGGATCTGGGATGAGAGAGGGGTCAGAGGCTAGGGGTCAGGGGTGGGCTGGATATCCCGAAGCCAAACACACAAGTCCCTGTCCCCAGTCATGGTATGGCATCGGAACTTTGACCTAGGGGACCCTGGGTCCTTTCTTTGCTCTACTTACATCAGTGGGTTCCTACCTCAATGCCCCTCCAGTTCTGTGGGGCAGGGAGGGCAGGCGTACCCAGAGATCCACCTGCCCCTCCCACCCAGGAGGTGAGGATTCTGTGTCTGCCAGCCCCAGCCATGGTCCCAGTGGCCAGCTGTTGGCCCAGGGCCTGGCATCTCTGGGGAGCACAGCAAATGCCAGCTGAGCCAAGGCCCCACACACAAGCAGAAACAACGCTCGTGTTGCTGTGACTTCAGCTTCCAAATTTAAAGCAAAGACAGAGGCTACAGCTGAGACTGAATTCCAGGGAGGTGGGGGTGCTGCTGTGGTCTTTGGCTCCGGCCAAGTTCTTGGGGTGGGGCAGGAGCATGTGGGATTTACGAGGTGGGGAGACTTCTAAGGCCCTCTGTGTGCTCCGAGATACTGAACACGGCCCGCAGCCTGGAGGGAAGATCCATACTCCATATATGAGCTGCTGGGGTGGAGGGGAGCTCGCAGTTCAGATGGAAACAAGGAAGCACAGCCAGTAGGCAGAGTAAGGTCGGAATCCAGGCCTCCTGCGCCCACCCCCTCCCGAAGCAGGACCAAAGCCTTCTAGGGATGCGATCCCCTCTGAAAAGTCCCATAATGCCTTCCAAAGTTCATTTGATTCTCTGCTGGTGCTCTACCCTGCAGGACGCCTTCCCCTTCCCATCACCGGGGAACGACAAAACACGCTCCTGGAGTTGTGTGTTTAGTGCTGCCCCCTGGTGGCTACGGGGGAAAACATTTTCTTCTAATAATTCCTAGGAAGGCATTGATCCAAGCCGGTCTGTTTTTGTTTTTGTTTTTGTTTTGTTTTTTGTTTTTTTTTTTTTTTTTTGGTACGCAAATTTTAAAAAAAATTTAAATTCAATTTGCCAACATATAGTATAACACCCAGTGTTCGTCTATTAACTCATTTAATTCTCATCATTTCGCAGGTGAAGAAACTGAGACACAGACAGGTTAACTAACTTGTCCAATGCCACAGGACAAGCAGGTATCCAGAGATCTTTCCCAGGGTGAGATATCAACCTGGGGAATACATGGGGCTGGAGAAGCACAAAACCAGGGAAAATTGGAGGTCGCTTTGCAGATGGGGAAACTGCGGCCCAGGCTGGGCCTTGGGTCTACCCTGGCCACTAAGACCTGAGAGTCAGAGCTGCCCCTGGATAGAGCCATGTCTCCCCCACTTGCATTCCTGGGCATCCCATCCACACCCTACTTACCATCACCCCCTTGACCCAGCCAAAGCGCACAGGCTCCCCAGGCTGCTTCTCACTGTTGGTGCCTGCCTCATCCTCCACCAGCCCGTCGGTCATCTCATGGCTGGGCCGGGTGTCAAAGGCCAGGGCATGCAGGTGGCTGCCTTCCTGCTGGAGCCCAGAGGCCGCAGGTCAGGCAGGCACCAACAATCCGGCTCCCCATCCACACCCTCCACGGTCCAGCCTCCCCTCTGCTGCAGACCTCCCTCGGTCCCATGTCCCTTTCTCTTTCAGGTGTGTGCAGCCTCTGTGCACTGCCACGCCCGGGAGCTCATTACCTCTGTAGGAGGCCAAGACTGATGATTGTGTTGCCAATGACTGGACAATAAACACTACAATATGTGTCCGGATCTTTATGGCTTCCATGCCCGCATTTCATTCAGGCCTCTCAACCCATGAAGAAGACAACTGTCTGTCCCCACAGCACAGATGACAGAGCCAAGGCTCAGAGAAGTTAGGTAACTGGGTCAAGGTCACACAGCAGGAAAGTGGCCAGGCTTTGAGATGGTGCCTACCTTGAGGAAGGAGTGCAGATCGGCCAGCGTGGGCCGGACCTTCCGGGGCTCTCCAGGCAGGGCGCTGTTGGCATAGTGCTCGTAGGCTGGCACCACATCGATAGTGTTGTAGCCAAAGGTACGCATGTAGAAGGTGCTGCCGTGGGTCAGGTGGCTGGGGTGGCTGCTATCACAGGCAGCCGGCGGTGGGGGCTCATCGCCCCCCAGCAGCGTGCTGATGATGAAGCGCCCACTGCACAGTGCGGGGTCCCCTGGCATCTCTGACACCGGCAGCTCTGCCATTGTGGCACTGGGTGTCAGGGGAGGGGGCCAGGGGCGGCGGGGACGTCCTGGGTGGCTTTATAGGCTGGGCCCACAGCAGGGAGGAGGAGGGAGTTTGGTCCAAACCGCCCACGGCTGGCGAGCAGGGTCCCGGACAGGGTGGGAGGCCGAGCACGTGCCCACTGCTGTCCTGCCCGCCCCTTGATCGCGGAGATAGCAGCCCTGCCTGGGACCAGAGCCAGGCACAGAGCGGGAAAGGGGGAAACACACCTCACCCCCGGGTCCCCGAGAGGCTTTTCTGAGTCCGAGAGCAGAGGACATCTGTGGGACTCTGGGAAGGAGTACTCGCCAGAGGACACTCAGGAAGCCCGTGAGGGGCCCCAGAGACACCTGAGGCTCCACCCTACGTGGTTCAAAAGCCTCTTATTTGAGTACATAGTATTTTGTTTTATTTTTTAGGTACTTAGCACTGTGACTAGATGAATGGCATGACACTTAAAAATGTAGTTTATATATACACACATATATAGAAAAGGTTAGTCTCTCACTTGGACCTCTGACTCCCATTGGGCATGTCCTTCCAAAGACATCTCAGAGAGTATGAGCCAGTATGTGCAAGCACCCCCAAACCAGAGTTCAGCATGTGCCCGGTGTGATGTGTAGCCCCCCACTCCGCCCCTTGTGGACTGGCGAGGCCCACAGGGCAGCTGGGTACCACCCCCACACTCACTGCACAGCCTCCCAGGCTCTGCCTCCAGGACACTGGTTATAGAGCCCCAGGAGATAGTGCCTCCCCCGGGCCAGCACAGGCAGGGAGCCCCCAGCGTCCCTGGCAGGCAGGGGGCAAAGACCCCACCCTGGTGCAGAGTCAGATCAGGCTCCGATTTTGCCAGCAGCCCTGAGGCCACGCTTTGAATGCATGGGGGGCTGTAGGAGGGAGCCCTCTGGTCACCAGAGGCGCCTGAGCCATTGCGGGGTTGAAATCTGAGCTGAAACCAGGCAGGGGTCAGGAGAGAGGCGTTAGCAGTTAGCGTGGTGCCACCATGTGATGTGCCACCAGCGGGATGTGCCACCAGCTGATGTGCCACCAGCGGGAAGGTGTGCCTGCGCTCACGATGCTGCTGAGTAAGTGGGGGAAAGGGACATGGAGACAGCCCAGCCCACTGTGTAGCGAGGGCAGCAATGGGAGAGACGCCCCTGAGAAGGGTCAGGGTGAGGACAGCAGGATGGGACAACCCCTGACCAGGAGTCTTGGAGGATGAGCTACTTCTCTGGAGGCAGGGGATAGACGGAGGCACTGCCAGCTCCAGGCACCAGCCATCCTCAGGAGAGACACGGGAGACACATTTCTTCTCCCCCTCTGCCCTGCCCCTCAGACTTGGGCTGAGATGCCTGGACTTTTCTGGACTCCATGACTTCTACCGGCAAGCCAGGCCTAGTTGACTGAGGACTTACAGGGGGGCCCGCCTGTCCCCTCTCACTCTGGCCCAGGGGGGCCCAGGATAGGTGTGCCCAGCTGCAGGCCCGGGCAGAAGGGGGCAGCAGGGAATGCTTCACCTGTGTCAGAGCCGCAAATTGCGTTAGGGGCTCAGGCTCCAAGATGAGTGTGCTTGGCCTGGGCTCCAGGAGCCCCGCAAAATTGTGGACAAGTTTGCACACCTAAGTGCATTTTTCTGGGAAGGGGGACATAAGTTTTGCCTAATCTTCTAGAAGGCAAGCCCACGGGGGCAGGGATCTGGGCCTATCCTGTCCATTGATAGCCTGAAGCAACTAGATCAGCACACAGTAGGTCCTCAATAAATGTCTGTTGAATGAATGATGAAGGGGAGCCAGAAGCAGAGGCCAAAGAGCAGCTGCCACAGAAACCCTCGGTGTCACCCTGAGTCAGGGGGCAAGGGGCAGCTCCTGGGCATTCTCCTGGCTCAAACAGGCATAGAGGTGAGCTGGGGAAGACAGGCCCTCGGTGACAGGCCCAGAAGATTATGATCACTGTATAGCTTTTTGCAAAGTTTAGATATTCTTCATATGTTAAATTTTTAAAAAGATTTTATTTATTTATTCATGAGAGACACAGAGAGAGGCAGAGACACAGGCACAGGCAGAGGGAGAAGCAGGCTCCCCACAGGGAGCCCGATGTGGGACTCGACCCCGGAACTCTGGGATCATGTCCTGAGCCAAAGGCAGAGGCTCAACTGCTGAGCCACCCAGGTGCCCCATGCATGTTAATTTTTTAAAAGACTTTTCTTGGGGCTCCTCCTAGTTCCCCCCAGGCCTGCCTACCCCCTTGCCAGGATTTCTAGGTCCCCCTCTAGCTTCTGGAGAAGTGTGTCCGCAGCCCTCACACAGGCTGCCAGTGGGGCTGAGGGCTAGGAGGTGAGACTCCAGGTCAGTGTTCCACCTTCCGGGCAGCCCCCTACCGGTCAGGTTAGGGAGAAGAGGGCAGGTCACTCATTCCCTCCCACGATGCCTCTGGGCAGATCTTATCATTCTCTCACTTTTAAACTGCCACCTGACTGGCCCAAGTCACAGCTGCCCAACAGCCCCTTCCACTAATCCACACACCCTGTCCCCGGAGCAACTGTGGAAATTTCCTGATTAACATCCTGGGAGAGGAAGGGGCTAGAAGGGGCGAGGGCTGGTTCCCAGGAGCATGGGGACCACAGAGAGGGAGGAGCCACAGATCTGTCGGTGACCTTGGGCAAGTCATTTCTTCCTCCCTCCGTGAAAGCCAGGCCCGGGGCAGCTCCAAGGTACCTCCCAGCCCCAGAGGGAGAACTGCTGCTTCAAGAAAACTTTCCTGTCCCTCTTCATCTCTCTGGGGGGAGGAGAGAGATAAACAAGACCCCTTGAAGGCCTTAGCAATAGAATAAGCGGAAGAGACTGTCGGCACTACCTTGCGCCAAAGCACAAGCCCCTAGGAACGGGGATTCTTACATGTGGACGGAATATCGTCCAGTTGCAGACACTCTTCAGGATGGCAGAGACACGGTGCTCTTTTTGCAGGTTTCAGCTCTCACGAGGCTCTCAGAGCCCTGAAGGTCCAGGAGCCAGGACTCAGAATCGAGCGGATCCGAAACAAAGCCCTGAGATTGAGTCTCAAGCTCGCATCTCAGACTTCAGTTTCCATGGGTCTTGGGACAAATCGTTTGACTGGGATGAGCCTCAGCAGCAAAATGGAATCGAAGGCTGCACCAGTGTCAGTGGTGACTCACCTTGCCAGTGTCAGCCGCTGGTGGAGAGACTCAAGGCTCCTTAAGTCTCCCACTTCTCAGGGGGACGGAGAAGTTCCTTCTCAGCTTCTAGACCGAGAGGAGCACACGTGCAAAGGCCCTGGGATCAGAGTGCAGTTGGAGCTTCAAGATAGCAGGAAGGCCATTATGGTGGAGCAGAGGGACCAAGGAGATGGGATTTTGGACTTGGGCTCCTTGAGTCTCCCGCTTCTCAAGGGAATGGAGAAGTTCCTTTATCTTAGGAACTAAGGACTCAGTGGTTGGGAAATTCCCTAGAAGTGGAAACCTGAGGCCCAGGGCTAACATGGTCAGGACAGGGCGGGGCCTGCTGCAACCTCTGGATCTCAGAGCCTCCTATCTTCATGGCCACAGAGGCATTTATTTAAGCATTCATTGGGCCCTTCCTGTGTACAAGCACTGGAACTCACAACCTTGCCTGGCAGACAAGCCATCAAGGTGACTGTGGCTAGGAGAGAGGGAAGGGATTCTGGGGTACGGGGTCAACACAAGGGAAGAGGTGACCGGGTCTGGAACACACAATGCCATGGGGGTCAGGGAGGAGGGAAGGAAGGGGGGAATATGAGGTGTTTCTCCATTCACACACATTTATTGAGTGCCTACTGCATACTATGCCCCGTGCTAGGCAAGGAAGGCATCATGGAGAACAAGACAAAGACCTTGCCCTTCTGGAGCTCACATTCTAGTGGGGAGACAGACAGTAAATAAGCAAACAATCATTATAATACATTTAACGATAAGCGCTATTAAGAAAACAAAGTTTTTAAAAAAAAAGTTAGGAGGGGCATTTAGGCCTCTCTGAAAATGAGGAATTTGAGATGAGTTCCAACAGTGACAAGGAGCTGCCCATATGCAGGCAGGTATGAGTTCAGGGCTTTTAGACCGAGAGGAGAGCATGTGCAAAGGTCCTGGGATCAGAGTGCAGGTGGAGCTTCAAGATAGCAGGAAGGCCAGTATGGTGGAGCAGAGAGACCAAGGAGATGGGGTTTGAGACATGAAAGGGGAAACGTAGGACTCAGAAACTAGGGCCCAAAGTTTTTTTGTCCATCATGTGATGATCAGGTTTCTATTTGTCAAAGATCACTTTGGCTGTCGTATGGAAGATGGACTGTGGAGGCAAGGCTGGTCAGGGACTGCGGCGGGTGCACCATGGGGTGGTCAGGCCAGAGGAGCGGCTGTGGGTGGCGGGTTGGTGAGCGGTGTTGGGTGCTGAGGTATATTGTGAAGGCAGAGCTGAGAGAGCCAGCACGTGGATTCACGCAGGGCAGGTATTTGACTGAAGAAGGGAGCACCCTGTGGGGGAAGTGGCAGCATCATCTCTGAGCAGGGAAACCTGGCAATGCCAGGGTAAGGAGCCTGGCCTTCCCTGGAGTGTCGGATACCACCTATTTCTGGAATGCTGCTGAGGAGCGGCAGATGTGTGGGGAGCCGTGCAAGGCAGAAAGAATAGGGCCAGGGAGGGCCAGGTGGGCTGTGGGAACAGCCAGGCTGGACAGACCGCCCCCACTAGGGCTCCTGAGCGCGCGGGCTGGCGCATAGCCCGGGAATCCCTAGCCAGGGCTGCCTCGGTGGTCCCACCCCGGGGACTCCAGGGGCATGCGGCACAGGAGGGGGCGACGGGCCAGCTCGACAGGTGATCCTGAGGGGTGTGCTGACCAAGACCCGGGAACCAGAGAGAACAGTCTTACACACAAACCGCCCGCCTGCCCACCCCATCCCCGCGTCCGTGGCCCCGGTCCCACGAGGCTCGCCTGGAGAGGATGGGTATGATGCAACCCTGGTGTCGTGAAATAGCCGGGTAAGAGGATGCGCTGCTCGTCGGCCTGATTCACAACACCAGCTGCAGCAACACACCAGGGGTCGGCGGCTTCCTCCTCTGGATGCGGCTCCGCGGCTGGCAGTACGGCCCCGCGCACCCCCGCCCGCCCGCCCGCCCGGTGGCCGCGGCTGTGAACAGGGGGGCGGGCTCCCTGCCCGCGGGGGGCTCACAGGCTTGAGGGCGGCGGGGAAGGGGGGAGCACACACACACACACACACACACACACACACGCTGCGGGCGCCGGGGCGGGGGCTGCGGAACAACTAGGGAGGTGCCAGGCCCTGGGAAGGCTCTGGGGAGCAACGCCTCCAGCAGCGGCCGAGAAACGGAGATTTCTCCGGAGTCTGCGGACCACATAAGCGTGCCTGTGGCAGTCCTGCTCCTTCTAGCAGACAACATTCTAGCAGTAGACACTGCTGGCAGCTAAAGCAAAAAGGGGGAACATTGCTTGATATTTGATCGTTAAAGGAGGGAGTCCTTGCTCTTTTCCTTCATGGTCAGACTTGCTTTTCTTTTTTTAACCAATTGAGCCAACATTCATTCTACAAGTAACTGTAAATTTTCATAAAGTTTTAGAAACAGTCTGACTAGTTTGGAGGATACAGAAGGACAAGGCATGATCACTGTCCTCAAGAGGCATATAGTTCATCAAAAGAGGCAAAGCCAACAGTAACCATAACCCAAGGCAGGACACCATAAACCCCCGGATTCAGAGAAGGGATGATTGCCCTCTGGCTGGGGCAATGGAGTGCAATGTACAAAAAGGCACAGTTAGAACAAAGGTAAAAAGAATCATTTAAGGAGGGAGTGTCATACGTCAGCTTGGAGCTTCCCGGCAGGCAAGGCAAAAAGCAGGATTATGATCAGTGGTCACTATCTGATGAAAGAGTGAGATTTCATATCTCCCCTCTTCCCTTTCTCATAAAGAAAAGGAATCTCCATCAACTCTTTACCTCTCCATCGGGTTTAGCTGAGCAGATCGCCAATGCAAGGGCAGTCCAAGCTCAGTTTGGCCACACCAATGCAGACTGAAGCTGTGATTCTAACAAAAATTCAGTCCTGTAGTAACTGATACGACCACGTGTCCTTCTATCCGGATGGCTCTGCCAGGGTGCTCTCCAAGCAACCGAGAAGCCAAACCCATGGGGTCTCCTGCCCCCAGCCTTTCACTTTTATAAGTGCTCTAACCCCTGAGCTCTAAAGACTAAACTTTCATTTTTCAATACATCTTTAGCTTTCCTAACTTTACTGTAACTTGTTTTGCCTTTCTTGAAAGCAATAGGAGAAACATAGTTATTCTGCTCAATTTTGAAATCCATGGTATATTTCTAATCAGAATACCTTTTTTTTTTTCCAGAATACTGTTTAATAGGCTCTTTCATGGAGCCCAGGAGCTCCCACAGCTAGGATCAAGGGACCTAGAACCACAGAACTGTCTTTAAAAGCGCAGCTCTTCCATCCTGTCCCCCAAGCCGGGCCAGCCCTGGACACACAGTGGTCGAGGGGCGGATGTGAGCCAAAATCAGCCTGGCCCTGGCTCTGTACCACCTACCTTATGACCTCACGCCTATCCCTATACACCTTAGTTTCATCATCAAACAGGTAATTCCTCTTAGTCAATGGGTCTTTTGATGATCAAGAGAGGGAGTGAAGGAAGTATTTTAGAGGATATTAATGGCGTTCTGCAATGTAAATGATATGTATATAATTTTAGCCCAGCTCTTCCACTATCAGGGAAAAAAAGTGGGAGAAAATTAACCCATCCTTGACTGCTTATGACACTGCTTTCTGGTATGGGCAGTTGCTAGAGTTGATTAAACAACAAAAAAGTTGGGGCAGGGGAGAAGTGGTGGGAAGAGTTGCTCAGAAATAGGAAGCAGAAACCCAAAAGAGCTGGCTTTGGTCTTTTGCAGTCATCAGAGCTCAGGGTTTGACCAAAGCTGTGTATAAAGCAGGACATATTAAGAGGATCCTAGAGGCTCAAAGTGGGACTGGCTTCTCCTTCCATGGTTGCCTCTTCACCAGATACTTGAAATAAGCTGTTGATTGCCTTAATACCCCAAGGTAGAATCCCAAAGGACCACTGGCTCTGGTCACCCTGCACCCCAGGGTCAAGTGCAAGGTGACACTTGCCTCTGAGGTTGCATTTGTGCTAACGTGGGGAAGGGGTTTGGGTGCAAGGGGAATCTCCCCTCCAGATTGGGTCACTCTGGCTGGGTGGTGGTCCCACAGGGTATAGACATCCACAGCAGGAAGTTTGAGGGGCTGCATGTAGAACATAAGTTGGGTCCTTATCCCTAGTGGGTTGTTAGCAGCACCACTGAGCACGTGCACGAGAAAGGCTCAGGGCAAGCCTTGTCACAATGTGGGCCTGCCAGTGGTGGACACAGAAAGGCTGGGGGCCGGTGGGACACTACCAGGGATTTGGTTAGAGTTGTCAGGTGGTCAATCACTTGTGATTTCCTGCAAAATGTCCACCCAACCCTCCTGTCCCTCCGATAGTGATATTCTTCAGCTGATGTCATTTTTACTGGTTAACCCTCTACCATGAAAGACTGTGTTAGCCCTTGACCTTGGTGGGTACATGATGGGCAAGCTGACCCAGTGGGCTTGAATGCAATGCATATTTTTCCTAATTAGAATTTTTATCTTCCTATTTGGTGCATTTCAGACATTCTGGGATTTTTTGAAAATCTGTGTTGAGAGGTGGGGGAGCGGCTTCTACACTTGGAGACGCCTAGAGGCAACTTCTTTACTGTTTTCAATCGGAACAGAGGTTCCTGACCCAAGGAAAATAATCTGGGGAGCTTTTAAAAAAAAATTTCAATTGCTGTGTAGGGCCTTCCCCAGGCCAACTAAGGCAGGAACGAGCTCAGGGCACAGGGCCTCGGATACCTGTGGTTTTAAGAGCTCCTTGGGTGACTCAAATGTGTACTAGGGCTGAAACTGGCAGAACCAGAGCTATAAGCTAGAGGAAAATGTGTTGACCGAGGCTGTGTGCAGCACAAAGTCTGGCTCTTCTTCATAAAGGTAATGATGATTCAGAGTCTCTTAAAAACCATCTTCTGTGTTGTACAAAGTTTTTAAAGAGCTTTTTCTCCTGGGTGGACATGTGGATACATCAGCAGGCCGCCAGCCCTTTGTGCTGAATTCATTGCCCAAGGCCAGCAAATAGCCTTTAAATTATTGATTTGTACAGACAAGTGTGTGCCCTCAAATCAGACACCCCTGCCCCCATCTCTCTGCCTTATGGACCACACCTCCCCCAGGTGCCCCACCCAGTCCCACACACTCACCTCTTAAACAAAGAGCTTGGCCAGGAAGGGTTGAACACGAAGCCTAGGGCCCCTGGCAGTTCACCTGGCTCCAGGGCCCCTCAACTCACCTGAGTCCTGCTGTTGCTCCTGCTTCAAGGTCATAGGAGAGATGAACAGCTGCATGACACTGCTGGCGGGGGCCGGGCTAAGAGGGGAGCTGGGGTTCACTGTGTCCTGGGCTAGCATGACAGCCAACTCCCACCCCCACCCCCGCCACCATGTCTGTGGGTCTGAATCCTGGTCACTTGCAGATAGCTCCCGTACCCCTTAGCCACAGGAAATCCTCCCTGGAATCTTCTGTATCTGGCTTTTTCTTGCAGCCTTTCTTAGGGGTTTCTATTTTATTATGGTGGGTCTGTGGGTACATGCACACATACCTGTTTATCTCTTTTCCCCAACCACACTGTGAGCTTAAGCAGGGATTGTGCCTCAGTTTCAAAAATCATCCCAAACCTCTTAGCCCCGAGGCCTCTGGTGGGTGCTGAGTGGCTGAGGGAAGCTACAGGAAGAGGATCTTTGCTGTAGGTCTCACTGGCTCCAGTAAAATGTAACTTCCTTGAGGGCAGGGACATGGGTTCTCTTCACTACCGTGTGCCCGGGGCACAGGGTAGATGCTCCCACATTCTCCATTTAGCAGCCACTGAACCAACAGGAATCACAAGCTGAACTTGGCATGTCAAACAACGTCTGTTGCCTAATAGCGAAGCTTTAGCCTATCAATTTGACCTAATTTTGTTTCTTGAAAAAAAGAAAAAGAAAAGCCATCCTCCCTGGAGTGGGAGTAACTGGTCTACTCTGCACCCATGTGAAGAACCTTGTGAAGACAGAAGCCAAATGGCAGAGGACATACCTGAAGCCCCAGAGACTCGTCTAAAGGAGGCTGGGAGCAGGGTGGCCAATGTTAACTTTTATGGAGGGCCACGCTGTGACAGGCAGTTGGAACGTGAAAAGAAAAAGAAAAGCCATCCTCCCTGGAGTGGGAGTAACTGGTCTACCCTGCATCCATGTGAAGAACCTTGTGAAGACAGAAGCCAAATGGCAGAGGACATACCTGAAGCCCCAGAGACTCGTCTAAAGGAGGCTGGGAGCAGGGTGGCCAACGTTAACTTTTATGGAGGGCCACGCTGTGACAGGCAGTAGGAATGTGACTTCCATAAGCTCTATCCCTGCCTTATACCTGAGCAAACTGGTTCAGGGTGGTCAGATGACTTGCCCTCAGTCATTTGATCACCCAGAGGTGAAGGGGCTTTAACCCAACTGCCAGCCTAGCCCCAAAGTTTGTGGCTGTCTCTTGAAAATGCCAGGCGTGAGGCCTGGTGGCGCTGCTGTGGGCTCGTTCCATTCAGGGCTCTGTGCTCTACAAGCCTATGCTCTTGAGGGTGTTTTCCCCTTCTGCCTTGCCCTGCCCTGCCCTCTCCCCACCCACCCTGGTGCAGAGCTCTTTCCCTTCAGGGTGGAGTTGTGGGGATGCGGGGGTGGTGGATCTAGAAATCCTTCTGAGGCTAATGATAGCTGCTGGCCAGTAGAGGGCCACATCTCAAACATCCGTATTGGAGAAACCAAAGTGCCCTTCTATGGTTTGGCTTAATTTTCCTGAAAATACAAGCCAGTTTATCTATCAGGCTGATTAGCATGAAGACACACCCACAGACCCACAGTGGTTCCTCATCTGGGATGACAAATGGCCCTGTCCTCTTTCACTGCCACCTGGGTGGCATTTTACAAGGTTTTAATAGAGGGCTCCACTCTAGAGCCTTGAACTCTGAGGCCTGGACAACAGGGCCACACTGACCCAGAGGCCAGCTCTCCATCTGTCTTCACCCCCTAGATAGTTTCCCTCGCCAGCCACAGGCTCACTTGTGCCTGTACTGGGAGGTGATGCAGAGTCCTGGGAGAGACCAGTAAGCCCAACAAAGGAATGTGAAGCACTTGTATGAAGGCCAAATTCCCAAGTGATTTATCAGAAAATGGCTTCTCATCAGCCCTAGGGGTCAGAACAAGCTAAGGGACCCCATGCAAAGGGAGCGGGCTAAAACTCTCCCTTCAGGGACAGAATACTCGGGCCAACATGCAGTTGGAGTGGAATCACTTCGGAGCCCCTCACCAGGACAAGGTCCCCCTGGTGGAGAGAGATGAGCACCTCCTACCTTCTCAGTCTTTTGCATATGGATTCCCAAATCCCAAGCCCAGATCCTGAAAAATGCCCTTCCTGGTCAGAAATGCAGGCAGATACCATCCAAGAGAGCAGGACACATGCGTCCTATGTCCAGGCCAAAGTCTCTCCCACCATCTGACCAATACGTAGCCCCCAATCCTGGAGGCCTATAATTCCCCTTTCCCAAGGCCAATAACTAGCTCTCAATCCCCATTTAAAACACTTTTCCCTGCTTCTCCCTCTGCCTGTGTCTCTGCCTCTCTCTCTCTCTCTGTGACTATCATAAATAAATAAAAATTAAAAAAAAAAAAAAAAAAGGGATCCCTGGGTGGCGCAGCGGTTTGGCGCCTGCCTTTGGCCCAGGGCGCGATCCTGGAGACCCGGGATCGAATCCCACATCGGGCTCCCAGTGCATGGAGCCTGCTTCTCCCTCTGCCTGTGTCTCTGCCTCTCTCTCTCTCTCTGTGACTATCATAAATAAATAAAAATTAAAAAAAAAATAAAACACTTTTCACTGAGAGTCTGAAATAAAGCGTCACAGACTGTTACCAGTTCCCACAGTCCCAGAACACATGCCACATGCTAGGTTGATTAGCAAGGCTTCTTATCATCAACCCACCACACCTCCAGCCAGACTCTGACCTTCCTCAGACCCCTGACCAAGGGACTGAATTCTGAGGCCAGGAGGGGAGAACAAGACTTCAGAGCTGGGATGGGAGTCCTGTACTTACACAGACCTGTAGGGGACTTTGCAGACCCAGGGACCTGGGAGGCTACAGCCTTCCTTGCAAGGAGAAGGGGCATGGCTCAGTCACCCTCGAAGGCTGACAAGAGGCGCTTCTGCTGCCCTATGAGGAGTCCCAGGCTGAGCCTCAGCCAAGAACATTCCCAGGAAAGAAGACCCAAGAGAGGTTTCTGCTCCACTGAAGAACTCAACAAAGGGAGCACATGGCATTTTGAGAGAACATTCCAGAAATTTACTGGCTATGGACAGGGGTGGTGGTGAAAGAACCATCCTAAACAGAGTAAATGCAGAAGTTACTATACAGAGAGAAACATGCAGAACACATACACTGACTCCTGCCTGTCCCTTCTCCCCACAAACACCACACAGCAACAATGTCAGAAAAGCAAAGACAAAAGGAAATAACTGAATAAAGCAAAGAATTCTCCCCCCTGCATTTCTAATAAAAGTTACTGACCAAGTGAGAAAAGCCTGTATGTATTTTGCCTCCTTGTTCTCTTTATAAAATACACATTTGAAATTCCTGATGGAAAAATACCCAGTAGATGATAGCAGCTGGGGTCAACTGGGGCTCAGTCATCCCACGCAGCCAGCCTGCTTGGCTCTTCGAAACTGAATTCTAGTTACTGCCCTCTCTCAAGTGACTTCATATCTCACTGTCATTTCCACTGCCCACAGAAGCACAAACAGTGCAACAAATCAGGGTAATCCAATTTAGCTGGAGAGCTCCCAGAGCCTCGGCCAAACCTGGACGCCTCTAGGCAGCAAAAGCCAGCAGAGGCTAGCCTGGATAGGGCAGCCAAATAAAAGTAGGACATACTTGTTAACTAAGAACTTATTCATTGTTTATGGGAAATTTAAATTTAACTGGACATGGCCCAAATGAAGGGGGCTTTCTTAGCTGTAAGCCCTGCAGCCTCGGATACCACCTGAGAGCCCGTCTAAGGCCAGGTAGGCCGGAGCCACTGAAGGGGCTACGGTATGTCAGCTTCTCTCCTAGTCCTCTCTGAGATCACTGGCTCCCCGCTTCCTGCTCAAATAGAAGTCACTGCCTGAAGTACTTTTACCCTCTCATCTCTCCACAGATCCTCAAAAACCCCAGGGATAAAGGCAACACGGAGGAGAGTATGCTAATGCAATGCTAGGATTCTGGCCAGCCATCCCTAACCCATTTGTCCCTAAGATCTGACCTTTATTGTTAATAGTGAATCAAAGTTCTACCCCTTCCTCTCAACATCTCCCTGCATACTGTACAGCTCTGCACCTCTCCTTGAGGGATAAGCTGTTCCATCTGACCCCCAGAGATACTCCTCTCTACTTTCTTTCAGACTGAATGCCTATTAAAGGCCTCCAATCTGAGACAAGGAGTCTGAATCCAGGCATGTGGAGTTGGTACTGAGGATGTGGCATAGGAAGCCAAAGCAAAGAATCTGCTTGATTTGCTGAGCAATCCATCGTTGGCTATATACCCAGAAGGCACACAGAAGCAATTTCAAAAATCAAGGTTAGGTCAAAAACTTTTCTATGCTGTTAGCAACTTCAAACCACCAGTATTTCCACTTAGATGTGGCAAAAAGAAGTGTGTGTGCGGGGAGGCCACTTTCTTAGACTTGTGAACAATTTTAGAAGGGTGACTTGATACCCCTGGCTATCCCCAGTCACCTAGCAGGGCCCAGAACATGCAGGGGCTCTGTAGCTGCTAGCTGAGCCCGGGCTGGCACATGGACCCTCGGGGCCTGTTCAGCCAGGCCCCGGACTCTAGCCAGCCACATGAGCCATATAACAAGGCAAGGAGAGGTGCAAGTTGTTTAAGTAGTTTTAGTTAGTGCTTTTAAGTTTTTTCCCACTAACCTTTTCAGTTAGAAAGGTTAGTGGCAGGAAGACAGATTTCTTTCCCCTCCTCTCCCTGCCCTGTGGTACTAGTATCCCTGTGGTAGGGATACTAGTTTACCATGAAATCAGCCTAGAATGAAGAAAAGGGAGACATGCAGGAGCCGCCCCCCACCCCACCCAAAAGCCTTTTTTTTTTTTTTTTTTTTGAGGGCTACACAACTCCTATTTAATGAGTTGCTGACTTCTTCCTGACATTTCCAAAATCAAGGTGCAGGAGCCTTATTCTACGGAAATAAAGTGAGCACTTTGAACGATACCATAACATGCACATTTTCTCCCAATTTGCTGGACACAGGACCCAATCTCTGGGGCACACTGATACTGAATGAGAGTCCAGTCATTGGTGGGGTGGGGGGGACTTGCCAGCACTTTGGCAGGCCTGGGGCAACCCACCAGCCTGGGGTTTTATTCAGGCATCTGGCATGTGGGAGTCATTTCCTGAGTAGTGTGAGGAACTTTGGCAATGATGTGAACTACCTTACCTAATAAGCTAGACAAAAGTTCTGATGCCTAATGGAGAAACAAGGACTGTGGAGATCTAGTCTATGGTAGCAGTATGTTGGCACATCCACACGTAGTTGTTAGATATAGTATTAAAAGTTTGGCCCAGAGAGTTTACTCAGAGCAGGCAGGAGTGATAATCCAGAGTGAACAGTCCTCAATTTTTTGGTTGGGGGTGGGTGAGTTCATCAGCAAATACTGGATACTGCAGGGGAAAAGTTTGTAATACTGTGTATTAAGTAACCCAAGCCCCTATTTAAAATTGCATCAAGAGTTAACAACAGCCGTATTGCCATGAAGTCTCTGATGAGACACTCAGTTCTAAAGGGGCAGGGGCAGGGCCCACATTCCAGTCCCAGTGTGAACTAGCGCTTCCTGCTTTTTGATGAGCCTGTCCGTCTCAGAAGTGATAAAACCAAAGGACCTGCTCTCAGAGAGCTCACCAGTTCCTCTTGTTTTCCCTTTGAAGTTAGGCAGCCAGAGCTGTTTTACTTAAAAATAGATAAATAAAAGGAACAGAATCCTTGAAATACAATCTCAAGGCCTCTGAAAAGGACCCTGATCAAGTCAGTACTTCCCTTTGAGTGTCTCAGTGAGTTGATTATGAGCCATTCTGAGGCAGGCACTAACCCTGTCAATCTCCAACTGCCCTTGATTTTGTTAGAAAGATTGGAATCATCCCTGGAATGTGAGACTCCCAGTGCCTTTCTCTGCATCTCTGTATAAATGGTCCTAAAATCATGGACTGCCATCAAGGGAAAGGATTTAGTTCCCTGAATGGGTGAACTGAGGATGACTTTTACCTAATGGCCTGTCACAGGACCATGGTTTCTGGGCACAAGCTGTAACCATGGATATAGGGGAACCTGTTACATTGCGGCCTTGCAAACTCAGCCTCAGTTTCCTGTGTCTCTACACCAAATAGGCCACGTGTCACCACAGAACAGGTCTTAGGGCAAGCCCTGGGATTTGCTCTGGGAGTCTGGCCTTTCTGGAATGAACCCAGTTATCTTATTTCTCCTACAGATGGCTCTTACTGGGCAAGTCCTCAGAGCCAACCAGGGACAGCTTTCCTCTCAACTCCACTCAGCTCCCCCATCTGGGCAGTTCAAGGTCTGGTTGCTTTTCTCCTGATATTATGTCTCATCCACAGGTCAAAGGGCTGAGGACCCAACCCCTTATGTGGGGCTCATGGGCAGCTCTCCTATTTGGAGCTAGCAGAACGGTATGATGCAAGGAAAGGCAAATTCACAACGATAAACAAGTGGTGAGGCAGGGAGCAAATACATACTTAAAGAATGTAAGCCCTTACATTGGTGTTACAGGTCTATCTATGAGGAAGATCTAATATTTAAAAGTAGATCACAAAGTCACACTTTATGCTAAGTCCGTTGTGTACTCTTTTTGTAAAGCACTGTTAAGGTGAACTGTGGGACTTGTGTAAAATATAAATCAGCACATATAAACGGTACAGCTTGCTAAATCAAGTCCCCTGCAGGGCTCATCTTCTGAGACTTTCTTAGTGAAGCTCAACTGGAGGTGGGTGCTCCAGGGTGAATAGGTGGGACAGAATGAAGGCAGAGGCAGCCCCTGCCGACCCTCAGGCCACGTCCTTGATGGATCATGGAATCCAACTGACAAACAGCAGATGGTCCGATTATTATTTTGGGGAAGATTGGTGCTTTCCCAAAAGGAAAGTTAACAACTATTTTAACCACCACAGGACAGTGAGGGTATCCATGCCCTCTGGCAAAGAACTTCTAAGAGGAAAAGCACATTTGGAGACTCTGGCATCTTAACATCTTCCTGGGAGAGCTGGCCTCCAAAACAGTCGGTAAAACCAGCATGGCTGACTGCTGCCTGATTTCCGGAAGTTCACTTGGCCCTTTCAGGAACAAACAATCATCCTCATCCTCTCTAGTTTAGTACAGGGCTTCAGGACTGGTGGCAGGAGAAACCGAGCCAATGATGGGGGACAACCTCTGCTCAGGAACCAGGCACTCAGTGCTGATGCCCAGTGGCATCTGGATTCTGTACATCAGCACTCGGAACATGACCCAGGAGCTTGCCTGGCCAGTGGGCGTCATGAGTGGAGCAGCTGGAAAGGTGGGTTGTCCAACAGGAACCAACCACCAGAGAAAGGAAGACTGAGCTTAGAAGTGTTTTGGAGGAGGGGAGTGCACAGGCCCATGCAGGCAATTACAGAAGGAGAAACACAGAGGCCTGCCCTTCCTTACATTCCAGCTGAGGTACCTATAATGTTCCTTTTTAAAAAAGCTATTTTTCTAGGTCTATTTTCATCTCCAGTGGGATTTCAACAGAAGAGCAAACTAATTAATCCTGGAATAGAGCAGATGATTTGGAGGATGGTCTTAGACCATCCAGACCCCAAGGCACGTCCAAGAGAAGAGAGGGGCAAGGCTGAGGGTGGCTTTCACAAATGAAAATGTAAAAAAAAAAAAAAAAGAAAAAAAGAAAAAAAAAAAGAAAAAAAAAAAAAGAAAAGAACCGAGGCCCTGCCATATGGAATACTCTATCTAAATAAAAGCAACTCCCAAAGGCTTCATTTCCTTGCTCATTTTGGGTGAATGTTTAATCATTTAAGGTCAACTTTAACCAAATCACAGATGCCTATGTAAGCCTATCATTCTCTGGCCCAAGCACTAGTAAAGACATTTCCTCCCACACAAATAAAAATCTAAAAAAAATTTCAAAGTAAAAAAAAAAGAAAAAGAAAAAAAAAAAATGTGAAAAGAAATACAAATCAAAGAAATTTATTGGTGCTGACAAAAATACATAATACAAAAAAACAAAACAAAACACAACAGAAACAAACCAGAAACTCCACCCCAGTGGGCCCATGCGCCCGAGGTACTGACAGCGTGCAGTCCCAGAAGCCCCTCAAAGCATCACACTTAATTCATGAGGACCTCCATCTGCACCAGCCTTGCATTGGTGTCCCCAGACGTCCGGTAGGGTATCATCCCAGCAAAGGTGATTAGGGCTCGGGCTTGGCTTCGGAGTTGCTGAGAGAAAGGGAAAGAAGAGAAGAAAACTGATGAACTTCCAAGTGAGAGCACTATACTGGGAGCAACCACCATCATCTTCCATGTTCTACCCCTTGGTGTCAGGGCCAGATTTTTGGTGGGTGGATGACAGTCTTACCCCCAACTGTCATGCCGCCCCCATGGTGCAGAGTTAGCAAAGCTCATCCACTGGGGCCCAGTCTACTAAGCAAAAGACAGATGAGGTTGCCAGACAAGCTGCCTCGCCTGTGATCAGTTCTGTGATCAGTTCTGACACAGCCCTGTGCTTCAGGCAGCCAACTCTACATCTCTGTCTCTCTCTGTCTCTCTCTCTCTCCTGGCTGGTTTCTGTTCACCTGGCTCTGTGGCGGTCTGAAGTTCTCAGGCCCCCACAAAGGCAGCCAATCCCATTCCAGCTCTCTTCCTCTCCTGCTTCTTTTCTTCCCTTTTCCTTTCTTTTACTCCTCCCATTTCTTCCCTTCTGACATAAGTGCTGGGCCCTCTTTTCCTAGGCAGTAGTAGTTATGAAATTCCTAGCTTGTTCTGGGAGGAAAAAAGATTTTAACTCAGGTGATTTCAGTAACAGGAAAACAAAAACAAAAATGAAAACGGGACAACCTTCACAGTGTCTTCCAGGTGATAAATCACTAAACATGGAATAAAGAAACTTACAAGAATAGCTTCAGGTTGCCCTATTTTGAGATGTGTTGGGTGCTTATAGCAGCTAGGAAGGAAACTGTATCTGGAGTAGAAAGGGAGAGTCTACAAACATCTCTTAGACCAGTAACAACTTTTAAGGAAGATCCAAGGGTCACTTACTAGGCTTCCTAAGAACTATTCAAAAAGAAAACTGAAAGCCAATTTTTTTTTTTTACCTGATATGTGAAATAAACTGGCAAGTATATGTCCTAATGACTGTCCAAACCAAAAGAAATTTTTAATTTATGATGAAAATGCCCATTAGATTTTCTTTAAAACTGTATTAAAGTACATGGGTGGGATGCCTGGGTGGCTCAGCAGTTGAGCATCTGCCTTCAGCTCAGGGTGTGATCCTGGAGTCCCGGGATCGAGTCCCACTTCGGGCTCCCCACAGGGAGCCTGCTTCTCCCTCTGCCTGTGTCTCTGCCTCTCTCTTTCTGTGTGTCTCTTATGAATAAATAAAATCTTAAAAAAAAAAAAAAAGTACATGGGCTTTCATGCCTGATTTGAAGCTACTTTAAATGAACTTTCAGGGTGTTCAGGCAAAGGGACTCACTCCTTAGGCAGGTAGTTTTTACATTTAAGTCTCTCCTTGATCTTACTCATCCCTATCTATCATAAAAAAGGAGTAGTGAGTGAGAGAAAGATAGGAGAATGGCTTTATTCGTGATAAAACCTAAGTGCTTTTTAAAGAAAGAGAACTTAAGACACAGAGAATGTGAGTTCAGCTGGTCTTAGAACAGTTCCCTTCAAATGTGGGAAAAGGGCCTGCCAGGTCACTGCTCTACTCTCTGTACAAGCCCTCCTCTGGCCCGTGAGCAGCACACGGAACATCAGAAACGTCCACCACTTCAACACTCGCCTGCCAAGGCCCAGGCACAGTGAGTCCACCGCTGGCATGTCTCCTGACATTTAGCTTCAGGCTTGTGCCTGTCCAAGGGTGCACGGCAGATCAGTAGCTGCCTTGGGGGCACACAAGGATAGGCCCACCACTGAGTGGACCCCTTGGAGCACCACCAGCTACACTGCTGAAGGTGAACATTTCCACCATCGCTCACTAGTCAGCAGTTCGGTTATGACAGTGCCTGCGGGGTCACAGCTAAGAAAGCCCACAAAGAACAGGATTTCAACATTAAGTGGGAAGTTAAGGGAAAGGGACTTTTAATTGTGTCAAACCCCTTGGCCCTTCTGTCCAATTTACTGGACAACATATGTTGTGTGAGTCCTAGGACTCTATCTACCTGGACTTGGCCTGCCCCACACAATGCTGGAGGGCCCACAGGCAGCAGAAAGGGGCACTGGCTTCATGTCAGATGACTTCGTTTTCAGATATGGCTCCTTCACCTCCACTGAAGGGGCCCACAAAAGGAAACTGCTTCCTGACTCTGGGCCTCCGTTTCCTCAGCTGTCAAATGGGGATAATGATGCCTGCCATAGGTACCTTTCTGGGGTCACTAAGAGCAGAAACAAGGGTTTGCATCAAATTCATGTGTTGACCAAAAGTACTCATGGTTCTGATGAAAGTGCTGAGCAGAGATTCATAAGATAATCTTCCTTTTTTATTTACTTATTTTTAAAAATATTTTTATTTATTTATTTGAGACAGAGAGCACAAGCAGGGAGGAAGACCAGAGGGAGAGGGAGAAGCAGGCCCCACGGAGCAGGGAACCCAATGTGGGGCTCAATCTCAGGACCCTGGGACCATGACCTGAGCCAAAGACAGATGCTTAACGGACTGAGCTCCCCTGGCACCCCATAACCTTCCTATTTTAAAATGCATAGGAAATTCCTACGGAAACATTAAGAATTGGTATTGTCTGATTTTTTTAAAGGCGATTATTTGCATGGGGTGCTTGGTTTGTGCTCAGGTCATGATCTCAGGGTGAGATCAAGGCCTGCGTGAGATCGAACCCTGTGTCGGGCTCCACAGTACGCATGGAGCCTGCTTAAGATTCTCTCTCCTTCTGCCCCTGCCCGCCCACCAGAAGCTCACATGTACTCTCTCTCTTAAAAAAAAAAGTGGTATTTGCAGACTTCACATCTGTTTGTTTTAAAGCTTGAGAAGAACGGCCATGCCATTACTGTTGGACTTCTTCTGAGAGACTCCTGACACAGGGTTTACCCAGCTGCTAAGCAGTAAGAAAACAGAGCATCTGGGGCTTGAGCAGGGTCATGAGGTGGCACGGGACGGCAGACCAGAAAGGTGGTTCTCAGCGATGGTTCTGGCCACCGCTGGGATCTTACAGAGTCACGGTCCTCGATGACTCGCTGGGGCCTGGATGCCGAGGATGGACTTGTCCCCTTGAGCCTCTTAAATTGTGTGAACAAGATGTTCATGGTGGCGAGAAGCACTTCTGAGAGGTTGTGCCTGACCTGCACAGAGGAAACACACAAAGTGAGGAGGATGAACCGGCCTGGGCACACCACAGCTAGGTGGCTACTGGGTCACCAAAAGGAGCCAGTGGCACTGAAACGGCAAGCATGAGAGCAAAGCCCAGGCTTCCTAGCTGAGGCAGGTCACTCTTCTGCTCCTTTCTTTATGCCATCCCTCCTAAGTGGGGCAGTGGCCCACAGCATGCTGCCATCTGGCCACTATGTACGCAGATCGACCAGCAGAGTGCCTGCCGACACAAGTCTGGACTTCAGTGTCAGCACGTCAGTTCTCTAGTCCTCAGGAGCCCCTCTATCTTAGTATTGCCAGACTGTCTCCATCAGATGTGCATAGCCCTAGTAGAGTCCTTGGGGCTGTCTACAAGGGACGCCCTGGGCACCACTTTAGTCCTGAACGCAATGAATACATTCCATGGAACGCGAGAAACAACAAAAGGGCAAGTGGCTGGGGTAGAACTGACAGCAGATAGGAAGGGCAGGTGGGCAAGGGGCAAGACGTTCTACATTTTGAGTACCACAGCAGGTAGCCTCCCCAGCACATGTGCAGAAGGTGGCCTTCATTCTTCCTCTAAAACAGAAACATGTTTGCATAAAAGGTATTTGCTTCTGGAGTTTAACACTTTCAAATGGAAACACTGTTAATGACATTAATGACATCCCAGAAGCAGACAGTGGGACCTGAGTGTCTAGGGTTCCAGAGAAGAGTTTTACCCCAGCTGCATGTGGGAACAAGCAGACAAGTTCTGGGCCAGTCCAGATCAGAGAAACTACAATTTCAGGGGCACGGGGTAGGGGAGGGCCTGGGCATGATGATTTTTTAAAGTTTTCTTAGTAATCCCAGTGTGCAGCTCAAATGAGTACCCACAAGCTAGATGGTGGCGATGTGCTAGAAACCTTTCAGAGACAGTGGCTCTGGGGGTCATGGGCTCATGATAACTGTGTCTATGGTCAGTGCTCTGCTTCTCAAGACAAAATAGTTCAGAGAAGGGAAGGAAGGAAGTGTATCATGGTGCAGGTTTCATACACTCAAGGGAATTACTTAAAATCAGAGTTAAGCACCAAGACCCTCTAGAACAAGTAGACAATACAAAATTAAAACAGATTTCACAGGATCAACCAGAAATCTGTTCCCCCAAGGAAATGTCAAGTAACTAAAGTGACTGTTCTGCGTCAGGAATCTGGACAATAATCTGATGGGGATATGTTTACTCACAGAAAAACCAACCCAAGATACCTGAAATTGGACTCGCCTTAGAAAACTCAGTCTGAGTGGTGTGAGGGCTCTTAATGTTATCAGCTACATTAAAACAAAAGCTTTCGGCAGAAGTGGGGAAAAAATCCATAAGGCGAGAAGAAAAGGACTCACTTCATCACTGAAATTTCTGAAGGCAGCCACTCTCTCTTCCACACTTTCCTGATTCAGGGGCACGAGCTTCAAACGATCAATTATCTGTTTAAAACAAAACCCCACCAGCCCCATATGATACAACCATCACAGGCATTTCATCTCCTTAAACAGACGGTTGGCATCTAACATGTTAAAAATGGCTTAAGAGAAAATGCTGCTCCCTCATATACACAAAGGCTCTGATTCTAATTTGCTAACTTAATTCTTGACCTCATTTTCTGAGACAATTATAAAATTCAGATATTTTAAGTTACTCTGAGAAACCTCCACTTTCAAACTAATGGGAAAGGAATAGGGGAGAAAAAGAAGAAAAAAAGAGAAACACAGAAATCCCTTTTCAATTCCCAGGATCATGCTTGTCTTCTTCGCTTAGCAGGTGAAGAATGTGGTAACACTTCCTTTGTTTTAAATGAATCCCATGATGGGCTTTGAATTTCCAAGGGCATATATTAACTTGCACTTCAAACATTCCTCTTGAAACTTACATCAAAGGCTCTGTCGATATGACCACTGTGATACTCGTCAAAAAAGGTGATCAAGTCCAACAGAAGATAGAATGTGGAGTCCACAAACTTATTTGCACTGATTCCCTGAGCCCTATACCTGAAAGACAAAAAAGCAGCAAGGGGGGACAGAAATTATGAATTTCTGTACAAATGTCTAACTTTAAAACATTTGAAAAAAGCCAAAAAGCTCGTGAAATCTCTAGATGAGGTGAATTAAGGTGTGGAAAGTAGTGTTTCTTTTTAAATGGCCACGAAGTTGATGGTGGATTTGGTATGACTCCATCTGTAAATATTTTGCATGAACCACGGTCCTCTAGCCCCAGCTACCATCTCAAGCATCCAAATCTACAGGAAGGGTGAAAGGTTCTGATGGGCCAAAAGCCCAGCAGCCACCACTGGAGACTGTTTGCTAAATGGATTATTTGATAAGGAGTGTTCTGTGCTACTCTAGGAATGCATCTCCAACCCAATTTTCTCTGGTTCACTTTTTTAGGAGTATCTGTAGAGGGCACAAAAAGTAATGACTATTGCCTCAGCCTGGGAGTTCCATCAGTTAAAGTCTGATAACTCAGTTATCTCACCGAGGAAGAAAGCCAGATTCTTAAACATTGGCCACTACCACCTTTAAGAATTCCATCCAGCCATCACTAGCTTTGTTCTGAAATGTCTTTGAGACGGTTGCTAACAGTATATTGATGAGTACAATGCCTAGAATTAAACCCAATGTGCAGGATTAGAATGTGAGATATGCTTTCATACCCTTCTTTCTAGCAAAACTCTCAAAGTCTGATAGTATCAAGTATTGGTTATGATGTGGGAAAACAGGAAGTCTCAACAGTGCTACAGGGATGGGGAGTTTCTGGGAAACTACTTGATGTGACTGGTAAAGCTAAAGATGGATTTGGTGGGCACTGGCACCCTGGCAGCCTGGTACGGGGCCCCCACAGAGCCTGGGAGCCAGCTCTCAGCCTTACCGTTCAGCAATGGAGAGCGCCATGTTCTTCAGCCTCTCCTTGTTGGACTGCGGTGCGCTGATCTGGGGGACGACAGGGCTGAGCAGTCTGTTCATCAGCTCCAGTACCTTGTCAGCATTCTGCTCAATTTTTTTTAAAATTAAGGAAGGACTTGATTAAATAATCAGCAAAAGGCAAAAGGGAAAACCACCAAAAGAGGGAACTTTCTGAGATGATGGATAAAAATGGTCCTGTATCTTTGATCTGGATGATGGTTACAGATATATACCTACAGAAAATTCACCAAGCTGTACGCTTAATGTTTGTACATTTACCTACATCTTAATGAGAACTCAATCAAAACATCTTTAAATTCAAGAAAATGAATTATAAATCTTCTTTTGGCCTACTTTTCTCAGTTTATTAAAAAGAAAAAAAAAGAACATAATCTTTTTTTGGGCCACACAATGATCAGTAGTCACCATATGTTATGTCGACATACTTATTCTAGTTCTCTCCAAACGCCTTAGCTGTCACTCCCTTCCCTAACACACAGTGCTCACTAGCATGTCTGCGGCTACCAGAAGGGTGAGCACGAAGGCATTTTCACCCAAAGCTTCACCATCAAAATGTGACGGACGCTTATTCTGCTGCCAAGTCAGACTAGAGCTCAGTGCCTGCAGGATATCCTTGCAATACATTCCTCTTGTTTGGCCAGAAATACCTTGTGGGCAGGAATAATTCTGTAAAATGGGAATTTCACCCTGACAGGACCATTAGCTGCCTAAGCACTAGGAGAAAAGGCCTCAGCAGGAGAGTGGTGTAGCAGTGGTGTCATCAAAATGTTTGTGTACTGAATGCCAAAAGGCCGACATCTATTAAGGAGAAAGAAAAGGGTATACTTTACCTTGGCAAGGTCATAGAGCTTTGCTGCTTCTTCAAACAGTCCTTTATTTTCTGCCACGGAAGCAACTTTGTTGATAATAGGCTTTGTGTCACTAGTAAACTTATCTATGACTCCAGGCTGACAAGACAAATTATGAAGGGGGAGGAGAAGAGAGGTGCACAGAGATGTTACTTTAAACACAGAGAAGCAGTTGGGATCTGAAAATTACTTTCACTGAAAATGTTTGCCCTGGGCAATGCATATATGTCATCAGCTAGACACTGGCTTTCTTGAAGATGTAAGGTCCTATTAAACATATGAAAGGGACCAAGGAAACGACACATGAAGGAGAGTCAGGGGTGGCACAGAGGAGCCAGCAAATAAGACATCTGTGCTTGCTAATTGTCCAAGATGATCCAGAGGGTAGGAGAAATAGTCAATGATCATACATTTGCTGATGAGTAGGCACTAGGTGGAAAAATCAGGAGGCTCAGAGGAAATATCTGAAAGATTTTGGATTTGCTTTCTAAGACAGATGGCAAAAGAAACTCAGTGCTGAAAAAATACGTGGCAAGGGGTGTCAGGATATAATTTTTTTTTTAAATCACCATCCACATTCATCAGCAACCAAATGGTCAGGAGTATGTGAGAAGCCACAGGAAGCATGGAAGAGCTAGGGCGGCCAGAGTGACCTCTGTCTGGCTGTTCTGATTCTCCCTCAGCACTGGACCTAGTAGGGGTGACTTGTTCCTGCCACCCCAGGGGCACACAGGAGAAGAGTGAAGGGCATGGGCTCCGGGTCAAGAAGGCCTGGGTCAAATTCCAGTTTCCCTTCTTACTAGCTGTGTGATCCCGAAGAAAATAACCTTTCTTGCCTCCATTTCCTCACTTGAAAAACACCTTGTTGGATTATCATTGTGGTGATTGAATTAGAAAACACCTGTACAGCATTCAGCACAGTGCCTGGCAAATGTCACTGCTCAAGAAGCACGGCCACTGTCATCAGTACGGTCACTGGCCTTTCTTCTGAGCTGGAGAGTGTGAGCCCTGTGAGCTCATCTTGAGATTCTGGGTCTAAGCCACCCATATTTTTACCAGTGAGGAAAATGAGTGCCTGAGAGAGGCAGTTGACTTCCCTAAGGCCACATGGAGAATGCCCGAGGGATGTCAGGACTCGTTTCTGACACCTGGACCTCTGCCCATCTGTAGGCATGTGATGTGGCTCAGGGAATCACCAAGGTTCACAGCCACTGCATCTTCAGGGACAGTGTGACGTTCTGAGCCCTCAGAAACTACCTTCTGAAAGAGGTCAAACATAATGCTAACTTTTCTATCTGGAGAGAGTAGGTGCAGGAAACAACTTCTTTTCTTGCCTATTTTTTGAGCCAAGAATGACAGAAAGGTAGCCTTCTCAACTCAAAATATGGCAGGCATGAACAGATGGGAGTCCTCTGGACATAATAAAAAAGCTATCTAATCAGGCACCTGGTGGGCTCAGTCAGAAGAATGTGTGATTCTTGATCTCCGGGTCACTCTTAATTTTGGGCTCGTGAGTTTGAGCCCTACATTGCTGGGTGTAGAGATTACCAAAACCAAACTCATCATAAATTTACATATGTTAAAGAGAAATGTAAATGTGTGTTAAAATAAAGGGCATCAACTGTGGCCTGTGATTTTCATCCTTTGTTTGTTAAACTAAGCCATTTCACTCAGATCTGCATCTTTGTCACCTTGAATCCTAAAGTCTTAACTACACTCTTTGGACAGTTTATACATCCCCCACTGCAAACTAACACATCACCAGGGGCACATTTAACTCACCTTTCTACTTCCATCATTCTCTAGTTTGCCAAGAATCATATCGAACTGTGGAGACAAAAAAAGTTTACTCCATTTACTGGACAAGGATATACACATAAGCCACAATTCTCTGGAGATGAAGGAGGGCAAGAAAGCAGGGGAGGCAGGAGGAATTTTACATAAACCAGGAAAGCAGTAAGACTGACACAGTATTTTCAGGATCAGAAGCCAAGAAACCAGAGAACTGAAACCTCCCTGGGCTATATCCACCACAGCCATGTTGGAGTGACCAGAAATATCATGTTAGCATGGATATGTGCACTGCAAATCATGGGTGGGAAAGAAGAGGGACTGACTTACCTCTCGACTTTCTATCACGAGCTCACTCACACAGCGCAGAAACATGTTTTCTCCTTGACTATCTTTCTCATCCCTGGAAGGGGACAAAAAGCAACACGGTTTCTGGCATGGGCTTGAGGTCTCTTATAGTCCTCAGGATGGCAGAAATCAAAACCAGCTTAAGAAAACGGTCAAAAGTGAGTTTTACCTGAGGAAGTAAAAATACTGGAGCGCCTCCCTCGGGTCTGTAGACTCAAACTTCCGGGTGTAGAGCATGAGGAGCCGCACAAAGTTCAGCCGCCGTACGCAGGGTGGGTCACCAGGCTCATGGCTGACTGCACCATGGGGGACAGGAGTGGTCACAACCACACTGCCCCTCTGACCCAGGAAACCAGAACCATGGGAGCTGAATCCAAAGACCCAGCAGTATCTACTCCTGCAGCCTGGCCAACATTTGCCAATGTCAGCTTCACTACCCTATCCTCAATTTCTTTCCAAGTAGAGTGGAGGAAACAGCATTTTGCAGTAAATTACTAGGATGCTGGTCTCTGAATGAAAAGATGAAGACAACTGACAACTATGGCATGTGCTCTGGGGCAATTCTGCTGCATTGCTAAGGAAACTGCAGGCATTCATTCGCATTTATCTCCTGCCCCACTTCTGACTCTCCCACCCCAGGCGGGCATTTGCAGAAGGTGGCTGCTGGGGTTGCCAGTGAGGACTCTAATAGGAACATGACTCATGACTCTATAGAGACTGCATCTTCTGCTCCACTCTCCAGGCAGTCTGACTGACGGGCCACAGGGCTGGTACTCTATACAGTGCTGTCTACAACGCTCTAAAACGATCTATACCACTTGTCCAAATCCCTGCCAGTGGTAGTTATGTGTCTGCTGCCGTCAGACGGGGAGTGTGTAATGGGGATGCCACTGCCGACAAATACTCACGGAGCTGAGCACTCTGTCCCGAGGATTTTAAAAGCAGCTTCAGCTCAAAGAGCACCAGTGCCACATGGACAGCATGGCAGCGCAGCCGCTCCATGCGGAAGAGGAAAGCAATGGCAGCCTCGAACTGTGCCGTCAGGAAGAGGACTTGGAAGTACAGGAAGGGCTGCTGGTTCACTGTGAAGTGAGACTCACCTGGGGAACAGGAGACACAGCCGACCATTAGCAGCTGCCCTGACCCCGGGCAGAAGCCCCTGCTGGTGGGATGACACGGTGGGCTGCCATGAGAAGTATGACCTGGCTCTACCACCTCCTCCAGGCCCCATGACACAACTGGCAAGGGGAGTTGTGCTGCTTGCACGAGGTGGGAGAGAAATGGAGTTCAAGACCTTAAAATGATATATTAAAAAGGCTGTTTTCCTTTGCCCTGGTAAGAGTCACTCAACAAGGAGAGTAACAAAGATTTCAAAGAAGCTTCAGTTCACTCAGATTCATAGGTGTGTGAATTCCACAATGCTGACTACTTGGTATCTTTTCTTCCCAGAATTCTTCAACAGGGAGGAGGGGAAGCTTTTTCCCCCTCATCTGTGCTCAGATACAGTATCTTACCACAAGGAAGTAATAGCCAAGTACTCTCAATGTCTCTCCCTGAGCAGTTCAATGTCTACCAGAGCAGTTCAAAGAACTAGGGAAAAGAGCTTACTGGATAGTACAGTGTATTAGTTATATACATTGCTGAAGCTCACATGGCCTCTACTTGAATTTAAAATCACTGTTTCATTGTGTTGTGTTTTGAAGATCCAAAGTTCAGTGATGAACTCTGTGATGAAGGAACTTCCCAAAGGAAAGCTAAGCTGTGACCTTAGGTGGACAACACAGAGAGGGTGGTTCTGTTCAGGATATCTTACCATAGTCTTCCAACAACTGTTTCTGGAACTGTGAAAGAGTGAGTCTGTCTTGTGGGGAGCTGGTGCCATCATCATCGAAACACACTTGGTTCAACTAAACCCCCAAGAGAAACACACGCATTGGTACAAATGACTTCCTGAGACAGGCATGCAAAGCTGTGGCTGCTGGAGGCTGTGCTAATGGCTGTGGTGACTGCTGAGGAATTACATAACAAACAATGGGGTCAGGAGACAGGAAATCTATTAGCCCTAGCACCCTGCTGGCATTGCACATTAAGCAGGTGCGATCTGTGTGCAGGGCACAAGCAGAGGGAGGGGGCTAATGCTCTGCTCGGGCAAGGGAAGCAGTGCCTGCCTTCAGCCACAGGTAGTCCTCGGTTTTGTCAGCCACTTCACTCTGGTTGTCAGTGATGTCACATCTGCCAATGATACAGTACACGGCCCGCTTGTAGGGGTCTGTATTGTTCCTGAGGGCCCTGCGGTAATGCAGTCGGAGCTTGTTTTCTGTGGCTGGGGACAACCTAAAGACACAAGGGAACAGAAAGATCCACACATATACTAAAGACCCTCAAGGGTACTGGAAAGAACCCCAGGTCCCAACCATGTAACCCAGTTATGAAGGCTTCCTTCACAGACACTGTCTGCAAGCATACTGCTCCCCTGGGTACAACCACTTTACTGCAGCTACCAGCACCTGCATCTCTCTGTCTGCTGGTTTCCTCCAGTCGAGGCCTTCAGGGGTAGATCAGAAATGCTGGAGAATTAATAATACTCCACCCCACTCCCTAGCAGCCCTCAAGCAGTGATAGACAAGAGTGAGTCCTTCCTTTAACTGTTTCAGCCTCTTGTACATGGAAGATCACCTCCCAAATAAACTACCTGCAGTCATATCCTTGCTTCAGGGTATCCTTCTAGGGGAAGGGAACCTTAAGCCATTAACCCTACTCTAAACTCTCTAATACAAGCAAGACAGGGGCTTATGGTTTAAGACAATCTCTGGACATGGCATTATTCACACTGCCTTAAAAAAACTGCCTTGAAAAGTATTCCTAGTACTCCATAAGAGAAAATGGAGTGAGCACCATTTTTTCTTTCAAATACATGTACATATATTTACAGTGAGTTTGAGTGAATACGAACTTAAGTCTAATTACATTAACAAAATCCAGAGGAAAATTAATCCTTAGCAGTTCCTTAATGGAACAGAACTAAAAACAAACAAAACCAAAAAAACTCCTCACTTAGTTTCAATGATTACATTTCAAAATTATTGACTTCTCATTTGAGCTACAAAGTGTGTGACAACATATTTTCATATTGGGCCAACTGGAAAAACACCAAATGTTAAATGAAGTGGAATTCAACAGTTTCATTTTATAAAGTATCCTCGATATGCCTGGGATTTACAGAGTAAGTCAAATCATGCTCCCAGCCACAGTCCCTCCCACTGGAACAGAAAAATCCCCAAATACAAACACATGTAAGCCTAGATATCAGTGTCAGAGTGGGGCTCTTTTTATGCTCTCAACTACTATTCTAAAGACAGCTCTACCTGCTTTGTAAACTTCATTTTTTTTTTTCCCCCAAGCAGGAACTTATTTTGAGCCATGCACAGGTTAAAAGGGCAATGCCAGTGGGGGCCGCCCTGCTGATTCCATGTGGCTTCTTCTGGATGCACCATCTCATTCACCATACCTTCTGTCCTTGCTGTTCATGTACTCCTGGAACCAGGTTTTAAACTCTCCCAGCTGGTGCTGGGCTCGGTTAACCACCTGTGAAGCAGCAAACAGGTCCCCACAGCGCATGCAGTAATAAATTAATGCCCACACAGGATGGCCTTCCACCTCTCCATCCTAGAAGAGGAAAGATGCTCAAATAAACAGGCAAACAAAGCTAAGTGGTGGATTTCTGATGCACTCACCTCTCCTCACATTAAGTCACTTCAGCTTTACAACAACCCTGTTATATGGGAACCATTAACAGCCTCCTCTTCCCTGTTTTACAAACAGGAAACTGAGGCACAGGGATGGTAGTAACTTGTCCAGGTAAGCAGGTAATGCAGTATGGCTGTAGAGCTTTTCCTTGGGAGCACTACGTGCCCCATGTGACTGACAGCCAACCTGTGGGTTCACCATAGAATCCCAGTAGCCAGTAACTGGGTTTCATGTTCTGTGACAATTCACAGACACACATTCTTATAACCCCTGCGAAGCAAGGGCTAAAGATGTTTACTGAGCAGTAACAGATCATTATTGTACATGGAGCTAGACACCAGTGAGATGAGAAGGTGGCCCTGTTCCTACTCTTCCTATACTAGAGTTTATCTATCCTCAAACTGGTATTGTCATCATCTGCACAGCAGCCTGTGATTACTTTTCTCTCTGCTTCTCCCCAGCTCCTCCGGAGAGGTGGCCCTGAGACTTCCTTGCATGGTCCCTCAACCCCTCCCTCCACAAGACCCTTTCTAAAACCAGATCTCATTGTGTCACTTCTCCATTTAAACACCTTTGAGCTCTTTACATCCAGAATGCTCAGCCTGGTACTTCAGGCCTTCACCTGCTGGCCTCGTGTTTGCCAAGCCCTACCACACACCCGATCTGCTAGATACTCTTTCCTGCCTCCAAGCATGTATTCATGCTGTTCCCTCTACCTGAAATACCCTTTTCTAAGACCTCTGGCAGGTGAGCCCCTATTCTTTGAGTGCAGCGTGAACCTCACCTCCTTTGCTCACGGTATAAAAAAGTGTAAGATAATTCACACTAGACTATGAGCTAAAAACAGTCACATTCTGGGTACTATAACTCCAATCTTCCAGATGTTACAGCCAACAATCTCTCAAGAGTCATCCCCAATTCTGCCTGTCACATCCACATCAAAATCATCAAGAACCCAATGACATCCTCCCCCGGACCTTCCCCGACTCTGAGCTGAGCAGCAACCACCAGCTCAATACTAGCCCTTTGAGGTCCCCCACTCTCTCCCTAGCCCCACACTCTGATCTCTTTTCCATATAGCAGTTTGCAGACATTCCCTCATTTTAACTGCAAATGCCCATCTGAGAGAGACTGCTGCAGGCGTGTAACTCATCACACAGAGAAAGATGCCAGTACCTGAAGCCCAGGCAAGGGAGCTGGAAGTTTGATGTTCAAGAAACTTCGAACCAACTGGTAAGTCCCAGGCACCCCACCTAGCTGGGCCTGATGCAAGTTTCCAAAGACAGTCACAAGGGTGTAATTCTTGTAACTGGAAAAATTGAAAAGGAAAAAAAAAGGTTGAAAACACATACACATATCTATATCCACATCCATATCATTAGACTGTGAACTCCATAGGGCAGAGCCTAGACTTCCAACTTCACATGGAAGAGGAAACCGTGCATGCTTATTCAAACAAACTACATCATTTATTCAGTGGGGAGCACACCATTATAAAGATTTCTCATTGCTATGGATACACAAAAGAATCCCTAGAGGGACATAATTGTGGACTTCCACTGTATTAAGGCCTAATGTACAGACTGCTTCAGCTCACAGCTGAGTGCTTTGGTGGATTCTTTTTAAACTTTTTATTTTGAAAAATTTCAGACCTACAGAAAATTAAAATAGCCCAATGAATGGTCTTATACTCTTTACCTAGGTTCATCAGTTGTGAACATTTGTGTACATGTTTTTTCTCTAAGTAGATATGTATACACACATACACATATACATCCACTTTTTTCCTGAACCATTTGAAATCCGCAAAACAAAAACAAAAAAACACAACCAAAAACATCCTTCTGCAAAAATACAGAAATACCTCATCTATCTATAAAGACTGCACTATGCGTGTCCAAAGAACTAGGACATTTTCCTATCCAACCTCAACACCATTATGATACCAAGAAACTGAACATTAATATATTGTTATTATCTAAAATATAACCCACGTTCCAATTTCCCAATGTCCTTTATAGCTTATGTGTCTGCCTTCACTTTCAGGATCCAAGCAAGGAAATAAATGCATGGCACTTAGCTATCATGCCACTTTTAGTCCCTTTAATCCAGAGTAATTCTACCACCATTTTTCACAACACTGACCTTTTAGAAAGAATCCATGCTAGCTGTCTAATAGCATGTCCCACAAGCTGGACAGTTTCCTCGTGATCTGATTTATGTTCAACTTTTTTGCCAAGTATCCCACACAGCTGATGCTGGTACTACCCATGGAGCCCCACCACAAGGCAGGTAATATTTGGATGATCACCTTGTTAAAAGTGTTGTTCACCAGATTTCACTACTGTAAAAGTACTTTTCCCTTTGAAACTGGTAAGTACCCTGTGGGCTAATACTTGGAAGTCATGTGGATATCCTGTTCATTAATAATCTTCTCAATTTGTTTCCATTGGTGCCCTTGCTGAACCAATTATCAAAACTGATGGCTGCCAATGATTTTCTATCATTCCCTCTTCACTTATTTGCTAGTATGCTTCTTAAAACTCTGCAAAAAATCCTTAAAATTCTGTAGTGTTTTTAAAGTATTTCCATAGTAAGATGAAATGGTTCTAGTTAAAGATATCCAAACATGGGGTTAATATAATAACTTTCTAAATATGTTTCTTATCCAAAGCAAAACAGGATGACTCAAAAAAGTCAGGTGCCCCATATGCACAAAGATAGTCGACACCAGATTAAATAAAATAACAGAATGAGAGAGTGTGAGAGAGAAAGAAACATCTAAAAGTCAATTACAAAAAAATAGACTCAATGGAATGTTACATAAATGATACTGACAAAGAATTTAAAAAGCAAACTACAAAAACCACGTACTGTACACATTTGGATCATAACTGTAAAAAACAAAAAAATATTCATATATCAAAAACAGGGGAAAAGGAAATTGAAAAGGTACAGGAGCCTCTGGATGTGGTACAGGAGACCTCTTCCCTTTTTGTCAGGTCTTTTGGCATTTCCCCCACATTTCTATAATGAGCATGTAGTATTTTTGTAGTGAAAAATAAACAAAATTCAATTAACAAATATAGTAAGTCCCCCATCAGTGAGAGTATTTAAAAGCAGAGGTTGGAAAAGAGATTAGAGAACTGAGTCCCATAGCAGCCAGGACAAACATGCCCACTACAGTCTCTTTCAGCTTGAATTAAGACAACTCGTGTGCTCAGGCCTAAATTGAAGAAGCAGCTGGAATCCCTTCAGGACTTAAAAAATATGTATCCTGTTTTGAATCTGAAATGTAGCAGGGAACAGATCAACCAACCCTGTATTTTCAGCTTTATATGCAAAAAGCATTTACGTCTCTGTTTACTCTACTATGTTGTCTATGGATCTGCATCGGCAAAAATACTTTAAGAGTGAGTACAATTGGGGTGTTGGGTGACTCAGTCAGTTAAGCATCTGACTCTTGGTTTTGGCTTAGGTCATGATCTCAGGGTTGTGGGATCAAGCTCTGCATCAGGCTCCACACTCTGCACTGAGTGTGAAGCCTGCTTGGGACTCTCTCTCCTTCTCCCTCTGACCCCATTCCCCCGCCAACAATCTCTTCTTAAAAAAAAAAAAGAAAAAAGAAAAAAGGTGAGTATAATTATCCTGAAATAATCCCTTCATCAAAAGATGACAATTCTTAAAAAGCATGCCACCAGGGAGTGACACCACTAGAATGAAAGGACAATAAAGTTACAATAAATATGGACAGGAAACTCCCAAGTAGCTCTAAGTGCTGCCAAAGGAATTAAGGGGGAAAATTTTTTTTAAGACAAATAAATAAGTGAAATGAAAAGAATAATAAAAGACATGGAATGGCTTACCAGATATAAAACTAAGGAATGCTTAGTACCACTGGTGAAGTCAAGCACCAATGTTAAAGAGTAGGTTTACTAAAGAAAAAACAGTCATGAGCAGTCATACTTAAAGGTTTTTATATATTGTAAAAAAATTTTGACTCTTTTGCTGCGTGTAGCAATACTACAATATACGTTAGGATCTTTATGGCTGCAGATCAATATACCCAAAACTTAACATTACAAAAATTTAGCAAAAGTCTAATAAAATATTTTATGAACTTTTTTGTGCCTATGCAAAAAAAGAATAAAGACAAAAAAAATTTGGAGTTCTAGATTTTTCTTAACCAGGGAATGTAGGCTAGTGAGATTATGTCTGATGGTGTTCATCTCATGTATAATGATTGTATAATTATTACAGTATTCAGTATAAAAGTACCTATTCTCTGAGGTACAGAGTCTAAATTACCTCAGTTAATTCACAAGGAAATCTTATGAATTTTCTAACTTTCTAACACAGTATTATTATGTTGATAAAGGGCAACCACACTACATGGGCACTAGCAGCCACATGGGCTCATTGGAAAGAGGTGTAATTGAACAAGTGTATTCAACTCTGCTTTCTCTTTTCCACCTAGCAGACGGGAGCCCAGCACCCTGCCTCTGAAATAAAGAGTCTGTTGAACATTTGGGACAACTCCTGCTGGCAAATTCAGAGCTAGAAGGAATGTCTACAGGGAGGAATGAATGGCACAGGTCCTACCAACGAAGGGGACAATAGTTAGGACACAAGGGCACAACAACCCCCTCAGTGACCGAACTCCAGTTAGGGAGGAGGTGGCAAAGCCTCCCAGCACCAACTACAGGCATTAGCAGCTGGGAAGGATCCAGACACATAGGGATTAATGGAATAGAGCCAGAAGGAAAATAAAGGGTCAAGGACTCTTCCTAAGGCTTGAAAATGGTAATATTGCCAGATGTAAAGATTAAAATGCTGAAAGAAGACAAAGCCTAAGGACTCATGCCTAAACCTCACTAGGAAACCGGATCGTGACCTAAGGCAATGGCCTAATAATTATGATGTCTCCATACTAAGGGACAGAGAGAGGAGAAAGAGAAAATGAAAAGTCTAACAGTGCTCCCACTTGCCATGATTTTTTATTGTTGCAGAAACAGTCCTAGTAAAGAAATGTTTCTGAAAACAGGATGGGATCTCTCAGCCTTACTCAACCCTGTACTATGGAGCACTTAGACACAGAACTACTGAACACTTGAGAAACAGCTGACTTCTAGGGATTCTGAAGCCAGCCCCACTGTGCCAGGGCTGCCTTACCTCTGCTCGAGGTATGCCAAGGCCTGCCTGACAAACTCCATGCGCACTTCCACGCTGCTGCGGCTCTTCAGGGCATCAGTCGCTGGTACCAACAACACATCTGTCATTTGTTTTACCATGGTCCACATGTCAGAGATGTTCTGCACATAAATGAGACTGTGCGTGACAATGCTGCAGGGCTAGAGAAATGGTCTGGCTCTTCGTAGCTCTGATCTCAAAGGCAGAGAAGGTAAGGTAGAGGAAGAAGTTTAATGTCTTCTGTCTAAGGCCTTCAGGCTTAAGCTCAGTACAGAAGATGCACCTCTGCCCTGCCAGTTGCTGATGAGCACCCTCCTGCCCCAAGCTGGTTTTCAGATCAATTACTGTTCCAGGTCTGACATAACCACCCACATAATTAAGACCACAGAATAGTAAAAGAAACACTGAATCTCAGTGGGTTATCCCTTATGAGAAAGTGAATACATTTATAATTGTCCAAAGCTCTAGGAGTTTAAACTCAAGTAGCTGCATTTCAATCCTTACAAGGTCATGTGAGTTTCTTAAGGCTTAAAATAAAGAGTTTAACCTAAATAATAAAGGTTTTGTCCTCCCAAAGATTCTCCAAGGGCCACTGCTCTTACCCCATTTTGTGAGTGTCGCAACCTCCCATTTTCCTTCCCACTCATTCCCTTTAAAAGACGCCTCCATGACAGCCTCCCAGGAAAAGAACAGGCATTCTCTCCTTCGTGTTACCACCACACAGATGGGACTCACTCTCCCCAGAATCCTTCTAGCTGTAAATCTCCCCCTTAAAAATGGATCCCCTGAACACTTTGCAATATTCTAAAGTTAAGAATCCTTGGGAGATAGCACTGATTGGAGAAAAGCAGGTTTACTTTTTCCAAAGGAAGAGAGAAAATCCTGTTCTCACCGTCTCCCTCAGAAATTAAAACTGTAGAAAATCCCCAAATGTGACTCTTTCTAAGTGGTGAGATGGTAGGTGGATTCTTAACTTTCTTCTTTGGATTCACTTGCATTGCCTTATATTTCACTATTTTTTAAAAAAAGCTGGATGCATCTTTAAGGACTAAAATCATCATCATCACCATCTGTATATGAGTATTTGCTTCCATCCTGCTCTGTTTTTTCCATTCCTCCTGGTCATTTACCAATCCACGCATCCACTTTCTTTCCCCTAGGGGGAGAAAACTGGCCATGGGTAAGAACTGAGGAATAGGATTAAGAAATAAAAATGAGGAGTCACAGAGGAAGGGGACCAGCAGCATACAAAGAATGCTTCTATAGATCACACCTGAGTCAAGTTCAAGGGGCTCCCTGATGTGAAAACATCACCTTTATAATTCAGCTCTTGTAAAAGAGTCCATTAGTCTATCTAAGGAGGAAAACTGGTGAGGGAAGGGTTGAGGCCTGACAGGACTTCAAAGCAATACAGCTCAAGGAGACCTCCTGTGACCATTAATTGATCCTGGCTGGGCCTTCTGAAGATGCATTAAAAATACATGTATGTGGCATCACCATAAAAAAAAAACAAAAAACAAAAAACAAAAAACCTCAATGTTATTTAAAATAAAACTCTGAAGTACAGTAACATTTTATTCCACAGGGCAGGGTGTCTCTTGAGCACATTTCTGCCCAGTCAGCAAGCTGCTAATCCCATCTGATGGCACATTTCTCCTTGGGTTAGCTCCGAGCACTACCTTATCATCCAGCTCCGCAACCGAAGCACAGAGTTCGACGAGGTTAGGCTGCAGGTGCCCATTTACAATCTTCTCATTATAGATATAAATCTGAAAAGAAAAGCAAAATAAGTGGCACAATTTTTTTCTCCTCTTCTTTTTAAAACCTCTTGACGACGTTCTGAAGCCAGCTTCTTCTGCTCAATGGTCAGCAGCAGCTTCAGCCAACATTTCCTTCTTCAGTGTGGCTGAGCCATCCATCCTGCCTAGAGGGCAAAGCTTCTGGCCAGCTTCCCAGATGTGCCTTTGAAATTTGGGTGGCAGTATCAATACACCAAAGATAACTGCTGCCCCATCTTCCTAACACCTGAAGAATAGAAAGAGAGTGGCCCTGGTAGAGGAGGGCCACAGGCATTTCTGCACCTCTCTGCCCAGCATACCCTCCGTCCCAGCAAGCAAGGACCAAAGGGAAAGATGGGACAATGGGAAGATTTCCGCTGCTGCTTCCTAAGAACCAGAGGCAGAATCTGGTAATCCTCCTGGCAAAAGGGCTGAATGGCCCCAAGCCACAGCTGGTGAACTGAGTAAGGAGTGTCAGGCTACAGCCCTCCACATGGGTTAGAAGAGCCATTGCTGCATTGTCTGGAGTATCCATTTCTCCAGGAAAGAATCCCTGCTCCTTAGGAAAATTTTAAGGAAAGGGAACTATGTGATGTTTTAAGTTATGGAAAAATCACTTATTACTTTGATTTTTATTTTAAAATAGCTAAAGTAAATGATTTATTTAAAATAGCTAAAGTAATGGTAAGTTTTGTCTTACCAAAACACTGAACAAGGTAGTAAGGTTAGACAAATTTGGACCCTGCTGAACCTTACTTCCCTCTACTTTATATATCTATCACATAGCCTCCAGGGACGTTACAAAGATGAAATAAAATGGTCTTAAAACTACAAGCTGGTGTTTATTCACTAATGTGCATTTCTTATGGGCCTTCCCTTTGCAAAGTATTTTACTTTGTACAACACAGGACATAAAGATTCTCTCTCCACTGCAGGGGACAGCCCTGTAAACAGATATATGACATAGTGTCCGAATCTAGAAACTAAATTAGTTTCATGGAGTCTTAATTTCACAGATACAGAAGAGACAGTTTCTTTATTCACAAGCTTGTCGTTGCATTAGGCCTGAACTCTGGTGGTGGCTGCGGCAATGGGAGGAGTCAGCCACATAACGAAGGTGAAATGTAAAGGATGGAGATGTAATGGGGAGAGAGAAATCTAAAACTTGGAGGAGAAAATAAATGAAGGCCACTAGTAAAACACAAGGGAGTTGAAAGGAGACTTAAAAAAAAAAAGGCACTTAGAAAATTTTTCTCAACAAGGGGTACAAGAGGGACAGAAGCCCACAACCCTCAATTCTAGAAACAAGACTTTTCCCCTCTTGATATTATTTTGTGCGGAAAAGCAGCAAATTATAATAAAACACACAAGCAGCCAGAACTGTTTTACTCCAAAAGTCAATTCCATGTTTGTATTGTCCCCTCAGGGCAGTTGCAGTCCAACAGCCCCTGTGCTCACCACAGAGTATCTCAATTCATCTCCGTGCTACTGCATACCCATGACATGTAACCAGAACCACAACCCCCAAAATATCATTAGCTTCTCCAGGACAGTATCAGAGAGTGGTAAGTACATTATGCTTACCAAGGCAGAAAAACATTTAGAAAATTTCTATCAACAACAAGAGGTGAAAAAAGATTTCCGATAACACCAACAGCCTACCAAGTAATTCAGTTAATAGAGAACTCCATTTGCTAAGCAGTGCAATTACTCGAGGCTTTACTGTACACGGGCTACTGCCAAATGGAAAATGAAATGTCTTGGTCAGTGTAAAGGGGAGATTTTCATTTCCCTAAGTCAAATATGAGTCATTCTATTACCCAATTTGATGGAATTCTCCGGTGACCTACGTGGTAAAATATTAACCAGTCCTCTCAATGAAAATCCAGCTTGTTTTCAAGGTCTGACTTTCACATGAAGTCTTGGTTCTCTTTTACTCCTCAGGGCACTCACATAGATTTTCCTGGGTTCAATCCTCTCTGAGAGCATGCTCACCTGCCGGGCGTAGGCCATCTCAATGCTATCCAGTGAACTTCGACCTGGGAGTCCCACATCACTGATATAACTTGGCTGTAGGTAAACAAACATGTAGAATTATGATTAAGAACAGCATTTAGTCATGTAAAGAAAAAAAAATTCTACAAACATATACTTGTCTTTTAAAAAGCTATGAGAAGTCGCTTTCTTACTAAGATTTTCTCAAAACGATGAATTTAGGGGTTTCATTAGAACAAAACTCTCTTCTCATGAATACACAAGAATGGAGCAGGCATGAGATCCAACTCAAAAATAATGGGAGGCTAGACAGGCTATAAGGATATCTCAATGACTATTCCTAGAAATGCACATCTTTCCAATATTCGGATCAATCTCAAGCCCCATCTCCACCCCATTCTCTCCCTCCCTATCTTCACACCAGTAAAGCTGTTAGTTATGGGCTTCCTATTTCCATCAGTCATATCAGAGAGCTGAGGGATCGGAGCGTAAAGGGTTACAATTCAAACATTTCCAATGCAAAGCCCACACTAAGAGAACAGCTGCAGATTAACTTTCTCTATCTGAAGATATGAAGCTTGTCTAAGTTGGGCAACCACTGATTCATTGAGCAAACGTATGCTAAGTGCCTGCTACATGCATAGCTGTGTGCAGGTCTATCCCCACAGGGCTGACAACAGGGCAGTCCATAAATCCTGTCTCCAAAGAGTTTACCATCTATGGGGAGAGTGCGACACAAACATATGAAAAAGTTTATTAGACTTTTTTTAAAGAAAGACTAAAGTTAATCTTTAGTTAAGCTTCAATCCCTACTATAAACAAATATGGGTCAAGATTAGGTATGTCTTATTAGATGTAGTCTTAAGTTTGTACTACATAAGTTAATACTGTACTAAAGGAAATTCTTTAAGTTTCTGCATTGAAAAAAATGCAATGTTGTATTCTCTAAAACAAACAAAAAGGAGTTTAAAGCAGGCAGGTTTTCTGGTGAACCAACAAGAAGACAGAAGCAAAACTTCCTGGCACCACCAAAGCTGGCAAAAGGAATATTTGTGTGCACAAGCCCTGAGAGTAGGTAGACAGGAGTGGGGCAGGAGGCAGAAAGGTGAGATGAAGTCCTCAAATTCTAAAAAATGAATGCTGAGCTGTCAGGACACCTGGGTTCCAGAAGGGCCACTCCACTCCCTGTCTTTGGGATCTAGGGCAGGGCACATTCTCTTAGAGCCTCAGGTTCCCATCAGTTGAATGAAGGTGTTCTAGACAACCTCAGAAGGTCCTCCTCAGCTCTTATTTTTGAAATCACTGCTCTTAAAAGCTTTAAACAGTTTACTGAGCTTGACAGATGTTGCTAGCTGGCTAACCAATGACCATTTCAAATCGCTACTTCTTACCTCCAATCCCTGCCACCTTTCAGTCCAACATATGGAGTTAAAGATACCTAACGGTGTGTTGATAAATGTTTAACAACGGGCTTGCGGAAGGGACCTGATGTGTAGCATTTGCTGGTTTCTGTGATGTAAAGACTCCCACCATGGCAGATTTCAAACTATCCCAAGGAGAATCAGCTAGACTGCAAACTTCCTAAAAATTTAACAATAGGCCTTTATGAGCTGACCTCTTCGTGATACTGAATATACCCTTCTGCAGCTTCCAGTGCAGGTGGGAGTAGTGGTAAACTCTGGTTCTAGCCTATGAGATGAAGTACAAGTCTGGAGTACATTTTGGGGACAGCTTCTGCCCTTCCTATAAAGAGAAAATGAAGAGCCTGGCATGGCCTTTCAAGCCCCCTCGACTCCCCCCAATATAAACAGGATGCACAGAGCTACAGCAGCCATCCTGTGAGCCTGAAGCAGGTGATGCACTAAGGATGGTAGTGTACCAGGACAGAGAGGCACTGGGTCGCTGATGGCACCACAGAATCACTGAATGAAGGCCCACACTCTCCATACTCACAGACTTCTTGTTAGGTGAGAAAAATGTATCCTTACTCAAGCCGCTGAAACTGGTATTCTGTTACTAGCAGCTGAAAATATTCCTATCTAAAATACCGATTAGCGAAAACCATCAGGTTATAATAACAGCTATACTTATTGAGCACTACTATATGCCAAGCACTGTCTTAATTCCTACAACCCTATAAGATAATGTACTTTGACACTCAATTTTATAAATGAAAACACCAGAGCACACAAGAGAACAGCTTGCCCAAGGTCACTCCAATAGGAGGCAGTGGGGCTATGCTTTAAGTGCACAGTCTGGCTCCACAATGTCTGTCCGGGAGCCCAGGGCAACTTTCCAGAGACAGCCAGCCATCAAAGAACAAGACAGTAGTGGTTAGAAATCCTGGCTCCACTACTCACTAGCCATGTGATCTTGACTGCATATAGTGCTTCTTGCGAGCCTCGGTTTCTTTAGCTGTAAAACAGGAGTGGTAATGGTATCTACCCCGGGTCTATGACCACTATTAAGCAAGGAGAAAAACAGCATCTACATCACAGCATTGTTGTGAGAAATAAGTAGACAGAACTCAGCAAAGGGGCCAATAGTTGGCCAAAAAACACTAGCTATTAACACTATGTAAACAAAAAATAAACCACCATAATTAACAGAGGAATAAACCCTATTACTGAATGACAATGGACGGATACAGACACTACAGAAACATAACCTAAAATATTTTAATTTGTGCTGGCTAGAACCTCTCATCTCATTTTTCTACAACAAACACAGAACTCCCCAGTAGCTCATTCTCTCCTTCTGGACTAATTCTGAGTGTTCCCAGTAACAGAGTTCTATTAGACAGCCAGCACCCTTCTGGAACAGAACTAACCATATGAAAGTTGATGATCCAAAAGTCTTTTTTAAAAAATAGAGCACTAAATCTACTTAACTCCAGTAGCCTACCTAAGGGGAATGGGTAAGAGGGTAAAAAGGGGAACATAACACTAAAAACATGTCTGCAAGGACACAGTTGTTTCAGCTACATATACGTAAACAGCCTTGAGAAACATTTTCCAGTACTAAAACCTAATTTTTAAAATAACCCATTTATAAAGTAGTTGGTTTTCAGTCTCCAAATTTCCATTTAAATTAATTTTGCCTAATGTTGTTTTCAAAGTTACCTTTCCTTCATTTGCCCTTGGCCAAGTCTCCATCACACCACACATAAAGTCAATTATCCCAGCAAAAGGATGTGTACATGCACATTCCTGAGGAGAGGAGCCAGTAAACATTCACTAGAATTTCAAACCCGGGGGCTGCCTGAGGGTTGGGAAAGCAGCTGCCAATATGTTGTGTGGGAACAACATTTCAGATCCCTTGGACATTTGGGTCTCTCTATATTGGGACCTGATGGCACAATTGGAATGACAGGGGCAGGGAATCAGAGACCAGAAAGGCAGAGAAGATGGGAGGGCAGGGCCAGAGAGGGCAGCAAGGGGCTCACCCGAAGTCTGGAGACATGGTAAGTGAAGAAACAGCAGCCTCTGGGAGCACAGATATGAGAAGAGTCTTCTCAGAGTAGACAGTATTTCCAAAACAGTAAGAAACATTCCAGACCAGGTATGAGGTGATGGAGGGTGGCAGCAGAGAATCACAAGCTTTGTTAAACAACTACTTTTATACAAAGAATATCCAGATATAAATAAAACTCTTCTCCCAAGGAGGACACATTCTGGTTAGGAAGAAAAGAATGTAACTAGCATTCTTAGCAAAATAAGTATGGAGTAAAAAATATATATACATTTTAGAAAGAAGAGTTTTAAATTTCCAAGTATAATATTTGGTTTATAGTATATAAGCAAAATAGAACCAAAGTCCAACTGGGGACCAGAAGATCCAGGTTCTTTTTTTTTTTTTTTTTAAGATTTTATTTATTTATTCATGAGAGACAGAGAGAGAGGCAGAGACACAGGCAGAGGGAGAAGAAGGCTCCTCACAGGGAACTCGATGTGGGCCTGGATCTCGCAACCCCAGGATCATGCCCTGAACCAAAGACAGCGCTCAGTCGCTGAGCCACCCATCCCAAGACCCAGGTTCTAAATGCAACCCAAATGTGTGACCTTCAGTAATGACACCTAACTTCTCTGGAGCCTCATTCTTCATAGACATATTGGCAGTGGGAAGGAATTCTTGGGCCATTTAGACAATGAAACCTATAGAGCCACTAAAAAAATGGCAGATACCTACACATACTAACCTACAGAAGGCTCCAAAATAAGTTTAAAAAAATCAAAACATAATGCTAAGTTGTAGAATCTAATATATAAAATGGCATCACTTATGGAATAAATTGGTAGTGATCAGATGAACTTCTATATAGAAAAGCACATGAATACGGACAGGGAACTGGCAGGCCAGCATGTGTGCCACTGTCAGAGGTAATTGGGTGGGAGGAGGAGAAGAGAGGCAAAATTTTCGAAAGTGCATCTACGTACCTCTACTATCAAATACTGTGCAAGAAGGTGCTCATGTATAATACATCATGACATAAAAATGAAGAGTCTGTTTGGGCTTTTTAAACTTCTTTTTGAAAGAATAGCAGAGTACTTTCTATACTTGAAATCCTACTCACATTCCAATATGCGAAACAAATCTCACTCCAGGAAATAACCAGGGAGCCATAAAGTACAGTACGGAATCATCTAGTTGAGTTTTCCAGTTCAAACTCTGTTGGTCTCTATTTGACTATAATCCACTGAATCTAAAACATCACATATTATAAGACATTTATTTAGGTACCACCAGGAAAGGAAAAATTCTGTCAACTAAATTATGACACTAGATTTAAGACATACTCTGATTTCAGAAATGTTAAATGTAGAAAAGTTTTGTGACAGGGAATTGATGAAATTTGGTCTTAAGTCAATTATCAAAATAAATTATATTCGACACTCACTGTTCATATATCACAGGGTGAAATGATACCTTCACTACCTGTAATTAAGCTCAACTTAGCTTCTCAATGGAGTCTGTTGCTTGCTAGGCTCCATCATTCGCCAGAGGATGCATTAAAGAACCATCTTCTGGGGTGCCTGGGTGGCTCAGTCAGTTAAGCACCTGATTCTTAGTTTTGGTCAGGTCATGATCTCCCAGATAGAGCTCCCAACTCAGCAAGGAGTCTGCCTCCCCTCCTTTGCACCCCCCGGCTCATGTGCACACGTGCTTTCTAATAAATAAATCTTTGGGGGAAAAAAAACCTATATATTAACTATATCTAATACCAACCCAGGCACTAGACTGGACTAAAGTTAGATAAAAATGGACTTTTCAATATTGTTTTAAAAGTTGGCTAAAAAATATCAGGGATTTCCAGGACTTCTCAAACCCCATGTGCTTTCATAAGAGCAGTGCGCGCTGGGGGTGTTCGTTCTTCCTCCCACTAACCACATGCAAGGATGGCACAGAGGTTCCAGAAGTCTCTTTTTTGCTTCAAAGCACATGGTTTTTATTCAGACCACAGCTTGAAAAGTTATTAACAATCTTTCAATCCCTCTCTTCCTTTAAAAATTATACCTTTCTTCAATCATATCCTAAGGAAAGCAATTTCCCAAATTGAATCTTTGCTATGGAAACCTCATTAAAACTTGTGGGAAACAGTTATCACCAATGTGTCATTGCTCTTCTGTTATCAGAAGGCTTAGAGGTAAAAGGTTTCAGGAATCCACCATATCTTAGTTCACTTTTGCTTTTAAAAGAAGGTCCCAAGGAGGCACCTGGGTGGTATGGTTGGTTAAGTGTCTGACTCTTGATTTCAGCTCAGTTCATAATCTCAGGGTTGTGAGATCAAACCCTACAACATGCCCCACTCTCAGCATGGAGTCTGCTTAAGATTCTCCCTCCCTCTCTGCCCCTTCTCCCACGTTCTTGATCTCTCTAAAATAAATAAACCTTAAAAAAAAATGTCTCCGGTGTCTCTTTATATTAAATTATCCAATGTAAACATTTTCCTTCAAATGTTAAGGTCAGTTCAAAATGATCAAAAGCCTCCTTCCTAACTAATGACTCCAGATGCCAACAACCTTATTCCTGACCATAAAGTGCCCAGAAAAGAATGGTGTAGATGGCAAGTCATACTTCTTTAATTATTTTTTTCTACCTATACACAAAGATTTCTTTCATTCCTAGAGATACTTTCCTTATAAACAAAGGGAAATCCCTAAAAGGGGTCCCCTAAGGGACATATCAATCCTGAAGTGATTATAAAATTTTGATGTGCTTACCACATACTAATACACACCAAATACTAACAACCACCATAAACACTGCTAGAACATGCTGTGTGTACTTTCTTTGCTGTCACTGGCAAAGCACTTCATGTGTTCCACATTCCTTAGGACGCTTCTTCCAGAGAGGCCACTTATAAAAAAGACACCCAGGCCCGGAAATTCCAAAGCCTACTACCTCTGGCCTTTAAGCTATGTGGTTTCCTATAAATAGGGTAGAGGAAAAGCCTGCCCAAGTGGAGATAACATTACCTTTCCATTATTTTGAAGAACATTATAAGGAAAAAGCCTGTAGAAATGGTTAAAATTTAAAAAGGTGAAAAATACCAGGTGTGGCAAGGAAATGGAACAAATGGAATTCTCACATACTAGTAGGTGGTGGGAGGGTACATGGATACAACCATTCTGGAAAATCGTTTGGCAGTATCCACCAACAATGAACACATGCATATCCTCTGACCCAGCAATTCCCCCCTTAGCTGTACCCAACAGAGATGAAAACATATGTTCACCATAAGACACGTACAAGAATCTTCACAATAGTACTATTTATAAAAGCAAAGAACTGGAAACTATCCAAATGTCATCAGACCAAGAATGAATAAGCATATTGTAGTTATACTGTTCAGCCATGAGAATGAATGGCCACAAACGATATACAAATTGTTCAGCAAAAGAAGCCAGAAACAAGAGTACATAGTGTATGACTTTATTTACATAAAGTTCAAAAAGAGCCAAAATTAATCTATGATGTTAGAAGTTAGGACCATGGTTCCCTTGGCGGTGGTGGTAGCAGTGGTGAGAAGTGGAAGGGAACATAAGGAGGATTGTTGGGGTGCTGGTAATAGTCTGTCTTTAACTCAGTGCATTCCATTTGTGATAATTCACTGAGCTACATACTTATAATGTATGCACTTTTCTGTACTTATGTTCTACTTCAGGAAAAAAGTTCAAAACAATAGCGACAAACTGACAAGGTTCCAGAAAATGGCGATTCCCTAGGTAACCTGAAAAGAGAACAATCTGCATCCCTTGCCAGTTTTAATAGCAAAGCTATCCATTCTGCTAGATTATCACAATAGAGAATAGCAAAAGTATCAATAACTCTCTTCCAAGGGGACTTGAGGTCAAGAAAGAAAAGTCTACTAAATAGACTAATCTATTTTTAAGAGAAGAGCAATCAAAAAAGAACATCTCATTAGCAGCTTATAATTACTTCCAAATCCCAATACAGACCACAACCTATTAACACCATTTCAAAAAATGAAGCTTATAAAACCATGAGCTGTTCTACTTATCTGTCCAAACTCACAGGAAGTTAAGAAACATTGGGCTGGCCAAGGGTTTTATACATTAGTTCTTTCCCAAAGATCTGATCTTAGTCTTTGAAGTCTCTGAGTTTAAGAAATGTGCCACAGGGTCCTTAACAAGTAATTTCCTGAGACAAATGTCTTTCGCATTTGTTTAGCTAATAGAAAAAAACTGGTTTTTAAATCAGGAGCAGGCACCTGGGTGGCTCACTGGTTGAGCATCTGCCTTTGGCTCAGGTCGTGATCCCAGGGTCCCGGGATTGAGTCCCACATTGGGGTCCCTGAAGGGAACCTGCTTCTCCCTCTACCTATGTCTCTGCCTCTCTCTGTCTCTCATGAGTAAATAAAACCTTTGCAAAAAAATTGATAAATAAACCAGGAGCAGATGTGTAGATACAGGATTATGAAGTTACCCTGCAGGAATGACACTGCCAAGCTATCCACCTTTGACCCACACTTCAACAGAATGATGGTATAGAAGTCAACAGTCCGGGCAGCCTGGGTGGCTCAGCGGTTTAGCGCCTGCCTTCAGCCCAGGGCCTGATCCTGGAGACCCCAGATCGAGTCCTACGTTGGGCTCCCTGCATGGAGCCTGCTTCTCCCTCTGCCTCTCTCTCTTTCTCTCTCCTCTCTCTCTCTTTCTGTTTCTCATGAATAAATAAATAAAATATTAAAAAAAAAAAAAAAAAGAAGAAGTCAACAGTCCTGGGTCTCACCAGTGTATTATATGTCTCTCTAGGTCTCAGTTGTCCTAGCTGTAGTGAGAAAAGAATGCTAGCTAGCCATGAAACAAATTCCAGGAAAAAGACTTACCAGAAAGTGTTGGTAGTATTACTTGAAATGTCTTACACCATAATTTTTATAACATTGTAATTTTTAATCCAACTCTCTAAATCATCTGAAATGATTTTTTAAATAACAATAGTAAAGGATGGCCATTATGGGTCAGTTGCTTACATGATCACTAATCTTCCCCATAAAAGATACCATTTCACCAGTAAAGATACTGATAGTCTGCAGGGTTAAGTCATAACCTAGTATAATATAACTAGTCAGTGATGCCAGGATTTGACCTCCAGATCTCTTCACTCCCTAAACCAGAGTGATAACTGTGTGACAAGTCACAGCTCCCCATGTCATAAAAGCAGACATGAATGATCAAGCAAGATGCTTTTTCCTGCCAATCATCCCAAGATGCAGCCTCAAAGTCCCTCTCAGAAAGATTTCTAGCATACATGAAGTGGAAAAAGCAAGATACAGAACAGAGCATTTAGAAAGCTAACTTTTGTATAAGAGGGAGCAAGAGAGGTAAGAATGCACAATGTCATTAATATACCTGTGTTGATATAAGGAACACTGGAAATAAACACAAGAAACTAATAATAATGATTACATGGGGGGGGGGGGGCAAAGCAAGGAGGGAATGAGCTTTTGGAGACAGTGTATCATATAAATACACTGTCTCCAAATACATGCAGTGTATCATATAAATACACTGCCTCTTTAAAAATCAGATTTTAGGGACACCTGGCTGGCTCAGCGGTTGAGTGTCTGCCTTTGGCTCAGGACATGATCCTGGAGTTCTGGGATCGAGTCCCACATCGGGCTCCCCGCAGGGAGCCTGCTTCTCCCTCTCCCTATGTTTTTGCCTCTCTCTGTGTCTCTCATGAATAAATAAATAAAATCTTTTAAAAAAATCAGATTTTAAAGAGAGAAAATCCTCAACTTAGCACTACCACCAATCAATAAACACTGGCAATTAAAACAAACCCTATTAACATACCCACTCTAAAAATCACAATTTCACCATATCTCTACTACTTCAGCTACCACAAAGTTAGCAAGAGGCCAAAGATTTGATCAGCGAATATTCCTGGAGCATCTACCATGTTCCAGGTACTCATCTAGGTATTGGAGGTATAAGTAAAATCAAGACATACAGCAGTCCTTATCTTCAAGGAGCTTACCTTCTACCATCAGAAACAGGCACTAAGCAGTGTAAAGACATAAAATATACACAATGGTGTGTAGAAGAAAATGCTGAAAAGAAAAATACAGCAAGAAAAGGGGATACAGAAGTGTTGAATGGGGAGAGGCTGTGTTAGAGTGCAGGTGTCAAGACCTCAGAAGGCCTCCTTGAGATGGCAATGAGTAAATACTTAAAGAAGTGAGGGAGAGGGCCACACAGTTATTTGGGTAAAGAATATTCTTGGCAGAATGCAAGAGGAAGCACAGAAGACCTGAGGCAGGAGCAAGCCTGCAGGCTTTATTCAAGAAAGAGGAGCTTGCATGGCTGGAGCAGAAAGAACAGTGGGAAGAGTAGTAGGAGATAAGTTTGGAGAGGTAGCAACACCAGGTCAGGTGGGGACAGAGAGGTCATGGTAAAGACTTTGGCTTTCAGTCCAGGCAGGGTAGGTATCACTGGAGGATCCTAAGCAGAGGAGTGACATGATCTAACCCATGTTTTAATGGGGTTATTCTAGCTGCTATGTTGAGAAGAGATTGTACAGGGCAAAAGCAGGGAGACTAGCGTGGTTGACCACCTCTCAAATGGTCTCCCCCAGATCCCCACCTCCTAGGATTCAAGCTCTTATATAATCTTTTCTCCACGAGTATAGGCTGGATTTTATTACTTACTTTGAACAAACAGGGGTAAGATACTACTTCCATGATGAAGTCATAGAAAGATTGGTTTCTGTGTAGGGAACACTTTAGCTCTCCTTCAGATCCCCCACTCTTGCTCCAGGGGAAGCAAGTTTTATGCTGTGAGCAGCACAACAGAGAGACCCACATGACAAGAAACTGATATCCTGGCCAAAGGCCCAGAAAAATCTGAGGCTTGCTGAGAGCCACACTGAGGGAGCTTAGGGGTGGGTCCTCCCTGAGTTGAGCCCTGAAATGAGTATACCTTCAGCTAATAACCTTCAAGAAACCCTGAGCCAAAAATACCCAGCTAAGCTAAACACTTGTTTTCAGCCACTATGGTTTGGAGTAATTTGTTAGACAGCAATAGATAAGTAAAACCAGCAGTTAAGAGGCTAGTTCAATAATATGAGTGAGAGGTGATGGTAGTCTGGACCAGAGTGCTAACACTGAAGTAATAAGAAGTGGCTGGAAGTTGGGTATATTTTGAGAGTAAGGTTAATTGGACTTGTGAACATGTGAGAAAGACTAGGTGGGAGAAGGAGAGGACAAAAATGAATCTGAAGTTTTTGATCTGAATAAGTGAAACACTGGAACTGCCATTTAAAAAGATGATAAATTCTGTGAAAAGAGAGGGCTGGAAGGCTGGAATGGAAGGGGGATGGCCGGGAGTTGCTATCATGACACAATTATAGACATGTAGAACTTGAGATGACTATTAAAGACACCCAAGTAGAGCCAAGAAGACCACTAGATAAATGAGTCTAGGATTTAGGGCTGCAAGGTATGTCTGCCTCTTCAGCATAGAAATGGTATGTAAAGCTATAAGCCCAGATGAAATCAAAATGGCAATGATTGAGGGAGAAAGAACAGATCAAGGATTGAGCCCTGGAACACTCAAATATCTAGGGGTCAAGGAGTTTGAGGAAGACTCAGCATAGGAAGCTAAGCAGAAATAACCAGATAGGCTAGAGGAAATCCCAGCAAATGTGGGCATTCTGGAGGCCAGGGAAAGCTAAGTGTCTCCAGGGGGAGGCGGTGATCATCACCAAGACTGCCAGTAGTCGAGTAGATAAGTATTCCCTGACCTCACATTTTTATTAGTGGCTTATCTTCTGGATTCAACCTACCTCGCTTTCTTGAGTAAAGTCCAGGGCATCTTCTCCTGATGCCAGCAGTGTATGGAGAATTCGCTGTTTCACTTGCTCCCACTCAACCAGCATGGACTCTCGATGGTACTCCTCAGCCATGCCAAAGGTCTGTCAGAAAGGAACAGAAGAAGATGACCCAAATGGGAAAACAACAGTTTCCTTAAAAGTTCAACAGAAAATGAAAGCCCCTCGAGAGCAAAAGTTACTTACTTTAAAAATTATCTTTAGTCTAACCCATTAAAAAAAAAAAAGTTTTAATACTGGTAAAGTACACATAAAATTTACTTAACCATTTTTGACTGTACAGTTCAGTGATACAGTGATATTAGTACATTCAGACTGTCATGTGGCTGCCACCACCATACAACTCCACAATTCTTTTCATCTTGCAAAACTGAAATTCTATTCTGTTAAACACTGACTCCCCACTCTCCTTCCCCCAGCCCCTGGGAATCACCACTCTATTCTCTGTTTTCAACTACTTCTAGGTACCTCACATAAGTGCAATCATACAGCATTTGTCTTTTTTTGTGATTGGTTTAATCCATTTAATAGAACATCCTCAAGGTTCATCTGTTTTGTAGCATATGCAGAATTTCTTTTTTTTTTTTTCTAAGATTTTATTTATTTATTCATAAGAGACACAGAGAGAGAGGCAGAGACATAGGTAGAGGGAGAAGCATGGCTCCACGCAGGGAGCCCAACGTGGGACTCGATCCTGGGTCTCCAGGATCACACCCTGGGCCAAAGGCAGGTGCCAAACCGCTGAGCCACCCAGGGATCCCCGAATTTCCTTCCTTTTTAAGGCTGAATAATATTCCATTGCTGTGTATTCCACATTTTGCCATCCATCTATCCATGGACACTTGAGTTGCTTCTACCTTTCGATTATTGTGAGTAATGCTGCTTATAAACATGGATGTACAATTAATTATCTTTTCAAGCTCCTGCTTTCAATTTTTCCGGGTATAAATACAGTGTTTAATTTTTTGATGGACTGAAAACTGTTTCCATAGAGGATGGGCCGTTTTACATTCCCACCAACAGTGCACAAAGGTTCCAGTTTCTCTACACCCCTGCCAACACTATATTCTGAGTTCTTTTCTTTTCTTTTTTTTAAAAGATTTATTTATTTATTTATGATAGAGAGAGAGAGAGAGAGAGAGAGAGAGAGAGAGAGAGGCAGGCAGAAACACAGGCAGAGGGAGAAGCAGGCTCCATGCCGGGAGCCCGATGTGGGACTTGATCCCGGGACTCCAGGATCGCGCCCTGGGCCAAAGGCAGGCGCCAAACCGCTGAGCCACCCAGGGATCCCCTCGGAGTTGTTTTCTTTCTTTCTTTGGGATAGTAGCCATCCTAATGGGTTTGAGTTGATTTCTCATGGTTTTGATTTATTTACATTTCCCTAATGATTAGTGATGTTGAACATCTTTTCATGTGCTCATTAAGATAAATACCCTTTAAATCTCTGAAATTAGGCTGCATATTACAAGTGATAGCACGTCACAGTTTAAACTGAAGTACTTTTTCTTGGATTATATAAATCAATGGTTTTTAGTAAACATCTAAGAAAAGACAAAAACAACAGTCTCCCAATGTCTTTATTTTTAAAGAGACAGCAATATTTTCACAGCAGGAAGCAAACCAGTAAAAGAAAAGTGGCCCCTTCTATGATTAGGTCTCCTACCACTCTACCCAAAGTCACCACTGAAAATGTCTGGCAAACCTCAAGCCTGTCTAGAGGTAACACTGCAGGTTGTTGCCAAACAGGTGTTCAGAAAGAAAAGGAAAAAGAGAAAAAGAAAGAAAGAAAACAAAGAAGGACGTGAGGTAAGGAAAAGGCACAAAACCTTCTGAAGAAATGAAAGCCACTTAACAGACACAGAATCGTGACCGTTCTTAGCCTGTTACTCTTTAACTGGCAGACCAGGTTTCCCAACAGCTTCGGCCCACTTTTCCAAAAGCCATTTCATTTATAATCAGACTGGCATCTAATTAGGCAGCACCAAGGGAATGAGTATTAGTAATGCCTACTTTATTTTTGGCAACACAGGTAGTTTATACTGATAATATCCATATATATGAGCCCTGGGAAACTGTCAGAAAAACCATATATACTCTTCCTACAAATGGATGTTTGAGTATGGACCAATATTTATTAAAATGTGAAAAAGACAGATACCAGACACATACAAAAAAAATGTTTAGGAAGAAAGCTGACATATCCTGCAAGTGTGATTTTGGTCCATCAATCAATGAATTCCTTCTCTAATATGTATTCTGAAGACACAAAGAGATGGTAATGACAAAAATTTAAAAAGTCTTCCACCTGTTTGCTTCTCACTACAGTCAGGCAGAATGGACCATTCCAGTTAGTTAGCCTAGGATGAAAAAATACCCGAGGGAAAAATCATTTTCTCTTGTTACACTAGTAACCTTCAATATGAGAGCTATGCATTTTGAATGGAGAGAAGCATACTGGAACAGAAAGGCAGTGTCAGGCATAGGAAAGGGGATGGTTTCCCCAGAAGATATCTAGAAATGGTGCACAAGCGAACTACAAATTCTTCAACACTTTAGTGATCAACCCAAAAACGTCCTCAGCCTTGAACCTCTCCTAGCAAGGGAAAATGAAAGGCTATATGGCACGAGGACCAGATGGGACAGAAATAAGGAGGTGGGGGAAGGCTGGCATACTATATAGCTTTCTGAGCTTGCTACAGGGGGTGAGGCACTGCCTAAGCTGTGGTATTGACTGAGGATTCCAGAGTGTCACAAGATTTTTCTTAAGGATAAGTCTCTGGCTGATAAAGAATGGCAGAAGAATAAAAGCAACTGAAGATAACAGATAGTATACTACCCAGAGACACTGTCGATGAGGACAGTGGGGACAGACTTCCAGCATCATTTAAAGGGTTAGAGTGACAAGAGTGGGAATTAACCAACACCTGTTAATCAGGCTGCCCACCTATGTGCCAAGAACTCCTATTTCAAGAACACAGGAAGTACTCTGAAAACTGGCAGCTTTCTGGGCTCAAATCCTCAGATATTCCTGAGCAATATGCCAGGCTTCTCCTTTAGAAACAGCCCCACAACCTGAATGAACAGCACTGTGGTTCCATTCATCACTAGTGTGATAAGGAGCTTCAAAAAAAAAAATGGCCCAGCATTAAAATTCTCTTCCTTTGACCCTGCAACCCCTAGCTTATTTTAATTACATTAGAGCTAATGAACATCTAATTTGTGGGCTAATCAGGTATGATCAGCCACCCATCTGCCCTATTCCAGCCTATTCCCTTTAGATCCACAACTGAACCACTGGATCAGGTGCAAAGAAGAATGTCAACAAAAGAGCTAATGAGCGAGAATCAACAAAGCTACCAACCAACAACTAAGAGGAGAGAAAGACAGTAAGGGTCTCAGACAAGGTGAAAGGCAGGAACAGGAGAGACAAGAACGAAAGGAATCCAAGGGAAGAGAAAAGGGATAACCTGAAGGGTGTGCAGATGTGTAAAAATTGAAAGGAAGGAAAGACAAACTGCAGAAAAAGACAAAGCAGTGGAGAAATTACAAATTAAATTGGACTCTTCTGAGTTATGTGTGGACATCTATCTCTCTGCACACAGTTAAGAAAGGAAGGCAGCAAGGGAACTGGGCAACTGAATTAAAAACAGGTGGGGAGCACTTGAACCCCATTTTCAAAAAGGGAATAGGGCAATATGCTTTGACTTCACACCCGCATATTATTGAGCTGTTGCTGGCTTTTAGAAACTCTACATATGTTCTGATAATGTTGTTCTGTTTTTGCTGGGATGCACCAAATGGAAAAAGATAGGACATATTTGTGGTTTTGTAGCTTGTTTTCTTGGCATTTCAGCAGGACATTGGCAAGTTATTCAGACATGAAATTACCACCAAAATGCCAGGAAACCACTCACCTTTTGTTTGAAAATAATTCTTGCTCAGTGGTAGTCTCCTGCTGTCCAGACAGGTGAAAGGTCTCCCCCCATGACAGCTCCCAACACCGGAACATCTCCCTCACAAACACATATGCACACATTTTGCACTGTGGTATGTCACTTAAATGTTTTGGCTGGCTGCACATTTAGTCTCAGTATGGCACAATGTTCAGAGACTGCCAATTCCAGAAACACATTCCGCAGGGTAAATGGATTAATAAGCTCAGTGGCATCCGACAATCCTAATTTAATTTCACTGGTCCTTTACAGCAGGAAAATCAATGTTGGTGAGTTCCTCAAAGTGTGAACAAAAAAGCCGTTTAAAAAAAATTTTTTTTTTCAAATCTGAATCAAGTGAATTTCTCTAATAAATACTATTGCCAAAAAATATACTTAATAAAATTTTAGGGATTATTTTTTTACTCTGATAATTAAATATACCAATCATTTAAATAAATTGCCTTTGGATCATCTTATAAATTAGAGCTGGCAAGCCTTCCTACTGCCCTATCTCACATCAGCTTTCCTGAGGCATTCTCACCTGCACAGAATATTTTAATAAAGCACACTGAGAAGCAATTTATTTAATGATTTTTAAAATGTAATTTATTTTAAATTACATATTTCACTTGATATAAGAGTTATAAAGTAAACAACAGAGGACAGCTCTGAAGAGGTTTCCCCTTTACCCCTATTCACTTTTGCAGAGACAGCCACTGCTAGCAGACTAGAGTGAACCCTCCCCGGCCTCCTTCCTGGGAAGAGCGACATTTTTAAAAATCGATTTCACATGACTGCTGACATTCCTCCCTCCCCACCCCAAAGGACTCCAGGGACCTAAAAAATCTTACTCTTTCATGGGATCTTTTGGAAAGGTTTTGATCTTCTAACTCTTAACAGAAACAAATGGAGATAACACATGTTAGGAAACAATGTTTGAATATCTTGAGGGAATGCTAATGTAAAATATTGGTGCATGTATAATGGCGGCTCTGGCTGGCTTCCTTATCATCCTTTGGAGCACCAAGCTAGTTTCTTTCCTTTCCTTTTATTTATTTAAAGAGCCTGGGAAAATTGTTCATATAAAGGGTAACACAAAAAAATCAAATTGTATGATAAAAAGAAAAATTAAGGAAAATTATCAATGATCCTAACTGCTTTTCTGAACTGCTGTTTCAACAGAAATTGAAATACCTATTTTATACGTAACAATGAAACCAAAGAACTATCTGGCCTTCCACTTTAAGATTAATTTAATAATTGGCCATTCGGTTTCAGATATATTTCAGTCCCTAACTACATGTAGAGTATGATATCTTCCTCAAAACAGTTCCTGTAGAACTCCCTCTGGTGAATTAACTAAGTAGGAAAGCTGGGCCTGGACACAGGCTCCAGCTTCCAAAACTTGCACTCCCTGTATAAACTGCTGCCCTCACAATGGTGCACATCCTCATGGGGGTCCCTTTCTTACCCTCTTCCGAGACTCTTCAATGGCAGATAGCAGGGCATTGTCCTTCTCGTTCTTCAGGAAGCCCTAGGAAAGGGGGAAAAAATGACGAAACTTAGGTTAAAATCAACCTTCAAATAATCAAAACTACACTGTAAGGAAAAAAATAACCATAAAGATATCTACCATCCTCTCCACTTTCACCCTGACAGAAATTTCTTAACTCAAAAACATCAAAATAGATGGTTTTTCTAGGTGTTTCCTAGTTTCTTTCATGCTGGGAGCACATGATGACTCTTAGGAGCTGAAGTCCCCATGAAACAGTAGATTGAGTCACATATCCTATAAACATATAAAACAGAACTGTCAAGATTGGCCTTCCGTATTTCTGAATGGCCCAGATTAGAGACACAGCTTTGCCGACACAACAGTCACAGTGCTTCTAACTCTTCGTTAGTCTATATTTCTCTGTTGCTTTTAATTTGTTCTTCAATTTCTTCCTAATGTTGCAGAAGCAGCACCATCCACTTGTCTGGGTGTCTTCCACTTATTTGTCAATGGCTGGGACACTCCCCAAAACAAAACACAAATAAACAAAAAAACTACACATTTCTTTTGGGGTTTGCACCTGCACTCCCTATTTCAGTCCTGATGACACTCACTGCTTGATTAATATAGATGGGATGAACAGAAGACAGTCAAGTCTGGTTTAATGTGCACACAGCTAAATGCTTACAAAATGCAACTACACAGTAACATAATGAGACTTAGTTTCAAATCATGGTGTCTCAATTTACTGATGGTATGAATTTAGCCAAGTCACTCAAACTCTTTCAACCTTAGTTTACCTGTATGTAAAATGAATAGTAAATGAGATAATGCAATCAAGCACTAGACTCAAGGTTCAATTACACGGAGCTCTATTATCAGAATCAATTGGATTTAGGGGCACCTGAGTGGCTTAGTCAGTTAAGCATCCAAATCTTCATCTCAGAGTCATGGGTTCAAGCCCCATGCCCAGCATGGGGCCTATTTAAAAAAAATAAATAAAAAGTAAAAGAATCAATTAGATTTAGATCTGTTGATGACATCAAAGAGGGAAACTCCCAGGAATATGAACTCTGGGGGAATATAATACAAAGTAGAATTAAGCTCAAGTTTTGAAGACAGGCTAAATTTTAAAACCATTATTTGACAGTTTTGAAAACTTACTGTCATGGTTAATTTTTGATCATCTATAATATCTTAACAACCATAACATTTTAATATATGTTGTTCAAGCAGTCTCAGATACAAAGTTGCTGCTGATTCTCTAAAACAAAACAAAACAAAAACATGAGAGAAGGCCACTACAATGGGGAATATAAATTTAAATAAAATATTATTATTCTTCATAGATTCCCGATTTCTTACTTATTAGCCCATGATTCTCCCACATGCTGTCACACCCGAAGCTGGCAGTGCACTAGAATGAACACAGGCAATGGCGAGTAGCCAAGGAAACAGTTCCCTCACACAGGCTCCTCCAGGGCAGTCCCTGAGGCAGCTCTTCAGCAGCTCTGAGGGCACATGAAGACTGCTCCAAATGCCCACACTGCTGTTTGGTGTTGGGGTGGAGTGGGGAGAGGCATTAGTCACTTGCCTACTAATGCAATGGCCTTGATAAACCAGAGCACATAAAGTTAGTACCCCGTGTGGTCCATTCAGGAGGCAGCTTGTCACCACATCCCTGCTTCTGGCCATCTCAGGGGAGCCAGACATGAAATGATGGGGAGGATTTTAACAGACCCTGTTTATACCCTTCACAGCAAATGAATCAAGTCAACAAACCTTTATTGTAATTTCATTTTTCCAAGTAGTCTTTAATGGCTAATACTAAAGGTTTCAGTATTACAGTTTATAAATAAAGCTATGGAATTATCATTGAACGCTGCTCCTGAGCAAAGGGTATGCATAGATTGTGTTTTGTGGCACCCTTTCCTGGCTGCTATGGGAAGTGGACTGTCTACACAAGCCATCTTTGGAATGGGGGTGGGAGGGTGATAACCACTGCTTGACAAGGTCTGGTCTTTTTTCTTTATGGTTGGTGTGGGAGGGGCCATGCCAAGTGCCAAATGCCCTCTATGGTCTTCCTCTGCTCTTCTCAATGACCAGCCTGTGCCATTCCTTTAATGTACCCGTATCTAAATGTAACTCGTGTGCACACACACACAATTAAAACACAAATGCAAAGCAATAATCAGACATATTTGTTTAAAGGCAACATAATATTCTGTAAGAAACACAATTCCAAATTTTCTAAGAGATGAAATGTCAAATAGTGATGAAACAAAGAAAAAAATGCTGGCTTAGGAACAGATTACTCTCTTCTTGAAAATATTCATTACAGGGGTGCCTGGGTGGCTCAGTCGGTTAAGCATCTGTCTTCAGCTGACGTCATGATCCCAGGGTCCTGGGATTCTCCCTCTCCTCTCTGGTCCTGCTCACGCGTGCACTCGCTCTCTCAAATAAGTAAATAAAATATTTAAAGAAATATATTATAAACCCAGATTCCAAAAGTCTCACTAATAAGTAAATTGAACACCTGTGCATGAGATTCAGATTTTAGACAGTGTCTCCCTATGAACAAAGACCATGAGCCATATGTACTTCAACAGTTGGGCTTTCTCGATAGCACAAACATAAAATACATAGATTTTGGATTTCAATTTTTCATCCTTTATTCGTCTCCAAAATAGCCTACATTATCACATTTTATTTTAAAAAACAACACATTAGTGGCCTATCTTTTGAAAAGAATCTTTAAGAGAACTATTAACACATACAAGTTGCAACAGTCCCGGGGCCTGGGTGCCATCTAGTGGCAGGCAGTTACTTTCTTTCAAAGAACCAACACCTAGAGGGAACTAAATCGTTGGGCAGATAGATAAATACCTGACTTGGTCCAAGTTTCCCGGGGACCTCTCCCTCGACTTCCCTTTTCTACGTGTGTTTCCTTTCCTTCCCACCACTTCTGGGAGGTGCCTCTCACACCCCACATCCCAGAGAGATACTTTTCTAGCTCATCAGAAAATGGGTTTTCTGTAGGACTGAGGGCGTGAAGGGTGACCTGGGAGGTGCCTTTTCTCACTGGGCAGGGCTCCCTGCCACAATGAAGACTCTGGACAGACAAGACAAAACAGCCCATCTCCCTGCTCGAAGATGCCAGCCGTTTAACTGTGACCCACAGAGCACTGCATCACTAATGTCCCCTCTTCTTGCCAACAAGCACTTTTTAATTGCTCACAGGCTCCCACCTGACCCGTCTACTGCTGGCCCACTCAATAAAGAACATTCCACAAACATCTGCAGGCCTGCTAAGTAAGATTACTACTCCTGACTTCCCCATCTGTATACTGCTCCTCCTGCCAGAGTCTTGGAAACAGACCCTCTTCTAAACTGTCTCCTTGAATGGGTTTTGGTTTCAAGCTTTCTATAACATATAATAGCTCCCATTCAGGAAGCAATTAAGGGCCAGACACTGCCTAACCAATTCAAAGACATTACTGCTAATCTTTTAACAATACAGAAGAAAAGACATGATCACTCCACTCTCTCCCATCCACCCCCTTTCCATTTCACAGGTAAGAAACAGAATCTGCGCATTTAACTAATTGGACCAGTTTCCCAATTAGGAAAAGACACAGAATTCACTCAGCACAGCTCTAACTCTCAAGAGATCCCATGTTTCTCAGATACTTATAAAACAATACACTTTTAAATCAAGAATATAAAGAAAAACTTCCTTTTCTCTCTAAAAAAGCAGAGTCCAAGAAGGAAGCAAAATATCTTTAAATTTGTTTTCTTCATCCATTATCAGATCCTCTTTAAAAATAAAGCTGAAGGGGGCGCCTGGGTGGCTCTGAGGTGGCGCCTGCCTCAGGCCGAGGTCATGATCCCAGGGTCCCAGGGTCAAGTCCCACATCGAGTTCCCTGCAGGGAGGCTGCTTCTCCTGTCCTTGCCTCTCTCTGCCTCTCCCTGTGTGTCTCTCATGAATAAGTAAATAAAATCTTTTTAAAAATAAATAAATAAAAATACAACTGAAGGCTCAGAGAGTACCAGCTCTTATACCAGTACTAACAAGGGCTAACCCTTTCACTGCTATGGGGCTTACTCTGTACTAGGTGTGTGTTAAACACCTAGTCCTCGCTTTAACCCAATACTAAAACCATCTCTTGGTGCTACTTAACCGGATCATACTTTACGTTATGTCCTTAATATAGATTTAAACACTGAAAGGACCTTTCAAGATGATTTCTAGAGCTTCTACCAACTTTATAATGCTGTGGGTCCGTATTAAGAATACCTAGTTCATAGAATCCAAATTTTCTGATCCCTTTACTTTTTTCCGTTCTACCATACGGTTTCTTTTCTTTTTTTTTTTTTTTTCCCATATGGTTTCTATCACAGCAAATCAAGGTAGAATAAACGGATACTTTATGGTTACATATTTATTCCTTTTTCCCCCCTACCTCATATAGTTAGGAGGAGGAATGAGACAATAAATATCAAGTTTTTGGCATTCCTTTAAACAGTGTTTTTCAAAATGTGGGTCAGAACTCATAATTGGGTCATAAAATTGATCAGCATTTGTTTTTTTAAGATTTTATTTATTTATTCATGAGACACACAGAGAGAGGGCCAGAGACACAGGCAGAAGGAGAAGCAGGCTCCCTGTAGGGAGCCCGATGTAGGACTCGATCCCGGGTCTCCAGGATCACGCCCTGAGCCAAAGGCAGGTGCTAAACTGCTGAGCCACCCAGGGATCCCCTGATCCCCTGATCAGCATTTTTTTTTTTTAAATGAAATAAAATGCAACAGAGACATGTGGTATGGGTAAATACTCTTCTCTGAAACTTGGTTCTTTCAATTATGTTTACATATTTCTATGTATGAGGTGGGTCATGGTGTAAAATATAAAAGCGGGAAATTACTGCTCTAGATGTCAACTTTTTGGCATCCCAAAATATTGTTACTATTTATTGCTGTGGAGCATATATTTGCTCAAGCATTATCTCCAGCCATGTGTTCCTTTTTTTTTTTTTTTTTTTTTTTTTAAAGGAGGCCCCATGCCCAGCGTGGAGCCCAGTGCAGGGCTCAAACTCATGCCCCTGAGATTAAGACCTGAGCTGAGACCAAGAGTCAGATGCTTAACCAACTAAGCCACCCAGGCACCCCCCACCCCATGTGTTCCATCTTTAACAGAGGAAGTGGGCTGCCTTGTAATGTATAAAGGTTTCCCCCACCATCTGAAAGTAGAACATTCCTTTGAAACCTTTCGTAAGCCAGAAAGACATAAAGCAAAGAAGCAATTGCCATTAATACCTATGAAAAAACTTTTTTGTGTTCCCAGACCCCAAAATAACCTCTCTTTGGCTTTTCTGGTACCTTAGAGCACATCTTGTTAATGGCTGCACAAAATAAAACATGATAGAGCACAGATGCTCACAGATACAGTTCAAAGCGCTGGCAGCTGAGGCTGAGATACTGAGCGTGGCTCTCAGGGAAGGAGTTTGCATGGTGCTGCCTTCGCTACAAAACAAATACTGAAGGCTTTTTTTGCTTTTCACCTTTTTCGTAAAAACAGAAGTCTGCTTTGGATTTCTTTTGTTAGCAAAAACAGGTACTAATGTAGGCCTTCTGTAAAAGCAAAGTGGCTTAACACAAACTTCTGAATAGTGCAGGGGATACCTGTACTAATCAAGAACAACCCAGAACATAACCACAGGTAAGCCAATTCCCCTATCAAACATGTGGTCAGATCTCAGGGACCTGACAGCCAATCTGGCTTTTAAATGGCTCACGTTGGGAAAGACAGGCATGAAACGGCCTTATTTTTAGTCACCAGGCAGCCGGGGTTTCAGAATGCAAGTGGCAGCTAACTCCTACTGCAGAAGAAGGGAGTGGGCACAAGGATGTTTGTTTTTGTCAAATGGCCAAATTCTCTTAGCTTATTTGCTTTCCAAAAGTGAAAACTGTAAGAAATAAGGGTCTCTGTGAGAAAAATTTCTGTATCTACTTTAGCTAGAAAAGTAAGATGGCAAAAAAAGAGCTTACAGTGACTCTTCCACAAATCTTTGCTTCCCATCTACAACAAATAAGTGATTTGCTGGACAGTTACATAAACAGTTTGAAGATCTTGAATATAGATTTCCTGACCATTTAAAAATAAAACAAAAAAAATAGAATAATAGTCTAGCATGGTCCCACAAAGCAAAAGCCATATTTTACATGGTCGTCAAAACACTAAAGACGATTCCATGTCTCTACCCTTTCAACAGATCAACTGACAATCTACTCTGACAAAATATAAAGTGAGCCACCCACAGTGGGCCAGATGCTCTATAAAAAGGTATGTGAGGTAAGACAAAAACACATGGTGAGTGCTTTAAAAGTCTTCTCTCATTTGATACATAATGATATACAAATTAACAGGAAATCTGTAACCAACATTACAAATCAAAATACTAACAAGTAAGCAGTGACAGTAGAAAATGGTCAATCTGGATGGAAAAAACATTGCGAGGACAAAAGCAACAGCTAGGAAGGCAATGAAGAAGGAAAAGAAAACCAAGCAGATAAAAAAAATAAATAAATAAACTTAAAAACTAGAATAATCAAGAGGCTCTGCTCCAAGATGGAAACAAGACTTCCAATAACCACTGCAAGTAGCCATTACACCCTTAGATAGTGAAAGGGAGAAGTGTCTGATTTCTAGAAAGACAGGTGTGTGAGTTGTATCCACTACTGTGCTTCAGATCATTCTGAATACCTACTACTCCCTTAACCATGCCTAAATTTTCCTTCTTTTCAATTTCTGAACAAATGACCTCTTCCGAAACCTTCTCTTGGGTAAAACTTATGCTACTTCAGGAGAAAGTGAGGAAGGACAAAATGATATATTGTGTTCAGACAGGCACAACAGAAACCCTGCCAGTACTTGGAGCCGCTGGGCTTATCAGATGGTGTGGACACGCTTTTCATTAGCTCCCTTTGTGGTGCCTACAGAGAATGCCTCAAGGAATTTTCAGGTGCAGAGATGTTCATTACTGATAAAGCCTAAAAGATGAACGGAGAAATTTTTAAATTTAAACATTTTTAAGATTCGGGGGGACTTTCATATGGCTTTATAGCATGCTTGGTTATTTTATCAGAGCAAAATTTAATGCAATACAGTAAGAATACATAAAATGTCAGCCTAAAACACCCAAGAGATAGTGAATCTCCTTTTGCAAGGAATACAGACAGAACAGCAAATCCAGGCTTTACTCTGCAATTCAGGTATTTAGAATAAATCCCACAGCTTGTTTTCTACAAAAGTTTAATACTTTAAATTGTTTCTTCACAGAGTGCATTAAATTTTCAAAAGTAGATATATAGATACCTTTAAAAAAAAATCCCCCTTCAGAAAGCAGTACTAAGCTGGCAGCTGACATAATCAATTGTAACATATTTTTAATGTTGTTGTATGATTTCTCACTGTGTTTATGCAAAAGCCTAGCCGCTCTCATTCAGCAGGTGGCAGCAGACCCTGCAAGAGTGGTTATGGAGTTCCACCATTTGCCAGCTCAGCAGATCCACAGGCCTGCAGGCAGCTCTGCAGCCACAGGTGGCAAACCTTGTCACTAGAACATGGCGCTGCATGGGCACCAGGCCATCTGTCACTGTCAGTCTGCAGGGTCCCATTTTGTACAGTTTCTACTACACTGGGCTAAACAAAGGGTCACACAATTAGGTGATGGATTTGGGTCCCATTAAGGCAAAATAAATCACTTGTTCCCATAATTCAAATTGGTTTAAAGGATGGTCTAACAAATTCTCACAGGTTTAAGCTAACGCAATGTGTCCAAGGAGATTCTAAACCTAAGAATACACAGATCTGAGAAAGTGTCTCCTTCTGCATCCACCCAGGGCAGCACGGACTTAAGTGTGCTGGCATGCCTGGTCTCTTCAAGGGCACGCCAGTCCAGGCGTGATGAAATTCCACCTTACTTGTGCCTTCTGGAAAAGCCACAGGCCTTTGAGAGAGCCAAGCCCACTAACTGCTTTTTGTGGACCCCTTCCTATTATCCTCCCCAACCCACAAAGTGAGGAGGAGGAGGAGGAGGAAGAGGGAAATAACAAAAACCCAACTTCTAAGACTTTCAGTATTGACTAAAGAAAGAATGTTAGAGGCAGGACTCCCCACGACCCAGAAGAGGATGTCTTTGAGGATGGGGACAGGCCATTCCTGTGTGAGGCAGAGAGGGGTGCAGAGTATTAACATTGTTAATACAATGGAGGCATGTAACTACGAGATGCCTCTTCCTATTTCTATGCCAAGTCATAAAGCTATGGTTGCTTCTGAGCACACTGGGGTACTGTCCTTGCAAAGCAAGGCTGAGGTTAAAAGCTGCACCCTTGTGAGGGACAGTTAAATCTCTTGTGCTACTGCTACAAAACCAGCTGCACCCTTTTAGGGAGTCCAGGGCATTCCTGTTATATGTTCCCTATCTCTGGCCATCCCGGAAAGAAAGCAATCTGTTCAACTCAGTCACTGGGAGACTACGTGCAGAGGGGGAACAAGTTGTAAGACCATAACAGAAATGAGTAAAAGAATAAATGATGGCCATTTAGGCACTGGTGAGAAAAAAATGTTTTCAGCAGAACTCCCCCTTCCTCCCAAATCCAGCAAAGCCCTGAAAGTGACCTTTTGGGGTTGCGTTAGCAACTTTCTTCTGCTGGTCACAGGAGGTCTGGGAGAGGATGTGGCTTGTTCAGTACTGACAATCTCACCACTTCCATGAAAAACAAGCAAGAGCCTGTGTCCTCATGAGAGGGACCATGATACAGCAGGATGCGCCATGCTGCAGCGGTTGGGCCTCTGCTGGCCATCTTCGCCCTCCACTCCTAGAAGTGGGACAGGAAGGAACAGGAACACTAGAAGCCAAGACAAAGATGGAGGGAGGGCAGCCAGCCAACTGTCCTCAGACTGCTGAGATGGCCCCATGGGAGAAAGCAATGACATAACTGAACATTTTATCTCCTGCCCTCCCCTCCCCATACCCAGACCTGTAAAAAACCCCTGTAAAAAACTAGTACACTTGCTAGGGCTAACCTCTGGAGACACAAGAATAGGGAGGATACTAAAGAGAAAACTGAAATCTAGTTTTGCAAATAATATATAATAGTGTGGCAAAGCATGTCTGGCTTCAAAAACCAGTACTGGAACCCTCTCCTTGCCCAAAGGTATGAAGGGATCTAAAAAATATTAATGCCATAGTCATTCGAAGTGATGATAAGATAAGGAGGATATACATTAAGGGGAGATAAAAATGATTTAGTATGTCTTTGGGGAACTGATTTCCATTTTGGAGATGGATCAGTCCACATTCAAAGAACTTTGGGTACTAACACCGCACTGCAGTATAAAACGGGAATGCATCAATCATGCCCTTTTATCATGGCCAATATCCTCTGCCACTGTCCCCCAAACCCACTCTAAAAGGACTCATTAAAACAGCCTTGTATTATGTTAGAAAACACAGATTCCCTACTTTGCTGTCTAGTGTCTTTTCCCTTTGGAAATGGGAAACAAAAAAGCAAGATTTGGCAGCTGTGAGAACAGATAGCAGAGGGTGTGTCTCTGAGGTGGTCAGGTGGGAACTGAGTGGTTTGTGCCAGGCTGGTTTCTACAGCACTCGGGATTAAGTTCTACTTAGCAAGCACAAGGAGCGCTGTTAGTCAAGACAATGTTTGAGAACCACGTGTCATATTAATTCCCTGCTGGTACATGGTGTCAGTCATTTACACTGCAGTTGAAAATCACAGCTCCTCCCGCTATGCAGCATTGCTTATGCCGATGGGATTGGAGCACTGATCATCATGGCTGTCAGAGGAAAGAGAGCTTTGGTTTTGCTGCAGTTTCTTTTTATTCAGAAATTATTTTTCAAACATTTGTCTGGAGTCCACTAAAACAAGCAAGAGACTTTTCTTTTATAACTTCCGGTAGTCTTACATGGAATTTGTCATGGTACACCTCTGCTCTGCTAACAGTACTTGGGATTTCACTCTCCAAAACCTTTAATGTGGAAACATTTTGACTGTACCCTGTCACAGCTGAGGGAATACCACAGGATACACCACTCACCATTGATCACCATGGGTACATAAAATAGAAAACAATGCCTAGGTGAGGTGGCAAATACAAACTACAGGAGGAGACAGCAAGACCATTTTATGAATATAGTCTAAAATTGACAGGGAACCAAAACCTTTGACTCAGCCCATCCATACTAGGAAAAGGACAACCCTGCACTATGGGATCCCTAATACCTACAGCTGAAGGTGTGATCTGCTGGGAGGGCACATCAAAATGCTCGGCTCCATCCTAGCTCAGGGCACACAGATATGATGCCCATCCCAGATGAGTACTTCATCCTTCAAACGGAGTCAACACGATGGATGATCTAATAGTTCAACCTTCAAATATGTCTTATTTTTAAATGTTTATAAATGATAAATCTGTAAATGCATATCTACTACAACACAGGCCCAGGAAGACTCCAGGCATAGCTCAATTAAGCCACATCTGGCAAGATCAAGAAGAAACATCTCTGTGAGTTAGGCTGCTCAAGTAAAGACAGGCTCTGCTGAAAGCTCAATCCATTAGGCCCATCAGTCACCAGCGAGCCCACAAAGAGAACAACATGGAGTCGGATGCAGACAGAGGCATAGCATAGCCCAGATAAAGAGTCAGTTGGCCTGAATTTGGGGCAAAATCAACTGCTTTGCAGATGTATGACCTTGAGAAAGTTATTTAACTACACTAAGGCCTCGCTTTATCTAACTGTAAGATGAGCTGATTACACTTCATGAACTCAGAGGCCAGCTCTGAAATTCCAACTCCAGGAGAGATAGGAACAGGTAAGAAATTAGCACTGTCACTACCACTATGACTACAGTTTGCTTCCAAATCAATCCATACTTTGAACGACAAAAATACAATAAACTTTGTTTTGAAGATGACATGTATTTTTACACATAGAATAACCTAAGTCCACAAGAGCTAGAATGAAAACCAGAATCAAAGACAAATAACATCTTTTCATGGGAATGCTAGTTTCATCTTGCCATAAAGGAGATTCATACTGTCCTGTCTTCTAAAAATCCATCCTATATTGGTAGGAGTTATGTTTCTACATTAAAAAAGAAGAAGAAAACACAAAGCAAGGACTGTCAGTGTTGATATAAAATACCTATTTAAAATTTATTCATATCTGTCACTAATTTCTTAAAAGTAAAAATTGGAAGCTATTTAGATATAAATGTTAATTAAGTCTTTTACTTCAGGAAAATCTCAAAATTTCTCTCTTCTAACAGAATAAGAAGTAACTGCAAATTGGCAAAGCAGTGCTACTAGAGGTGTCTCCGAACTTGATTGAAGAAAAACGACTCATGCGGTGCACCTCTTATCACAGCATTCCTGGTGACGCCATTTTACTCCTTCCTCACTGCCATCTTAGTGCCACGGAATGCTTCTAGCGGGCTGGCCGACATGCTTGCTTATCTACATTATGGCATTGCCAGAGCATTCAAAGGTTTGATACGAATACATTTTTTTTTTTTTTTTTTTTTTTTTGTAGCAAAGAGCCAGCCCTGACTCTTTACTACCAGGAAAGCTAAAACTGTATGAGAAAATCAAAGTTTCCAGTTTGAAGAGATTTGGGAATCTCCTACAAGTACTGGAAAGGAGAGCCTCTTCCCAGTAACCAAACTTGAGTAGACCATGGCAGAGGCAAAAAAATAAATAAATAAATTGGAAAGCAACTGGGTCTCAGCTATCTTCCCAGAGTACCTCCGTACATGGCTTCCATAAAGCCAGAGAAAGAAAACAAGACCAGAATCTTCAACCAAGTTTTACTCTAAAAATTTCAAAGGAAGGCTTTGTGACATCCTTCATGCCATCCAACCAAACATTTTATGCAAGCAAAGCTGCAGTTAAAATGGTGTGCTAGTTTGCTGCCCTAAAACTCTTTTATTTCAAAGAGCAAGCCTTATAAAAACCAAGAGGAAAGAATCTCTTTGCACTCTACCATATATCTAAACAATGAATATATTAAATGTCCTTCCCAGGATTAAAATAATTACATTGAGATCTAGGCTCTTATACTGCAACCCTAAGATTTATGTAAGATTTATGGAATCTTTGTAGGATTCTGAACAGGGCTTAGGATAACTGAGCTTTCCTATTTCAATTAAAAGACTGATGTGAAAATCTTCCTCTCCCTTAGTTTCAAAACCAGCTATTAATTAGAGAAAACCAGCATTCAGTTAGTAGGATGAATAACAGCTAGTGCAACAAGACCTGGAAGAACAGCTGGCTTTATAAATTTGATATCAAATGAAAAGGATTCCCAGATTCTCAGTTCTGTTAAGATTCAACTCCTCAAACGGCTACTAAAGGATTTTGAACAAATTCTTCATGATATAGTTTACTGTAAAATACACTTACTACAAATTCTGCAGGGTTAAGTGCCGTTAAAAAATAAACACACAAATCAAAGTTAAAATCCGCTTATTTCCTCTCAGTAACAGCATAAAGGAACAAAGGAATAAGCCAAGTCAAATCCAATTAATTTTAAGAATCAAGATTTCTAAGCTTACAATCACAAACAAGAGTTTTCCATAAGTAGCTTTGAAGTCACAACTATTAATTAACAGAAGGCACTAAGAATTATCCCCATTAATGAGAGTGAAAGTCTCAATCTATTGATCTTTTTAGGAGAAAAATCTTGTTTTGTTAAAACATTTTTTCTTATATATTTCAATCAGTTACTATAGCTCATTAACACGGAAAGCTTTTCTTCTAAAACCAAAAAAAAACCAAAAACAAAATCTAAACTAAAATCCAGCAATTTTCTTCAGGAATGGAAAATAAACTGTTTGTAAAAGACAGTGAAAAGAAGCCTGACCTCTTAAATATATCATATTTGGATTTTTTTTCTCCCAAGTGTCATTTTCACCTTTTGCCTGGTGATAAACTCATACCTCTCATTAACTTATATTACCAGAGAAGAATTAATTTAAAGCATGTGTTAAAATCACTCACAGAACCTATATTCCAAACATACATGTATCACACTTGGTTTCTGACACATGAAAACATACATCCAAGAACATCTGTCTTACACCTTTAATATTTGCAGCGTTCATTCTAAAGTCTATTTTGCCCATTCAACCAAAGACAAATTTTCAACCTCTCCCCGCTATGAGTATATGAGAAATACTTACTGTAGACAAAAGGATTCCATTTTCTTTCTAGAAATATTCTCCACCCTCCTAGAGAACTCTTCTATGCAGTGTGCAAATTCATTTTCTGAGTTTTACAGTCACAAAGCTCTTGTGCCACAGAGCCGAATGTAAATGAAATGGCCCTGCAGCTGCCTTTAGAGCGCAGCTCACCTCAACCATGATACAGCTAATTGTTAAAAATGGTGGCTGAGACATTTTCCATACATTAAATTAAGGAGCTCTGATGAAGACGCTGGCATCCACCCACTTCAGACAAAGGAAAATAATTTGCAACTGTACCAAGGCACGGATAATTGAGTCATCTCTCATACAGGGTCAGTGTTAGAGGTTTCCTCCATCTTTACAAAATGCAAACCACAGCTCATTGTCTCATCTCAGAAATCAATTCCTTGCAAGGCTGCACTGGGTCAGAGTTTTAAAGGAATCTTAGTCATGGGGAAATCCAGACCTCCAAAGCCGAGATGAACAAAATTCTCAGTTCCTCTCCCTTCCCTGAGCAGCTCTCCTCCATTCTCCACTTGACAGCTGCTCAAGTCTTCCCATTGTTAAGAGTACAGAAAGTCACCCACCTCTGAAGGGAGCTAAATCTCTCAACTAGGTGAGCAATTTCCAAGTCCCTGCTTCAGAAAGAAGTCCAGACCCTACAGGTCCCATGATACAAATACATTCCTTGGGATAAAAAGCTATACATCACTGTCTTCTCCTGTTGTTTGTACGGGAAGACAACAAGCAAGCTGCTTTTTAACACTGAATCAAAAGCATTTTCATCTCTGATATTAATCAAGGTATTAAAAGTGTTATAGGCAACATTTATCATTTCATTACCCTCCAGATAATGCTTACATGACTTAGGAAGTTTCCATCTCATGTACAGAAATCACATTCTCTACACCAAAAATGTGAAATATACTTAAAGGACTTGTACTCTTTTGAAGATAAATATAAGAAAGAAAAAGTATCATAAATGAAATTATCTACATTTGATAATACTTAAAAATCCACATCTTGGGTGTTACTATTTAATTATTCTCATTTAAAGCCTTATGCTAAAGCATTTCCTATGAGATAACCCCAAATACTTCCAATAGTACTTTTTTTCTATAACAAAATATAAATGACTGAATTAAGACATCCTACACACACACACACACACACACACACACACCACACACACACACACACACGGTCACCTACAATCCCAAAGGATCTGGTTTTAGTAAGGAAAGGAAATTCTATTTTAATGCTTTAATTTTTTTAATTTAAGAATTCTGCGCTTTACAATGCATCTTTAAAAAAAACCCTAGAGTCCATACTACTTACTTAAAAATGAAGTCTGCAAAAATCCAAAATAACCAACTCTTTAAATCTTTAAGCAATTATCTCTCTGCCCCACCCAACTTTTTTTTTTTTTTTTAAGAATAATATTAGAATGACAAGGCACAAATCTGAACAATTCTTGGGAGAGTAAAGTACCTTTTCTATCAAATAAATCTTCTGAATTTATCTTAAAATTTTCAACAAGCCAAGATCTTATCTTTCAAAGATACTGCAGCAACATGCTGTCGCTCTATTTACTAGGGTACATTTATCTGAATTTCTTTACAAAACATAGACAAATCCTACCTGCAGCTCTCAAATTTTAGGAGTTACAGACCAGTCGATGCTGTTGGTCACTGCAGCTCTTGCACCACCTTCTATGTGGGATGAGCTCCGCCGGACCGGTGCTCAAGTTTTTCCCACTCCAGACAGTCAGAATTGGGGGGGGGGGGGGGGGGGAGGCGGGGGTGAGGAGAGGGAGGGAGAGGAGAGAGAGAGAGAAAGAGGAAAAAGCAAAAGAGAACGCCCTGCAAATGTTGATATGACTGAAGCATTAAAGAGTCCAATTAGACAATGAGATTGCAGGGTCCCCTTAAAAAAGGGGGCACTGCAGCCCCTGGGGCACAACACCCATCACTTGTGCTGCTCCACACAAATTCAGAGAAGTCAGCCATCAGTTTGAAAGCACAAACTGATGGGAGTAACAGTTTATAGGTTACAGAAGGGTATTTTATTGTTAACGGACTGTACCAAGTTAAGATTTAAGAGGGGGAGAGACAACATGTAGGCAAGGAATGCTATGATACTTTTTTTTTCCAGCCCAAGCCACTGCAATTACTCTGATGTGAATTTTTGATGACTTCCGACATCTTGCATGGTTAATAATCGCTTCAGCTGTCATGTTTGGTTAATGTGGAAAATGCATTTGCTGCATTGTGATGCAGTGCTGTGGCCACAGATTGTAACACCAGTTGTGAAGCTGGTCCCTTAACTGAGCAGCAGGAATTTGCACATGCCATGATGCTAAAATAAATGGTAGTTGAAAGATTTTATACAGCAGCAGACAGATTCTGCCATTTTAGCCTACAGAATGTGTAGATCCAATATACACAAGCATCTCAGATCGCCGTGCCCTCATCAATTGTACTGTCCTTCAAACAGAACAGTAAATTCACCATCTTAAGTGTTTGGCCTCTCAGTAGTTAAAAGATTTCAATACTGTTTAAATAACTATTCAGATTAATTATAGCTTTGAACAGAACTGAGGCTATTTGCATTTCAGGAATATACAGCCAATGAAACTGTCAGTGACACAGGAAAATGCAGACCTTTTATTAACATATGCTCGGCTCAACTGTCACTTCTTTGTACAACATTTAGAGAAAAATATATGATGTGTAAGTAATGAATATTCCCATTCTGCCGTAATGGTTTTTAAAAGAGCTCCTCAGACAGGGAATTTTTTCCCCCTGTGTTTTAATGTATAACCTGAAAATTAAAGACTACATTAAAATACCAACATATGCTTTTCATTGTCACTAAAAGAAACTCAACGCAGCAAACAACTGTGCAATTGCAGAAAAGCCTGTGAAAAAGCAAGAATCAAACCACACGAAGAATCAGGCATCAGATGATTAAAGTCAAGCCAGTCAGGTAGTAAACCGTCATTATGGTGCAGATTGAAGAAAAAAAGGGGGGTGGGGGGGGAGAAAGAAAGAAAGAAAAAAGAAGAGGAAAAAAATGTGAGAAACACCCCTCCATCTTCAAAAACAAAACCCACAAACCCTATGATTGCAATCTGTAGGTTTGCAAAACCACCACCTATACTGCAGAACCAGAATGACACATGATATTTACTAACTTTGTAATATATTTTTATACAAATATTAACTTGGCTACTTAGCGTCAAGAATTTGGCTACTTAAGCTTCTTATTCATCTACAATCATCATTTTGGTATTTAAAGAAGCAGAACCAAGACTTTGGCTTTAAAAGAAAAACAAAATAATTAACTTATATTTCTTACATCAGAACTTTAGCCAATTAAATGCTCAGAGTTGAAATGTTGCAGACATTTCTGCCTTTATAAAAAAAAAAATAACCAAAAAAGAATGAACATAGGAACACACGGGTATCTGAACAGTGCATAACAATGAAAGAAACTTCTGCGACTAACATAAAAATCAACTCATGATTTCCTTTGTTTTATTCATTGTGATAGCACCAAATGCACAATTTGGAGGTGCATGTGTTAACAAGCGCTGTAAATTGTAAGAGCATTCTAGTTTTGTTTTCTTCCCCTAACTTAAAATTAACTGCATGAACAGTGCTATTAGGTGCCATAGCAGATATCACAGTGTGGAAGCTAACATGCAACAATTCAAGTTTTTTTTTTTTTTTTTTGGTTCCAGGCCCAATACAAGGTACCACTAGCAGCTCAGAAAGTGCACAAGGAAGGAGGGAGGGAACATGTATTGGGGGTAGCTTTGAAATTAACCAGGCTCAGCTTATGCTCCAATTACCCAACAAAAGACAATCCTGGGGGACCTCTCTCTAAACCAGTTCAAGAAGCAAACTCTTTTGTTTCTGATCAAATAAATACTGCATTGGAGCAGAGTCCCTATGTAATAGAGGAGTCTCTGCCTGGGGATGGAAGGGGCATGAAGAAAAAAAAGAACCCCAAAACTCCCTTGTGGTTAAGTCAAACCATTACAGTGATGGTTTAAAACCTATTCCTGAGGGAGACATCTGAAGTTCACTAGAGGAGAGTGAGAAAACCCCTTTATTACCAAAACAAAACAAAAAAATCATTGAATCCCTATTAAGACATTTCTCTCCAACAGTACAGCCAACAAATAAATTAAGTTTATTTGTTTATAATCAATTGTAAACCAGCTTGGACTCTGTCTTCCTCCAATCTAGGAGTATGCCAAGGAAACCAGATGAGTTGCAGAATATTCTGACTACAAAAGACCCTGGAACAGAGGGTATGAGAAGTGTTAACTAAGCTGCCTCACACCCCAGGTGCCTGAATATATATATACATGGAGGTCATAAAAATACTGAAAAGAAGCCACTTTACAAAGGAGGTACTTCTCCACATGTTTTGTCACTAGCTGAACATAAAGTGATCAATTCCTAAACATTCATTCAGTAGTCCCTTATTTATGTTTGTTTTGGCTTTATATAGACCTAAGCATCAAAACCTAGAAGAAAAAAGGGTAGGTAACTAGTACACCTAGCATTTACTAATATAAGAAATAAAAATGGGCTTGCTTATACAAATGGAGATAATATCTGATCCTTTCTACCAAAGGGATGGATACCACATTTCAAAATCCTCTGTGCACTGCGCACCATTCTTAACTACAACAGCTAGTTGTACATCAGATACACCCTATATAAAAAACCTAGACACCTAAAAGTATAAAGACAGATGGAGCTTACTACCACAAAGTGGATTAAGGTCTCTGTGTATTTGAAAAATCTCTGAATTTCAGGTGAGGGCCTGAATTCTTAAACAGCATTCTATGCAAAATCCAACAAAGCATGCCTTTACACAGTTCCTCAGAATTCACTGTAATGAAAATCTTCAATAGAAAAGCTTCAAGTTTATTTCTATTTCCATCTCTCTACAGATTCTAGCAATCAATCCATTAAAAAGCTTCTTAGCCAAGTACACATATAGGAGAAAGTAGGACACTTTACCCAACTTAAGGTATCCAGATTCCAAAGACTCTCTGACCTTCATGTAGTTAACTGGTTTGAAAGATCTCTGAGCAAGAAAAAAAAGAGTGGAGGGGAAGCTAGTTCCAAATTCCTTAGGCCCACACTCGAAACGTACCAAGGATGAGACATTCTTGAAGATGTGACATTAGTACTCTATTTTCTACCTATTATCATTGATAAGATTATAGAACAGAAAAAGGAAGCCATTGAAATCATGTGGCTTAAGTAGAATTATAATCATAATTGCCAGGTGAAATTATCATGTTCACTCGAACAACTATAAAGCTCTAATGTACCCTGACAATATGCATGGCTTTATCCAGGAATCAAACTCTGACAGATCCCTGGTGAGCTCTGTTCTACCTTCTGCCAGGTTCACAGGGCTGCTAGGAAGATAAAGTAATATCACTGGTGCGTAAGTGCTTTTAAGAGTTAAGAATGAGAGGCCATGTGAGGTTGGGCAATTACTGTGCCCTATCCCCTAGCCTTCTGAGGCATAGCTGGATCCCATTTCCCATCGCCCTCATCATCAATGTCCTCCTGGCTCCTCTCTTCTCACTGAGACCTTGTTCCCTTGCCCCACACCATACACTTTCCCCTCCCATATGTTCATTTTCACTGCCACAATTCTTACCTCTACACCAGTGGCTCTGGAAAATTCTGTCTGGAGCTATTTCCTGAACAGTACTTATCCTATCTCTAGATGTTTCAGGGGCATTTCCACAGGATATCTTGCCAGAACATCAAAAATTGAAATGAAATCTCAACTCTCAATCCAGTTAATCTTCCTAATTCTCTGCCTCGACCAATAGCACCAACCCTTCTCCTCGTTACAAACTTCAAGTTATTTCTGAACATCCTCTTAAGCCCATCAGGCACGAAGTGTGGCAGATGTTTTATTCCAGCATCTCTCACACATCTTTTCCTCTGCGCGTTTTCTCACCCACCAACCTGGTCCTGGTGTCACCACCATGGCTGGATTATTACAATGATCTCTGGACAACACCTCAGCAGGTATCTCTTCTACTGGCCAAGCCAACTTCCATGTTTCCACACACTCCCCCCTTTCTTCTTGACATTTACCTGCTCCAAAACTTTCAACAGCATGTACTGCCTACACTATACTGCTTGGCAGCCACTCCTTCCACATTTGATACTCCCTCCCTGACAGATTTTATTTCTTAGCACATAACTTCTGTTCTCACCTCCCTGACTTTGGTCAGGCTATTATTCTCATATCTTCTTTCATTTGCCGCAAGCCAAGCCCGTTTAATCTTTCAAAGACCCATTCAAATCCTGTCTGTTCCAGGTGGTCTTCCACAACTACTCCAGAATTCACTCATCATTACCCATTCCTCTCCTCTGAAGTCCTATTTCATTGGGAACCTCATTTCATCAGGAACCTCGTATCATTCCCACTCAATTCTGTCATTTTGCACACTCTTGGACAGTTTGATTCTATTATAGCAACATTAGTCAGTCTTGACTCTCCAGGTAGAAGACAATGGACTTATGAATTTATGTTTATTCTAATTATCATCAGGGCCTACTATTGTGTTGTCCTTAATGGGCACTCAACAATACCACTTTGTTGATTTTTATTAGTGTTCACTATACCCCACCCAGGTAGACACAGGCAAAGACTTCAAGGGGAGCTAAATATTACTTCTGTGTGTTGTTTGTTCTTTCAAATTTCTTTAGCTCCCTGAGATCACTGTAGCCTTAGGTAGGAAGACAGATGCTGAGGTAGTTCTTGGCCAACGTGCAGAGGCACCAAGCTCTTGTCTATGACTAAGCATCATTACCAATAATATTCAATTCCCAAAGTCGGCTTTCTTCTCAGTTGCATCTAGTGCCAAGGAGGTTCAGGGAAGATGAGATGGTCCTGGCCCAAAGTCAGTGGTGTGGCACTCACAGCTGATCTGTCCTGACAAATCAGCTGAGAATGAAAAAGCAATCTGCTAATTTTATCAATGACATTTCACCTTGAATACTGTTTTAAGTGAGGGCAGCTAGATTTAAGCAGTCAATAAAAATCAGCTGATATCTGCTTGTCATTATTTAGGAGTAAAACAAACAGAAGTTCCATCTCTGTTACTCATATGCAAACTCGTCTACCCAGGGGTCAAGAAAAAAGAGGGAAAAGAAAGCTCCCTTTGCATTAATAAGCTGATGAGTTTCCTCTGCCCCAGAGCACGGTTATGCCTATAAATTGGAAAGGATGGAAGCAGGGTTTAAAAGGAGGCCAAAACTTAATGCACAAGGGTGAAAGTATTTCACAAGTAAGATTTCCATTTTAAATACGTTTTCAGGAAGCAGTGCCCCAGTCAATGCAGTTACTAATGGGAATGGGCTAACATGGGAGATGGAAGCATCTCTCCTCAAAAATTCCTCCAGGGCAATTCACTATAGTCCCAGATTTCAGAAAATCAGAATGAGGAGAGCTCTCAGTCAGTCAATCTGTCTGTCTCTCTCACACACACACTCACAGTATCTATCAGGCCTCAGTATTTATATAGAGGTAACGAGTGATTTTGGCAAGAACTTGTAGTCTATTTAAAGAAGGTCTATCTCAATAAAAAATATGAAATAATAAAGTATATGAAGACTCAGAGTCACAGCCATGAAATTTCAGGGGGTAATTCATTTCCCTTGTGGCACAGATTAAGAAATTAGTCCCTTGTTTTCTTAAACTGTGCCACAAGGGAAAGAGAAACCCAGATTTTGGCCAAGGTCACACAGTGACCTGGTCTAGGTCCTGGGTTCAGGTTCTGAGTTTCTTGGTTACAGAACTCTTTGCACAGCATAATGGGACACTATGTGTCTTTAGTATGTACCTGAACCACAGATTCCAGGGAATCTTAAGTTATCACATGGGATAATGGTGGATACAAAAGAAAGGCTTCTAGCTTACTAGTTCTTGTTACAAATGTGTTCTATTCAACAGATGTATTTCTTACCAGGTTGATTGTAAATAGAATTCTGTTAAATTCTATTTTAAATTCAGTAGAGAAGCTGTTATTTGAAGGAATACTAAAGCTAAATATCACCCCAAAATTTCTTCTATATATGCAGATATTCAGAGTTTGCATTTGCTTATTGAAGCAAGGTTTATAATATTATTGTTATTTTAGAGAAGAGACACTAATTTTGATGCAATTTTTTCTGCATAATTTTCTATTTCTGATATTAATAAAAAGAAAAGGATTACTAAAAATTATCCACTCAATAACTTACACAGGAAAAAACTGTATTCTGTTATCTGGTCAGATTTTCAAATTCACTGCCATACAAAATAGAGTTCTTGAAATTTTTCTATGAAGGAAATTGTAGGCCAAGATTCTATTTTCTCATTAATCCTTATTATAAAGTTGAATATGGCATTCTTCAAAGCAAGAAATAAATTTTGGTATTAAGTCCTAATAAAATTATACTGAGGGATGCAAACCCTAAGAAAATTATAAAATATGAGAATAGCAGCAAAATGAATGTGAAAAAGAAAATATGCTGATGCCCCACAGGATGCTGGCCATGCAAGAGAGGTCGGGATTGGTGAGGAGGCCCTGCCTTCCATCTCCCGCCACTTCAAATCAGGACAGACAACCAAGGCAAGCCAGAACTTATGTTGCCTTATGAGACACCCAGTCAGGTTTTCATCTCTGTATTTTCCACCTCTACAATAGAAACACAAGGATCTGCAATTCTAAAAGTTTTATGAAAATTAGGGTGATTTTAAAATCTGCTTTTCCCACACCATTCTTTTCTCCACCAGCCTTCCAACAGTGACACCAGTGGAAATCATTTTAAAAACAATGGTCTGGTTTTATTAACATGCCTCTTACCACTAAGTCCTCCAGCAAACTACTTGAGATGACTAAAACATTTCCAGTTCTAGTACTTTGCCATCACTCATTCTTAAGTTGATGCTGGGGTATTCCAAGTAGCCAACCCCCCCTGAGGTAAACCGAAAAACACTGAAAATCTACTAAAGATGGTGACCATATTATATTCACTTAGGGAGCTTAACAAAGCATCATGCATAGGGTCAAGTGCTCAAAATATATTTATTGATTAGCCTATGAATTATTGAGGGCTGTTACTCAGAAACTAGAAATGTCTATACAAGTACAGACTGTCATCAACATTCTGACTGCGGTGCTTCATGGAAAATTTACACCTAGAATGCAATCAAGTGTTCCTGTGAAGCTAGCTACCTATATACTATTCGAACTTAATCTAATTAAGTACTATTTAAGCCTTACTAGTGAAATGAGTATGGTGAAATATGGGTAAAATGCCTTCTTAAGGCTACTTACATACAATTTCTAAAAGGAAGAGGTAATGAAGTCTAGTAGAAAGCATACTGATGTTGGAGAGAGAAGTAGGTTCTAGGTAGCCCTGCACAAGTCATTCATTCACTACACATCTCACTTCCCCCATCTATAAAATGGAGAACGTCACCAGACCTACCTGAAGTAAGAACACTGTATCTTCAGCTACCTATACAATAGAATTACTCTTCAAAACAAAGAGAAGCCATTTCAAATGATTTCTAAGACACAGGCTTTGCACATTTTAATACATTTTTCAAATATGCAGACTGATTTAGACATTTCCAAGGAAATAGTTATTCTGCCTCTCTGCTTTCTCTCATGGCATCTGTTGTTACCAGCATTGAAGGAAAAGTAAAATCTAATGTCATTAACAGTAGACCCAAGATCCCCAGCACTCAATGCAGGAGGAGGGCACAAAGCGAAGCAAATGAAAAGGTAAACAAAATGAGGTCGAGAGAAGCTAAGAGAAAAGCAAAGAAAATCAGGTTAATGAATAAAAACAACAAGTCCATCTTTCATCTCTCCTGGCTCCTACTGATGGCAGACGGTGTATTTAATCTGCTGAGAGACCAGATTTAAGGCCTCCCTTTGGCATAGTCCATCCATGAATTATTAACGTTTGCAGAAGCAACAGCACATCCGCTCACAGCGATCAGAGAGGATAATGATAATTAACCAAGATGGGATTATTAATCCCTTCACTTCCCTTTCCTGTCTCCCTCTCTTCATTCCCCTCTGGGCTCTGACTGCTTTTCAGGCTATGTATTTTGAGCTACAGCCTCAGTATCCATGTTGATAACTTCATAGTGAATGAGTAATCAATGACCAATTATAAGTTTTTAATATATACACATTTTTCAGATATAGTTTACTGACCAATGTATCCTTGATGAAGCAAAGACACAAACAAGGGTCGTTACAAATTCTTTATGGACTCAAACACTCAAAAGATAAACACACTCCTTTGCAGGCTCAAAGTTCAGGGCTGGTACACAGGTGGATGAAGTTTAAAAGTTAGCAAAGATGACTAGAAAAGCAGGATTTACCTACACTAGACCTCTGCCAGCATTTACTCCAGTTGATCTCAAAGTGGAGGGCTTGTTAAACAGATTCTGGGTCTCACTTTCAGAAATCTGGATTCAGTGGATCTGGGGCGGGGCCTGAGAATCTGCATTTCTATTAAGTTTTTGGTAATGCTATGTTGCAGAATAACCAACAAAGAGCTTCTTTCTGTTTGTCAAAGGCATTCAGGGCGTGAGAAGGATGGAGCAGGAAATTAAAACCAACCTGAGGCAGAAAGCTAATACAAAAAACAGATGAGATTTGCAGCTCCTTTCCCTTCTCAACTCCCAGGGAAAAACCTAGATGCTCTGCAATATGTCTGCTGCTCCAAAATAAACCTCGTTCCATAACACCCCTCCTCCCCCAACAAAAAATGAGCTAGTAGGATGAATAGTTAACAAATGGTGAAGAACACATATGAAACTGGGAGCTGAGGGATCCCTGGGTGGCGCAGCGGTTTAGCGCCTGCCTTTGGCCCAGGGCGCGATCCTGGAGACCCGGGATCGAATCCCACATTGGGCTCCCGGTGCATGGAGCCTGCTTCTCCCTCTGCCTATGTCTCTGCCTCTCTCTCTCTCTCTCTCTCTCTCTCTGTGACTATCATAAATAAGTAAAAATTAAAAAAAAATAATGAAACTGGGAGCTGGATTAATTTATAACTTAATTCCTAAAACATGAGAAACAAAATCAAATATTCCTCTTTCCTTGGTCATTTTTTTCCCTATCACTCCCTCTTCTTAGGATTTTGCTTTAATGTATAATCAATCCTCAAAAAGAGTAAGTTGTAACACTCTCACCCAAAACCTTAGTTTGCTGTGTACAGAAAATTCTTACAAGTCCTCAGTATCAAGCTGAGTCAGGCACCAAAAAAACGAAAGCATAGTATTAGCAGAGTCCATAGGAAAGAGCCCAAAATAAGGAAACATACTTCAGGGCACCCATTAGAAGAGCAAAACATAAGCAAGTTATATATATGGATAAAACTAAATATCACTTCTTTGGAGTTTGCAAATGCAATTGAAAACACAAGTAATGAGAACACATGAGGAAGAGGCAGCCAGCAAGGCCAGGCTGGCACACAACGCATCTCTCCACCTGGCCCAGCTCAACCACACACCTAAACCGGGCTGACTCTACATGGCAAGACAGCTGTGGTGGTGAACGCTATGAGGCTGGAGGAACCATTCTAAGAGCCATGATTTCACAACTAAGAGATGCTCAGAAAAAAGGAGGTACACTCCCCCATTAGTAATAACTGCTCTGGATAGACAGCCAGTCTAAAGGGGGGGGTAGTAGAAGGGGCAGAGAGAGAGGGATGCAAAAGATAAAAGGAAACTGAGAATGAAAGGAAGACAGGAGAAAAGATACAAAGAACAGACAAAAGGAATGTAAGGGAAAACAGCCTAAAGAAAGGAAGGAAACCCCATCTGCTCTAAACCCTGACAGTCTAGTCCACCCAAAGTTCCAAATATGACATGTGTTCTAGTTTGCCACTCTCCATTTGCTTGCCACCAATGACCTACTCAGAGAGCATAAACCACACTGATCAGCTCTATCCAGTACAAGTTTCCAGAGACTCAAGCCCCTTCACATAAAGGGCACCTGAAAACTATTCAGCAGCAGCAACAAACATTGGTATTGTTTTTGTTCCAAAGTGTACCTCGGATGGGAAAAGTGAGGTTTGCTACAACTCAGTTTATGGTATTACTCTTCTAAGTAGCATTTTCCTCACTACAACTGATTTAGTTAACCAGCAAGGCTTTCGCACGGAAGGGAATAAATGGAAATGTCACTTCAAAGAAAGAGGTAAGAGAAGGTCTGGGAGGAAAGACAGAACCAAAACATCAAGAAATGACCAGTGGCAAAAGAATGAGCTTAGTGTCTTTGCAGAAAGACAAAATAATAAGGATACAAGGCAAGGCATTAAGAAGTATCTGGGTTCAAGTTCAACCTTTGATTCTAAGTAATCTCTCCATCTTGGTTTCAGGATCTTTCCCTTCTAAATAAAGATGATGCCAACACCCATTCAACACATTCCACCGTGAGGAATAAAGACAGTGATGGGCAAAGCCCACTGCAAAATATTACAAGATGGAAGAAGTATTATGGTGTGCCACTCCAAGTTCACATATTTCAGGCCTGTTACTTTTCCCTACATCTCCCAAATTAGGACAGAGTCACAGATAACCATTCTTTCAAATGGTTTGAGGGGAGTGGCAAAATGACTAATTATTCATGAAACCGGCATGTCTCAGATCCCTTTCCACACATTAGGAAGCTTTTCCATTACAGAATAAAGGAAAAGACTGTACATCGTCTTTTAAGAACTGACCAATTCTGAACTCTGGGGGTCATCTTTATAGCTGATCTCTTATACACTCTTTATGGACTAGTTCCTCATCTTCCTGTTAAATCAACTTTCCCTGTCACTTCAAACAGATGTTCCATAGCCTCAAGTACCTAGTCCAAACAATTTAATACTTCCAAAATGGTGGCTGTTCGGACAACTTTGAGGGGCAATGTGGCAGTCAAGATGTGTACTTGGGGGGCATGTTCCAAGTTCTCTGAATTAAGCATGTCTTACCTTTGTAATTAGGGGGGATAGTGAATCTTCTCTCCTAAAGCCATTTAGTTCCGACTCACACTTTCAAATTCCCAAATTTAGTGTTTCCTTGTCATCTAACTCCCTCAGCCCTCATCTGCTCTTCCAGTCAAGATGTGTCCACGTTGTGAAAGAAGAGGGGGAAAGTCTTTTGCAGACAGTGATTCCTTCTCCTCCAACCACTCTGAGCCAAGCTCCTTCTGTAAGCAGAACACCTTAGCAGCCCCTTGGCTAGATTTGAATTCCAACTTTATGCTAGGAGAGTGGCACCAGGCACATGCTGAGGGCCATTTACATGGGAGTGCTTGTGACCTACTCTGAACACTATCATGCCTTTTCAGTTCTCTACTTGGTCTTCTCCTCAAGATTGTTATGTTAGTCTGCATTTATTAGTAAAAGCCAGTTAGTCCACATAGTACCAATTTGCGTGACTCCAGGTCACCTCACTTTTTTATGTTGTCTCCTAGAAGTGAATAATTTTGCTGTAGAGAAATTCTTTCCTGTATTCTGGAGCACACACAAAGTCGAGGGCCTTGTCTGTGTCTATAAAAACCAACACACATAATACCCTTAGACAGCCAAATCATATTATAAGATGCAAGATTTCAACATTCCGGCACACTGCCAGAGCTTAATGGCCAGTCAGACGCTAAGTAAGGAAATGGGTCTGCATTAAACCTACAAATAAGTCAACAATCAATAGTTCAGGATTACAGTAAAAAACTTGATGTGCCCTTTAAATTGCTTCTAGCATCATTCTTCTAACTCAAGCTCAGCTTCAGAAGCAAAACAAAACAAAGATGATCAAGCAAGAAGCTGAACACAACCTATTTTCACAAGCACAAAGCCTTGGCATTTTGAAACTAAAAGTTGCTCCAAGATTTCACAGAAACCCTTTACAATATACCTGTAGGGCAGCAAACCTGAGAAATAATAGGCTGAGCTTTAGACAGTAAATTAAACTGACAGCTCAGTAAGCACAAAACTAATGCAAAAAAGCAAGCACCTGGAGATAAACGGATAAAGGTTTGGCCTTCCTGCAAAACTCATCTTTCTCACCCCACCCAAAACCAGCAGGGGTTAGTATAAAGATTTAGGAAGTATGTTCCAGCTTTTTCCTCAATCAAGATTATTTTACTACTACACATATGTAAATAAGAGCAATGCTCGCCACACTCATTCACGGTGGGCTTTCTACTCTTTATTTTGCTCTAAATGAGCAATCAATGAGCAATACTTCTATTTAAACACTTCTACTACTTTCCTCTTTCAAACAGATCTTGAAAATTCACTTCTTTACTAAACAGTCTTGATATACAATGAAATTTAAAACCTAGGAGACTAAGGGCACGGTATTGAATTCAAACCAACAGAAGGGAGTTCAAGCCTGGGCATATCTAGCCTCTTGCAGGCCTAGGTTTCCCATCAGTGAAGAGGGTTAACAAGAATATCTACTTCAAATAGTTACTAGAAACCTAGAAGTGTTCAGTACAGTATCTTGATGCAATAAACGTTCAGTAAACCTTAGTTCTGACTCCTCGATTTTAGCTGGGATAAAACAGAAGACAAGGGAACTCAAACTTGTCCTTAGTGCCACTATTCATTGCACCAGCAGGGATACTTAAAGAAAGGAAGTAGGGAAGGAAAGGGAGAAAGAAGAAAGGTGAGATGGGGGTGGGGGGAACATAACTATTTAAACTAGTCTACTCAAAGTGTGGTTGAAGGAGTAACAGATCCCAAATAGCTGATGCCCTGTCTGCAGCAGACAGGTACAAAAACGGAGAATAAGCATTTAGAAAATTTTAGAGCAAGCTGATGAAGTAATTTTGTGGACTGAATTTAATTTGAAAAACTAAGGCTTGTATTTTGTATGTCTTTTATTTTGGCTTTTTTCCCCCCTAGTAATTCATTTTTACTGTATTTTTCTAAGAGTATCTCTCAGCCTGAGATGAACTGGAAAAAAAAAAAAATTTATTTGAGAAGCACTGATTCAGTAGGCACCTTCTCAATGAAGAACACCCACCACCATACTCATTCAACATGAAGACCTCTGGGGCATTTTGGACCTCATCACTGTACCATATACTATTGTGAATGCCCGTAAATCTTCAAAGATCCACAAGGCAGGGCACGTGGGTGGCTCAGTCAGTTAAGCTTCCTACTCTTGATCTAAGCTCAGGGTCATGAGGTCAAGCCCCAAGTTGGGCTCCATGCTGGGTGTGGAGCTTACCTTTAAAAAAAAAAAAAAAAAAGGCCAAGTCCTGTGCTGGTCCTTCAGAGACAGACTGATAAATACTGTGGATAAGAGAGAACCTAGTAAGAAAGTACTCCCAGAAAATAGCACACCAGAGTGTTTTGGCACCTTAAACAAATCAAGCACATTATAACCTTCAATGGCCATTTCTACCTGTCCCTAAGATAGTGACAGAACCTAAAAATAGACAATTTTTTCTTTTTAAAAGAAAAGAGAGCAGAGGAAACTCTCCCTCACATCCTTCTGCTCATGCCAGTCAAAGAAATAAAGCAAATCAGGTAGTAATCACAAAAATCAGCCAGTAAATCTGCACTCCCACTTCCATTCTGCTGACCCAATCCTCCCCTTTGTTTTATAAATGAAAGGAATGGCCCAGTACTGGTTGTAAATATATTCTGTAAGACAAGGCTACTTTCTGTACAAGTTCTCAGAAGCTATATCGGCCCAGTTCTGCTCAGCAGACCCTGCTGCGGTCCTTCAAGAACGGTGGCTCTCAGAAAAGCAGGGGCAGGATTTGGCTGTGTCTGCGATGAGGAGAGGCCTCACCTTTCTGTCCTCCAAGATAATTCAAGTGGCACGTGCACTGCTGCTGATTGTTAGTGTTACAGACCCGGAGGCTGTCAGAATTGAGGGCCTGAGCCTTGGCTTGGCTGCCAGCAACCCGAGCTTAAGGGACTCACTCAACCTCTCTCTATCTGAAGTACACGATGGAAGACAAGCATCTGGGTATAGGGGGAAAAAAGCTTTAAAAAAAAGCAATACGTACTAGCTCTAAGAGCTCTGCAGCAAAAGAAAGTCTAATATAGGTCTTGTCTGTAGAAGACACTACCTATCCTTTCCCCCAGCTTCTGTTCCTGGTCCCCAGCAAACAAAAAAAAAACAGGAGTCTTCCCCGTCTAAGCCCCCTCTCACTTCCTTCACAGAATGTGGATTTTTAGTGGAGACAGTGGGAACCTGGGTCCCAGTTTTAGAACTAAGGAGCCACATTTTGCCACCCCCAACAATGCAAGGAACCACATCAGGCTACAGGCCTGGAAAGCTCTGAGATTGAACACACCAAAACGGAAATAAGAGATCACAGGGTGCTGAAGCAGCGGATCAAAGTGGTGCACAGGGTCAAGAGCTGCCACCTGAGAATGACAGGCTGGTCTACAGTAATGCATTCGATATTCAACCAGGTTTTAACCCCCATTTAAATTACATCCACTCCAGTATCAAATGGTTCAGCAGATAAAAAGACATGTCTATTTCTGGTTCCTGAAGTCAAATGATTTAAAGACACCAGATTGCAGATGACAATACGTGCCCCCCCACTTCCAGAGTGCTGGGACATCGATAGATATTGGCAGGTTGAGAGACAGCTCAGGGAGGAGGAAGGGCAAGACTCAAACCGGTTCAAAGACAACAGGGCCTGGCCCATATGTGAAGTGCTCTAGTAAACTGTTAGATAAATATTTTAGCCAGCGGCTTCTTCCAAAACACTCTTAACGGAACCATTCCAACTTCTTTCTTCTTTAGTTGGTAATTGATATTCCTTTGCTCAGTACAGGATATAAGAAACCTCTGAGAAGACAAAAAAGCCTGTCATTTCCTGCTTGCTCAGAAGGCATTCAGCATCCATTTACTTGCTTGTTCTGAAAGCCCTGCATTCAGGAGTAAGTGTGAATGGATAAGTAAAAAAGGCTGAAATCTTATATCCTTGGCTCACATAAAAGCAGTTTTTCACATTTTCCACAGATGATGCCTTTAACACCCATTTTTATTCCAAAGTCACCATTTTTAATTCCATTCACAGGATACTTTAATGTAGTTGCATACCACAATGCCTACCTTTTCCCTTATCACAGACAGGCAGAAAAATTAAATCATTTCAGTACTTACCCAGCAATCAGTATCAGACTACCTAATTACAAACACAAAACAGGATGGTACATTAATTTGTCTCTGGGAAGACACTATTTTTTCTTTTTTTACATGTTTACTGGTTTTCACCAGCTCTGAGATTTATACTGGGTCAAGGTTTAATGACAAGAAACAGCAAATACGTTTGTTAAGCAGGGGTGATGTGGACACTGCAGTGTTCACAAAACAGACAAAGCCTGGTACCATGACTGCCCTAACAAGAAGACAGGGCACAGTGAGATGTAGGTGTTTGGCCACATGCGTTTGGCTACTACAACTGAATGCTGGCCCAAAATGTACCTGGTGTTTGTTCCAGGAAAGTGTTTCTCACTAACTAGCAAGCTTAGGATCCAGTGAGAATTGGGTTCGTTATCTAATGAACCCAAGAGCATTAACTATAGGTTGTTTAAGTCCAGGATAAGCTTCAAAAGAGCAAGATTCAAATATCCATTAAAGTTTTCTAAAAACTCAAAAGAAAGGTTACCATGAACTGCCCACTGACTCTCTTAGGGGCAAAAGGAATATAAGCAAGGAGGTCAATAAACACAAATGCTTAACTAAAAACCTTCACACTGTTTAGATTCTTGTATTTTTATATGCGGGCTAGATCACCGCCGCAGAAACTCCTGCTCGGGCATATGAAGAACAGAAACACCATGGGAGATAGGTATGTTTTTCACACTTGAAACATATCTCAGGACTGTTATATGATGATCAGCATGGAAACAGATGCAACTCTTGATGAATGAACCCCACCTCTTCTTCAAATTTACTAAAGCAAATCTGTTAAGACCTCTCTTCAGTATACATGCTTAGCAGTTTCAACTTCTAGAAACAAATGAAAATGACTACTTAAAAATAACCTTAGAGTTCAGGTATTGTTCATCCATTCAGACACACTCTCTTGCAGCAAATTTGAGCAAGGGAAAGCTTACTTACTGCACTTCTCCCTCAATATTAATATTTTGCCAGTAATATTCCTGAAGAGCTGCTATTAGCACACTAATCATTCTAGGCAAGGCTGACCCTCTTTCCAACAAACAAACAGCCACAGGATTTCTGGAACCAATTCCCCACTAACAACTTGCCAGTACTACAAACAGACAATTAGCAAGCACCACAACCACTTTTCCGCTTAGCTGTTATATATAGCTGTATTTAAGCAGCAGTCTCCTAATTCTGAAGATGTAAAATTAAAAGATAAATCACGAAAATAACAATTTAGGTGATAAGGGGTTACACAAGCAGTGATTCATTTTTAAACTTATCAAAGCTATTTAGTTCTTATTATTTAAAAAATAAGCTAAGAGTGGTCCCAGCATATTCTACATTTCAAGGCCAAGGAGAATAAAAAGGAAGGAAATAATGAATATTTTATTATTATCAGTGTGATAAATTTCTAACAAGTGAATTATTATTGCATCATTATCTTGTATGTGATAAATCAGTTTCCCTGATTCTAATTTTTTTATAGTTATTTTATCCACTATTTAAGATTCTTTTGATCTTTACTCATACAGGACAGGACAGATTTCCATCTGGAAATTTATAGGTTATAAAGACCTTCAGAATAGGATCTTTCTTTTTTGGCTGAAGAGATAAGAGATAAGATTTACTTATCTAAGATTTGAATGGGCTACTAAGTTAATTCCAACAACATAAGCCAAATTTCTGTTAATTTTGTGGGGAAACATTTGGAAAGTTTTGTTTTTTCCTAAGCAGTAAAACCGACACCCTGTATTTGAAGGCTGCCGAGAGAGAGAATCTGAGAAGACCATGAAAAGAGGCGGTGTATGAGGAGAGCCTCAAAAGGTTAGACTGAAATGAGGGCTCAGACATTTCAGAGGTGCTACTCCAGGCTAAAGGAAGGTGATAAGCAAAGATTTAACATATAAAAGAAAAAGAGGCAACCTGGTGGCTAAAGTACAAATGCTTGCGCATGTACACATACACACACACACACACACACACACACACGCGATAAGATAGCACCTCCTACTACAGGAAAGTATCGCAATTTAGTCCCACCTTTACATACCCCAAACACTAGGTATTTAATACTTTAGAAAAGCAGACAGTTTCTATTTTTAAAATGTCTCTATAGAAATTTCTTAAACAGGGCAGCCCGAGTGGCTCAGCAGTTTGGCGCCACCATCGGCCCAGGGTAGTTTGGCGCCGCCATCGGCCCATCCTGGAGACTCAGGATCGAATCCCACGTCAGGCTCTCCGCATGGAGCCTGCTTCTTCCTCTGCCTGTGCCTGTGCCTCTCTCTCTCTCTCTCTCTGTCTCTCATGATTAAATAAATAAAATCTCTGAGGGGAAAAAAAAAAATCTCTTAAACACATTACAGAGCGTTAGCCTGTTTGGAAACAGTAACTACCATTTAACTTGAATCAGATATGGGTCTTCCCACAGCCCGGAAAGAGAATGTTGAGGATGAGATCAGATAACTGGGTAAGGTCTGCAGTCACTGAACAACTAGCAACAGATGCCTTAGCCTAATACTCCATACAGCTGTGAAAGAGTGAGATTTGATGATGTTTCATTAATTACAGTTAATTTATGGTCTTAAGATTTCTGGCACTCTAAGTGTAGTCAGTTGACATGTGTCTCCCACCAAATGTAGAAGTCCTAACTCTAGTACCTGTGCATATGATCTTATTTGGAAATATGATCTTTGCAAATGTTACTAAGTTAAGGATCTCAAGATGAGATCATCCTGGATTTGGGATAGGCCCTACTTCCAATGACTGGAGTCTTTCTAAGAGACTAAACCATAAAGGAGATAAACCTTGTGGAGACAGAAGCAGAGACTAAAGTTAAGGAAGGGCTGGTGCCACCAAAAGTTAGAAGCAGAAAGATTCTCCCCTAAAGCCTTCAAGGGGAATATAGTACTGCCAACACTGATTTCAAAGTTCTAGACTCCAAAACTGCAAGAGGATAAATTTCTAATGTTTTAGGCCAGAGTTTGTGGAAACTTCTTGTGGCAGCCCCAGGAATCTAATACAGAAAGTTTAGCAATATCATTATTTTTTTTTAAGATTTTATTTATTCATGAGAGAGGCAGAGAGAGAGGCAGAGACATAGGAAGAGGAAGGACAAACAGGTGCCATGCAGAGAGCCCAATGCAGAACTCAATCCCAGGACTCTGGGATCACACCTTGAGCCAAAGGTAGATGTTCAACCACTAAGCCACCCAGGCGTCCCAGTAATAGTATTATTATACTTTGATCTAATACCATTTAGAAATAATACAGCTTAATGTAGAGAAATTGCAGCTCCCATTTTTATGGCCAACTCAGGCAATTTCTGCAGAGCTTTCTTGAAATATACATGCAATGTAGTGAAAAAGCCCACAATGTAACTGAACTATGTAAATTTGCAGTTTATTACTACATAATACACATCACCCATGGTACATTGGGTCTTTGCAACTCATAATAAAGATGTGCAATCTGCCCTTGATATTTTTTTTTTCTGAAGACAGATTTGAGCCAAGTGAACATCTCTCAGAGGACCTGTGCTTGCAAGCACCACGAAGTCACTTAGAGCAGTACAGTCATTTCAGTGCCATGCCCTGTTAATAACTGTTCTTTACATAATTACATCTCTATTACACAAATGTATAGATAGGCCTTCTTTATGACCATTTCCAAAAAATAAACATTTTAATAAATTCTCCTAGCATCAGCCATATATATTTAAGTAAATCTTTTTAAGTATGTTACCTTTGCTGGCCACAGTAATCTTTCAAAAATGCATTCGCAATGCATGCCAACATCATCAATTATGACAAACAACAGTTAACAGAGAAAACCTGTATCAATTTCAAGCTTTCCATTAAAAAAAAGAGAATATAATCAATGTCTACCAAACAGAAAAGGACTACACACATATCTGTATATGTATCTATACACAGGGAAATGCCTTTTCAAGCTTTTAAGTAACCCAAAACAATGGATGGTACAAAGTCTTGGATAGCATCTATCAAAGGATCCTTCAGCATTTCCTTCTATAAATTTATAAACTCACATAATAAATTCATTCTGATTGAGACGTGGCACATGGGATCAGGATGCATTCTCATCTCTATAACTGCACTGGTTGGAAAAATTTATACACAAGAATCCATTAGATTTATAGTATGTGAATCATATATCTCAAAAAAGCTGTAAAAGTAAATGAGGAAAAAAAAGTCCATGAAAAAATATATATGGCTTTTCTAAAAACAAACAATAAAAGTAACTAAGTTAACTCTTCTTGGATAATCAACACACAATGAGAAGAATTAAAAGGAAGATTGCTCCACGCTCAGGGCAAAAGGCGACCTGGCTCATATCTACTAAATAAGAAATCAGGCAAAGGATATGTTGATACTGTGTATATGGGGGGCTTAAGCACAGGTCAGGTAAGCCCCACAATACAACCTAAAACTTCCAATCCCTATCAATAACTAGAACCATTTCAGATTAAGCCAAAGCCTCAGCCCTTTAAAACTTAAATTTTCTCCATTAAGCTTTTGTTGGCAAGAAGATGAAATCAAAAGAACAAGTATTTTGGAACTATTAAGTCTTTTTTTTCTTTGAGCAACCAGGGAAAGGGCAGAGGGAGAGAGAGAATTTTTTTTAAGATCTTATTTATTTATTTTAGAGATAGAGCAAGCATGAGTGGTGGGGAGAAGCAGAGGAAGAGGGACAAACAGACTTTGCACTGAGCTCAGAGATCAATGCAGGGCTTGATCGCTGGACCCTGAGATCATGACCTGAGCCGAAACCAAGAGTCAGACTTCACACCAACTGAGTCATCCAGGTGCCCCAAAGTGGGGGTGGGAGGGTAGAAAGAGAGAGAGAGAGAGAGAGAGAGAGAGAGAGAGAGAATCTTAAGTAGGTTCCACATCCAGCATGGAGCCCAAAGTGGGGCTTGATCTCACAACTCTGAGATCATGACCTGAGCCAAAATCAAGAGTGAGACGCTTAAATGATCAAGCCACCCAGATGCCCCAAAACTAAAAAGTCTTAAATCTTTACTTTAGATCTAGATGATCAATTCCTAATTAATCAAAAGTCACCTTGGACTGATCATTTTGCATTTCTGAAGCTATTCTGGAAAAACCTGAAAGGTAAAATTTTAAAATGTAAGCATCCTTCCTCTCAAAGTTCAAAGATTTCCCTGTGGTACAGGACCAAAATTCTTAGCAATGCTCATTACAAATTAAGAAACTCTCTTTGCTGTGACTGAGCATGCACTACTAGGAAACCATCTAATGGGGGTGCTGAAGGAGTGTTCGTGCATTAAACAGAAGGTTAGAAGAGAAGATCATGACTTGATACATTTATAAACCTGTCAATATCTCAAAGCAGAAAATGGAGTACCATATCAGAGGGAATTCATGAAGTACATCACTAAGTGTACTGACAATTCCAAATATGTATAACAAATATGCCAAGGAACATTTAAAAACAGTTGGTTTGGGGATCCCTGGGTGGCTCAGCGGTTTGGCGCCTGCCTTTGGTCCCGGGCACGATCCTGGAGTCCCGGGACTGAGTCCTGTGTCGGGCTCCCGGCATGGAGCCTGCTTCTCCCTCTGCCTGTGTCTCTGCCTCTCTCTCTATGTCTATCATGAATGAATAAATAAAATCTTTAATAAATAAATAAATAAATAAATAAATAAATAAATAAATAAAATAAAATAAAATAAAATAAAATAAAAACAGTTGGTTTTAAAAATAAACAAGTTCTTCGGGGGGCATGTGGGTGGTTCAGTCAGTGTCACCTCTGACTCTTGGTTTCAGCTCAGATCATGATCTCATGGGTTGTGTGACTTGAGCCTCCAGTTGGGCTCGGGCAGGAGTCTGCTTGAGATTGTCCCCCTCTGCCCCTACCCCTACACTTGCATGTACGCACACCAAGTAAATAAATAATTTTTTAAAAAAATAAAAATAACGGATTTGCTATTTTAAACATTAAAAACAACCAACCTTTCAGTGAGTGCCATTTCTTCCCCACTATTAGGGATACTACCCAAAATACATGATTATTCAAATTTTTTAGCTCTATCCCTTTTGCTCACCTCATCCTTGTTAAAAGTATTGGTTTACAGAGTATCAAGCAGTAAAACAAAAGGAACAACAAAAGAAGGACAGCTAAAAGTAAACAAAATAAAAACAGTTAAGTATACATGCCATTTTAAGATTTCATGGCATCCTTAAGGTGACAAGTTAATACAATTTAGTACACAAAATTAAAAAAAAAAAAAAAGACCTAGAGACTATGGGAACATATCAGTAACAGGAAAAATAATGAGTATTTACTTAAATAAGACAGTTATTTAAGTCTCAATACAAACATAGGGTTTTCAGTTATGTTGAACTGGAATAAATACTATGAGACTATGTAGGACTATGGCCATTAGATGGATAAAAATAGTTCTTGGGAAGACAGTAGAGTTAATTCAAACTGAGCCCAAGTAATAACACAATTAGTAACTATCTGTAGAATGTTGCCTTCTGGGGATCCCTGGGTGGCTCAGCGGTTTAGTGCCTGCCTTTGGCCCAGGGCGCCATCCTGGAGTCCCGGAATCAAGTCCCACATCGGGCTCCCAGCATGGAGCTGCTTCTCTCTCCTCCTGTGTCTCTGTCTCTCTCTCTCTCTCTCTCTCTCTCTCTCATGAATAAATAAATAAATCTTAAAAAAAAAAAAAAAGAACGTTGCCTTCTTAGAACCTGTTTCCTTTCATTTCAAAGGTAAATCAACAATTAAAATGGCAGCTCACTGCCCCTTCACTCTAACATGAACACAGCACCCCAATTCCTTAAAACTAAATGAGTCACAAGTTTTTTCCTTTAACAATGTGTGTGTGCACATCCACACACACAAAGCAGTTTCTGATTAGATTAAAATAGCAATCAATTATGCCAGTGGCATGTTAGGTTAAATGAGACTAGAGTGCTTTATTAGACCATTTCCTGGTGCCACTAATGCGGCCAAATACTTCCTAGAAATCGATGAGTAGGTTTCAGTAAATAGTACTCTAAGTTTTTCCCAGCTCTTTGCCAACCAATACAAGCAAGCTGTAAAAAAGAAATGTGGAAGACGAAGAGTAAAATTATTTGAGATCCAGCAAAGAAAGCAAGACAAACTTAAAACTAATGTCTCTGTGCCTTGGATTAAGCCCAAGGAAGGAAGAAAAATCTGTTCTCATAATTATAATAATCTAAGAAGTGCAGGTTGGAACTGCTTTCCTAAATTCAGCCTCTCAGAGCACCCTGAAAGTAATCTATGTTCCCCACTATACCTCCAAAGCTGAATCACCCATTCTCTTAATATCTCAGGAAGAGAATTAACAAAGAAATCTAGAACTCCTAATCAGCTGGTCAACAAAGGACCAGGGACTTCAGCCTGGTTTGCATACTCAAGGTTACCTGCAGCAGTACTGGCACCTGGTAGCCCTTACCTGGATGTCTGTGTCCTTAACAGGCTCAAGAGGCTCAAAGGTGGTGGCTGCACTCAGACTCTCCAATCGCTGGGAGATGTGGGATATGTCAAGTCCCCGAGAACCGAGGAGAACAGATCTATATGAGGATATAGGGCAAGGAGAAAAAAAGCAGGATTAGGACATCTAATATGCTTCATAAAACACCACAGACTATTTTTTTTATTGTTAAACTTCAAAACTTTTTTTTTTCCAAAAATTCCTACGTACTGCCCAGATACTTTTATATGTTTGTTTTTTTTTTTTATCTCTCCATAAGATTTATTACACAGAATAACAGACACAAATTGTACCCGGTAATAAGAGTTCTGATCATTCTGAGTTAGAATGAAGAACTTGCTAGAATAAAATGATAATATATCAGTAAAATGATAGGCTAGACTACTCCCCATATTTTACAGTAAAAATCATAAAGTAGATGCTATTCTCAATCTCTGTTTTACAGACGGGGGAATAAAAGGTACAAAGAAGTTAACTGACTTATCCAAAGTCAGAGAGCCAGGAAATGACAGAGCCAGGTCATCAGGCTCCAGAGCACAAACTCTTAACCACCATATTGTATTCCCAGCTTCTGTAAAGACAGATACAGTGAACCACAACATTTGAGAAGCTTCAGTCCAAACTTTATTAGTTGAAGAAGCTAAAAGTCTAGGACCATCGATGATATGCAAAGGGCAGTCAGACCAAGTCCAAGGCCAATATTCCATGGCTTCTCTTTAACAGCCTAACATATCTAGCACATTTTTAAGTTCCCTTTCTGCTGCCCAGTCCAGTAATACAGGAGCCTGTCACCTAATAAATGCTTTGCAGAGAGATGGGAATAATACAGTTAATAATAATAAAATCACAGTCTCACTAGTATCTAGAACACTCCCTGGAAAAAATTTAGGGGAATTAGATGCTTTTGGATTATAATTTAGTATCAAAAATCCCACTGACAAAATTTACATTCCCTCTGAGTAACTCAGAAGCTAGACCACTGGGCAACACAAGTAACCCTAACACCTATGGCTGTCACACCTAAGATTTCTACTCCTGAACTAACAGACTTATTGGAGAAGAGAAAGGACTTTGTGTTTATTTCCATTCTACTAAGTACTACAGAAATAGATGATGTGCACCCAGAGGGTTCCTCATTATGGATTTTTGTCTCTTTCATGTAGACAGGTCAACTACAATGCATGTCATCCCTGGGGCTTCTCCTTCAGGTTACCAGGTAAATAAGATAATCTGGCCTCTCTTTTAACAATCCTTGAAGCTAACTTTCTAATATGGTAGTTACATCAGAATCACCTAGGCAACTTTCCTTCCAATGATCCTGAATAGTGCTAGGTGAAGCTGAAGCATGGGTATCAGTGTAACATATTCTTTCCTTTTTTTTCTCCTTTTTTAATAATAGCTTTACTGAGATATAATTCATATACCATACAATTCATCCATTTAAAGTGTACAATTCAGTAGGTTTTAGTATATTTACAGAGTTGTACAACCATCACCACAATCAACTCTAAAACATTTTCATCAACCCACAAACAAATCCTTACCCACTAGCGGTCATTTCCCATGTCTCTTTCCAAACTCCTCTCATCCTCTGACAATCATTAATCTCTTTTGTTTCTATAAATTTGCCTATTCTGGACACTTCATATAAATTGATTCATACAATAGTGGGGTTATTTTTATTTTTTAAAAGGTTTTACTTATTCACAAGAGATAGGGAGAGACATAGGCAGAAGGAGAAGCAGGCTCCAGGCAGGGAGCCACCCAGGCGTCCCAATACATGGGTATTTTTGTGACTACCCTTTTTCATTTAGCATAATGTTTGTCAAAATTCATCCATGTTGTAGTATATATCGGTACTTCATTTCTTTTTATAATTGAACAATATTGGATTAAAGGGATACATCACAGTTTATCAGTGTATCTATTCATCAGGTGATAGACATTTGGGCTGTTTCCACTTTGAGATTGAAAAATGCTGCCCTGAACATTCATGTACAAGTTTTTGGGTGAATATAAAGGTTTGTGTGTGTGTGTGTGTGTGTGTGTGTATTAGCAGATACTGATGGTCACTGCTTAGTCATTAATTCCTTAGAGGTTGCAAAATGGTGGTATTTTTTTTCTAAGATTTATTTATGAGAGAGAAAGAGTACGCATGGAGGGGTGGGGATGGGGGATCTCCAGCAGACTGCCCTCTGAGTATGGAACCCAATCTCAAAACCCAGAGATAACGACCTGAGCCAAAACCAAGAGTCAGATGCTCTTAACCGACTGAGCCATCCAGATGCCCCAGGTATTCTATTTTTATTAGCCAGACTATTCCTTTTCAGAAAAACTCTTCATCCACTGTGGTTACTCTGAATAATGAGATGGTTCTCCAGCATCCTCAAAGTGATGGATGAGTTTCGTTATCATTATGAATTCATGAATTTAAACATAGTCATAAACATATGAAATGAAACATATTAAATACTTATTGATGTGTATCAATTCATTGCAGGAACTATCCTTATGATACTCAAATCTTCTCCTTCAGCTAGTAGAAACCTTTTGAGGGCGGTTTCTGAGTTCTTTTGACATGACTCAAGTAGAACTTCATAACTTCTCTATCTGGTATGACAAAATGTTTCATTTTCATCTTATACAGACTTGGGAGTCAGTCAACTCTCCAAAGAGCCCCCATTGTTTTATTAAGAGATGGATTTTACAAGTGGCTATCTGAGCTCTAGGCCTGCTCACTGCTACACTGTTTCTAGGCTTTTTCTTTAAATAGAGCTAGAAATGAAGTTTTTACTTTTGTTTCAGTTTTAAGATAAATTACATGGTGAGTTTATACGAATACTTACAATTCAAATTTAAAACACAAAGTTTTGGGTTAACCTCCTAAGTTTTTCTATCCGAATCTCCTTTTTCCCCACACCAAAAGTCCTAGTCCTCAGCATAACCACCATAACTATTTATTTGCTCTATCCTACACTATACACATAAAAGTCTCAAAACAGCTGTAACAACACCTCCAACTGCTGACTGATGACAGATTAAGAATCACTTGGAACTGTTCCTCTCTGTGTGGTATGTCACCTACTAGATTAAGCATTTATTTTCCTTTTTAAAGAACTTTTTTGATATTAATTTTGTTTTATAATGATGTATTTCTACAATTCCAAAGTCAATTTTATTTTTAAAAACATTCCCATCTTCTTCACCTTATTTAAGGTTACTTAAACCTTTTGTTTACCTTCTGTATTAATCATGTCTTTTTAGGGAAGGAGGGAAGAAAAGCAAGGAGGAAGACCTATTATGAGTGAGCTCTTAGGAACGGTGCTAGGATGGGGAAAAGTCCAGAGTACCAGTGCAGAGTAGGGGTAGATTGGCACAGTTTATCAGGAAGGAGAAACCGTAAAATTAAAACAAAAACAAAAACAGAAACACCTGAAAAAATAAAACTCTAAAAGCAAGAATTTAGAATGGAAACTAGGGTAGCCCAGGTGGCTCAGAGGTTTAGTGCTGCCTTTGGCCCAGGGTGTGATCCTGGAGACCTGGGATCCAGTCCCATGTCAGGTTCCCAGCATGGAGCCTGCTTCTCCCTCTGCCTGTGTCTCTGTCTCTCTCTCTCTCCCCCAGCATGGAGCCTGCTTCTTCCTCCGCCTGTGTCTCTGTCTCTCTGTCTCTGTCTCTCTCTCTCTCTCTGTGCCTCTCATGAATAAATAAATAAAATCTTAAAAAAAAAATAGAATGGAAACTAATGGACAAAAGGTAGAACCTCGGGCACCTGGCTGATTCAGTCAGTTAAGCATCTGCCTTCAGCTCAGGTCATGATCCCAGGGTCCTGGGATGGAATCCGGCATCAGGCTCCCTGTTCAGCAAGGAGTCTGCTTCTCCCTCTCCTCTGCCCCTCCCCAACTCATGCATGCACACAGGTGCACACACACGCACATGCTCTCTCGCAAAAATAAATAAAATCTTTAAAAAATAAATTTTAAAAAAGGGGTAGAACCGCCTTGTGTACATACAGTACCTCATTTTATATATTTGTCCACAGACTCATGTAAATATTTTGCATCAATTTAAAATATTAATTTTAAAACTCACAACTCTTAACACCCAAGACTTAGATTTCATGAACCTCTAAATCTGAATTCAAATGCACCTTGAAAATAATTATTAAAGCAATTGCATTGTGAGCAGTGACTGAACTATTTTATATTAACGAATTTAAAAATTTTAGTTGTAATTATGGTGCTGTGTTTTTATTTTTGGAGTCATTACTTAGAGATATATTTGATGTCTAAAATCTGTTTCTAAATCCAAGTGGGATTACAGATGAAACAAATTGGGTGATGAGCAATGGAGTTTCATTAAACTTTTGTCTCTTTTTCTGTATGTAAAACACTTTTAGTAATGAAATTATTTAAGGAAAAACAAGTCACATGAATCTACTTACTAGAAATAACTACAAAATTAATAGTACTTATAGGGAAGAGGAACCTACTATGTGAGAGTATGCAAAGCCAGACTGTGGGAAATTAAGGACAAATGAGTTCAGTCCTTCATTACAAAATAGCTCCAAGGGAAAAGACAAAGTGAGCACTTACTGAATAAAAGAAATTTTAAAAGATTTATCAAGGATTCACAATACACGGGATATTTGGATTTTGAGTCAAGCAAATTGATAAACATGTAAGATATCTGAACAGACTAAAAATTTGATATTAAAGTATTATATTTACTTATTTTAGATACAGAACTATAGTTATGTTTAAAAGTAAAGGAATCTTTAAAAAGGGGGGGGGGGGGCAGCCCTGGTGGCTCAGCAGTTTGGTGCCACCTTCCGCCTGGGGCCTGATCCTGGAGACCCGGGATCAAGTCCCGTGTCGGGCTTCCTGCGTGGAGCCTGCTTCTCCCTCTGCCTGTGTCTCTGCCTCTCTCTCTCTTATGGGTGAATAAATGAAATCTTTAAAAAAGGGGGGGGGGCAGCCCCGGTGGCGCAGCGGTTTAGCACCGCCTGCAGCCCGGAGTATATGATCCTGGAGACCCAGATCGAGTCCCACAGCGGGCTCCCTGCATGGAGCCCGCTTCTCCCTCTGCCTGTGTCTCCGCCTCTCTCTCTCTCTCTCTCTCTGAATAAATAAAATCTTAAAAAAGAAAAAAAAAGTAAAGGAATTAGGGACACCTGCGTGGCTCAGCGGTTGAGCATCTGCCTTTGGCTCAGGGCATGATCCTGGGGTCCTGGGATAGAGTCCGCATCAGGCTCCCCATGGGAGCCTGCTTCTCCCTCTACCTATTTCTCCACTTCTCTGTCTCTCCCATGAATAAGTAAATAAAACCTTAAAAAAAAAAAAAAGTAAAGGAATTAGTTTCTAGAGATTCACTTGGCAGTATCTGTGGGTAAAATAGTGTACTAGCTGGGATTTGCTTAAAAATTATTAGGTGGGGGATATAAAACAAAAAGGAAAAACTGTCCCTGATTGGTAATTGAAATGAGTGCTCAGATTCAAAATCTAGCCATCCCATGGAACGTGAGTTACAGGCACTAAAAACTCGTGATTTCAAGAGAATGTAAAACAATATTCTGAAGAAAAGTTAAGCCACAAAATTGGCTTGTTTTTGGAAAGAGTATCTCCACAGAACTGAGGTATCTGACTGCTTCATAAGCATTTATTTCACTTCTTAAAAATCTCCTCAAAATATATACTTGGTAATCTAAAAAAAAATCATGCCTTTTTATTTTCTGTATCTGATGCTTTGACAACTATAGCCTTGCTGACATTGGCCTCTCCGAATTAGCTCACCTTGCAAGGCAGCCCTTCCAGTGAGCACAAATTTCAAATGCAAACTGATGAGTCCAAAGCCCATACCCCAACTTGAATGGGCCACTTACCACCCCACAGCTAGGTAAAGACAACTAGAGACAGCTCCTATACCCCAGAGCCTGTTGAGGTTATTCAAACTAGGCAATCCTAAATTTGTTGACCCAGCCCTGCTTTGCTTTCCCATGGAAACCAGAATACAGGCTTCTGCCCACATTTCCCCCTTGCTCTCACAGCATCTTGACTGACCCCGTGCTGACCTATGATGTGCCCTGCCTCATTTCTAGACAACTGTAAACAGAAACTCCCTCCTTCATGACAGTCATTTTCTTGTCTGCATATCTTACCATACCTGATTCAAGCAAATCCCAGGTACTTTTAAAACACTTTCCTTTTTTTTTTTCCAGTGGATATGTACATACATTTCCATCACCTGATTTTTTAAAACTGCTTTATTAAAAATAATTTAAAAATAAAACCACTTTATCAAGATACAATGTACATATCATATCCATTTAACTGACTTAGTGGATTTTAGTATATTTAGAGCTGTGCAACCATCCACTACAACTGATTTTTAGAATTTTCTTCACCCCACAAAGAAACCCCCAACCCATCAGCAATCACTTTCCATGACCCTCAATCCACCCATCCGCCCACAAGAACATTAATCTACTTCCTATCTCTATGAATCTGCTTATTTAAAATATTGCACATAAATGGAGCTCTACAATATATCATCTTTTGTGACTGGCTTCTTTCACTTAGCATAACGTTTTCAAAGTTCATCCATGCTGGAGCCATGTATTAAACGCTCATTCTTTTTATTGCAAAGTAGTATTCCATTTTATGGATATACCACATTTTATTTATCAATTCATCAGCTGACAGACATTTGGGTTGTTTCCACTTTTTGACTATTATGAATAATGCTATGAATAGCCATGTATAAGTCTTTATATGGATAACTGTTTTCATCTCTCTTGGGTATACCCCTAGAGGTGGAATTGCTGAGTCATATGGTCATGCTGTTTAACTTTTGAGGAACCAGTCGCCTGTTTCCCAAAGTGGCTGCAATACTTTACATCCCACCAACAGTATATGAGTCTCCATTTTTTCCACATCCTCAATACAGGGCTGAGGGTCTTTTGATTATAGCCATTCTAGTGTGTTAATGAAGTGATATGTCATGGGGGTTTGGGTTTGGGTTTCCCTGATGGCTGGTGATGTTGAATGTCTTGTCATTTGCTTGTTAACCATGTGTCCATCATCTTTGGAGAAACAGCTATTTACATCTTTTGTTCATTTTTTTTTTTTTTAATTTATGATAGTCACAGAGAGAGAGAGAGAGAGAGAGAGAGAGGCAGAAACATAGGCAGAGGGAGAAGCAGGCTCCATGCCCCGGGAGCCCGACGTGGGATTCGATCCCGGGTCTCCAGGATCGCGCCCTGGGCCAAAGGCAGGCGCCAAACCGCTGCGCCACCCAGGGATCCTCTTTTGTTCATTTTTAAATCAAATCCCTTATCAGATAAATAATTTGCAAATATTTTCTCCCATTCTGTGGGCTATTTTCTCACTTTAATAGTGTCCTTAAACGTACAAAAGTTTTTTAATTTTGATGAAGTTCAATTTATCTATTTTTTATTCTGTCACTTGTGCTTTCAGTTTCATGTCTAACAAGGTTCTGCCTAACTTAAGGTCAGAAAGATTTATACCTGTTTTCTTCTAAGAGTTTTAAAGTTTTGGCTCTTACATTCAAGTCTGTTACATTTAGAATTAAGGTGTACAACTTCATTCTTTTGCATATAGATATCCAGTTGCCCCAGTATCATTTGTTGAAAAAACACTAAATGCTCTTGGCATTTGCTGAAAATCAGCTGATGACAGACACATGGATTTATTTCTGGACTCATAATTCTACTCGATTATCTATTCTTATGCCAGTAGCACATAGTCTCGATTATGGTAGCTTTGTTTAAAGTTATGAAATTAGAAGTGTGAGCCTTCCAACTTTTTTCTGCCTTTTAAAGATTGTTTTGGCAACTCTAGGTGTCTTTTTATTTCCATATGGATTTTAAGATCAACTTGTCAATTTCTGCAAAAAAGCCAGCTGGAATTTTGATAAGGGTTCCACTGAATCTGCAGATCAATATGGGCAGTATTAATATCTTAATAATAAAATTAAGTCTTCTGAATTGTGAACATTGACTGTCTTTTACTTGTTTTCTTAAATAAGAGAACTGTACACTTTTTTTCCACCTCGTATGTTTTTACTTTACTACACAATATGTCCTGGAGTCATTCTACAGTAGTGTACGTTCTCATTCTCTAGCGTTACTGAGAAGTATTCCACTGCCAAGATGTACCACACCTATCCTACTAATCCCCTACTGATGGATGTTTGAGTTGTTTTTAATTTTTGCTATTGCAAGTAATGCCACAATGGATATCGTTATGGACATCTCTTTCATACTTTTGCCAGTGTGTCTTTGGAATAGATCCTTAGAAGGATTGCTGGGTAAAGGATAAATTCACTAGATATTGCCAAATTCTGTCCCACAGGTGCCTTATCTGCACCAGTGATATGTGAGAATGCACCTAGCACCCAGGCAATTTTAAGGTGTACCAGGGCTGAGCGCCTTGAAATTAAAAAACTAGCTATTATAGTAATCAGAAGAGTGAAGTCATCCAAGTGGGTGGTGCCTGCAGGAATTGTCCAGTGCATAGACAGATTTGATGGGGAAAAGTGGACATAGAACTGAGGGAAAACAACAGAGAATCCAGGGTAAGGGATGGCTTTACAAATAAAGTCTATATCAGAAACTTCCAGCTTTTTAAGAGTAGAGAAATCCAAAGGCTCCCTGATTTCTACCTGCCCCAATTTCCATAAACCAGGCAGCTTCTCCTGAGCAAAAAGCCAGAAAGGCTGGAGTCAAACACTCTACTCTCAGGAGAAGAGGAAGACAAAAGGTGTCCTCAGTACACATGGGGAGCAGAAACAAAGTCAGGAGGTCTGAGGTCAAGTCTCATCTGTCTCTTACTGCCTGAAAATTTTAAATGCATCAGTTTTCTAAGCTTAATTTTCTTCCTCTGGTTGTTTTTTTTCCCCCTCTGTTAAATCTGGAGAAAAATCCCTGCCTCGCTCACCTCTCAAGGCTTGTGAAGACCAGTCAGGAGAACACCTGTGACAATTCTTTGGGAATTAAAAAGTGCCATAAAAATAGGAGAGTCTTAACTGAGCAACTTGGATTTGAATCTGGCACGGCCATTTGCTATCTGATGTTTCTCAATTATAAAACAGAGATAATAACACTTATTTCATAAGGTTATTTTAAGAAGATATTATATAATGCATATAAAGTGTTTGGCACAGTGCCTGACAAAGAGCAAGTGCTCAAAAGGTTGCTTAGTAGTATTGCTACAAGTAAAGTTATAATTTACTGTAAAACTTTGGGCAAATTAATGTTCATATATGCTTTGCATGAATATGGAGAAAAGTGTGAAAGAAGAAACAGATCAATAACCCTGGTTACCTTGGGGGATAAAGTTAAGAAGAGTGAATGCTGGCTTTTTCTTTGTACAACTCTTAAGTTGTTTGGCTTCTGAACCTGACTGGAAAAATCCAATGGGGCATCTGTGATGGGAACAGAGGGGGGATACAATTGAAAATGGGTACCCAGGGAGGGCTTCATGGCTACTGATGATACTCTATGTCTTTACTGTGCAATGTGCAATTCATTTTATTATTATTTACACTAGGAGTCAGCAAACTTACCCTGTAAAAGGCAGACAGTAAATATTTCAGGCTCTGCAGGCCATACGGTCTCTGTCATAACTATTCAACTCTGCTATTGTAGCACAAAAGCAGCACAGACAATACATAAATAAGTGTGGCCATGTTCCAATAAGACTTTAACAGGCAGCGGGCTGGATCTGGCTCATGGATCATAGGCTGACAACCCCTGATTTACACCTTTATATATGTTATGCATATCCCTCTTTATGTGTGAAGAAATTTAACAGTTTAAAAATATCAAACACACATGCAAAAAAGCCTTCAAATCTGTTCTCTAAAATGAAAAATCCAACAAAGTATATTTAAACAAATGAATTCAGCACAGAACAATTCAATCTTAAATCTACAATCTAATCTTAACTAAAATCTTAAGGACACATTTTCTTCCAAAATTTATTTCATGCAAGAAAATTTTTCCTACTCAGTTCTCTCCTCTGCCTTTACCCTGTACTAAAATATTCACATCACATTTTAATGTCTGCCTATCAAGGTGGAAAAATACAGTCATTAGTCCTTTGGTTTTTTTTAAGCACTTGCCCCACCCCATACCCATTCTTTCAATGTTCAACTTCCTCCTCCCTAAAATAATGAATTTAAGGTAGAAAGAGATGAAGAAGAATGGAAATTTACAAGAAAGAGAGCATGACTGATAATTGTTACCAAGAAAACAGTTTCCCTTTTTGCTCTTAATAGGCTGTAAAGCTGATGCAATTAAATTATAACTATAGCAACTCAGCTGGCATCACGGTCCTTTTGCTCCCGCAGCATCCTTGCACACAAGCGCAGAGCCCGCATGCTCAAGACTGAGGGTAACTGCAGGCAATCCGCAGTAAGGAGCATGCAGGGAGGACAAGTAAGCAGATATGGCCAAAGGCTGGCGGGGGTGTTGGGGAATGATGTACTGGAGCAACTAGCTGTATTAAAAAAAAAAAAAAGTTCCTGCTGGGGTTCCCCTGATTTGCCTTTATCAATACCAATGAAACCAAAACTAACTGGTATTTAAAAAAAAAAAAAAAAAACCTCTGGGAAGGCCTACAGAAGAATTCCTACAACATCTTTACTAATTCAGCAGAGCAGCCAGAGCACTGAGCTTTCAAGATCAGCTGGGAAAAGAATGTAGCCCTTATACTTACTCCTGTGACATTTATTACAAACCCAAAATAACATCCCCGTGGAAACATCAGCACTTAGGTCTTTCTCAAGTTCAAGGAATGAAGACTGAGCAGACGACTGACAATTTCCCACATCTCCCACACAGAATCTCAGTGATTTTCCAGACTCACCGAGGTCACGAGTACCGGCACCCCTCCATCCGCCCACAGCCCTTCCTTTGGGGCTAGAAGAGCATGTGCTCTCTGGAGTCAGCCTCCCGAGGTTGGAGTCCTGGTTCAACACTCACTGGCTGTGCAATCCGACAGTTACCCTGCCCTCTCTGAGCCTTAGCTGCTCAACTGTAAGGGGACATAGTCCTAATATTCATTGTGAGGACTAAGCAAACTCTGAAGTCTAGCCAAGTTTCTGACACACAGTAAATCACATTTCTCATGGAAAGCAGCAACGGGTTTTTTTTTTTTTTTTCTGTCTCCCCAAATTACAAGCTCCTTGAGGGCAGACACGTCTATATATCATGGTTGTAGCCCCAGAGACAGCCCAGGACTGGGGTTCCCAACACATGACTGTGGAATCCACAGCCCACTGGATGCTGTGTGTCAGCAGATGCCACTGGCTGGACAGACAGACAGTACTTTTCTTCAGCTGCAGTCTCTTGGGGCTGCCCACTCTCCCATTCTATGGTCACCTGGCAGGCACTATGTGTCCAGGGCATTGTAGCAGCAGCTGTTGGGGTCACTAATGATGACCAGATAGAACCACTCCTCGCTTGGCTTTTCATCACTGGCTGCTCGTCAATTTCTTCCACGTGCACTTAAAAAGAGTACTCATTTCTGAATGTTCCCTGGCTTTGACGGTCATACTTATTTGGGTAACCACACTTACTAATATAGTTTTGGGAGCCATTTATGACCCAATGATCAGCAAACCCAATCAGGAACTACCGTAACAAGTTTCTGTGTGATAAAGCTCTTCACTCTTTCCCATCCTGATCATCTCTGCCGGTGATATGAGCTCACAGCTTGGTCAGGCAGAAAGGCTGTAAAACCTGAGGGCAGGGAGATAGAACAAGGCAAGGCTGCTGACCCGTTTACAAAACCTGAGTTCCCAAGAATTAGGCTGTGTCTGTTACTCACAGACTGTATCCTAATTCAAGGGAGGAAAGAATCGGATCCTGCCCCTGAGCCATGCAGTAGCAGCACTGCCTCCCCACCAATACTCACGCCTTGACATCTGCTGTCTCCTGGGACGTGCGTGTGAGGGTACGGGAACGCAGGCGCTCACCCGCCTGCTGGATCTCCTGTAGGTTCCGTTCCACATGGGGAAGCTCTGAGATGCCCTCAGTCTCAGCAGCAAGCTGTTCAGCTTGCTGAAGGAGCTCACCAAACCCCTCAGTATCCATTGGAGTTGCAAATCCTAGATGGGGGAGGAAAAGGAGAGACCTAAATCAAGGGGAGGACAGGCTTTAAATGCTGCCCGAGTCTGTTACAAACTAAACAGAACACAAGGACTTTTTGTAAACAGACAAGGAGACAGCTCATCAACAAGCAGGATTTGTTCCTGAACAGAGCCCAAGAACAGGCCTGACAGAGAAAATGAGTCAGACTGTGAAGAAATAGATCATTTCTGTGCATATTGACAACCCCAAGATTGATTCCTGCCACCAGACCAAATGCAAAGATATTAAGCTACAGACCAGAATTCCTGCCTCCTTCCACACACACTCAAAGCTGACAAGGAAATGGAAACGACAGTGGCAATCTCTGGGAGATTAAAGAAACACCACCCTGCACCTCCTATTCCTCTACCTGTCTTAGAAAAATCCCACCATCCATATAGGTTGGGGGCAATTTATAAGGTCCTAATCTCATATGATTCTCAACAACTCTATGAGGCTCCAGAGTGGATAGGAGAAGCAACTCCAATCCACAGAGCTGTTAGGCACCCAGGGTACTCTGGTGGCATTGTGGCTGGATGGACAAAAGAACACAGGTCTCCTGACTAACCCCGTGTTATTCTCACATATTTGCTCCTTCGCTAACAAAAGACAGTCTTTTAAAATTCATGTTTCCATTCACACATTCTTTAGCTTACAAGGTTACTGAGAGCAGATATCTATGTCTGCTGGTTACAGATGACATTCAGAATATTAGACTTAACTGTTACTATACCTACTACTTTTAGAAATGCCATTGCTGGGGCACCTGGGTGGCTAAGTGACTCTTGATTTTGGATCACATCATGATCACAGGGTCATGAGACTGAGGCCCTCATCTGGCCCAGGAGCCTGCTCTCTCCCTCTCCCGCTGCCCTTCCCTCACCCTTTCTCTAAAAAAAAAAAAAAAAAAAGAAAGAAAAAGAAATGCCATTGCTACTAATAATTATACTAATATAAATAGCAGCTGGCTTCTAGACCATAAATATTAACAAGACCACCTGTTTCTCCAACAGTTGACAGAGCAAAGTCATATGAACAGTATTGCCATTTAAAAGATATTACACATTTATGAATCTTACATATACTGTACCATCCTTGTATAAGATTCTTGACCAACAGAATGTTTTTAACTCTACCACTATTTAAAACAGAACATAAACATTATCACCATCAATTTTTTTTTAAAAATTTACATTGTTAAAAGGTTAACAAAATTATTACTTATTGAAAAAATAAGGGCAACCCTGGTGGCTAAGCGGTTTAGCGCCGCCTACAGCCCAGGACGTGATCCTGGAGACCTGGGATCGAGTCCCACATCAGGCTCCCTGCATGGAGCCTGCTTCTCCCTCTGCCTGTGTCTCTGCCTCTCTCTCTCTCCTCTCTGTGTATTCTCATGAATAAATAAATAAATAAATAAAATCTTAAAAAGAAAAAAGAAAATTCCTTAAATAGTAGCTCTTGTTAATCATACTTTTCTTGGTTTTAAACCCATGCCTTCCCACTGCACCTTTAAAATACCACTGGTCTAATATGATAGTTACATATCTCAGCTACAAAGCACAAGTTAATGTTAAAAGGGCATGGTCATCAACATAAATTCAGCGCAGGAGAATGAGGACTTTTTAAAATGGACATTAGAAGACATTAACTTGGGATCCCTGGGTGGCGCAGTGGTTTGGCGCCTGCCTTTGGCCCAGGGCGCGATCCTGGAGACCCGGGATCGAATCCCACATCAGGCTCCCGGTGCATGGAGCCTGCTTCTCCCTCTCCTATGTCTCTGCCTCTCCCTCTCTCTCTCTCTCTCTGTGACTATCATAAATAAATAAAAATTAAAAAAAAAAGACATTAACTTAAAATAAATAAATAAATAGATAGATAGATAGATAGATAGATAGATAGATAGATAGATAACTGACATTAACTTTAAAGGTAAAGGCACCAGGTTAAAACAAAAATAGTTCAGCTGGGGTAAACACAAAAACACTTTGGTATTCTTTAATCTTTAGAGACAAAAAGTCATATACACACTAACTTTTTCCTAAAATTTCTAGATAATCATTGTTTTGACCCAGTAGAATGAGGCTGTAACTGGCCATTTCTACCTGTGGGAATATCAGGATGGCAGGACAAGGAATGAGTATTCTCTTGGACAGAAGAAGAAAGAAATTAGTATTTTTAAACAACACAGCTCCTGTCTGATAGAGAAATGTTTTTCCTCAGAAACCAACAGGGCCAGTAACATTCTACTAACAGAAACATGGTCACTCACCAGAAAAAGGAAAGAAAAGTAATATACTACCTCTTCCCCCTACCCCTTTTAACTCTAAGATAAAAATAATGAACAGAGCTAAGGAGTAGGAAATACTTTCTTTCATAAGGAAAATTTTAGGCCTCCTTGAATAAAGGACTGAATAAAACAAACTTTTCTAAGTTTAAAAAAGAAGGAAAAAAACAAGAAAGAAATACATCTAACATTTCATATCCATGCCAGACAAATTCAGACAAAAGAAATGCTCAACTTCTCAAATGACCTGCCCCCACAAAGACTTAGAGTAATGAATCTGAATATAAATAATAAATGCAAAATAAAAATCACGATTTACTTTAATAGGGTCCAATAAATAAGATTTTTTTTAAAGTTAACAGAATTATTTGACTACAGTAAAATAAAAGCTGAATCTCTAAACACCATCTTAAAGTTAACATGCCCAAAACTGAACTCTATTGTCAACAAAACCCATTCCTCAGTCTTCTCAGTGTGGAGCCACCACTACTCAGCTGCTTGGGATAAAATCCTTGAAAGCCTTCACAACTAATCCAGGACCAACAGTGCCTTTCAAATCTACCCGCAAAACGCACCCAGAATCTACCCACTCAAGTCACTACCCTGGGCCTCCCTGCTTCAGCTCTTGCCTCCTACGTTCCACGTGATCCTTTCAAAGAACCCTTCCTCTGCCTAAACCTCTTGTACAGAGCAAAGCCCTACAGAAGCAGCCTCACCTCCTCTTACCTCCCGGACTTGGACTCATTTCCAGCCCTGCCTCCTTTCCCTTTCCTGGGCTCCAGTCACCCTGGAGCCTCCATGTTAGCCCCCCAATGACTCAGGCACATTTCTGCTCTAGCGCCTTTGTACTCCTTGTTTCCTCTATCTGGAACACTCCTCTCCCAGATACGCTCCTGACTGATTTCTCTGTTTCAGCTGAACTGTCATCTTGCCTTTGATTCTAACCTAGAACAAAATATTTAAGAGTGCAACCTGCAACCACCCCCAGCACTCCCTCATCTCCCTTACTGTAACCCATGCCAGAATGTAAGCTGCACAAGGACAGGGATTTTGTGTGTTTTATTCACTGATATATCCCAAGCTTCTAGAACAGCACCTGGCACATAGTAGGTGCTCATTTGTTGAATGAATAGGAATTTTATTCTTCCATTTGTGGAGAGTCTGTTCTTCCTGCACTCTCCTGCCAAATTAGCACCCACTGGCAAGCAAAGACCAGAGCAAAAACATTCCCTTCCGACTACCAACTGATACTTAACATTTCTGAGGCTGCACAGCATAAGGCAGTGACAGTATAAATGGCATGAATTCAGATCACACTTGGTCCAGACTAGTACTTTCCCTCTGAATATCCAGACAAAAACCAGTGGTATTTTAGAAGAAAAAAAAAAAGGCCTAGTTTTCAGGTGAACAGAATTTCAAATCAAAAGAATAAATAAGTATATGTATAGAAAGAATTTCATTATACAACTTCAGAGTACAAAATAAGTTTGTTCCATGTCTGTCTGAGAGAAAGCTATATACTTAATACAATACATGGGAAAAACTGGATCTGTCCTACATTATAACTCACCCACTGGAAATTAATTTATAAAAAAATTACTGAAGTTTCATGATGAGGTCATCATCCCATTTCATTAAAAATTTTAAATTTATGATTAATTTCATAAAAGGACAATTTTTACCCCCTCTACAAAATAAATATCAATTTAACCACAATTAAACCAACGAACTTATCAGTTTTGACCTCAGATACTGAAAGTTCATCATGAAAATAACCTCACTAGCTTTGTCCAAGAGAGAACTGGGGTGGCAGCGAGGGGGTTTAAGTCCAAACTTTGTTGGTAAATCTGACCAGGACACAAGACAGAGACTGGATGCCAGGTGTACCCTTGGTGAGCTATGGAGGAGGAAGCCAGGAAGAAACCACATGAAGGACCCACAGAAGTGGAATGTGGAACAGCCAATGCAACAAGATTGGGGCTGGATGGAAAGAGGACAGCACTAGGGCTCTGCCATCAATGACTGAGCCTGACAGTAAGAGGTAAGAGGCCTTTGGAAACACTGAGAGGTGCTTCAGAGAGCATCACAGGGAACCAAGGCCCTGGGCATCAAACCTCTCCCATGTCACTTAGCAAAAGTCCCACTGAGCCTCCACAGACCTCCTCAAACACCGGCAACCAAAAGCTTTAAAATGAAAGGTAAAGGTTATCACACTGCTGTTAGAAAACAAGACTGGCAACTGGGGGGAGGAAGGGGCAGACACTGTGACAGAAGGGAGAGTTCTGAGAAGCTGGTAATTTTCTGGGTTTTTGTTTTGTTTTGTTTTGTTTGGGGGGGTTAGCTCAGTGCTGCTTAACAGTGTGTTCACTTTGAGAAAATTCACTGAGCTGGACTCATGATTTATGCACTTTTCTGTGTATCATACTTCAATAAAAAAGTTACTCCCAAAATGAAAAATAATAACCCATGGCTTTTCAGAAGCTCCAGTAGGACACCCCACGATGTTAGATATAAGGAATGCTTAGTACAAAGTTCCTGTGATCCAGATCTCTTCACCGTACATAGAGGATGCTGAGAAAATTAACCAGAGAAAAAATTAAAGCCCACAGCTTTAGAGAGACAGCTTCTACCTACAGCTAAAATCAAAGGCTGAACAGACTTCCCATTTCCTCAAATTAGTCGGCACTCAACTGTCATTCTGTGTCCAAAAACTGCCTCTTCTAGGCACACAGAGAGGGTGAAAAAAAAAATGTCCAAATTGCATATAGGATGAAATGAACAAGATAAAAAGGCAGAGCAAAAATACAAATAATTTCAGTTCACTTACTACTAATATGTGTCTTAATTATAAAAAATATGGTGATTTTCATTCTCAATATAACCATGTTAAATATTTAATCAAGCCAGGAAAGAGTAGTGTAGTATAATAAAAAATTTATCTGGTCTTTGTCCCAGTTCCTGACACAAAGCTCCTAAACTCCTTGGAATATCCTTGAAGTTGCAAGTCTTTTGTAACTTACAAGGGGCCCCTCTAGGAGCACATCTGAGCTTAAGTTAAGGAGGTAACTTGGAGTGGGATGGGAGCCTGGATAGCCTCAGGATGGGGCCAGTCACCAGAAAGACCAAATGATCAGAGGGTTAGAGCTCTCAGCCCTAGCCACCAACCTCTGGGAAGGAGAAAGGGGACTACAGATCAAGGTCTACAAAACTCTTCAACAACTAGATATGATGAGCTTCTAGGTTGGTGACCACATGCTGGAAAGTGGCACACTCCAGTTCCACAGGGACAGAAGCTCCTGTGCTCAGGGTCATTCCAGACCCCATGCTATGTATCTATCAGAATGCTCATCTGTATTCTTTATAATAAACTGGTAAACATAAGTAAATGTTTCTCTAAGCTCTGCGAGCCTCTCTAGCAAACTAATGGAACCCGAAAAGAGGGTTGTGGGAACCTCCGACCTACAGCCAGTGGGTCAGAAGCACAGGTGACAACTTGGCCTTGCGACTGCCTTCTCAAAGCGGGGGGGGGGGGGGGGGGGGGGGGTTTGTGCAGAGTCTTGTGGGACTGAACCCTTAGCCAGGGAGATCTGATGCTAATCTCCAGGTACACAGTGTCAGAAGTGAGTTAAACTGTAATAGCCAGCTGGTGTAGAGAGAATCTGAGAATTGCCTAATGTGTGGAAAACCCACACACTGGGTGTCAAAAGTGAAGCACTGTGGTGGTGAAGCAGAGTAATGTGAGAGTGAAGGAAACACACCAAGAGTATCTTTCCCTTGCAAATGGGTAATTAAATATTCAAACTGCTCAACACTTCTAGACCATTTTACATCAGTATTCTCAGAGTGGCCCGTTCAGGATTTTGCAGATGGTCTGATTCTTAGTTTCTTACAGCATTCATGCTTATTGTATTAAAATGTCTACACATCTGTTTTCTGGTATTAATTATTAGTTCATTAGTGTCTTTTCTTCTAAAGCACCAGCCACAAGTAGAACACATCTTCCCACTTTCCCAGGGCTTTGTGGGCTACCGAGCTGGGGAACCACTAAGGGATTTAAAGACCACTGGGTCATCTCAGAAATGCCTGTCACGCACTAGTTCCTTTGACATAAGCCCATGTGACTTCCAGGATATACTTATAAAAATTATCACCTTCAGTGCCTCAAAGCTGACAAAAAACAAAGGACTGTATGAAAGAGCCTCACAGCCATCTTTCCTAAACCTGTCTACCAAACTCTTTTCCAGCTTCTAATCTTTGAGTCTGGCATCCTAGGGCAAGGATCAGCAAGCTGGACAGCAAATTATTTTACGCTTTTTGGGGTGGTTCTCTGCTGCAACTGTACAATTGCGCTTGAAACTGGATAATATGTAAACAAACGAACATGGCTGTGCTCCAATACAATTTTAATCACGGCCAAACATGAATTTCATATAACTTTCACTTGCTACAAAATATTCTTCTTTGAATTTTTTCCCCAACAATTTAAAGATGTAAAAATCCTTGTTAGCTTCTCAGGCCTATAGGTTATATAGTTCATCAACTCCTAACTTTGCCTAGAATATCTGAGTTAAACTTGGTAAGTAAATCCTGGTTCAGCGCTTATTGGCTATGTGCCACTGGCAGAGCCACCTACCATAGACCTGAGCAGTGGAAACATTGTTGTGAAGATTAACACAACAGGCCCATTGTCATTCCCCTTCCCTCTTTAAACTGTTTATTTAGAGACTACATTTGGGGGAAGACATCTGTTTTGTAAATGATGAAATCTATCCAGGAAATATTCTTTTGACCTAATTCACAAAATGCTAGAAGAACTCTCTGCCCTTTTCAAATACAGTGAAACATATCAAACCCATGTGCATTTTTCCTTTTCCTTATCAATACAGTTATCCAAGGAATACAAAGAGGTAGCAAAGAGACAAAAGATAAAGCAAGGACATCTAACTGCCTTTCCTTCAGTGATGAAGGAATCTCTCTCAGTTCACTAACTTCACCGGGGAATTGAAACCAACCATTTTCCCTGCAGAATTTCAATACACTCAAGCAATACTTATAAGTAGTCATTATGAAATTCTAATCTTACCACACACCTAAATATTATCTCTTCCAACTATAAAGACCCTGCAATCTAAAAAATGCACTTTTAGCACTGCTATGTTTTTATGGATGCTGTGGGGGGGGGGGGCTATATACTTCAGAGGAAATAACTAGTGCTAGTTCTACGTTTTCTCTTCAAAATATATAACAATGTTATTCCTTTTACCAATTATTTTTGAAAGTTATAATGTGACAGTAAAACAAGTAACATCTACATATATATTTTTTTATTTTTATTTTTTTACACAGAATGGGTAAACAAGAGAAGACTGGACTTTGAATCTCCTGGTTTGAATCTACAATGTTCACTTACTAGCTAAAGTGGGTCAATTTACCCCTGGGATAAAATCTAAATCTCTCCTCTTAATTTCCTCATCTATAAAAAGGAGATGATAATCCCTATCTACTTCTAGGAGTTGATGATACACAGAAATGATTTTATAAAAACTCTACTAATTTATATCATTGTAAACGTTCTTTAAGCTTTGATTCCAAAGTTGCCAATTTGGCAACATTTTGTCATTCAATTATAAACATCTCTGCTTTAAAAAATCTTCTAGTAAATATTGGATACTAAATTATAACTCATTTAAGCACAAATTCGTATCATTCAGTAAGAACTTCTGGAAGACAGTTACAATTCTTAAATGTATTTACCTACTATTAAATATTGTGGGGTTTTTTGTTGTTGTTTTTAAGATTTTATTTATTTATTCATGAGAGACAGAGAGGGACGCCTGGGTGGCTCAGCGGTTGGGCGCCTGCCTTCAGCTCAGGGCATGATCCTGGAGTGCCAGGATCAAGTCCCACGTCGGGCTCCCCATATGGGGCCTGCTTGTGTCTCTCATGAATAAATATAATCTTTTAAAAAGAGAGAGAGACAGAGACATAGGCAGAGGGACTCCATCCCAGGACCCCAGGATCATGCCCTAAGCCAAAGGCAGACGCTCAACCACTGAGCCACCCAGGTGCCCCTCAAATACTGTTCTTAGAACTCCAAATTTCCACAATGAAAGTGTGATTCAAAAGAAATTTAGCACTGAATTTGGAGTAGAAATCTTGGGATCCCTGGGTGGCGCAGCGGTTTAGCGCCTGCCTTTGGCCCAGGGCGTGATCCTGGAGACCCGGGATCGAATCCCATGTCGGGCTCCCGGTGCATGGAGCCTGCTTCTCCCTCTGCCTGTGTCTCTGCCTCTCTCTCTCTCTGTGTGTGACTATCATAAATAAATAAAAATTAAAAAAAAAAAATTTTGGAGTAGAAATCTTGCCCTCAAACCTTATTAATTGGACTTAATGGGATTGAAACACAAGAAAAGTGTGCAATATTTAACACCAAAAATTAATGAGTAAAGCCTCACTTGAGGTATCAAGAGTTTAATACCAATTCTGCTCTCCTCTAAACTTTTGAAAATGTAAACTATGTTTCAATGACTGGATCATTCCACTTTCTTCTGTATCTGTCAGCTGTCAATTATAACAACAGTCAGGCAGCCCAGGTGGCTCAGCGGTTTAGTGCCGCCTTCAGCCCAGGGTGTGATCCTGGAGACCCGGGATGGAGTCCCACATCGGGCTCCCTGCATGGAGCCTGCTTCTCCCTCTGCCTGTGTCTCTGCCTCTGTGTGTGTATGTGTGTGTGTGTGTGTGTGTGTCTCATGAATAAATAAATAAAATCTTTAAAAAAAAAATGATAACAACAAAGAGAAAATGACATCTTAACAGATACTGTTTCAGGTGCCTTTAGGATAAGGGGGAAAAAGGATGAAAAAAAATCTGTTTTTGGAGAATTCTTTCTAGTTCTGTGAGACTAAGTAAAAGAGACTTGGATCTAATCATAATTCAGAAGGTAGACTTCTGGAAAAAAAAAACAAAGAACTAAAATAAATTATCCTAGACAGAAAAGGAATTAAAGACCTGGATGATTCAGTACTAGTACTGGCCTGCATGACTCAGTGTTTGCAGTAAGGAAGGCAAAGTATCAGCTTTCCTGATACAAAAAATGCCACTTGTATTATTTCCTCTCCAATGAGCAAAGAGGAGCAATCTGGTATCGCAAAGAAATATAAAGTACACACATAGGGACCTTTCTGATAAACTCTCAACTCTCCAGAGGGCTGACCAGTCCTATAGCAGAGTTGAAGTTGGGCCTGGAATGGAAGAAGTGTGCATCATATCCTAGCTTTGCCCCATAGCAGTTTCTGACCCTGGGGCTGGCCCTTAACCAACTGAGCTACCCAGGTGCCCCTTAAGTCAGTCTTTAAATTCATTTCCTGTGTCCTTGAAAGGAGCAGCCTTGGGCACCTAGGTGGCTCAGTTGGTTAAGCACCTGCCTTCAGGTCAGGTCATCATCCCAGCATCCTGGGATCCATCCCCTCAAAGGGCTCCCTGTTCAATGGGAAGCTTGCTTCTCCCTCTGCCACTCCCTCTGCTAGTGCTTTCTCTCTCTGTCAAATAATAAAACCTAAAAAAAGAAAGAAAGAAAGTAGCATTTCAGTGGTGATGGAAATTATCTGTATATAGAACCTTATGAATGACACTAGCTCCATCTTACAACTGGCATAAGCAGGGAAAGATCACTAAAAGGTCTCTGGCTCTGGCTCTTTTCTAAACCAATGTTTCTCAAATGGGGGCAAATTTGCCTCCCCAGGGGTCACTGGCAAAATCTAGAGACACTTTTGGTTGTCCTAATTCAGGGAGATGGGCCACAGGCTACTGACATCTAGAGGGTAGAGGCCAAGGGTGCTCCTAAACATCTTACAATACACAGCACAGCCCCCACAACAAAGAATTATCTAGCCCAAAATATCAATAGTGCAGAGGCTGAGAAGCACTGATATAAACCAAAGAACACTTCTTGTCTTTGTCCTGAGGGTATCATATCAAAGGTACTAGAAACCTCTGCAAATATATGCATATTGTTTTCCTTAATATAAGAAAAGCACTACAGCTTTTACCAGATTCTTTTTTTGTTTTAAAGATTTTATTTATTCATGAGACACACAGAGAGGCAGAGAGAGAGAAGCAGGCTCCTCACAGGGAGCCCAACACAGGACTGGATCCCTGGACCAGGATCACGCCCTGAGCCAAAGGCAGACAGACGCTCAACTGCTAAACCACCCATGCATCCCAGATTTTATCAGATTCTAATAAAAGTCTGAGTCCACCACCACCACCACCACCAAATAATATTAAAACCACTATATATACAGAATTATCTCATTTGGGATTTTTATGGTGGTATATTCATACCTTGGTATACCACACAGCAACAGAAGAGACTGAACTACAGCTACATGGAATATGGATAAATTTTGCAGACATAGTGGTTAACTAAAGCAGCCAGATTTATTTTTAAAAACAAACAAACAAACAAACAAACATACTGCATGATCCCACTTATACGGATTTTAAGAACAGAAACACTAAGTCTATGGTGATAGAAATCAGAACAGTAGTTATTCTGGGGTGGGGGCAACCAACTGGAAAGGAGCACAACAAAACTTCCTGGGTGCTATGGACTGTAATGTGCCCCTCCAAAATTCCTAGGTCAAAGCCCTAAGACCCAATATGATGGTGTATGGAAAAGGGGGCCTTTGGAAGGTAACTAGGTTTAGATGAGCTCATGAAGATGGGGTCCTTATGAAGGGATTAGTGTCCCACTAAGAGAGACCAGAGGGCTTGCTTCCTACCCAGCCCCCTCCAGTGCATTCACCCAGAAAAAGAACATGCGAGCACACAGTGAGACAGCAGCCATCTAAAAACCAGGAAGCAGATCCTCACCAGGACCCAACCATGTTGGCTGGTACTCTGATCTCGACTTCCAGCCTTCAGAACTGTGGCAAAATAAACGGAGCCATCCAATCTATGGCAGCTCACTCTAAGACACTAGGGTATTGAAAATGTTTCATATCTCAACATGACCGGTAGACACATGAGTGAATAAATACGTAAAAATTCACTGTATACACTTAAAGTCTGTTGACAGATAATTTACAGAAAAGCAAGAAACATGGCAAGAAACTTAACTTAGCCTTGCCTCCAGAAAGCTAAGGAAAGAATTGGGACTTTTCATTTTATACCCTCCCCCATCAGTCCGAATTATTTTCCATGGCTATATGTGACCTTGTCTGATTTTAAATCATTTGTTACTTTCTTTTTTAGAGATTTTATTTATTTATTTGACAGAGCACATGAGAGCCAGAGAGCACAAGCAGGGGGAACAGCAGAGGCAGAGGGAGAAGCACGTGGGGCTCAATCCCAGGACCCTGAGATCATGACCTGAGCCAAAAGCAGATGCTTAACTGACTGAACCACCCAGGCACCCCAACTTGTTAATTTTTAAATTGCTCTAAACGCTCTGCTTCAGTATGTCTCACCACTGCCCTGAATCCTTGACGGCAATGACTATCAAATCCACACTCCCACTCTGCTCCCCGCACTCACACTCCAACCCAGAGTGCTTCCAGGCACTGCCTACGCATTTCTACTCAAGCACATAACTGTCACACCTGGCACGTCTCAAAATGCATTTACCACTCCCCACCACCACCTGCCCTAATCGCCGCCTCTCTGTCCCCTGGCTTCTCCCTCTCTCTCTCTGGTTCTAACTCATTCTTCTCCTTTACATCTGGACATGACCTCAGACTGTTTAGTTACAGGTATTCTCCACTCTCCAGGCTTAAAAACCAATGAGATGAAGATACATTTTTTGAGAGAAAGCAGGTAAGTATTCCTCATTATCCAAACTATTGCTCCTAACAAAAATTCAGGAAACCAAATACGTTATATTCAGCTGACAGGACATCCTTCACTCTCTAAACTCGCTATCCAAACTCTCATTACCTAACAGATTTAAACAGCTAGAGATATTTGTATTTTTGCAGCATCTTCTAATTATCGCCTTTTCCCTCCAGCTTTATTCAGAGATAACTGATACATAACATGGTGTAAACTTAAGACATACAGCGTAACATATATATTTCTGCATGTATTAGAAAATGATTACAATAAAGTTAGTCTAACTGTTGCTTCCATCTTCCTCACCAGGAGGCCAGACTTCCATCCCTTTAAACCCAAGTTCTTGAGAGACCCCAGGACATGTCTTCAAGCTCCTTCTGCTCCATGTCATTCTGCTTGCTGTGATCACCTCAATCTTTCCATCACTTTCCCTATGTTGCTCTCAAAAGTCCTCAAACCTTCCACTCAAAAGGATCCAGATGAGGCCCTGCTTTTGATGAAACCCTATATACCAGTTACCCAATCTACTCTGCCCCTAACCGTCCTTATGCATGCTCTGCTGTTTGGCCTTGCTCGTGCCATTTTTCCCAACCAGGAATATCTAATCACTTCCATTGTACCCCTGAGCTCCAGCCAGCAACTCCACTCCAGTGGGGCGACTGTAGACAAGTTAATTACACTTGCTGGGCCCATCTGTGAAATGAAAAAAGAGCTGCATCTCCTTCACAGGCCCCACAGCAACCATTTAGGAAACCGTGGCTATTATTTTTACCACCAGTTCAAGTCCTGCCTACCAGATGGTTTTCTTCATCACCCACCCCACAAGAGCTCCCCTCAACAAAATTCTTTTCTACTCCATTATCTGCCTTACAGTTTTCCATGTGGCTAATCCACAGTTGTGGTGCTCCACGGGGTTTCTACAGCCTCCTTATTTCACTTAGGAGCTCTTTTTCCACCAATATGTAGTTGTCTGTTGGCGGTTGTGCTATTTTTATGTGCAGACAAGCATCAGGACCTCTTAGCTTACCATCCTGCCGACACTGACCTCCTTTATTTGTTTCACATTATCGTCTGTTAATACCTAGACCTCCACCTCCCTCAAATAGCCTAAAACTTAAAGCCTCTTGTAGCTTTACTTCTTTTTTTTTTAACCTCCAACAGTGTCCTCAAATAGTAGCTAATCCCCAACACAGTCACCGACAGAATAAGCTTCCGCAAATTTTGTCAAGAATGTCTAATTGAGATAAGGAAATCAAAGGGACCCCACGAGAGACTGTTCTGCCGCCTTTATTCTTGCTAGGACCTGCACCACCACCTAATACATGCCTTATAGTACAGATAATGTATGTCTCCCTCGTGAAGGTCAAGGAGTCAATGTGCACAGTAAAGCACATCTAAAGAGTGACCGGTCAGGGGCATCACGTATGTTTTCCAGATCACTGCTTCACCAAGACCCCTGGCTCCAGGGCATAAGTGACTTATGGAAGACACCTAAACATTCATCCATTTTAACCTGTTCCTGGATACCTAAAAAGGCACCTTAAAACAGATCTCAATCCTCAATAAAAACCCCAGCCCCCAAGCAAAGACAAGATTCACTCTTCTTTTCTCAGTCTCCCAGATGCTCTGTCTGTAACTGCACTCTCTCTTTCTCTCTGTCTTCAATTAACTCTGCTCTCACTTCTTCTCGGCTCACGTTTGATTTCTATTTCACACAAAGACGAGAACCCTCTTGGCTGGTCTTAAAGGACCTCCTCTGGGTCCTCGAACCAAGCTAGCCTGCACCATAATGACTCCTTATTTTTTAAATTCCTATGCTGACCTTGTGAGGGCCACCAAAGTTAGAGCCCCATCTTCTTTCCTTCAACAAATATTTATTAAACATCTCCCATATGCTACGTATTATCTGTTCAAGACACTGGAGATGGAGCTGTGAAAAAACCAGACATTTCCCAGACTCAAAGAACTCATAGCTGTTAGAAGACAATTAAAGTACATAAACAGGAATGCCTGGGTGGCTAAGCAGTTGGGCATCTTCGGCTCAGGGCATGATCTCAGGAGTCACGGATCAAGTCCCACACCGGGCTCCCTGCATGGAGTCTGCTCCTCCCTCTGTCTGTGCCTCTGCCTCCCTCTCTCTGTCTCTCATGAATAAATAAATAAAATCTTAAAAAATATATATATAAACAAATAGACACATGATGCCAGGTATTGATAAATGCTACAAAAAGATGAAACAGGGAGATGTGGGAGAGTGGATAGTGGGAATGCTTTTGAAGGGGTGTTCTATGAAGCTTCTCTAAAAAAGAACCTGCTGGGAACACCTGGGTGGCTCAGTGGTTGAGCGTCTGCCTTCGGTTCAGGGAATGATCCCAGGGTCCTGAGATCGAGTTCCCTATTGGGCTCCCTGTGAGGAGCCCGCTTCTCCCTTTGTCTGGGTGTCTCTCTCTCTCTCTCTCTCTCTGTCTCATGAACGAATAAATAAAACCTTTTAAAAAATAAATAAAAAGGAAATTCCTGAAAAAAGACCTGAATGAAGTAAGGGAGTGACCTATGTTGGTATCTGGGAAGAATGTTCTTGCAAAGGAAACAATGAAAGCAAAAGATTCAAAGCGGACACACATTTAGCATATGGGAAGAAGAGCAGGAGGCCCGATGGCTGAAGCACACAATCACAGGGAAGAATGGTGGGAGAAGGAGTTAGGGCAGGGGCTGGATGGTACAGGCTTCACAGCACAAGGTAATAAGAACATTGGATTTCAGTCTATGTGTATTAGGAACTACTGAAGGATTAAGGCTTTTCACTTCTGCATGGAGAAGAGACTGAGGAGAGGAAGGGCACAAAGTGAAACCCAGGAGAGCAGTCAAGAGGCTGCTCTATCACCCAGATGTGATACATGAGAGTGGTATGGACCAGGATAATACTGGTGGAAGAGACAAAAGTGGGTATGACTCATGTATACATTTTAAGCACAAATTTCATGTAGGTATGAATCCTGTATGTAGAGTGTGAGAGAAAAGAAGTCAAAGACAATGACAAGGTTTTAGGCCTGAATACCTTGGGAGCATGGAGATGCCACTTACTGGAACAAGGAAGACCAGAAAGGGAGAAGATTTAGACACCAGAGGGCTGCTGTGATGATGACATTAGATTATACAAGCAAAGGGATGCCCAGGTGGCTCAGCAGTTGAGTGTGCCTGCCTTCGGCCCAGGGCGTGATCCTGGAGTCCCGGGATCCAGTCCCACATTGGGCTCCCTGCATGGAGCCTGCTTCTCTCTCTGCCTGTGCCTCTGCCTCTCTCTCTGTGTGTCTCTCATGAATAAATAAATAAAATCTTAAAAAAAAAAAAAAAAAAAGATTATACAAGTAGAGGCCATGGCAGGGACTCACACACAGCCAGAGCTCGGGAAATGACGGCTGTCCTTATTTCCAATGTCTTTGGCTCCTTTTCCTAGAGTTCAGGTCTCTTCTTTCCTAAAATTCTTCATCGATAGGGGAAACTGGGTGAAGGGTACAGGGTACTCTGTACTAACCTGGCATATTTTCTGTAAACCTAAAACTATTCTAAAATTAAAAGCTTATTTAAAAAATCTTCAACCCCAAATGCTCCTTTAGCTCCTGCTCTATTTACAAAGAGACAGCATCCTTTGTCACACCTCATCCATTCATCACCCACTATAATGTAATTTCTGCTTGCCCTCCCAATTACTGATTTCCTTTGTAGCCACCAATGACCTAAATACTAAGTCCAATGGACTTTCAACCCTTCCTCTCTCACAGCCTCTGATACCCTAACCATTCCTGAAGCACTCTCCCCTAACTTGAAGATACCGCCTTTTCCTGGTTCTCCTCCTGCTTTTCCAATTCTTCCCTCTCTCAAGCCTCCTCTGCTGTGGTTTCTACATCTACCCATCCTTTAAATGCCAACCTTCTATCCTTGAACCTCCTCTTCTCACGCTGCATATTTCTCTAGATAAGATCCACCTTTGGCCATGGCTTCAATTAGAATCCCTGCCAGTGGTTATCAATCTTTTGGATGGCCAAAGACCTCTATGAATCTAATGTTTATGTACATACGTGCACACAAAAGAACTACACATATATTTTTAAAGATGCACTGTCAGGAAGCTCATAGGACCCCTCCCCAGAAAGGCCACCCAAAGACCTCTGAGGACTTTCTGAGCCCAGGTGAGAATGCTGATTTATTAAAACAAAAATTTGGTAGAAACTATTCTATGTTCAGGCCAGCTCTCTCACCTGAGCTAGTATCTCCAACTGCCCCCCCTGACAACTGCAATTGGATGACCCATGGGTACATCAAACTACCTGTGTCCCAAACCAAACTCATCATTTCTCTCTCCTTTCAGCTGCCAACACCACCACTTCCTCCTCCTGGGTGCCCCGTCTCTTAGTAAAACTACTAGCATCCAGCATCTCAGCCAGAAACCACCCAGGAGTCACTTCAGAGGTCCCTTCCTTGGCTCCTGAACAACTAGCCAATTGCCATGTCTACCTCTCAAACCTTTTACAAAAGGGAATCCCCATCTCTCTTGCTTTCACTCTGACCCTCATGCTTTTCTCCTAACTACCTCAAAAGTCTAAGCCTTTGAGCTCCTCTAACTCACCCTCCCCTTGGCAAGAGGTCTTTCTGAAATGCTCCACTCCTTCAGTCCTACCAGGGACACCTTCCAGGTCCCCTCCAGGAGGAAGTGCCTGCGATTTGACACTGTCACTCTTACCATTCACATCTCTCAATATCCTCCCCTAAAGATACCCTAGTAAGTCTCTACTGCTAGGGGTGCTTTGCGCTGTTTCTTCTCTTTCTACTCCTGCACACGTAGCTGCACATTCTCCTATAACGCATCCCACACCTACACTGTCACACGGGGAACTCCCATATATCCTGCAAAGTCAGCTAGGGCAGTACTCCCCACCCCAAACCCTTCCCGTACTATTCTGAATCTTCTATTTCTGTTTTTCTCTGGTGGAATAGTTTTAATTATTTCTTCCTTATTCTTCCTTCTCTACACAGCAAACTCCTGTAAGTCACACTGCTCACCTCTAAATCCTCAGCAGCCAAGTTTAGCATTAAATAGGTACCAAATAAATATTTAATGAATTAAAGTGGCTTGTTCCCTGAATACACCTTGGGCCTCACCTCTGGGTCTTTGCTGACCTCTCCTCCGCCTTAGAACATCAGTATTTCCCTCTACCTTATTTTCTACTTCAGTCCATCAAGAAGCAGATTCAGAGCTCAGCTTCAGACTCAAATTCACCACTTCTCCAACTGTTCCCATCTTAGGGTCTTTGCACTTGCTATTCCCCTCCCATGAATGCTCTCACCCCAGCTATTCCCATAACTCGCTCTCTTATTTCAATCAGGTCCCAATTTAGATATACTTGTCCTCCTTTAAAAACAGCCCTGACACTACATCCTACATTTGTGTGTTCATTGTTGGTGGTGTCCTCCATAGGAACATTACTTAAATGAGGGCAGTCCTGTTTCATTCACCACTGTATTCCCAAGCCCGTAGCAGTTCCAGGAACATCCCTTTATTTTGTATTTATTGAGTACCTACTGTGTGCCAAGTCTAGGTGCTGAAGATCTATCAGGGAACAAAACATAAAAACCTCTCCCCGCTTCATATTCTGGAAGGGAAAGACAATACATGAGGCAAATAACTAAAATACAATTGCTAAGAAGAACTAAGGCAGTAAAGGAAAATAGGAACTGAGGAAAGCCTCACTAGGTGACCCCTAGAAATAAAACCCTGAAAAAAAGGAAGCAAACCACATGAGTATTGAACTGCAAGCACAAAAGCCCTGAGGCCAAAGCATGTCTGAGGCCATGGAAGGGGAGCGCAGCAGAAAATGAGAGTGGGAAAGTAATGGCAGGTCAGATTACGTAAAGCCTTAAGGCTCACTATAAGGTATTTGCCTTTAAATGAGATGGAAACCATTGTAGAGTTTTTGCGTAAAGGAGTGATATGATCTGACCTGTGTTTCAAAAGGATCCTTCTAGCTGCTGTGCTGAAAATAGGGCATGAATGCAAGGGCAGAAGCAAGGAGACCAGCTGGGAGACTATTTCAATAATCCAGGTGAGAGGTGGTTGTGACTTGGCCTAGGGTGGCAAGCACTGGATATGGAGAAAAAAAGAGAGCAGACAAGGGTGACTGCAAGGTTATTGGCTAGAGCCTTTTATATCACTCAGATAGAAAAAACACCAAGAAGAGCAGTTTGGGAGGTAAGATAGATGGAAAGCTTGCTAGGCCTATCTTGACATGTTCAGTCTGAGTTCCCTATCAACCATCTCAGTTGAGAGAGAAAACAGGCAGCTGGGTATAGGTCGAGGGAGAGGCCCATTCTGGAGATACAAATATAGGATCTGTTAGCCTAATATATCCGTATTTAAAACTATGAGCCTTGAATAACAATTCACCATGAATGAAAAATCAAAATGTCCAAAATACAAAGAACAGAGGAAAGAGAAATGCTATTACGTCCAAGGGCACCTTCTCAGGTTCCGGACAGAATACAAAAGGTGACCCCTACGCTTGCTGAAAGGCAAATTCGGCCAAAACAAAAACAAAAATCTCACAAGCGAGAGGGGCAAACCCATAGCAGCGAATGGGTGGTCAAACTTTGACCGAAGATCCTTGGGGTCCGCCCCGTAATTTTTTAAAGAGACTCCGCACACGGAGGCGTTGCCCCTGCAGCGGATGGGGTGCTGTGAGCCGCGAGAAGGTGCAGGCCACCTCCAGGTTCTAATCTCCAGCGTGTCCCCAGATGGGGAGTAGCATTCCCCTGATGGCGGTACAGGAAACAGGCCAAGGATTGAGCGAGGCTAACGGGGTCGTCACCGTCACCCCAAAGACCTCCGCCCTCGGAAGGCAGGGCGCGTCGCAGGAGACCGGCGGGAAGGCGGGGCGCTGCGGCGGGGCGCGGCGCCGATCCAGCCCCGGGTGGGCGGGGGCGGGGGCGTGGGCGTGGCGCGCCGCTGCAGAGCGCCCAAGTGCGGGGAAGAGGCCAGTCAGGAAGCCGAAGCCTCATGCTCGGAAAGAGGGCAGCAGGCACGCCCAGGGCGCAGCCCGGCGCTAGGATGGGGGGCTGTCGGACCGGGCGCGAGGTCGCCAGTGTCAGGCGTGCTGGGCTACCATGAGGCGAACGGGAAGCGCGGGCAGCATGGCTCCGAGCGTGGGCCCCGGGTTCAAGGACAAGCCGCCAAGTAGGAAGGACAGGGACAGCGACGGGGAGAGAGACGCCCTTACCTGACACTGCAGCCTTCTCAGCCGCCCTGGTCCCGGGTGGAGAACGCGGCCGCCGCTTCTCGCGCCGCTCGCCCGCACTTCCTGATTGGTCCAGGCCGGCCCTCCCAGAAGCCCTCGCGCGGCGCGCTGCCAAAAAAACTTTATGGAGACCCGCGGAGGAGAACAAGGACACGGGCGGGGCTGGGGGCGGGGCCTCCGGCGGAGCTGCCACGCCCCCTCGCCGGCGGCCACCGCCCTCACCCGTCCCTCGCGGCCAGAGGCGGCTCGGACCCGAGGAAGCGAGCGCGCAGCCCCGCGGGCCCATCCCTTGCCCGGTGCTGAGCGCCGTCCTAGCGCCAGGTACTCTTCGAGGCGCTGGGGGCACAGTGGCCACCGCGACAGACAAGATCCCCGCGAGCTGGTGGGAGAAACAGACTAGGATAAATAACTGCCAGTTTGTAAGGCGGGCTATGATGCAAAAAAAGCAGGATAATGGGACAAAGAATGCCTTTGTGGTCCCAAGGCCTCTCTGAGAGGGGCTGTCCGAGCGGAAACAATGATGAGAAAGGGTCAGTCTTGCAGAGCCTTGGCTGCAGAGCTTTCCAAGCAAAGGAACAGAGTGAAGGCTCCGTGGGTAAACAAGCTTGGCGTGTGGAGAATAGGAATGTAGGAATGTAAAATGGTACAGCCTCTTTGGAAAAGAGCATGGAGGCTCCTAAAAAATTAAAAATAGAATTTCCATACAATCCAGCAAGTCCACCTCTGGGTATATGCCCAAAAGAATTGAGGGTCTCACAAAGAGGTATGTGCACACCCATGTTCATAGCCGCATGATTCACAACAGTCAAAACGTGGAAGCAACCCAAGTGTCCATCCACAGGTGAATGGATAAGCAGGTGTGGTCTATACAGTGGAATGTTATTCATCCTTAAAAAGAAAGGAAATTCGGACATATTCTACAATGTGGATAAAACTTGAGGACATGCTAAGTGCAATAAGCCTGTCACATAAAGATTAATACTGTGGTTCTATTTACAGAGTACTTAGAGGAGCCAAAATTCTGGACAGAAGGCCGGTGGTTCCCAGGGGCTGGGATGAGGGAAGGAGAATCATGGGTTATTGTTTAAGGACTACAGTTGCAGTTTATAAAATGAAGAGTTATGGAGATGGATGGTGGTATGGTGGCACATTATAAAAATATTTAATATCCCTGAGCTGTACACTTGAAAATGGTTAAGATGGTATATTTTATATTATGTGTATCTTAATACAAGAGTAAAGTTTTTTGGGATCCCTGGGTGGCTCAGCGATGTAGCGCCTGCCTTTGGCCCAGGGCGCGGTCCTGGAGTCCCGGGATCGAGTGCCACGTCGGGCTCCCAGCATGGAGCCTGCTTCTCCCTCCTCCCGTGTCTCTGCCCCTCTCTCTCTCTCTCTCTATGTCTATAAATAAATAAATCTTTAAAAAAAAAAGTAAAGTTTTTTAAAAGATTGTGGAGCAACTTGGACCATCGTATACTGTTGAGAGGGTTGGAAAAAGGGACAACCTTTTTGGAAAACTGGCAAAATATATGAAAGCTAAATGTACACATACTCTATGACCCAACAATTCTACATGTGTGTGCATATGTGTGTGTGTGTGTGTCTGATCTCTCTCTCTCTATTCCCAGCATAAATGTGTACATTTTTTTTCACCAAAAGCCAAGTACAACAACATTCATAGCACCCTAATCCAAAAGTGGAAACAACCCAAATGTCCATTAATGGAAGAATGGATAAATAAATGATGGTACGGGCATATAGCAAAATACTACAGTAGCTAAGAGAATGAACCACACCCACAAACAACAACATGAATGAATCTCACAGACTTAATGGTAAGCAAAGGAAGCCAGATCCAAAAGTAGGACTCCATTTATATAAAGTTCAAATCAGGCAAAACTAACTTATGGTGACAGATGTCAGAATAGTGGTGATTTTGAAGGGCGGAAAGGCTGTTGACTGGGAAGGGAAATGAGAGAATCTTCTGAGGTCTGTTAATGTTCTGTTTCTTAATCTGGGTGCTGAGTGCATGGATGTATTCACTTTTTAAAAATTCATTGAGCTGCACATTTAAGATTTGTGCACTTTGCCACACATATATTATTCATTACACTACAATAAAAAGTAAAAAATAAAGTGAAATATTCTCTGTGCTGTGGAATGTTAAATGTTTTGCTATCCAGAATTCATAGCACTTCCCTCTCCCAACTGTTTGCAGTCTGGAACCTTGTTTTATTTCTTTGGTCTTCCCCACAATCCCCAGCATGTGGTACTGGGAAGGAAGGCAAGAAATATTTCTTAAATCACAGACAAAATCCAGCATCATGATCACCCCTTATCCTGAACTGAGCTGTCAGAGATGGGTTTTGGTGGGTGGCAGCAAATTACATAAAGCTTCTCGAACTGTGGCTGAGTGATCAGCAATATTCTTTATAAGTCATTAAAATCTTAAAAGGGAAGCTTCTTACCATGCACCTCAGATGAGTTTTTAAGATTTGTGCACTTTACTAGATGAAATTATTTCTCAATAAAAAGATCAATATGCTTCAAATTAAAGAAAAAAAAAATGATTCACATCTAGTATTGCACTTGAACCTTGCAATAACCCAGTGTTGAGCAGAGCAGGGCTGATCGCCATCATGTATTCTGTGGGGAATCTAAACTCCAGGAAGATTAAATGACTTATCCAAGCTTACATAGGGAAGTAGTGTCAGACCAGAGCCTATACTCTCTAGTCTGGAGGTGTCAAGGCCAGTGTTTCCTAGTCCAAGAAAGCCTCAGAGGTGAGCTAAGAAGCCCTTATAAACCATAATAATAAGAGCTATCCAGTGAAGTCCTTAAATGGACTTTACTACCGACTTCCTGAATTGGGATTGAAACAAATACCACATTTCTCATTAACCAGCAACAGCTAATTATCAGATGACATCGTGAAGGTGGTAGGATTTATTAAACATCTGGTTGTTTTATTTGTTATTAAACATACTGACTGTTGAGTGAAAAAAAAAACCATCCTACATGTCTCTGCATTGCTGCTGTTTTAAAACAGCTTTGCTGACATCTATCAACTTTGTTTATGTCAAATTGTGCAATTTGTCACTGATGCCGCATTTGCCAAAAGAAAAGTGAATTTGATTGACAAGGCCCCAGGGCTTCTCTGTCTTCCTTTTCAACATTCCAGATGTTTTTTGTTTTTCTTTTTTTTAAGTTGGATCCACCCCCAGGAAGGCTCATCTACCGCTGAAAAACACCAAAGGAGCTTGAGGAATGTGGTTTCAGTTTTTGTAAAAACTTTGCCTCCAAGAGACATCTTTGCCTCCATCTTCTTGATTGGTTCAAATTACCCTCCATTTTCAATTGCTGCCTTTCAATGGAGCCATCTGTTTCAAGGCCCATCTGTCAGGGGCTCTGTTGTAGTTGATTATTAGATGTGTTTGCAGCTGGAGGGGTGGGGGCCGGGGGGGGGGGTGGAGGGCGGGGAGACTTAAGTCACAAAAGAAAAGTGTCTCCAAGAATGAAAGTAGAAAACAGAAGCAGACTTCTAGCTATTCCCACTCTTAGAAAACAGAAGACTTCATCCTTCCCTTCAAACCCAGGAGAAAATTAATATTAGCAAACAAACATGGTGAATGATAGCAAACGGGGGTAGCTTTGGGGCTTTCCACCATTCGTTCTCCCTTCTTTAGTAACCACACCCAGGGGGTGTCTGGATGGCTCAGTGGTTGAGCATCTGCCTTTGGCTCAGGTCGTGATCCTGGGGTCCTGGGATTGAGTCCCGCATCCGGCTCCCCTCAGGATTGAGTCCTGCATCGGGCTCCCCTCAGGGAGCCTGCTTCTCCCTCTGCCTGTGTCTCTGTCTTTCTTTGTCTCTCATGAATAAATGAATAAAGTCTTTAAAAAATTTTAAAAAGTAACCATACCCAAGAACACCGCAATTTACTTTGGGGGATTACCTGTTTCGCATTGTGGGTATTCTTGCAGGGACAATAATAATCTACCATGAAGGATTGTTTTAAGTATTAAAGTAGTGAATATATGTTAAAGCTTTAGAGCAGAGTTTTGAGCATAGCAGGTGCCCTATATTTCTGGTGAGGCCTCAATACTCTAGAATTTTCTTTAAAAGATTTTATTTATTTGACAGAGAGATAGAGAAAGCACAAGTGGGGGAGTGGCAGAGGAAGAGGGAGACGCAGATTCTCCACTGAGCAAGGAGCCCAGTGTGGGGCTAGATCCCAGGACTCTGGGAACATGACCTGAGTTAGCAGACGCTTCACTGACTGAGCCCCCCAGGCACCCCCACAATCCTCTAGAATTGAGTGGAGTCTTCTCTGGCCCACCAGGACACAAATACTTGGCCGGGGCGTAGCACACCAGGACATTGCAGTTGTCCAAAACTCTCACCAGATTGGAAGCCCTGGAGGGCAGTGCAGGGCAGGGCACCTTTGCATCCCAGGAGGCCCTCAGTGAATAATGCTAATTGAGAAGGATCCCACATGACCTACCTGCCAGGGGCCTCTCAAAATGGAGGCTCCAGCCCCACCCCCCCCAAGTAATCAACTATGCTTGAAGGCAGGCGCTGAATTTCTCAAATAGAATTGGCACCTCCAGCATTTGACCCAAATGGGGACTAACAGTTAGTGTGTGTGGCATTGTGCGGTGGGGCCAGCCCTGTGTGTGGTCTCACTGGTCAGCCAGTTCAGCGGTTCTGTAACATTGCTGGACACTGGAAGCATTTGTCTGGTCAAACCTTGTCTAATCTTTTTTTTTTTTTTTTAAGATACACCATACTTTACTTATTTATTCATGAGAGACACAGAGAGAGAGAGGCAGAGACACAGGCAGAGGGAGAAGTGGGCTCCCTGCGGGGAGCCAAATGCAGGACCCTGGGATCATGCCCGGAGCCAAAGGCAGACGCTCAACCACTGAGCCACCCAGGCGTCCCAAACCTTGTCTAGTCTTGAGAGATAAAACTGCTAAATACTGGCCACCCAGCAGACCTCAGACTATAGTGGGCCAATGCCAGAGTTCACCTTTGTGAAAACTATCCCATTCATATTCACCAGGCTGCGGCCCCTGGCTGATGGCTATCTTAGATGTCTTTTATTTTTATTTTTTTAAAGATCTTATGTATTTATTCATGAGAGAGAGACACAGCGAGAGGCAGAGGCATAGGCAGAGGGAGAAGCAGGCTCCCTGCAGGGAGCCCAATGTGGGACTCGATCCCAGGACCCTGGGATCATGCCCTGAGCCAAAGGCAGACAGACACTCAGGCACTGAGCCATCCAGGTGCCCCATTAGATGTCTCATTTAGAAGTAAAAAAATTAAAAATCATCCTTAGAAAGTCAAGGAAGAGGGCACTCAGATATTTATCCATCTGGGTGATAATTTTTCACTGGAAAAATACGTTTGCCTTTTTGATCCATGTCTTCACAGAATTTTTGTTTTTATGATGCATTTGATTTTGTATTATGAGAAGTCTGATCTTCAGTTTCATGGTTCAGCTTAAACGGGAAGATCTGAAAGGGAGAGTTGTTATCCAATATGGTCCCGATTTTTATTTTTAGTTGTTTTTTTAAAGATTTTATTTATTTATTTTAGAGGGAGAGAGAGAGTGCATGCGAGCAAGCAAGAAAAGGGCGAGAAGCAGAGGAAGAGGGAAAGAAAATCTCAGACTCTACTCTGACTATGGAGCCCAACAGGGGGCTTGATCCCATGACCCTGAGATCATGACCTGAACCAAAATCAAGAGTTGGACGCTTAATCAACTGAGCCACCCAGGTGCCCTGGTCCTGATTTTGAAAATTATCAATTTCTTTGGGGTTTTTGTACTATCTATCCTGGCAAGAAACAGCTTTTCTGGTTTTTTTTTCCTAAAATTCATTACTGCAAATAAAATTAAAATATGTTCACTTCAATGCAAGGCCTTGTATAGAATGAGCACTTAATAAATGTGTCAAATGAATGGAAGAAAGTAAAGAACCTGAGAACAGAAATAAATTCTGGGTTGTAAGTGTGAATGGGCTTGACTTATCCCATTGGTGCATTTTGCCATCTGGCAACATTTAGGGAGAGTCTATTGCCATTTTTTTAAAAAGATTTAATTTATTTTTTTATGAGAGACACAGAGAGAGAGGCAGAGACACAGGCAGAAGGAGAAGCAGGCTCCATGCAGGGAGCCCAATGTGGGACTCAATCCTGGTACTCCAGGATCACACCCTGGGCCGAAGGCAGACGCTCAACCATTGAGCCACCCAGGCATCCCATCTATTGCCATTTACTTTGGCAAAGAAGGCTCTTTGCTCTCTGCCTTCCATTCAGCAAATTGGGAGCATGGGTGTTTGAGCAACCAGAGCTGCTCCTTCCTGGATTGCTGGATCGGGGCTGCTTTATCTCTAGCTAGCGAATAATCTTAGCACCATACTTTACACCCAGAAGGGTGCATAATTAGAATATATTGAATTAACAGTTTCTCACTTCTCAGGGACAAGGAACACTGGAGAACCCTATTATAATAAAGGGAAAGTTAAGGAGAAGGAACTCCATATGCCAAAAACTTTATTTATGCTGTTTAATTTAATCCTGCCAAGAACCCTTTCAAAGCATCCCATGTTTCAGAGGAGGAAAGGAGGCTGAGTGGAAGAAGTTGCCCAAGGTCACATGGCTAAGGAACCACAAAAGGATTTGAAACCCAGGCTGGTCTAATGTTGCAGCCCTGGGTCTTGCCATCATACTATTTTCTTTTTAAAACTGATTTTGGGGAATGAGCGTCTGCTGTTTAGAGAGGCGTTGAGCAGCACACCCCAGAGCAGGGCCTCGGGTGAGGCTAGAGAGGCAATGGGGGTCATGTCTCTCCCCAGTTCTGGCCCTGGCACATCCTACTGTGAATGAGGGAACCGGATTTCATCTTTTTTTTGTTTTTTTAAGATTTTATTTATTCATAGAGACACAGCTAGAGAGAGAGGCAGAGGGAGAAGCAGGCACCATGCAGGGAGCCCGACGTGGGACTCGATCCCAGGTCTCCAGGATCACACCCTGGGCTGCAGGCAGCACTAAACCGCTGCGCCACTGGGGCTGCCCCGGATTTCATCTTTATCCCCTGAGGCACTACATTTCCAGGCCTCATTGTACCATTGTGGTTCCCAGATATTTCTGTTGTGCCCTGGGGAAAAAGTCAGAGGATCCAAATTCTACCCATGGCCTGTTTGGGAAAGGGGGCAAGACATTTTGCCTTCTGAATCTCAGCCCCTATCATGTGTCAGGGGGAGTCAGTAATGCTTATCCAGATCCAGCCCACCTGGCAGGACTCCAAGAGGAAACGTGTACGGGCTGTAGGAATGTTTCAGAGAAATTACTTGGTGTCTGGCTTTGGTTTTGGTTTAGCTTTGTGTTGCCTTTTTTTATGGTGGGGGGTGGGGGTGTCACAACCATTAATCAAAGAATGAAAAGTTGACTTTCTTCACCCCCCCCTCCAGGAAAGCAGCCAAGTGTTAGTATTTGATTCAACTGCATAAAACCAACCAAAAATAATAACAACAACACCAGCACCTATTGGCTTAAACGAGATGAAACATCATTTCTCTATCACTTAAGAGAAGTCTGAAGAGATGCCATGCAGATGAGATGGTGGCTCCTGAATCATCAAAGACCTAGGGCCTTCTACATTCTTGCTCCAAAATCCTTAGCATCCTGCCTCACTGCCCAAAATGTTTGCTTAAGCTCTAGCTCTTATGCCCAGGTTCTAGCCAGCAGGAAGAAGAACAGAAAGAAACCTGAAGGAGCACCTCATCCCTTTTAAGAATACATTTCTAAAGTGTTTTTTTAAAGATTTATTTATTTATTTATCTATTTGTTTTTAAAGATTTTATTTATTTATTCATGAGAGACACAAGGAGAGAGGCAGAGACATAGACAGAGGGAGAGGCAGGCTCCTCACAGGAAGCCCAACGTGGGACTCGATCCCGGGACCGGAATCACACCCTGAGCCAAAGGCAAACGCTCAACCACTGAACCACCCAGGCATCCCAAGATTGATTGATTGATTAATTGATTGATTTGAGAGGAGCGGAGGAGGGTCAGAGGGAAAGGGAGAGAATTCTCAAGTAGGCTCCCCACTGAGCACAGATTCCCAATGCAGGGCTTGATGCCAGGACCCTGAGTTCATGACCCAAGCGAAAATCAAGAGTCAAACACTTGACCAACTTCACCACCCAGGCGCCTCTCTGAAGTTTTATATCCGCTTCCATATACTAGTTATTGGACAAAATTTAGTCACGTTGGCTACCCGTGGTTGCAAGATAAGTTGGGAATGTCTTAACTGGAGGTACATGTTTCAAATACTTGAATCCCTATTACTAAAAAGAAATGGGTATGGATATTGGGGAAAACCCATTGTTTCTGACCCATCTCATCATGGATCCTGAAGTTCTGGGTTCCTTGTTCCGTGTGTCAGGTTGTGTGTGTGTGTGTGTGTGTGTGTGTGTGTGTGTCTATGCATGCGTGTATTAGAGGAATGGTGCCTGAGGGGAGAAAATACCCAACAATGCACCATTATTTGTTAAAAATATGGTCAACAGGCAATGATTCTTAGACAGAAAACTAGCCCTAATCAAAAGGAACAAGACAGCCAACTGGTTTTCATCAATAATTAAAATTTCCGATCATCAAAAGATACCATTAAGAAAATGAAAAGGCAAGCCACAGACTGAAAGGAAATTTTTCTAGTACCTGTATGAGACAGAGGACACATATCAAGAATACATAAAGAACTTCTGCAAGTTAATAATAAAAAGACAATCCAATTTTTAAAAATGGTCAAATTTTAAAACATAGGCACTTCATGACATACCAATAAACACATTAAAAAAAAAAACAAAAAACAGTCAACCTTGTTAGTCACCAGAGAACTCTAAATTAAAACCGCAATGAGATACTACTTCACACCCACTCAAATGGCTACAATTTAAAAGCCTGACAACACCCAGTGCTGGCAAGAATGTGAAGCAACTAGAACTCTCATATTTGGCTGGTGAGAGTACAAAATGCTACAACCACTTTGGAAAACAGTTTGGCAGACTCGAATAAAGGCCTAGCGATCCTACCGCTAGGTTTCTACCAGGGAGAGATGCAAGCATATGTCCACACAACGCCTTGTACAAGAATGCTCATAGCAGCTTTCTTCGTAACAGCCCCAAACTAGAAACAAGTGTCTATCAAAGAACAGACAAGGAAATGGTGGGGCATGCACACAGTAGAATAGTACTCAGAGATAAAAAGGAACAAACTAGTGATACATGCAACAATATGGATGAACTACAAACACTGGGCTGAGAAAAAAAGAAGCCAGAAGAAGTACATAGCATACGATGCCACCTATTTGAAGTTCATAAAGCAGACAAAACCAATATGGGGTAGAAATTGGAATAGTGGGTGGGAGAGGCAGTGTATTATAAGAGCAAGATGGGAACTGTGGAGGGATGGCCATGTTCTGTCTTGACTGGGGTATGAGATACATGGGGGTCAGGACTCATCGAGCTGCACAGTTAAGATTTGTGCCTTTTGCTGAACGTGAGTGTAATTTTATCTCAAAAACTGTGGATGCCTGGGTGGCTCAGTGGTTAAGCGTCTGCCTTCAGCTCAGGGCATGGTCCTGGGGTCTCAGGATCGAGTCCCACATCAGGCTCCCCATAGGGAGCCTGCTTCTCCCTCTGCCTGTGTCTCTGCATCTCTCTGTGTGTTTCTCATGAATAAATCTTTTAAAAAAGAAAGAAAACTGTGTGTCTGTGTGTGTTCATGTGTATGAATTGCCATCCCTGACCTCAGAGATTCTGATTCATGGGAGTCAGGGAATTGACATTTCCTGGCCTAGAAATTGGCCTTGGTAACACTTTCCCACCTCAGGGTCTCCCAGTGCAGGTGGACAGGACAGAGGTGATTGTTGGAACTGGGGAGGGAGGAGTGGCTCTGAAGGGAGTGGCCTCCTGAGATCCAAAGGACAACAAAGTGGTGGCAGGATGCCGGGGAAGGAGCCTAGGTCCACTACATGCAGTACCCTAGAAGGGGTCCCTCCCGTGGAAGTGGCACAAGGATGCTTGGGACTCTGGTACCTCCTGCTGGGGCTCTGGGGGACCTGGCAGGGACCATGGTGGAGGCCTGTGGTCATGCTGAGCATGGCTGTGAGAGCATCTCTAACTGCCTAGAGCAGCTCTAACAGCCCATGGAAGCACATCCTTGGGAGTGACCTTGTGTCACATGGTGACATCATGTCTGGGGCTAACAATCACAATAATACCTAACATTTTTTGAGCACTTTATCACTGCTAAGAGCTCTATATGTATTTATTTGTTTCACTATTCTCATTTTATAGATGAGAAGACTGAGACCCCTGAGGGGTGGAGGGAGTTTTAGCAACTTCCCAAGCTCACACAGCTGGTACTGGGACCAGGATTTGAACACAGACGGTCCAGTTCCAGGGCTCATATCCTTACCCTCAATGCTGGTCTTGTTCCTCCACGGCCTCCACCCATCGTTGCTTTCCTGGATATCACACCAATTGCTCTAGGGAGAGGTAGGGAATGAAGCCTCAAAAGACAATCGAAAAGAAAAAAGATGATTTGAGGTTAGACTTCTCAAAGCCTTCATGAGTGGGAAGCCTTAACCCCCTGCAGGGCCACCCCTGCAAATGAGTAAAGGAGGCAGGCATGAGGCCCCAGGGAGTAATGGGGGCAGTGGCATGCACACTTCAAAGGTGGTAGCCATTACTGAGATAGTCCCATTGAAACCACGCAGGAACACTGGTCTGATGCTCCTGGAGACTCAGATTTTTAAAGATTTTTGATTTTTAAGGTCCATTTCCCAATCAAATGAAATGTGTGTGGATACAATGCAGCTCAGAGGTAGCAGCTGCAATGTCTGCTTCCCTCTGCATCCTGTCTCTTATGCAGCAGGATGGACAGCAGGCCAGTGTCCTTCAGAAGGTCAGGCCTCAGTCTTCCAAAGATGAAGATATTTAATCCCTTAAGAGCCCACCCTCACCTGCATATGGAACCTGATCTTTGTGAGTCAGCCAGGAGAGTCCCATGCTACCATCCTGTGTGTACCTATCTTCCTGCAAACAGTAGCTTCATCTCAGAACCTCACTATCCATCCCTCTCAGAGGCTCCTTTGCCCCCTGCCAGCCTTTTCCAAAGGCCCATAAATCTGCCAAAGCTTAGGATAATCTTGCCTCTGCTTTCCCCTTTGCCCCCATCCCCCACAGCCTCCTGCAGCTCTTTGACTGATTTTTTTGTTTATGTCTTAAATTCTATTTGAGCCATCATGTGGCCCAATCTTTCATCTCGTTCCATATCTAGCCGCAGCCTGAGCTTGGGCGTTTGTGGGCTTTGCAGCCAGATATGAAAAGAGGAGAGATTCATTTCCTGCCTCCCGCCTCTCCAACCCCAAATCTTCCAGTTTAATCCAAGAACTCTGAAGATTTGCTTTAAGCCCACATATGCTTATTATGAAACCTCACTCATCAATAGGTATCAACAAGGGTCTCGGGATGCAGCATGTGGGTGTTTGGGCGTTCCACACCCCCTCACAGGCTGTCACTCTCCCCTACCTGACCCTGTGACCTCTGCCTCCCCCTAAAATGCCTGGGAGGTACATCCCAATCCCTTGACAGCCAGGGTCTGATAAATGTAAGGAAGCAAAAGCTCACCTCCCTGCCCATAGCAGGATAAATTGGTGGTATGAGTTTTACCCCAGAGCACCCGGGTGGGAAAGGTCAGGCTAGACTAAAGTGTCCCTGACTATACTTCCTTGCTCAGCCCTTCCCTTCTCTTCTCTTCCCTTCCCTTCCCTTCCCTATTCTGCTTTCCTCCATCCTTCGAGAAGTCACATGCACAGAATCCTTGTCTCCAGCTCTGCATCTGAGAAACCCGTGGGCAGAAGAGGATCAGTGCTAGGCTAAGCAAGGAGCGGGGCAATACCTAAAACAGAATGGCAAAACATTCCTTTATTCTATCATTAAATGTGAGACTTTTTTAAATAAAGATTTTGTTTATTTATTTGAGAGAGAATAAGCAGGTAAGAGGGGTAGACAGAGAGGGAGACGGAGAAGAAGTCTCCCTCCCAGGACCCTGGGTTCATGACCCGAGTCTAAGTCAGATGCTTAACCGACCAAGCCATTCAGACACCCATAAATGTGAGACTTCTAAATCCTATTATTATAGTGAAAAAATAAAATCTGAATTTTCCAACAGTAAGGAATAAGGCTCAATACATTATAGCATAAGCTTACAATCCATATTAAGCCATTATTAACAGTGCAGCAAAATGTTGACATTTATTGAGGCTGGGGGATGGGGAATGGGTACTTGGAGGTTTGTTTTACTATTCTTTCTACTTTTGTATATATTTGCAATTTTCCATAATGGCTTTAAAAAGATGGATGAAGAAAATGCTTCAAGTATTCAATGATATTTGGAAATTATTCACACTGTATGGTTAAGTGAAAAAACTGACACTACTAATCTATTTAAAACAATAAATTTATATGTGCCTTTTAAAATTTTTCTTCAGTTAGGAAATTGAAATGTACATACACAATGACCCAGCACTTCTTCTTCTGGGCAGAGAAACAAGGACAAACAAGGAGATGGGTAAATGGCCTAAATAGCTATTAATAGAAAAATGACTTTTTAAACTACTATAGTAATTATTTGAAATATTAGGTAAGGGCAGCCCTGGTGGCGCAGCGGTTTAGTGCTGCCTGCAGCCCAGGGCCTGATCCTGGAGACCTGGGATCGAGTCCCACGTCAGGCTCCCTGCATGGAGCCTGCTTCTCCCTCTGCCTGTGTCTCTGCCTCTTTCTCTCTCTCTCACTCTCTCTCTCTGTCTCTCATGAATAAATAAATAAAATTTAAAAAATAATAAAAAAATAAAAATAAATAAAAAAATAGAAAAATTAAGAAACTGGCCCTAAGTTTATCAGCCCAGGGATAGTCCTGGGCTTTGAGCCCAGGTGGCAATCACCCTGGCTCCAAGCTCTTAGCCATTATGCTATTTTACCACTTAAGAATGAGATAATCCCATAGGTATTAACAAATTTATCAGATCTAACATATATTTGTAACATCCCACATGGCGGCGACTGCTTTTATTTTATTTTAAGACGTGGGACTCGATCCCTGGTCTCCAGGATCACACCCCAGGCCGAAGGCGGCACTAAACCGCTGGGCCACCAGGGCCGCCCCGCAACTGCCTTTAATAGCTGGTATGTATTATTTCACTGGCCCTCAAAACAGCTCTTTGAGGAAGTAAGATACTAACTACTAAAAGCTTTCTTTCACAAAGAAGGCAGTTGAAACACAGAGAGGGTAAGTAACCCACCCAAGTTCGCACAGCTAGGAAGTGGTAGAAACAGGATTGGAATGTATGTAATCGGCTTCCAGGGCCTCCACTCTCAACCTTTTGCCTTGAATCATTAAATTGCACAAGCTGCACATCAGTATGAGCAATATAGTTCAAACAAATTTTAAAACCTACAAAATAGCAGCCCGGGTGGCTCAGAGGTTTAGCGCCGGGGCCTGATCCTGGAGATCTGGGATCGATCCCTGAGCCAAAGTTAGACACCCAAGTGCTGAGCCACCCAGGTGCCCCTATCAAAAAGGAGTTTAATCACGAATGCTTCTAGTGCCTGATACTCTAGGGTCAGTGTTGGATGCAGTCTCTGAAGGCCTGGTGTCAAGCTAATAGGCATGTCACTGTGGGCCAAGCTAGTGCCCAGAATAGCGCCCAGCACATAGTAGGTGCTCAGTGAGCAGGAAGCTGGAGTTGGCAGTGCACTCCTGGAGGCAGTGGAGGTGAGAAGGGTTGTCAGAAGGCCCTGGGGACTCATAAGTCCCACGTCCGGCTCCCTGCATGGAGACTGCTTCTCTCTCTGCCCCTCTCTCTCTCTCTCTCTCTCTCTCTCTCTCTCCCTCTCTCATGAATATACAAATAAAACCTACAAAATAATATATTTTCTTTAAGTACATATATAAGTATATTGAAAAAGTACTCACATGTGAAGTAAAACAAATACAGCCACAAAGCTGAATTTGCAATATAAAATATAATTCCAACTAAAAATAGGTCTCTAAATCTGCACACACATAGAGAACAGTCTGGAATGACATTTATTACCCTGGGGCAGGAGGTAGAAGGAAAGGACCAGGGGTGGGGCTGCCTGAGGGGACCTGAGACCCATCTGTAATGTCTTAATTTTATACAAGAATATATTTATGTATTATGCATAATCAAAAATTAATGATGTCAAAAATAGACTACATGGTCAGACCTGAAAATGTTAACAAGGACCATCTCTGGGTATAAGATTTTCTTAGTTCTTTTCTATAATTTCCAAATTTTCTACTACCAGGAAATATACGACTTCAGCCATCAAGGTGAAGGGATGAAGGAAGGGAGAAAAAGAGAAACTAAAACATCATTATCACCCCAAGATAGGTTCCCCTCGCCCAGCCCTCTCCTTCTGGTTGTATCCAGTTCATTCTCACAGGTCACAACAGGACTTCCTGGTTTCCAGCCTCTCCTTCCCAGAACAGAGGCTCCCCCCACCTTGGTGGAGAGTGAGGCATCTATCACCTGTGCTTGGCTGTGAACTTCTCCACGGTGGGCCGTCTGTACTGACTGACCTCCCTGCAGGCTCTGCTCACCCTACACCTTGACACTGGCCCTAGGCATCTCAATACTTTGGTGGAATTTACATCGTGCAGAGTCCCTCAAAAGAGAAGAGAAGCGTGTCCTTCTTGTTCACTGTTCCCCCCCACCATACCTGGGACTCCTTATGAGTCCCCAGGGTCTTCTGACAACCCTTCTCACCTCCACTGCCTCCAGGAGTGCACTGCCAACTCCAGCTTCCTGCTCACTGAGCACCTACTATGTGCTGGGCGCTATTCTGGGCACTAGGTTGGCCCACAGTGACATGCCTATTAGCTTGACACCAGGCCTTCAGAGACCGCATCCAACACTGACCCTAGAGTATCAGGCGCTAGAAGCATTCGTGATTAAACTCCTTTTTGATAGGGGCACCTGGGTGACTCAGCACTTGGGTGTCTGGCTTTGGCTCGGGGCGTGATCCCGGGGTCTTGGGATCAAGTCCCACATCGGGCTCCCTGCAGGAAGCTTAGTTTTCCCTCTGCCTATGTCTCTGCCTTTGTGTGTGTGTCTCTCATGGATAAATAAACAAAATCATTTAAAAGTAAAATAAACTCATTTTTGTTAGAATCACTGCAGCAATCATGGTCATTTCTTGCCACTTGTTCTCCAATGTGGATGTTCCCAAGTCCAGGACAACTGCCCCACAACTGCCCTTCACTGTTCATCTTTCTTCCTAGATGGAATAAACCCTCAAGGTACCAAGCAGGGGAAATGTAGGTCAGATCTCATCTAAGCCTATAAAACCAAAATGTGAAATTATTACATTGCTTCATGGACTATGTAAAAAAGATTGAACGTTGTTACCATCATTATAAGACATCTTTTTATAAGACATATTTATGCAATGGCTTATAAATGGTTTCCTTCAAATAATGTCCCTATTTCCAAAGAAAGAGAGAGTTCTTTAATTTGCAAGTCCGCCTTGTCTGCCTTATTGTGGATATATACACCCTGCCAATGAAGGTCTGCAGTTAGCAAGAATTCTTCCAATAAAAGAAGTCCCTGCCCTCACGGAGCGTGCGTCTGTTACGGGGTGATAGACAAAATGTCGAAAAAATATGGGAGATGAGACAACAGGTGTTCAAAAATAAAGCTGGGACGGGTGGTGGGGTGGGATGAGTTCTGAGGGGGAAGGGGCTGAGAGAAGACTCAAAAAAGATGGAATGGGGAGCCAATCTGACAGAGCATCCCAGGCACAGGGGGACAGGAGGTGCAAAGGCCTGAGACAGAACATTCATGATGCTCATGAAGAATAGGACTGGGTGAATGGAGCTAATAGGCTAATGGGAGAGAGTCCCCTAGGGCCTGTGGGCCAACGTGAGGACTTGGCTTTTACTCTGAGAGACCTGATAAGTCATTAGGGGGTTTGGAACAGAGGAGTGACGTGTCCTACCAGAATGTGTCTGGCTGCTGTGTTAAAAACAGACAAATGTCTCACTCTCTTGAATTCTCTATGTCTCTTGAAGCTTTGTTCTTATTGCTATTAAATAGCATCCATATTCACAGTCATGGGACTTGGCCTCTGCCCAAGCCTGAGCCCTGATTAATAGTTTTATCTGGCTTCAGAAGGACCACAGGTAGCGCAAACCTAAAAACTGAGTCTCAGGGATATTCATCATCCTTTAGGTCAGACAGCAGACCGGATCACCAGGGCGACAGCTATGACGCCTCTGACACTGAGGGTTCCAGCTCTCCTTGCTGCTAACAGTCACTGGAGGGCCCTACTTCAGACCTCTTTAGTTTCTAATTCAGTCAAATTCGGAAAATACAGCTTCATTCATTCATTCATTCATTCATTCATTTGTGAGAGACACAGAGAAGCAGAGACAAAGACAGAGGGAGAAGTAGGCTCCCCGGAGGGAGCCTGATGCAGGACTCGATCCCAGGACGCCAGGATTATACCCTGAGCCGAAGGTAGACACAACCACTGAGCCACCCAGGTGCCCCAGAAAACACTGCTTTAAGAGAAGTTGACCCCATTGTATGATGTCCTAAATATGTCTAATTATCTCCAAGTGAACTATGAAATTCTCAAAAATATCTCCATAAAATGAATTCAAATGATCGTAAATTATAAACACATTCCAAACAGGACCTTTCGTAGTAGGAAAAGTGGGGGCAAAGTCAGTGTACCCCAAATTCAAGCTAAGGCCCCAGAAAATTGGCAGGTCATCGCTCATACCATCTCCTGATTACTCCAAACTACTTTCTGAAGGGCCTGTCTCAGCTGTGAATTTAGAACAACTTTCTATTATCTGAGAAAAGAAAGCAAGTCAAGGTTCTGGTGTTTGACTAGTGAAACTAAATTGAACTCCCTCCAGCTTGCAATGAACAAAATGACCACCAGGTGCCAGCAAACATTCAGTAAGGGAAGTCAATCTTTTTTAAAAATACACAGGGCTCAGACTTGCAGATTTGAGAAGAGCAGGGATTTATGACCCTGGGAGGAAGGACACTTATTATTCTGGGTAACCATAGCTAAAGTATACTGTTAATTTTTAAAAAATGTATCCAGCTTTCAACCTGCCTATGATCTCCCCTACCCTGGTCTTCAATCTTCATTTGAAGAAAGCACTTATTAGGTAAATGAATCGATGAATTATATACCAGTTCTCAACTGGGGATTATTTTGGTACCCAGGGGACATTTGGAAATAACTGGAAATATTTTTTTTAAGATTTTATTTATTTATTCATGAGAGAGAGAGAGAGGGAGGCAGAGACACAGGCAGAGGGAGAAGCAGGCTCCTGCAGGGAGCCCGACACGGGACTCGATCCCGGTCACCAGGATCACACCCCGGGCGGTGCTAAACCACTGCGCCACCGGGGCTGCCCCCTGGAAATATTTTTGATTGTCACAACTACTACTGGTATCTAGTGATACTGCCAAAGGGAAGCTGCCAAACAACCTACGATACACAGGACAGCCCCCACCACAAGGGTCAAAATGTCAGTGGGGCCCCGATGGCACACCCGGATTAAGCCAACAAACAGCAAAGTCCTACGACCCCTGATGAAATGAGACTGGGATTCCCTCAGTCTCTTCTCTTGATAGCCGGGCCCTTGGCCCCACATCTGGCAGAGAGGAGTCACTCAATAATGCTGCAGCACTGAATTGTGTGAAAACATGGGAAAACAGATCTTATCACTGTCCCCAAGGAACTGACAGCCCATGGAGGGTGAAATATCAGATACCTACATGGCCAAGGAATTAATAAAATGGGGTGAAGTGGACCAGGAGACAAGAAAATGGGGTAGGAGCTGTGGTGGCTTGGAGAATGTGGCTCTCAAGGGGCTTCCAGCAGCCAGGCAATAGAGTGGCCTCAACATTGTTGGACCTTCAGCCCTGGGGAATGAAAAAAGGTGACATTTGGGCCAATCTCTGAAGGATGAGCAGAATTTGGGTAGGTGGAAGGGAAACGGGCCAGACTTAGCATTCCAAATAGGGATATACCAACCAAGAGTTGCAAATTGACCAAATCTGGTCCTCTGACTTCTGTTTGGTCCACACAATTTTTTTCCTTTCTGTCTTTTCTTTTAATACAATTTATTTTTACTGTAGTAAAATATACATAACATATAATTAATCATTTTAACCATTTTTAGGAAGATTTTATTTCTTTGAGAGTGAGCACGAGTAGGGGTGAGGGGTGGGCAGAGGGAGAGGGAGAAGCAGACTCCCTGCTGAGCAGAGAGCCCAACAACTGGGAGCTCTATCCCAGGACCCTGGGATCATGACCTGAGCCTAAGGCAGAGGCTTCACTGACTGAGCCACCTAGGCACCCCATTTTAACCATTTTATTTTATTTTATTTTATTTTTTAAATTTTTATTTATTTATGATAGTCACAGAGAGAGAGAGAGGCAGAGACACAGGCAGAGGGAGAAGCAGGCTCCATGCACCGGGAGCCCGACGTGGGATTCGATCCCGGGTCTCCAGGATCGCGCCCTGGGCCAAAGGCAGGCGCCAAACCGCTGCGCCACCCAGGGATCCCCATTTTAACCATTTTAAAGTGTGCAATTCAGTGGCATTGAGAATATTCATGCTGTGCATCCATTTCCAGAATTTCTTCATCTTCCCAAAAAGAAAGGCGTTACCCATTAAACAGTAACTCCCCATCCCTCTCTTCCCCTAACCCCCAATAACCTCTATTCTGTTTTATGTCTTGATCAAGTTACCTACTCAAGGTACTTCATGTAAGTGGAAACATACAATTTTGTCTATTTGTGTCTGGCTGTTTCAGTTAGCATAAATGCTCTTGAGTTTCCACACAATCTCCTAAAAACCTGGATATTTTACATAAAAAGTTTAATTTCTGATTCTACCTGAAAATTTGCAAGGTCTGGCCCTACTGAACCCACATTCCACAGGACAAGGGCTGGAGCCAATATGTGATTGCCCTTTAGAGAGATGCTCTGAGGACAACCAGGCCAGGAGTTGGGGGCCTCTGGAGTATTTATCCACCTTGTGGCCTCAGAACGCTGTAGGTAAGTCAAAAGGCTCTGTGGTCTTTCAAAGCAGTGGACAAGCATTCTCATTTGATATTGTCAAACTTTAAAACCCATGTTCATTGGTGGAAAACCACACATCTGTATCATCAGACTACCTGCCATTTATTGAGCACTTCCTATATGCTGGGCATTGGTATTTAATCTTCAAAGTCCCATTTGATGGATGAACAAACTGAGGCTCAGAGAAGCTAAATATCTTGTCCAACATCACATAGGTGGTAAGTGGCATAAGCCAGAAATAAAGGCCAGAGCTGGCTACTCCATGCCCCATGCTCTTTCCTGTTAGCTTTCCTGCGTCATCAGTGGGTGGTCACAACAAACTTCTGTATCACACCAGAAAGCTGTAGAAGAGAAAACATTTTTTGATGAGTCATTACAGGATGGCTCATTCCATGATTGGCTACCAGGAGCTCTCCCTGTTGAATGCAGATGAACTGATAGGAGGAAAAACACTGTGAGCACTTTGGGGAAGGAGCTTCTATTTAACTCTGCTGGTCTCTACAAACCTTTAAGAACAGACAACATATGGGGAAACTGAAGTCCCAAGAGCAGAATGAAGTGACTTGAGGTCAGGCCCTCAAAAGGGGGTAAATCCAGAATAGGACACTGATCTCCTGATGCCTGGTCCCTTATACATTCCTCCTAGTCTAGCTTGTCTGTACCTTCTGGATACAGCAGAAACTGCAGCTCAGGATCTGGAATGGGCCATTTCAAAGACTCCCCTGCAAGAATCAAACAGCCCAACTCAGACTGGCTTCAGTGAAAGAGTGTAATCCTGTATTGTCTCACTTAATGGAAAATCCAGGAAAATCCTATGCAATCCCATGGGATGTGGGTATCCCAGCAACAAGATCAGGACTCCTTCCAGATCTTGGCCCTGCCCTCATCTGTCGGCTTCACACTCAGATAGGTCTTTTCCCTGCAGTGGCCCCAGCAGCTTGGCAACCCCAGCAGAAATAGAGGAAAGGTCTCAGAATTCACTCATGGCCATTGAGTCATGTGACATACATCCCTGCTGCTCCCCACCTCTTCTCCCCTCCCTCCCTGCTGCCTCCATAACTCAGATCAGATCATGTACCTACCCCTGGTGTAAGGCAGGGCTGCTCTGCACTGGGAGATGAGGGTCCCAATACTGGAAGGTGTATGTTGCAACTCTCATTGTTCATTAAAATAATGAGTGATTTCTTTGCTGAAGATTCTTTTCCCTTAATTCTCTATCTACTCATAGGAATGGTTATATATTTTAGGTTTGATTTGCATTATCAACACTTACTGCATGACTTTTTAGTCTAGACAATCAACAAACAATAAATCAAGCCTTGGTTTGCAGTGTTTGTCACTCTAGACAGTGTAAACACTGCCCATTTTCTAGCCACCAATTTGATGTCACTGAACACAAAATTGGGAAGAGAGGCACACAATATACCACTGCATAGTGTTTTCACCGATCAGATACGATAGATGTAAATGATCTCAAGAATGTAGACCAAGGGTCGTTCAGTTATGGCCAGTGAGTCAAACTGAGCCAAAGCTTGTCTTTGAGTGGCCTAAGAGTGATTCTGTATTTTTAAAAGGTTGTTTTGTTTTTTGTTTTTTGTTTTTTTTAAAAAGGAGAGAGACACCTGGGTGGCTCAGTGGTTGAGCATCTGCCTTTGGCTCAGGGCGTAAACCTGGGGTCCAAGATGGAGTCTGGTGTCAGGCTACTCATGGGGAGCTTGCTTCTCCCTCTGCCTATGTCTCTGCCTCTCTCTGTGTGTCTCTCATGAATAAATAAATTAAATCTTTTAAAGAAAAAAAAGAAGGATAAAAAAAGAAGAGGAATAAGGGTATACAACAGAAATCATTTGTGGCTTTCATCTTATTAATGAAAACAAAAAAAGTGAACCTGCATTCATACTGGAACTATATTTACTCATCAATTGCAAACCATCGATTAGTGGTGGATCCAAGTGTTCAGCAAAAACCGGTGAAAGCATTCTGTGAAAATCAATAGACTATATGGACAATACAGAGTCAGATAAGGAGTCTTGCATGTTTTGTTGTTTTTTCTAAGTTGTGTGCTACCTATTCTTTATATCATAAAATTTATAATAAATGTATGTATTCACATGTAAGAATGTGACATGTTCAACATACAAGTTCCCCCTGAAGAACTGGTCATTAAACATTTACCAGCTTTTCCCTGAAGTTATAGCATCTCGTGATAGGAAGGTTTAATATTCTAAAGATGTCTGCTCTCGCTCTTTCTCTGCCATGTGAGGACACAGCGAGAAGGCAGCTGTCTGCAAGCTAGGACGCGAGCTCCCTCCAGAACCCGATCATGCTGGCACTCTGATCTCAAACTTCTGGCCTCCAGAACTGTGAGAAAATAAATTTCTGTTGTATGAGAGGGAAAAAAGTCTGCTTTCCCCAAATTGATGTAGATTCAATGCAATTCTGATCAGAATCTACAGGAACTTTTCCATAGAACTATAATAAGGTGATTCTAAAATGTATGTGGAAGAGCGAAGAGCCAGGGATAGCCAGGATATTTCTGAAGAACAGCAGGGACTTGGAAATAGAGGCATGGGGAGACGTCAGGGCTTATTATAAAGTTTTAGAAAAGAGGGGCGCCTGGCTGGCTTAGTCAGAAGAACATGCAAACTCTTGATCTCGAGTTTGTGAGTTCGAGCCCCACATTGGGCGTAAATCTTACTTAAAAATAAAATCTTCTTTTTATTTTTTTAAAGAGACCTCAAAAACGGATCCACATATCTATGGAACTTTGGCACATAACAAAAGCAGCAAGTCAGGTCAGTGGGGAAAAGAAAGAATATGCAATAAACGGACCTGATTACTCACCAGGAAAAAGATGAAATTGGATCCTTGTCTCAAAACTATATACAGAAATTCTATTCTAGATGGATGAAGGACTTCAATTTAAAAACAAAACTTTAGAAGATATATTTCAGATATTTTTAGGTATTCAAATATCTTTTAGACTTCACAGTAGCAAAAGATTTCCTAAATGAGCCACAAAAGAACTGATTATATAATAAAATTTGATAAGTTTAAAAGTAAGAATGCTTGCCCATCAAAAGACTCAAGGATGAATTTCAAGAGGGTACAGTAAACACCTGTAACATGATAAGAAGGATACAAACAATCCATGGAAAAATAGGCACAAATGGAAAGTAATGAAGTGATTATGAAAAAGAAAACCCACAATGATAGGGGTAGGTCAAAAGGGCCCAGGAGCCAACTGAAAGAGTTGTCAGTGACCAGGACTAAAACAATTTGAGCAACAAAATAAATAAAGTGTACTGGATTATAACCCAAAGTATAAATATCCACGAACCCACGCTGATATAAATAATTGAGCTAACAAATAAGTAGAAAAGTTACAAATCTCCTGTGTGGAATTTCAAATAATTTATGTAGATACTTGCCCTCGAGGAGCATAACTTCCCACTCCTTAAGTGTGGAAGTACAAAGTGACTTCTTCCAAAGAGTAAAGCACAGAAATGGGGCTAAAAAAAAGAATAACCTGACAGTAGAGGCACCTGACCAATACTACCTTGGCCAGGTGCTCAAGGTCAACATCAACAGTGGTAAGTCTAAGGACACTTGATGGTTAGGAGCAAGGTGGTATCTTCCCTGGAACAGAAAAAGGAACTTAGGTAAAAATTAAGGAAATTGGAATAAAAATGGATTTTAGGCTTTTTTTTTTTAAACAAGCACAAGATACAGACAGGCATTTTTCAGAAAAAGAAACACATATGGCAACAAACATATGAAGATGTTTCACATCAACGGTGATCAAGAAAATGCAAAATAAGTCACAGTGAGATATCATTTTGCACCCATTTCATTGGCAGAAATTTAAAAATCTAAGTTCCAAGAGAGGATGTGCATCCATAGGTAGATTCCATTATGACCCTGTGGGTCCTTCTGAGAACTTGTATACAGAGTGAGATGGAGACCAATGTTGGGTTTTGAGCAGAAGATCCTTCTGGCTGCTGGCCTAAGGATAGACTACAGGGGGCCAAAGCAGATGTAAGGAGACCAGGTAGGAGACCAGGGCAAGAGCAGACGGCAGCTTGGACCAGCATGGCTGCAGTGGAGGTGACAACAAGAGGTGGGAGTCTACTCAATGCCCTACTGCCTTCTATGACACTATGGTGAATTTATTTGTGTACTTGATTCCACTCACACACCTCCAATGGACTGAAGACCGCTAGAAGGCAAAGGCTGTGTAAGTCATCATTACAAATCAGTCCTTGTCATTGCCCCAACACAGAGGAAATACCCACTAGTGAATAAATGAACAACTGCAGTCATATTGTTTCTTTGCTTCTTAACCCTCTATGGCTCCCTTTTATCTGGGAAATGATCAAACAAGGCTCTTTTACCCCCAAGACTTTTCTTATAGGCTCCCTCCTCCAGGACAAGCAAGGGCCCACATTGTGTTAGGCATCCCGAGAGGGGAGTCAGGGGTGCTAAGGGTCCTGTACAAATACCCTCTTTGGGCACGTTTCCTCCAAGAGAGTTTGCCTTGGGGGTTGATCTTTTTTTTTTTTTTTTTCATCTGTACCAAGGACTCAACACCATGTGACCCATAGGGACATGAGGAGCCTCATCTGACTGGTATAAACTTTGAATTCCTGCCAGGAAAGTAATTTTCCCAGGCCTGAGAGTAGCAGCCCCAAGGGCAGGAAATGCCTACTGCCCAAAGAAAACCTCACCCATGGGTGTGTCTTACAGGCCCAGACAAGAAGGAACGTGGTCCAGGATGCCAGATGACATAGGCCCCTAGACTTGTTCTGCCCTCAGAGTCCCAGGACCTGGAGGTCTGGTGAGGTCAATCTTGGGAACTTGGGGTGATCCTATGATACCACAGAGGAAGCCCCCCTGCCCCACCAACATCTTCCCCAGACTCTTTTTTTTTTTTAATTCTAAACCCTTAATTAAGAAAAACGTTATTCACTGGAATGATAAAAGGTTTGAGGGGAGGGTGGCACCATGAAATCAGGTTTGGAAAGAGGCAGGAACAAAGGAAATGACAGTTTGGGACACAGAATCCACAGACCTGGTGTCAGGGCCCAAAAAATCTGGTCAGGGCATGTGCCTATGAGGGGCGTCCTCAGAACCCATTCTAGCCCATGTTTCAGTTCCAGAGGAGAACCTCTGATTGGTTGGGCTCTTTAGAGGACAAGAGTCTGAACTTCTAGCTTTTTAAACTAGACTCCTGAATCTCTATCAACTCCCACCTCCAGGGCTGGGCAAAGGGGGTTCACCAGAAAGCAGTTTGAGAATGCATATCAGACAGCCAAACTTGAATGCACCCCAGAGCGTCACTTTTCTGGGTGAAGCATTGCCTTCTCTCTCTGAAGAACAATGTGACTGTCAAAGCTTCCCAGTTGGGGTGACCCTGGATCACTAAATGGCTTCCTGGTGGAGGGTATAGCTTAGCTTTGCTGGGGGCTGGGGGTGGGTAGGACACAGGAGGTGTCTTGGAGAGAAAGCAGAGTCCAGTGGTTTGCATATGGCAGCACCCCTACTCTCAGCCATGATAATGATGTGTCAGGCAGGCCAAAGTGGCTGGTGATGGGGCCCAGATCCCATGCCCCAGTCTGCTAGGCAACCTCTGGAATCCCCTGGGGGCTAGTCCACCGGGGAGTCTTTCACATCCCCCAAGCCTCAGTGACAACACCAGCGCTCCAACCTTGCCTCAACCTTCTTCCTTGACAGCTCAAGAATCACGGAGTCTGTGCGGGGAAAGGCAGAGGCCAGGAAGGATCTCTGACACCGGGATGTCCCCACTGCTTGCTGCAGGACAAAAACCCACCAACTTCTATACCAAACTCCCCATCCCTGCTAGATAGAAGAGTCTGCAGAGGGAGGGAGAGGGGTAGGAAGGAACTGGGTGTGGTGGTGGGATGGGGTCTGGTGGGTGAGGGAAGCGAGGCAGCCTCAATCTTAGACTTCAGAGCTTTGCCTCCAGTGGGGAGGCGGTGTGGGCCTTCAGCCAGCCAGGAGTGGCCTCAGGGATCACTCTGAAAGGGCGGCTTAGTGGGTATTGTGATGCCATAGGCAGGGCCTAGGGAGTGTCCCATGGGGATACTGGTGATTCAGTCTCTCCTCCACCCTCCTCCCTGGGGCTCTGAGCAGACTTGCTTGGTCGCACCTGCACGCGGGCACTCTGAGAGACCTCCAGTGAGCCCCCTCATACCTCTTCCCCACTATTGGGCTTCTACCGTTATCCTAGACCCCCCTCTCTCCCTCTAGCTCCAGGAGCTGAATTCATCCTCAGATTAGCGAGATTCTCCCAAGGTGCAAGGAAGAAACATGGCTTTTGTTGATGGCAGCAGGGTGTGCCTATCTGCAGGGTGTGCCGAGTATTTCCCCGTCCACTGTCCACCCTCCCCTCCATCAGCCAGGCAGAGGGTGGGGACCCAATAGCATCTGGTTGGAGAGGGCAGGAGGCCACTGGATGTGTTCCCCAGGCTCCCTTGCAAGGTTGGATGCCACGTGAAGGTCACAGCTCTTGCTGGGGCATCCTCTTCTTCAGCTACAGCTATTCTCTGTCCAGGGGCAGCGCTTCCTCTGGCTCTTCAGGTGTGGGCCTAATGATGCCTCCACTGCTTCACATCTCTTCTTCAGTTTTCTTCATTCTTCCAACTCCTTGGGGCACCTGGGTGGCTCAGTGGTTGAGCGTCTGCCTTCGGCTCGAGTAGTGATCCCTGGGGTCCCAGTATCGAGTCCCACATCTGGCTCCCCACAGGGAGCCTGCTTCTCCCTCTGCCTATGTCTCTGCCTCTCTCTCTCTCTCTGTCTCTCATGAATACATAAATAAAATCTTTTTAAAAATTCCTACAACTCCTTGCTTCAAAAACAAACAAACAAACAAACAAACAAACAAACAAAACCCCTCTTTATTAAATTGTCCCAAATGGCTCACTGGTTTCCTGCCTGGGATTTACTGGCATCTAACCCACAGAGTCAGTCTGGGATCTCTACAGGGGCCCACCTCCCACTAGGAAATCCAAAGGTGACCAGCTATGCCTCCTCCCCACCCCAGACAGCTGGGGCCTTTGGGTCTGGGACAAGAAGTGAAGACCTTAGTGGACAGGCTAGAATTCATTCACAAGAGCTGTGGCCAGTGGCAGAGATGGGGGTGTCTGAGGGCAGCAGAAGCAGTGATAACAGTTGTGCCAACTGTGGCAGTCCAGCCAGATTGCTCCTGGGACAGGACCTGCTGTTTGCCTTTCTCCAGCACCATGGCTCCTGCCCCATTCTCAGGGCCTCATTCTCCATCCTTCTGATCAGTTCCAAAGTCCCCATTTACCCTTTCAATGAATTTCTTTGTTACCTAATTTGGCTAGAATCCATTTCTGTTGCTGTCATTGAAGGGGCCCTAATTGATACAGGATTCCCTTTTAGGATTCAAAGGGACATAAATTGTTACCCAGGACTCTTCCCAGCAGGTGTTCAGCTCTCTGATCCCTGGAAGACTGAGATGAACAGCAATCTCATAGAAAACAAATCTGTAGGGGCACCTGGGTGGCTCAATTGGTTGAGCATCCAACTCTTGATTTTGGTTCAGGTCATGATCTCAGGATCCTGAGATCGAGCCCGACATTGCACTCCTCACTCAGCACAGAGTCTGCTTGAGATTCTCTCCCTCTCCCTCTGCCTGTCCCTCCTGCTCATGCTCCCCCCACTAACAAATAAATAAATAAAATCTTAAAGAAAAAGAAATGAAAACAAATCTGTAGCTTGGTCTAATCATCCTCACGGCTCCCATTAAGGTGGGTTTTTTATTGTTCCCATAACATAGCTCCAGTTATGGTATGAGCCATAAAACAAAAGTTACCTTTTGTTCCTGCCAACTTCATCTTGAATTTCTGCTTCTCAGGGGAGAGGATCTGACTGGTTCATCTAATACTAAGCATCTGCATTGGTCAGGGGTGTCATGCCAGCCTCCCCCTCTTCCCTTGAAGAGTTAACTCTCTACTTGTCCAGCCTACCCACCAGTTTTCCAATTAGTTCTGGCCAAAAAGTGCCCATAGGAAGGAAGGAAGGAAGGAAGGAAGGAAGGAAGGAAGGAAGGAAGGAAGGAAGGAAGGAAGGAAAAGGAAGGAAGGAAGGAAGGCTGGTCAGATTGAATCACACCCTCCTCCAAAGCTTTCACACCTCTGTCTAAGCTTGTCTCACACTTGACCTATCCCAGAGTCTTCTCTGTCTTCTCCAAAAGGCAGATACATGGACTCTGTGTCACTCTGCCCCAGTTCAGCAACTGCATCTTGAAATGGTAAATAAATGCTCCCTGAATTCAACAGGGACTTGAATAAGCCTTCCTCCAGCAAAGGGATTGGGATGTGTGTGTGTGTGTGTGTATATATATATGTGTGTATATATATATATATATATATATATATATATATATATACATACACACACACATATATCTTCCTCTACACCCAGCACAATGGTTTACTTATAGTAGGAGTCCAATAAGTGCTCTTTGAATCTAGTAGAGAGCATTTATGGATCACCTACTGATTGTCAGATACCGCGCCTGGCTCAGAGGGAAGTAGCACCTTCTGAGCACTTATTTTGTACCAGGGACTGTGCCAGCCACGTTTAACCTCACAACAACCCTATGGGTAGGCACTATTACTGCCCCCACTTTACAGATGAGAAATATGAGGCACCAACAGACCATATAACTTGCCTAAGTATTAGAGCTATGGTCTTAGCCAGGCAGTCTGGCCCCAGAGCAGCCATGCTTAACTGCTTTACCATCATCAAGGTATTAACTTCTAGAATTAAATGAGGCATTCTGACGTGGCCATATCATTTAAAAAATCTATTCTACATTAATCTGTCCAACTGACACCATAACGGTCATGTCCCCACCCATCTCTTGGGAAGATAGGGCTGAAGTAAGGATGCCACTTCACACATGACTTGAAAAATAAAAAGCTGCAAGCCAGGTCATGGTGTTTATGAGGCCAAATGAAAACATTCTGTACCCTTCCATGGAGCAGATTAGCAGCTGTGAGTCCCAAAAGCAGAGTTGTGAAATATCTGGGCACATTTGTGCCTGTGACACCAGGAGTTCCAGACCAAAGAAGGCACTAGCCCATCACACTGCTGCCCAAGAGCCACAAGGTCTGTGCCAGGCTCTCCCCAGGAAACGGTGGCAGGGACACCATTTCACCCACACTGGGGTGGTGTTTCCGTAGTAAGAGCCTCCAAGGGGGCTGGCTGCCTTTTCAGCCTGATTTGGTCTCTGTGAAAACATTTCCCACATCCTGTGGGGCAAGGCCTGCTCGCCTCTCCTTCCATAGACTGACAAGAACTGGGAACCTTCAAGTCCCCTGGGCCCCCAGGAGGACAGCCACATCTTGGAGTTGGCTTCACATTCATTTGGGGTGGAAAGATCTACCGGCAGAGGCTCATTTCATTCACTAAATGTTCCATGTGCCACCCTCAGTGGGCTAGGACCTTAGGTATTTCTTAGAATCCAAGTTCCCCAGCCCATCTTACACCTAAGAAATAGAAATGGTAAGGGGGAAATGGTACAGTGGTGTGGCACTCCCAACCTAAGCATTTGTAGTGCAACCAGGTTGCAAGTCAAGCAGATGAATGAGACACATGGTCTCTGCTCTCTCTTTTCCAAAGTGAACTTAGAACATCCCCTCACATGCTTACCCACACATCAGGATCTCTGCTTCAGTTGTCCCCTCAGACAGGAATGCAGCTCTCCATACCAGGTCTCCTGGCTTGGGCTCACCCAACAGCATTGTTACATTCTGTGATTTTTTGATTCAGTGATGATCTGTCCTCAGCAGTCTGTAAGTGCCTTGTTACCTCAACACTGAGAACCCAATGCTTATGTATCCAGTAGATGCACCATAGGTGGCTGTTGAGTGAGTGTAGGCAGTGACACAGATACTGACACAGATGCCAGACCACAGAAAACCTTGCCCTGTCCCCACTTCCTATGCCTACCCCACCCCTAACTTCCCCCAAAGCAGTTTCACCTACACCCCAACTAGAATCAAGTCCCACCTTCCCAACACACCAGACACTTGGAGCCAGAAGAGTCTAGATGAATTTATTGTCTTTCAAAGATTTCATAGAAACAGGAATGTAGCAACTGGATCAGGGTAGAATGAAAAAGTAAAAAAAACTGCAGGTTTGTGCATGTTGCTCTATTTACATCAGGAACGGATGTTCTCACACATCAGGCACAGCAGCTGCACTTGTCCGATGCACCTTTGCAGATGCAGCCCTGGGCACACTTGGCACAGCCCACAGGGCAGCAGGAGCAGCAGCCTGGGGCAGAAAGGCCAGAGGGTCAGAGTATTGTCAGGGACCCTCCCCAACCCCACCACCTCCCGACTCAGTCCAGTCCCCAGATCCCTAGAAGACCCCACCAGACTCACTCTTCTTGCAGGAGGTGCATTTGCACTCCTTGCATTTGCAGGAGCCAGCGCACGTGCAGGAGCCACCTGCAAGGGAGAGAGGGGCAGTGAGCAGGGGAGCCATGTAGGAGCCACAGCAGTCGGGTTGCAAAGCCTCCCCGCAGCCTTGGGTCAGTGCCCAGGACTGGAGCTCCTTTCTCACTCGGCGCAGGTAATGGAAGCCAGGGAAGGAAGCCCCACTCGCTGGCTCCTGGAGCTAGGAAGGGTAGGTCCCCTCCGGAGAGGGCTCCTCAAGGAGGGCACCAGGCTGAGGCTGGCGGCCAGGACCCCGGGTCTTGAACCCTGAGGAGGCAAGGTCCCCACCTGCCATCAAGTCTCGGCAGCCCCGAGACCTGGACAGGGCACTGGGTCCCAGGCCAGCAGCCACTCCCCCCCCAGCGGGGGACCTCGACGTGACCGCAGCACCCCCGACTCTCTACAGTCTAGTTGACGGGAGGAGAGACATGCTCTGCGGAGCTGGGCGAGGGCGCGGCGACCAGCTCGTGCGGACTCGGGAGTCGACTCCGGCCCCAGCTCCAAACACCTGCCCCGCCCGCCCCAAGGACGCAGGTCCGGGCCGGGGAAGCGCGGACCCCGGAGGCGCAGAGCCCGGGGTCCGTACCGGTGGAGCAGGAGCAGTCGGGGTCCATCTCGAGCCCAGGCGAGGCGAGGCGAGGCGAGGCGAGGCGAGGCGAGGACGGAGGTCCCAGGCAGACCACACGGAGAGTCAGAGCCCGGGCGGGAGACTGGGTGCAGCGGGGCCCCGCCGGCGGCCTTTATGCGCGGCGCGGGCGGCCCGGGCGCAGAGGCCCCGCCCCCGGCCTTGCACCCGCCCCGCGGGGAGCGCGCGGCCCGCCGCGTCCTTGGCCGCGCTGAGTGCAGCCCCGCGGGCCGGGCGCACGAGTCCCCGGGGCGCCTGAGCTCGCTGCGCCGCGTGCCCGGGGGCTGCGCGCCGGGTGGCCCGCGGGGGCCCGGCCCCCACGCCGCCCGCCGGTCGGCGTCCCCGAGGTCGGCAGCGGGCCCCGGTCCCGGGTGTTCCGGGCCCCCGGCGCCTGGGTCCTCGCCGCCCTCCCCGCCTCGGCCCCGTGCACCTGGTGTCCCCGGGGTCGCCGGTTCCCGGATCCGTGTGCAAACCCGGCCTCCCCCTCGTGACCTGGGACTGGGGTGGGGGTGGGGTGGGGGCGTGGTGGGGCCGGGGGGGGGGAGGGTGGGCGTGCGGAGCGACCCGAGAGAGCTGTGTGCAGAGGCCTCGCGGCGATGTGACCTTTGCCTCCCCTGGCGTGTCTTCTCCGTGTCCCCACGTGGGGCTGGCCTTTCAGGGCCTTTCATCCTGTACACCGTGGGGACTGGACCGCTGCCTCTTTCGGTTCTCACGGCCCAACGGATTGTGTAGGTCCTTCTTTGCGTTAAAACTAATGCTGCCCGGGGGCTGCCCCCGTGGGGCACCTGACTCCTGGCCCGTTCCCAAAGAATGAGATAACCACAAAGGAGGGATCCTTTTAGGTGATATAGAGACCTGGCTTTAAATAACAAAGTAAGAACAGTGGTTATTTCCCTTTCAACATTCCAAGAATTACATAGTGTTTAGTGACCCCCCCCTCCTCCTCCTCTCCCTGCTGGGCATAGCCTGTCTAGGTCCCTACCTTGCTTGCATCCTCTCCAGCCTCTCTAGTAGCCATCAGCCCGGTGAGCTCAGGCTTCTGGCTCCCTTCCTTTCCTTCTACCCACCAAGGTTGAAGAGATGTGTGGGCACATTTGTCCTGGTTCTCCTATGCCTAAACTTCTAGGTGCTTTCCTGAGCCCTGCTAGTTCACCCCACTCAGGATGGAGGTTCCCCAAGCACGGGGTACCCCCCCCCCCAGAAAAGGGTTCTTTTTAGATGATAGGCCAACCTGGCATCAAATAACAAACCAAAACAACTGGTTCTGTCTCTTTCAGTATTCTTGACAACTACATGGTGTTTAGTCTGTCAGAATCTTTTGCTTATCACTTGGCTATTTGAACCCTAATAGCAATCCTAAAGAGTACAATAGTTATGAGCCAGTTTCCCAAAGGCAAAAGTTTAAGCGTAAGGAGTTTAAGACTACTAACCCAGGGTCACAGGGCTGGGAGGTGGTACCCTAGATCTGCTTCCAGCCATTCCAGGAAGGAAGGAAATTAAATGATAAAGCTTCCCTTGCGCCTGGAGGTATGTCTTTTGTACCTCTCTACAGTCTCAAGCTCAATCCTGGGAATGACAAAGTGATACAAAAGGTAGATAGATAGATGATAGATAGATAGACAGATGATAGATAGATAGATGATAGATAGATAGATGGATAGATATGATTTTGTAGCAACTTTCAGTGACATGAGCAGCCAGTTGAGGCGAGCAGGTGAGATCAGCTGTAGTATATAGGTTTACAACTCTGACTAGGAGCTGTGTGACCTTGGGTAGTTTGTTTAACCTCTCTGGAAATTGGCACAGTCACTTCAGCCCCTGCATGTTCACTCTCTTGCTGGTTCTTGTACAGATCAAATGACATAAAGGATAGGAAAGACTCTTGTGTCTGTCCAAACGCTGTGGCACCATCCTGTCCCGAGGGGCTTATTGCTGGTCATCCACACTCCTCCTGACCCCAGGTCAGCAAGTTTCCAATTCCATCTCTAGCCTCTAACCCAGGGTAATACTTCCAAGCCAATGAGCTTTCCACTGGAGTTTGTTGTGAGCTAAAAGTAGTCTCTCTCCACAAATGTCAGTGTGAATGTATTAGTGACCATAATAGCCAGTGTTTATTAAACCCTAGTTAGAAGCCAGGCCACTATCTCATTGAATTTCCCACATTGCAATATAATCTCCTTTCTATAAGTGAAGAAATGGAGGCTCGGCTGTACCAACAACTTGCCTAGTTTGTATGGCCAGGAAGAGGCAAAGAAGGCTGTGAACCTGGCTTTCCTGACACCAGAGCCCATGCCCTGGACACACACCGCCTCCTGAAATCCCCATTCATACCAGGCACCTGTGGGCAAGCACGGTCCTGACTCCAGGTCATATGATGCCTTTTCCCTTTGATTGAACATCAAATAGCAATTCCCTCCACAAATAGCCAGGAGGACTAACCGTTGGCATTAATTACAAGTCACTCTGGGCCTCACTCCTGCCTAATGAACATCACCACCCCCTCAAGTGCAGAATCCATCACCCTACAGAGGCAGACACAAAGTACTTCATCTGGAACTAGTTCTCGGGTACCCTCCCTCTTGCTGGGAAATGGCTGGGCACCAGCCAAAACCCACAGATGCCCTGGTGGGATACTGAGGACAGTGCTACTCGAGGTGGTCACACATCCTGTGAATTGTTTCTAGTGCTCAATGCACACCTTCAATGAATAAATATGCACTTCACAATTTTTAAATGTTGTTTCTCATATTTACTGAAATTTATTGAATAAAAAAATGGATTTCACATATTGTGCCTTAAAATTTTTTGTTTAGTAATTTATTTTGCCAAAGCTTAAATCTGCTAGAAAATAAAAATGGGTCCCTTGAGTGTTTTAGAAGCAAGCCCTGTATATAAGTCTCACAAGTGGAGAATTGGATTCCATCCCAAGCACTTTAAGATTTTAAGTAATCTCTCCACCCAACATGGGGCTTTAACTTAGAACCCCGAGATCAAGAGTCCCACACTCCAACTGAGCCAGCCAGCCAGGTGCCTCTCCTGAGTACTTTTGCTGAGGATCTAAGTGTGGCAAGGAATCCTGAGAATAAAATAGAAATTGAATTCTAAATCTTTTTTTTTAAATTTTTATTTATTTATGATAGTCACAGAGAGAGAGAGAGAGACGGGCAGAGACACAGGCAGAGACACAGGCAGAGGGAGAAGCAGGCTCCATGCAGGGAGCCCGACATGGGATTCAATCCTGGGTCTCCAGGACCACGCCCTGGGCCAAAGGCAGGCGCCAAACCGCTGCGCCACCCAGGGATCCCAGAAATTGAATTCTAGATCAACACTTCCAAGGAGAGTAGAGGGAAACCGTGTCCACCCCATAACCCTATGTCATCCAAATGCTTCATTTTCAGTCAAGAAACTGCTGGAAAGGTCACTTGACTTGCATAAAGCAGTTTGTTAGGGGCCAATACAGGAGTCCAGAACCCAGGTGTCTGTGCTTCCAGTCCAATGCCCCACCCCCACCACAATGGGTTTGAAGTCCCTATTTCCAAAGGACACAAAGGAAAACAGCCAGAATAAATTCAACAATTTTTAATTTAATTCATGTATTTTATACAAACGGGAATGTAGAAAACAAGTCAGAGTGATATGAAAAAAATGCTTTAAAACTGCAGGTTTGTACATGTTGCTTGCTCTATATACATCAGGAACAGGTGTTCTCACACATCAGGCACAGCAGCTGCACTTGTCCGACGCACCCTTGCAGATGCAGCCCTGGGCACACTTGGCACAGCCCACGGGGCAGCAGGAGCAGCAACCTGAGGGAGAAAGACCAGAACGTCAGAGCATGCCAGAGATCACCACACCCCCCTGCAGGCCCAGCCCAGGTCCTGCCCCCAGCCCCAGAGGACCCTGGCTTGAGGATGGCATGCTGTCCCTAGACACCTGGGTCTTACCCATTAGGAAAAGGCTGCCCTGCCCCATCCAATATCAGGACAGAGCAGAATGCCTGGACACAGTGACAGGGTTTCCAGGGACAATGTAGGTTAGTCCCTTGTCCCTAGGACCACAGTGAAGTGAGGAAAGTCCTCAAGAGAGGGGGCACTCCCTGCCTAGCAGTTCCCAGGAGGGCCAGGGAAGTACTGCAGTCACCAAACTCACAAAGTGCTTCAGTATGAAAGGGATTAAGAAAGCTGAATGGGCAGGCAGGAGACCTAGTTCTAGTACCAGGTCATTGCCTTGATTGGTGGGAACCTTCTGGGCTTGCTTTGTTTCCCCGTTCTAGAACGGGATTGGGACTCAATCATGTACACGCCCTTTTGGCTCCAATTCTGGAATCAAGGGCTCAAGGCAGGGGAGGCAGAGAGGCTGGGTGACCTCTGTGCTCCCCCACGTCCCCTGCCTGCTGACCTCTGTGCTCCCCCACGTCCCCGACCCAGACGTCACCGCAAATCCCCACCCAAGACCCCACCAGACTCACTCTTCTTGCAGGAGGTGCATTTGCACTCCTTGCATTTGCAGGAGCCAGCGCACGTGCAGGAGCCACCTGCAAGGGAGAGAGGGGCAGTGAGCAGGGGAGCCATGTAGGAGCCACAGCAGTCGGGTTGCAAAGCCTCCCCGCAGCCTTGGGTCAGTGCCCAGGACTGGAGCTCCTTTCTCACTCGGCGCAGGTAATGGAAGCCAGGGAAGGAAGCCCCACTCGCTGGCTCCTGGAGCTAGGAAGGGTAGGTCCCCTCCGGAGAGGGCTCCTCAAGGAGGGCACCAGGCTGAGGCTGGCGGCCAGGACCCCGGGTCTTGAACCCTGAGGAGGCAAGGTCCCCACCTGCCATCAAGTCTCGGCAGCCCCGAGACCTGGACAGGGCACTGGGTCCCAGGCCAGCAGCCCCCCCCCTAAGCAGGGGACCTCGACGTGACCGCAGCACCCCCAACTCTCTACAGTCTAGGCGACGGGAGGAGAGACATGCTCTGCGGAGCTGGGCGAAGGTGCGGCGACCAGCTCGTGTGGACTCGGGAGTCGACTCCGGCCCCAGCTCCAAACACCTGCCCCGCCCGCCCCAAGGACGCAGGTCCGGGCCCGGGAAGCGCGGACCCCGGAGGCGCAGAGCCCGGGGTCCGTACCGGTGGAGCAGGAGCAGTCGGGGTCCATCTCGAGCCCAGGCGAGGCGAGGCGAGGCGAGGCGAGGCGAGGACGGAGGTCCCAGGCAGACCACACGGAGAGTCAGCGCCCGGGCGGGAGACTGGGTGCAGCGGGGCCCCGCCGGCGGCCTTTATGCGCGGTGCGGGCGGCCCGGGCGCAGAGGCCCCGCCCCCGGCCTTGCACCCGCCCCGCGGGGAGCTCGCGGCCCGCCAAGTCCTTGGCCGCGCTGAGTGCAGCCCCGCGGGCCGGGCGCACGAGTCCCCGGGGCGGCTGAGCTCGCTGCGCCGCGTGCCCGGGGGCTGCGCGCCGGGTGGCCCGCGGGGGCCCGGCCCCCACGCCGCCCGCCGGTCGGCGTCCCCGAGGTCGGCAGCGGGCCCCGGTCCCGGGTGTTCCGGGCCCCCGGCGCCTGGGTCCTCGCCGCCCTCCCCGCCTCGGCCCCGTGCACCTGGTGTCCCCGGGGTCGCCGGTTCCCGGATCCGTGTGCAAACCCGGCCTCCCCCTCGCGACCTTTGCCTCCCCTGGCGTGTCTTCTCCGTGTCCCCACGGGGGGGGGGGCTGTCGTTATTTCTGTTTCAACGTTAGAGAATTACATAGCATTTAGTATGTGCCAGGCCGTGTTATATTCACTTTTGATTTGTGTGCCCTCCCAGAGACCCCAAAAGGGAATTACTACTTTTGAGCCCTTTTTGTTAACGGATAACGACAACACAGAAGTCTAAATTACTTGCACAAAGTCCTACAGCTAGGAAGTTGTACACTGTTGAGTCCAGTCAGCTTCCCAAGGGAAAGAGAACGTCTGTGATAAGCCTGATTTTGGCCTAGGAATGTCTACACTTCTCTTTCTACTGCTTGAAACCTTTTCAAATAAAGAGTAGGCTCTATGGACGCCTGGGTGGCTCAGTGGTTGAGCATCTGTGTTCAGCCCAGGGCGTGGTCCCTGGATCAAGCCCCACATTGGACTCCCTGCATGGAGCCTGCTTCTCCCTCTCCTGTGTCTCTGCCTCTCTCTGTGTGTGTCTTTCATGAATAAATAAATAAACCTTAATAAAAAAAGAGTAGGCTCTATGTGAACTGTGAGTAGCACAAAAAGTGATCCATAAGTGAAATATATATATTTATATATTGTATTAGTATATACTAGATACGCTTTTCTGGCTATCTTCTATGTCTAGAATAAGACTGATTCTCATTTTTGGTAATGATGAACAGTTTGCTTTTAATATAAATTAAAGAAAATATGAATCATTTCAAAGTACAATGTTAAAATATGGTGTAGGTAGTAAAAAGCATTGGTGGGTATCTTTTGGTATCTGACATAAGGCAGAGAGCATCTTCCTTGTGACGTTATAAAGCAGATCACAGTGTTGTGGGGGAGATTGAATGGTTCTCTCTGGCCCATAGGTCATATTCTTATGTGGTTGAGAAAGACCACACAGGAAACAAAACTGGGCACCCCAGCCGGGCTTATTTGTCTGGAGGTAAATAAATATCCCTTATGTTATGCATAATAATAATAAAGTAATAGCTAATATTAATAGACACATCACATTTGAGGCACTGTTCTAAGTGTATTAATTCACTCAATCCTTTGAATCAGATCACCCCCTTTTTTTGCCCTTTTTAGAGTGAAGGAAGCTAAACCAGCCATAGAGGTTAATTTTCTTAAATTTTAAAAAATACTTTGTTTATTTGAGAGAGTGAGCATGAGAGTGAAGGAGCAGGGGGAGAGGCAGACGGAGAGGAAGAAGCAGACACCCTGCTGAGCAGAAAGCTCAATGCTATGGGGGGTTGGATCCCAGGACCTTGGGATCCTGATCAGAGCCAAAGGCAGACCCTTAACTGACTGAGCCACCCAGGCACTCCTCAGAGAGGTTTGTGTCACCAGCTGTAAGTGACTCAGGTGAGACTTGCACTCTTATGGACTGACTGCAGCATCATGCTCTCACCCACCCCCCTGCACCGTGACTTCATGTGAAAGGTGAGGACACCGAACATCTGGTACAGAGGCTGTGGGAAGAGCACTGAGCTGGCAGTCAGATCCTCTATATTAGCTTTGTGACCTCTCTGGACTTCAGTTCCCCATCTCTCAACTCTGGGCATAAGTGGCCCATCTCCAAAGGCCCTTCCACCTTTCAATAATGAGAAGCAATATTTAGCACCCAGTGACATCATCATCAGCTAGCCTTGGACAGGGCATGAGGCCAGTTGCATAGGTTCAGACCCCTGACTTGGACCTGTGTGACCTCAGGCAGGTTGCTTAACCTCTCTGAAGACAGTACAATGACTACAGCCCCTGCATGTTCACTCTTTCACTGGTTTCTGTACAGATCAAATGACATAATGGATGGGAAAGACTTCTGTGTCTGTCCAAATGTTTGTCCCTGGGGACATTGTGTAGGGGTACCTACCCTCTCCCTAGATTTCCATTCCAATTCTTAACCTCCAACCCAGAATAATGCTTCAAAATTAATGACCCTTTCCTCAATAGCTTATTGGAATCCAACAGGATTCCCTCTTCATAAATGTCAGTGTGGACATAATGACCAGTTTATTAAGCCCTGGCCAGGAGCCAGGACCCTGTCATTTGATCCCCACATAGAGATAGATTCTCCTTTCTACAAATGAAGAAATGGAGGCTCAGTGAGTTTGAGCAGCTTGCTTGGGCCATACCACCTGTGGCATAATAGGCTGTGAACCCATCTTGCCTGACACCAGAGCCCATGCCCTGGACACACGCTGCCTTCTGAAATCCCCAACACACCAGGCACCTGTGGGCAAGCAGGGTCCTGACTCCGGGCCACATGACTCCTTTGATTGAACATCAAATAACAATTCCCTCCACAAATAGCCAGGAGGACTAACCGTTGGCATTAATTACAAGTCACTCTGGGCCTCACTCCTGCCTAAATGAACACCACCACCCCCTCTAAAGCGCAGAATCGGCCACCGTCCTGCAGAGGCAGACATGAAGTGCCTCATCTGAAACTAGTTCTCAGGTACCCTCCCTCTTGCTGACAAATGGCTGGGCACTTCCCTCCAGTTCCTTGGTCACTTTGTTGGTTTCAAGTTGCAAAGGACAACTGGATCTGGGAGGGACAGAGTCCAGCCTGACCTAGGGAGGAACTTCCAAAGTTTCAGAGCCAGGTCACAACAGGGAGCTGTCAGGGGTACTGGGTGTCTTCAGTCAGTGGCACAGTGGCAGGGAGAAGCCAAGTTCCCTGGGCCTGTGGTGTGTGTGTGGGGGGGGGGGGGTGGTTGTTATCCAGGATAGTGCTACTCAAGGTGTGTGTGGTCAATAGTACTTGGGCATTATGTGAATTCTTTCTAATGTTCAATGGACACATTCAGTGAACATATATATTTGTAGTGTTTTAAAATCTCTAATTTTACTCGTTCAGATTATTTTTTGAAGTTATGTATGCTGGATAGAGTAAAAAAAAAAATCACTCCGTTACAACAGGCATTTTTTAAGAAGCCCAGGTAGGATTCAAACAGGTGAAGAGTTATTTTCATCTTCTGTAGTCACTTTCAAGCCCAAAATCCGTAAGTAACTGAGGTTGGCAGGGAAACCACGGGGCATAAAGTCTGAATTGACAGGGCAGCTGTCTGGCTAGGGTATAGGACTCTTGATCTCTGGGTCAGGAGTTCAAGCCTCACGTTTGGAATAGAGATTAAATAAAATTGGTACCATGCCTTCTACCCGCTGGCATAATCCTCTTCCATTTTACAGAAGGTTTAGCTTAGTTAAGTCACCTGCTTGCCCTAAGGCACTCAGTTTATTAGCAATTAACATTTGTGTACAGAAAACCGGTTTCTGCAATTCCAGTCCAATTCCCGTCCAATTCCCCACCGCAGCCCTCATGCGCAGGCAAAAGAAAACAGAGCAAGAATAAAGTCGACAGCTTTTATTATAATTCACGTATTATTTCATAGGGAAAATAACTAGGAATGTAGTAGCAAACGGGTCAGAGTTGGACCCAAAACAAAAAGCACCAAAAAACCCCCCACAAACTGTAGGTTTGTACACGTCGCTCTATTTACATCAGGAATAGGCTCTCCCCCACATCAGGCACAGCAGCTGCACTTGTCCGATGCGCCCTTGCAGATGCAGCCCTGGGCACACTTGGCACAGCCCACGGGGCAGCAGGAGCAGCAGCCTAGGAAAGAGGCGGCAGAGATAAGTGCTGGGCACACAGGATCAAGGATTCCGGTCCCCGCGACAGGGCGCACTGGGGAAGGCAGCACCTTCCCTAAGGAGAGGGCGTCGGCTGTTCGGTTTAAACTCCCCGCGGGGATATACAGGGTGGAGGTGGGAGGGGGTGGGCAGGGGGTGTATTAAGAAAGATTCCACTTACTCTTCTTGCAGGAGGTGCATCTGCACTCTTTGCATTTGCAGGAGCCGGCGCACGTGCAGGAGCCCCCTGCAAGGAGAAAGGCAGGCGGTGAGAACCGTCTCTGGAGACGACTCGAACGGGGGAATGGGTGCTGGCGGCCCGGGTTCGAGTCTCAGCCCCACCCGGACAAGCAATCAAGTCCGACCCCTTAATTGGCAAAAGGGGGGCTCGATTAACCTCGGGAGGGGGTCCACCGAAAGGCTGTGGGAGAGAGCACCTAGCACCCCGAAACGGAGTGACCAAGAGAAGGCGGGGCGTCAGAGACAGCTCCCCCCGCTCCGAGCCGGCACGCGGCCCCGAACCAGCTGTCCTCACCCGCGGCGCAGGAGCAGTTGGGATCCATGGCGAGAAGGGGCGGCTGGAGTCCGGGACAGCGGGCGGAGACGGCGGCGCTTCGAGCAGGCGTGGTGAGCGGCGCGCCGCGGGCCGCCCTTATAAGCGGCCGGGAGCCGGGGCGAGTGCAAAAGCCCGCCCGCCGCCGCCTGCGCACGCCCCGCGCTGGGTCGTGCACACGGCCCCGCCCCTTCGCCCCAGGTGCCGGGAAGCCGCCCCCGGGCGCCCCGGGCCACGGCGCACGAGGGAGGGCCGGGTGCAGACGGCGGCCGCCGCGTGCCCACGAGGGAGGGCCGGGTGCAGACGGCGGCCGCCGCGGGCCCAGCCCCCTGCCCCCCTTCGTCTGCGTGCACACCTGGCGCCCCCCTGACCTGTGCTTGAACTCTAGTTGGCTGGGGACGGGGTGGAAAGCTGGGGTGGGGGCGGGGGACGGGTTTCGGGGACCCTGCTCGGACAGAAAGATCCGTTGGAAGTGCACGCAGATTACCAAAACCTCAGTGCCTGGCAAGGCTTGGTAAGTGACACGCAGTGAGCCCGGGGGACGGTTACGGACGTGTGGATCCGGTGTACACGGAGTGCTTTCTTACGCGACAGAGACCGTAGCAAGCACGGCATCAGCTGACTCTCAGTCATTCCCCTAACGAGTGTTGAAATGGTGTCACTTAGGCCAAGTCCCCAAAGCGGGTTCAATACCTAACCTAACTGCAGTTTCAGCCTCTCCCAGAAATGTGAGCCCTAAGGGTCAATCAGGAATATTCTGGTCAGCGCTCACGCTCACCAGGCCATCTATCCCGGGGTCCTTTCTAGTTCCCCAGGGAAGTAATCCACCTAATGAGACCCCCCCCCCCCCCCCCGCCCTTCTACCTCAGGGACTAAAACAATCTTTTCCTTTCCTTTGCTCAAAACATTCTTGCCCCACTCTCTTTCCTATAAAAACTTTCCATTTTGTACAGAGTTGCCTCAGAGTTCCCCTCCACTTGCAAGATGAAATGCTGCCCGATTAATGAATCCTTAACAAAGCCAATTGGATCTTCAGATGGACTCAGTGGAATTTTGTTTTTAAACACAACCCTGGGGGCACCTGGGTGGCTCAGTGGTTGAGTCTGCCTTTGTCTTAGGTGGTGATCTCGGGTCTTGGGATCACGTCCTGTCTAGGCATAGGACTCCCAAGGCAGGGGGAGAGGAGGCCTGCTTCTCCCTCTGCCTGTGTCTCTGCCTCTCTCTCTCTCTGTGTGTGTGTGTATCTCATGAATAAATAAATAAATAAATAAATAAATAAATAAATAAATAAATAAATAAATAATCTTTTAAAAAAGATTATTCATGAGAGACAAAGAGAAAGAGAGGCAGAGACACAGGCAGAGGGAGAAGCAGGCTCCATGCAGGGAGCCCGTTGTGGGACTCAATCCCGGGTCTCCAGGATCACGCCCTGGGCCAAAGGCAGCACTAAACCACTGAGCCACCCAGGCTGCACATAAATAAATAATCTTAAAAAAATAAACACAACCCTGTGAGGTAAGGACTATCCCTTAGTCTTATTTTAAAGAGGAAGAAATGGAGGCCCAGAGAAATAAGTTGCTTGCCCAACGTCACAGAGCTAGTGCATAGCAGAGCCCAGTGATTCAAATCAGTCTCCAGCAGATGCTAAGGGAAGATCATCTTAGGGTAGATATCACCAATAGGAAAGAGTAAAGATCAAGAAACTACAAGCCTGGTGCTCAGGAAACTCAAGAGTTAAAGGGGTGGCCCCACAGGTGCATAGAGAAAGGTCACACAGGGTGATGGCTAGGATGGAGGTTGCATTCAGGGGCAGAGGGAGCAGAGGGGAGGAAAGTCAGTCCAGGCTGGCAGAGGGCTGGTCCATCGAGGTAAGGAAGGTGAGAAGGTCTTTGCCAGGCAGAGGAGTGGGGAGGAGTTGTGTTCCAGCCTGCAGAAGAAGTAGCCAGTTAGAAAGTTGGCATCACCATGGGACATTTGGAAGGGAAAACCCCACAAGAACTTTCTTCCCTGGTGTAGCTGAGGAGAAGAATGGAAGTAGCGTCCAAATTCCAATCCGAGGAATCCTGCTTCCCTGCTCATGTGTGTCTGGCTGATGGGTAACGTATCTTAGATCATCATCCTCAGAATGCCCAGAGTGTGTCATCAGAGGAGTCAGCAACCTCTGGTTACTGGAAGCTTCCTGGCAGCTGAGGGAATGCCGGTTGCTGCAGCAGGGAGTTTAGTGAGGAGGCGGGCAAGGACAGGCTGTTCTTGTAGCATTTACTGTAAGGTCCTGTGGACTTGTCTTCATAGCTCAGCTCAAACGTCACTTCCTCGGAACCGTCCTGAATCCCATGCTCAGTCAGGATACCAGTAAACATCCTGTCCTTTTCCTTCCTGGCACTTTCCATGTCTGTAATATGTCGGAACTTGGTGATTCTTGGATTGATGTCTGTCCCTCCCCATTCCAGCCTGCCGCTGAAAACAAGAACGGTCATTGCTCCCAAAATGTGGCTCTGGCCCTGGGCACAGGGCCAAATCTGCAGTGGGTACTAATAAGTATCTGTCAGATGAATTAATGGGGGTAATCCCCTTAATGTCCCCTCCCTCCCTAGCCCCCACCATACATTAAGGCCGATTACAAAATGAAAGTAAAAAAAACTCCTTTTTGCTGCCCTGGGACTGGTGTGCTCACTCCAATAAAAACACCAAGCAGGGCCGGAGAGTGGAGCCATCACGGGGACTAACTTCCTTTTTTTAAAAGATTTATTTATTCATGAGAGACACACAGAGAGAGGAAGAGACACAGACAGAGGGAGAACCAGGCTCCCTGCAGGGAGCCCGACGTGGGACAATCCCAGGACCCTGGGATCACGACCTGAGCCGAAGGCAGACACTCAACCACTGAGCCACCCAGGTGCCAAGGGAGACTAAATTCTAATGTCACTGCCACTCACTTGCTGAGTGACCTGGGGGCAGTTGCGTGCCAGGACTCCTCTGAGCCTCAGTTTACTTATCCTGTCAAATGATCCAATTGTACTAGAACTTGAGGGTCACATGCAAACTCTCTCTGATTTTATTTTATTTTTAAAGATTTTATTTATTTATTCATGAGAAACAGAGAGAGGCAGAGACATGGGCAGAGGGAGAAGCAGGCTCCATGCAGGGAGCCTGATGTGGGACTCGATCCCAGATTGCCAGGATCACACCCTGGGCTGAAGGCCGTGGTAAACCGCTGAGCCACCCAGGCTGCCCTCTCTCTGATTTTAGAGCCAGGGTCTCAGAAGTCTCACTGTGTCTGACAGCCCTGTGGACTAGAGCACTGACGGTCTGCTCTTGGGGCAGTGGACAGATTTTGTTGTTATTATTTACATATACATACATATTATATACAAAAGTCCTGGCTTCTAATCAGGTGGTCACTGGTGTCCTCAGGGGAAACAATCCAAATCTATGAAGAGACAATAGGGCTTGTTTTTGCCCCAAAAGTCTTGAATCTAGCCTTGGGTTTGGGCTGTCCATGTTAGTGAAATTTGCTTCCAGGCCTTAGCTGTCTGCCTTGAGTCATTCTGATTCATTGAGGGGAGGGATGACCAATCAGCAAAGGGGGACCTGGCCCTAATCTTGCTCATGCCCCTGAAAGCCTCACTGGGCTGGGGAGAGAGCTGGAGAGGAAGAAGGTCCAATGTCTGTATCCCTGGCATGGTAGAGGGTGAGGGAGATGAAGCCAAGCAGCATTAAATGAGGAAAAATAACCCTGCGATAATCTGATGGGAATCATTAGTGTGAGGCAATGATGTGGCCCTAGCTTGCATTAATAGAAGTATGCCATCTAGAATGAAGGAGGTGAATTTTCACTCCCCTTTTAACCATAGAGGTGGATGTTTATAGTTCTGCTGCCCAGCCGTCCACTTATCCTTCCCCTGTGGCAGTACCCTTAGTTCTCCTTTGTAGAATCTCCCCTCCCCACTCTTGGTCCATATGGTTTAGTTCTCCACCATCCAGGATGGGATCCCAGGCCATTCCGCCTCCCTGGCCATGGGGATGGGCTCTGATTTGTTCACCTAGCCACAAACCAAAGAAAATCACTGAAACTTGCTGGGAATGCTGGGAAAATGAAATTCCTTTTCCATCTACACTTGAACCTGGGAGGAGTGAAGCTGAGTTTCTAAAGCCTTTTGTCTCCAGGAGAAGAGCCTGAAAACAAAGCCATGACAAAGGAAATGGAGACTAACCTCACTGGAGCACCTGGACCCAGCCATCCCTGAAGCCACTGTGAGTCAATTGTTTCCCTTTTTGTGAAATCATTATGGATGAAGTCCTAACTGGCAGTGTTGGCCAGACCATCCTGAGGCTTGTGTTTGCTGTCAGGCTTCAGCTGTCCAGGAGATGGTTGATCACATGGTCCTAAGACTCAAAAGCCATCTCGTGAATGACAGTTGAGAGAGAGAGGTAGACAGGTTCATTCTGGAAGAAAAGTTACCTTCAGATATTTGGACAGTGGTTGCTCTGATTATCTACAGCTGTGTGACAGATGACCCAAAATTTAGTAGCTCAAACACTACCATTTTATTGTCTCTGGCTTGGGGGGGTCAGGAATTCCAACAGGGTTCGTTTGGGTAATTCTTTTGTTCCCTGCATCATTGACTAAGGCCACTTGGTGGCATTCAGATGGTGAATGGGCTGGTCTGGAAGAACTAAGACAGCTTCACTCACATATCTGGCACCTGGCAGGAGAGGCTGGAGGGCTGAACTCACCGGGAGGTATTGACCAGAGCTATTGACCGGAACTCCCACATGTGACATCTTCAGCACAATAGCCTCAGGGCAGTTAGGCTCCTTCCATTCATCTCAGTGATCCAAAGGCATGGGGACCAAGAGGCAGGCATGGTAGCTGCATGTCTCAAATCCTGGGCCCCGAAACCAGCACATGACAGTTTCACCACATTCTGCTTGTCAAGCAGTCACAGATCCTGCTGCCCAGATTCAAGGGTTAAGGATGAAGGCCTCATGTATTGCCGGGAGGAATGAGTGGCTTTGCAGGCATCTCTAATCTGCCAGAGAGTTGTGGAGAATAATATACGTAATGTAATATAGAATAATATATGTGTATGTATAATATTATTAACATTAATATATATTATGTATAATAGTATATATCCAATTGTATATATATACACACTTGAAGATAGATAGATAGATAGATATAGATTTTTTTTTTGAGAGAGAGAGAGAAAGAGAGAGTGAGAGCACATGAGCAGGGAGTAGAGGGAGAGGGAGACAGAGAATCTTAATTTAAGTAGGCTCTACACTCAGTGCGGAACCCAACTTGGGGCTATCTCATGCCCCTGAGATCATGACCTGAGACAAAATTAAGAGTTGGACGCTTAACCAACTGAGCCGCCCAGGTGCCCCATGGGGAATAATACTGAGCACCTGTTATGCACCAGGCATGATGCTGAGAACATCCAGAGTTTATCTCACTTAGACCTCAGCATAGCTCATCGAAATCTAAGTGAGATAAACTTTTATAGATGAGACCCTAGAGTTTTATGGCCTGCTCAGGGTCACAGCTATAAACAGCAGCACTCGGATTTGAACACAGGACTTTCTGACTCCACACTTATGTGTGTATGCCATGCTGAAAAGAAAACAATAGGCTTGTCCTCTGTGGTCCCAAGGGCAGACCCTGGGCAAGGATGGGGCTGCATAGATAAAGGTTCTGCTCCAGATGGGAAAGACCTTTTTTTTTTTTTTTAAAGATTTTATTTATTTATTCATGAGGGACACACAGAGAGAGGCAGAGACACAGACAGAGGGAGAAGCAGGTTCCATGCAGGGAGCCCGATGTGGGACTTGATCCCCGGACTCCAGGATCAGGCCCTGGGCCGAAGGCAGGCACCCAACTGCTGAGCCACCCAGGCATCCCGAGAAAGGCCTTCCTTGCAATTAGAGCTGGCCATGACTGAAAAGGACCAGATTGGCAGATAGTTTCCTGTCACCATAGCAATAGAAACAGAGGCTGGTGATTCTAGCAGGAGATAGGGGGATGGAAAGAAGTTAGGTCCCTCTTCCCAGGGATCCTAGAATTCCACAGTCCCTGTCACAGGTGTCATTCATGTGATCTTAGATCTTCCTTCTCTTTTTACTGACCCTGCCTTCCTTTCGGAGGTATCTTAGTTATCTAATACTGTAAAACAAATTTAGCAGCTACGATAGCACACGTTAATGTCGTAGTTTCCGTGGGTCAGGAATGCAGGCAAGGTTCAGCTAAGCACTCAGTCTCAGGTTCTCTCATGGACAGTAAGTGGGGTGTCAGGCAGGGCCACAGTCAACATAAGAGTGAACTGGGACAGGATTGGCTTCCAAGCTCCCTCATGGGGTTGTTGGCAGGATTTAGGTCCCTGGGGGCTACTGTGCTGAGGCCTTGGCTCCTCACAATCTGTTGGCCAGAGGTCTCCCTTGGCTCCTGGCCACATGGGCCTCCCCCAGAACATCACACAACAGGACAGTGAGCAAGCAAGACAGAGTGCCAATAGCAAAGTGTGGTCAGACGGAAATCACGGTCATTTTAACATAGAGTGACATCCAGTGGCTTTTGTAGTGTTGTATTTGTGAGAAGAAGTTTCTAGGTCCCAGCCACACTCAAGGGGAGGGGACACACAGGGGCATGAGAAGTAGCATGTGGCATCACAGAGGCCATCTTAAAGTCTGGCTACCCTGGGAGGCGAAGGCAGTGGAGTGCTTTCTGCCCTTTATGCAGATTCTTTTCTTTGCCTAAAATGCTCTCTCCACCCCTGTCCCCTTCATTTGTTGGGTCTCAGCTTAAAGGTCACTTCCTCAGAAAAGCCTTCCCAGAACCCAAAATATCGGAGTCTCTCGGTCATCTGCAAAACGTCTGCTCTCTCTGTGGCATGTATTACAATGACAGGTAGTAGTTGTAAAGCTGCTGACGGTTACATACTCCAGATCCTGAGCCAGGTGCTCAGGACTTTATGTGTGTGAACTCACTTGATTCTTCTGACCCTTCCCCCACATGTGGATGACTGTTATCATCCACATTTTACAGGGGGAGAAACCAAGGCTCAGAGAGGCTGAGTGACATTGCTGAAAGCCACTTGCTAGTAAAGGGCCCAACCAGGCCATCTTTCTCCAGAGCCTGTGCACTTAGGCCCTCTGCCACGCAGACTGTCAGCAGCTAGTGTGGTGTGTGACTTTTTTTTTTTTTTTAATCTTTGACTCCCAGCTAGGCTGTGGGCTGTCTGCTGTGCTCACTGAGCTAGCTCTGGCACCTGGCACAGTGCCCAGCTCCTGGTGGGTGCTTAATAATGCAGAGGAATGGAGAAAATTGAGTCTTTCCAGAAGCCAATAAGGAGACTCCTTAAAGGGCAAGACCTGCGTTGTGGAGAGAGTCAGCTTTGAAAGCTTGCATTCAGGGAGAAGCTAAACACTCTCTGGCATCACTCCCTTCTTACTAATCTGGCCTCCACTTCCCTTTTCTCTCCCCTGGCACTTCTACCCCAGTATCAGGGCATCCCACCCCCTCCTCCAAACACATGTGACACTCTGCACTCCACGTGTTTCCTCCCTCCTACCATCCCAAAAACCTGTTTCACAAGCCTTCTCTAAGGAGTCTTCCTTCATCTCCCAACACAGTGGAGTCTCTCCCTTCTGAAAGCCACCAGAGTTTTTGCTTGTACCCCCTCACCCTCCCTGGGCCTCAGCCTCCTAAACTCTAAAATGAGGAAAGCCTGGGTGCCGTGGTCTGTTTCTTCCAGCTTCTAAAGCATCCAAAATTAATAAGGGCACATGATGAAATAAGCACTGGGTGTTATATAAGACTGATGCATCACTGACTTCTACCTCTGAAACTAATCATACATTTATGTTAATTAATCAAATTTAAATTTTAAAAAAATGAGGCGTCCAGGATTCCACTCCGGATTCTTGCAATGGCTTTACCCTCCCCACTGGTCTGTAAGTTCCTTGAAGGGCTGAGACCATTTCTTTTCATCTCTCCTCAGAGAGCACAGTGATTTTTAGGCATTCATAAGTATTTTTGTGAGGAAATGGTTAGTAGGGGCTGGGTTGGGATGGCAGCTCACTGGAGATGTGTTTCTTCTGTGTCTGCTCAAAATCCCACAGAAAGAGAGAAAAGATCATTCATTAAAAGGCTGAATAATGGAAAACTGAAGAATTCCACCAGAAAGCATCATGCTCTCTGATTCCAAACTATATTACAAAGCTGTAGTAATCAAAACAGTATGATATTGGCATAAAACCAGTCAAATAGATGAATGGAAGGGAATAGAAAGTCCAGAAATAAGCCCACATATATATGGTCAATTAATTTATAGCAAAGGAGCCAAGAATATACAGCAGGGAAAGGGCAGTCTCTCCAATAAATGTGTTGGGAAAATTAGACAGTCACATGCAAAAGAATGAATCTGGACCACTATCTCACACCATACACAAAAAAATAACTCAAACTGGATTAAAGATTTGAATATAAGGCTTGAAACCATAAGACTCCTAGAAAGAGCATGGGCAAAAAGCTCCTTGACATCGGCCTTATTGATGATTTTTTATTTGACACCAAAAGCAAAGGCAATAAGAGCAAAAATAAACAAATAGGACTCCATTAAACTAAAAAAAGCTTTTGCACAGCAAAATGGAAAGGCAGCCTACTAAATGGAAAAAAATGTCTGCAAATCATTTATCTGATAAGGGGTTAATATTCAAAATATATACAACTCATATAACCCAATAGCTAAGATCCAAACAATCAGACTAAAGAATGGTCAGAGGACGCATTTCTCCAAAGAAGACATAGAGATGGCCAACAGGTACATGGAAAAATGCTCACCATCCCATAATCATCAGGAAAATGCAAATCAAAACCACAATGAGGTATCACCTTACACCTGTTAGAATGGCTATTATCAAAAAAGAAAAATAATGAGAGTTGGTGAGGATGTGGAGAAAAGGGAACCCTGGTTCATTGTTGGTGGGAATGTAAACTGGTACAGCCACTGTGGAAAACAGTATGGAGGGTCCACAAAAACTCAGAAATAAAACTACCATATAATCCAGCAATTCCACTTCTGGGTATTTATGAGAGGAAAATGAAAACACTAAATCGAGAAGATGCACCCTCATGTTCATTGCATTATTTACAGTAGCCAAAAAGTGGAAACAATCCAAATGTCCACTGTTGGGTGAACGTATAAACAAAGTGTGGTATACAATTACGATGGAAAAGTTATTCAGCCTTAAAAAGGGATGAAATTCTGACAAATGTTACAACATGAATGAACTTTAAAGATATTACGCTAAATGAAATAAGACATGAAAGGACAAATAAATATTATATGAATCCACTTACTTGAGACACCTAGAGTAGTGAAATTCATAGAATAGAATGGTGGTTTTCAGAAGCTAGAGAGAGATAAGAAAGGGGAGTTCTTGTTTAATGGGAACAGCGTTTAGTTTGGGAAGATGGAAAAGTTCTGGAGATGGATGGTGATAATGGTTGTACAACTATGTGAATGTATCCAAGGCTATACACTTAAAAATTGTTAAAATGGTAAATTTTATGTTAGATATATCTTACCACCGTAAGACATTTTATAGTGGGCAAAATATTTAAATTGACATGCCAGCAAAGAAGATACACAAATGGCTATTAAGCACACGAAAAGATGCTGAACATCTTTGTATTTGTATTAGAGAAACACAAATTGAGACCGCAATGAGATACCACTTTACACCTATTAGGAATAGTAGGGTGAAAAATTCAGACATCTAAGAGGGCTGGTGAGGATGTGGAAAATGTGTAACCTCTGCACACTGCTAGCGGAAATGTAAAATGGTACAGCCACTTTGGGAAGTAATTTGGCAATTTCTCCAAAAAGTAAACACAGAGCTACCACAAGACCCAGCAATTACACCCCTAAATATCTAACCAAGAGAAATAAAAACGTATGTCCACATGTCTACACAAAGACTCCTGCACAAATGTTCACAGCCATCTCTGAATATAGCTATTATTTGAAGTAGCCAAAAAATACAAACAACTCAAATGTTCATCAACTGATGAATGGATAAATACACTCTGGTATATCCATACACTGAAACACCTATTCAGCAAAATAAATAAATAAGTAAAAGAATAAATAAACAAACAAATAAAATGAATTTCTAGGCAGGCAATACATGGCATGAATCTCAAAGACATTATGCTAAGTGAAAAATAAAAAGAATACATATGATTCCATTCATATGAAATATCTATAAAAGGCAAACTCATAGAGACAAAAGGGAGGTGATTGTTTGCCTAGGGTTGGTGGTGGGAGCAGGAGTAAACTACAAATAGATACAGTAGAACTTCTGGATGGTGAAAATATTTTAAAGCTGTATTGTGGTGGTGATGGCACAACTCTAAAAACTTGTTAATGTAATTGAATTATACACTTACAATCAGTGAATTTTATGTAAACTACATCTTGAAAAAGGTGTTAAAAAACAAAATTGAATTTCATCAGAAGTCCTAAACCTTTGAGAACTTCCTGAAAAAGAAAAAACAGATCAAAGACAAAGGATCAATGTCCAACATATATAAAATAGCTTCTACAAATCAATGAGAACATAACAGACAAATGAAGTGAAGAAAGGACAAAGGACATAAATCAGTAGTTCTCAGAAAATGGCAACTAGTAGCCAAGGAACCATTGGAAGAATGCTCAACCTTACTGTTCAAATTACTGTGTAATTTAAAATATAAGATGTCATTTTTTCATCCATTAGGTTGACAAAAAAATTCAAGGTTAATACCCGGGGTGGATGAAGGAATGGAGCACTGAACACTCTCAGACACTGCTGGTGGAATGCAAACTAGAACAGACCCAGTAGAGGACTTTTGGCAAGGTCTATTAAAAGAGCTGTTTCTTGTACTCCAATAATTTGACATAATCAGCTACAAGTCAGAGAAACTCACTGACACAATGTACATAAGAAGGAGGGACAGTCTACATATTGGAAAAAAGTGGAATTCACCTAAATATCCATCCATTAGTCTGTAAGAAAATTTTAAAATGAACTTTTATGTCATCATTCCATGATATACTCTATAGCAGTTATTAGCTATCTATGTCCTAACATAAAATATCCTATGTCCTAATGTCCTAACGTAAAATATCTCCAAGGCAGATTGTTGAGTGAAAAAAAAGTTAAGTTGTGGTATTCACTTGTATATATAAAAATTAGCCAAACAGAAATGAATGCAGTCTTTTTGTAAAAGGTTAATATGAGTAAAGCAAAAGATCCCCTTGATTGGGAAAATCCCACTCTATATAGACATAGATATAGATATGTGAAGTTTTAAAAAAGATTTTATTAATTTATTTGAGACAGAGAGCATGCACATGAGAAAGCGAGAGAGCAAGAGTGAGAGAGCATGAGCTGAGGGTCAGGGGCAGAGGAGAAAGGAGAGAGAGAAAAGCAGACTCCCTTTTGAGGAGAAAGCGCAATGTGGGACTCGATCCCAGGACCCTGGGATCATGACCTGAGTCAAAGGCAGACAGATACTCAACCGACTGAGCCACCCCTGTGCCCCTATATGTGAAGTTTTAATTTTCCTTTTTTATGCAATTAGCAGTGTACCATATGTACTGTTTTACATGTTTGGTTCTGGGTTTTCTTAATTGTTTTATTGTTTGTTTGTTTTTACTTAATGATAGGTTATGGTGGTCTTTCCATAGTCCAGAACCTTACACCATCCTTTTTATTAGATATTTGTTATGACCAATTTTATACTTCCCTACTAAAGGATATTTAGCTTGTTTTGAGGCTTCTGTAATATGATGATGGTACAGTGAACTTCCTGGGTTGAAGATATACACGTTTTAAGTTTGACTAGCTACTGTTAAAATGCCCTCCACAGTGGCTGTACCAATTTACACTCCCTCCAGCAGAGGGTGAGGGTTCAGAACCATTCCCCTACCACTATTGTTGTAGTATTAACAAATAAAAAAGGGGTTTAAAATAATATTAACTTCACTATTAATAAAAAAATAAGTCTTTCACCCTTTTGCCAAACCGGTGAGCAAAACATTTAATTTGCATTTCCTTGATAAAATGAGATTGAATATTATTTCATTTGTTCTTTGGCCTTTCATTTTCCCATAAATTGCTTATTTATATCCTTGGAAAGTTTTAGACCATGTTCTCCATTTCTTATTAATTTGTATTAACTATTACATATTGTACATGTTAGTTTTCTCTCTTTCTGTCTCTCCTACACACACACACACACACACACACACACACACACACTCACACACACACTGTATTCGACAGTTCAGGTTGCCATGACAAAATATCATGGGTGGTTTAAACGACAGACATCTACTTTCTTGCAGTTATGGAGGCTGGGAATCCCAGATGAGGATGAAGCTAGGGTTCATTTCCCAAGAGAGCCTTCTTCCTGGTTTGTAGGCAGCCACTGTCTTGAAAGAGAACTCTGGTGTCTCACCTGAGGACACTAATCCTATTCCTACCATATCAAGGCCCCATCCCTATGATCTTGTTCAACCTTAATTACCTCCTCACTGGCCCTTTCTCCAAATATAGTCACATAGTGGGTTCAGGCTTCAGCATATGAATTTGAGGGGGATAGTATTCAGTCCATAGTGCACATATATAGCAACTGTCTTATATTGCCATCTAGCTTTGTTTATTTTATTTTATTTTTAAAAAGATTTTATTTATTTATTCATGAGAGACACACAGAGGGAGAAAGAGAAGCAGAGATACAGGCAGAAGGAGAAGTTGGCTCCACGCAGGGAGCCCGATGCAGGACTCGATCCTGGAACTCCAGGATCACGCCCAGGGCCGAAGGCAGGTGCTAAACCGCTGAGCCACCCAGGGATCCCTGTTTATTTTATTTTTAATTGTGGTAAAATGTACAGAACATAAAAATTGACCATCTTAAACATTTTTATTTTTAAAAGTTTATTTATATTTTTAGTGATCTCTCCACCCAATGTGGGGCTTGAACTCACCACCCTGAGATCAAGAGTGACATGCTTTCAGACTGAGCCAGCCAGGCGCCCCTCTTAACCATTTTGAAGTGTACAGTTCAGTAATGTTAAGTACATTTAGATCATCATGCCACCAATCTCCAGAGTTCTTTTCATCTTGCAGAAATGAAGCTCTGTACCCTCTAAAACAACTTCCCATTCCTCCCTCCACATCCCCTGGTAAACACCATTCTACTTTCTATGTATTTGGTTACTCTAGGTGTCTCATATAATTGGAATCATACAGTTTTGTCTCTTTAAAAAAAATTTCCTCTAGTATTTTTTAAAAGTATTTTTTATTTATTTGAGGGAAAGAGCTTGAGTGGAGGGAGGAACAGAGTGACAGGGCAAGCAGACTCCAAGAACTGAGCAGGGCTCAAGGCGGTGCTTGATCTCACGACCCCTGAGATCATGACCCTGAGTCAGACACTTAACTGACTGAGCCACAAGGCAACCCAAGTGTTGCTTTTTTTTTGTGACTGGCTTACAACTTCACGTTGTAGCACAGATCAGAATTTCCTTTCAGTGGATGAATATCTCACTGTATGTATTTACCACATTTTGTTTACCCATTCATCTGTCAATGGATATCTACATTGCTTCCACCTTTTGGCTATCATGAATAATACTGCTATGAATATGGGTTTACAGATATCTCTTTGAGGCCCTGCTTTCAATACTTTTGGGTCTATACCCAAAGGTAGAATTGGTGGATTATATGGGAATTCTATCTTTCATTTTTTGAAGAGCTGCCATACTGTTTCCATAGTGGCTGCACCATTGTACATTTCTACCAGGAGTGCACAAGGATTCCAGTTTCTCCACATCCTTGCCAACACTTGTTATTTTGGTTTTTTTGATGATGCTCATCTGCTATGGTCTGAGTGTTTGTGTTTCTTGGGGCCTTTGGAAGATGCTTGGGTCCTGAGGTGGAGCTCTCATGAATGGGACTAGTGCTCTTATAAAGGAGACCCCACAGAGCTCCCTAGTCCCTTCTGCCAAGTGAGGATGCAATGAGAAGTGTTTGACCCAGAGAGGGCCTTCACTCGGCCATGTTGGCACACTGATCTTAGACTTCTCAGGTCCAGAATTTTAAGAAATAAATTTCTGTTGTTTATGTGGTACTCAAGTCTGTAATATTTTGTTATAGTAGCTCCAACAGACAAAAACATCATCCTAATGAGTATGAGATGAGTCAGGTTTGTTTTGATACATTTTGTAACACAAGGCAAGCCAGACCCAAGAAAACAAGCATGGTGAAGTTTAAGGGCTGATCTTAGTCAGTTAGCCTGGGTTCTGACTCTATCACATTCTAGCTCTATGGAAGGTGGAAGCAGTGGGATCCTGAGATCATGACCTTGAGATCATGACCTGAACCTATTTCTTTTCTCCTTTTTTTTTCTTCTTCTTCTTTTTTGGCCTGTTATAATTTCACTGATCCTGTTCCCTCCTGCCCATAAGAGTCTTTTATTTTGTGCTGTTCCTTGGAATTCCTTTCTATCTGCCAGACTGGAGACTACTGGAGATTTGGATTATTTTTTGCTCAAATAAACACATATGTCTCAGTTTATCTTTTAACAGACCTCATGTAGATGACCCTCAGCTCTACTGCCCCATCTGTAAAATGGGCATAATAATCACACCATTCCTTTAGAGTTTAAGGATCAAGTAAGATAATGTACTTAAGGGGACTTAGCACAAGGTAATCTCGAATGTATCAGTCTTTTACATCTTATTTCAAAGAATCATCTCCACCCCAGAGTAATCAACATCGTATTTTCCCCTTCTAATTCTTTATCGTTTTGATTTTACTCCTAGGTGTTTTAAGTCATTTGAAAAATACTCTTTACATGATATGCAAAAGGATAGCCAATTGTTCCAATACTTCTCACTGACTAATATATCCTTTTGCCACTGACTTGATCATCCCTTACTCCCAGCTACACCGGGAGTGTCTGTTTTTGGACCCTCCTCTCTGTCCAGTAGATCTATTCCTGAGCTGACACTCCTTCCTAGAGTTTTAGAACAAGTAATGCTAGCAGTTAGAGCAAACCCTTTTTGTTGTTCCTTTTCAAAACGAGTTTGGCTTTTCTTGTGCTCTGTTTTTCTAAACTCAGCCTACGAGGACTTAAAGATAAATCCTGGTGGACTTTTGAAGGTACTGGACTGAAAAACTAACTTGGGGAAAGTGGATGTGTTTACAGCATTGTATCCTCTTGCTGGGAAACTTTTGTCTCCCGGAATTCTGTTTCTCCCTTCCCAGCCAACCCAGGTAGATCTGAGTGTTCTCTTTCACCAAGGACTGGATCACAATGGCAGTGGATAAAAGCTCTTATTACCCTACTTGCCCTTGAAGAAAAAGGGGCTGGAGACAAACTGCCAAATGAGATGATTTGAAAGGAGCTGAACAGTCTGTTTCGGGGAGACAGGCTATTCAGGGTAGTGACCTTGGAAACGCAGCTGACAGTTTGCCAAGACAGGCCCTGGGCCTCCTGGACTCTCTCCTCCGATGGCTCTGACAACAGGCAGCTTTGCAGGAGCAACTAGAACATTCCAGGAATCACAGGACTTTGTGACTGGGCCTGGTTTTAACTACCCCCCCGCCCCCGCCCCATCCAATCCCATTGTACAGATGAAGAATGTGAGGTTGAGAGGTGGGAGCAGAAGACAAACATATGGGTCAGGTCTCTCCTCTGTCTTCAGAATTGGGCTTGACTTAGCAGGAGGCTCAAGAGCCATCTAAAGGTGGGGGAAATGTACTCCGCCTCCAGAGCTCCATCCCAGCCCCAAATAGAACAGTGGCTGTGTCTCAGGATTTCACTCTTCAACTAGGCAGTTCCCTTAGACTCCCCCTACCTCCATCTTTCCCCTTTAAGAAGAGACCAATCCTTGGCTTATGCCATTCATAGGATTTATTGTCACTTGCCAGGGGCTGGCAGAGGAAGGGGACACACAGACAAGCCTCAGCACAGGAGAGTGCCACCCGGCACTCTTCACACCTGGTTCATAGGGAGGCGCATGTCCTCACTGGCAGCAGCTACACTTCTCGGCCTCAGCTTCTGTCCCTTCTCCGCCTTTGCACACACAATCCTTGGCGCATTTCTCACATTCTGCAGGGCAGCAGGAGCAGCAGCCTGCAGATAAAATAGGGAGCGACAAGTCTGATGGCCTCTCCCTGCATCTATCTCCATCAAAAGGGAGGGGGGAAAGGAGGGGTGCTAGGGGTCTAGTCTCTGCCCTTTTCCTAGCCTCACCCCTGGTGTGACTCAGCATCTATGGTGTATCAGCTGCATGCTGGGCTACCATGGGACAGGAGTACCCAGTAGTAGCCCACAGCCCTGTTGGTGGGTGCAGGGGAGCCCCAGGGATGGTGGGTAGTGCTGGCCCTTACGGAGAAAGCATCACAGGGTAAATGGCCTTGAAAAGGGACTTGAAGGATAAACTTGGAGGAGCAGAGATGGTACAGGTATAGGGGTTCCAAGAGATCTGTGGGAGGATCTATGGCTAGTCTTACACACCAGGGAGGAAGGAAACCTTGCTCCCAAGTCCTGCTCTCTAAGCATATTATATTGCTTTTGTGGAGACTCGGGAAGGTCAAGTTGAGGCCCTCAAAGGCCTGAGAGGGACCAAGGGACCAGAACTCCAGAGCTAGCCCCCAGCCTCGCCACTGGCTTCCGCAGGCACTCAGGTTTTGAGGTGAGAGTTTAGACCAAGCTGCCCATTAGCATCTGGGAATTTACAAAAACATCTTGCCCCAGACCTACTGGACCAATTACTGGGGGTGGGGCCTGGGGGACTGTATTTTATGGCCCCTCGGGTGGTTCTGTCCCAGTAAGAGTCAGAAGAATGTAATAGGGGACCTCTGGGTCTCTCCATCTTGGGTAGACAGATGCTGACTTCAGGGAGCAGAGGGGGCAGGGAAGGGGGGGGTCCCCACACTCACTCTTCTTGCAGGAGGTGCATTTGCATCCCTCACACTTGCAGGAGCCATCGCAGGTACAGGAACCACCTAGAGGGGGGACGCCACAGGAAGGGTTAATGTGCTAAGGCTGAGGTGCAGCCAGGCCTAAAGGAGGAGACGGGGTGCCGAATCTCAGTGCCCTCTGGGATATAGCCACGTCCACCCTTCCATGAGGTTAAGAATGGCAGATATGGAGGGTCCCTTCCCCCAAATGTCCTTGGGCGGGTCCGCAGGGTGTGGGATTCTTTGCAAGTGAGGGGCGCGCTGTGCGGCGGGCTGGGGCGGGGGCTCACCAGTAGGGCAAGGGCAGGTCTCAGGGTCCATGTCCAGAGGAGGCGCCGCTGGAGGAGGTGAATTGGCTGCTCCGGGCAACTGGATGCACTAGTGGCAGCAGGTGGCGAGGCTTTTATAGCCCCGGGCGCGGGCGCGCAGGCACAGCCGGCTCGCGCACGGCGCCCCCTCTCTCCATCTGGGCGCCCGGGCCGAGGCGGAGGCGCGCATTGCGGCAGCGGTCCCCGTCCTCGCCCCGCCGCGCCCCGCCGCACCCCGCCCCACCCTGCTGCCGCGAGCACCGCCGGCTGCGCGCGTGCTCCCCGACTCCCCTCCGGGGGCCGCCAGCCGCTGCGCGCGCAGGGGACGCCCTCCCCGCTCGGCCCTGAGCGCGCGGCCGTGCGCCCCGCGGGGGGCGCGTCCGCCGCCGCAGTCGTCCCCGCAGAAGGTGCGCGCTTCCCCTGTCGGAAAGCCGCGTTGCTTGTGTCCCAGCCTTCCCTGCCTCTGATCTCCTTTTATAGTAGGATTCTGGGGCGCCAGACTCATCCAAGTGGGGTGCCGAGCACCCTGCTGCTCTAGGACCCCATCCCCTCATCCTTCGTGAAATGGGGCAAGACTCATAACTCCAATGAAAGGGCCTTGCAAACTGGATTTGGGAGGGGCGGGCTCGGGAAGCCTAAAGGACCGGGCTGGGGTGACAGGTGGGAGTCTTGGGGGGAGGGGGTGGTACTAGATGGCTGCATCCCAGCTTCAAAGGGAAGCAGCTCTCCTTTTAACTTTTCCTTCTGTTGAGTCCCTTGTGCCTGTGGTAGGCTGAAGAAATGACCCCCGGGACACTTGGGGGGCTCAGTGGTTGAGCATCTGCCTTCCGCTCAGGTCATGATCCCGGGTCCTGGGATCGGGTCTCCCATCGGGCTCCCCGCAGGGAGCCTGCTTCTCCCTCTACCTGTGTCTCAGCCTCTTTTTCTGTGCCTCTCATGAATAAATAAATCAAGTCTTAAAAAAAAGAAAGAAATGGCCCCCAAGAGATATTCCTGTCAAATCCCAGAACCTGTAACTATTACCTTATTGGGAAAAAAAGAGTCTTTGTGGATGTCATTAAATTAAAGGTCTTGAGATGAGATCATCCTGTATTGGGCCCTAAATGCAATGACAAATGTCCTTATAGGACACACAGAGAATAGACAGAAGAGGAGGCACTGTGACCACAGAGAGAGATGGGAGTGACATAGCCCGAAGCCACCAGAAGCTGGACCCCAAACAGTTCATATCCTTCCTTTGAGCCGCACCGTCCTGGTTCAGCAAAGGAACACACCTAATCCCCAGGAAACAGAGGAGCAAAGGGAAGCCTTAGATACCTGGCTAAGGGCTATCAAAGTAGAAGAAAGAATTGCTAATAGGTGGCATTTTGGACAATCACCTGGTGACTCCCAATGGGGAGGCCTTGCTCTGCCCACTCATGGTGCAAGTGCCTTTCACATAGTTGTACTGGGTTTCACAGGGACAAGGCTTATCTAGAGACAAAGTCTTAGTTTTATTTTTTTTAAAGATCTGATGTATTTATTTAAGAGACAGAATACAACTTGGTGGTGATGGGGGGTTGGGGGGGAGACACAGTGAGAGGGACCAGCAGACTCGCTGACTGAGAAGGGACCGGGATCCTGAGACCACAAGATCATGACTTGAGCTGAAGGCAGACACATACTGAATCAACTGAGCCACTCAGGCCTTCCTGGAGACAGAGTTTTAAAAAAAGAGAATAATGGAAGGAAGGAAGGAAGGAAGGAAGGAAGGAAGGAAGGAAGGAAGGAAGGAAGGAAGGAAGGAAGGAGAAAAGAAAAAAAATTCCACAATCCCCACAATAAAATGTTAGAAAGGCAGAGGTCAGAGGGGAGCACCGCTGCCCTCCCCAAGAATGGAAGTTCCCCCATAAGCCCTCCCAAAGGGTTCTTATCACATCTTTCACCTTAGCTTCAATCTCTTTCAAGGAGACACCCCCTTGGGGACCTACATCCCTCCCTCTGCAGAGGTGATCCCTCGGCTGCCTCCCAAGGAAGGCAGGTCTGGTGAGCTTTCACACTTTGGTTTTGAGGACTGAGACTCTGGAGCAGAAACTGAGCACTGCTCCAAATGTCCCCCATGCAGAGCGAGCCTCTGCTCTAAATCAGAGCTGGACAAGCACTATCAGATGTTAGGTGGAAACCCTCCCTCCCCCAAAGATGAGTGACCCCAGGGGCCTCCAAATGGCCTCATCTGAGGGGGTGGAGCTAGCTGGTTCCTCCAGGTTTTGCAGGCAGGTCCCAGGTGTGTGGGTCTGTGAGTCTAAGCTTCAGTAGTGGTGAAAGAAGAGAAAAACAGAAGAGGAGAACCTAGAGTCTTGGGAGATGCTACGGTGTGATCTATGAAGGTATTTATTTATTTATTTATTTATTTATTTATTTATTTATAAAACATTTCATTTATTTATTCATGAGACACACACACAGAGAGAGAGAGAGAGAGAGAGAGAGATACAGGGATACAGGCAGAGGGAGAAGCAGGCTCCATGCAGAGAGCCGATGTGGGACTCGATCCCAGGTCGCCAGAATCAGGCCCTGGACTGAAGGTGGCGCTAAACCGCTGAGCCACCTGGGCTGTCCTATGAAGGTATTTATAATGTGACGTCCACGTTGGTTCTCAACATTGGCTTCATGCGGTTTCAGGTGACGGAGCTCACCAACTCTAGCATTGCAGTTTATTTCCTGTTTGTTTTCATTTTTCCTAAGGCTACTCTGGCTCCACGTCGGGGTCTGGCATTGCCTGTAGCCCTCAAGGCCTCAGTATCTAGGACTTTCCGTGCCCAGTGAAGCGTGCATGCCAACACACTCAGCCAGAGCTATCCCCCTCTCTTCCCCTCGAGCCTCTTAGACTTCCTTGGGATTGAGGCATCAGAGAGGGGAGAGCCATCTCCCCGCACCTCTCCCTGTGATGGGTAATTTTATATGTGAACTTGACTGGGCTAAGACATGTAGAGACAGCTGTAAAATATTATTTCTAAGTGTGTCTATGAGGATGTTTCCAGAAGAGATTAGTATTTGTTTTTTTTTTTTTAAGATTTTATTTATTTATTCATGAGAGACAGAGAAAGAGAGAGAGAGGGAGAGAGAATGAGACACAGGTAGAGGGAGAAGCAGGCTCCATGCAGGGAGCCTAACGGGGGACTCGATCCCAGGACCCCCAGGATCATGCCCTGGGCTGAAGGCAGCGCTCAACCGCTGAGCCACCCAGGGATCCCCAAGAGATTAGTCTTTGAATTGGAAGAGCGAGTGAAGAAGATTGCTCTCATCAGTGTGGAGGGGCATCATCTGATCTGCTCCGGGCACCAATAGAGCAAAAAAGCAGGGAGAAGGCGAATTTGCTCTCTGCCTAAGGGGAGACACCCACCTTCTCCTGGCCTCAGACATCGGTGTTCCTGGTTCTCAGCCTTCCAGACTCAGACTGAATTATACCTCAGCTTTCCTGGTTCTCCAGCTTTCAGAGGCCAGACTGTGGGGCTTCTTAGCTTTCATAATTGTGTGAGCCCATTCCTATAATAAGAAATATATGAACATATATGTTTATACAAAAATATAGCAAGATCCATATATGTGTGGTTGTGTTCTGTACACACGCACACACACACCCCATATATACAGTGGTTCTGTTTCTTTGGAGAACCCTGACTGATGCACTTGCCACACCCAAGGGTTGCCAGGATATTTTGGGGTCTGAAAAACGCAACATCCTTCTGAAACACATTACTTGTCCCCCCATTCTTCACATGGCTGGCCCTCATCCTTCATCTCTCAGCCTCTGTGAGCTCCAAAGAACATTTCATATAGGTGTGTCCCTCCAGAGGGTCCTCCTCATGTCCACCTTTATTCCCCTCTGACTCTTCATTAATTCTCACAGCCAAAATTGTTTTGCCTATGTTCCTGCCTGTGCTACTCCTCCTCCTGGAAAATCCACAGGGCTCCTTCCTTTTCTTCTTTGCTTCTAAGTCTTTGCTCAAGTCTTGCTGCCTCCATGAAGCCCACCGTGATCACCCTACTTTAAATTGCAAACCTCACCTCAAACCACTAGGACTCCTGATCCCCAATATCTTGCTCTATCTTTTCCTTTTGTGTGTGTGTGACATTTAACACCTTCTGACAAACTAAATAATTGACTTACTTGTAAGCTCATGTGCAGTCTGTCTTCCATGCTAGAATGTAAGCACCATGAGCCTATGAGGGATCATTGTTTTGTTCACTGTGAACAACATGAACAACATGTCTGAAGTGCCTAGAACAGTGTCCCATACATGAGAGACATTCAGAACACATTTATTAAATGAATAAATAAATAAATGGCTCTCAAGTTAAGTTGGCTGGGTTCACAGTCTGTCCCTGTCATTTATTAGTGATGTGTTAAGTTACTAGCAAGCTGCTTAATATTTCTGGGCCTTAGGTCACTCAAGGGTTCCCATTTATTATTCCTTTTTTTTTTAAAGATTTTATTTATTTATTTATTTATTTATTTATTTATTTATTTATTTATTTATTTATTTTCATGAGAGACACACACACACAGAGGCAGAGACACAGGCAGAGGGAGAAGCAGGCTCCCTGTAGGGAGCCTGATGTGGGACTTGATCCCAGGACCCCGGGATCATGCCCTGAGCTGAAGGCAGATGCTCAACCACTGAGCCATGCAGGCATCCCCCCTTTTATTACTCCTAATTGAGAATAATAGTAATTTCTACCTCATAGGTTTGCCAGAGGCTCAAATTGGATGACACTTGCAAAGCGTTCAGAGCAAGGGCCTAGTCTTGCTGGCTTTTCCCATTGAGACTGGGGGTGTCAGGTGAGGATGCTACAGGGAGCCTGGGATCCCTATAACTCCTGCTTGATACCCGGCTCAATTGTCCACCCCAGCTCTGTGCTTCCTGAATTACAACTGCCTCCAACTGACACAGGACTCCAGGTGTCAGCTTGGATCAGCTGAGTCATGGCCATCAGTTCTCACTCTGGGCCCTGTACCCAAACCCAGTGCTTCCTGGGAGAAAGGAATTCACAGAGACTTTTTTTTTTTCCAATTGGATGGGGGTCAGGAGGCAGGACCAGGTAGGCCGAGGGATGGGGATCACTCAGGGTCCCACCAACTAATGGAGAGAAAATCCCCAGATGATCTCAGAAAAAAGCAAGGAGTCTGGCAAGCCCCAGCCCTGGCTGAAATTGGTCCAGTGCAGCACTGGACTGTTGCAATGCCCTCAAAGGGTCTCCTAATTTACTATCCTGGGGCTGAACATTGACCGAGAGTTTAGGAGCCTGGGTAAATGGTGGCATCCTGAAAGAATTTGCAAATGTGCTTATCTGCAAGTAGAGTCATTTCTTGAACAGATCTGGGGTCATAGAGAGGGTAGGGAGTCAGGGTAAGGATGGGGAAGGAGCCTCAGCCTGCCATAGAACAACTTAGCTAGAAATGTAATAATCTTCTATCTCCATGGTAACCTCCTGTTTATGGCAAATGATTCAGTTTCTCCTCTACAGTAGTGACACAAGACCTCCTTTTAAAATAAACTTAAGTATAATAATAGACCAGGTGATATGTGATTATGCCTAAAATCACGTAGGTGGTTCTAGAAGGACAGGGAAATATTGCCCTATACTGGGCTGATCCCCTGAGTGCTTGTGTCCAACTGGCTGCTGGTTCTGTCTCCCCTGCCCTCTGCATCCTTCCTAGCCAGGCGTTGGCACCTTTTGCATGGGTTCCAAAGGCCACGGGAAGTTTCTGTCCTTCTCTCTGATCACTGGTGGGACGGGAAGCCTTGGAGGAGGAGGCAGGGAAGGGCAGCCTCCGTGCTTCCAGGTTTCAGAAAGTGGCCAGTTTGACCCCAGCAACCTCACCAATACCTTGGTTCCTGGGGTTTACTCCTAGCTCTAAGGACTATAATGCAGAGTTTTCCCCCAGGGGCTCCTCAGTAGAATAGGAACAGACGTGGCCTACCATCCTCTCTAGGTGAGGGGCCTAGGGAGGGGCAGGCCTCAGGCTGAGCTGATTTGGACTTCGGTGGGTTGGAGTTCAACTACCTGCAGTTCTCGCGCGTGGTGGGGGCAGGGGCTCCATGGCTCGAGGGGAAAGGGTTATGACAAGGGAAGGGTCCCTTTTAGCTGGGGGACCAGGAGAAACCCCTCAGAGCTCCCGCCCTGCAGGAGATACTCTGGGTGTCTGCTGGGCTTCCACAGACTGGCTTTGGTGTCAGACAGACCTGATTTTGAATCTCACCAGTTTCTCTCAGCTATTCACTGGGGATAATCATACTCCTTACCTCTCTGGTTATGGTGGACATTCGGGAGCTTCTTCACGCAGATTGCTTAACCACTCCCAGGTGCTCGACACACAGTGCTTCAATGCCACCTCCTTCAGAAGTCTTCACTCCTGCCTGCAGCCAGACGTAACCATCCTTTTTGGGACCTCTATGGGGTTTTGTCTAGATATTTTCTTAGCTGTATGAGAGGTGAGAGAGCAGTCCAGTAGTCTCCCTGAAACACTCTGAGATCCCTAAAGGCAGAGGCTGAGCAAGGAGGTTCTTTCCTCTCCTCTCTTCCATGCTTAGCAAAGCTCTCTGCACACCTGAGATGTCCTTGAATGTTGAGTGAATGAATCGATGTGAGAACTGAGAGTCTGACTTTGGGCTCACCCTTTTTTATGGGACCCTTGAAGGCTGAGTCATGAAGAGTCAAGTTAAACTACATATGTCTCGATGAAGTTACCCTGTGGCCCTCACCATCCTGCTTTGCGTAATGAGTAACGTGGTTGGGAATTCTCTCCTTCTCTAGCACAGATGTCTAACGAACACTGCCTTAATCCAGCCATTGTGCTGGAACGGCAGGTACAAAGGTGAGCAGGACAGTGACAATGTCTGTCTTTTCTGAGAGCCCACTATCTGGGCAAGGAGGCATTTAATAAGAAATCCATACGTATGGGTGCCTGTGTGGCTCAGTCGATTCAGTGTCTACCTTCAGCTCAGGTCACGATCCTGGGGTCCTGGAGCCCACATTGGGCTCCCTACTCAGCAGAGAGCCTGCTTCTCGCTTTCCTCCTGCTCCTCCCCACCCTAATCTTGCTGTATCTCTCTCAAAATAAATACATAAAATCTTTAAAAAAAAAGAAAAACCACACGTAGTAAACTAAGTGCTGCCAGGAAGATACATAACATGGTGGTACCTGTGCTTCCTGCATAAACCAGTCTCCTCTCTCTCCCTTCCTCATTGGGCGCCTTCCCCCACTACCCGCCCCAGCCCAGGTCTGGGGACACGCAGCATCCCTGCTCCCAGAAACAACCCCAGACCAGGTTGACCTATGTTAAGGTTCTGTCTCACATCACCTTCCTTCAGCGGCTCCTCTGCCTCCGGCAGTTTTGCCCTCAGGAGGATATCTGGCAAGGGCTGAGAGCTTGGGTTGGGTTTGGGTTGTCACAACATGGCAGCATCTACTGGGTAGAGGCCAGGCCTGCTAGCAGGCATCCTGCAATGCACAGGCCAACCTCCCCCAAAGAATGATCTGGCCTAACGTGTCAGTAGTGCCAAGCTTGTGAAACACTGTTTTACTTTATCCTATAACAACCCCAGAATGACTTTTAGCAACTCCATCATGTAGGGAAGGGAGCCAGGGGAATCAGAACCCCTGCCTTATCACCAGTTTGCGTCCTTGGACCTCTGGTTCATCCTCTGTCAGACGTGTCTAGTCATGCCCAGCCCTGCCTCCTTGACAGAAGTGTTTGGGGACTGAAATATGAGAAAGTAAATGAGAGCACTTGCCAGGGAAGGTGGATGATTGATGAGGTTGGGCACGGAGATGGAGGGAAGCCTCCATTGAGCCAATGTGTGTTGGAGTCACACGGCCTGAATGTTCCAAGATTGTTTCAGTTTTAAGTACTCTGCCTTTTCTTTCCTTGCCTCTAAAAATAAATTGTACAATTCAGGCCATCTGTATTCAGGTTAAAAAATTAAAAAAACATCTGTGTCAGGCACCTGGATGGCTCAGTGGTTGAACGTCTGCCTTTGGTTCAGGTTGTGATCCCGGGGTCCTGGGATCGAGTCCTGCATCAGGCTTCCCGCAGGGAGCCTGCTTCTCCATCTGCCTGTGTCTCTGCCTCTCTCTCACAAATAAATAAATAAAATCTTTTTTTTTAAATCTGGGCCTAGCTCCCCTTTCCCTCTTCTTTCTTCTTTGTTGCTGAAATTTTGAAAAAGTAAAAAAGTATATGATTCTTTCAAACATAAAAACAGAAGCCTAGAGTATACACTGATTTATAAATAACTTTTTTCCTTCCTTATCAGATTATGAACATTAGCCCATGAAATTAGTTTCACTTCTACAATTTTATTTTAGTAGATTCATTGCACAATTTATTGAACTGGTCCCCTCCCTTGGCACATTTTTGTCATTTCCAAATCTTCATTATTCTACCCCGTGATATGGTAAACATCTTGGTAGTTTTTGTGTGTTTTTATTCATATTTTTTTCCCTGAGGATACAACATTCCTCACCCTAGAATTTCTGGCTCAAAGGATACATTTTTTCCCCTCTCGTCAAACAGTATTTATTTTTTTAAAAATATGCTACTTCAGTAAATTTTGGAAAATCCAGAAAAATAGAAGGAAAAATAAAAATTATCTTTTATCTGCGATTTGAACACATGTTAATACCGTGGAGTATTTTCATTTCCATAGTTTGTATTGTGTGTAGCTTCTTTCTTTCTTTCTTTCTTTTTTTTTTAAAGATTTGTTTTTATTTATGATAGACATAGAGAGAGGCAGAGACACAGGCAGAGGGAGAGGCAGGCTCCACGCCGGGAGCCCGACGCGGGACTCGATCCCGGGTCTCCAGGATCGCGCCCTGGGCCAAAGGCAGGTGCTAAACCGCTGAGCCACCCAGGGATCCCCCTGGCTTCTTTTTAAAAATAAATTACTGCATATCTAATTTGTAGCCTAATATTTACTTAAGATTTTAGCATAATTATTTCCTGTGTTTTTGTATTTTTAGTGGATGCATCATATCCTGTTGTGCGTGGGGCCAGAGCTTATTTGAACGACTGCAGAGACTTGAGGTCCTTTCCAATTTTTCACAATTGTAGATGCTACTGCAATGAACCTTTCTGTGTGCATGAGGCTTTTTAAATTTTCCCCTGAATTTGTAGCGAATTCTTTGGACAGCTTTCCAGAAGGAAGCTCCTGGGACAATAAGAAGGATTTCATGGTTCTTGGATCCACATTTCCAAATTATTTCGAAAGCCTCGTGTCTTATGAATCCGGGTGGCTTACACATGGTTAAGGGCTTTTACCCCTAAGACCTAACCGGCCCTTGGAGAGTTTGGGCCCGACTTACCACCCTGCAGCCTCCTCTAGGGTGCTAAGCCCTCTGGGATCTCCTGGGCCCCGGGGACAGCCAGACGGCGGCGCGGGAGCGGCCTCGCCCGGCCCCAGGCTGGGGGCTCCTCCGCACCCGCCCACCCGCCCACCTGCCTCTGGGCCTCGGGCGCCCCCTGCAGTCCGCGCGAGGACTTCCTTCCCCTTCTGGGACCTCGGCGTTTCCTCGCCTCCCCACCAAGCCTTCCTCTGGTTTCCATACAAGTTGGAGAACGTCCTGAGCAGCGCAGACTCTGTCACAGCCTCTCAGGGGTTTCCACCGTCCCCCAGGCAGCCCCAGAACACAGTCCGTGATGTGGCAGCCTCCTGACACAGCACCTCTCTGCTCCGGGCAGCTCTTCCTTGATAAACCTCTTCTTTTTCTTGACGTAAAATCTGTTTCCTTGGTGCTTTCTGGTGCTGCTCAACTTTGCCCTTCTGTAACTAGCGGCCACTCTTAGCGTCAGCCTTTTCCCCAACTTATCCTACCCCATGGTCTTCAAGTGTCTTTCTCAACTAGTCCTGCTGAGATTGGGAAGAGATCCTTAAGTTCTCTGAGTCTGTTTTATTGAATGTAGAATGAACATAATAATCCCACCAGGAGGCCTTGCCTGGAATTTTGGATCAAGATGGTAGATGGAGCACATGCATTTACCTCTCCTTCCTCCTGAGAATCCACTGAAAGAAACTAAACAAAGACAAAGAAGGACAAGAAAAACTGATAAAAGAGCTGAGAATTGGCATGGGGGAGGATGGTTTGGACAGCACATCAATGGATTAGAGGTTATAATATTTTTCTAGAATGCTGGACTCAGTCAAATCACAAGAATGGGCATATGGAAAGAGAGGAAGCCATGGCTCAGATCAAAAAGTAGAGAAGTCTATGGGGGTTCTGTGGTATTTTGTTTTGGTGGGGTTGGGGGAGTCAGGCTGGGTAGCAGAAGAGGAAGTGGCCCCAGAAGCCAGGATGGGGACCAATGGAAGATGTGGCTGTAGAACTGCCACATGATAATCACATTGGCCTCCTTTACCCCTGCTTATACAACTCCACCAGTTCCCCCCAGGCTGAGGCTGCGAGGTGTCTCTAAAGAAATGGAGTAACCAGTCTAGGAGGGGCCATGGCTCACAGAAAAGGGTCAGAGGAGGGCTTTTTGGTTTTGGCACTGAGAGGGTGGGCCACACCTCCCTGCCAGCTCCCCACCTGGGCATGCCAAAACCAAGCCTGCCAGTCAGCAACCTCACTGACACCCACAGAGCCTGCTGGCAGCTCAGAGAAGCAGAAATAGGTCAAGAAAGAAGAAATCTAACAACAAAAATTTAAAAAACCTTTTAACAGAGAGATTCAGGAAAGAACTTAAATAAGTAAGGTATATGACAAATGTTCAGAAAATCACACATTCTTTTTTTTTAAGATTTTATTTATTTATTCATGAGAGACACAGAGAGAGGCAGAGACACAGGCAGAGGGAGAAGCATGCTCCCTGCAGGGAGCCTGGTTCAGGACTCGATTCCAGGACCCCAGGGTTAACGACCTGAGGGAAAGACAGATGCTCAACCACTGAGCCACCCAGGTGTCCCGAGAGAAGAAGTTCTTAAAATATGTATTAAAATATGATTGACCCAGATTTAAAAGATCAATAAGAGGATTGCAAAAAGCTGGAGAAATTTCCCAATAGTACCCAGCGAAAAATAAAGGGGAGGTCATGTTGGTGTTCATAGCAGCAACGCCAAATATTGGAAGACCACAGAGTAATGCCTTCAAAAGTGCTAAGAAAAAATTGTATTGAACTTAAAATTTGATATCCAGGGATCCCTGGGTGGCTCAGTGGTTTGGTGCCTGCCTTTGGCCCAGGGCACAATCCTGGAGTCCCGGGATCGAGTCCCACATCAGGCTCCCGGCATGGAGCCTGCTTCTCCCTCCTCCTGTGTCTCTGCCTCTTTCTCTCTCTCTCTGTCTGCCATAAATAAATAAATAAATAAATAAATAAATAAATCTTTAAAAAAAATTTGATATCCAGCCTGACTATCAATCAGGCATGAGAGAAAAATAAAGGTATTTTCTGACATTTATGGAATCCCAAACTCCTCATAATTCATTCTTTTGGGAAAAAAAAGAAATTGCTTGCAGATGTACTAAAATAGAAAGGAGCCTGAGATAGAGGATGACAGGAGACCCAAGAAGCGATGGGTCTAACCTAGAAGAACAATGAAAAGAAATTCCAGAAAGACAGTTGTACAGAAGATAAGGAAAGAGGCCAATATATATTAAATTGTTCCATGAATAGCAAGTGGGGGAAGGCAATTAGAAATGCAAGGAAAAAACAAAAACAAAAGCCTGATGGTCTCTGATGGCCACCTTGACATAGGCTGGTAGAATGGACAGCTGCTCCAGCCTCTGATGGGCCCTGCTTTCAGGCCCTTGATGGTGTGAATTAAGACCACCTGAGAGCTTGAGTTACCTGCACTCTGCTGGGGGTGGTGGAGTGGGTAAGAGCAGACCGAGTCTCCCCTTCCTCGGTGCCAGCCCCCAGATACGGCAGCCTTCACTGAGGTCCTTCTACACAGTTGTTTCTGCCTCTCCACTTGCCCTCAATTGCATAGCTTTGGAGTCCATGAATCTGGATTCAAATTCCAATTCTATAAACTATCTGTGAGGCTTGGGCAAGTCACTTAACCTCTGTGAGCCTTTGTTTCCTCATCTGGGAAAAATGGAGCTGATAACAGTACTGACCTTGTGAGGTCATGTGGTGACAAATAAAACAAAAATACTGCAGGGGAGATGCTGGGCCCAGTGCCTGGAAGGTAGTAGGTGCTTAATATTTTAATCTATTACTAGACCACTTTATTCTTATAAATAACAGATACCATGCATGGACCATCGATTCCTAACCCAGATCTCCAGGATCCAGAGATGGCTCAGGGCAACTAAGAGTTCCCTGAGATCATGTGTAAAATTGAGTGAGGGTATTTATATGTGCATTTTTAGAAGCAAGACTCATTGCTGTCAGTGCTTCTTTTTTTATTTTTTTAAGATTTTATTTATTTATTCATGAGAGACACAGAGAGAGAAACAGAGACACAGACAGAGGGAGAAGCAGGTTCACCATGAGGAGCCTGATGGGGGACTCGATCCCAGGACCCTAGGATCACGCCCTGAGCCAAAGGCAGACGCTCAACCACTGAGCCACCCAGGTATCCTGATGTCAGTGCTTCTTAGATGTTTATGGCTCCTGCTCTGCACAGTCCCTGGCAGGTGCTAGGCTCAGTGACAGCCCTGCCACAGAAGAGACATGTGCAGAGTTTCCTCTTTGTCTCCCACTGTGTTTCATTCATTAGTTCTTGTTTTGTCACCAAATTTTCTTGCGGTTCAATCTTCTTATTTTTCCTTCTACTTACTCTTCTCTCATAAGTGGAGAAAAGGAGTTGGCAGAGAGTTAACTATATAAGGGAAAGCACTTAGCAAGTTTCTCCAGGTATATAGTACATTGCCGTGTGTGTGTGCAGGCATGCATGTGTATGTGTGCGCACGTGTGTGTGATGCAGCATGTTGTACGTGCTTGTACAGGCAGGGAATATCCCTGGAGTGTTACACAAGTGGTTACTGTCATTGTCTTGAGGAGGAGGGACTGGGGTGCAAAGGTGGGGACGAGACTTATACCCTTTGGATGTTTTGTATTTTGTACATTGTGCATGTAGACCTGTTTAAAAATAAGTAATTTTAAAAAAATCAGGGATTCCTCCATATAACCCACCTTACAGCAGGGCTACTTGGATTAAATGAGAGCATGTGTGTAAAAAGTTCAGCACAGTGGCTGGTGCATTGTAAGGCTGCATTATGCATAATGGCAGTGCTTAAATCATCAAGCGTAGCTGGACTTGTGCCAGGGCAGTGGAAGCTCTGATGCCCGTGTTAGCAATCGGGGCGGCGCGGGGAGAGGGGGTGGATAGCAAAGACCTCAGATTCTCCTTACATTGACTTCTGTGAAATGCAAGAACTTCGGTGAAGAGCATCACTTTCTCCTGGACTGTGTTCATCAACCCAGTCCAAAGTGAGCCCAAATCCTCTCTGCTCAGTGGGGAATCAGCTTTTCCCTTTCGCTCTGCCCCTCCTTCTCCTCGTGTACTCTCTCTCAAATAAATTTTTAATAAATAAATAAATAAATAAATAAATAAATAAATAAATAAATACAAAATCTTAAAAAATCGAAACAAAACAGGGGCGCCTGGGTGGCTCAGTCAGTTAAGTATCTGTCTTTAGCTCAGGTCGTGATCTCAGAGTCCTGGGATGGAGCTGTGCATCAGGGTCCCTGCTCAGCAAGAACTTCTCTCTCTCCTTCTGCCCCCCTCCATGCTCGTGCTCTCTCTCTCTAATAAATAAAATAAAATCTTTTTAAAAATTTATTTGACACAGAGAGAGCATAAGAAAGGGGAGTAGCAGAGGGAGAGGGAGAGGCAGGCTCTCCACTGAGCAGGGAGCCCAATGCGGGGCTCAATCCCAGGACCCTGGGATCATGACCTGAGCTGAAGGCAGACGCTTAACTGACTGAGCCATCCAGGTGCCCCTAAAATAAATCTTAAAACGAAAACAAAAACAAAGTGGGCCCAAATAACCAAACCAGGGGGCGAATGCCCTTGGTGCCTTGCCCTTGGGGATTTTTTTTAGATCCACGCAGACATCCTACCCTAGAAGTTTGTGGCTGATTCAATGCATAAACAGCACTATTCACACAATAAGGCTTTCCAGGCAAACATGCCTGGAAACATGAAGTTAGTTCCCGAGCAGGCCCTGCACAAGAAGTTTCACTGTGGTGGGGATCCCAGGAAGCACTGGCAGGAAAATGGAGAAGTGAGGCAGGGAAGGGAAGGAGCCAATAGGGGGTGCGTTATTGAGCCACTGGTTACCACCCTGGGCTATTGGAGCGCCATGCTGCGGAGGACTTCTGGGGCGTGGTGTAGACTCTGTCCCAGATTTGTCCCACTGTAAGGATAGAGGTGCTGGGGGGTATTTATCCACTGAGTCGTGTGTGTCATCAGCTAAGGGCTGTTGCCAGGGGCGTTGACTCCCCAGTACTCCTAGGCTGCTCTCAAGTGAGCTCCTGGAGGAGGAGAAAGCCCCCCACCTCATCTGTGGAAGGGATGCGGCCAGGTGCTTATGGTATCTGCAATGAGGCATCAGTCCTGCTTGGGCCTGCTGGGTTAGGGTAAAACAGTGCTCTGAGCCACCAGACCACAAGTGAAGACTTTATTTTTCAGGCACTTTACATGAGTGTCACCACCACCACCTCTGAGCAAATATATAAAAAGCATAACCTATGGTACAATAATTTCAGTTTCTCAACTAATGCACTGTACAGACATTTCCGGGGCTGTGGCATCCACAACCCCCGCCCCCGCCAGCCCCAGCACCACGGATGCGGTTCAGGCACAGCAGCTGCACTTGTCCGAGCCTCCTTTGCAGATGCAGCCCTGGGCACACTTGGCACAGCCGGGGGGGCAGCAAGGACAGCAGCCTGAAAGGGCCAGGAGATGGACAGGTCAGTTTGGGGTCAATGCTCCCATCTTAGTATGTCCTCTCCCACCACCTAGAGAAAGTAGGAGGGGCACCGCAGGCTTCAATCCACATTAGCAGAAACCCCGGGGCAGGAAGCTGTGGGATGTTAGAGCCAGAAGGGATCTCTGGGAAGTCATCAAGAGTTTACCAGATGCCCAGAGAGGGGAGGGCCTTACTCAAGGTCATTGGTCAGCAGCAGATCTGACACTAAAATCCAGAGCTCATGACGCTAGATCAGGGCTCTGTCCCTTTCAGCACCGGGCACCACAGGACCTCCCCACAGCCCTCTTCCTCCAAGAACACCTGCAACCCCCTGTGGACGCCCTCACCCCCTAGGGGAGCAGCAACCCTTAGGAGCTTTGCCCAGGCCTCTGCTCAGCTGTCATTTCAGATCCCTCACAAATGGGTCAAAGGATTCCAGAACCTACTTAATCCCACCATGGCTGGAGGGTAGAAAAGGGAGGGAACAGATTTTTCTAGCTTCTGGCCCCGGGTAGCATAACTCACTTTTTCGACATGTTTTACAGTTGCAGGTTGTACATTTGCAATTGTCTCCACAGATACAGATTCCTCCTGGAAGAGAGGACAGATCCATAAGTGTGAGGACTGAGGTCAGTCAGGGACATGAGATGTGCTGCAGACCATCATGGTGGCAGGGTTTCTGAGCTCTCCTTGGGGAGTGGCTGAACAAAAGGACAAAGATGCTGCTGAAAATCACCCCAAGGGCAAAGGTTTTTTTGATGGTTCCCAGGCCCCGGATGGAAACTGGGGGTGGTGGCATACGGCCCTCAGCTGGGATACTTGCTAAAATACAGATTTGTGGGACCAACCCTTGATATATTCTGATTCATAAGTCTGGGTGGAGAAAGGGAATCCTATTTTTAAAAGCAACCCAGAGAAGGATGCCTGGGTGGCTCGGTGGTTGAGCATCTGCTTTTGGCTCAGGCCATGATCCTGGGGTCCTGGGATCAAGTCCTGCATAGGGCTCCCCACGGGGAGCCTGCTTCTCCCTCTGCCTATATCTCTGTCTCTCTCTGTGTGTCTGTCATGAATAAATAAATAAATAAAATCTTAAAAAAAACAAGCAACCGAGATGATTCTGATGTACAATCAGGTTTGAGAACCAGTAAACTAGGCCAAGTCTAGCAAGCTCAAGGTCCCCCAGAGACCGTTGAAGCCTTGAATACCCTCTTCACCTTTTCAGGGTGTCAGGCAAAATGGAAACCCTGAATGGGCAGGAGAAAGAACCAGGGACATAAACATCCTCAAAGTGAGAACTGCAGCCACGAGCTTACTTTCATATAAAAGCCATCCACACTTAAAAAAAAAAATCATCCCACCTATCATTTTAAGTGTCAAAATGCTGGAAGATTCTGTCTCTTTGGCAAGTTTTAGGTACAGACATGTCCTGTTAAGGACCAGAGAGACTTGTGAGAATTCTTTTTTTTTTTTTTTTTTGTTAGAAATCTTGATACCATTTCCAAAGGCCAGAAAAGCCCAAGATGGCTCCAAACTCTGACCTCTCTCCTCCTGCACTAGGTGCTTCTGTGGAATTAAGGGGCTTCAGAGATTCTAATAAATCCCCTGGCCTCTGCAATTATGATTTTAGCACTTTTATAACAGCCCTGGGAGGTGGGCAGCTGGGAAGGCATGACCCTAGTTTTCAGATGAGGATACTGAGGCTCAGAAATATGAAGTGTCAGGGACGCCTGGGTGGCTCAGAGGTTGGACGCCTGCTTTCAGCTCAGGTCATGATCCCAGGATCCAGGATCAAGTCCTGCATTGGGCTCCCTGCGGGGAGCCTGCTTCTCCCTCTGCCTATGTCTCTGCCTCTATCTGTGTGTCTCTCATGAATAAATAAATAAACCTTAAAAAAAAAAAAAGAAATATGAAGTGTCAGAAGTCAATGGCAGCAGTGGACCAAAATCAGATAGTCAGGTTCCAGGCCACAGCTCTTTTTCGACTCTGATGGCTGCCCCTAGGGTCTAACCCTACGTGCTCCCTCAGCCAGGGTCTCAGTTCTATAGCAAAGCAGGCTGTTGGGCAACAGAATGGGAGATGCCACAGAGGTCACCAGTCCAAGACCAACCATTGGCAGCTCCTAATTGGAGGAAGAGAAATATTCATCAGAGCCCTATGGGCTCCACAAATGAAGCTGCTACAAGGTTCCAGGACCCTAGAGTGGGCATGCTTACTCACCAGACATGCAGGTGCATTCCCCGGGGTCCATGGTCCAGGTGTCCAAGAAGCTCCAATGCTGTCACAGCTGGGGAAGACAAGCTGAGTGAGCAGCTGCTGGAGGCTCCCTTTTTATAGCTGTGTAGGTGTGCACTTGGGCGCACCCCACCTGTCCCTGGGGCCAGACGCCCTGCACACGGCCCACCCAGACGCTGCAGGCTGGGGATTGGACAGTGTGGGCAGAAGGAGGGTGTTCAGATGGCTCTCACAAGGGCTGCAGGTGGCCGCACCCACCCATCTACCCACGTGCCAAGGTGTCAAGGAGCCAGGCTCTGGCTCCAGTGGCTCTTGTAGTATTCGGGTTGGCAGCTACAGCCATCTGGTCTGCAAGTCCTATGCAATCTGCCATTTCTGCTTCCTTCTTCATAGGGCCTGGCTCAGGGCCTCATTCGGCCTCCCCAGGTCATATAAGCCCTTATCGTGGGCAGAAGGGGGCCTCTATCTGGAGGCTTGGGCTTTAGAAAGCCCCACTTGGGCCTTCTTTTGGCACGTCCCTCCAACTCCCTGGGTGAGAAGGCCAAAAGTCACGGGCATGTGCCCAACCGGAGTGTGCAACCTGTCTTTCTAGACCACACATGTAATGCTCTGGATTCTAGAATTTTCTCTCATTCCAAGCTAGCCTGCTTCCAAGGGTTTGCTCACACCTCCATCCCAGGCTCCAAAGGGCAGATGTATAGCCAATGTGTGCTCCTCCAGGCCTGAAGTGTGGCTGGAGGTAGCTACAGGCTGGGGGCATGAACAGAGTTTGGATGTGTGGGCTAGGTGCCCACAGGCGTGCGTGAGGCTTCTCATTGTGAAGGAAGGAGGGATGGAAAAAGACTGGAGGTGGGTGCAAGATTGGGGGTTGGGCCCTGGGGCAGCTCTCCAGGCAACTTCCAGTGTGTTGAGAATTAAACACTTGAACCTGGCCCTTCAGGTTGCTAAGAAGCTCTCTTTGTCAGGGTAGGGGGATAGAATGTATATTATTTGTTAATCTGATATATAACTTCTAGATATTTTAGCCAGTGACATGTAACTTCCATTTGTCCCCTTGCTCTGCCCCCCTACACATTAGGAGGGGGCCTGGAGCCAGCCTTCTGTGGTCTTGCCTGCTCCTCTTCCTTCTCCACACTGCCCTAGAGATAGAGCCCCCAGATAGCATTAGCCATGTTATTCTCTTGCTCCAAATCTTCAGTGGCTCATCTGTTGAAGGAAGCCCAGACACCTTGGTCTTGCATTCCAAGCTCAGATTACCTTTCCAAGATCACTTCCCTCTCCTCCTTCTCCTTCCTCCACCAGAACTTAAGGACTCTAGGCTCCATCTATTTGCCTTGAACTTTTCCACATCCAGGCCTTTGCTCCTGCCAGATGCTCATCTTTTCCCTGCCACCTTGAGTCCAAACAAATCATTTACTGAAGCATGAATCAAATGCCACTTCTTGAGTGGGAGAAGCAAGAGGGGCTTTGGGGGAGAATGAAGCCCCCTGATCTCCATTATAACCTTTCTGTGATGCGGGCAGCTGATTGAGCTTCAATTTTATGTAAAATGCCCTCCTGATGATGCAGCTGCAAGCTGCCCCCTGAAAGCTGTCATCATCACCCCCTCTCCATGTAGAAATTCTGGAGCTGCCTCTGCTCATCCCCACTCCAGGAAGCTGTCTCTAATCTCCCCCTTTCTCACCTGGAAGAAATCTTTCCTTCTGTGATCCCTCAGTGACCTGTTCGTATATTTCTCCTGACATTTATTACTTTTTACTCCAATGTGTGAGTGGGCTCATGGCTCATTGGCACCCCAATCTTGGAGCTCTCAGAGGCAAGACCTGTGTCTGAAGCATCTCGATACTAAACCAGGTTTAGATGGTTTTGATGAATGAATAAATGAGATGAATAGTCTGATGATTTAAGACACGAGTGAACATGTGAGCAGGCCCGGGAGTGAACAGATGAACGAGTGAGTGAATGACAAATGGACAAATAAAGGCACGAGGCTCCTGCTTGTGAGTACTGAGGGCCTCTACTGAAAAATACCGTCACCATTCACATAGGTAAGAAAGATAGGGCATGGCCAGAACCAACGGAGACAGTTCCTCCCGTTAATAAGTTGGAGTCTCCGTCACTCATCCAGAAGGTCTGCTGGAACCATGGATTTGAGCTGAGCAGTTCTAGAGAGGAGCAGGGGATTCAGCCCCATAGGCAGCAGCAGGGCACGATAGGGTGATACTGTGGTGATCCAGAAATGGTCCCTCCTGCAAGGAGTTTGTGGCCTTCTAAGGGATCCAGGCACAGTGCATTCGGTCACCTTCTTGTAAGGGCCAGCACTGTGCTGGGCACTGGGGAGATGAGAGCTTATAGTTGAGAAGAACAGGAAGACATCTCAGCCCAGGATACCCCTGCCTGGGCAGCGCTGCTCTCAGAGTTCGGAAGCTGGTTTCATCTTTCTGGGCCCGCATTCCTAGCCCAGAGCCAGCCCATCTCTTGGCAGGACCAGCTGCCCTCCACCTCCAGCGTGTGTGTCCTGCAGCACATATTGATGCCTTTGAAGGTCTAGCCCAACCTGCGAGCCCAGAGCAAGGAAGGGATTTTCCTTCCCCCTCATCCAAACTATCTCTCGTCCCTCTTTCCTCTCAGAGCCAGGAGTGGCTTCTTCCTTAGATGATTGACACTGTGATGTTGCTTAAGGCCCCAGCTGAATGAATCCCGTAGCATGAAGATATTTCGCAGGTTCTGGGTTGTGCAGATGGAAACGACCCCATGTAGCACTGGGCAGTCGAGTCTGTGTTGAACTGTGCCCCAGGCTGTCCTGTCCCTGTTACACAGTCCTTCTCCCCTAGAGAGAAGCACCTGGGAAAACATTCACAGGCTCCTTTTGCCCTTTTGCCTGTCTTCTGGGTCTCAGCTCCAGATCTTTGCGTGGAGCACAAGAACAAAAATACACACACCACCCGAGGACATGCAATGACTGCAGGCACAGCTTAAATCTGCACTTAGAAAATTAATATTTCAAAGTATTAATCTTTAAAGAAGTGATCCTTAGCTTTCTTGGGGGTGTTCAAGGAACCCTATGAAAATCTGATGAAAGCTCTTGATCCTCTACCCAGATAAAATGCACAAAAATACAATATTTTTTCCCACACGGTCAGAGATTTTGTGGATCTTTTAAATTTCATTGGTAAGCCACTCCCTAGCTAGCCCGTGCCACAACCAAGGGATTCTGTGAACAGAATTTCTCTGTAGAAAAGCAGTCCTGCCTGTGGCAAACTCTTCTCTTACCACATAGAAGTTGTAGCTCCTTTGAGCAAGAGTCCTAATTATCTCCTTCTCCAGTTTTGGCCTCTACTTTGTGCATATGTCAAGTGTTTTTCTCAGAACAATGAAACAAGTTATTCCAAAGGAGCAGCCAATACTCCTGTCTTACAAAACACGAAATGACCAGGTCTCTATATTCTCCTCTTCCCATAAAGGCAAAAACTAAATACATGTTTCTGAGCCCAGAATTTTTGGCCGAAAGTTTCTGAGACTCATGGCTCAGGAATGGAGGTTTAGCCAGGTGTTGATGTCAGAAAAAAGTCCTGCACCATGACTCCGTGTCCTGGTCCAAGTTTTGCTCTTGGGATCACCATCCTTTCCCACACAGGAACCCTCTGGACATATGTGCCTCCCCCTTCCTTCCCAGGAGCAGCCTGGAGCCATGGGTTTTATTATACTGGTTTGGATGCTGACCTCTGTCTCTCTAGACTACACACTTCTCAAGGATAAAGGCTGCGCTTATTCATCTCAGCATCCCCGTGGCCAAGCACACTGAGTGTTGCTGCACAGTGTGTGCTCAATAAATATTTACGGGCTGACGAAAAAATGGCTCAGTTAACAGAGTGACATCTAGGCTGTCTTCTCTGGCTCTTGTTGAGGAGATTTAGAGGAATTTGTTGCTCAGCAAGAGCAGTCAAGACCTGGAAATCTGGAATCATGCTGCCGGGCTCTGCTCCTTCTTTGCTGCATGACGTGGGGCAAGTTGCTTGACTGCTCTGAGCCTGCTATTCTTGTCCAGCTAACGAAAATGGTAACCCTATGGCACTGCCCCTGTGAGGGTTGAGCAGGAGAAGGCATATTAAGCACTTGTTAGCAGTAGTGTTGTTATCGTTTCTGGAGCCTGTTACAACTTGGCAAATAGGTTTAGCCACTCATCCCTTTATATGTGTCAGGGTCATGGACTATTCTTCAGACTGTCTTGGGGTCTGAGGAGGGTGCATTCAAACTTTTCAAATATTATGGGGCACTTGGGTGTCTCAGTCAGTTAAGTATCCGACTCCTGGTTTTGGCTCAGGTCATGATCTCAGAGTGGTGAGATCGAGTTCACGCTGTGCACTCTTTGGGGAGTCTGCTTGAGGAGTCTCTACTTCTCTCTCTCTGCCCCTTCCCATCCTGTTCTCTCTCTCTCAGAAATAAATAGACAAACAAATAAATAAATAAATAAATAAATAAATAAATAAATAAATAAAATCCTAAAAAAAATGCCTTTTCAAATTTTGTCACTAAAAGTCTCTGGATTTTAATTCCCTGCTTTTAAAGTCAGCCTAATTATTTTTGGGTTCTTCAGGGCCTGGGGACTGTGGGGCCCTGTCCTTTCTGACTTCCCTTGACAGTTTTCATCTATTTGGAGGTAGAGCTGAACTTCCACCTACAGAGTCCCCTTATTGGGGGTATTTCTGGCCTTATCAGCAGGACTAGGGATGAGAGGTAGGTGGATAATCTCTGAGTTGACAGGGACCCTATGGAGCACCAGCTTCAATCCTGGGTGGTCAGTCCTGAAAGAATCCTGAGAAATTGTGGGCCAGCTTCTTCTTGTTCAAATGGGGAAACAGGGTCAACCCCCAGTCACTGAGCTTAGGTCAGGGACAGGAGAGGACTTGAACTTGACTCTTCAGTTTGTTACCATTACCCACACTTTAGGTCCAAGGCACTCCTCAGAGAACTGGTCAGCCATTTGGAGCCTTGTGGCCTTATAAACTATTTATTAATTAACTTTATTATTAAAAAGTTCAAACCTACTTAAAAGTACAAAGAAGAGTGTTATAACCACCATCGTATCTACCACCCAGAATTAACTGTTGTCAACATGGTCATATTTGCTTCACCTCTTTTATTTATAAGAAATAAAGAATTAACAGCCTCATGGCTTTAAACACTGTCTATGCCCTGGTGACTCCCATTTTACATGTCCAGCTCCAGCCTCTCTTTTGAACTCCAGCCCCATATTTCCGGGTGATACTCAACATCTCCGTGTGGATGTCAAGCAGCCTCTCAAACTTCATCCCCAACTGAGCGGCTGCTCCCCATTTTACCTCCAACCAGATCCCCCCTCTGCCTCCATCTCGCCTGCCTCCACAACTGTCAACCAGTTTGGGCCACCATCATCCTCTGGGAAGATTCCGTTATTTCCCATCTGGCCCCCTTACATCTTCCTTTCCCCTGCCCTAGACCCTTGTACTATGTTTTCTCTATTATAAAAATACTGCAAGGAACGTCTGCATTCATGTCATGTATGTACGTATACAAAACTCACTCATCCCTGGAAGGAGGATGGCTAGATGATAGGGAGGCAATCACTCTCCCAAGTTCCTATACTAATTTACACTCCTTCGAGCAATTTAAGAGTTCCCATTTCCCAACTTCCTGCTACAATACTTCCTGTATTCAGACTTTGAAATGTTTGCCCATCTGATAAGTGTGAAGAAGTGTAATGGTACCTCATTAAGGTGTAATGGGCATGTCCCTGCCTCCCAGCTTCATCGGCCATTAACCTCCAGACAGTGAGCCATGGTCTCAGTCTCCTTGTCCTTACACTGATCATGTGCTTCTCGGCAGTCTTTCACACTGTAGCATGGGAGAGCATAGTGAACATTATGGGCAGCAGTCTTTTGCACATGGTTCCCATTCTGACTTTCTATCTCCCTTATCTCTGTGAACTCCAGCTATAAAATGGGGGCCACTGAGTCTGCTTATGGAGCAGGCATTTAACATACATGTGCTTGAGGAATGGTAGATATTATTAAGATTTTATGTTTGTGGGGGCATGCTATGTTTATAGACAGCTTGATATAGAATCAGAGATACCCGAAGTTTGGCTTTAATGCTTTGGTAAGGCATGTCACCTCTCCAAACATCAGCTTGTCATCTTTAGAAGGGAGATGATAGGGACATCTGGGTGGTTCAGTGGTTGAGCATCTGCCTTCAGCTCAGGGTGTGATCCAGGAACCTGGAATCGAGTACCCCATCGGGCTCCCAGCATGGAGCCTGCTTTTCCCTCTGCCTGTGTCTCTGCCTCTCTCTCTTTGTATTTCTCATAGATGAATAAACAAAACCTTTAAAAAAGTTTTTTTTTTTAATAGAAGGGAGATGCTAATAAATGGAAGGAGCAGGACAAAAGATGCTAAGTTAGAAAGCTCAAAAGAGCAGTAGGAAGCCATGAAGAACATAAGGGGGAAATATCTTTGTCACAAATCTCTTCCGTGGTCCTGCCTGGAAAAGCATGGTGCAGAGGGGTGACAGAGCCCCAATCCCTGGTGGGTTGGGGTTTGGGGTGGGAGGCTGGTTAAGAAGAGCAGGGGTAGCACTCCCCTTCCTTATGCACTATTACTCCTCCCCTGCTGGGCGAACGAGATGCTTCCCTCTCTGTGATCCAAGTCCTAAAGACCTTATCATCAGGAAGAGATTCTGTAGATTTTGATAAACTATAAGATTCCTCACATTTCCTTTATTTTTTTTAACATTTCCTATAAATATACATTTCAAGACATTTGTTCCAACAGCTAAGGTAACAGTGGGTATCTGTATGTGTGTGTAAGAGAGAAAGACAGACGGACAGAGAGACTGAGAAAGCTGCACATGCCAGGAGTCTGGGGCTGCTGTGTCTCAGGGTAGTTCCAAGAAAGCCTCTTCCCGCTGATCTGAAAATACACACCCACACAGAATTCTGTTTTCCTGGCCCCCACTTCCATTCAAGGAGTCCTGGTAAAGAACCCCCCAACCAATGCGTCACCAGCCTCAGAGGACATGGGTCCCAGCTCTGTGGATTGTGAAAATCAGGCCAAGGCTAATTAGGCGCCACCTTACTCGATGCCCAATCACCTGAGCGCTCGACAGACTTCACAGACTCTCCAGAGCTTGCGGCTGCCGGTTAATTACACAGGACTCCAGCTCCAGGGCTGTAATTCAGCACCCACTGGGCAAGTGAAACCCTTTGCTTTGCACACGGCCCTAGAGGAAGGATGAGTAAGGCCAAAGCCAACAATTACCCACACTCATTGCCCCCAGCAGCGAAGTGGCTGCCCCAGGTTGGCTGGCAGCCCAGATTAGGGCTTTGGCAATGGAGCAAGAGGCTCACATCTGTCCGTCCTTCCTTCCTTCCTTCCTTCCTTCCTTCCTTCCTTCCTTCCTTCCCACTTCCCTCTCTCCCTCCCTTTCTTACTTCCATCAAACATACTGTGCACCAGGCTTCAGGTTAGCCCTCTGGATTGGGTAAGTGAGCCAGACACAGGACCTGGTCATCAGGAGCTTGCTTTCCAGCAGGAGCCATAAGGATGTCAATAGCTCTGAGAAAGAGAAAGGGAGTGGGACGTAGGGTACACACATGCAGAGTAGCGCTGGAATGACCCTGAGAGTGAGTAGCTCCTTAGATGCTGTGCATTGCATTAGCTGCCTCTTTGCCTTACTCTGGCCTCAGCCCTTCATTTCTCCCAATCTGGGTAAGCTCTGAGTTCCTCATGGAATGTGGTGCTTTTCACACTGTGCAAGTTCACAGCCCCAGGGCTTCATGGAGGCGTATTGCAGGGGCTGCTGCAGCAGGGATGCTAGGTCTCAACGCTCCTCTCTTCTCCTATTTAAATGGGGGCAGAGGCGCCTGGGTGGCTCAGTTGGTTAAGCATCTGCCTTCTGCTCGGTTCATGATCTCTGGGTCCTGGGATCGAGCTCTGCATCTGGCTTCCTGCTTGGTGGTGAGCCTGCTTCTCCTGCTTGTGCTCTGTCTCTCTCTTAAAGAAATAAATAGGGCAGCTGCTCTTTTTAAAGTCCATTTTGTCTTGTGCATCGCAACCACCTCCTCTCACATAATAATTTTATCTGGGGTAGGGGTGGTGCTGCAGCTAGAACCAGTAGGAAAACCACCGAATACCAGTCTCACCATCAAGGTTAGTGGACTTGCCCAAGGGAACAGTGGGTTCTTGTAGATCTGCACCTGGCGTCTCAGTGGGAACACTGGCCCAATATCTTTCCTTGTTTTCCTTCTTTTTAAAATTATTATTTATATTCTGAATAATTTAAAAAACAGATAAGAATAGAAAATAAAATATGGAAACTTCTGGCATTATCAAATATTAATTCCTATTCATTTCAACAATTTAGAGGAACAAAACAAAGAGAGTGGAAACCTCCCACGTAAACTTCCCATATCTCATTCCGTCCACCACCACCACACCCGGGAACTAATTTCTCGAAGTATTGACCATGCCCACGCATGTTTTTCTACTTTTACTGCATACATACATACCCACAAAAATTACATGGTCTTGTTTTACAAGTTTGTAAACCTCACATAAAATGGCATCATTCTCTATGTAGACTTTTACAACTTTTTTTTGCTATTTTTTTGCCCAGCATTTTGAAATTTATGATTTTAACTGCTTTCTAGCATTCTCTTTATTATAAGACTATTTCACAGTTCTTTCCTTTTCCCTGTTGACGAGCATTTAGATGTTTCCACTTCTCTCTCATCACCAACATTGCTGCAATGGATCGCCACATATACGTGGTTCCTTGTGTGACACGTGCTAGAGTTTCTCTGGAGGTAAACCCAGGAGCAGACTTGTTGCATGGAAGGTCATGTGCTTATTCAGCTTTCCTAGATATTCCCAAATTGCTCACCGAAAGCTTATACTCCCGTGACCAATGTCCTCCCTCGAGGGTCCCTGTCCACGTCCTTGTTAACACTTGATGTTGTCAGGCTTAATTTTCATCAGCCTGACATATACAAAATGGCATTTCCTTGGTTACTGATTTACACTTCCCTAATTACTACTGAGGCTGAACATACTGTCAAAAGGTTTTTGGCTATTTGCGACCCAGTATTCTTGCTAACACACTGCGTTCCATGATAGCTCGGTGGAGCGTGGCACTAATTTATCCGACTTTGGAATCCGTTTATATCACTTTCTTGGCCATGCGGCTTATCTCTCTCTCTGTTTTTCTGGTTACTGGTTTTCTGTTTTTTAAAAATCTTTTTTAAAGATTTTTTAAATTAATTAATTAATTAATTAATTAATTTATGAGAGAGAGAGACAGAAAGAGAGAGAGCATGGCGGGGAGGGAGATGCCAGAGAGAGAGGGAGAAGCAGACTCCCCAGGACCCTGGGATCATTACCTGAGCCCAAGGCAGATGCTGAACCGACTGAGCCATCCAGGCGCCCCTCTGTTATTGGTCTTAATAATTTCCCCATTCAGAGGGCTCAAAGTGACCTTGGGGGATGAAGACGAACATCCTGGTATGTCTCCAGGAAGACCACTCAGGGGCGGGTGGCGAGTGGAGGGGCAGCCTGGAGTGAATCCTCAGACTTTGTTCTCTGCAAGCAGTCACTCAGCCCCCGGGGAAATGGTCAAGTCAGCAAAGCTGACTTCTGTGCCTTATTCTGTTTAGAAACCCTTCCTTCCAGCTGGAATGTATTTATAGGAAGAGGTTCTGGATTTGTTCTGTAATGCCTCTAAGGAATACCTGAAGAAAGAGAGAAGCAGTAGAACTGGAATTAACATAATCCTAGATCACCAGGGCTGTAAGGGCCATAATGGGGTCTAAACTCTCTCTCAATCCCAAACCTGTTTATAGATAGAGAGCCTGAGGCTCTGGGCGGGCGGGGGGGGGGGTGCGGGGAGAAGTGCCACCCCCAGTGCCAATCAGCTGGCGGAGGTGATGCATTGAGGAGTAAAACCTCCCCGGGCTTTGGAAACCTCCTATGCTGACTATGAAGTGTGGCCATTCCCAGAACCACCTGCTCTGATGAAGCAACCACGTAGGGCCCCACATGGTGCCACATGCTTCACCCAGGGGTACAAAGAAGGTTTTAAGGTGTAACTGGGGAGCCAAGATGCCCAGAGGAAAGACCATTGGCGGGCATCACAGAACCATGAGCTCGGGCGGTGCGCACACCCCTCCCCTCCCTGTCTCCTCTCACTCTGTGTTCCTTCCCCTTCATGTCCTTTCTCCTCCTCCTCTTCTCTCATTCCCCTCTGCCTTCATGCAACTCACTTTTTTCTCTTGTATCTTCCTATTTCTCCTAGGGCAAGAAGACCGGCCCTGGACTCAGGGCCACTGAATCCTCTAAATTCACTCACTGTTGTCATCCACTCACAAGTTCACTTCTCTGCCAGGGGCCTTATTTTCTCTGAAACGCTGAGGAGGTGTCCCTAGCTAGATCACTGCTCAGTTCTGTCCTGGGTGCTGGTAAAGAGACGGCTGTTTGGAAGATGCCCGACCCTGTGATTTCTGGAGGGGCACCCTCTCAGCTAAAGTCCCAGAAAAGCAGTTTACATTTGAAGCATTGGGATCAAAGCTACTTTTTTGAGAAACTTCACTAATTGTTAATTGTCTGCAGGCACTTTTTGGCCGCGCTTCTCCTCCAAAGATGTGAGGGGGAACACAGCAGCTCAGGACCTGCAGCCCCTGCCGTGAGCTCTGCCGACAGTGGGCTCACCAGACCTCCAGGGCTTCGTCTAGTTCTACAGTCTTGGCGGAGGTGGGCGGTGTCTGTGGACTTCCGTTCAAACAGGTCTCAGGTAGAGGGACCAAGCTTGCAAACATACGGCCCCTTCCCACCTGTCAGCAGGGTTCTGCTAATAACTCGGGAGAATAGTGAACTAGTTACTCAATTTGTGGATTGCTCCAGTATAAATGCATGGGTCTCTGAAAATAATCAGATCATCCCCAATTAAAGTTATGGAGGAAAAAAACAAGAGTTTGAGGGTTGTACAGAAAGAGAATAATTAGCCACCACAGTCAGTTTTCTGGATGGTAGAGGGCTCGATGACAAAGCTGGTTGCTCCCCTCAGTGCCTGTGGGGTTACTGACCTACTGTCTTCATGCAGCTCAGGTCTGGGAAGCTCAGTGTGAGAAAGAGGAGAGGCGGTCACAACAACCCAGCGGGTATGAAAGCTGGGTGTGCAAGAATTCCTGGACCAGATGCAGGTCTTTGTGAGCCTCAGATGGGCATTGATTTATGCTGCCACTACTTTGAGTCCATCCATCTCTCTCTCTCTCTTTCTCTCTCTCCCTCTGGCCTGGGGCAGGCCATTTGACCTCCGTTTCCCTTGCCAGTAAAATAAGGATAATAACACACCCTTCTCAGCCTGCCTCTTACAAATAATTGGCCAGGTTTTGCAGGGCACTTTGAAGAAAATTGCTGTGAAGATGTTCTGCTGGCCCTGGGATTTCCCTTGGTGCAAATATCAAACAGACAAGGATGGCCAATGTTCTGATTCTGGAGCTCCCAGCTGAACCATCCCCCCCCCAATTCAGTTGGAAGAGAGGAAGACAGAGGAGGGGCTGTGATCACAGCCCGGGCCTGCCTGGAATATTAAAGACACAATCCTGCCTTTGATGCCTGCCTGCAACGCTTGTTAATTTTAATAGGAAGCGAGGAGAGGCGGGAAGTTTCTGCCTGGCACAAGAAAACAGGCTGAGGCCAAAGAGGATTAGTGTCAACTCAGTTTGGATCTTGAGTGGCTTTGAAGTCCTTGGCCCAGTGCTAGACAGAGTTTAAGGACAACTCTGGATGTCAGCAGGGTGGGAGTCAGGGGGCTGGGGAAAGTGCAGACCTAACGACCCCTCCTCGGTTTCCAGCTCAGTCAGGAACAAACAGCTTCTGTCTCATTTTGGGAAACACCTTGGAGTTAACAGTCTCTCAAGCTGGTGGATTTCTGGGGAAGCTTCAAATAGGGGGCTCCAATTAAAGAGCCTAGGGACTAGCAGTTAACTCCGAAGAGCAAAGCAAGCTGATTATATGTAACAGGGAGTAGTGGGGCCGGTGGCAAACACAGTAACTTTAGTTGAATATTGAGATTTGGGAATCAGGTCAAATTTTGTTAGCTCTTTTATAGGAGATTTATAGGAGACATTTATTGCGTCATATAGGAGAAGTTGAAGATCTGAATTGTGTGTGAGAACTATTCCAATTTTTAAACATTGACCAAACTTGTTTATTATTTTTAAATACTCTCCTCTCAAAAAAAACACTCCTAGGCCAGAGCAGCCCATGGCGCCCCATTCTGCGACCTCTGTCTTGGAATTCTAGGAAAAGGAGAGGCTCCCATGAGGTTTGGGGGAGCTTGGAGTGGGAGTTGGGGAGGGTCTCATTTTTTTTAACTCCTCAGATGATTCTGATGTGCAGCTAGATCTGGGAAATTGTGACCTCATTAGTTCTTCTCAATAATTTTTTTTAAAGATTTTATTTATTTATTCATGAGAGAGGCAGTGACATAGGCAGAGGTAGAAGCAGGCTCCTTGCGAGAAGCCTGATGCAGGACTCAAGCCCAGGATCCTGGGATCACGCCCTGAGCTGAAGACAGATGCTCAACCACTGAGCCACCCAGGGGTCCCCTTCTCAATGATTTTTAATCTTTTTGGAGTCATAAGCCCTTTTGAGAAGCTCAAGAAACTTATCAATACTTTCTATAATGAAAAAAAGATGCTCATCCAGAAAAAGTTTTGCATATAGTGTCAAAGGGTCTGAATATTCTCCCATTCACAGTCAGCATGTGAAGTGCTCAATGCTGGAATCTCATCTATAAGAGTCATGAAATTGTACTCCTCTTGTGACAGGAAGCTCATTACCTTTAGCCTATTACCTTTTAGGGAGCATGATTAGTAGAGTTTTGTGGATTGTTTTGTTTGTTTTAGTTCTCGTTTTTTGTTTTTGTGATGAGCAGAAACCTCCTGCCTCTTCCCACTTCTCCAACCCCTAGCCACCCTCAAGTCCCAACGTTTGTCTTCTGGCTTATCTCTCTTGTTTTACAGGGAATATGGAGGGGAGAGATGCTGCAGGAGACCAGGAGAAACTAGGGGATGGCCAATGATGAAGAGCTATTCCCCTTGGGATCTGAGACCCTGGGAGTAGATTCTTGACTGCAAGGTGGCGATATCTATTCATGCCACCTCATCCTTTGCCCTCTTTGAAGACCTTCTCCATTCATCTAGTACAAAATGCCAAACCTGCTTGCTTACTAACCTGAATGAAAATCTACATCGGCCTCACCATCCCCACCCTGCAACTTTCCCTGTGGCCGACCCCCTCTGAGTGGCTGACTCCCAAGCCTGGAAGACACGATTCTACACGAGTCAGGTACAGCTTGGAGACCCCAGAACCACCAAGTAAACGATCACTTGGATCTGTTTAGCCCAGCACTCTTGCTCTGGCCGGGATCTGCTGGGCACTTGGGGAAGAGGCATGCCATGCTCTGCCATATTCAGGTCATTATTTATTCTTTTGGCATCAGCCAAACACTGGCCACACAGTTGTAAATGTGTCTCCATCCCAGCATCCAATCTGTCCCTTAGGAATCTGAAGCATTCTTAAAAAAAAAAAAATTATTTGTTTGAGAAAGAGAGAGAACCCACATGTGTGCAGGAGATAGGGAAGGCAGAGGGAGAGGGAGAGAGAGAATCTCAAGTAGACTCCCTGCTGAGTGCAGAGCTTGACATGGGGTTTGATCCCATGACCCTGAGATCATGATCTGAGCTGAAATTAAGAGTTGGATGCTTAAGTGACAGCCACCCGGGAACCCCTGAAGTTTTCTTGCTTTTTAAAATTTTTATTTATTTGTTCATGAGAGACACACACACAGAGGCAGAGACACAGGCAAAGGGAGAAGCAGGCTCCCTCTGGGGAGCCTGATGTGGGACTCCATCCCAGGACCCCAGGATCACTCCCTGAGCCAAAGGTGGACGCTCACCACTGAGCCACACAGGCTTCCCACCCCTGAAGCTTTCTTAAACCTGTTTTTATTATTGGTTGATCCTATGTCTTGGGGTAGAAGACTTCATAAGTCCTTTGCATAAAGTAGGTTGAAGCAGGTGGCTTTTCTTTGCCTTAAATTCTTTTAAACCTCATGGGAGCCTCTCCTTTTCCTAATAGTTGAGATTGGGTGTCTATCATCTCTGCCTCTCTGCATCCACTTTGGGACTTTATAGATTTAATTCGAGTTAAGTCTCTTTATCTGTGTCTAAAAGAGACGTCATTTTTTACTCTGTCGTCTTGCTGTCTCTTTGACGGTTTAAGTCATCAGTCCTTGCCTGACACATGTATTCAGGTTTGAATGCAAACACCCTGAAATGTTCTCACTCACCTTTTATCCCAGGGTTTCTGGAAAAGGGAGCCCATGTGCCTGCAAACATGAGCCTGAGTGAATGACACCAGAAATCCTGGAAAAACAACATCCTCTTATTAGCCCTGCAGGAAGGCAGGGATGATGGGCCACTTGTCATTGAGTGGACATCCAATGGGCCTGGCAAGGTCTCACTTATGCATTCATTCACACATTCATGCCAGAAATATTTACCAAGTTCCCAAGGGGTGCCGGGTTCTGGGCTATGTGTTGCAGACAGAGCAACCAATCACACCAGGCAAGTGCTTGCCTTCCAAGAGTTTGTATTTTAATAGGAGAGACAGAAGACTAGAAAGCAAACACATCCGTGAATAATTATGAGGTGTGATGTGGCATGGGAAGCAACTCTAGATGTATTAAGGGCAACCCAATTCAGGCAGAGGAAGTGACCCTTTCACTGCGAGTTGTGGGAGAAGGGTGTTTCAGGCAGACAGAAGAGTATATGCAAGGGTCCTGTGGCTGAAAAGAGTTTGGCTTTTACAAGAAACCCAGAAAAGGCCAATACAGCTAGAGGCAGCAACTAAGGGGGAAGAGATCATTCAAGTGCTTTGATTCAAGTGCTGAGGATGGGGTTTAGCAGGTTTCATGAATGAGTGAAGGAAGCCAGGCCAGAGAGAAGAGAGAGCAGTGGGGTCTGTGTCAAACTGGCGCACACATGCCCTGTGTAAAGGAGGTAGCCACCGTTCAGCTCCAGCTAGCCTTACATCTGTGGAGCTGGAATCGGTGGGTCCAGTGTTCCCAGACCTTTTGATCTTTCAAGAGAATCCTTGAATTTCAATTTTTCTACAAAATCTTCTATTAAACAAACAAACACTGATATCATCACATGTTTTAGGGCCAAATGTGGCCTGCCTGGGTGCTGCCTCGTTATAACCCCTGTGCTGGGTAAATGCATGGTAGAGAATTAAAGAATCACAGAGCAGGGAGTGTCCCCTCACTCATTGGTAAGCTGAGGCCCAAGGTACCCCCAGCACCCAGCTCTTGCTCTACTGGGTAATTTCCTGAGAACAGGAGCCACCTTTCAGGCTGATTTCCTCTTTGGGCCCTAGGCAACAACTTAACCATGGGGCTCAGTTTCCGCACTTGCAAATAGGAAGAGTGAGGCCAAGTTTGGCGGCTGCCTGGGGCCACAGCGTGTGGGGGTAATTAGGGTTGTAAACACCTTTGAAGTGTCTAAGAGTAAGGACCCAGAAAAGTTCAGAAGGGGCCTTCAAAGGGCTTGTTCCTTCAAGTGCCACCACTGTATCTGTTCCAACCTCTTCCCATCTCCAGGGGCTTTACCCAAATGGGTAAATCCCTCTTGCACTGATTCCAGAAAACCCCTCTGTACATTCACATCTCTCTACCACCCTGTCCTTTCCTTCCCTCCTCTCTGTTCCCCTTGCTCAGATGGTGCCACAAGCCCCTTCCAGGTGTCAGTCACAGTGAGTCACAGTGCTGGCCCTGGGCATGCACTCCCTGGTGGCTCTTGCAGCCCCGGGAGTCTGAAACCACACGTGCAGCACCTCTCACAAGACAGAACCTACGGAGGGAGGGCCATAGGAACGGATGACCCACCCGGGGGCTTCAGGCCCTTGCTCTCCCCCATCCTAAATACGTGAATGCTTCACCTGAAACCTGTAGTTGAGCACACATTAGCCAGACTGGAGAGGAGAGTGAGAGAGATAGTCTAGGTAGAAAGAGCTTCCACATCAGGAGCTGGAAGACGGACATAAGGGAGCTCTGAGTGTTCACAACCCTGAGACATGCCCCTTGGCAGGGGCCTTGGGGCCATCAGGGGCCTGTCCTCTCAAATGTCCTTTTAGCTAGACTAAGAATCAAACTGACTTAAAACAGATTAATAGGAGAAAATCAAATTTAGTAGCATATAGATGGGGAATCCCTACACATATGGAAATTCAAAAGACGGCCAGGCAAAAGGAAGCACGTATGTCCTCCTGAACTGAGGGAGAAGCGGGTAGGGGCCTGGGACTCCAGAGCAAAGTCATGTGCTTCATGAGACGATAAGAAAAAAGGCCACTGGAATATGTGCGTATAAGTGCAAAAAAAAAAAAAAAAAAAAAAAAAAAAGAAGAAAAGAAAAAGAAAAAAGGCAGATGTTCGGTAACTAGATGGGTCACTCTGATAAAATTTAGCTCTGGTTATAGCCTTTATGCTGGAAAAGACCCCCAATTTGGATTCTTCTAGGCAGTTCGAGGAAGGGCAGAGTTTCTTTTGAGCCTGCAGGGTCTCGATCGCCTTCAGCTCTGAAAAATCTTCATGCCAAAGTGGCCTGTGTCAGGATGGCCTGCCCTTGCCCCCTAACAAGCCCCAGGCTGAGTGGTGGATAGTGGACAAGGAAGTGGACAGGAGCCTGATCATATGGGGTCTTAGGTGCAAGGGCAAGGATTGATTGGTTGGTTTTACTTTTCTTTTTGCTTTTTAAAGATTTTATCCATTCATTTGACAGAGAGAGAGAAAAAGAGAGAGCACAAGCAGGGGGAGCGGGAGAGGGCAGGCTCCCCATAAAGTGGGGCTCAGTCCCAGGACCCTAGGATCATTACCGAGCCGAAGGCAGATGCTAAGCTGACTGAGCCACCTGTCCCATGATTTTACTTTTTAACTATTTACCTTGAAGGTAATAAGAAGTTCCTGAATTTCAACCCAAAGGAAATGTTAGGATTTGATTGCATTTTTTTTAGACCTCAGTGATTATTTCCTTGGGTTGATCTCCTCAAAGGAAAAGCCTGGCAAATGAATCCCTTCTAAATCTGTTCTGTGATCTCCAAATCCTATTTCTGCCCATTTTCTGCATCCGGGGACACCAGTACTTTACCTGCGCAGTATGTACTACAGTAAATCCATATTTGCAAGGAGAGCACTGGCCCCGAGAGGTCATCTGTCAAGGTCATCCAGCCAGGAAGGGACAGAGTAGGGGTCTGAACCCCACCCAGTATGTCTCTTTCCAAACTCAGGGCTATGTCTACAATGAGGGCATGAACAAGATGATGACCAAATGTCGGGTGATGACCCACCTCAGAGGTCCCATGGTAGAAAAAGCCTGTCTCTGTAGAGATCTCCCTGCAAGTGCTAGAAAGGAAAAAGGTAAAATCCCACCTCTAACGAGCAAGCGGCTTGGAGCAGCAGGAGCTCCACTCTGCCTGTGTTTGCATACTAATGAGGCAGGGACGCCAGTGGCTAATTAACGAGGACCTGACCTCCAGGGTTCTCAGGATGCCAGCTTTTGTCCACGTTTTTTCTCCTTCAGAGAACACTGAGCTGGTTCCTAGACCGGATGCAGCACAAAAGGGCCTTTCAGGGCCTCCTATGAATGAAGCATTCTGTTCCCACCACAGCTTTTTAAAGACTTGGGGAGAAAACAGAAACCCAGAAGGACTAAGTTCTGTTCTTCAAGGATGGGCTGGCGGTGTGCGGCAAAGTCCCAGGACAGGCCTGCCCTGGGCCAGGCAGCGGCAGCAGGCTGCTCGGAGAGCCCGGGGGCTGCCTGGGCCTGCACTGAGTCACGTTCCCAGCTCCCACGGTAAATTATCACCCTGGGTTTACAGCTAGCAAACCCAAAAGGAGACTGGAGTCACCGGGATGGCTCTGGTCCAGATGCACCAAGAGATCCAGATCCTATTCTTTACAATTCCCAGAGGGGTCCATAGAAGGCTCAGACTGGGATTAATGCCATGTTTTTTTTTTTAATTTTTAAAAATTCATTTATTCATAAGAGACACACACAGAGAGAGAGGCAGAGACATAGGCAGAGGGAGAAGCAGGCTCCCTGCAGGGAGTCTGCTGTGGGACTCGATCCCAGGACCCCAGGATCATGCCCTGAGCTGAAGGCAGAGGCTCAACTACTAAGCCACCCAGGTGCCCCAATGCTGTGGGTTCCTCTGCTGGAGGGTCTGTGGTAGAAAACAGACCATTTGTATACCTGCAGGGAGAGACGTCAGAATAATACAAACGGCTTTTAGAGCAAGTGATAAGATACTCATCTCTGCTTATAGTAATAGAAATGCAGATTAAAACTACAACCAGATATCATTAAAAAAAAAAGGAATCTGATTGGCAGAGATCCAAAAATGTGAGGCACGTGTGTGTGGAGGCAGCAAGGCGACTTACAGCCTGTGGGCCAGCCACAATAGCATCCCAAATGGGGAAGGCATGTGGGCTTCCACGAAGCACCTCCACTTGTGGGAAATGATTCTATATATTTATTTATACATTGTGCACAAAGAAAGGGGTGCAATTCATTGTAATTTTGCTCATAAAAGATTGGAAAAGGAGTAACTGTGCATGGCAATGGGGATTGATTCAAAGAATTGTGACACATTAATGCAATAGAATTCTAGATCCTTAAAAATATAAGGTAACCCCATATGTCCCCTTATAGGAAGATCAAGAAGATACATAGTGTTAACTGAGGCAAAGCAAGGTACAGAGTAATGTGGGGGGAAAGAGGCTAACTGTCCACATTTGTATATGGACAGGATATGTCTGCAAGGAGATGCAAGAAACACATCATGGTGGTAGTTACCTCTGACGGGTAGTCTGGGGAGTTGAGGGTTACCTCAGCTGGGAGGCAGATTTACACTGGAGGCTTTTTTATACCATTTGAATTCTTATCATAGGGGCACCTGGCTGGCTCAGTTGGTAGAGCATGTGCATCTTGATCTCAGGGTTGTGAGCCCCAGCCCCAGGTGTAGCGATTACTTAAAAAAAAAAAAAAAAAAAAAAAAGAACTAGGGCAAAATACTTTTACCATATTACTTTTTCAAAAGAAAAGAAAGGAAAAAAGGAGGAAGGAAGGGAAAGGGAAAGAGGGAGGAATAGAGGGAGGAGGAAAGAGAGAGAGGGAGAAAGGAAAGGAAGAAGTAAAGTGTAGGTAGGCAAGAAGAAAAAAGTGCTTAATGGAAATCCTGCTACACTAATAAGATTTTGGCTTATATCTTTCTGTTTTGTTTTTTGTTTTTTGTTTTTTTTTTTTTTAGATTTTATTTATTTCTTAGAGAGAGAGAGAGAGCACAAACAAGGGGAGCACCAGGCAGAGGGAGAGAGAAGCAGGATTCCCACTGAGCAGGGATCCCAATGCAGGGCTTGATCCCAGGCCCCTAGGATTGTGACCTGAGCCAAAGGCAGATGCCTGACTGACTGAGCCACCCAGGTGCCCCTAAGAGTCTCCTTTCGATTCTTCCAGAAACAGCCAGGTTTCTCCTGGAGCCCAGCCTGATGGATGAGTTCAACCTCTTTGCTTGGCGTTCCTCTGCCCCAGGAATTCCTGCTCTGCTGAGACACTGTCACCACCACAATCCTCGCCCCAAGCCCCAAACCGTCCTGTCGTGCCTCACTGCCTGCAACTGTGGGAACGGGCTCTTTATATGCGCAATATCATCTTCAAAGTGCTTTTGATTTATTAATTGGCCACGGTTCACATTAGGTTGACTACAGATCCCACACATGCCAACGGAGGAGGGCTGATGTCACTGGTCTTGGGAACAGCTTGCTGGTACCTCACTGTGGAGAGAGGCCCTGGCTCTGAGTGCTAGCTGATCCTGGGAGAGGGTCTCAGCTTCACCACTCTCATGCATCTCTGGGGGCTTAAGTTTGTTTGGTCTGTGAAATGGGGGTGATAATAGGGTTGCCAAGAGGACTCAACAGAGGTAGTGGCTGGTGTGGGGTGGCTGCTCCATAAATGTTGGTTCCCTTCACACTCAGAAGTCACTTCCTCCACTGGGTATTCCTCATCATCTTTCCTCAAGCTTCCAGAACATTCCATCTGTTCCTCTTTTAACTGTGATCAGTTCTCTGCCTTGTATTAGGGTGACTTGTGCCCCTGCTGTGGCTGCTAACTCATCGGGCATGGGGCTTATGTGTAAGGCATCATTATACCTCTCTCAGTAGGAAACCCGGGGCCCGGTGTGAAATTCAGTAAATGCGTGCATGCCCAAGAGGCAGCACCAGTGCTGTACAAGAGCAAGGGCCCTAGAGCCCCACTCTGTGGGCGCAGCCCCAGTCCATCATTAATTAGCTATGGGATCCTAGGCGAGCTACTTACCTCTTCATGCCTGGAAGTACCGATCTGTAAAACAGGAATGATTAGTAACAGCGCCTACATCATAAGGTTGTTGCAAAGATTAAATAAGTTAATGTGCATAGAACAGTAGCTGCCACATGGTAAGAGCTTTATAGCTGTTGGCTATTATTATATCAGCATTCAGCAAAGGACCTTTCTCCCGGTGTGGCCTCCATAAATGTTGAGCTGAGCTGAAAGACTATATTCCCTACCCTGTCCTCACGAATGCACACACTTGGCAGGTTTTCTGTAATTCTACCGTTCCTGATTTGTTCTTTGGAGTTAAGGTATTCTATTTCATTAAAATACAATGTTGATGTCAAATGTTGGTCCTGACACTTTCTACGTGAAAGGCTTTGTACAAGAATACCACTCTGCGGCCTTACCGGAAAAACGAGGCTGCTCTCCAAAGCATATTGTTAAGAAGCAAGATATAAAACCATGCGTCTAGTGTGCTACTATCTGTGGAGGGAATAAAAGCTGGGGGAAGGGTATGCAGAGGAAGAAGGGACCCACTCATGTGATCATGGGCCGTCTTTAGAAGATCCAGGAAACTGGTCTCAGGAGGGTCTCTACGGAGGGGATCCTATGGCAAGGACTGGAGTGGGAGGGGGACTTCCTTTTCATTGTATATTCTTTAAAAATATATATTCCTTTGGGATGTGTGGGTGGCTCAGCGGTTGAGCATCTTCCTTCGGCTCAGGGCGTGATCCTGGGATCCTGGGATCCAGTCTTATATTGGGCTCCCTGCAGGGAGCCTGCTTCTCCCTGTGCCTATGTCTCTCATGAATAAACGAAATCATATATATATATATATATTCTTTTGTACTGTGATGAAATATAAATAACTTAAATGTTACATTTTTAACCATTTGTAAGTGAACAATTCAGCAGTATTAAGCACATTCACAGTGTTGACTGCTTGTCACACCATGTCCAGAACTTTCTCCTCATCCCACACAGAAACTACACCAATTTAACAATAACTCCCTGTTCTGCCTCCATCCCCCATCCACCCTTGGTAACTTCTACTCTCTCTCTCTATGTATTTCCCTATTCCTGTACCTTATATAAGTGGAACCATACATTATTTGTCCTTTTGCGTCTGGCTTATTTCACTTGGCTTTAATATCTTCAAGTTACCTCCACGTGGAAGCATGGAGGCATTACTTTTTATGGCTGAATATTATTCCCTGGTATGAATTTTGTTGATTTGTTCATTCTTCTGTTTGATTTATCCATTCATGTCTTGACAGCTACTTGGGTCATTATCACTTTCTGACTATCGTGAATAATGCTGTGTTAACACTGTTGTACAAATGTCTGCTTGAGTCTCTGATTTCAATTCCTTGGGTGTATCCTCAGAAGTGGAATTTCTGGATCATATGGTAACCCTTTGCTTAGTTTTTTGAGGCATCCTCATACTGTTTTCCACAGTGGTGGCGCCATTTTGCATTCCCACCAACAGTGCGTGAAGGTTCCAATTTCTTCACATCTTTGTATATATGCTTTTGTATCTTTCAATTTGGTAGGCTATCCAAGTATTATCTCTTCATTAATAAATTAAATATTTCAAGAAGCCATCATTCTGAAGAGGTTAGAGCGCATGAGTGGAAGGACAAGACAGAAATGATGAAGCAGGCAGCAGCCCTCTAGTCAGCAGGAGTGAGTGATTGAAGAATCAGATTGTTGAATTGGAGTATCGAATCTGCATTATATGGATTGCATTGTCACATCCCCTCTTTGGGATGTGGTTTTCTGAGCTCCCTTCCTGCCAGATCTGCCAAGAAACCCACACAGATAGGTCATAAAAGAAGTGTGGACAACATGCCCCTCCAGGTAGATTCTTGGTTTGCAACTCCTACCTCCCCTGCCTGCTGGCTTCCACTGGCATAGGTGATGTAGGAGACTGGAGGGCAGGAGGAGAGAACGGTGAGAGTCTTGATTGCTCAGCTTCCTCCTTGTGCTGCCACCTCGACGAATGCAGCTCCAGCCAGGTGCCCCTTCATTGGGCTCCTGAAACATAGCTCCCTTCCCTGGGGAAGGGTAGGGAGTGGTGTGTCAGTTTCCCAGGGCGCCATACAATGTACCATAGACTGGTGGCTTAAACAACAGAAATTTACTCTCTCACAATCCTGGAGGCTAGTGGTCTGACATTAAAGTCTCTGTAGGATTGGTTCCTTCTGAGGGCCATGAGAGGGAATCTGTTCCATGGTCTTCTCTCACTGCTGAGGGTTTGGTGGCCATCTTTGGTATTCCTTGGCTTCAGAGTCATTGCCCTGATCTCTGCCTTCATCTACACTTTTGAGTCTATATTCAAATTCCCCCCTGCTTTTTTTTAAATAAAGTTTTTATTTATTTATTTGGTGTGGGGAGAGAAAGAGCTCGTGAGCAGAGGGGAGGGGCAGAGGAGGAGGCAGATTCCCTGCTGAACAGGGAGCCCAACTCAAGGCTCGATTTCAGGACCTTGAGATTAAGATTGTGACAGGAACTGAAGACAGATGCTTAACCGCTTAACCGAATGAGCCACCCAGGTGCCCTAAATTTCCCCCTTTCATAAGGCCACCATTTGTATGGATTATGATACCATAATGACCTCTCTTAAAACTTGATTATCTCGGCAAAAACCCTCTCCAAATAAGGTCACATTCTGAGATTCTAGGGGTTCAGACTTTAACATCCTTTTCTGGGGGAGGAGGGACACAATTCAGTCTGTCACAGGTGGTTACATCTTCCCCTGTTGCCTCCTTGCCCTGTGTTGGTTTCCCAAGTGCTTCTATACCTCTGTAAATAGTCCCTTGGTTCAGGTTTTCACAATCCCAGTTGAACATGCCTTCTGTGTCCTGCAGGGACCCGTCCAGCCTAAGCATTTTAGGCAGTTTGCTTTTGTCTATTCTTAAAAAAAAAAAAAAAAAAAAATAGCCCTGACCTTTGGTTCCTGGCGTTGTTTCTGGAGAATTCAGCAGATGAAGGGAAGTACTTCTGTGTGTGTGTTGGGAGGGAGGTAGGGTTCAAGATAATATCACATCTGCAGTCTCCTCAAGCAAGAACTCATGGTAAAGTATGCTCTCACATCCCAAGGAAGCCTTGAAGGGTACACCTGGGGACTTTTAGCATAAAGAAGCCATGGAAGCATGATGATACATCCTCAAGTACCCAAAGAGCTGACATGGGAAGAGTCATGAAGGCAATCTGTCTGTTTCAACAGAGGCTCTGAGCTCTACATGGCTCAGTAGAGTATCATGAGTAAGAGATTACTTATGTAAGTTTATATAAAAGATATGTATATATAAGATAAACATTTATATAATAATATAAGTAAGAGATTTCTGAGAATTGTGTTTAAAGATACTGGCCTTCATGTGAGTTGTGGGCACAGTAAGTACTCAAACAAGGACTGGATGGTCAGAAGCTGAGGCTGGTGATCTCTCTGCCCTTTCCTACTGGGAAATGCCATGATCATAGAAATGAGACTTGGAATTTCTTGAGCCTGCTCTGCCCCCTGAAGATATGGTGCTCAGATCAGCAAAGCTGCACCATGCTCTCAGCTACAAGAATTTATACCAAGGTAGGAAACTCATACTTCCAGAGCAGATGCCCCAGCAGTTGGCTTCCTACCCAAATGGGTAATTACTAAAGCTGAGTCAAGCTTCAGCCAGCGTCTGATGCTGCCCACACCCAGGTATGGCTCCAGGGGGCTATAAACAGCTTACTCCTTGGAAACTGGAACAGACTCCAGCTATCAGCTTTGATCTGCACCCGGGGGGCAGGCTGGGTCAGGAGCTGGTTCCTCTGCTCCCTGGGTACTGGGCTCACTGTATCCTGCCATGGCCTTTTCTAAATTCAAAATCATTTGAAGCCTCCCGGTCCTCGTTGCCTTGGCAGAGCTGGCTTGTTACTGTCAGCACAGTTCTGGTCACACCTTCCGATCTGTACCATTTACCATTGTGGGCTTGGCAGGTAGAGATGAAAGCAGAAGGAGTTTTCCATCAGTCACGACAGCAAAAAGGTTAGAGAGTAGATTAGTAGATTTTAAAAAATCATAATTTACTTAAGTTAGAAGGGTATTTCAGAATCAGATGCTTATGCTTCAAACCAGAGAATGTTGGAAAGAACATCAACAAAAATTCATTGAAATGTTTTTTTTTTTTTGAGTGAATTTTTTGGCAAGGCTATTGTTATATTTGAATCCTGTTAGACAAAATCTTACTTTCCTAAAGAGTCCTTAAATATAACTTATGGAATAGGTCTTTACAAAACTGAAGACGTGATACACAGCATTGCTTTATTGTTGTTTATGTATTAAAAATATGAAGTCCTGGTCCTCATTTGTGTGCAAATGCTAGTCAATGCCCCATGGCTTCCCTTCTCTTGGGGAGTCTCTGGCTTACCCAGAATCATATTTAGAATCATGTGCAGAATCTCAAGTATGGTCTTGTGGGTGTCATGGTGCAAAATATGGTGCTTATTGGTACAAAACCATACAATCTATTTTGAATTTTTCAGTGGGGAGAAGTTGTGTAGGCCAATACCATAGGATGGGAGACATAAAGCAGGGTAATGAGAGAGAGTCCCTCTCTGGGTGGGGTGGGGGGCATTGAGCTGAGATCTGATTGACATGTGGGAGCCAGGCTTGACAAGATCTGGAGGCTGAGCCTTCCAGGTGGAAAAGACTATGAGGTGCTGTAGTAGGTCCTGCCAAACAAGTATGTACAATGTAATATTTATTTATTTGAATTAGGCCATCATTCATTCATCAGATATTTAAAGAGCACCCACTACGTGCCAGGAATTGTTGAGGATGCTTGGATGATGTTAGGCTGGGATGTTTCTTGTAGATAGAGCAAGAATATTACATGGAAGTCCTGGTGTCTTTTGCCTCTGCTGCTTGGCTCTGATTCCTGAGCTGGCATCTCAGCTTCCTCCAGAGAGCCGGCCTGCTTGACTCCTTAACATGTGATGAAAGGAGCTTGGGACACCTGGGTGGCTCAGCGGTTGAGCATCTGCCTTTCACTTAGGGCATGATCCTGGGGTCAGGGGATCGAGTCCCACATCGGGCTCCCTGCGTGGAGCCTGCTTCTCCCTCTGCCTGTGTCTCTGTCTCTCTCTCTCTGTGTTTCTCATGAATAAATAAATAAAAATCTTAAAAAAAAAAAAAAAAAAAAGAAAGGAGCCTGACCCAGGATTTGGCCTGTGGTTCTCCAGAGATGGACAAATCTCTGATTCAGGTATTCAGGATGAGGAAGTTCACTTTTTTAGCAAATAGAAGTCACATTCTCCATGATTAATTCTTACTAGGGATAAAGTCATATTATTGCTTTAACCTGCCTGACTTCTACCTGTTCTTTCTCTTCAGATGGTGGTGGGGGGAATTTCTAGTTATTGGGCTTCTCTATCAGAAGTGGCCAAGACACCTGTAGAGCTTGTATTTGTACATAGACAGCCAGACAAAAAACTAGTAAAGAAATAAATAAGATATTCTCAGAAAGAGATAAATGCTTTGAAGAAAATGGAGCAGATAGGGAGAGACAGAGAGAGAGAATGAGGGAGAAAGAAAGAGAGAAAGAGAGCTGGGGCATGGGGCAGGCCTCTCTGAGGAGAGAGGTATTGAGTTGAGACCTAACTGACATGCAGGAGCCAGACTTGATAAAATCTGGGGGCAGTGCATCCCAGGTGGAGGGAACTATAAGTGCAAAGGTCCTGAGGTGAGGCCACACTTGGTGTGTTGGGATGGTTCACAGACACCAGAGCTCTGTAGACCAACTTAGGATTTTAGGTTTTATTTAACGTGTAATGGGAAGTCATTGAAAGACTTAATGTATGGGAGTGATTTAAAAATCTTTTTTTTAAAAGATTTTATTTATTTTTTCATGAGAGACACAGAGAGAGAGAGAGAGAGAGAGAGAGAGAGAGAGAGAGGCAGAGACACAGGTAGAGGAAGAAGCAGGCTCCATTCCATGCAGGGAGCCTGATGTGGGACCTGATTCTGGGTCTCCAGGACCGCACCCTGGGCTGAAGGCGGCACTAAACCGCTGAACCACCTGGGCTGCCCTATTTAAAAATCTTTTAAATTTAAATTTAGATTAAAATTTTTTAAAAAAAACCTACTTCCTAGATGCATAATTTACATACAAGAAAATTATTTAAAATGTAGTATGTTGAGGTTATTTTAAAGATTTTATTTATTTATTCACAAGAGACACACAGAGAGGAGCAGAGACATAGGCAGAGGAAGAAGCAGGCTCCTCGCAGGGAGCCGGATGTGGCACTCGATCCCGGGACCCCAGGATCACGCCCTGAGCCAAAGGCAGATGCTCAACCACTGAGCCACCCAGGTGCCCTTGGACTGGGGTCCTGTACAGGCAGGTTCTGGGGAAAAGGAGTGGGGAGGGGCTATAGATCTGCATCTCTACAATCCATAGACATCCTCCACTTGCACACTATTTTAGTTTTTAAGAGATTTATTTATTTATTTATTTATTTATTTATTTGAGAGAGAGAGAGAGCACAAACTGGGGCGGGGGGTGGCAGGTGGGAGGCAGAAAGAGAAGGAGAAGCAGACTCCCTGCTGAACAGGGAGCTCGATCTGGGGCTTGATCCTAGGACCCTGAGATCATATTCTGAGCCGAAGGCAGACGCCAAACTGACTAAGCCACACAGGTGCCCCTCACACTACTTTATGTTAAAGCGTGTGTGTGTGTGTGTGTGTGTGTGTGTGTGTGTGTGTTTAATACAAAAGTACAAGCTTGCTGTGAAAACAACAAACATCACAGTGCACAAAAGAAAAGTCACAAGTCCTCCTCCAGTTGGCCTCCTGCCCCAGGCCACTCTCCAGAAGGCAACCCCATGACCGACAGTTGGAGGCCTTCTGTCCCGAGAGGCCCTCTCACCAGGCACACCCCTCCTCCAGGCCTGTTTTCCGGAGTCCCAAGGTACATGAATCTCTGTTCTTTACACCTGCACACCCTCTAGTGGGGCTGCTTCACATAGCGAGGTGAGGACTTGGGGGGCGGGGGAGGGGACAGAGAAGTCAGCATTCCAAGACAGGTCTCACCTAGTTCCCACCACACCTGGTCTAGCTAGTTGGGTTCCCCGCTTCCCCTCCCCCAGGGCTGAAAGGAACTGGAAATAATGTTACTTGCTTAAGAAAAAAAAAAAAAAAAAAAAAAAGGACATCACATTTATTACACATTTATTATAACAACCCTAACAAGTCAAAGGCAGGCTTAATATAAAAAGCCCATAATAATCATAATAACCGTTTATGGGAACCCTTATTAAGGCAGGACATTGTTTTACTTATATTAGTTTGTATAATTATCACGACACTCCCCAGAAGTAGTACTCCAGATATTTCTCTTTTCTAGAAGATGCTGGCACTCAGGAAGTTTACTGCAGGAGACAGACAGTACAGTAGGTGCAGTGGTTAGTAGCTCAAGCCCTGGAGCCAGACCACCTGGGTTTGCCATTCTGGTTCTGCCACTTACCAGCCATGTGACCTTGGGTTATAAAACCTCCTGTGACTCAGTTTCCATTATCTTACAAGAATGGGGATGATGATAGAATCTGCCTCAGAGGGTGGCTGTGAGGGTTAAGTGAGTGTGTGTCAAGTGGCTGGCAGAGAGAAGGCTCTCAATAAATATGAGCGTTAGGATAAAATGATGGGCCTGAGTCTCAGGGAGTGACTGATGGAAGAGGAATCTGGAACTCAGGTCTTCAAACTTTGAGACTTGTGGGCTCACCCACTATGTAGTGCTGCCAGTCTAGAGCCCATCAGCAACTTCCCACAGTCCTGGGTCCTCAGAAGCCCCAGGTTTCACTGATGTGAAGATGACAGATGTTCCCTCTGAAGAACCAGTGATTCCTGGGGGGTCATGAGAGGTAGAGAAGACTTGTGGACTGTTGGTAGAGGGAGAGTCATCTCTGGGCCAGCCTCTTCTAGCTGTTGTTCCTTTCTCCTTAGAGGAGAGCCTCCCCAAGTCCCTTGTTCTGATCAGTGTTTGTCAAAGAGGATGGGGATTATCTAACCTTCTGGAGATCCTTGCTGATCCTAACTAGGATTGTGATCCCCCCCCAAAAAAGGATTGTGATCCAAAGACTCAAACAGCCCCAATATGGCAAATGATGTGATTTCCAGGGGACCCATGAAAGGGTGGCTACCTCTTAAATGTGGTAGCAGACATGACCAACTGGAGCGGTGATGTCCAACCTGTTATGAAGGGAGGAAAGGACATTCTAGGCAGAGGGCCAATGTGAGCAAAGGCAGGGAAGGTAGAGATAGCATCCATGAAGGGATCGAGTTTGAGGCCAGAAGCGACAGAAGAGGAGGCTTGCAGAGGCCAATGGTGTTTAGAAGCTGATTTCCAGAAGCTGTCAAAGTGCTTGGACTCTCTTTAGTTGAAATTGGGGAGCCAGCAAAGAGTCATGAAGGGAGGAGGTGACAGTGGAAAAGCTTTGCCATCTGTAAAATGGGCTAACAATAGTACCTGCCTGATAGGGTTATTATAGGATTAGGTGAACTGATTCACATGAAGTACTTAGAAATGATGGCATGAAGAAAATGAAATGTTAGTGATTCTGCTGCTGTTGCTACTAATTGTAATGTCCTGTTAGGAAGAGAAACTATAAAGGCAGAGGCCTCCAACGCAGCACATAAAGTGAATGAAGCTCTGCTGGTGGATGGAGGCCAAGGCCAGCCTTACATGGAAATCCAGTAGGCCATGGACTTGTCTGCCTGCTAAAGAGTAAAATCCAAGCTCCTTGGTGTGGCTCATAGCCCAAGGTGATGTGACTTCTTTCTCACTCACTAGGTTCCAGCCACCTTGTCTTCTTTCTGATCTTCAAACATGTCCAACCTGGGCCTTTTCCTTTATTATTACCCCTGCCTGGAAAGCCCTCCCCCCACATCTTCTAATGCCTGCTGCTTTCTTGTCATAAAGATCTTAGGCGAATTTCTTCCAAGAGCCTTTCTCTGAGCCCCATCCAGCACATCAGTCTTATGACCAGATAAAATTGATCTTATTTGCTTTCGTGTGTAATGTCTGTTGCTCCTTACCTCCTCTAGGTTGTAAAAACTCCATAGGGGCACCAATTATATCTTTCTTGTTCACCACTGTTTTCGTGGACCCTTGAATACTGCCTGGCATATGGAGATTGTCCGAAAACTGACCGCCCAAAATGATCTCTATTAGATATTCATTCCTTTCAAGCTGTTCCTGAGAAAGGTGGCCTATCAAGCTGAGATCAGCTATTAGCAAAGGGGAGTGGATTCCGTTTGCTGACAACTCTGTGGAAGTAGAGTCTGGGGCGGAGGGGAAGGATACTTCACAAAACAAATTAAGTTCTGATGGAGGAAGGCAGGGGGACAAATCCAGGGCAAGTTCTACTATGAGGCTGGTCAGGGAACTGCTATGAACTGTGGGGTCTCAATGGGTGACAGAGGATGTGGTGGGGCAGAAAGGGGCTGGGGGAATTCAGAGGCAAGGCCCATCAGAGGGGGTAAAGAGGGCCATTGTCTCAGGCCTTACACTCCATCACAGCCCTCAAATTTGGTCTTTTGACATGATCTCCAAAGGAGGTTACGCCCAGTCACAGACACAGCAGTAGGCTTTAAGAAAGATCCTCAGGGTGCCTGGGTGGCTTAGTCAGTTAGGCATCTGCCTTTGGCTCAGGTCATGATCCCAGAGTCCTGGAATCGAGCCCCACGTCAGGTTCCTTACTCAGCAGAGAGCCTGCTTCTCCCTCTGCCTCTCACCCTGCTCATGCTCCCTTTCTCTCAAATAAATAAAATCTTTTTTTTTTCAAATAAATAAAATCTTAAAAAAAGATGCTCATTTGTATAGCTGTGATTACATAATCCAAGTAATAAGAATATCCTAGAACTCATCTTTCAAGATCTACCTATAGCATCTGACACAGTTATTTTCCTTCTCTTTGTCTCCACTTGGCTTCCAGAGCACTATGGTCCTTGTCCTACTTCCTCAGTGGCTGCTCCTTCCCAGTCGCCTGTGTTGGTTCCTACTTCACCTCATCCCTCACTTCTGAATGCCTGTTTCCGGAAGGCAGCCAGAGGGAGCGCTCAGGGCCTTTGCACCTGCTCGAATTACTCTTCCTCAAGGCTGGCTCCCTCACTTTCAGGTCCTTACCTAACGTCACTTGTCAGTGAGGTCTCTTCCCTACGTAGTACTGCACTCCCTCCAACTCTCTACCCCTCCTCCCTGCTTTATAGTCCTCATCACCAAATGACCTACTGCATGTGTTTCTGGTTCAGTGCCGGTCTCTCGTGACTAGTGGGTCGGCAGCAGCAGAGCTCCAGGGGAGCAGTGAACTCGTGTGTCTACTGCTGTACTTCCGCTGTCTACAACAGTGCCTGACACACTGCGTATTTGCATGAATGTGAGACGTTTTGCGACTTTCCCATTTTGTATATTTTCATGTAAAAATATGCAGGGAATTGTACAAGGGGACTCTGGGTTCTTTAAACATGAAAGTCTAAAGCCTGATTTTCATTCATTTATTCGGAAAGAATCGGGGCACTCAGCGCAGGGACCCACCGTGGTTTGCCCCGACTCACAGCTAAATCGGAAGCCCGGCGGGCATTCGCGACTCGGTTCCTCAACCAGGGACGCTTGGGCGCTGCAGGGGCGCAGCTTGGGGGGGCGGCAGGAGGCCCCGAGGCCCCCGCTCCCTCGCGTTCGCGCAGCGCAACCCGCCGCGGCCGGGTCCCCGCCCGAGGGAGGGAGGCGCCTCGGGGCTCGGCCGGCGCCGGGACGACCACGCAGCCGCGCACGGGGGGCGGAGCCTGCGCGGCCGGAGGACGGGCGCGGCGGCCGCGGAGAGCGGGGGCGGCGGGCGCGGAGAGCGGGGCGCGGAGAGCGGGGCGCGGAGAGCGGGGCGCGGAGAGCGGGGCGCGGAGAGCCGGGCGCCGGCCTCCTCCCTCCCGCGCCGGTCGCTCCGCGCCTGAAGCCGCTGGAGGCCGGTGCTCTGGCCCCGGAGCCCGCACCCTCCTGCCCTGAGCCGCCGCCGTCATGCTGCTGCCTGTGTTCACCCTGAAACTGCGCCACAAAATCAGCCCCCGCATGGTGGCCATAGGGCGCTACGACGGGACTCACCCGTGCCTGGCAGCCGCCACCCAAGCGGGCAAGGTAACCGCTCCCGCCGCACGGAGCCCGGGGCCGCCCGGGGCCCTCCGTCCCCGGGATCTCCGCGGGCCGCGCCCCACCCCCCCCGCCGCGCCGCCCGGCCCCGCCCCCTCCCGGCCCGGCCCCGCCCCCTCCCGGCCCGGCCCCGCCCCCTCCCGGCCCGGCCCCGCCCCCTCCGCCGCCCCCCCTCCCCCCCCGCAAGCCACGGTTGCCGGGCAACCGGTGGGTCGTCTGTAGTTCTCCGTCTGCGCAGAGGAACGAGGAATATTGGGGTCTCGCCTGAAGGGCCTTTCCGAGCAGTTGACTTTACTTGTCTTCAGGCACCTGGACAGCGTTGGAGCTCCTGTGCAATAGGGAGCTCAGGGAAGAAACGTCCCAGGAGGGAAGGGGCTTGGTCAGGTTTAGGAGGGGTAGCGAGCCCTAGGTTTGAGCCCGGGGTCTCTGCCTGTCACTCTGGAGCTCCTTCCACTATTTCATATTGCCTCTCGAGGAAAAAAAAAAGGAGGAAAATGCAAAAACCCTTATATTAAATGATTCAGATTTCATTTGATGTTTATCCATGTACATTTACATCTTTTCCTATAATTTATACACTAAGTACCTGTGAGGTGCTTACTATGTGCCAGGTGCTGGGCAAGGTGTAGGAATCACAGAGATGAAAAAGACATGGTCATTTAACATTCAGGAGACTTGCTGAATACTCCTTTGTGCTAGATGTTGGGGATTCAGAGATAATGCTGAAATCCCTGCTTTGACAAATCTTATAATCCAGCAGACAAGGCATATCTAGGCATTGTGTGCTGATGGAAGCATCACCAAGATACATGGAATACCGTGACACCAAGTGTAATAACTTTTGACAGGTACAAAGCTTCATTACACGAATTATCTCAGCATCCTTGCTACAGTGCCCAGGGCAGCAGCATAGCACAAGTGTGGTGATCCTGGCTCCAGTACCTACTAATTTCATGACCTTGGGCAAAGTACTTAATAATAGTATCTGCCACATTGGGTTTTTATGAGAACTAAGTAAATTAATACATATAAAGGGCTTGGCATATGGGAAATGGAAGCATATAAGTCGCTAGTTGTTAGTTGTTATTTTTTTGTTACTCCCATTCTACTGACTAGAATAACAGTTCAGAGAGGTAGGTTCAGGGTAATACTTGAGGTGGTTCACCTAGAAGGTGGTGGAAATGAAGGTAAAGTACCTGTTCTTGACTCAGGCTGGGTTTAATAAGCTAGTGTTTATAGAATGTTTTATAGCTTTCAAGATACTTCTACCCATGCTGTATGTTAGATGATATGCCTTGGGATACATAAGTAGAAAGTAATGAGTAGAGCCCCATAGCACAGGGCCTGGTATAAAATAATATTGGTTATTGTCAAGAGGTACTGCAGATGACAAAAAAAAATCATATTGGTTCTGTGGGTGCATAACAGCTAAAAAAAATGGGCTGAAAATGTCCTGTGGATATTGGCTCCACACCTTACTTGTTAAGGGCTTGCTACTACTGAGCACTGTTCTTAACTTTGTAGTTGCAAGGCTGAGACAAGTCTCACCCATTTGGAGTTTACATTTGAGAAGGGGAGCCAGACCCAAGGGGGGAGAAAAATAGATGTGTGTGTGTATAATTTTAATATATATTAAAGTATATTTGTAAATACATATAAATAACACATGGATAATGTCTCCCTAGGGGGAAAAATAGTAAGGGGATGAAAATGATGGGAGATGGCTATTTTAGATAGGGTGATCCATAGGCCTCTGATAAGATAACTGTAGATCAGAGATTTGAGGAAAAGGAGGACACAAGCCCTGCAGTTATGTGGGGTAGGTGCTCTCCAGGCAGAGGGATGAGCAAGTGCAAAGGCCTTGAGGTGGAAATATGCTTGGTGTGTTTCAGGAACATGAGCTGCTGGGGCTGGAATGGAATGAAGGAAGCAGTGAGGTAGCCAGGGGCCAGATCATATAGGGCCTGTAAGCCATATAAAGACCATTGTTTTCCAGTGATGCGGTTTGACTGATGTTTTAGATAAAGGGTAACTCGCTGGTACTGCAGCAGAGATGCAGGGAGGTGAGTGTAGGAGAAGCAGGAAGATTGGGCGGAGGTTTCTGTGGAAGCCCTTGAATGAGAACATGATCCAGAATGGAAGGAGGGACACTGAGTCTAGGTCTGTTTCTGGAGTTGGAAAAGTGATATAGAGAGAAAGTCCTGTGACCTGTGTAATTGTATTTTTGTTTAGAACTTTAAACAAATCTGGTAAGTTGTAACCTGATATTTTATATTGAGACTTTAAAAAATGGTAATATTCTGTGATCCAGGTAATACAGGAATATATTCTCCTTTAAAAATAATTAACAACAAAATAATAATAATTAAATATTCCAGGTAAGGCTAAAGCCCTCTTTGACCATTGGAGCCCAGGTCTCTAGAAATAGGATTTTGTCATTTTAAGTGGGATTCTGTTGAGAACGTGAACCTTGACTTACTGGCATCTGGTCTCTGAGCCTGAGCAAGGATTTTATTTGTTTTGAGCAAGGATATTTCTTGCATGATGAATGTTACTGATTTCCTCTGACGACATTTTTCTTCTCATCATGGGCTTGAGGGGACCGGTTGAAATTCTATTGTTAGCAGCTAGAACAAATGTTGCGTGAACTATAGCCAGTCCCTTCGGCTGAAGGCACGGGGAGTGATCCATTTGTTGCGTGACTGAACTTGGTTTTTTCCATGCCCGAGGGACAGGTAGGTCTCCTGGAGACTCAGAGAACAGCATGAAGGGAAAGAGGGAGAAGTCTGCTCCTGGGAGTCTTGCTGCTCTTGGTCACAAACCCCAAACTTTTTCCATTCCAATAGCAGCGAATATGAAGTCCGTAAGTGATTTCCACTCCTGTTTTCCCTCAGCCTAATTACTGGAAGACTCCAAAAGAATTCTTTTGTTCTGAACAGTTGATAAAAGGAAGTAAGGCACGGTGGCTAGAGTGTAGGGTCTGGAACCAGACACCAGGCATCAGGTCTTAGCCCTGTCACTCATTAGTCACCAGACCTTGGGAAAGGGCCTTGACCCTTCTGACCTCATCTGTAAACCAGGGCTTGTTGTGAGAATCAAATGTAGTAATGTTTAGAAAGCATGTTGTTAAACTATTGCACAAATGAGGCCGTTAACACGATATTCCATAGCTATGTACCTTTTCTGTATATTTCTAATCAATTCCTTTGAAAATTATTTGTTGTTGAATAGGCAGGTAATAACTTAAAACTAATCCTCTTTGGATTTTTATTGAAGGGATGAAATACTTATTTAAAATTCGTGAATTTTAAAACTGCAAGAGGCTTAAGGGGTCTCTAGTGCGGTGCTTCCCACCCTTTTTTTCTTCATGTTGTCATCTTGGAGCTTTTTTTAGATAGTGAAGATTTCCCTAATGAAATTTTAATTCCATTGATAGACTGCATGTCTGTTTTTGTACTGTGCCCTTTTGGAGGGCTACAAGCCATTTTATTTATTTTATTTTATTTTATTTTATTTTATTTTATTTTATTTTATTTTATAATTTATTTATTACAAGCCATCTTATTTATTTTACTTTTTATTTTTAAAAAAGATTTATTTATTTATTTATTTATTTATTTATTTATTTATTTATTTATGAGAGAGAGAGAGAGAGAGAGAGAGAGAGAGGAGAGACACAGGAGGAATGAGAAGCAGGCTCCATGCCAGGAGCCCGACGGGGGACCCGATCCCCGGACTCCAGGATCGTGCCCTGGACCAAAGGCAGGCGCCAAACCGCTGAGCCACCCAGGGATCCCCATACAAGCCATTTTAATATCTAACATCCTCCTACCTCACAAAGATACCAGTCTGGTGTAATTCTGTCTACAGTAGTTGAAACTGCAAAATTAATTGACTTTGGACTAATTATTTAATTCTGTCTTACTAGTATAGACCATGAAACCGTGAAAAACTTTGATCGCGTGACTCAGTTTAAGTTTGTAAAACAGATCTACAAACTACCGGACTTTAAAACTATCAGTTTTAACCCTTAAAACAACCAGTTTTTTTTTTTTTTTTAAGTTTCATTTATTTCAGTAAGCTCTACACCCAACGTGGGGCTCGAATTTACAACCCCTAGATCAAGAGTCACATGCTCTTTCAAATGAGCCAGCCAGGTGCCCCTAAAACAACCAGTTTTAAGGGTTGGGAAGTAAATGTATTAGGTGCTTGGATGAAAGATGCTAAAGGAAATGTTTATTACTGTATGTTACATCATCTTCTTAGTACGTAGTAATCACATCGTAGCTGGTAGCGCTTCCCAAAGGTTGATCGAGAAGAGGCTAGTTTGTAAGAGGGCTTTGACATTCTGCTGGTGGGTAGTATATAAGCTGCCCTGGTGAGCAACAACTACATGTTGTTCATTACCTCGTTCTTGAGAAGACTAAGAACCACTGGGTTTCCACAATTCATAGTGATTGAAAGCTAGCATACACAGAACTGTGTAAGAGTTTCAAGTTTTGTAGGTGATTAAAGTGACCTCTTGTTAGTGTTGATATCTGTTAATACCTCAAGTCTTTTAAAAAAATATATGTTAATTTTACATTTTTGGTATTTTTAGGGGATGTAACTAACTGTTTCTGTTTTAGGTTTTTATTCATAATCCTCATACCCGGAGCCAGCATTTCAGTGCCTCCAGGGTCTTCCAGAGCCCCCTGGAATCTGATGTTTCACTTCTCAACATTAACCAGGCAGTCAGCTGCCTGACTGCAGGAGTACTGAACCCTGAACTCGGCTATGATGCTCTTTTAGTGGGGACTCAGACTAACCTTCTGGCTTATGATGTCTACAATAACTCAGATTTATTCTACAGAGAGGCAAGTATGCCCCTTTATAACTGTAGCATTTCCATTACTCACTAATGTCCATTGGTATTTTATGCTTGAAAGAGATCAGACATTTATTTTGGTTTGCTTATTGTATGGCTCTTGTAATGTAAACAACACAGATATTTTTCCATTTGCATCTGCATTCTGCTTGACACTTACTTGTTTTATGATGGTTGGTAACCACTTGGTGCCACTCCAGCTTGTCTCCCATGAGGTACATGGGATACCATGGTACTCTGATACCACTAACTGTCAAGATCTGTTGAGAATTCAGCCAAGAGCCAGGAAATAGATCTCCTGGTAGCTTTGCATTAAAGTTTAGTGTAGTAGTTTATAGGAGAAGCAATTACTGTGCTCTGCTGTCTGCAGGCTACTGCAGCTTTTTACCCAAGTTATTCATACTCATTATGTAAAAGATAGGGAAGCAAAAACAGAAAAAAATACTCATAATTTCTCCATCTAGGGCAGCCTGGGTGTCTCAGCGGTTTAGCGACGCCTTGGGCCCAGGGCGTGATCCTGGAGACTCAGGATCAAGTCCCACGTTGGGCTCCCTGCATGGAGCCTGCTTCTCCCTCTGCCTATCTCTCTCTCTCTCTCTCTGTCTCTCATAAATAAATAAATAAAATCTTAAAAAAATTTTCTCCATCTAGAAATAACTTTTTTTTAAAGATTTTATTTATTTATTTATTTGACAGCACAAGCAGGGGGAGCAGCAGGCAGAGGGAAAGGGAGATGCAGGCTCCCCCCTGAGCAGGGAGCCCAATGTGGGGCTTGATCCCAGGACCCTGGGATCATGACCTGAGCCAAAGGCAGATGCCCAACTGACTGAGCCACCCAGGCACCCCGAGAAATAACACAACTCTTAAATTGATTTTTACTAAGTGAAAGTTTTTTACAAAATGGGATCATATTATATACATGTAGCCTTTTTCCCCTACAACTTATATTACTATAATATGTTAACATATATTAAGATATAATTCACGTATCATACAATTCACCCATTTAAAGGATACAATCTAGTTTTAGTTTATTCAGGGACTTTTGTAGCTATACCACAATCAGTTTTTTTTAATTTTTAAAAAAGATTTATTTAGAGAGAGAGAGAGAGAGAGAGGAAGAGGAGCAGCAGAGGGAGAGGGACAAGCAGATTCTGCACTGAGTCTGGAGCCCAAGGCGAGACTTGATTTCATGATGTGAACCTAAATCAAGAGTCGGACACTCAACTGACTGAGCCCGCCCAGGTGCCTCTCACCACAATCAATTTTAGAATATTTTTATTATCCCTAAAAGAAACCTAGTCCCCCTTAGTAGTCAATCCACATTCTCCCCCAACCAGTCTTACTTGCAACCACTGATACTTTCTATCTCTGTAGATTTGCTTACTCTGGACATTTTACATAAGCGAAGTCATAGAATATATGGTCTTTTGACTGGTTTCTTTTTCTTAGAATAATATTTTCAAGGTTGATCCATGTTGTAGCATATATCAGCACTTCATTTTTTTTTTTTTTGGCTGAAGAATTTTCCATTGTATAGACATACCATATTTTCTTTATCCACTCATCAGTTAATGGACATATGTGTTGTTTCCACTCCCTGGCCCTTATATGCAGGTTTTTTTGTTCAGTACCATATTGTGAATATCTTTATATGAAATTACTGTATATCCATGCATCATTCTTACTGGTTCTATTTATGTTGTTTCCATAGTTTTTATATTATAGTTGATATAGTTGATACTTTGATAAGCATATATCTTTGCCAGTTTCTCTGATTATTTCCTAAGGATAAGTTCCCAGAAATGCAATTACTTCTTTTTTTCCCTTGGTATTCTTTAATTGAGATAAAATGTACTTACAGTGAAACGCATAAGCCTTACAGGTACTTTTCAGTGAGTTTTCATCCCTGCAAATGACATGCCCTATAAAAATATAGAGTATTTCCATCAGTTCAGAAAAATTTGTTGTGCCCCATTCCAATCATTTCCTATATCTCCTAGACACTCACTGTTCCGATTTTTTCACCTTAGCTTAGCTTTCCCTGTTCTTGAACTTCATACAAATGGAATCCTCCAGAATGCAATCCTTGGTATTTGGCTTCTTCCTCTGAGCATATCTGAGAGAGCCATCCATGTTGTTGCATAGAGCAGCAGTTCTTCTTTGTTGCTGAGTAGTATTCCATTGTGTGATTATGCCACAATTTGTTTATCTATTCTTCTGATCATAGACCTGTGGGATAGACATATTGGGTTATTTCCAGTTTGGAGCAATTAATAAAATTGCTATAAATATTTTTGTACTAGTCTTTTTGTGGGCATATGATTTAATTGATCTTGGGTATACTTAGGAATGGTTATACTATTTCATACCTCTCACCCATAATGTGTGAGAGAGTTCCAGTGGCTCCATACTCTGTCAACAATTGGTAATGCCAGTCTTTTCAATTTTAGCCATTTTAAGGTATGAAGTGGTATCTCATTGTAGCTTCATTTTGCATTTCCCTCATGACCAGTGATGTAAAACACCTTTTCTTGTGCTTAGTTTCCACTTATGTGCCTTCTTTTGTGAAGTGACTAGGTCTTTTGCCTGTTTTTTATTAGTAGTTCTTATGTATTGATTTGTAGATTTTCTTTGAATATACTGGGTACAGGCGCCCGTGGGTGGCTCAGTCAGTTAAGCATCTGACTCCTGATTTTGGCTCAGGTTATGACCTCATTGTCATGAGATTGAGCCCCACATTGGGCTCTGCACTCAATGTGGAGTCTACTTGAGATTCTCTCTCTCTGCCTCTCCTCCTGCTTGTGCTAGCTCTCTCTATAATAAATACATTTTAAAAATGAATATATGGGGTATAAACTCTTATTTATATATGTATATGTAAAACAATATTTACAATATACATAACAAATAATGTATATAACAAATATCTTCTCCCAGTATGTGGCTCATTCCAATAAGTAGGCATCTTTTGATGAGCAAAAGTTTTTGATTTTGTGGAAGTCTAGCTGTTCATTTTTTTTCTTTAATAGTTAGTGATCTTTGTGTTGTTCTGAGAAGTCTTTGACTATTTCAGGATCACAGAGATACTCCTTTGTTTTTATGAGAGACTGAAATTGAGTGTAGTATGTGTATGTGTGTATATGTACTTAGAGAGAGAAAGATTGATTGGTTTATTTTAAGGAATTGGTTTATGCAGCTGTGGAGCCTGGTAAGTCCAAAATTTGCAGGTTAGGCATCTTCCAGGGAAGAGATGATGTTGAAACTTGAGTCCAGAGACAGTCTGGTCGCAGGATCCTTCCTTGGGGTATGTCAGTCTTTTTTTCTATTAAGGCCTTCAACTGATTGGATGAGACCTACCCACATTATAGAGGGCAGTCTTCTTTACCCAGAGTCTGCTGATTTAAATGTTAATCTCGATTCCATTAAAAAAAAAAAAATGCCTTCACAGAAACACCTAGAATAATATTTGATTCAATATCTGGGTACCATGGCCTATCCACATATGGTTGATACATAAAATTAATGATTTCAAGAATGTAGCTCTGCAATTAAAAACTTTTTTAAACGAGATTTTTGATAGGTTTTAGTAAATTGCTCTTTACAAAAACTACTATTTTCCACTTTCCCTGCGGAATAGGAGAGTGCCTGTTTTATCACACTCTAACGAACAGGGATTTTATTATTTTTCATCTTTCTGATCTGAAAAATGAAAAATGACATATTGTGAGAATGAAGATTTTCATGTTTGTTGTTGATTTGTATTTCTTGTGAATTTCCTGTTCTATTAAAAATCTTTTTGGCTTGGATGTTTATCCTTTTCTTATTTGTTTTCTATTACCTGTTTTATTTTATTAACAAAACAATTAGCTATGTATCTTAGATATTGTAGGTATTTTTTCCAGTTTATTGCTTACCTTTTAACTTTATCTTTTTATTGGCCATTTAGCAGTTTTGATTTCTAAATCTATTCTTTTTAAAAATTTTTTTTTATTTATTTATGATAGAGAGAGAGAGACAGAGAGAGAGAGAGGGAGGCAGAGACATAGGCAGAGGGAGAAGCAGGCTCCATGCACCGGGAGCCCGACGTGGGATTCGATCCCGGGTCTCCAGGATCGCGCCCTGGGCCAAAGGCAGGCGCTAAACCGCTGCGCCACCCAGGGATCCCCAGTTTTGATTTCTAATGAATTTTTCTGTCCTTTATAGCCAATCTTTTATTTTTTATGGTTTTCCTACATGAAGATTATATAAACAAGGACTGTTTTCCTGTATAATAAATAATTGGTATTTTCAAAGATGTCCTTGAGTTTTCTAAAAATAAGTTAAATTATGCTTATATACTTTATTCAAGAAGTCTGGGGTACTTATTAATTCTGGATGGTGGGTATTAGGTATTTGTTTTATTATTCTTTATACTTCTCTGTAACTTTACAATGAAAAAGACTAAGAGAACTAGGTAATAAGTATCAAAAAGGTCTCCATCCAACATGGTTAAAATGGATTACGAAAGCTTGGATGTTAAAAATGCGTAAGTTTGATTCTGCCAAGAATTTGGCCTCTAGAACATGTAGAGAGCCTTGGATTTTGTAGCAGTTTATTTTAGTGGATTACTGTGAGAGGCCAGGGGCCTGAGTTGATCCTGGGTCTCTGCTCTTCCCTGTGGAAGCACATATAGGCCATGATGACTGTCTTCAATGCATGGCCCTGGCCTGCCTCTCAAGAGACCATGTGGCTTCTCTCAGATGATGACAGAGAGATTTGAGTATCCAAATACAAATAAGGATATAGGTTATATCCACTGTGCCTTTGCATCACTGTATCTGAGTTTTTATGTCTTTTTTTCCCCCTTAGGTTGCTGATGGGGCCAATGCAATTGTGCTGGGAACACTGGGGGACATCTCCTCTCCTCTTGCCATTATTGGTGGAAATTGTGCTCTGCAGGGTTTTGATCATGAAGGAAATGATCTCTTTTGGACGGTATGAAGAGCAAAGCATTCTTTTAATCCTCTTAAACATTTTTACTTTTAAAGTTCTTTATGCTTTGTTTTTGACCATCGACTGTAATGAATAAGAAAAATGAAATAGAACCGTATTTCTAATTCTGTACATTAAAAAAAAAGAATTTTTGTAATTAGAATAATACCCATTGGTGGTTTGTATAATCCTCTTTCATGTAGCTAAAGTATTTGGATTAAGTGAAAAAAGATGGCATATTAATGAGTTTTGGTTTTATTTTCAGGTTACTGGAGATAATGTTCATTCCTTGGCCTTATGTGACTTTGACGGTGATGGTAAGAAAGAGGTGTGTGGAGGAGGAGATACTTATCTTGTGTGTTCAGCTGAATAATTTTCCCATGACAATGAGATTAGTGTTAAGAGAAGTGTTAGCTTCTCGCAGCCGATTTTGGTACCTTCTTACCTAAATGACAAGCTAACTGGTCTCATTTGTCTTTCTCTTCTTTTGAATAATAAATTACGTGTGTTTGTCTAATATCAAGATCAAGGCCATGATGTTTCAAAGACACAGGACAGGGAGAGGGGGCAGGACAGTTGATGGGGCAACAGCCATATTCCCAATCTTACAACTTGCTTCTGATGCTTTAAAACCATATTATAAGTAGTTTTCAGTTGTGGCTAGCATTCAGGAATCTAAGTTTTAGAGAGTGACCTTTGTTGGTTACTCTAGAAATTAACCTCTTGAGCAGCTGGCAGCATGCTGTGCTGGGCACTGACTTACCTGTGTCTTGTCCGTGGCTGCTGCTCTCTGGCATTTGAAATAGCTTCCATCTGCAGGCAGAGGAAGGCACTGAGCCAGGGAAGCATTTTCAGCAGCTTGATGGGAAAACATATTCTGGCAGGATGTGCAGCCCACATGGAGGGCTGAAATCTGTAATGGACCAATAGGTGGAATGTTCCTGAGAATCAGATTACAGGGAACTCTCTGGCTAGCAGTAGCCCCATAGAAAGTATCATGCCGTTCTTCATTTGATTTATGGAAATTGTGCTGTGTTCACTTGTTGAACTAAAGATGCATCATCCTTTTTCCTTTCAGCTTCTTGTCGGATCAGAGGATTTTGATATCCGAGTTTTTAAAGAAGATGAGATTGTGGCAGAAATGACAGAAACAGAGGTAAGAAATGCCACATCAGAGTCATGGTAACTTTGGGCAAGATCGATTAGCACAGTGGAATGTCACATCAGATGAGAGTACTGGGCTCTCTTCCCTCAACCCAGACAGTTTTGGGGTAAAAACTGTGGGAATTAAACAGAACTGCACATTACAGAGAAAGACACACTTAAAGATGTGCACCAAGATATGTTTTGAGAGTTGGGGGAGGTCGTGGTGGTGGCAGAGGGAAAAAAAGGTATATTTTGAACAGACTGATTAAATAGAGAAAAACTATGGAGTACATAAAGGCCTTTCTTTTAGTGAGTTAATCCATATAGATGATAATAATAACACTAATAATGGCAACCATTTATTATGCACTTAATATATGCCAAATACTGTTCCAAGTGCTTTATATGAACTAACTCATTTGATCCTGCAACAGCCCTATTAGGAAGGTATTATTCCTATTTTACCAACGAGGAAACTGGTATTAAGTTCCTTTGTTAAATTACTGATACACGGTCATGGCCATGCAGTGGTGTGGTCAGGATTTGAACTCTCCCTTGTCCGCCTCCTCCTCATCATGTATTAAATGGGATTGAATGAGTACACAAACAAGGTTTTTATAACTTTTCCTCTCCAAATTAAATACTTCTTGGGCACATTCCTGTCGATGAACTTAAAATCAGATGTTGGAGGACTTGGCTGGTTTCTCCGTGGTTAGCATTACTCATGTAGTAGAATCTAGAAGAGTTTAAACTTCATTTGCCTACAGATTGCCTTCATCCATTGTAGTTTTGGCATTCTTAGGATATTTATTTGCTGCTGGTTCTCCAGGATTGGGCAGGATGGAAACAGAAAAATGAATTAGGATATTCTGAAAGAAGAAAGGAGAAGAACATAAGGGAACAGTGGCTTGTGAACATTAGAAAGAGACAGCAGAGAACAACAGAAGGGAGTCTGAGCGATCAGAATGCTGGGATCCTGCTAAATTTGTTCAGGTTGTGTCTGAGAGTTCAGGTCAGAAAGCTTGAGGGCACTGGCCTCAGTACCTGCCTTAGCCACTTGTCATTACTCCTGGCCACTTCCAGAAGCTGTCTAGGAAAGTCAGGCTTCTGTCCCACTAACTACAAAGAAAGACCAAAATGTAAAACCTGCATATTGATATACAAAGTGTTATTCTTGATTTAGCTCATCTACCTTTATCCTATAGCGAGGAGCATAGATTTTTACTTAGTTCTACTACACTTTTTACATATTCACAGTTATTGTAATTGTAAACTAATAGTTGTAGGTAGAGGAAAATTAATGACCCTAATAAAGGCTTAGGGGTTCTGTTTAAGTGTATGTGCTTAACATGTGATTTTTTTGGAGAGTCCTTAGCTTTCATTAGGTTCTTATAGGTATTTGCTATTCCCTCCTTCCCCCTCTTCAAAAAAAAAAAAAAAAAAAAAAAAAAAAAACTTGAATCACTATAAATTCAAATTTATAGTAAATCTTTTCCTACTTAGTGAGAATCATTCAGATTTTGTTGGATTTCTGTTTATTGCCAATACTAGATGTGAGGAGACTGCATTCTTCAAAACACCTTTTTCCTACATCCTAGAAAAGGACAAGAGACTATGACATAGGGCCAGGGACTTGAGCAGACTCTGGTCCACAAAAGAGAACCTAGTGAATGAATTAATGAAGGACTGAGGGACCAACAGAATCCAGGACTAAGTGTATAAAAATCGGAACTTTTTAAAACTGTTCATTTCGGAGCCATTTTTCTGTCCTTTGGTTTGATTTTGCTCCTAGCTCAAATCTCGTTTCGCAGATCAGCATAATGATAATCCATTTGGCAGATGAACAGTACCGAGTATTGCCAAAAGAATGCCTTGAGCTAAATAATTCTAGAGTCCTACACAGCACTTTGCATTCAGAGTTAAGTGAAGTGGGTGGTTTTGTAGAAAAGCTGTAGGTGTAGAGGAAATTATATAACTATTCTCTGCTTTATACAATTTATTTCTTAATATCTCTTGTATTCATGCCAGAATTAGAAAGTAGATCTGCAGGAGCATAGATATCATTAAACTTTGGCTTTAACTTTAAATAAGGGATAGTTTTGTTCAGGATCTAACTAAAATTTTACCCCTTTAAAGGTGTTAAATCCTTAAACAGTCCTGTAAATATTTCTGTAGGATTTACACATTCTGTATATTGTTACATATATATACAGAGCCATGTGCTTGGGTTTGCACTTCTTAAAGGATTATATTTTTTCCTAAAAAACACCTTTCATCTCTAGCAGACAATAAATTATGTTACAGAGAGAAAAACATGCACATAAAAGATACTCACTTGCGGGTTTTGCAAGTCTTTAAAATTTAGACCATAGGATATTAAAACATTTTGAGTTAGTGTTCATAACAGCATCTGTTATACATTTTCTGTATCTTGCATACTCAATTTATATCATCCTCAATCGCTCAATTTTATTGTTTTTTTAAATGATTTGCTGAAATTTGCCACATGAGCTTGATCCAAAACAGCAAACTTTGTAAGTTTATTTAATTCTGATTACCCAACTCTGAAATAGATGACATGGATCATAGAGAAGAGGAATACATTCCCCTCTAACAGATTTAAGTCTAATTTTAACACACTTGGTAGCACAACATGCAATTTTATAAAGCCATACTTTGCATGGAATTGAACCTTAGTGGGAAGATGTATCTTTGTTATTTCCTGCAGATAATCACCTCTCTTTGCCCCATGTATGGCAGTAGATTTGGTTATGCCCTTTCCAATGGCACAGTTGGAGTTTATGACAAAACAGCCCGATACTGGAGAATTAAAGTGAGTATAATTCAGCTTCCAATATTCAGGGATTTTAATGGTTGTTGAAAGACTTCTTGGGCAGCCTATGTGGCTCAGCAGTTTAGCGCTGCCTTTGGCCCAGGGCCTAATCCTGGAGACCCGGGATCTAGTCCCATGTCAGGCTCCCTCCATGGAGACTGCTTCTCCCTCTGCCTGTGTCTCAGCCTCTCTCTCTGTGTTTCTCATGAATAAATAAATAAAATCTTAAAAAAAAGACTTCTGGACTAATTATTGAAATTCTTTTTCAGTCCAAAAATCATGCCATGAGCATTCATGCTTTTGACCTTAATTCTGATGGAGTGTGTGAACTGATAACTGGTTGGTCCAATGGGAAGGTAAGTTTCAGGTATAATTCAGAGGACTAGTTGTTTGAGGCATATTGGCTGCATGACTCAGAACCAGTAACATGAGAATATAACCTTGTCGTCCTTGGCTGTGCTTTCAAAGTTAACTTCATAATCTTTGCAACACTACAAGTTAGTGAGTCTCTTTTTGGTCTTAAAAGCCCATTGGGAGAAAATTTGGGAGAAGATCTTTCTAAGTCTCTTGCTTGAAGAAATGAGAATGCATTTAATCAGGTTGATCATAGGCGTAGGACAGTAAGAAAGGAATTTTAGTAAGCACGTAATGAGCTGTTTGTATAGCTCTTCTCTAATAAATCTTTAAGACTGTCTGAAAACTTAGAATTAATGGGAAGAATCATGTTATCATAGTTTTCCCAGCTATAAAATTTGAAATGAAATCTTTTTGCTTTCTTTCCTTTTTTAAGTTCAGAATTTTCTGCAGACTTCTGGCAAGTCAGGATTGTCTTGTTAGAAACTGCCTAAGTAGCTGCCAGATCTCCATGGGTACCATTTGCCCTAGCTTCCTTATGTGACAGTGCTGAATTGCCTGAAGAAGATCAGATAATTTCTGCCCTTGTATGTATGGCAGTAGATTTGGTTATGCGCATATGTCTATATGTCACATCTATATGTCCCATTCTTCTTTGATTTTTCTTTGTTTTTGGCTAGGACCTTGTAACCTTCCTTTGGTGTTGTGTGAAGAACAGGTTCTACAAAAATGTTGTGTTGGTTCCTGATTCTTTACCTGGTTTTGTCTTTGGCATGGGCTATAAAAATGATAAGGGAAGACTGGGGCACCTGGGTGGCTTGGTCAATTAAGCATCTGCCTCTTGATGTCAGCTCAGGTCATGATCTTGGGATCATGGGATCGAGCCTCACATCTGGCCTCTGTGCTTAGTGGGGAGTCTGCTTGAGATTCTCTCTCTCCCTCTGCCCCTCCTACCATGCACAGTCTTTGTCTCGCAAATAAATAAATAAATATTTTTTAAAAATAAAAAATAATTATAAGGGAAGTCTGTGTTCCTTAGTAAGAAACTTGGAAATTATAAAATGGACCATATTCTGGGGGGAATATAAACACAAATTATAAATATAAATTAAATTATTATGAGTGATTCAAGAATTAGAAACTACTAGACTTGAGAAGTTATCAAAAATCACCTTCAAAAAAAAGTTGCCTTCAAATATGACTGTGGACCTAGATGTTTTTAGAGTTAAATGCTTTCAAAATTTTAAGGAATTTCTATTATATAATCTTCCAGAACATAAAAAGAGATAAGAAAGAAAATTAACACTGTTCATTATATAAGGAGAAAAACTGATAATTACATTTAACAGAAATAGCATATAAAAGGGAAAATATACAGATCCAGCATGTGATTATAGGTGTAGAAATACTAAATGAATGCAAACAACCGATTAACTTTGCATTTAGTAGGTCCTTTGTTGAGTTGGAGGGCCATTCTCTCCTCCAGGGCAAAACATCCACGCTGGATAAAGCAAAAGAGCAGAATATCCCTAGAAATACAAATATTCATTTGTAGCCTTGCTTCTTAGTAAATGAAACTCTCTTATTTGCAGAAGCAAGGTCAGTTCAGTCTGAGAGGATTTATTTTTTTTAAAGTAGTCTCTGCAGTCAGCATGGGGCTTGAACTCGTGACCATGAGATCAAGAGTTGCATGTTCCACCAAAGAACCAGCCAGTTGACCTGAGAGTAGTATTAATGTGCTAAGGGCTTTGGTAAATCCAGGCCACTCATTACTTCACAAACTTGAGCATCGATGATTATCAGGCTTTTATGTGTTGTTGTTATTAAGAGCGTGGATACTTGGATGTGAATTCTGCAGACAGAGGTAGGAGCCAGTAGTAGGCTGTGATCTAAATGACTTTATTTTTGTTGTTGTTGTTGCAAAGTTTTGCCCTTGAACAGACAAAAATACTGAATGGCACTGGCTACTGAAATGATTGCCCTACCGGATTTTCTATAGCTACCCTTTTATTGATAACACCTATTCTTGCTTGAAACTGAAGTCATTTTAAGCACTTATTCTTCATTGTTGTTTTTCAGATGCATTTGTTTATTTCTCTTTGCCTTTCTTGGGAAGAGGAGGCTCCGTGAGGATAGGGGGGCCCTCTGCAGTATCTAAGTAGTTTTTACATGGAAGAGTGACTCTTAAATGAGATTATTATACAAGATGATATGATGGAAAGTTGAGCTAACTTGGTGTTTTTCACACTTTAAATGTAAATATATTTTATACACATATATGATAAAGATAAAGCTTTTATATAGAACCAACATTTCCTGTGCACATCTATATGTCAGGCTCTGTTCGAAGTGCTTTAATGTATTAACTTTTTAGGCCTCATTCTGGCCCTATGGGATGTAGTTATTTTCCTCACGTTCTTGTTCTTGACCTCCCAGATCGGGAGATCAAGCATGGAATGGTTAAGAGATATTCCCATGATCCCACAGATAGTAAGTGGCAGAGCTGGAATATGAACCCAGATAGTTTGGACTCGCCCTATGCTATATATATAAGAACTGGAAACCCATTTCTCCAAATGAAATGTTATGTAAAGGTCAATGTGTAAAACAGCCTTTATTTATAAAGAAGAAAGTATAGCTGGTTGTGGCCCCTTATGGTCCCCTTGGCCCCAGGGTTCATAGCTGTCTCAGCTGTCTCCTGAGAAGCCATGGGGCTCCATGGAACACTCTTGAAAACTGCTAGACTAGCTGACCTTTAAAGCTGATTTTGACTTTAAAATCTTGTGGGTATTTTCCTTTTTAAACTACAGCATAAGCTATTTTTCAAGTTCTTATTTTTTTTTTTTTAGGTTGATGCTCGAAGTGACCGAACTGGGGAGGTCATCTTTAAAGACAACTTTTCTTCTGCAATTGCTGGTGTGCTAGAGGGAGATTACCGGATGGATGGTCACCCACAGCTGATCTGCTGCTCAGTGGACGGGGAAAGTAAATTGGGACAGGAAAAATCCTTGTAAAGTTAGATTTTCAATTTGATTGGGTCAGAACACCAGGCAGTTCCACTATGAAGTGTTTGTATGGATATCCTCTCATCCTAAAAAATTCACCTAGATGGGAGGATGAGAACTTAAGGTTTTGACTTTTAAGAACAGACAGTTGATGATTAAAAGGAGACATGGCTATGCTGATGTATTCTTCAATCTGGTGAGGGTTTTCTCCTTTTGTTCAGTCCGGGGCTACCTGCCTGGCACAGCTGAGATGAGAGGGAACCTCATGGACACCAGCGTAGAACAGGACCTGATCCGAGAGCTGAGTCAGAAAAAACAGAATCTGTTGCTAGAACTCCGTAACTATGAGGAAAATGCCAAGGTAGGTCCTCATATGGGAGGGGAAATGCAGTCTGGAAAGGTGGGAACTGCAAGTGTGAAGAGGACTAGGTGTCAGCATCTACACAGCAGGACCCTCTCATACCCACTGGTGGAAGTGGGGATTGCTTCGGCCTTTTTGCCAGAGTCAGAGGTGAGAGGGCATGTGTTCTTTAACCTGGAAATCCCGCCTCCATGCAGCTGGACTATAGAAGTATTTGCATAAGTGTCCAGAGACGTTTATGGCAGCACTATTTAAAAAAAAAATTTTTTTTAAGATTTTATTTATTCATTCATGAGAGAGAGAGAGGGAGAAGCAGGCTCCCTACTGGGAGCCGGATGTGGAACTCGATCCAGGACTCCAGGACCACACCCCGGGCCCGAAGGCAGGCGCTCAGGTGCTGAGCCACCCAGGCGTTCCAGGGCAGCACTATTTGTAGCAGTGAATGGTTGGAAGCAACTGAAATGTTGATCCATAGGAGGGAGTGTGCTGGGGGATATTAAGCAGCTCAGGAGAATGAGGTATGTGTACTTGGACTAAGATGGAAGGATATCTGTGGCCTTACTGAGCGAAAGAATGCAAGAACAATACGTATAGAATATCTCTTACCTTTTCCAAAAACAAATAACATCAGAGTTGACAACCACAATACCTCTGTGTGTGCGTGTGTGTTTGTGTGTGTGTGTGTGTGTGTACCAGGCTGGCTGGAGGATGAACCAAGAGGTGGGACTTTGATTTGTCTTGTCATGGGTAATTATATTTGAATTTATTATACTAAGTGCATTAATTTTGCTATTTTAAAAGAATACCACCAAAAAAACTATAAAAGGCATGTTGGGGTACAGTGGACCCTAACCACAGAAAGGGACAGGATATTTTTTTCCTTTGGGAAGAGGTCAGATAGAAAAAGGGAGTGATAATGAAGTGAGTGAAGTGAGTCTTCTGAATTCTAAAGAATCAGATTAATATCATGATTGAGAGTCAGTCTTTTGAAGCCAAATGGCCATATCATTTAGAATTGACATTAGTTCACTGCTTTGGTGACTGAGCTGGAAGTGGGAGGATGTTTTGCAGGCTGAATCGAGCAGTCCACTGAATGAGGCTGATGGGTCTCGGGGCATCATCCCAGCCAATACCAAGCTCCACACCGCCCTCTCGGTCAATCTGGGACATGAGACCCAGGCTGCTCATGCAGAATTGTGTATTTCCACCTCTAATGGTAAGAAATTATTTATAGCTGGGATCTGTGGACACATGTGCCATCTTGGACTGGTTCTTGAACTGCCATTTTGTCTTTTCTCTGCAGACACCATCATCCGAGCAGTACTGATTTTTGCTGAGGGAATTTTTCTAGGTGAAAGCCACGTGGTACACCCCAGCATTCACAACCTTTCCAGCTCCATCTGCATCCCGATTACACCTCCCAAAGATGTCCCTGTGGATCTGCACTTGAAAACCTTCGTGGGTTACAGAAGCAGGTGACCCTTTGCAAGGCACAGTTCATGTCTAGCCAGCATTTAGAGGAGAGCCAATGAGTAGATATTCTATTGTGCCATGGATTTTGGCAGGCCAAAGGAGCCATTTGCTGGTTCTACCCACCCAGGCAAGATTTCCCATGACCTTTACTTCCCTAATTGGAAATTTTTTCAAAAATAAAAAAAGGGCATTTTAAGCCCTTGGTGCACGTATGTGTATGTATAAGACTCATGTTATCTCTGATCCCAAGCCCATTACTGTAGTACTTAACCCTCAAGTTTTTTGTTTTTTTTTTTTCCCTTCAACGAAACCCCCTAAACAACTGGGTCACAACTCAGTGACCCAGTTGTGATTTTGTAGTTCTTTTCTGGGCCTTGCATTTTGAAATAATATTCCATGCAATCCATTTCTTTTCTTGTGTTCCTCTGGTTGACCATAGCACCCAGTTTCACGTATTTGAACTGACAAGACAGCTCCCCCGCTTCTCCATGTATGCACTGACCAGCCCTGACCCTGCCAGAGAGCCCCTCAGCTATGTCAACTTTGTCATTGCAGAACGTGCACAGAGGGTGAGTGTCTGGCTTTTCTCTTTCAGTATTTTTGCACTTTAGAATCCTTTGGATGTTCTTTCATAGAAGGGGGAAATGACATGAATGAGTTAATTATGTAATTATGACATGAAAGTGGCAGGTAGTTTGGCGTTGACTTTTAATTTGTGACAAAAATACTGCTAAAATATCTTCTCTCACTTTGAAAACGTACATGCCTTATTTACTTGAGCAATCCTTGGTTACAGGTAAATTCTTGCTGGCTTCTAATTCCTCTCTTTCATTTGTCATGGTCTTGGTGTACTTGTCTTGACCCAGTGTTCCAAGAGGAACCTGCTTCAAAATGGAAAGAGTGTGGGAGTTGGAGCTGGGAACATTTTGGGTTCAGATGCTACCTTAACTAATTAAATTCTTAGTGATTTCTTAGCGCTGTCAGCCCCCACCAATCCAGGCCTCAATTCCCTTTATCAGTAAGGGAGGAGAGTCCCACCTCACCGGCCCCTGCAGATTACAAACTTGGTGTGACAGTGTCTTATATAGTGTAAAGGACTAACACACGTGGCCTTTAACCTTGGCTGGACTTCAGAAATCTCAGGGAGGCTTTTTTAGCCCCATAGATTCTCCTGTAGATGCTTATGTAGAACCTGTGCTGCTACCCATGTAGCATTATTGTCATGAATATTAAAACTTACTTTCTACTTTTTGCATGTGGGTATATCTCTGTTTGTCTCTCATGCATGTGCATGTGTACTTCATTTAAATTTTGCTTCAAGGATGGAATGGGATAGTTTTAAGCAGACTACATTGTCCAGGATATCACTACAGAAAAGCTACTGAATAAATAGACTTGACATCATACCTGAAGCATTTCTACATTCCATATAAGATTATGTCTATATTGAAAATGCTCTGAAGTCATGGCATGCTGTGGGGCCAGGCATTATGAATGTTGCTTAAGATCATGTATGGGGTGGGAAAAAGGAATGTGATTAGTGTGTTCTTGGGGGGATGGGGTGTGAAAAAAATTCTTTGGTTTTTTTTATAAAGCAATAAATCTAGAAAGAAGGATAATTCTTAAGAATGTACTTTAAAAATAGAAGTTCAGGGATCCCTGGGTGGCGCAGTGGTTTGGCGCCTGCCTTTGGCCCAGGGCGCAATCCTGGAGACCCGGGATCGAATCCCACGTCGGGCTGCCGGTGCATGGAGCCTGCTTCTCCCTCTGCCTATGTCTCTGCCTCTCTCTCTCTCTCTCTGTGACTATCATAAATAAAAAAATAAATAAAAATTAAAAAAAAAATTAAAAAAAAATAAATAAAAATAGAAGTTCATTTCACCCTATTCATTTTTAAGGTTGTTATATGGCTCAACCAGAACTTCCTGTTACCAGAAGACACTAACATTCAAAATGCTCCGTTTCAAGTGTGTTTCACATCCTTACGGAATGGTGGCCAGCTGTATATAAAGATAAAACTTAGTGGAGAGGTAACGTTTACTGTCATGGGCATAGATTTCTTATGGAATATTTACCATTCAGGGCAAAGAGGGGTGGCACCAATCTCATGGTTGTAAAACTGTGTGTTTCAGCATAGTCTGTTCATGTTAATTGTTTTAGACACTGGGGTGTCATCTAGATGGTGGTCCATCCTTCCTTTCAGCCCTTCCTTGTGTAACTTGGGAAGGAATGGGGGTACAGAGGTGAACAAAAACATTTTCAATATTTAAATGATTTTCTTGTTTAGTTTACAAGGCCGGATGATTGATCTTTTAGCCTACTGCTAGAATCGTAAGGCACATGGTTTGTAATTTCCTCCAGGGCTAACCCCTATCTTATTTACCACCACATATACATTTAGGTTCAATAAATGTGTTGAATATGGAGAAATTCCGGGACTGTTTCAGCTGGGTTTGTCTTTAATATCTGAGGATGCTAAACTCGTCTCTTTTGTTTTCCCCCTGGATAGATCACTGTAAATACTGATGATATCGACTTGGCTGGTGATATCATCCAGTCGATGGCATCATTTTTTGCTATTGAAGACCTTCAAGTAGAAGCAGATTTCCCTGTCTACTTTGAGGAATTACGAAAGGTGCTAATTAAGGTGAGGGCACCCACTGGATGCATTTGTGAGAATGTGGTAGTGTCATAATACTTGAAATGTTTCTCTAAGTAGATGAACAATACCGCAAACATGTGTATGGTATATGACCGTCATATTTTAAAGAACTTTTGAAAATTGTTAAACTTCAACTAGTTTTATAGGGTTCTCTAGTTAAAGGATTTCTTTTATAAAAATGAATGGTTTAGCTATAGACCACTCTGCTTTCTTTGTTTGGTTTAGGGGGATACTTTTTTTAAATTTTTATTTTTTAAACTTTATGTATTTATTCATGAGAGACAGAAAGAGAGAGGCAGAGACTTAGGCAGAGGGAGAAGCAGGCTCCCTGTGGGGAGTCTGATGCGGGACTTAATCCCAGGACCCTGGAATCACAATCTGAGCCAAAGGCATACACTCAACCACTGAGCCACCCAGGCATCCTGGATATTCTTTTTCTTTTTTAAGATTTTATTTATTTGACGGAGAGAGAGAGAGAGCATGAGCTGGGGGAGTGGCAGGCAGAGGGAGAGGGAGAAGTAGGCTCCCCGCAGAGCAAGGAGCCCAACGCAGGGCTCGATCCCAGGACCCTGAGATCATGACTTGAGCTGAAGACAGACACTTAACCGACTGAGCAACCCAGATGCCCCTAAGAAGATACGATACTTTAAAAAATATATGTCATATTAACCTTTTCCTTTGCTAGCCCTTCATCTTATCTGTTGCATTTACCTTGCTCTGTTGATTGAGTGCTTTCCAACAACCCAAATTCAAAAGAAAAAAGAAAAATAAGGATCATAACTGGCCCTAAATTGTAACATTCTTACCCCAGATCTCTAAAATATTATGTGTGTTGCTAGGGCTGCCCAATGGTAAGACATGAAAAGATCCAGGTGGAATATCATCTTGAGTGTTGGAGGCAGCACAGGCTAATTATTTCACTGATGAGGTAAAACAATGAGGGATAGTCGAGACGGTACAGGTGAATAGGGAAAGAGAAGGGCCTCTGTATATGGCAGAGTGTTTTCTCAGTCTGACTAGTTTTCAAGAAGTCTGTGGGGTCTTTTTAATTCTTGAGTGTTCATCATCTTCAGGTGGATGAATATCATTCAGTGCATCAGAAGCTCAGTGCTGAGATGGCTGATAATTCTAACCTGATCCGAAGTTTGCTGGTCCGAGCTGAAGATGCTCGTCTGATGAGGGACATGTGAGTATCTGCTAGGCTAGGACAGGTACAGGGTAAAAATGTCAGCAACATGGAATATCAGTTCTCAGGTGCTACCGGTAGGAGTGTGAATTGGTACAGTGACTTTGGACAGTAACTTGGCATTATCACTGAAGGTTATGTGCATTCCCTAGGACCCAGAAATTCTACTGATTTATAACCTAGAGAGACTTGTCTTGGCATATGAACCAGGATATTTGTACAGGAATGTTCATCAGGCATTGTTCATAAGAATCCCAATGTGGAAACAGTCCAAACTAGCATCAGCAATATGATGGCTAAACTGTGATACAACTGCACGATGGAATATGACATGCAATGAGAATACGTCTGTCTCAGTGACATGTGACAACATGGACAAATCTTACAGGCATAAGGGAGATTGAAAGAAGTCTCAAAAGAATGTATATAAAATACTTCCCTTTATGTAGTTTGGAAACACAACACTAAAGTGTATCTCTTGGGAAGCATACATAGACGATGAAGATACAAGGAAATGCAGGGAAGTGATTATCATATGAGACAGTATTCTCTCTTAGGGGAAGAGGGACTGGGTTCAGAAAGACCCCATTGGGAAGCTTCGGGGATGTCGCAGTGTCCCATTTCTGGACTTGGTTTACAAACATTTGTTCTGTGAACTTTTCTGAATGTGTATTACATTTTACAATAAAAGTTAAAGATGTGCAGATCTAGCTTCTTGCCTAATTTATCTTGGCATGCAAAGGTACTGAAGTGGAGTTAGTACAATAGGTAACCAGAGGTAGATGAAGTTTATGTATATGCATTAGAGGCTAGAGTTGGCCTTGGAGTGCTGCTGTGCTTTTTCCTGAAAGGCCTGAGTCGTTGGCATATATATTAAGATGGTGTTGCTCAGAAGTAAGTGATTTTTGAAATGATCATATTGCTGAAAATTTCGAATATGTACAAAAGCAGATTAAGTAATACAGTGATTTCCTATATACCCACCAACTAGCTTCAGTAGTCATCACATCCTGGCCTATCTGGTCTCCTTGCTGTGCTCACCTTGTTCCTCTCCCAGGCACTGGGCTATTTGAAAGAAAATCCCAGACATCATATCCTCTTGGCCACAAATATTTCAGATAGTAAGCCTTTTAAAAACAATAACCACGTTATGACACTTAGGAAAATAATTTTTTTTTAAAGATTTTATTTATTTATTCGTGAGAGACACACAGAGCGGCAGAGGCAGAGGGAGAAGCAGGCTTCATGCAGGGAGCCTGATGTGGGACTCGATCCTGGGTTTCCAGGATCAGGCCCTGGGCTGAAGGTGGCGCTAAACCGTCAAGCCACCTGGTGGCTCTTGGTGAGCCACCAAGAATGAGCCATTCTTGCTGCCCAAGAATTTCTTAATATCACAAAATAACCTAGTCATTATTTAATTTTCCCAGCTGTCTCATAAGTCTTCATGTTTTTTTTAAGTGAAGACCAAAGATTAAGTCTCTTGTAATCCACATGTTTGCTTGCTCTTTTCCCCAGCCCATTTTGGATTTTGCTGATTCCATCTTTGTGGTCATGTTTACTAGTATTCTTTCATCCCCTGTATTTCTCTTAGAGTGATAGGTAGATGTAGAGGCCTGATCAGATTCAGGTTCAGTTTTTTCACAGGAAAACTTCTTAGTTGGTGCTGTGTACGTACTTCCACGAGGGAGCATGTGATGCCTGGTTGTCTCTTTCTGTTCTATTCTCAGTCATTAATGACCATTGCCTAGATCTATTATTTCTTTTGGAGTTTGCAAAAACAGTGATATTCTAATTGTTACTTTTTCTTCATTTTTTTTAAGTTTAAATACTTCTGTAAAGCATAATATTCCCTTATGAATTAATGATTATTTGGCTCCCTGAGGTATAGTTTGTAAGGAAAGACAGATTATTTATCAGCTTTATTTTTTAAAAATATTTTATTTATTTATTCATGAGAATACACAGAGAGGAGAGAGAGAGAGAGGCAGAGACACAGGCAGAGGGAGAAGCAGGCTCCATGCAGGGAGCCTGACATGGAACTCGATCCCAGGTCTCCAGGATCATGCCCTGGGCTGAAGGCGGCGCTAAACCGCTGAGCCACCTGGGCTGCCCTATCAGCTTTAAAATAATGAGTTCAGGAGTACCTGAGTGGCTCAGTCGGTTGAACATCCAACTCTTGATCTGAGCTCAGGGTTTGTTTGTTTTTTAAGATTTTACTTATTTGAGAGAGAGAGAGAGAGAGAGATTGAAAGCTCACGAGCGCACAAGCAGCAGGGAGAGGCAGAGGGAGAGGGAGAAGCAGACTCCCTGTTGAGCTGGGAGCCCAACATGGGGCTTTGTCCCAGGACCCTGGGATGATGACCTGAGCTAAAGGTAGACACTTAATGAGTTGAACCACTCAGGTACCCCTGAGCTCAGGTTTTGGTCTCAGGGGTCAAGCCCCATGTTGGACTCATGCAGGGTATGGAGCCTACTTAAATAAAAGAAATATAGGTATAATAATAAAATAATGATTTGATTCTCTAGCATCCTCCATGTTGACCGGTGAGATTTTTAAATCCTTATAAACTCATGTATTTTATTTAACATATTTAATTAATGTGCTTCAATCCATTTCAGTTATTCTGTATGATGGCTAAATTGTCCTGTCTTTGGCCAGTGGGAACCTTTTCAGATTGTCTATAGCTACCTTTGGACATAGCCAATATTCTATTAGGTCCTTGTCTTCTTGTACAAGACGTTTTAGGCTTATCTGGTACATTTGTTCTGAATCTGGAATCAGCCATTTCTCTAAGGAGCCTTGGTTTCTTTTTAGTGAGAAATGGTATTTAGAGATCATAGTCTGCACATTAGAAGTGTTCATTGTTGCTTGGTTGGTCACTGTTTCTAGGACTTTTCAATGGATAGAGCCAGGCTCTAATTTCAGATTTATGAATGCAGGCTCTTAGCTTTGATCTTAAAGGTGTAACTCTTCTTTTTCACATTGGAAATCATGGCTGTAACCAGTATCCATATGAGTATTTGCTAGAATAATACTAATATTACCTATCATCAATAGTATGGTTGAAAACAGTACAAAATTTTTTCTAGTTTTTTGTGTCTTTAGAGTATATTCCAGTGGGAATTTTTAGTCAATTTGTTGTATTTGAAGTAATACCCCTCTTTCTGGTTATGCCACAAATTTGATACATAGTTAGGCTCATTTGGTTCATTTTGCTTTTGGTCTTGCAAGAACTGACATTTTTTCCTTTTTGGTTTAATTTTATTACACATTTATTAAAACTTTTATGTGGTTCCAAAGTCACCTCTATAAATCAATGTGCAGCAAAGTCTCACTTCTAATTCCTGTCACCTCCATCCTGTTCCCTCAGTTTTACTGTACATAACCAGTCAAAATTTGAAAACACACACACACATACACACACACACACACTCACATTCACATCTCTGCCCTCACTAGATAAATCATAGCATGTTACTCTTCTCCATCTGGCTTTTTACACTTAAAAATATGGTGATCACTCCATAGTCATGTACAGAGATACTTCTCGTTGTTTTTACAGTTGTCCAGTACTCATTCTCTGGATGTTTATTCAGTCAATTCCTTACATTTGGGTTGGTCTTTTGCTGTTACAGAGAATGCTGCAACCATAGCTTTGTTATATAATCTTTTCATACTTTGCTGAGGTATCTTTGGGAAAAAGTCCTGAGATGGAATTGCCAGAGTAAATGAGACTTACATCTAGAATTTTGCAAGATATGCCAAATTCTCCTCTGTAGGTGTGATACCATTTTGCATTCTCCTCAGTAATATATGAGAGTGCCTGTTTCTCTTTCGCCTTGCCAATGGAGTATGGTGGCATACTCTTAAGGTATTTACCAACTCAATGGCTGAGAAATGGTTTCATTGTAGTTTTCATTTTCATTTGTTTTATTGTGAGCAGTGTTGAGCATCTTTTCATTATTTTAAGGGCCACTTGTATTTGTTTCTTTCTATTTATTTTGCATGTATTAATCCCTTGTGATGAGATGTAATATTTTTTCAGTTTGTTATTTGTATTCGTCCTTTGCTTAGATTTTTAAAAATTTATTTAAAAATATTTTAAATATTTAAAAATTTTTAAAATTATTTTTTTAACAGCTCTTTAAAGTTTTTATGTGGTCAAATGGGTCACTAACTAAACTTCTACTCTGAGGTTGGAGAATAAATCACCTATTTCTTTTGCTTTTAGTACTTGTATGTTTTCCTTTTTTACATTTACTCCTTTGCAGTTGGAATTTATCCTGGTTGGCATAACAGTGATAAATTCAGTTTCTCTTTTCCTGGGCATTTTAATACTATTACTTTAGAAGTCCATTTTCCCACTGATTTGATTTGAGATGCTTCCCTTTACCATGTATCATATTTCCATAGGCTCTTAGGTCTATTTCTGGATTTCCTGTCCTGTTCTATTGGTCTGTCTTGTCTCTTTATTTGACAGTACCATTCCTTTCTGTATTGAAGCTTTGTGTGTTTCCTGCTATGGCCAGCTGCCCCTCCTCCCAGTCTTCCTTGTCATGGTTTTCCTGGCCACTTACGTTCACTTTTCCAGTGAACTTTCTCATCAGTTGTTTTAGGCTCCAGAAAAAAAAAAAGGTAGGTGTTTTTAGTGCAATCGTGTTAAATTTATTAACAGGGTCATTATATGTGTTTGAGTCATGTTTTAGGTCTTTCGTTTAGGTATTAGCTATTTCTCATTAAATGTATGCCCAAGTATTTTTGGCAATTGTAAATAGGATCTTTCTTCCACATTACATCTTCTGGGTTTTTTTTTTTTTTTTTTTGTCTGAATTTGTGAACACTGCTGAGTTTCGTATATTGATTCTATACTACTTTACTAAATTATGTATAGTTTAGTTTTTCTAGATGTGAGTTTGTATCCTTTGTAAATTGAGCTTGTTTTGTCTCTTACTTTGCAATTCATTTTCTTCCCATCGATGTCTTTGAGGTATATGAGGTGCTTGCTTTTTCTGGCCATTTTTTAAATCTCTAGGGCCCCTGTTCTACTCTGTTATTTTTTTTTTAATTTTTATTTATTTATGATAGGCACACAGTGAGAGAGAGAGAGGCAGAGACACAGGCAGAGGGAGAAGCAGGCTCCATGCACCAGGAGCCTGACGTGGGATTCGATCCCGGATCTCCAGGATCGCGCCCTGGGCCAAAGGCAGGCGCTAAACCGCTGCGCCACCCAGGGATCCCTACTCTGTTATTGTTTTTTCTTCTTTTTCAGTCCGAGAGCTGTTGCTGACTTTAGGCATTTGAGTGCTAAACTGGGGGGAAGTGACCACCAACCTCTAAATCCCTTTTTTAGCTGAATATCTATCTATCTATCTATCTATCTATCTATCTATCTATCTATCCATCCATCCATCCATCCATCCAAATCAGTTGATATATAATTTACTATAGCCACGCAGAAAATTCACCCTTCTCGGGTTTACAGTTCAGTAAAATTTGAGAAACATATAAAATTATGTTTCTTTTACCACAATCAAGATGTAGAATATTTCCATCACCCTTGCGCCTCTCTGCATCAGTACCTCCTAAGCTTCAGTCCGGGCGCCCACTGACCTGATTTCTTTCCCTGTAGTTTTGCCTTTTCCAAAATGTCATAAACACAGAATCACATAGTATATGCCTTTTGATTTTGGCTTCTAATGCTTTTGAGATTCATCCATGTTGATGCATATGTCAGTAATTTGTTTCTTTTTATTGCTGGCTACAGTACTGTTCCACTGAGTGGACATACCATACTTTGTTTATCCACTCACTGATTGACAATGGGTTGTTTCCCAACTTCAGTGATTGTGAATAAAGCTGCTATAAACATTTGCATATGGTTTTTTACAGACATGTTTTCACTTATTTTGGGTAAATACTTATAATGGGATTCCTGGGTTGTACAGTAAATGTATGTTTAACTTTATAAGAAACTGCCCATTTTACAAAATAGCTGTACCATCTTGCATTCCCATCAGCAGTGGGGGAGAGTTGCAGTTGCTCCACATCCTTGCCAGCATTTGTCTTTATCAGTTTATTTTATTTTAATCATTTTCATTGACATATAGTAATGTCTCAGTGCAGTTTTAATTTTAAGCCATTGTTTTTAACACCTTAGTAAGATTTAAAGCTGAATTTGTTAGTTGCCTAAAAATATTAAGAATAAAGTCACTTTTGCCCACTGAGTATTAATCAGAAATGTTGAAGCTGGCTTTTTGCCTTGCCTACTTTTCCTTATCCCCTAACACAGGGAGCAGTTAATAATTGTTGGTTTCTAAATTCAAACAAACCATGGACTAATAACCAAGAGAGCCCCCTTGTCTTCCATTTATCTGGAAGAAATGGAATATTTTGATGAAACTTCTCGGTGTTTCAAAGCAAACACTTCAAAGTTAAAAAAATTTGGTGTTTTTATGTGTGTGAGAAATTTGCAGGTTTTTTCATCTAAGCTACTGCCATATTGAGTTACAGTGATATTAATACACTTCTGTCGATTTACACAGGAAAACCATGAAGAACCGTTACATGGAACTGTATGACCTTAACAGAGACTTGTTAAATGGATACAAAATTCGCTGTAACAACCACACAGAACTCTTGGGAAACCTAAAAGCAGTAAATCAGGCCATTCAAAGAGCAGGTCGTTTGCGGGGTAAGTCTCTTTTTGTAGCACTGTAAGTAGTCTGTAATTTGGGGGTTAGGACACTTAGAGGTAGTGGTAGGTTCTAGAATTCATATTGGGGCCAACAGCAGTATACCTTTAACACCAAGCTTGGCCTTAGTCACTTGAATTTGGTCAGCCTATTGTTTGGCTTTAGTCAGTCTGCAGACTTCAGAGAGAAAGAACACTTTCAGCCCCTTTTTTTTTTTTAGATCTTGCTGTATCTTCCAAGAAAAACCTAGTGACATAGACATATACCCAAGGGAAAGCCCTAAATATACCTGTTTTTTTAAAAAGGGAGATTGAAAATTAATGAGCTAAGTGTCAAACTTAAAATACAGAAAATATAAAAAGAACAGTAAAATAAATCAAAGAAAGCAGAAATGTAGCCAGAGATTTATACCTGAAATCTATTCTCACCTCCTTTTAGAAATGATCTTTGCTTGGGCGCCTGGCTGGTTCAGTCTGCGACTCTTGATCTCGGGGTCATGAGCTTGAGCCCTGTGTTGGGTATAGAGGTTACTTAAAAATAAAATATTTAGGAAAAAAAAATCTTTGCTAGGTAGATATAAGCTTTGATCCTGTTCTATAAAACTGACTTCATATCTAGGTTTGAGATGGTCCCTTGGTTTGTTATAAATTCCCTCACAAAGTTATTCTTTTTAGGTAGTGGTAAGATAAATTAAATTTACACACCATGTATCTCTTTTCTACCCTAGTTTTATGCTGTTTTAAAGCGAGCCTCTAAATTATAATTTCACTTTTAATAATCTTTTGGATTGTACTGATTTGATGTTTCATCCGCACAGTTGGAAAACCAAAGAACCAAGTGATCACTGCTTGTCGGGATGCGATTCGAAGCAACAACATCAACACGCTGTTCAGAATCATGCGCGTGGGAACAGCTTCTTCTTAGGAAAGATTAGGTAATGGAGTTCCTAGAAAGGGTTTTTCCCTAAAAATCGAGTCTAGTTTGCTTGGATCACATCCTGGTGAACCCAGGTGCTAAAAATGGCAAGAGCCTTGGTGAGTGATACGAATGCAAGGCAACCACTGCATCTGAAAAGTGTATCTTTCTATTTTTAGAATCAGTTGCACTGTTACCAGATAATACCAGGTTTGTGTAGAGGAGGGGGATATCTTTGAAATGTAAGGGCTTCAAAGTCCACATTTTTTTCTGTATGTATGTAAAGTTGGTGTATAGATGTATAGATACATCTTCTTCCTTTAAATTTAATTGAATTTGTAATTAAAATGTTTTTTTCATTAAAACTTAAGAGTTGGACTTTGTGTTGATTGTAAAATCACCACTGTATTAGATTTCATAAGCCATCTGTATGACGTGGAGGAAACACAAGCATGAAATGTTGATCTCTGTGCCTTTGGATCACTGAAAGGTGGGTGTAAATGACACCTCTCTGTTAAGGGAGTCAGTGGAAGGTGATCTGTTAGTTGGGCGTCATGTTGGCTACTGAAACTAATAGAACTCAAAGTTCACAATGACCCATTTATTTTTCATTTATATAAGGATGTTTGTGTAGTTATTCAGGGACCAGCTTCCTGTGATCCTGCAGCCATGTCATCCCCTAGGGCAGCCTTTCTCCAGTTCTCCAGAGAAAGAGGTTTCAGGAAATCTGTTTGGGTGAATATTTTCACCTTCACTGCATCCAACGAAGACCTGACAGCACCGGGAACCCTATGTGAGAAGGGCTGTCCTAGGACCTTGCTGTGATTTAAATCCAAGTCAGTAGAACACAGAAAGCTTTGATCAAAGTTGTGGTCCGGAAATAGCACATTATCATTTCCGCTTGCGTTCCCTTGGCAGATTTGGGCATACCTCACTGCCGTGAGGCCAGGAAATATTGCCAGCTGTGTGTTGGCAAGGAAAAGCAAGCTGGTGTTTATGCCAACAACAAGCAGCTCCTTCCCTGAGAGTGAAAATTTTGTCTTCGGGTAGATTCCAGGACTGGCTTAATGACTAAAACATTGGTCACTTTTCACTTCCTACCAGCATTCCTAAGTAGTGGGGAAGATAGGCTTTCCCCCTGTGGTAAATTCATTTTAATTTTACAAGTTTCTTCCATTTAGGCATTTAGGATTACCTCTTGTTTCTGAAGTGTGAGCTTCATGGAATCCTCATTTTAATGGACTGTGCTCTAGAATACCTTTGGTTAGCATTTTCAACCTGTAAGTTCTAGACACCCACATATACTGTACTATTTTCCATAATCCCTTTAGTGGTAAAGCATCTTCTGTGTGCTTCAAAGATGAGGAAACTGAGGCACCTGCTAGAGTCACAGAGTTACTGGCAAAACTCAAGTCCCACTCTTGAGTCTTTTTCTATTTTTAACCTGTATGTGTTGAAATTACCATCTATGGTTGGCGCTGGTTTGAATTGTATGGCACTATTCATTTTTAGGGACCCTAATAGAATAATCTCATCAAAGGTCATTGTCATTCTGCAGAAAAAAACCTCCCCTCTTACACCTAAAAATACTCACAGCAAGTCTTGAAGGGGTTGACCTACAGCAAAATATATCTTTATAGTCCTGATTTATAGGTTACAAATAGGTTATTTTCACATTTATTTGATCCTCCTGCTGTTTATATCTCTGAGCTCAGGCTGCATGTCCCCTACAGGGTCTCACAGCTTGGTGAGTCATGGTGTGGGTCTGAAACCAGGTAGCCATAGCCCTTCCTGCTCTTCCAGACTGTTCCCAGTCGTGTGAAGACCGGATGGGATGACAGGTTCATACAAAATTCTATCACCTCTTTCCCTCTCAGAAGTCACTGTGCTCAGGCTACGGAGGAGAAAAGCTGTCTGGTCATCAGCTTTCTGTGTTGTTGCCTTATGGTTCTATCCTGATAGAATCTGAGTGCCTCCTAAGGATCACAGCAGAAGTTCTATTTTGTTGCTGCATTTTGTTGCTCTTTAAGTAAACACTGAGCCTTCAGTGAAAAGCTGAGCTTGAAGATTCCAGTATGTGGGGGGAAGCCTGAAGTCCTTTTCCAAGTCTCCCTGCCTCCACCCAGATCCAGGTACTCAATACTCCTGAAAGAATGTGCCTGCCTAGCCACATACATCAAGGCTCAGCTCAAATGCTCTCTCCTCAGGAGATGGTCCCCTCCCATGGCTATTCCCTGTCCCTCATAAGTTCCGTGTGAGATCCATGTAAAGCCTCTAGTGAGAACAGGGCTGGATCTCAGTCAGCTTTCTCGTCCCAGGGGCACTGAGCCAGTGTCCTGAGCACAGAAAAGCACCTGCTACTCTCCATGGAATTGCCTGTCCTCAGCCAGCCCGTCAGTAGCTTCAAAAATCAAAGAACTAGGGACTTTACAACAATTATGCAACCCTAGAAGTGCTTTACAAGAATGAGTTCCAACATTATTTATGTTTCAAATTTTATAATTAGCAGTTACAAATCTGCCAGTGCAGAGTCCTGTGATCACAGAACTAAATTATCTCCACTTTCACTTTGAAACTGAAGTACAGTAAGACACCCATTTGCAGCTTGGTGTTTTGCATTTTGCCTCTTTTCCCATCTGGCCCCTGCCCACACTAAATGCTGTAGCTCCTGACTCATCTTTTTATTTGTATGGTGCAGAAGTCTGCTTTTCCTAAAATGATGCCACATGGCTGATTCCCAAGTAGTTTTCAGAATTGTCTATGTGGACTGATTTTGCATCAATCAGAGAAGGAAATCATGTGTTTTTTGCAGGAATGTTCAGTTCATTAGGGCTGGAGAGCTTGTGTCACAAGGACCCTTCTAACAGGGTTTGCATTTTCTCACTCATTGTCAGTGGCACATAAGTAAGTACATAATGGTACTGAAGAGAGAAGACAGCCGAAGCTTCCAGCTGAAGAAATAATGGTCTAGGAGAGGTAGCCCAAGCAGTGATTTTTTTTTTTCCTTCAGTGTTCTGTAGGAAAGAAACCACCACATTCCATGGAGTTTGGAAGCCAGTCAACGAGCAGTAGAAAAACCAGGTTAAAAAACAGGCCCTTCCCTTCTAGGCTTCATTTTCCTCATCTTTAAAATGGGGACCAAAGTTAGATTAATAGAGTTCTTCCTTATTTTTCCTCCTCCTAACAGAAATGCCTATAGGCTCTCAAAATAACTTTATGAAAACGTTCTCAATTTCCATCATTATGAATATATAAAGGGGAATTGTTCTGGCAGGTTGACCCTTGTGCAGCTGTAGGAAGTGGCGAAGCAGTCTCTGGAAGCCACATTCTCTCAGAGAAGAGTTGGAACTTGAAGCCCAGGGGACAGGCAGGCAGACCTTCGATCATGATTGCTGAAGATCCAGGCGCAGCTGGAGACTTGTGGCCCAGATGCGGATTCACACTGGGAGGTGGGCTTAGAGATACACAACATGTGTGAGCTACAAAGTGGCTACTGCTTAACCTGGACCCTCTGTATCTTGCACAAGAATCTGTGGCTCACCCTTCCTGGGTGGAAGCAGAATTCTGGGAAACACAGTTCAGTTCAGCTGAGTGGCTGCATTACAAAGCACCACAGTGGCTGTCACAGGATGGTGGGATTCCAGATGACTCCTTTATATTTTTACGTGTTTTAATTCTTCACAATGAACATGTATTACTTATCTGAAACAATATAAAGCAGTTCTCTTTGGGGGAAAAAATCTTCTTTAACTAAAAGGAATTCTAAGAATTAGAGCTTCACTATTAAAAATTAAGAGAAAGGATGCCACATATTATACAGGTGAACATCATAGCTCTTTTCTGAAATGAATATTTAAAAGACGCCCATGTTTTAATTCCTCTTTTTGCCACTCAACAGCTGTTGCCATTGGCATTAAGCCCTAAAAATCCAGATGAAGAATGAAGTACTAGGAAAAATAGCTTCTCAGTCACGGAGCATAGTGTAGGAAGGTGACCTGCGAGCTACATGGTCCTCTAGCCTAAGAGGCGCTGCTGTAGATGATGTAACCGATAGAAACATCAGGGTTTGGCTCTCAGGGACTCTCTCCCTTCTGACACCAAAATCCTTTTCCATAGCGTATAGGAGATTCTGCTGTGTTGACAGACCATAAACACACTGAGATTAAGGAGAAACTGATAAACACATTTTAGCCCTTGTGTAGTATGCTAAGGTTTAAACTGAGCACCAGAACAGGAAAAGTGGGGTGGCCTCATTGGTGTCACCTAGAGCCACCAGTCTCTATTTTCCTAATGTGGCACATGTGATGGTTTCACCTGCCTGGCACTTTTCCCTGGGCCTTCTGCTTTTAGTTATGCCACTGACAGGTTGTTCCCTAGAACCTCATCCCTCTCTCTTCTGCTTATGAAAACACATCAGAAAGCAAGTGAGTGAAAGTCATGTCATAAGGATGACCTTCATTTAGTCTGTGGCAACTTGCTTTTCAGGCAAGCTTTGAAATGGAAGCCATTAGTTACAAAGTAGTTGCAATTCCACGTGAGTGTCACTAAACCATGGTGAAAAAATTATGGTCTTCAAAATAGTATGCGTGTAAACTGGCCCAGACTGTGTGGCATGGGAAGACGACATCGCAGCTAGTTCTAGGTGCTTCTTTTTCATCTCACCCGGGAAAAAAAAAATCAGTGTTTTATAACGGTATTGAAAATTAATGCCTGTGTAAAGTTTCTAGACAGGTATCCATATAATGTGTATAAATGCTAAAACATTTTTTTACTGACTGGGGTGCAAAATTTAAAAAAATTTGAGGGCACCTGGGTGGCTCAGTGGTTGAGCGTCTGCCTTTGGCTCAGGTCAGATCCTGGGGTACTGAGATCAAGTCCCACATTAGGCTCCCCCGCAGGGAGCCTGCTTCTCCCTCTGCCTATGTCTCTGCCTCTCTCTGTCTCTCACGAATAAATAAATAAACACTTTAAAAAAATTGAAACAACCTAAAAGAAAGCAAAACTTTTTATTTATTTATTTATTTATTTATTTATTTATTTATTTATTTACTTACTTACTTACTTACTTATAGATTTTATTCATGAGAGACACAGAAAGAAGATGAGAGAGAGAGAGACAGACAGACAGACAGACACAGGCAGAGGGAGAAGCAGGCTCCATGCAGGGAGCCTGATGTGGGACTCGATCCCTGGTCTCCAGAATCAGGCCCTGGACTGAAGGTGGCGCTAAACCTCTGAGCCACCGGGGCTGCCCTTATTGTCTTATTTAAATGCTGACTTGGGAAGAGAGTCAGTACTCAAATATTACAGGATTAACAAAGACAAAAGCCCAGTGTTTTTCCTATTAATTAATAAAACCCCAAATAAAAGCTATGGTAACAGCTGGTAATAAATGTTAAAAAAGAGAGAGGAAACAAGAATACAAGAATGGAATGAGAATAGCATCTTTCAGGTAAAGATGCAGCGCCCCCTATGCCCACCGGGCACACCCAGATATACAGGTAGAACCTAGCATGTAATCCCTACCACAGTCTAGGGGAAAAAGGATGTAACAAAATGGACAGGCTCTTGGCATTCTGATGTGGCCTTTAGCATCTGTCCTCTTACAGAAAAAAAAGGCAACTAATTTTATAGCTGACCCGAGAGTGTTTAGAAGGAAAGACACATCGTGAGGCCGGAATCCTACAGTTATATTATATGAGCCCCAACTCCAGGATGGAAAAGGAGTGGCCCCGGGAACCACTACATGGCCCAGACTGTGTGGGCATGGGAAGACGACATTGGAGCTAGTTCTAGGTGCTTCTTTTTCATCTCACCCGGGAAAAAAAATCAGCCCTCTCCTCTACCAACCAGAAGTCTCTGGGGGTTGGGGGGTGGGAGAGATGTGGTTTGGGCCAGACATTTACCAAGACAGGAATACCAACATCATAAGTCTACACTGTCCTAGGAGAGTAGGTGAAACAAAGCCATAGGCAGCGGGAGAAAGTGTAATGAACCCAGCAAGAACAGACTAGAATTTTCTGTAATGTTCTAAACCAGGGTGATTAGGAAAGGGCCTTGAGTATTAAAAAAAAAAAAAATCACCGGAAACATGGATGAACCTTGAAGTCTTTATGCTAGGTGAAATAAGCCAGTTGCAGAAGGACAAATATTGTATTGTTCCACTTCTATGAACCGAGAGCGCCAGAAAGTGGAATAGGGCTGGGGGCTTCCAGGGGCTGGGGGTGGGGAGTTAGTCTTTAATGGGGACAGAGCTCCAGTCCAGGAAGATGGAAACGTTCTGGAGGTGGATGGTGATGACAGGTGCACAACCACATGAGTGTATTCAATGTCACTGAAGTGTACATTTAAAGTTGCTTAAAATGGTACACTTTATGTCATGTATATTTTACCACACACAAAAACTTTTAAAAAATCACTAAGGAAGCCCATATGGAAAACAAAAAAGTGAACATAAAAAAAAAGAAAGAAAAGAAAAGAAAAGAAAAGAAAAAAAAGCCTTTTTTTTTTTTTTTTAAATCAAGAGAGAAATACCTGGCTCCAAGCCCAAGGTCTAGATTGAGGACAGTGATGAGGAGTCCTACCACACACAGATTCTAAGGACACCATCACACGGGTCACCTCGTGGCTTTTGCGTACTTCCCAGTACCGAGGAGGGGTCTCTTTCTTTCAGTTTTGCCCAGCCCTGTCATTCATAATAGACAAATGAAAAGTCCCAGAAACCGGTTCTATTTGGGAAAGCTTTCTTTTGTTCGAGGCTTCGGTGGTTAATATGCTTGACAAATTTCAGAGTCTCTCTGTCTCTGTAGACCAATGCCAAAGAGTTGTTTTCTGGATTCACTGTTAGCAGCTGAAATAAGTAAATATAATGACACATCAGAACACAGAACTTATTCTCAACTCTTTTCTTCAATGATTCACCATGAAACAGATGGTTTTCACATCATGTACTCAGACTGGCAGTAGAGGATCTTTAAAAAGATCCTTTACTAGGAGGAGCCTCTGGCTGTCAAGGCATTTTCGTGAGTCCCATTCCAGTACATACCCAGAAATATTTTACCTAATGCATTTATTTCTTACTATATTGAAAGATTTCATGGGAATGCACCATGTAACTATTAGCTTACGTGCAATTTCTCAGTAGAGTAGAATAAATGCTTACTGATCATCCTTTGGCATCTTTATTCCTTGCTGGGTACTTTTTTTTTAAGTTTATTTTTAGTAATCTCTATTCCCAACAGGGGGCTTGAACTCATGACCCCGAGACCAAGAGTTGCCTACTCTTCCAACTGAGCCAGCCAGGTGCTCCTAGAAAGATATATATATATATATATATATAGATTGATCGATCGATATATAAATTTAAATTCAACTTATTAACATATAATGTATTATTAGTTTCTGAGGTAGAGGTCAGTGATTCACCAGTCTTATGTAATACCTAGTGCTCATCACATCATGTGCCCTCCTTAATGCCTACCACCCAGTTACCCCATCCTCCACCCCTCACCCCTCCAGCTACCCTGTTTGCTTCCTATGATTAAAAGTCTCTTATGGTTTGTCTCCTTGTCTGATTTCACTGTTTGATTTTTTCCTCCTTTCTTCTATGCTTCTCTGTTTGTTTCATAAATTCCACATATGGGTGAAATCATATAACTTTCTCTGACTGACTTATTTCACTTAGTATAATACCCTCTAGTTTCATCCATGTTGTTGCAAATGGCAAGACTTCATATTTTGATGGCTGAGTAATACTTCTTTGTATATATATTCCACATCTTCTTTATTCATGCATCTATCAGTGGACATCTGGGCATCTATTATAGACACTGCTGCTATAAACATTGGGGTGCAGGTGCCCCTTCAGATCACTACATCTGTATCTTTGGGGTAAATACCTAGTAGGGCAATTTCTGGGTTGTGGGATAGCTCTATTTTCAACTTTTTGAGGAAGATCCACACTGTTTTCCAGAATGGCTGCACCAGCTTGCTTTCCCAACAGTGTAAGAGGGTTCCCTTTTTTCCGCATCCTCACCAACGCCTGTTGTTTCCTGAATTGTTCATTTTAGCCATTCTGACAAGTGTGAGGTAGTCTTTCATTGTGGTTTTTATCTGTATTTCCATGATGCCAAGTGATGCTAAGCATTTTGTTCTGTGTCTGTTGGCCATTTGTATGTCTTCTTTGGAGAAATGTCTGTTCATGTCTTCTGCTTATTTTTTTAATATTTATTTATTCATAAGGGATACACAGAGAGAGGCAGAGACACAGGCAGAGGGAGAAGCAAGCTTCTCACAGGGAGCCCGCTGTGGGACTTGATCCCAGGACTACAGGATCACATCCTGAGCCAAAGGCAAGACGTTCAACCACTGAGCCACCTAGGTGTCCCTTTTCTGCTTATTTCTTGAATAGATTATCTGTTCTTTGGGTGTTGAGTTTGATAAGTTCTTTACAGATTTTGGATACTAGCCCTTTATCTGATAAGACATTTACAAACATCTCCCATTCTGTCAGCTATCTTGGTTTTGTCGACCATTTCCTTTGCTGTACAAAAGCTTTTTATCTTGATGAAGTCCCAATAGTTCATTTTTGCCTTTGTTTCCCTTGCCTTTGGAGACATGTCTAGCAAGAAGTTGCTGTAGCTGAGGTCACAGAGATTGCTGCCTCTGCTCTCCTCTAGGATTTTGATGGATTCCTGTCTCACATTTAGGTCTTTCATCCATTTTGAGTCTATTTCTGTGTATGGTCTAAGAAAATGCTCCAGTTTCATTCTGTCCAATTTTTCCAAAACCATTTGTTGAAGAGATTGTCCTTTTTCCATTGGATATTCTCTCCTGCTTTGTTGAGTTAGTTGGCCATGGAGTTGAGGTTACATTTTCTCTCCTTTTTTTTTCTTTTTTTTTTTTAGTCTTTAAAAATTTTCACCTTTACCTTCTATCCTTTCATTGAATTTAATATAATGTATATACAATATAATGAATTGCTCTGTTCTGTTCACCTGTCTGCTGAATACACACTATTAGAAATTAGAACCACTGCAGGGAGATCATCATGGATTTATCAGCTAAAGACACTGGCAGAAGGTCAAAAGACTGGGTCTCTGAAGGATGAAAGCTTCCTCAAGAATTAAAAAGGAGGGATGCCTGGGTGGCTCAGCAGCTGACTGTCTGTCTTTGGCTCAGGGTGTGATCCCAGGGTCCGGGATCGAGTACCGCATCGGGCTCCCCATGGGAAGCCTGCTTCTCCCTCTGCCTGTGTCTCTGCCTCTCTGTGTCTCTCATGACTAAATAAGTAAAATCTTAAAAAAAAAAAAAAAAAAAAAAGGACTAAAAAGGATAGTTTGCTGTCAGAAGCAACTTACCTCTTCATCTTCACCTTTGGCAATGTAGGAAGTAAAACCACCAAATTCTGGCTCCCAGCCTTACAAAGGGAAAACAAACAGCATTCAGAAAGCTCTCCATCATCTTCTTACATCACTGATCCCACATTGCTTAAAGCTGGGGAATCTGTGAGCTCAGTACTAGTAACTGATTCTATGAACTATAAGCTTGAATTTACCATTCAATCAACATTGAGTAAGAATTGAAAATGAAGAATTAAATGTAAAATGCACCTGGAAGGACAATTACATAAAAGATGTAGATCTGGGGGGTTAGTTGGTGGGAAATTATGGTTTGGTCCCCATCCCCCATACCTGAGTCAAAAATAAAATCCTCTGGGTTGGAGCCTGAAGTTCACGACCCCCCAAGATCCCTTCCAACAGGGAGCTTCTGTGATCTGCGATTCTGGCCAAGGCACATTACTTCTAAACTGGTTCAGCTGGAGAGAGCCACCAGGAGACTCCCTTCTTAAGGGAACAGTTCACTGTGGTCCTTTCTGCCTCTTACCTTCACAGCCACAGTAGAGAAGTAAGTCCAGGGCAAATTCAGTCTTGCTGTTGTCATGGATCAAAGTGTAGTGACCGGTCTTCCAACGCCTCAGCTCCCCCTGGCATGTGGGAACACTTGAGTCTAAGAAAAAATAACAGAAAGCCAGAAAAAACTTAAAATAATTTTGAAACAGGAGCGTCTGAGTGGCTCAGTTGGTTGAGCATCTGACTCTTGATTTCAGGGCTGTGAGTTCAAGCCCCCTGTTACGTTCCATGCTGAGTGTGGAGCCTACTTAAAAAAAATAAACAAACTTTGATGCAACTGCTAGATTGTGATGGAACAGTAAATAGGAAAGATGCAGTACTAAAGGGAAGCCATTCCCATAAACCTGAGCTACTGCTCCACCAAACCAGTCTTACAGTGATTGTCAGAAATGTGTCGTGTACTATTTGAGGGGAAAGCCTTGACACTCTCTTTCTTTCTAAGAAATTTTTGATGGAATACACATTTAGTTCCCAAAATAAAAAACTATAACGTGAATAAATGTTGTAAGTTTAAATGGATTCCCCAGCTGCCTGCCGTGTCTCCTATTATTAACACCTTAGTCTTAGTGTGCTTCACTTGTTACTATTGACAAACCAATGCTGATACGTCATTTTTGACTAAAGTCCATAGTTTACATTAGGGTTTACTCCTTGTGCTATACATTCCATGGGTGATGATAAATGCATAATGTTGAGCATCCATCATTATGGTATCTTACAGAATTGGTTTGAGTGCCATAAAAACGCCCTGTGCTCCACCTATTTCTTTTCTTTTCTTTTTTTTTTTTTGCTCCACCTATTTCATCCCTCCCTTTGTCCTAATCCCTCCCAACCACTGATTTCACTCTCTTTAGTTCTCCTTTTCCAGAAGGTCATAGAGTTGGAATTATACAATAAATAGCCTTTTCAGACTGGCTTCTTTCACTCAGAAGATGCACTTCAGTTAGGTTCCTCATGTCTTTTCTGGGCTTGATAATGTGCTTCTTTTTAACTTCATCCTGTTGTAGTCAGAGAGGGTACTATCTATGATATCTTTATTTTTTTAAGTTTTCACTTTTCTAAAGATATTAAATAATCTTTCCACCCAACGTGGGGCTCGAACTCACAACCCAAGACCAAGAGTCCCACTCCACTGACTGAGCCAGCCACCCACCCCAGTATCTATCTTTTAAAATCTACCGAGACATAATCTGTGGCCTAAATTATGGTCTGTCCTGGAAAATGTTCTATGTTCACTGGAGAAGAAGGTATGTGCCATTGTTGTGGGGTAGAATGTTCTGTGTTTTTTTTTTTTTTAAAGACGTTCTGTCTTCACAGATCAGAAGTCTTTTTTTTTTTTTTGAAAGATCTTATTTATTTATTCATGAGAGACACAGAGAGAGAGGCAGAGACACAGGCAGAGGGAGAAGCAGGCTCCATGCAGGGAGCCCGATGTGGAACTCGATCCCAGGACCCCAGGACCACGTCCTGGGCCAAAGGCAGGTGCTTAACCACTGAGTTACCCAAGCGTCCCAGAATGTTCTGTGTTAAACCTGTTACATCTAGCTGGTTTATCGTGTTCAGTCCTCTTGGGCACTGACATCTCTAGCCACTACTGGACAACTGTCTCATTTCTCCCTCCAATTCTGTCAGTTTTTGCTTCATATTATTTTCAGAATGTCATCAGGTACAGAAACATCTGTAATCATTGTATCTTCTTGCTGTACTGAATTTTAAAAATATAGAATGTACTTCTTTGTCTCTTCTAATCTTTCTTTTTTAAAAAAAAATATTTTATTTATTTATTCATGAGAGACACAGAGAGAGAGGGGCAGAGATACAGGCAGAGGGAGAAGCAGGCTCCATGCAGGGAGCCCAATGTGGGACTCACTTCCAGGACCCCGGGATCATGCCCGCAGCTGAAGGCAGACAGTCCACCACAAGTCACCCAGGCACCCTAATCTTTTTGATTTAAAGTCTATTTTGTTTGGGTGCCTGGCTGGCTCAGTTGGTAAACTGCAACTCTTGATCTCAGGGTCATGAGTTTGAGCCCCAATGCTGGGCGTGGAGCCTACTTAAAAATAAATAAATAAAAACACAGTTTATTTTGTTTGATATAAGTAGAGCCACTCCCGCTCTCTTCTGGTTACTATTTGCATGGAACATCTTTTTCCATCTTTTTATTTTCAATCTATTTGTGTCTCTGGATCACAAGTGAGTCTCTTGTAGACAGCAGATAGTTTGAGTTCTGTGTTGCTGTCTATTCAGTCAATCTCTGTCTTTTGATTGTCATTTACATTTAAGGTAACTACTAGTAAAGAGAAATTTAAATCTGTCATTTTGCTCTTTGCTTTCTAAAAGCCTTACAGCTTTTTTGTCCCTCATTTCCTGTATTATAGTCTTTTGTGTTTAGTTGGTTTCTTGCTATTGAAAATGTTTAAGTTCCTTTCTCATTTTCTCCTATGTATTATTTTATAGCTATTTTCTTTCTGGGTACCATGCAGGTTACATTTAACATCCTAAAGTTATAAAACCTCTAAAGTTATAAAAGTTCTGGCCTTGTCACCACTTTTTTCTTTAAGATGATAAACTTTACAAACAGTTACTTTTCACATTTGCCTCTGTATTGCCACCTGCTTTGGCCCAGTGACTTGCAACCAGTAGATGCTCAGTAATAGAACAAAGCATCTTTGGCTGCCTGTATAGATATTTTCCAAGTTCCAGGTTCCCATGAAAATGAAACCAAAAAGGAAGAGAAGTTAACAAATACTTTTTTAAGAAGCCCACAAGGCCCCATTGATGTTCACCTGATTTCTTTTAGGGTCTAAGTATAGATGCCATTATCGATTCTCAAGGAAAGTCAACCTTTTTCTTAAAGAAAGGCTATCCTGTGTATTGACTGGCACAGAAAAAGCCACCTGGCTCTGGTTGTTCTAAGTATCTACGGTGACCAAAGCGACAGGTCAGTCAGTTTGGGAGGCCACAGAATCGTGTTACGCTGCTGTGGATTCTGTGTCTCGCTGCTGGCTTTGTTTCCGTGGGTACCTATCTCTCTTGTCTTTGCTCTTCTGACTGCAATAGGGTCCTTCTCAAGAAACAGAATGTAAGCAGGCTGAGTAAAACTGAGGAGAGGAATCGGGCACCAGATGTTCTTGTCTGATTTAGTAGGTGCCAAACTGTGTACACTGAATTGGTAGCTGCTCAGTTACTGGTGCCAAAATTTCCACAGAAGTCTAACCTCTTAAATTCACTATCTTTTTCTCTTTTTGATCTTGTTTGTGGAGAAGGAAAGACTTCCTGTACTTTTTTTTTAAGTCTATTTATTTATTTTTTTACTAATCTACACACCCCATGTGGGGCTCGAACTCATCCCCGAGATCAAGAGTCAAACGTTCTTCCACCTGAGCCAGCCAGGTGCCCCTAGACTTCATCTACTTTTAATAGTTTCCTTCTACCTATCTGCCCAAATTCAAGCAAGTTTTTCTTAGGCTATTATTGATCCTTAGCAGAAATAAGCCATTCACTTTCCTTTCTTTGATATTCTTGTGTTTTAGAGTAGTTTGGGGGCAAAGTCAGTCCTATTTCTGTCCAGTGTTGATATATTGTTAGCCTAATAAAATGTATGGCTGCTCCTCCAAACTAGAATGTTCTTCCCACAGATTCTTCCTGTTATTCCGATCTGAGCTTGGACAACTGCTCCTGAGACAGGCTTTTCTAATTGCCTGGTCACCTCAGAGGCCACTTGGGTTGTTTCTCAGCACACAACCCTATTCAAATTTTCTGCAAATGCCTCTCATTATGGTTTCATTGTGGTTTGTGGACACGTTTAAGCTCTGTCCTCTCCCTCTAGAATATAAACTCTGGGAGAGCGAAGACTTTGTTCTGTTCTCCAGCTCCCGAAGCAGGCCTAGCAGATCACAGATGCTCAAGAAATGTTTGCTGGATGAATCAATGGTTGAATGGTGAATGCTTAATGGTCACTAAGGATGAATCATAACCATGGCTTACCTTTCTTTGCTTCGTTTTCCTCTGACTCCGGGTCTGTCTGTTCCTGGCTCTGCTGGCTGCAGCTGCGGAAGGCTGTCTGCTTGCTTTCTGGCCCAGGGGAGCTGTGGCTTGTCCCTTCTTCAGTGTTATCAGTGGCAGAGGCTCCTTCTCCCTCTTTTTGGTTCTCCATCTCATCTTCTTCTGAAGGGGCCAAGAAGTGAAGTTTGAGGCCTGTGAAGTTGGACAGCAGCAAGAACAGAGCCTCGGAGCGAAATAATTCCATGCAGTTCTTCAGAATGTCGGGGAGCTTGGTCTCCTCAGCTTTCTCATAAAACCTGGAAAGCAGTGATGCCAGGCTGTTTATCAAAGGCACAGATGTACAATTATTCATGGGGTAAAAGCTGATCACCAGTTTTGTACCCCACTCCCTAAGTCCTTACACATCCAACTCAAGCACAAGTAGGCTCTGTCAAGGTGTGCTACTGGATGTCCCTGGGAATGAAACATCACCAGGGCCGATGTCCTATTATTGGAAGACAAATAGGCAGGTGCTGAATGCATAAGCAAATGTCTGGATGCTACCTTTTGTTAGGGGGACCTCGGCTGCTCCATTTCACATCTCCTTTCTCCAAAGCCTCACAGACCTCCGCAAATTTCTCAGGCTGGAAAATGAGCAAAGAAAGAAGCAGTTTGCAAGTCTCCCTAGGATCCCACACTGGTCTTACAGGCAGGACTGTACTGCAGAATCCTGCTGGCTGATTCCTAAAAAGGCCAGTAGACACTCATCCCCTTTGCCCAAGATCCCCCAGGCCTGATACAGTGCAGCCAGAACAAAGACTGATAATCATCAGCATGCCAAGACACTCCAGTATCAATTTGGGCTATTTCCACTAGTGGTTGTACAGCTCATGTCAAATCGCTAAACCTCTCAGACTACTGTATTTATAAAACAAAGATCATAATACAGTCTCTTCAATTCATAAGACGTGAGGAAAAACAGTTAAACTGCCTAACAGTCAACGTCATCACACTGAGAGTCTCTGTAGGCCTCACCCTTATGTAACCAACTTTCTAAATAGAAAAAGCCAAGTGTAAAGCAAGAAGCTGATTAATCTATTGAAATTTGCTTTCTATGTATATGTTTAACATAGCTTCCCAAGGAGTGTTCTCAAAACAGTAGCCCTATCAGCTGTAAAGGAGGAAAGAGGATCCCAAAGCCTGGTTTAGGTAAGGCTAAATAAAATACGATCAAACAAGTTTATTTACTATAAGACTTCTCAAATTCTTTGATATGCTAACGTCAGCTTTAAAGTTCTGAGAGAGACAGAGAGACAGAGAGAGTGAGAGACAGTATGAGTCTGTCTCAATCTTTTTCTCATGGAGGAAAGCTCTTGGGTTTGTGCTTCCATGGGACCCAGGGTCAACTGTGAAGCACCACACCACATCTTGTTTGGCTCTCACAACAACTCTTCAATATGAGCAAGGCAGCTCTCATCCCAGTTTCACTGATGATGAATTAAAAGCTCTAGGAAATTCAGTGACTTGCTCAGGTTAATAAAACCACAGAGCCAGGACATGAATATAAAGTCTTCTGACTCCTGATATACTTCCCTCTCTGCTGAAACACACTGTCTCGTCATTGTCAAACATTCATTAATACATGATGATCAGTTAATAATCTATTTTTTACTAAAAGCAATAGTAAACTTCTAGGAAACCATATTTGCTAAATGAATAGGAAGGAAGCTACCTACAGCTCCCTCTCAAGCATAGAAGTTTGTGTGTGTGTGTGTGTGTGTGTCTGTGTGTGTAGCACTGAGATTCCAGATAACTAGGTAACACACTAGGGACTCTTATTTTTTTTTAAAGATTTTATTTATTTATTTATTCATGAAAGATACACACAGAGGGAGGCAGAGACATAGAGGGGGAAGCAGGCTCCATGCAGGAAGCCCGATGTGGGACTCGATCCCCGGACTCCAGGATCATGCCCTGGACCGAATGCAGACGCTCAACCGCTGAGCCACCCAGGCATCCCCACACTAGGGACTCTTAACCCACTAAGCATACAACCAATACCAACGTTAGCTACTAGCATCGCTTATATATTTTATTGGAAGAAAAGGATGATACAAACATTCTAACCAGGAACTAACCAAAAACTCCTTTAGTGATGTCTATTCACCCATCCAAGCAGCAAGAAAGACAAAAGCACAAGTTGTTTTAACAATGAGATTTTGTTAGGGCCTGCTACTTACGTCCCCAAGATAGACTGGACAGGATGTGCTGGCTTACCTTAAGGAACTCCTTGAGGAGAATTTCAGACCTTTCTTCAAACTCTTCTTGAATTTGAACTTGGTAATCCATGTCCAGATAAGTAGGGTTGATCCAATCATACAAAATTTCATGCTTACAAAGAAGCAGCAGATGCAAAATGTGAATTAACAATTCCTATTGTCTTTGTTCTTACATCACTTCATGCTAGTAAAATATATGCAAAACCTCACTTTATTATCTTCTCCTTGTTACACTTAAAAGTGCTGGAAAACTGCCTGAGAAACACTATCAAAAGTTTACCTAAGAAAAGTGAAAGAGGAAACTCAAAGTCCAGTTTCATTATCAGGAAAACAAACCATACAGTAAAGCTTCTAAGATAAGAACAGGCGTTTATCCTTACATCTTGTGGGATGTGAGGGCTCCGAGGTATGAGAGGTTCAAAGTAGTTGGGAGGTCGGGTCAGTGAAGGACCATGAAACCAGCCACTTATAGACAAACGTGACTTTTCTTCAGATAGGACTTCAGACACCTGAAAGGACAAGGAGAGCAGCAGATGAATGTACCAGCTAAGTGGGAGGATGACTGGCCAGGGCGTGCCAATTTCCAGATCTGTCACACTGGATGTGGGTACCACCTGGCCATGGAAGTCCAACAGGAAGCTGTCACATTTTGTTAACAGAGGACTAAAAGGCATGATTCCTAGTACGCTATATATTTGTGGCTTATAATCTTTACCTGGTGAAAGGATACTGGAGACACTTCAAAGAAAACCAATGTGTTCCATGAAGGGATGAGAGACTTGACAATCTGCTTTGGTTGAAAGTGTTCTGCACCAGGAGAGAACACAACCACAAATGTGACTTCGTTACCACTGAATACTTTCAGGCTGCCTTGTTTCACTTTGACAGTTTTCAGATTTCTGAGGGGAATTTCATGTACCCTGCAGATCCCAAAATGCCACCCCCTTCCATCTGTTTCATTCATGCCTGCTAGTTCCACTAGGTGACCACTGTTCTTACTATGGCATCTGTCTGTTATCGAGGAGGGGGACAATAAGTTTGGAAAGTTTTCTAAAGTCAACATCTGGTGTTGGTCATTAGGAAACAACCCTGACTTCCTGTCAGATGGACTGGCCCCGGAAGACCGATGGCTCCAAGTAGCTTTCCAGGCGCTGCACTTTCCACGGTCATTACTCAGGAGTAGGGAATGACTACTCCTCATGTCAACAGACTCCCCCTCAGGAGTAATGATTCCAAGTACAATGTAGAGAGGTGGCTGTCAGGGCTGGTGTCCACTCCCCCTGAGACTGTCACCCGATTGAATGGCTTCCAGCTCCTTGGAGGAGTACATGCATTGTGTATAAGAGCTCTGAAGTGGCTACTAGTGCTTATGAGCATGTGCCTGTCTTACCATCAACGTCATACAGGTCCAGGGTGCCCCCCAAGCTCCTGTCCCAGGGAGGAACCAGGTACAGAATGAAGGCTATCCGGCGCCCTTCCAGCTCGTCGTCATGGCAGAGGAGGGCATCTGCAATAGTGCAACACATACTTTAACGTCCCTGTGACCACAAGGAGCAGCCACTAATCTGATCCTGCGATTTAATACTGGTCCATCTGATGTTCACCTGTACTGTGAGCTCCTCCAGCTCTGAAATGACATGTATCATTCCTGTTTTATAATCAGAGACATAAAACAGGGCATATGGAAAACTCTAAAAGCACTAAAGAGCAAATATACGGACAGATCCCAGGGATAATCATTAACAGTATTTTTTTCATATATTCTTCCAGTATTTTTCCTATACACATTTGCTTTAAAGAAAAAATGGGTGTCCTACAATGATTCTTTGGTGGATGTTTTATTATCTGGCAAGTGTCCATCTCTATCACTATACACACCTGTCATTGATTTTTTTAATGGCTGTATAGTTATTCTACTATACAGATTATGAATTATCTTCTTTCTCCTTTAATTATCTTCTACCTAGGCACCTGGGTGGCTCACTCAGTTAGGCATCTGCCTTTGGCTCAGGTCATGATCTCAGGGTCCTGCGATCAAGCCCCACATTGGGCTTCCTGCTCAGCGGGGAGCCTGCTTCTCCCTCTCCCTCTGACCCTCCCTTCCACTCACATTCTCTCGATCTCTCAAATAAATAAATCTTTTTTAAAAAACCCTTCTACTTGTTTCCATTTCTCACCTATTAAGAAAAATGCTTCAATGACCAAATGAACATCACTGTACATAGATCTTTTGGTACTGGTTCCTGTTAATTTCCTGAGCTAAAACATCTAAAAGGGTCAGGTGGGACTAAGCAAGGTAGGCATCCGTGCAGGGCAGGAGAGGGAAGGTATGCTACAGTGAACTGTGATTGTTCACACATGGAGGGATTGTTTTGATAAAGAAATACACTGAAAATAATGGAAACCATGGTTCTCATTGCTGAGGAAGGAAATTACAAATACGGAAATGGAGAAATGTGGGATTAACCCTATGGTGTTGAACTGGAACTGTAGGAATCAATGTGAATTGAGTTTCCTATGTATGTAGATATTTATATAGTCAGATATCTACATATTTCTAGATCTTCTAGATAAACACATAAATTCACATGTGAATGTACATGCATCCGTGTTTGCTGCCTCTTTTCTACTGAAAGGCCTGGGAGCAGTGATGCCCTAATAGCAAAAACACCTAGCGTCCAGATCCTGATTTTTAAGCAGCATTTATCACTAAAAGCAACCAAGGTTCTTTGGAAGACTGGCAGACTCTGAGTCTAGAGCAGGGGAAATATAAGACAAGCTTGAAAAATCTTGTTTTGCTAGGAAATAAGATATATAAGAATGATGGGGACACATCAACAGGACATGGAAATCAGTTTAAAGGGGCTCCCATTGATTAAATCAGGGACAGTATGAGCATCACTATAATACAGCAACTGATTATAGCCCATTATATAAACAGTAACCCTTAAGTCTACACTGACAAATATATGAATAAACAAATGGAAAGAGGGGAAGGTTTCCTTTACAGCAGAATGATAACTAATAAGTGTAAAGGAAATGATTTTATTATTAAAAAAATTACCATTTGGCAACTGCATAAGTAATAATTTAGCAAGAAATGGCAGAGGATGCTAAAACAAGCAAATTAAAGTTGGAGGAGAAATGGGATATTTACATAATCTTTGAGTATCTCCCCAAAAAATTCTTATTAACTTACAGAGAGAAAAAGAATTAAGTTTACAGTGGGAAACGTGACATCAGCTACCACCTTAAGTAATCAAAGTTAGTATGACTAGACCAATACACATAGAAACCATGTACCACTTGATGTAGTTAAAACAAAACAAAAAAAAAGCATAATTAATTTTGTAACATTCCTACCAAAAACGCAAGGCTTGAATCTAATCACGAGGAAGCATCAGACAAACCTAATTGAGGGAAGATTTACCAAATGAGACATCTGCAAACCTTAAAACCATGAAAGTCCAGGCAAAACTGATGAACTGTTCTAGATTGAGAGAGACCAAACCAGGCATGACAGCTACGTGTACTGTGTAATCCTGGATGGGATCCTTTGGCCAAGAAGTACCAAATAACTGAAATTGAATGGAGCCTATGGATTAGATGGGAATAATGTATTGATCTTAATTTCCCGATTTTTTAAAAAAGGCTTTATTTATTTGAGAGAGAGTATGTGTGTGAGAGAGAGAGCACAAGCAGAGGGAGCGTCAGGCAGAGGGAAAGGGAGAAGCAAGGCTCCCTGCAGAGCAGGGAGCCCAATGTGGGCCTTGATCCCAGGACCCCAGGATCATGGCCTGAGGCAAAAGCAGACACTTAACTGACTGAGCCACCTGGGCGCCCCTTAATTTCCTAGTTTTGATGGTTTATTGCCATCATCTAGGAGAACGTCCCTGTTGTAGGAATTATTGAAGTTCATAGGAATTATGGAGCAGTACAGCAACTTACTCTCAAGTAAAACAGGAAAAATTATTTGTGTGAAGCTTGCCACTTTTCTGTAGGTTTGAAATTATTTCAATTAAAAAGGAAAAAGTTTTTAAAAAGCGTGTATATTGGGACTCGTCCTGCGTATCACTCAGTTATCCTTAAAAAGTTGTTACCAATTTATACTTCCCCATTATACTTTATACTGTATGAGAGTAAACTCAAGTCAAAATTTCACTTAGTAAACAAACCAAAACACTTTTTCTTTCAGGTGAAAAAGCAAACACGTTTTCAAAAAGACATTTCTATGCTCACAAAAGGGAACTGGTGACAAAGGATACCTCTGAAGAGAAATGGAGACAAAGAGAAGGTGCTGGAGCCTGTCAAGGTTTACAATGCATCCTTCTATGCTGTTCCAAGTTTTTTCCTTAAGAATGTAGTCCATTATTACCTTCAAAAACAATAACAACAGAAAGAAAAGAAAAAGAGGCTCCAAGCGATATTTGCTCCCTAGGAAGCCTAAGAGTAGTTTACAATACTACCTCTGAGTTTCCTGACACTGTACCCGAAGTCGGCATGTGTGTGCATTATCAGCATTTTTCTGAAAATTTGGTCAATGGCCTCCATCATATTTCCACCAAAGAGAACCACCGCTTTATCCCTTCCAATAAGATGGGTGTTTCGGTGTTTGAGCCGGGTCAAATTTTCCTTCTTAAGAAGCTCCCACTGCTGTGAGGGGACATGTGCAAGTCTAGGATCCTGGCACGCCAATGCTATTTTGCTGCCACTGTTTAGTTAAAAGCCTGCGAGTCCTCCAGACATCAAGGGCTTTATCTTTCTTACCGGAGAATTCATATTTAGCACAGGACATGTCAATAGTTGATTCCAGGTCAATCTGGGAAATGTCAGCAAGCCAGGTCCGGAAATCCTCAAACAGAACTTTCCTAGAAATGTCAACAAGGGTAACTTGTTAGCCATAGTGTTTGGATCTCAGCCACAGCTACTTTTTCCTAGAGGCTGCAGTAGCCCCTTAAGGACTTGGAACCGAAATAAAGAGAAAAAAATACAAATCTCTCTACTGTAACAGATTTTTGTTCTGCTGTTTCATTTTACTTTCTTCCTCTTAAATTCATATTATGCCCTATCACAGCAGTGCTTTGCCCTCTCTCATAATTTATCACACCGATGTTCCTTTCTGAGGTTACTGATTTTTAGATATATTTTCCAGCACTAATACTATTCCACTGGTTAGTGACCACTTGGGTGACACTGTTGCAGATTAAAAACTTTAAGCTGTAATAATGGTGAATATTATGCTGTGTAGGATCTGGAAAAACTCTCATAGAAGTTCTGATGCTAGCAGGATACCAATAAGAGATGCTGAACATTCCCATTCAACAGCTAATGTGGCTCTCTATAGAAATCTCTTTAACACAATTTATAACTCACTCAGCCAATCAAATTTGAAATTATGCTACTCTTGAAGAATTGAAAACATTTTGAAAGGACTTATATCGGTTCACATTTTGCACAGACAGTTTTTGGATCATCTTCCTCCAAATGTACATAACTCAAATTCCCATAAAATGCAACTACGCTGTTCATAATTAAATATCATGTCTCCAGGCTGATCTCCTAAAATTTTAATCTACACTATGCATTGCCAATCCAAAAAATTCTATAAAGCACTGTGCTAGGCTGGTCTAACCAGAAGTGCCATGTAACTTCAAAAACAGAGTTGCAAGTTATATTGAATGAACTAGCAAAGTGCTGAAGGAGGCTTGGGTTGTGGGTGGCAAACATTTCTGCAAAATCTTGACACTTTAAGCAATTATTATCAAAGCCTTAAATCCTTCTTTTACTGGTAGTATTGGTTTCCTCAAATGTATTCCATAAAAAGCTCTTTCTATAGTTTCTCTATGAGAGTGTCATAAGGACAGGGTTATTTTATCATTATTCTCATTTATTAATTGAATTTATCAGAAAAATCACAGAACCCAACTAGTAAGTATAAAGATCACCTTTCTATAGACTATGGAATCTCATCTCTCACATCATCTGGCTGTTATCCTGTGGGTACAGAATGGAACCTCAGTCCCAAAGGAAATGCTTACCAGAGTCATGCTGTGAACTAAGGGGATATTTTAAAGTGTGACTGCCTTTCTTTGGAACAACAACAACAAAAGGTCTAAGTAAATATGAAATATTATGAGTTACAGTTAATTCATGAGCAATACTTCAGAATCTGGAAGAAATAACCATCTGTGCAGGTTGCCATTTATATACGAAAATGTCCCAGAGGAAAAAAGAGAAAAAATGATTTCTGCATAACAAAAAAAGTTATTACAAAGTAACATGTGCTACTGTAGCAAAACTAAGTGGGGAAAAACACTCTATAAGTAAAAAGAAACTGTTAAAAAAAAATCTGAAATCCTACTAGCCAGATTTAAACATTCCATTCTTCTGTCTTTTCCTTTGCACTTAGATAGCCAAACAGATCCCTTTTTGAAAAATCATTCACACTGTGTGTGCTGTTTTGCCATCTTTTCTCTTGACAAGTGCACTGCATCAAGTCTAACATGCCTCCCCTGTAAGAAGTATTATTTTACATATTACTTAAAAGTGTTGGGATCCCTGGGTGGCGCAGCGGTTTAATGCCTGCCTTTGGCCCAGGGCGTGATCCTGGAGACCCGGGATCGAGTCCCACGTTGGGCTCCCGGTGCATGGAGCCTGCTTCTCCCTCTGCCTGTGTCTCTGCCTCTCTCTCTCTCTGTGTGTGTGACTATCATAAATAAATTAAAAAAATTAAAAAAAAATGGCTTAAAAAAAAAAAAAGTGTTGCCAGTTAAACTGGGACACAACAGTAATTTGTGAGACACCGGATCTCAGCAGTGCTGACATGTAAAAAAAAAGAAAACGTATCTTAGAATTAGTGAAATCAGGTTTAACTTTTTCGTCCTCATGTGTAAAAGTTCACACATATTGTATTTAACTGCTGCAGTTTCCTGCTCATGCTTGTATCATCATCTATATAAATCTCAACGCATGGTCATATTATTTGTACACAATTTTTCACTGTTTTGGGGTGCATGGGTGGTTCAGTGGATTGTGTATCCGACTCTTGATTTTGGCTCAGGTCATGATCTCAGGGTTGTGGGACTGAGGTCTGCATCAAGCTCTGTACTCAGGGGGAGTCTGCTTAAGATTCTCTCTTCCTGAGCCTCGGTGTCCAACGAAAGATGAATGGATAAGGAAGATGTGGTTTATGTATACAATGGAATATTACTCAGCTATTAGAAATGACAAATACCCACCATTTGCTTCAACGTGGATGGAACTGGAGGGTATTATGCTGAGTGAAGTAAGTCAGTCGGAGAAGGACAAACATTATATGTTCTCATTCATTTGGGGAATATAAATAATAGTGAAAGGGAATATAAGGGAAGGGAGAAGAAATGTGTGCGAAATATCAGAAAGGGAGACAGAACGTAAAGACTGCTAACTCTGGGAAACGAACTAGGGGTGGTAGAAGGGGAGGAGGGCGGGGGGTGGGAGTGAATGGGTGACGGGCACTGGGGGTTATTCTGTATGTTAGTAAATTGAACACCAATAAAAAATAAAAAAAAAATAAAAAAAATAAATATAGTTAATGATAAAAAAAAAAAGATTCTCTCTTCCTCTGCCCCTCCTCTAACACGTGAATGCTCTTTCTAAATTAATCTTTAATTTTTTTTTTCATAATTTTAAACATTACAACACGAGAACTTGTATGGGATTTTTGAGCATATCCTTGATTATTTTCTCAGGATAAATTCTTTTTTTTTTTTTTTTTACAGGATAAATTCTTTTAAGTTGAATGACACTACAAAAAAATAAGCACAATTTTAAGTTTTGATAGTTTTTAAAACCATCATCTAAGAAAAACTGCAGCAGTGTATAAAGGGATCTATACTTTGTTAACACTGGGGGTTTTGAATATTTTCCAACCTAATATGTGAAAAATGGTTCCAGCAGTGTTTCCTTGATTACTAACAAGGTTGAACACTGAGAAGTTGGACTCAGACTGACTTGAGTTTGCATCTTAGCTCCCTCTGTCTTCATCTAGGAAGGCCTGAAGAAGTTACTTAATCTCTCAGTCTGTTTCCTCCTCTATGAAATGGGATAATAACATAATGTTATATGACATAACATCTTCCGCACCCGACAAATATGATCAGTTGTTTACCTTAAAGCACAGATGTGAGGCTCTCGTCTCTTCTTCAAATCATCAGACTTGATCATAAAAAAGGAAAAAAGGAAAAAAAAAAGCATTTCCTTTATCTATTAGACACACAGAGGAAAGCAGTTCAGGGAGTGCCCTCACAGTATTAGCATCGTGGTGAAGAGCCTGAACTCTGAAGCCAAGTTGCCTGTGTGTGATGCACGGCCCCTCTAATGGGAGCTCAGGTGGGTTACTTAACCCCTCTGTGCCTTATTCATTCAACAAATACTTAAAGAGTTATTGACAGTAGAGCTTATATTCTTTTTGATGGAGACAGACAGTAAACATAAAAAGCTAATGGTTAGTATGAAAGAAAGTGACAAATGCAGAGGGAAAACCAGCAGGGTATGAGGTTACTAGGCGTGCAGAAGTGGAAAGGGGCTTGTGAGTACAAACACAGTGGCCAGGCTAGGTTTTGCTGAGTGGAACAAAGCCTTGAAGGACGTTGGGAAACATGCCAAGGGAATATCTAGGCAAAGAGATTTGAGGTTCCAGGATGCCTGGAGGGCTCAGTTGGTTAAATGTCTGACTCATGATTTTGGCTCAGGTTGTGATCTCAGGGTCATGAGATCAAGCCCTATATCGGGTACCCTGCTCAGTGTGGCATCTGCTTGGGACTCTTTCTCCCTCTGCCCCTCCCCATTGTACTCTCTCTCTCTAAAAATAGATAAATAAATCTTAAAAAAAAAAAAAAAAAAAAAGGAAGAAGAAGAAGATTCAAGGTCCTGAGTGTGAAGCATGCCTGGCCTAGAAATCCAAGGAGACTGTGTGGCTGGAGCAGAGGGAATGTGGGGAAGAGCAGGAGATGAAGCCAAAGAGGCAATAGGATGCCTGGGAGCTCTTCTAAGTAATTCCTTCTGCCAACGAAATGAGGAACCATTAGAGGTTTTGAGCAAGGGAGTAACAGGATCCCATGTACATTTTAAAAAATTGAGATAAAATTCACATAATTTAAAATTTACCATTTTAACTGAGTATGTAATTTAATGGATTTTAGTATATTTGCGGTGTTGTGAGACCACCACTACTGATTCCAGAACATTTATCATCCCCACCCCCAAAAGAAACATTATATCCATTAGGCAGTTAGTCCTTCATACTCTTCTCCCCCAGGGTCTTGGCAACCATTAATCTACTTTCTGCCTCTCTATAGGGGTTTGTGTAGTTGGGACATTATATATAAGCAGAATCCTATGGCACATGGCCTTGCACATCTAGCTTCTCTCAACACATTCCCATGGCTCCTCCATGTTGCAGCAGCATTACATGCCATTCCTGTTCCTGGCTGAGTAGTATTCCATCATGTGGAAAGACCACACTCACCTGTCCGTTCATCCGGTGATGGACATTTGGGTTCTTACCACTTTTTAGATATTATGCATGATGCTGCTATGACAATTTGTGTACCTGTTTTTATGTGAACACGTTTTCAATTCTCTAGGGTCCATTGTTGTTTTAAAAGAACACAATGGCTGTGATTGTGTAGGTGGGCAGAGTGAAAGAAGGAAGACTAGTTAATACCTAACAGAATAATCCTCATGAGAGGCAAAGATGCCTTAGACTGGGTGTTAGCTGTTGGTAGTAGAAGTGGAAGGAAGTGGGTTTTTCTAAATATGTTTTGAAGACAGAGACTGCAGAATTTCCTGACGAACTGGTATGAGGTGAGAGAGGACCTGAAGGTTTTTAGCTGAAGCCACCTAGAAAGATCGATTCACTGGGATGGGGAAAACTGCAGGTGGAGCTGATTTAGGAGGAAAAGATCAGGAGTTTAGTTTTGGACCTAAGTGTGAGCCACTTAACACATATCCAAGAGTAGAGGCAAAGCCATGGGATTCCCTGGAAATCGGCCTGGAAGTGGCCCAAGGGCGAAGCCCTAAAGTACTCTCTCATTAAGAAGTCAGGTACAGGGGGCCTGAGTGGCTAAGTCAGTTAAGCCTCTGCCTTTAGCTCAGGTCATGATCTCAGGATCCTGGACTCAAGCTCCATGTCGAGCTCCCTGCTCAGCGGGGAGTCGCCTTCTCCTTCTATTCCTTCCCCTGCTCTCTCTTCCTAATAAATAAATAAAATCTAAAAAAAAAAAAAAAAAGGCAGGTACAAAATGAAGACCTACCAAAGGAAACCAAGAGCTTGCTAGAGAGGCAGAAGGAAGACCAAGAGAACATGGCTCTCTGAAAGTAAAGAAAATGTATCCAGGAGAAAGAAGTAACATAGTAGCTCAAGTGCTGCTGGGAGGTCAAGTAAAATGAGTCCTGAAAACCCATGCCTGGATTCATTAATATGAAAGTTGTGAGTGACCTTGAAAATGTAGTTTCAGTGGAGTTGTAGGTAAAAGCCTGATGAAAAGTGGGCTTAACCAAGAATGGGGAAAGTATTTGAGAAAATACATATAACTTATATGGAACTTTACTGTCGAGAGGAGCAGAGGAATGAGGTGAAAGGCAAAGTTAGGTCAAAAGTATTTTTTCCTTAGGAACAGCTTTCTTTTGTATGTCACAGAGGTGGACCAGAAGAGAAGAAAAAGACAGATGTATTCCCTTCATCTGTAAAACAGGAATAGTAATGTACCTCCTTCATATGACTGTTGAGGACTTAATGAATTAATCACTATAAAAGCACTTAGCATGGCATAAAGCAAGCACTCAATAATACTTGCTTTAAGATATAAAGAATATCAGGCAACTCCTAGTGACACACTTGCTTAGGAGGGTTGTAAGACGTCATACACTTAATTATTAAGGCGATTCATAGCACAAGCAAAGAAAAGGGGATACAAGCAAAGTTTGAAGGGACAGGAGACTGAAAATAGGTTTTACATTTACTGTTTTAGGATGAAGTTCAGTCCCAAAGTGAGCGTAGTAAAAACTATTTACAGCAGAGAAGAGTTTTGCCAAACACCCATGTGATCTAAAGTAATCTTTTTTTCCCCTTCTCATTACCCAGGGTCCTTTTTATTATTTTGCCACTCACTGACATCACAGAAGTATTTTCATCTACCAAACTGCATTAGGTAAAAACCAGTTTGACTTCTCAGTTTTAGTAATCAGAGATACATATGTCCATAAACCAACAAAGAGACCTAGTGTTATTGTTGTTATTAGTGTTATTGTTATTAGTGTTATTGAAGTTGATATAATTACAAAGGCGGACAATTGTGGCTTTTAATTAACCTATGTAACTTTACTAAGATAACAGCTTCATTTTCATCAGGTTTCCTGCATTATTAAGAGTTGTATGGTGTGTGTATTTAAATTGGCTAATTCAATTATATGTATAAGGCCCAAAGATAGACCGGGGGATACAATCAGCTCTAGTGCAAAAGAATAGAAGTAGGAGAGGGAAATCCTGTTATTTACTCTCTTATCCTAAATAAAAGAGAATTCAAAGGGTTAAATGCAAAGAAAACAAAATAATTCTTCATCTTTTTCATTTTTACATTATTCTGTGATTTTTAAGAGCTGATATCCTTGAGATTTTATAAAGGATTTCCAAGAGTGATGTACATCATGCACTAAAAAGATATTTCCCTCAAGCTGGGGAAACCAATGACCTATATTTCTGTACCTGGACTGAGCCCTGTCTTTCAAGAGTAGAAATACCAGCCTTGATTTTGATGTGGTCTTTCCTGCCAAATTAAATAGTCCACCAAAAAAAGAATAGATCTAACTCTCCATGGGCGTACTGCAATGCACAGCATACTGCAATACATCAAGCCACCTAAAATAAAGACGTGAACTCAAAAATTTAAATGGGTATTATTTTCCAACATACAACTCTCTTCAGCATACTAATTCCCAAAATGTACTTACCCCCCGCCCCCTTTTATTTCAATAATGTACTTAACTCACTGGCTTACTGTATTTCTTAACTATCTGTCATCATCACTAGCACCTCTCTTATTTTTAGATTTTGAAGTCTGACAAGGAACTGTCAGAGGCTTCCGTGCAATACACCTAACACATCATTAACACTCAGTAAGCTAAAAAACAAACAAACAAACAAACAAACCCAAAAACAAAACAAAACAAAAAACCACTCAAATACTCAGTAAGCTCATGTGGAATGAATGAGTGCTTTTCACAATGTCAAGGCAAGGACCCTCCAAAGCAAACTCGATTTAAAACCTCAAATCTAAAGGTAATGAATGATTTCGTAGATAATGAATTTCTGAAGTGGAAGGGTAAATGTCAAAGGGACATAAATACCTGTTGGAACTTATATAAATCATTATACTTTTCATGGAAGTCCAAGTTCAAAAGTTCCTTCTGAAGCCCTTCCAGAAAGTTTTGGCTTTGGATGAAGTTGGGGATCACACAGTGAAGAAAGGGATCCATGTCCATGACAATGGCCTCTGTTGGAAGGAAAACATTACTTATGGCTTTTTCTCCTTTTATATTTTTGATGTGATTAGCAGAGCAGAGAGAATACAAAAGGGAATGGTCATGAATTTTCAGAAACCTAGTACTTAAAGATTAGGGGGAAGAAGTATAAGCTCTTCCCTTTTTTCTTTACCCATTCAAGACTCCTTTTTAAACATATTGTACTTAAAATACCGGTCCTTAGGAGTACTGGTGATATCACTAAATTAAGGTTCCTGCTCTTTTATGAGTTTTTAATATTTTAAATTTTTATTTTTTTAAGATTTTATTTATTTATTCACGAGACACACACACACACACACAGAGATATAGAGGGAGAAGCAGGTTTCCTGTGGGGAGCCTGATGTGGGACTTGACTCCAGGACCCCGGAATCATGACTGAGCTGAAGGTAGACAGACGCTCAACCACTGCACCACCCAGGTACCCTACTTTTATGAGTTCTTTAGCTTGACAATTAGCTATTGAACTAAATATATTTTAGATTCTTTATTCATTTTCCCCAAACTTAAACAAGCAAGTTAAAAATGAGAATAGAAGGGTGCCTGGGTAGGTTAGGCATCCAGCTCTTGATTTCGGCTCAGGTCATGATCTCAGGGTTGTGAGGTAGAGCCTTGCAGCAGACTCCACACTGGGTGGGGAGCCTGCTTAAGGTTCTCCCTCTCCTCTCCCTCTGCAGACCCACCTTGCAAAAAAAAAAAAAAAAAAAAAAAAAAAATGGAAAGAGAGAATAGCATTACTGGCTGGCAAGTTTTCTTTGACCCTGCCTTTTCTTTCCCCAGGTTACAGTTAGAGGCATATATATATATATATTTAATCAGTTCTAGCTAACTCTCTGATGCCTTGATTTCTGTCTCAACATTTTCCCTACTGCCTCTGATACTCTAGATTAGGTACCCTCTAATATTAATAGCCACCACCACCACCCACCCCGTGCCAAACACAGTGGTGCTTTACACCCTTGAGGTCACTTCATCTCCTGGGCAACCCTTTGGTAGACATATCATCACTGTTTCCATCCTACAGCTGAGGGTATCGACAAGTCCCTGCGTGTACAGAGCTTGGCCTTTAGACACTAGGCTCTCCCTTTCTACGTGCATCCAGGCACCCAGGACTCACCCCCCTCCAAAGCACTTCACGACTGAAACAAAAATCACGGCAAACTCTAGGAGGGAAAGCGTGATGCAAAGCAGAATTCTCATCCTCTAAAGCGGCATCTGAAGCCGAGGCCGGAATCGTTCAAGGTGGGTTCCTTCCCCTGCTCAACACTCGTTTACTTCCACGGGTCGCGTGGCCGGCTCACAGGCGTGTAAAGGCGAGTAAGCTCGGGTGCCAGCTGTCTGGCAGCTCACCACAAATGCCCTGGCTACACTATTTTGGGATAACCGATCACTGCCCTCGGAGGAACTACGAACTCGGCGTGCCCTCTGCTTCCCCAAACTCTCGGGCCTACGTTTCTCGGTCTTCTCGGATTTCTAAACCCACACCGAACTTGGAATGGTAGAGAGCAGCAGGAGAGTGAGAGGTGGCCGCCGTCACGCCGTCTCCCAGGGCCTCCTGTCTCGCGGCCCTGCCGCCCGGGGTTCGGGGGTTCGGGGGTTCGGCTCGATGGCAGGACTCGAGCCCGACCCCGGGCGGCAGCTCCCCCTCCACAGCGCCCAGTTACCGTGACGGAACGGCGTCCGGCGGCTCCAGGCCTCGGACACCTGCTTTTTCAAGGTTTCTTCCGTGACAGCGTCCGAAAACTCCGCTATCACCTCCTTCTTTCCCTTTTTCCCCGCCCGGCCCGGGCTGGGCTCAGCTGGCCGCTTCCCATTCATCTCCTCTTAAGCTCCAGACCCACGCCACACTGATGAAGCAGCTACTTCCCTAAGCTGACTACAATTCCCAGAATGCCCGTTTCCCGTGTTCCCCAGCGCCGCCCAATAGGAATTATAAAAGTAAGAGGAGGTGGAACCCATTCGTGACTTACCAATGGAAGCTCCAGATATTGCGGCCATCTCATCAGCGATTGGCCCAGTGGCGCTTAGGCAAGCAGGCCACCGCCTCTCCACTTCCTGCCGCCAGAGGCTCCGGATGCACTTCCGGCGTGCCTTCGCCTCCTCTTGCGCTCTCCTGTTAATGGCCGGTGGCGGCTGCTGAGGGGGACGCAAATAACCGCTGCCGGCGCAGGGAAAGTCTCCCTGCCCGCCCCGCTTCTTCTCGCCGCCAGTACTCGAGCTCGCCAGCATGTCTGTGGTGCCGCCCAATCGCTCGCAAACCGGCTGGCCCCGGGGGGTCAACCAGTTCGGCAACAAGTACATCCAGCAGACCAAGCCCCTCACCCTGGAACGCACCATCAACCTGTAAGTGAGGCCTGGCCCTGGCGCTCCCTCGCGCGCGCCGCCCCTCTTCGTGGGCGCTCCCAGAGGCTCCCGAGCTCCTTCCGGCGCGCCCCCGGCGGGCTCCCCGCCTCCCCGCCTCCCCGCCGCCGCCGCTCCGCTCCAGACGCGCGCCTTCCTGGGTCCCCACGGGCCGCCTCCCGGGCCTGCTCCGGAGGGGGGGGGGGTTCCCTTCCCGTAGAATAAGGTTGGCCCCCGTGCCCCTGGATTCAGTCATTCCGGGAAAATCCCAGGTCTGCTTTGGACCCGCCCCTTCCCCACGTCTGCAGAGAGAACCAGCTGCGGAGCTGTTCTTTCTGCCCCGCGTTTATGTTTTCACATCGCGTGTGTGTTTTTATCTGGTATGAATGGTACCACGTATCGTGTTTGCAGCTCTCACTTTGCTGTAGCAGTGAGCTTTCGAGAGCTAGCTATCACAGGTAGGTCTAGGTTTTTCGGTTTGTTTCTCCCCTCGTGACGGCTTAGTTGGTTGGTATTTGAGCTCCAGAATACACCACATTTGACCCAAGTTCTCGGGGCTGTCCGGCTTACCCTGTGCATTCCCGTCTTCTCCGGCCCAGCGACGGCCGCCGGGCACCCCAGCGAGGGGGGTGGAGACTGCCACCCTTGGGCTTCCATTCCGACCGGAAGGGGACCAGCGTAGCCCCAGAGAACCCCTTGAGGGCTGGAGCTTTATTTTCAATACTTTTCTGTTCGAACCCTTCAAGCTACTGTATTTCGATGCCACTCTCAAAAGTTGTCTCGCTGCGTCAGGTAATTGGCATTGGGGCTCTGCCTTGCTCAAGAGACTGTCATTATGCTGCTGCTGCTCCCCCCCCCCCCCCAAATCATTTCTGAGAGTTTGTGAGGCACCGTGGTGCTGACCTTGTTGGAAGAAAGTGGCCAGTTTATGCTGGTCGGTGTTTAAAAGGTGCAGGGGTTTACTGATCTGGTGTTTCCATGAGAAACTTTTGATGTCACTCTATTTTACTTTCAAGTAAATGAACCTTTCCCCTTCAGAAGCGATTTGAAATCGAAGAGATGGTTGTTTTTATGCTTTATTTGGCAAAACAGGTGCTGGCGTGGAAATTTAGATAATAAAAATGTAGAGTTTATGAAATCTGGTAGCTAGATACATGCGTATATACAAGTTAGTATCTCTAGCTATTACATTAACATAATACCAGTTTAATTTCATGTCTCTTCTTTAAAACATCTTCATAAGATTTCCACGAAGCAGAAAAAGAAAATGCTTTTTTAAAAATGTGACAGCACAGCAAAGATTACTTTGAGTGCTAATTAGAACTAGGGCTTGTGGGTTTCCCTTGATTTAACTTCATTATTGGATCAATTTGTATCAAGTTACTATGTAGAATTAATTTGGTGAAATGTTTTTATTTTTGGTCCATTAAAGTTATGGGTTGATCAATTTACAGAACATTTCCTCTCTGTATAACTACAGCATTCAGAAAAAAAAAAAAAAAGAAAAATCACTGTTGTTAACTCAGTTCATCTGGGTGAATCATAACCTAACTTGAAAACAAGTCCTTTCTCCCCTACTGTACTTTCTTTTGGGAAGTACTGCATGAATGCCTACTTTGTACCAAGCACTGGGCATAACGCTGGATGTGCAGTGGTGAGGAAGTAAGGTACTCTGTGCTTTTCAAAATTAGCTCACAGTGTGATGGGAATAAAATGCACGCCTCAGCTGGCACTCTGATTTCCTATCTGAACATTCTTACATCTCATTTTGATGGCATTTCTTTATCAATATGAGAGCTGGCTTTGCAGTATAGATACATACAGCTATTCTTAATTCTAATTCAAGTTGTAAGAACAATATGCTAATACATAAAAAATTGCCTGGCACATAGTACTGTGTGAAATTGTTGCTGCTAGTGATGTGTCAGATTTCAGCGTTGGATGTACTGGGAAAATCCTTAAATTCTTTAAAGCATCCTGGAAATGGTATGTGTTAGTTATTTTCGAGCTGCTTCATTCGTGCCTAGAATCTGGCCTTCGTGTTAAGTTTTGACAACCTTGATTTACTTCTCTTTTAAAAATAGCTAAGTGGATTAATTATATAGTTGTTGGCTTTTAATGTTAAGTCATTTTAATAGTGGATAGGCAGGTGTCAAAGTGTTCTTACTCAAAGACTTATAATCAACTCTTATCGTAAGGGTTATGATTGGGGGGTTACAAGGTGGTATGTGTGATTAAATATAAATATGGGATTTTTAGCTATAAGGAAAAATTTGATTTTTACTGGCAACATGAAAGCTGTCTTAATGTGAGCTATTTCTGAATTCTTGATAAAGGAGGAGAAAATATTCAGATTAGATATGGTGGGCAAAGGATTTGAATGACAAGAAGGGAAGAATAAAGATACTGGATAGAATACATGCAGAAAGTTAAGGTTTATTTAGAGAGCAAAGAAAAGTTCATCTGAGGAGGAAAGGATTGTGCTAGAAAAGTCTGAGGATAGTTGACTGGGAGAAAAATAACTGAAGAGATGATGGAAGGTGGTGGCTCACCTTGTAGAAAAAGATTAGTCTTTAGCACCCATAATTAATAGACTTTCTGATTAGGTGAGAAGAACCCGAGGGGGCATTAGGCATTAGCCAGGTTGGCAGTGTTAGTCTAGCAGCCGTGATCTAAAACCAGAGGATTACCAGATAATAATAATAATAAGATAGCCACTTATCTAAGCATTTGAGGGCCTTAAGGGTGGTATTATCTATACTTGAAAACTAATGTGTAATGTAGCAGTTTGATGTAATGGAAGCTCTGTCCAAAGAGCTGGATTCTAATCTCTGTTGTTGCATTAACTAGTTGTGTAACTTTGGACAAAATGTGTGTCTCTGAGTACATTATGTGCATTTTTTTTTTTTTTTTTTTACCATGGTTTCTTACATGTAGTTGGTATCTGTCTTGGTAAATTATGGTCTTCGGTTCTCATGTTAGATATTTGTTTTGGATCACAGGTACCCTCTTACCAATTATACTTTTGGTACAAAAGAGCCCCTCTATGAGAAGGACAGCTCTGTTGCAGCCAGATTTCAGCGCATGAGGGAGGAATTTGATAAAATTGGAATGAGAAGAACTGTAGAAGGGGTTCTGATTGTACATGAGCACCGGCTACCACATGTGTTACTGCTACAACTGGGAACAACTTTCTTCAAATTGTAAGTGTCACTGGAAATTAACAGCTAGACAACTTTTAATAGGATTGCTGTTTTATGCAGGTTTGGAAGACAATTTCAGATTTTAGTCGTTTATTTCTATAAACACTGCTGTTAATGGAGTCTTTAGAAAGAGAAAATCATAAGTCCTTTTTTTTCTCCAGCATAGTGCTCATTTAGTGCCTAACTGGCAATCTGCATGTTTCTGTATTTGTTGTTAGTAACTGAGCCTGATAGAAACCCCATGAAGCAAATTAGTCCAACTTCAGTTTCTAAATGTCATTGTAGCATTATTAAGAACAATTGGTATTTCTTTCTTAGGATGAATGGTGTTTCCCATTCTTAAAATAACTTACATTTTTATAGGTAACTGTTTATTTTTATCATTTAAACTCATACATACCTCCATATTATACATGTAGTGCATAGTTGTTTGACCAGATTGTGTGTACCACAAAGAGAGGACTCAAGTCCTTAGATTGAAATTCTTGAGGAATGTCTCATTCTTCAGACCTAAAGAATGTGGTCTGTTGCTTCTTTGGGCATTTCTAGAATCCATTATGACCAGGCACCTTCCAGAGAGAAAAGATTGGGATAGACTGGTGACAGAAATTGTTATGTTACTTATCTTGTTTGTTTAAAACTAAGGTTTGTGTATGGTTAGTCTGGTGAAGTAATATTATGAATTCAACTTTCTAGTACATTCTTCCCCCTCCCTTTGACATTTGTTTGTTTGATTGCCTTATGTGACATTGAAATATGTGTTATTCAGTTACATGATAGAGATGACTATTATTGTCTTGTTCCTGTTATCCTAAAATTGTATTAAGTTGAAAGCTGAAATTCTTAACCTTTATACAGACCTGGTGGTGAGCTTAACCCAGGAGAAGATGAAGTTGAAGGACTAAAACGCTTAATGACCGAGGTATTTCTCCATTTAACCACTTTGGCGGTTTTATCCTTGCCTATCTGAACATCCAACAACTGAATGGATAACTAGGCTTTTTATCTTTTTATTTTTTAAATTTATTTTGACTAGTTTTCAATAAATAAAACTTAAGAACAAAGTGTTAGTACTATGTTTATTTTCTGCAGTTTGAACTTGTACTTAACCTTTTTTTACATTGAAGTGTTGGTGTAACAATAATGGTTAATAAAAGCCAACATTCATTGAGTACTTACTGTACTAGGCACTGTTCTGAGTGCTTTACAGGCAGTAGCTCCTTCAACTATCACAACAGCCCTAGGGAGAAGTACTGTTATTAGTCCCAATTTACCGTTTGGGATACTGGGCACAGAGAGTTCAAGTAACTTGCTTGATATTTACATCTATGTCATGGAGCTGGAGATTGGAATGTACTTTAATTTTGTTGCGGTGTAGGCTGCTATGGGGTTTTGGCAAGACTGATTCCTTTTAATACCTCTTCATTTTTGCACATATCTTTTAGGCTTTATGCAAATTGTACTACCTTTTAAAAGTCACTGTAATGTATGTCTCTAAAGACTTGAGGCCAAATGCATAGATGCCTGAGGTTTTGAGATTGCAGGTTGTTTGTATTATTATTTTTCTTTTTTAGCACAAATCCTTCCCTCTTTAATTACAAAACTAACACACATTGTGTACAAAACCCTTGGCAAATACAGAAAAGCAGGAGGAGAAACAAAACTAAAATCACCTGCAATTCTGCTACTTTGACGTATTGCTTTATCTTTTCAGTATTTTTTTCATATTTTTAAACTTAAATTCAATTTCCAGTATTTTTTTAAGTACCTTATAACTTCTAAATATTGTGCTGTGCTTGTACTTCCATTTACATGTGGTTGATTGAACTTACTTGCTTAACTCAGCTGCTTCTCAAGAATCTGCCAAAAAGGAAGTAAAGGGGTTTTTAAAAGATAGAAATTCAGTGGGATTGAAGGAGTATAAGATGCGACAAATTACAAAAAAAGGATTTTTAGAAGCTAGAAAACAGATGGGCAAATCACATCTGACTTAGCAGAAACCTCAGCCCAGCAGGAGGGTAGTCCAGGACCTAGCACTGTATAATGCCAGAAGAGCTAAGGAATTGGAAGTGCCAGGTGCCCATGAAACGGGGCATGCATGGACTAGAAACTGGATTGATTGACAGTCTGTATTTCTATGTCTAGATTGTCTTCCAGTTAAAGACTGGCTGGTGATCGAGTGTTAGTAGAGATTGACTCAGAGAACATGAAGAATGAAGAAGTAGAAGGGATGAGAATACATGAGAGTTTACATCCTGAATAGTGAGACTTCTACTACTCTGATAGAACTGTGACAAGTAGGCCTATATACCCCAGGCTGACGGCTGGAGGTTTTGTTTCTGGAGAAAGTGACCAGTCCAAAAATCCCCTCTCCAGATGATCATAATTGGGAATCTTCCCAAAGTATAGTGTGGTCCTATCACTCAGAGGTGACAGCTGAGCATCTTACTGCTTTACCCTTAATTGTGAGCCAGGCTTTTGGAGAAAGTATCTTAACAAGAAAAAGATAAAAAGAAGTGGAATTCAACAGAAACAAAATTCAGCAATCCGTAAAATCACGATTAATATTCTTGGTGTGATGAAAGAAATTGGGCTGTAAAAAGGACTATTCAGCCAATAAGAAAGAACCCATGAGTATTAAAAAAAATGTTAGAAACAAAACATTCAGTAGAGGATTAAAAGATTGACTTGAGGAAATCTAGAAAGTAGGATGAAAAGGTAAAACAGGTGAAAAAAAAGAAAATTAGTGGATCATTCTAGAAGGACCAAAATAGATTATAGATAGTGAGAGAAAGAATATCAAAGCAATAATTCAAGAAAATTGCCCAAACTTAAAAAGCATGAGTTTTCAGATCGAAAGACCTATCGGCCTGCTCTCTATAATGAATGTTAGAAGTTTAAATCAGTAAGTTTAAATCACTAAAGACCAGATCCTAAAAACTGGTTCCAGAGTTAGAGAGAAGAGGGCAGACATGAAGTTAGATACAAAGCATCAAAGTCAGAAATGATACTGACTTTCTAGATATAAAACTGGAAGTTAAAAGGTCTTGGAACATGCCTTCATTAATTCTGAGAGAACATGATTTCTGTCATAGAATTTTCCGTCTTATCAAACCGTAAATCAAGTGCAGGTAAAATTATTTCCAGACATAGAGTTTCTAGAAATATATCTCTTATACCTTTTCTCAGGAAGCTACCGGGGGGGGGGGGGGGGGGGGGGGTATTCACCACCAAAATGAAAGAAAAAAGTCAGAAGATAAGAGATTCAGAGTATACAAAGGATCTAACAACACAGGAGGGAGGCAAAGGAAAGCCCTAGGATTCCAGTTCCCAGGCAGAGCTGAGAGGCATGTACAGACTGGAGGATGATTATAGAAAGTGTCCCTTAGGGGGAAAAAAATGAAATTGACAGAATACTTGACATTTGAATTGAAAAGAAATTTAAGTTCTGGGACAAATGTGGACATGAGATAGTGATAGTGAATGAAATTCGAATGAAACAGTTGTTAACTCTAAAAGAAAAGAATAAAAATAAAAAATAAAAGAATAGTTGTAAGAAAATGCAGTTATAGTTTATTAAACACTCTGGTATGTCTGAGTCACCTGGTCATAACTTAAATACCACATGTAGACTTAATCGAGTATTGATAATAGGAGGATGGTAGAAGAGAAAGTAAAAAATGGAGGATATGGTTTTAAAATTCAAATTCTCACCCATAGTAGAGGGTGTTAATTGCTTTTTTCTTTAGGTTTATGAAAATGTAATCAAGAAATGATAAAAAAATACATTAAAAGTGTAATTATAATGGAAAAACCTGATAAATAATACCTCAGCCAGATGATCAAGGTTAAGATCAGTGAAAAGCTATGTTCATATAATGTGCCCTCAACGTGATATGATGAGAGTGGTACTTCACAGTGGTACTTGGTGGTCTTCCACTCCAGACTCCCCAGAATTCATAATCCCAGTCTAATTGAGGGGTTTGTTACAAAATATCTGATTAGTATTCCTCAAAACTGAAAATTATCAAAAACAGGGAACCTAAGAAACTGTTACACAGTCTACAGAAAAAATTACAACTAAATTTTTTGTAGTAGCCTATAGGAGATTCTGGGCCTGGAAAAGTATATTAGTTAAAAACTAAGAATATCTGAATAAAGTATGTACTTTTGGTTAAAAATAAAGTAGCAGTATTGGTTCATTCATTAGTTGTGACAAATGTGCTGTGGTAATGTAAGATGTTAATACGGGAAACTGGATGTGGAATACATAGGAAATCTGTACCATCTTTGCATTTTTTCTGTAAATCTAAAACTAAAACAGTTTGGTTTTTTGTTTGTTTCAAATTTTTATTTAAATTCTAGTTAGTTAATATACAGTGTTTATAGTTTTAGGAGTAGAATTTAGTTATTCATCATTTATGTATAATACCCAGTGTGCATCACAAGTGCCCTCCTTAATACCCATCACCCATTTAGCTTATCCCTCCAATCGCAGCCCACCTCCTTTTACCTCCCCTTTAGCAACTTTCTGAAACTAAATCAGTTTATTTAAAAACGGGAATGCTTGTAAAAATAGAGATGAGTATGGGGAAAACCACTAAGAGTTGAAAGTAGTAGTCAATGGAAATGGGGAAAGTGGGTCAGGGAACTGCTGTTTCTCATAAACCTTGCAGAACCATGTTTTACCAATTAAAGCATATAGAGTAAAATTTTGATTAAAATAAGTTTAATATTATGCTATACAGATTTATAAAAGTGAAACCGTTTTTTTCTATAATTTAGTTAGTTGGTGATTTACACAAGCTACAGCTTGATTCTAGAAAAACTATTTTATGTATGGCATTGGGCAATATGAGTAGCTGGTCACCTTTGGTTTTTCATGTGAGGCCAGGGCATAACAATAGATTTGTTGGTCCTATATAGTTATGTCGACGCTAGATTGCCATTTTGGAACTAATAGTTATGTCTTGGGCCAAGTAACACAGATAATAATAGACAAAAAATTATGAAGAGGAAATCTATCTTCACAAAAGAAGGATATTGAAGGGTAGGTATATTTAGTTGTTTACTAGCTGTATTATTTCTTTTGGGCAGATACTGGGTCGTCAAGATGGAGTCCTGCAAGACTGGGTCATTGATGACTGCATTGGTAACTGGTGGAGACCAAACTTTGAACCTCCTCAGGTCAGTGCTCATTTATATTTGCCAGCATTTGGGAAAGTAGAAAAATACTTTAATTCCAGCCTTTTGAAAAGAGTATGGTAGAATTTGACTTTCTCTCTCATTCATTTAGATAAAAAATAAAAAAGCTAAGCGTTGTTTTCTTTTAAAGGAAAATTTAACACATAAAAAAGCGGAAATAGTAAAAGTACATGAATCCCATTATCTGTCATCCATCTTCAACAGACAGCAACTTGTGGTCAGACTTCACCTGCCACTCCTTTTCCCTTGCCCTCACCTTGGAATATTCTGGAGCAAATCCTAGGCATCATGTTAAATGTAAATATTTCAGTGTGCATCTCTAGAACATAAGGATCTCTTTAAAGATATAACACAGTACACATTCTCACACTAAAATCATCATAATATATCATTAATTATGTATATCTCTGACTAGTATAAGTTTTATTTTTGTTTTCTTATTTGTTTAAATTAGGATAGTCTCTTAAGTCTCTTGGCTGGTTGGCTTCCTAATTCTCTTTTTGTTTTCCTTGTAATTTATTTGTTCATGAAAACAAGCTAAAGTCCTTTGTGTTCCCATTGCTGATTGCATCTGCCTGTTGTCATTGAACATGGAGTTCTTTGGCTTCTGTCCTATAAATTGGTAGTTAGATCAAGAGACTAGATTTGGCTGGTGGAGGAGTATAAGGATCACCATAGGGATATATTGTTTATCTATTGCTGCATAATAATTACCCCCAACTAAGTGGGTAACTTAAAACAGCAGACATTGGTTATCTTCATTTCTCAGGGTCAGGCATCTGGGAGCTGTCTAGCTGGGTAGTTCTGGCTCATGGTGTGTCATGAAGTTATGGTTAGGCTGTCACCTGCGATTGTGTCACCTCAAGGCTGGACTGGAGCTGAAGGATTCCATCCCGGGTTCACACATGTGTTTGTTAGCAGGCCTCTCTTCCTGCACTGTCAAACTGAAGGCTTCATTTCCTTGTCTGGTGTTGACCGGAGGCCTCTCTCCTTTACTGTGAGACTGTCTCCACAGGGTGATTCCCAGTAAGGCAGCTGGCTTCTCCTAGAGCTTGAGATCCAAGATAGAGACGTGATCCTAGTGAGAGAGAGTATGCCCACGTAGGAAGCTGTGGTCTGTATAACCTAATCTTGGCAGTGACATACCATCACTTCTGCTTGGTCACACAGGCCAACATTGTACATAGTGGGAGGGGACTACACAAAGGTGTGTGGATACCAGGAGACAGGAGCCATTGGGAGTCATCTTGGAGGATGGCCCTCACAGATGGTATCCTGCACTTCCGTTAGAAGTTTTATAATGTCTGGTTGTCTATTTTTGTAATGTTAGCAGCTCATTGATAATAGTTTCTTAGGTTTATTAATTCATTAGGGTTGTGATCTTTTTATTAAGGGAAACTTCTCTCATCAACCAATTGGATTACCCTGAGGTACAATTTGTGTAGGAAGAACATATACGTCTTTTCAGAAGAATGAATTAATTTATTAGCATCCTCCAAAGACTTTATTCAAAAGAAAGAATAAGACAAAGTCTTGGGTATAGACAGTTTGGGAAGTGATCCCAGAAGGTAGTAGACTAACAAGACTGATAGGAGAGGGAGACGAGAAACAGCAGTAGTCAAAAGAAAGAAAGGAAGGGAGGGAGGGAAGAAAGGAAGGGAAGGAAGGGAAGGCAAGGCACATAATTGATTTTATTACAGCTATGGGCAATTGGATTGATCCTGCTAAGGACTGTGAGAAACCATGGGGAATCTACCTTAAAATTGTTCCATCAGAAGAGTGGAAGGCTGGAGACTCCTACTCCATTGGATGAGGGTTGTATTAACTCCCTTGCACTGTCATGTTGAGTCTGAGGACTGATTTTCTGGGGGCATTGGAAATGCTTTGAGGCTGAAAAGCAGAGAGTGAGACAGTGGCAGCAAATTGGGAGCTTTCTGGCACTTTCTAACACAACTGCCCTCTGAAATCTGAGGGGGGGATGAGATCTGAGGTGGGTGGTGATAAGGGGCACATAAAGCATCTGTTTTGGTGACTTTTAGAGTGTCATATGACTTCATGGATTTAAATATATTCCTTGTGTTTTAATCCATTGTAATGATTAATAATGGTACTGATACTCAAATTTGCTTACCTTTAACTGATGGGAGCCTCAGATTCTGAATCCTATTGACAAGGCTCTGTGACTTGGATGGCTTCTTTGTATATATAGAAAGATGTTTCAGGTTAAGAGTTATGGAAAATGTTAGCCAAGCAAAGGATGACTATGTCTGTCTTCTTCCTTGTAGCTGAGGATAGGAAGAGAAGGCACTGTGGAAGCTGTTGCTATTACTCAGTACCTGAAAATTGTCTTGGCTTTAAGAAAGTATAATCTCACCTGGAAATAGTGAAGTTCCTGGTCCAAACATAAAACGGTTATTGTTAATGGGGTTTTTTTTGTTTGTTTGTTTTGTTTTGTTTTGTTTCCTGAACATTCTTTGATCAAATTGGAAGCTCAGTAATTTAACACAAAAGTTTTCCAGGCTACTTTCTGAATACTCTCATTCAGCTTTCCTACCAGAGTCCTAAGACAGTTCCCTTAATTGACTGAATCCTAGGATTGATTCTGCTAGTGTGGGGTGTAGCTAAGCGTTGTGTGTTTATTTAATACACTTGGAGTATTGGTTATGTGTCAGTGGGAAAAGAGCATAACACCATCTGCTTTTTGTATAAAATATAGTTGGTTTAAAAAAAAAACTCTAAGGGGATTCCTGGGTGGCTCAGCGGTTTGGTGCCTGCCTTTGGCCCGAGGCGCGATCCTGGTGTCCCGGGATTGGGTCCCGTGTCAGGCTCCCGGCATGGAGCCTGCTTGTCCCCCTGCCTGTGTCTCTGCCTCTCTCTCTCTCTCTGTGTGTCTATCATGAATGAATGAATGAATGAATAAATAAATAAATCTTAAAAAAAAACCCTCCAAGATGAAGACTGGAGAAGATAGGATTAGAAGAAAAGGAACATATATAGTCATGAGTAGAAGAAAATTGGGGTAATGCCAGTCACTTTGATTTGGTCATGGTTTGGGTGCTTTTGTTGTATGTGAACCACAGGTGTCCTCTAGCCCATGTTCTTCGAACTCCTACTCACATTTTTATCTGTCATTGCCAGTGTGCCTGGTTTTCATGAGTGTTAGGGCATCTCCAAAGCCTAGGACAATTGTCTTCATTCATCATACGTTATGGATGGCTCTTGTGTATAGTTATTCTAACTTGAATACTGGGCTATCCATCCAATTGGGTAGCATAGTGGGAATTAACAGGCTTCTATAGTTAGATCAGGGTTGAATAGATGAGATTGAATCCTGGTGTCACTACTTAGTTGTGTAGTCTTGGGAAGGACATGTCGCTTCTCAGTTTAAGCACTTGCATAAAATGCAGATGATGTTTCCTCCTTTTGGCTGTCTCTGTTTTATCCTCTTCTCCCCTTATATCCATCTTCAGCATTTTTTAATTACCCAGCCCTCAAATACAACTTCCATAGCCAAAGTAGATTTTTCCTAATGTATGTGGGGAGGTAGAGGTAAGCTGTCTCAGACTTTTCAAGTTTGCTATGCTAGAATTCTTTCTGAGGTAGCAACCTCCCCTCTCTAATTCTCTTTAGAATCCCTTAAATTCTCCAAAATATTTTCTCCATTTTTACAAGCAACTTGACTCTTTCTAGCTCATCAGTGACTCTCTTCACTGAGATAGCTCATCTCGTGTTCCTGAAGAGTGTGTCTCGTATGTGTGTTGGGGTCATGCATTGTTGGGGGAGGAGTGTCTTGTCAAATACCTCATTTAAAACAACTTTTATTAGAAGTGCTACTTAACGTCAGACTTCATTGGATTGTAAATACATTCCTCAAGCTGTAAATCTTGTGACTACATATTTAATTGACGTGAATGGTTGAATAGTTTATTACCCATTATGTTGTATTAAGCATTTATCTATTAGAACATCTGTTAAGTACCAGGTTCTCATAAAGGGAAGACTAGAAAGAGTTTTGTTTCTCCTAACAGTTTATGCTGTATTGGGAAAGAAACATAAAGAAATAAATGAAATCACAGGATGAATGTTAAATAAAATTGTGTTGGGATTATGAGGAACTAGGTCTCAGAGGGTTAATACTTGATCTTAATGTCTGAAATGGGAGAAGTTGATACATAAAGGCATAGAGATATAAGGGATGTCTTGGCAAATACAAATTTTTCTCTTTTGTGCTTTTAGTATCCATATATTCCTGCACATATTACAAAACCTAAGGAACATAAGAAGTTGTTTTTGGTTCAACTTCAAGAGAAAGGTAAGTTATTTTGTTTTTGAAACAGCAATCTAAAAACTTTTGTAGCGTAATTTCAAGAATACTTTTATTTGTGTTTTCTCCAAGTTCCTTGAATTTTTGGATTTATTGTGAAAATAAAAACACATACTATGTATATACAGAATTAACTAGTGGTCTTTTTAAAAAGATTTATGATTATTTAAAATTATTAATAAAAGATTAATTTATTTTGAGAGAGAGAGAGAGAGTGCACGTGTGCACACACTTGAGTAGGGAGAGGGCAGAGGCAGAGGGAGAGAGAATCTTATGAAGACTCCATACTGAGTGCAGGGGTCTGAGCCAAAATCAAGTGTCAAATGTTTGTCGGATGCTTAGCCTGCTGAGACACCCAGGTGTGTCCCAGAATTAACTAGTTTTTCTTATAGGTGTGCCAGTCATGCTATAGGGAGGAAAGTAAATTTAACTGGAGCCTAACTACCAGATTGTAGTATTTTAAAATAACTGTTCAGCTTCTGGTACTGATAATTCACATTGTGATAAACTGAAACTTTGAAGGAGACAGATGAATTAATTTTTTAAATACCATCTTTAGGCCTGTTGTACATTTTAACACAATTATTTCTTGTCATAGTCTTAAAAATAGAATTCAAAACATATAAACCTGAAGCTCTTCTCTTCTCTGCTTGCTCCCCTTGTTCTTTGTCCTGCCCTTGCTCCCACCACTTACAAGGTGCTCTTGCTTGTTAACAACATGGACTCTAAACTTTGCTTGAAAGATACAACCAGAATGTATTAAAGAGAATTCTCTCTTTTCTCAAAAGTTTTTCAAATGTAAAACTGGTGATTACTGTATATAAATGAAGTGCAAGCAGTGATTATGTAAGAAATTATAGAAAATGAGTACTGTTTTGTTTTATTTTAGCCTTGTTTGCAGTCCCTAAAAATTACAAGCTTGTAGCTGCACCGTTGTTTGAATTGTATGACAATGCCCCAGGATATGGACCCATCATTTCTAGTCTCCCTCAGCTTCTGAGCAGGTATGGAAAGTTGAACAATTTTGTGGCTGATTTATCTAAATTGCCAGATTTAAAATGTTCTGAGCTGCTTGAGAAGGGATAGTTAAGAATTCTGGTCTTTAAGGAAACTAAGACCGTAGATGGATTCTTACTTCACAGTCAAGCCATATTAATGACTGACTAAAAGTATCCCCAGACTCCAAGTTGCAGCATGACATTCTGGTATTTGTGTGAATGCTTTTCCCCACATTTGATATTTTTGACACTGTTAAGTTTGAAGTCTTCATTCAAAGAAGAGATGGTACCATGGCAATAAGCACTGTATAATAAAATGAGGGGAATTATCTTTATGAAAATGTGTAGAGTTGAATTTCTTGGTGTAATGTGTTCTCTTTCCTCTTTGAAATGTGCTGTATTTAGGTCATTTGGGATATGTGGGATTAAGTCTTGAATTTTATATTCTTGGAGTTTGTTTTTTTGTTTTGCTTTTGGCAGATATCTAAGAAATGCCTTTTTAGAAAAGTTGACTTATATTGGTTGAGGTTCTTAGAGTCCTATATAGATAGGAATCAGAAAACAATGTAGTAGCTAAGAATACAGATGCTGCAGGCAGTGTTTGGATTTGAATTCCACCTTTTAAAAAAATTTAATTTATTTATTCATGAAAGAGAGAGAAAGAGGCAGAAGGAGAAGCAGGCTCCATGCAGGGAGCCCGATGTGGGACTCGATCCCCGGGTCTCTAGGGTCATGCCCTGGGCCAAAGGCAGGTGCCAAACCGTTGAGCCACCCAGGGATCCCCTGAATTCCACCTTTAATAATTTCTGGCAGTGTGACCTTGGACAAATGATTATACCTGTTTGCTTATTTCTTCACCTGTAAATCAGGGTAGTTGTCCCCACTTCATAGAATTGTGAGGAGCAAGTGAGAAAAATGCATACTACAAAGTGCTTAGAACAGTGCCAGGCACCTGGTAAATGCTTAATAAATAATTAGTTCGAAAACAGTTCCAATAGTGATTTTAGCCTTCTGTGAAAGCTTGTTGAGCATGAAATTGGTTCTGTTTTGTTAATCTAATCAAACATTGTCTTTGGCTCCTCTTTGGTCTGTTGATGGGTTAAAAGTTGAAGTATGAGATATGAAAAAGTCATATTATTCATTTATTTGAACACTGCCTATCAGGTATCAGGAACTGTGCTGAGTGGCATAATACAATGAGGTATAAAAGTTTTCCTTCCCTCAAGGAACTTGTTAGTGGATGATTAATCAAAATGTACACTCTTAAATTCTTTTTTGATTGTAAGTATTCAACAACACTATTATTTAATAATGGTGTAAGATGAGACAGGTGAGAGAAAAGGGGTATCTTGGTTTAGAAAATGCCAAAAATGTCAAAGGAGGGTAGAAATCTCCAAATTTATCATCTAAGGTAAAACAAAACAAAACAAAACAAAAACCAACAGAAACTTTGCAAATAATGCTGTTTTTAATAAAGATATTGTTCTTTCTAAAATTCAGGTTCAATTTTATATACAACTGAATTCCTGCACAGTGGAGAAGTAAAAGAAGCCGTCTCTGTGAGCACAGCTATACACAGTGTAGAATAAACCTGGTAGAAAAGTTCTTTTGGTTTTTATCTCTTTCCCAGTCCCTAAATTGCTACCTACTTTCTGTTGTTTGAATAGTAAAGTTAATATGAAGAACTAGATAGTGGTGTAAACAAATGTGATAATGTTTAATTTACTTTTGGTTCTACTCTTACTTTTTGTACAACATTAAAGAATATGAGCTTCTTTCTATTTGTATTTTTTTTTCCACATTAAACTTGTAAAAAATTCTTACAGGTGAGGACTGGTTTTTTTTTTTCCCCTCCCACTTCTAGACTGGTGGTATTAAGAGACAATGGCAGGTTTAAGGCAGTCGAGTATTTGGGACCCTTGTTTTGATGCCATTTTTTGGGGATTATACTCCAACAAGACTGGGTTCTAGGCTATTGTGATTGAGGAACCTCTCTTACTTTTGGGAATTAGATTTGCTTAATGGGAGTCCTAAGGTACAACTCTTGAAACAAATCATATACTTGGAGTTACACTACAACAGAGCTCCCAGTATATTACTGACTGGTACATTTCATATTGATATATTCAGACCTTTGTTCACAAGCAACAGATCTTAAACATATGGGAAGCCATTCAAATTGGCTAGATTGGGGAAATTTATGGGAATTGATATAAAAAGAGACCTATTGAGAGCGGACTGAGAGACTCTTTTCCTTCATATAATGGGGGTATTAATTGTGTTGAGAAATTATGTGTTTTAGTTATTCTCAGGGCCCTAATAAAATGTGATCTGTGAAGGAAGTTTTTAAAAATGGGTCTGTGTTAGGTTTTGAACTCTTGGATTGCAAAGTTGGTTACTTCAGTTTATATCTATAGAAAGGAAAATTTGGTTTTAGCAAGTGACAAGCCTTTTCAAAAACATTTTGGAATAATTTGAATCAACTGAAATCTAAGGACAGAATAGGGGATGGATTTTGTCAGCCTAAGAAGGGAAAATATCAAAATTTAAAAGTTCTTTAAAACAACACCGCTACATTAGGATCAAGTTTTGGGGAATAAAAAATGAATCTTGGAGCAAAGGAGTTTGCTGGCTGTGTCATTGCTTAATGGTCCAAGTATGTCATGTATGCCTTATAAGTATATTGACTATAGGCTTAATGAAAAGGAGATCTTGTAAGATACAGCTACTTAAGAGAGATTCCTGTAGTTTTTAAAAGATTGACAGAAATGAACTTTTGATTATTCTTATATCATCATCATACCAATCACAGGCCTGGTCTCCTGAATATTGGGTGAATTGAAAGGCATTTTGTAAATTCTTCCTTATTTAGACTTGAGAAAATCTGATCAAGAGCAACTGTATGAATAAAGGTTCAAGTTTACTTAGCTGAAGTCCTGTCAAGCCTTCACAAGGTTATATGTCAAGTAGTGATTGTGACCATGCTTATGCTTAATAGTAGATGAGCACCAGACTCTAGGACCAAAAATGACTTGTGATTTCCTTTGAAAAAGCCACTAATTCTGTGGATAGTTCTCTTCCCTCAAGGGCTAATAATTCTGTCCCTGTGGTTTATATTAGCATATTTATTACTTACTGTAGTTTTACTGGTGAATTCAATGATTAGCTGAGCCTTATCGAGGTTGCAGAAGGCAGATACGGAAACAGCTTGTTCCAGCCCACCTTCTATGGTTGCCTTTGGCATCCAAGTGTAAAGCTGTAGTAACCACATTTCAGATGCACTAGCACTTGCCATTTGGGGAGGATGGGATGAGGTGGACTTTTTCTTGATATTATAAAATGCTGTTTAAATTAAAGAGATCTGATTTGGGCTACTCATATTCTTTGTAATACAAGCTTTGACCTAGAAATGAATTCTTGATCAATACTTTGCAGTAAGTGCTTGAGTCAGTCATCTATATGTTGGGGCCCAGGTGAGAAAAACCTTTGATTTAAGGTGGCTGGGTTCCTAACTTTACAATGTTAAAAAGGTCTGGTTTTGAATGTAAAATTGACAACACACAGATTTTTTTTTAAGCTGTCTTTGAACTAGTCAGCTACAATTGTATCTTAATACTCTCATGTTTTAGATTTCCTGATGGAGAACTAGGGAATTTAAATCTGATGTATTCCGGGATCCCTGGGTGGCGCAGCGGTTTGGCGCCTGCCTTTGGCCCAGGGTGCGATCCTGGAGACCCGGGATCAAATCCCACATCGGGCTCCCTGCATGGAGCCTGCTTCTCCCTCTGCCTGTGTCTCTGCCTCTCTCTCTCTCTCTGTGTGACTATCATGAATAAATAAATAAAATCTTTAAAAAAATAAATAAATAAATAAATAAATCTGATGTATTCCTAGAACATTAGAAGGTACAAGGGATTGTTTAACAATTGTCTCAATGTATTTAAATTCTTAACTGTACTTCTTTAAGTACTAACAGTCTTAAATTGTGCATTCCAATTCTCTACATATTAAATACTGAATAATTTTAATGTGAATTCTTGATGGACTGATATGTAGTTTTGAATGCCTCCCGTGTTCCAGATTTGTTTATAAATGAGAGTCCTCTTTTGCATTGTATAAGAACAATATATGCCATGTTGTTTTCCCTGAGTAGTCCAAGTAGTGCATATTCTACATAAATCTACTAAATGGTACTGGAAAATACTTGTTTGGGGGATAAAACTAAAAGTTTTACTCAGATGTTTTCAGTCATTTAGAATTGATACCCCTTTGAAGAAAAGTGAAATTTGTTTTTTTTCCCAAGTGATGAAGACTTGTGACTTTTTAATAAGTAGATAATATTTAAAATGGCATTATGATAATTTTATGATTTTATACTTTTAACAGCAGATCAGGAGATTTATTTTTTATCATTGTCTTATGTTAGCTTATTATTTTATTAACATGTTCCATTCAATTAGTATTTATTTGGATAAAACATAGCCAGATTAGCCAGTCTGTTTCCTTCCATGCTTAATTGAAGTGAGAAGTAGAGGTCCTCCAAATTCAACAGGCCAGCAAGCAAGCAGCGTAAAATTTCCTCTCTTAAATTATGGGACTCTTAAGCTCTCAGGTTTTTAATGACTTTTTTTTTTAAGATATTAATTTATTTATTCATGAGAGACACAGAAAGAGAGAGACAGAGACATAAGCAGAGGGAGAAGCAGGCTCCATGCAAGGAGCCCGATGAGGGACTGGATCCCAGGACCTTGGGATCACGCCCTGAGCCGAAGGTAGGTGCTCAACCGCTGAGCCACCCAGGCGCCCCAATGACTTTGTTTTTTAAGTACTTACTCTGTCACTTGAGGTGAAATGCTTGGAGTAGCTTTTCCATGTTGGAGTTTCTCAAACTTAATGTTTTCACTGGTTCATGGTGTTTGGGACAGTATGGGCCGATTACTAAGACTGCTTCAGGGGGTGTGTGGTTTGTATGTTGCTTCCCCAGAGAAGTCTTCGTGGTTTTTGACTGTACTACAAGTCCAATTCCATAGCAAAGGTTTGATTTCTTTATAATTATTCCACTTGTTTTGCATCCCTTATTATTTGGGTTAAACTGGACTCATTTCAGGTAGTTTGCCTTTGTTGTTCAGATATGTGATGAGAAACATAATACTGTAATTTGACTTGAGCTATAAAATACATTTTAACATTAGCTCATATTTATCAAGCTTGTTTTTGTGAAAAAAACTGAATAAAACCTAAGTAAGTCTTAATGAAGCCAGTTTAGGTGTAATTTGTATTTTAATGATGAATTGTAACCGTAGGACTAGAGAAAAATTGGGAAAATGTATTATGTTCTCTGTTGAGGGAAAGATCAGCACATATAAAAACGTAAAGCTTTTGGTAACAACTGTGTTTACATCCTTGTGTACTAGCATCATTTATGGTTTGGCTTTGAGAATTTTTATGGCATTACACTTACAGAAAATGTATAAAAGAAACTGAAGTTTTGGTTATATTTTTATATTTGTAAAGTAAAAGTTTGATTAAAATGGTCACTTTTTTTTAAATTTTATTTTATTGTCACTTCAATTAAAAAAATAAAACAATGATTCCTTGTGTGTGGCTACTACCCTTAGTGTGCCATTAGAAATCCTGCACAGTTCTTTTTCAGTGGTGTTGGCCAGGGGCCATTAGGTAAGAGACAACTTGACAGAATAGTGAAGGCCTGAAGAACCGAGGCATTGATGTTGCCCTCTCCTGCTGGCACTTCCCCGATGTGTGTTAGTAGGGGTCTTAGGCAGATCTAGTTTCCTGCATTGTGAAGGGGTCCCTGAATTTGCAACCTGAAGACTGGGATTTAGAAGCTGCCGCAGAATTTTGCTAACTGTATGTTGTGGTATCATGGGGGGGGGGGGGGGGGGTGGGCGGGGGAGGCCGGGGAGGGATTCAGTTTCCCCGTCTATTAATCTCTGTGTTAGTTCCTTTAAGGTTTTTTTTCCTCAAACTTGCCTGGAAGTCATGATGTTCTGTGATACCATGCTTGCTGCTTATGTAATACTGTGTAATGTCATTTCAGCATCTTAAATAGAAGCAGTGTACCCGAAAGACAACAGATGTGTCATAAAACCACAGCCTTGAGGTTTTATATCTGAACAAAAGTCGAACAAAACCTGATAAAGTTATTGTTAAATTTCTCTGAGAATTTTACTAGTATATTTTATAGCAACTGCCAAAAAGCTATGAAAAATTATTAAAGAAAAGCTTTTAAAAATTGAAATATGCCCATTAACTTTTTTCCCTACAACTTGAGTTGGTTAATGTTTTTCCCTCTGCTAGATTTAGTAGTGGAACACATTGGTCCAACTAATGAAACAACAGAGTTCTCTGTGGGAGTACATTTAAGGTTATTGGTTAGATAATGAAATTCAGTTTCCAGGATTTTGAGGATCTTCAAGAACAACAAACTACTCAGCCTTTCTCAAAGGATGGTGAAAATCAAATGAAGTCATAGAATATGAAAGGATGTCAGATATTTAAAAAGTATAGCAATAATGTATCTAGGTGTGACTCAATCTATACAAACTGGTTTGTCTGAAATGATAATTTAAAAAAAGATCCTTTAAATCAAGCCAAATCAGAGGCACCATTCTATAGAGAAGGCAGAAAATTCAGTTTCATAGTCATCATTAGGAGACTTTGGGGCCTGCTCAAAGTTTCTGAGGAATCCAGAAAGCATAAATGGTACTCTGAAACGAGGGTGGGAGTGCAGAGAGCTCTAGCTTCCATCGTGGACTCTACAGATTTTCTTGTCTAAGCTGGACCAGCCTTTTAAGGTCTGGTATGCTTACCTTCCTGCCACATTTGAGCCTTAAGACTCAAGTGATTAAGATAGTCCCTTTACCTATGTCCAGGCTTCCTGGGCTCGCTTAAATATTAATTCTGTGTCTTGCCTCCTCCCCTGGTCCTTTGATGGAGTAGAATACAATGCAAAAAAACCCAAACAGTAATTGCTTTTAGAAGGTGAGTTCTGACCATGCTTAAAAAAAAAAAATTTCAGAGGATTTCCTGAGTGGCTTAGTTAAATAAGCATCCAACTCGATCTCAGCTCCAGGGTCTCCATCTCAGGGTCAGGAGATCAAACTCCACGTTGGGCTCCATGCTGAGTGTGGAGCCTATTTAAAAAAAAAAAAAAAAAAAAAAAGTGTAAGTAACCACATCCCGGTCTCCAAAGCCAAATTGTTTTGTTCCATCACAGGCCCTTGAATAGGATGTTTCTAAAAATTCCAAAGTGGATGGTAATAACTTTGAGAAATCTTTGTTTTCTAATTAATAGCCTTTTAGAATATTAGAGATGACAGAGACTTGAAAATGGTTTAGTCCTTTTCTTTTGAAAGTGTAAGATTGAACATATTTACTGAGCACCTACTCTGGAGCAGGTGCAGGCATAATTCAAGCTCACTTTTTTGGGGTAGCGTTTTTGTTTTTTTTTTTTTTTTTGGTCAGAGCTTAATGAAAGTGCACAATAAAATGATCTTTACTAAATTCAGAGTTGTGGAGCTGTCAACACAATTAAAAAAAAAATCTATATTTAGCTTTTACCCTCCACCCCCCACCCCCATCCACCCCAGCAACCATTAATTTGCTTTCTGGGTCTGTATATGTATTTGCCCATTCTGGATGTTTCGTATACTTGGAACCACAATGTGTGGCCTTTTGTATCCGGCTGCTTTCACTGAGCATGTTCAAGGTTTCTCCATGTTGTAGCATGTGTCATGTGAGTTCGTTTTCATGTCTGAATAATAGTCCGTTGTATGGATTGTATTTTGCCCATACAGCACTTGTTTCCACCCTCGGCTATTTATTATGAATAAGGCTGTTAGCAACACTTGTGTACAACTTTTGCGTGGAGTTCTGATTTCATTTCTCTTGGGTACGTCTCGTAGTGGAATCGTGAAGTCCAAGGGTTACTCGTGTGTTTAAGTTTTTGAGGAACTAACAATTTTCCAAAGAAGCTGCACTATTTTATATACCTACCTGCTGTCATTTCCTGCTAAACCAAGGTCCGTTTTAGACGCTGCTCCAGGCCGTTAGTGAACCACAGAAACTTGCGGTAACCCTCCTGGCTGTTGATTCAATGCAGGCTGTTGATGAACGATCCTCTTTCTGAGGGCCGAGCCTGCCCGTCCCTCCGCAGCATCTCCTGACCGCCAGGGAAGCTCGAGGCCCCAGGTGTGCGCGGGCGGCGGGTGCGGCCTGGGGCCGGGAGGCGCTTGGGCTCGGCGGGCGGGGGCCCCGGGAGGGCGCTGACCCGGCGGGGAGGGGCGGGGCGGGGCGGGGCGGGGCGGGGCTGCGGCGGCGCGACTGCTGGGGGCGGGGGCCGGGGCCGGAGGCCGCGCCCCCGCGCCCGTCCCGCCCGCGCCCGGCTGGGGTGGGGGGGCTCGCCCCGAGCCCGCCGAGGCTCTTCCGCGCCGGCAGGGGCAGCAGCGGGAGCGGCGCGGGGCGGAGCGGCGCGAGCGGCCAGGAGCGGAGCGGCCCGGCCCGGCGCGGCGGCGGCGGCGGCGGCGGCGGCGGCGGCGGCGGCGACGGCGACGCCAGAGCCCGAGGGCGCCGTTCGCGAGGCCGCCGCGGGGACCGGCCGCGGCTCGGGGAGGCCTGGGGCCTGGAGGCCGCCGCTGCCGCCATGCCGCTGCTCTTCCTGGAGCGCTTCCCGTGGCCCAGCCTCCGCACCTACACGGGCCTCAGCGGCCTGGCCCTGCTCGGCACCATCGTCAGCGCCTACCGCGCCCTCAGCCAGCCCGAGGCCGAGCCGGGGGAGCCGGAGCCGCCAACCGCCCCGCTGCAGGCGGAGCTGGCCGTGCCCGCGCGGCCCGGCGCCGGCGGCCCCCGCGCCCGCGACGTGGCCCAGTACCTGCTCTCCGACAGCCTGTTCGTGTGGGTGAGCGACGCTGCCCGGGCCGCCGCCGAGCGGGCCGGCGGGGCGGGGGCCGCCATGACGCCCATTATGCGCGGGGGGCGTGGCTGGGCCGGGGTCGCCGCCCCGGGGCCCGCGGCGCGCGGCCTGGGGGGCGGGGGGGTGGGTCCCCGGGACGCGGCTCCCGGCTGGGCCCGCGGGGCGCGGGATCGGACGCTCCTGGGTGTGCTGGGACGCCCCCGAGGGCCCCGGCCTCCCCCGTAACTTTTCTCTTTCTTTGCTTTTCTGATTTTGTCTTTGTTTTTCCCCTCGCCGTCGAGCGCGGGATTGCCTGTCCGGGTCAGACACGCGCGCAGACCGTGCCGCCTTCCCCGTTGCCTTTCCCGGTGGCTTACGGCGCCTTCCCGCATGCCTGAGGGCGGGCGCGCATTGCGGGGCAGGGGCAGGGGCAGGGGCAGCTCCCGCTTCGCGCCCAGGGCCCCTCCCGTCCGTGGCCCACTGGACCGCGGCGCCTGCGGTGTGTCTGCCAGCGCGAGATAAGCAGCACCTACAAGGCATAGATGCTGGCTGCGCCCCTTAGGACAGATCGTGTCGGGCTGGGCAGACCAGCGCGGTTTCGGCTAAAGAGCTTTGCTTCCACCTTGGCCTTGAATGCCGCGTCTGTACACGTGCGCGCACACACGGGTCAGAAAAGTGGAGCCAGGATTCAAGGCTGTCACTCGGGTTTACTGCGGTGTCTTGGGGCTTGTCTTCTCCTACAGTTCTCATTTGGGGTTAAGAGTAGGCTGTAAATGACTAACATTAATATTCCGAGGAGCGAGGATGATGTACAACTCATTTGTTATAATTAATCCCACTGTGTGTGCTTCATCAGGAAGCTGTGGGATTTATGAACTCGGTGGGCTGTGGATTAAGTCTCTTGGTCCTTCTGATGGAGAGATTAGTAGCAGGCAGTGAAGGGTGAAGTTTTATTCCTTCCAGGCTGTGCACTTGCCACTTGGTACTGTGTAAACAGTAGGGGAGAAGAAGAGAAAGAACTCCTCTTTTGTCTTCTCTCCAATCTGTTTTTTTCATTTGAGTTAGCAGGTAAACAACTTAAAGTGATGTGAAGAGTGTTTCTGCCAAATGTGAAGATTATAACGTATTCTTTGATGTAGAAGTACAAGAGGCAGAACCACTATAGAATTGAACTACTATTGTTTAGTGAACTTACCCCCCCCACCCCCGGGAGTTTTTTTGCTTTTGTTTTTACCAAACCCTTGTTCAAATTCCAAGGTTAACACTCTTCATAAAACACTACAAAAAGCCTGTTGATTTTCCTGCAAAAAAATACTTCTTTTTAGAATATTTACATTTCCCTCCAGCTTTTTCTTTAGCGATCTTACCTAAAAGCAGGTTTCACATTTCTTCCTGATCTGTTGATTGTTTTCATTTTTCAGGTGATCTTACTGTTTTTCTAACCTCTTTCCTGGTGGTTCTCACTTTCATGCCAACCTGCCTTGGTTTCTCAGACCCTCCACGTGTGCTCTGTAAGCTTTCCTCATCGCCCGTGGGCATAGTCTTCTTTAGTAGCTGAGCAGGAGTCACATCTCAAAAGCCTGTTTCCTTAGCCTGACAGCATGATTGAGTGAATATTTATGGTGGGGCCTTGGTCAAAATGGATCCTTTTGGCACCCTGCCCAAAGACATTCAGATTCAAATTTTAAAAAACCAAGCAAGACAAAACAAAAACGGATCTTTCCGCCAATTTGCAAATCATGATAGCTGTTATTTGGCGTATTGGAATCTTTTAAAACTTACCTTTGTAGATCACAATTTAAATTAATGTAGGTCTGATAGCATCTCAGGAGGTTTTGATTACTATAAACTCAAACCCTTTCAGAGCTACCATTTAGGGGTACTCTGGAGGGCATAGCTGTGAACCCTTTCCCCTGACCCTCGAAGCAATCCATATACAAATAAAGCAAAATTTGATAAGTGATGATAGATGTATAAAGAAAATAGCAGAGTCTGGAAGAAAGAGGAAGTGATGCCTAGGGGAAGAATGCATGAAAGATGGTATTTATACCCAGCCTTGGGAGGTGAGAAGGATCTCAGCAAGTAGCATGGTGTACTGCATGTGGAGAAGAGAGCAGCATGTGAAGTTCAGACGGTGTATGAAAGGTGGTGCAGGGCCTATGCAGAGCGGCCCATACACGGGGCTCTTAAATTACAACCCCCGTTGGGTGCTATGATTGAGTGAGGTTGGGAAGGTAAAAGTGAGATCCAGGAGTCCCAGGAGGTGAAGGAAGTGACCAACCCCTGTAACGGGGTATTTCTCAGAATGGCAACCTGGTACTAGAAAAATGTAGTTTCTCAGATTCTATCCAGGGTTCAATTCGAGGGGAGGGGCAGAGCCTTGGAATCTTCATTTTGATAAATGTCCCAAGTGATTTTTTTAGGCACACTGGTGGTTGGGAAATGGATTAGGGAGGATAGGATGTGGGGTGAGGGTCAGATTATGTAAATCTTGACTGCCCTGCTAAGGAGTATGGACATCATTTTGTGGGCCATAGGGTTTAAGTGGGAGGGGAGGAGAGCCTGTCATGATGATACGTTTTTCTCAGGGGGCACCTTTGGCAGCAGTGGTGAGGGCCTTTCCCATTATGTAAATGGGAAGAGGCCAGGAGATGTGAATTAAGACCTCCCCAAAGGAGGTCTCTCCAAGTGGCCCTCTTGGTGTGGGTGTTGAGAATAGGTTGGAGCGGAGGCTCCAGGGTTCTCACACTAGCAAATACCCACGTTTGATGTGATCACTTGTTTCTTCATGTCTTTCTAGAACTTTCATTCTAAAGTTTCATACGGGATTAGGTTTTGTTGCTCATTTCTAGTTTTATTTTACACTTTTCAGATGTTACTTGCGTTGAAGTACCTCTTGATCCATTCCATAATATTGTTTTGAATTGTACAGGTGTATTTGGCTCTTGCACGTCTTTATTCTTGTTATTTTCATTACTGTCTCCTTTCTGTTCCTCTCCCTCCCCTATTTTTTTTACAGACTTGCTTCTAAAATTTTTTAAGAGCAGGACATGGTAAAATGGAGAAATGGGAATACGAAATAAGTGTTAAAGTTCTGGGTTAGTTTATGCAAATCAGGTAATTTAAATAGAAGTCTCTAGGGGGGAAAATCACCAAAAATGAAAATGGAGAAAAGTGAACTGACCATTTAGAGCAGGGATGGGCAAACTAGTGGCCTATTTGGCCTGGCCTATTTTGTACAGTCTGTTAGCTAATGATGGCTTTTATATTTTTTAAGTTCTTTTTTTTAAGAGGAAGACTTTGTGACAGTGTATGGCCTACTGAGCCTAAAATATTTATTATCTGATAGCCCATTAGAGAAAAAGTGGCTGACTTCTGCTTTAAAGAGCTCATCTTCATATAATTACGAAACTTCAGAATTGAAAGTAATTTACTAGGTTTGAGTCTTTATAAGTTGAATATTCCAAAGAAGTAGAGAGAAAAATATTGGCTTTAGAAATGTTGGAGCAGCTAAAGAGAAAGACTACACTTCTAAATAATAGGATATGAGCCTAAATAAACAACTTGAAAATATAGGAAATATCCTCAGGTGAGGGGGAAAGAGACAATTTGATTGCTTGCTAAGTGCATGCTGAGTGCTCTGTATACATAAACTCACTTATTTCCTTGATATTGTGAAAAGAGGAATCTGATCATCCATGTAATGGGGGGAGTATGCATCTTCGCATTTCATTTTTTTGTTTTTTAAGATTTATTTATTTGAGAGAGAGAGCAGGAATGTGAGAGAGTAGTGTGGGGGTGGGGGACGGAACGAGAGGGAGAGCCAGTCTCAAGCTGACTCTGCACTGAGCGTGGAGCTGGACTCAGGGCTCAGTCTCACGACCCTGAGATCATGACCCAAGCCAAAACCAAGAGTCTGAGGCTCACCACCAAGGGTGCCCCTTTATTGAATTTTATGCTTGTCAGAGCCTGCAGAGAGATAACATATTCCAGTTGTTCTTACAGAGAAGAGACAGACAAATGGTGTGGATATGGGGGTTAGTGCTAGTGTTAAATAGGAGACTAAGAAATACCATATTGATCCAGTCCTTGGGACAGTTCCTGATAATAGAACCGCATTTCATCACAAGCTCATAAATAACACCCCATTGTGGCCAGCATTTTACAGGATCAAAAATACCTCCAGGGTTACATAGTGATAAATGTGGCTAAGCTGTTTAAGAGAGTTATCACTCTTTCCTCTTTTCCTCTCAGGCTAAACTGTTTTATAATTTAGTTTCTGTTGTTTTCAAGTAGCACAGTAGAACCATTCTGGGAGGGAAATTTTCTTACAGGGCCTTAAAGGGAATTACTTCAAGCCTGATTAAGTAGAGGTTCCTTGGGTCACTATTATCTGATGTTTTCTGTTCTAGGCTACTCAGGCACAAACAAAACCTGTTTCTATTTTGGGAAGGCTAAATCCAAAAGAAAGATGTTCGGTGAGGTCTTAAAAAATACTATTTAATTTTTTACACTGCATTAGATATGAGAAACTCTTCTGAAGTATTTTAATACAATAGAAACACCATATAACAGGATCACTGAGGCCACCCAGTTTGGGTTTTACTAGTTATCAGTCAGTCTCCTATCATGATAGGAAAAATAAATGTGGAACTTTAGAACTGGTCAGAAAGTTCAATGGACTCTAAACTTTAGAAAAATTAATTAAAAGAAATAACACATGATCATGGTACAGAAGTTAAAAATGACACAAGTGACGTATAGTGAAGAGTAAATCTGCTTCCCTTTCCCAGAAGTGGCCATTACCATGTGCTTGTAAGTAATGCTGGTGTCGAATAGGAGACTAAGAAACATCCAGGTTGATCAAGTCCTTGACACTGTCCACATCTACGATGATACATACGCGTCTGTGTGTAGGGATGCATACCCTTTCTCTTTTGCATACAGGGTAGCAGGGTAATGGCATTTCTACACCTTGCTTTTTTTCAGTGAACAAATGATCTGGAAGGTTCCAGACAATGCTAGTAAGTAGCAAAGCTGTTGAGTTAATTTTCCCGGCTTCATGGTATTCCACTGAGTGGCTGTTTCGCAGTTTATTGAACTTGTCTCTCTGGGGGAACATTTACTTTTTCTCCATTTTTCTGCCATTAGTGAACAGTGCTCCAGTGAACCCCATATCTTTACATTTAAGTTTGGATTCTACCTGCAAGGAAAAACTAGCAGTTGCATAGAACAGATAAAATGAAGTTAGTACTTTTAGTGTGGTCTGTGTGGATAAAGTGGTGGTTCAGACCAGGCTTGCTGGAGATGAGCCTCATTTTGATTATTGAAGGTTTCCTGGTTCTGTGGATTTACACATCTAGGCTAAAGTGTGGTTTCTATAAGAATATTACTGGTGACCCTGTGGGATCTGATTTGAGATTTGCTTTAGCATATTTATTTATTTATTTATTTATTTATTTATTTATTTATTTTTAATTTTTTAGAATGAAATATTTTACGTCAGTTAGAAAATAACACTTATCCCCGGTAGAAAGAAATATTCATTTATTTATCTTTCTCTCCTATTCAGAGGCCCAGAAACACGATTTTATACAGTGTGAAATTTAGCAAATGCTCACACATAGGTAAAAAAAAATTTTGTACAAGTTTTTTTTTTTAATTGAAGTGTATAGTTGGTGGGATATGCTTTTAAGTGAGGAATGCTACAATTATGTTTCTTTCCATATTTGCAATTTTTCAAGGCTTTGTCAGTTTTAAAGTTAAGAATTTATCATATATTAAACCATTTTTCTATAAATAGACATAGAAAAAAATAGTTAATAATCCTGAAAGTGTTTTTATTTTTATTTATTTATTTATTTTTTTAATTTTTTTTTTAATTTTTTATTTATTTATGATAGGCACACAGTGAGAGAGAGAGAGAGAGGCAGAGACACAGGCAGAGGGAGAAGCAGGCTCCATGCACCGGAAGCCCGACGTGGGATTCGATCCCGGGCCTCTAGGATCGCGCCCTGGGCCAAAGGCAGGCGCCAAACCGCTGCGCCACCCAGGGATCCCCTGAAAGTGTTTTTAAAAACACTTTGTTCATCATCTTAAAATAATTTTTTTTTTAAAGATTTTATTTATTTATTCATGATAGTCACAGAGAGAGAGAGAGAGAGGCAGAGACATAGGCAGAGGGAGAAGCAGGCTCCATGCACCGAGAGCCCGATGTGGGATTCGATCCCGGGTCTCCAGGATCACGCCCTGGGCCAAAGGCAGGCACCAAACCGCTGCGCCACCCAGGGATCCCTTAAAATAATTTTTAGTTGCTTCCAATTCTGTGTAGCTCTAGCTTTCATATAAAGTTCACAAAAGGTTAGCTCTTTTTTACATAAATTCCCTTTCTAATATCAGTATATTTTCTCAAGCTTTTTTCCTTCTTACCTTTGCTAATTTTTAAATCTTCCTTTGAAATTAAAATAAGAAATGATTATGAGTGATGGGATTATGATAGACTTTCACTTAAAAAAATACTGATTTTTTTTTTTAAACTGCATTTTTGAACCTTAAGAAATGTAACTGAGAAATGATAAATAATACTTTACTTTTTGTTTTGTAACCCAAGATGCACAAGAATGTGCTTTTGGGTAGATCAATGATTAAGCCACCCCAAATTTACTTTCTTCTCCTGCATTGATTATGCTCCCAGCAACCTGCTTGGTGTGTTGTTAGATGCTTATCAAGTTCTGTGTCCTGTAGATACTAAAAGCTCTTTGAATGCAGGGTCCAGAGCTCCTTCATTTCTCTTAACCTCTCACAAGCCTTGAACAAGTTGGTGCTAAATGTGTGGACTTTATTTCCCTATTTCCAATGCCTACATGCAAAACCGGCAAGAATTCTTTTTAAAAATTGTGTTGTGATTTTAAAAATTGTGTTCAGGGGCACCTGGCTGGCTCAGTCGATAGATCATGTGACTCTTGATCCTCAGGGTTGTGAGGTCCAGGCCCCCTTTGGTGGTAGAGTTTACTTTAAAACAAAAAAAACTCTGCTCAGCTAGGAGAGGTGGCCCTGAGGGTTGTGGTTGTGATTTTGTCTGATGAAATTTTCCTGACTGAAGTTCCCATTGGCTGGTTTAGAACATAGTGAAAATGAACCTTTTTCACGTCTGTTTCATCTCCTTAAAAATTAATATTCTAAGCTATTTGTTGAACTGTTTCAAATAGGGCTGTTCTACAGGGAGTCACAAGTTAGGGATATAGGATGTTTTGGGTAACTTATTTGTTTTTTTTTTTTTTCCTGATTATTTGCAGGATTTAATTACCAGAACAGTTTCAGATGAACTTTTTTTTTTTAAATTCTTTAAAAATGTATCACATTTCCTTATCCCATTAGGCAGAATAGGACTAAACCTAATTTAATCTTGTAATGAATCAGGGCTGCCAAAGCGGATGGGATGAGATACTAAGGGGGATCTGACATCTTTTTTTTTTTCTTTCCGCAATATCATTTGCTTCTTTTAAGAGCAGAAGGAAGAATGACCCAGGAAGAAGAATGTGGCAACCTTCTTGTAAAGTTAGTGAATCAAAGCTTCAGACAGTCTACGTTGAGTTGGAGTTCATTTCCATTTGCTCTCAATAAAAGTCATGTTTACTGTCTTTATCAAGGTCTTTTATGGCTTTTGGGGTCATGGAGAGTTTTATTTTTTTAAAGATTTTATTTATTTATTCATGAGAGATGCAGAGAGAGAGGCAGAGACACAGAGGGAGAAGCAGGCTCCATCCATGTAGGGAGCCCGATGTGGGACTCGATTCCCCAGACCTGGGATCATGACTTGAGCCGAAGGCAAATGATCAACCGCTGAGCTGCTACCCTCATGTCCCTCAAGCAGAGTTTTAAAAATCATTTGAGCATCAGTGATAAGATGTGCCCCACTAGCATCTTGGTCAAGGGCAGCCCCCGCTTTCATTTTGTGAGTGTTAGATTTGCTGTGTAGGTGTCGGGGTATCCATATCTTAATAATCTAAGGAAAGAGATTACCCACCTCCTGTTGAAGAAGGCCTTGGTTTTACATTGGTGGCTCCTGGTTGCATTCCAGTTCTCAGATACCCCTTCTTCCTTCTTCTTGGTTTCTCAATTCCATTTACCTCTGATGCCCCAGAATCTTTACATGAAGGCCAACACTGAGCGTGGAGGACATTTATCTTTTGACTGGCAGATTGTCCCATTGTAGTGCTCGCGCGCGCATATTTGTGTGTGTGTATGTATGTATTGGGGGTGCTTAGTTTTTTATGGTCTTAGGGCTTTTTTGTGACCATCAACCTCACTTGCTATTTGTTTGGCAGGGCAGAGTAGGATATTTGGGTGCTGGATTTTACTTCATGATAACTTCAACTTCTAGAAAAGTTTTATTCAAGGCTATTAAAATCTTAATATAGGAATGATGTCCCTAGGAGATATCTGTGACTTGCAAGGTGCATACAGTTCTGTATATTCAGTACAAAGTTTACATACAGTTCAGTAAAGGCTGAAAGGGAAGGTGGCCTGCTGGATGGTACATATTGGAACAGGGCTCGGTGAATTAAATGGTAAGCTGATACCTCTCCTTCCCACTCCTCATTTCTCCTCCACACCTAAAAGTGTGCCCCTTCAAATATTACTTGAACTGGAGAGGCTCAGTCATTAGGAATGATTGCTGAATTCTTAATACAAATTTTTTATAAAAGATTTTATTTGAGAGAGAACGAGAAAGCGCGAGTGAGAGAGAGCACATACACAAGCAGGGAGAGGGGCAGAGGGAGAGGGAGAAGCAGACTGCCCGATGAGCAGGAAGCCTGACAAGACATGGGGCTCCATCCCAGGATCCTGGGATCAAGACCTAAGCCGAAGGCAGATGCTTAACTGACTGAGCCACCCAGATGCCCCTCTAATACGAAATTTTTAGAGCTGCTTTTACGTTTCAATAGGAGGAAATAAACTTTGTTTCTTTGGTTTGTAAACAGGTTCTAGTAAATACTGCATGCTGTGTTTTGATGCTGGTGGCTAAGCTAATCCAGTGTATTGTGTTTGGCCCTCTTCGAGTGAGTGAGAGGCAGGTAAGTCCAAGGCTAAGCCTGATTTTAGTGACCATATATATATATTTTTTTAACTTTGCGTTTGGTATAATTTTAAACTTACAGAAAAGTTGCCTGAATAGTCTGAAGAACTTCCATATACCCTGATCTAGATTCACCGTTGTTAACATTCTGTCCAATTTGCTTTCATATTTGCCTTTTATTTATATTTTGCGTATTTTTTGATCCATTTGAGAGTAAGTTGTGGGCATCCTGTCCCTATGTTCCCAAATACTTCATTCAGTATGTGTTTCCCAAAATCAAGGATATTTTCTTATGTAACTATAGCACAATGATCAAAATCAGGAAACTTAGCATTGATGAAATACTTTCTGGAATCCATAGTCCATATTCAGTGTAGCCAGGTTGCCCCGAGACTGTTCTCTATAGCTGTTTTCCCCATGCCTTTCATAAATGCAGTTTTTAAAGAAGCATAGAATTGCTTTAGTTTGAATAATAATAAATATCACTCTTTAGAATATAGGCCCTTTTCCAAAGGGATTACCAAGAGATTTAAATTTCTCCCTTTGGACAAGTCAATTAAGATCCATTGTTCTACAAGCAGAAAATTAGGTGAATTGTTTTTGTTTCAGGTGGGATAGTCTGACATTGGAACATTACTCCCAGAATGTACACGTATATGAGCAGGACGTGCTTTTAATAAAGAATATGCCACAAGCATACTGTACAGCTTGGCAGTCCCCCAAGAATTTTAGTGTAGAATATAGAATGGTGTGTTTAAAAATAAGAATTTAGAACTGGCCTTAAAACAACAACATACAAACAGAACTAAACTTGAGTTTATCTTATCCCAGTCATGAGACACAGGGACCTGCTACTTTGAACTTCTATTGGCCTCACTCCTTACCTACCCTTTCAACCCAAGTCCTCTGTTTTTGGAGCAGCTGAGGTCCTAGTTCAGAGCTAAAACAAGGCTACTCTGGTTGAGCCCTTGGATGCTCTTATGAGCAGGACTTTGTGTGTTCTCCCAGAGAATTTTCATTAGTGAGTATTCAGTACTTTCTCCAAAATGTCAACTCCAGGGGTCTCCTAGGAAGCATCAGTGGGAGGTTGTTTTGGGGTAGGATACAGGCTCCTTTTGATGCTTCTCTCTTTGTGAAGAAAAACTTCTGGCTTGTGGGCCAGAAAATGGTCAGGCCCGGCAAGCCATCTCCTTGCTGGTGGCTTGATCTGGCACCAGTGGGCCTTAATCTACTGCTTTCGTTTTTCTGAAATGTTAAATAGCAGTTCAAAATTTACAGAGAACATTACCTTGGAACATTACAGAGATTTTTACCATGGCTATGGAAAAAGGCACGTCTGTTACTTTATTTTCAGTTTTTCAGTACAGATCACATCTTTCATTTATTTATTTATTTAAAACTTGTTCAAGTATAGTTGATGCAGTGTTATATTAGTTTCAGCTATGCCACACAGTGATTCAGCAGCTCTATACACTTATTCTGTGCTCACCACCGTGATGATTTTTTTTTTTTTTTTTGTATGAATGTCATTCAGTGGCATGTATCAAGCCTGAGTTTGAGTTAGAATGCTGCAGAATTGACATGGGTTTGCTCTGTGGGTGTTTCAAGAAAGCTCAAGAAATAAAGTCATGCTGGAGGCAGAGACATTGAATGCTGAAAATGGGATAAAAATAAAACTGTTCAGTGGAGGTTTAGAAGAAGGAATTCTTTTTTATAGCATGTAGTGCCTACTATGGCACATATCCAAACATTGTACGTATATTAGCTTATTTAGCTCCTTCAACAATTCTATGAGGCAGATACTGGGGTCATAAGGTCCATCTTCTAGATGGAGAGACCAAAGCATGGGAATGTTAAGTGACTCATCCTAAGTTGCACAGCAAATACATGGTAGAGTGAAGATTCAAAACCCAGGCACAAAATGTCGGGTTCGCCTTGTACTTTACCTGTCCCAGATCTGAAAACAGGCACTCACCAAAGATTCCTAGTCCCATTTGTTCTTTGTGTAAATGGTGTACGGTCAGTACAGTGTGTAAAAGTTCTCAAAATAATCTTATCTTTCAGTAGTCCTTCATTTTTTACACATTTAGGTTCGGTTATTTCTCTCTCTAATCAATTTTGCTTTTTTTTTTTTCTGTTTTTTTTTTTTTTTTTAATTGGTGAAACATTTATATGGTTCAGAACTATTTCTGAAAATAGACTTAGAAGCCCTGTCCCATTCTTACCTCTTGACTCAGCTCCCACTCCTCCCACAGATGGCTCGATAGTATATTTTAGTATCTGTTGGATAGACTCTTCTCCTTGCCCTTTTTCTTCAGGGTAGTAAAGATTTTAAAAACTGGATATCCTCCGTGTAGGCAATGTACTCTCCCACTGCCCCTGGGAGAGGACATTTATACAGCTTCTTTGGAAACCAGGTGGGTGGTGCTTATTAGAAATCATAAAAACATTCGTAACCTTTGATTCCGTAATGCTGAAGAAATAGCAACTCTGGCAGAGATATTCATTGCAACATTTTCTGAATGGAGAAAAATTAAAAACAATTCCATTGTCCTGCAACCACTAAAATGGTATATACACAAATTATTCACTGCTACTGGAAAGATTCTCACAGTATGAGAAGTGAAATAAAGCAGTGTACAAAAATTAAGGTTTTGCACATTAGGAAGACAAGAAAAATGCATAAAAATGCTAAGGCATCATTTTTATCTTATCGATTACAGGCTGGCAAATGAGCATAGGTTATTTTTTCATCAGAAAGATCTTTAAGAAAAAAAGAACTTATTTTTTTCTGTTGTCTGTTTTAAGAATCCAGAGAGCAGAAGTATTAAAAATGATACTTGTAGCAGTATCACCAATTTTTAGATTTTGTGTTGGAAGTATTTGTATTACCCCTAATATGCAAGGTACTAGACTACTGTCACTCCCCCTTTGGTGGCTCAAATTTTATAACTGACTGAGGGTTACAATCTAGAGTCTACACATTACTTTCTAGGTGTCTTATCTTTATTCTTCAGAGAGTTTATTTTTGTCTTTACCTTCTAATATCTTGCAAACAAATGTTAGCTGACCGTAGAATATTTTCTACAGGGCAGCACATTTTTGTTGTGTTAACTTCTCTTAAATAGGTTAGATGTAATAGTACTAAACCTTTATAAATATTTGTCTTTGCAGCACCTCAAAGACAAGTTCTGGAATTTTATTTTCTACAAGTTCATTTTCATTTTTGGTGTGCTGAATGTGCAGACAGTGGAAGAGGTGGTCATGTGGTGCCTCTGGTTTGCTGGACTTGTATTTCTACATCTGATGGTTCAGCTCTGCAAGGACCGATTTGAATATGTGAGTTTTCAGCCAAGTCTTAGCCAAGCTCTTTGTTTGCTTAGTCACATGTTTGCGGAGCTTGCATTGTGTAAGATGAATGAGCCATAATGGGCAAGTCCCAGGTAGGTCTCCAGGGCAAGGCTCCTAGATCAGGTGGCTGCTATTTCTTGAGGAACTTCCTGCAGCAGCCAAAGAACTCAGGGTCAGGGTCTCCTCAGGAGGTTCCCTTTCCCTCCACTGGCAGATTGCGTTCCAGCCCACATTCTGATCACGGCACGGGGAAAGCTTAGTGTCTAACCTGATTTAAAGCGGCTATCTTCCAGATATTTTCTGTTCTAGCCTCCTTCCATTGTTCCCTCTGATTCTTGGAGCCTTCTTTCTAACTAGTCTACACTGTTTCCACCTCTGGGCAAGGACTGAATTAGCCCTCTAGTGTCCCAAGGTCCTTCCCTGTCTGGGTACAAGATCTGCCTCTCAGCTTCAGATCAGCTGTGGGTGTGCACCCTCATTCTTCAGCGCACCCGGACTAACATCATGAGTTAGTCCTCCCTAATAGCTGTGTTACCTCCACCCTCTTGCTCAGAGTTCCAGTCCTGGGCCTCCCCTTGTACACTGTCAATGGAACATTGTGATAGCGGGAACTCTGCACCTGGATGACATTTCGGTTGTCTCAGCCTTAAACACCATAGGAATGTTCTCCAAGGGACTTTTCGGGAGGAGGGGGGGAGTCCGATGGAGAAAGAAACACATAAGGACATGATGCAGTCTGGAGTGCTAGCCAATGTTGAGAGAATTACATACCTTTGGAAAACTGCTTGGAGAGAGACTTATCATTCCACTAGTAGGAAGATCCTTGAGAATTTGAGATGAAAATAATAACATATGTTATGTTCCGTAAATTAAGCAGTAGAAATCTCTCAATATTCGCTCATGCTCACGTTTAAGTTGGGTGGAGAATTTTGACCATCCGGTAATGGGGTGCTTTTCTGTGCTTGGTGTTTGGTGGTGCTGCTAAGCCCGAGTTCCTGAGCAGAGACTCCCAAACACTAACATTGCATTTCTCAGGGAAGCTTAATACCACAGTGAAGAAGGATGAGCTTCTTTCCTCTCTATTGTGCATTTCAGCTGTCGTTTTCTCCCACCACACCCATGAGTAGCCACGGGCGGGTTCTGTCTCTGTTGATCGCGATGCTGCTTTCTTGCTGTGGATTAGCAGTGGTCTGCTGTGTCACTGGCTACACGCACGGGATGCACACGCTGGCTTTCATGGCGGCGGAGGTAAGTGGATGCAGGTGTTGTCCCCATCTACTCCTGTGTGTTTTCAAGCCCCCTGCACGGTGACTGAGGGTCTTTTGTCTTAATGAGCATATCTTGAATTCCTTGCTTTTGTGTTGGGTACTGATATTGAAGGGAGAAATGTATGATTTCCTGTAATCTTTGCTACAACTTAATAAAAAGTATTAAGTTTTGCTGACATTTATATAGTGCTTTACTGTATGCTGGGGATTGCTCTAAATACCTTATGTGTGTTGACTCATTTTATTATTTCTCTTTATAAATGGGGAAAACTAGTGTAGAGGGTGCAGTGAATGATTTGAAGTTTCAGAGTCAGCAGTGGCACAATTCAAGCCCTGTGACTCCCAATTCCTCCTAAGATATAATGAAGACTGACTGGTGGTGATGAATAAGGAAATATTTTATAATTGGGTTATTTAAGGAGTACCTGGCTGGCTTGGTCGGTGGAATATGGGACTCGCAATCTCAGGGTGATGAGTTCAAGCCCCATGTTGGGTTGGAGCCTTCTAGGAAAAAAATACACACACACTTAATATGTAGATATGTGTGAGAATTTGAGATGAAAATAATAACGTACGTTATGTTCCGTAAATTAATTGGGATTTTAAATGGGATATAAATTAAGATTTTATAGAATAATATATATAAACTTCTTTGTTTTGGAAGAACAATCATATTCATGTACATTTTAAATTTACTCTTTAAAACTTTCTGAAAATAATCATTTTTGTTCAGTAGAAATAAAATTTTTTATATGTCCTTCTATTCAGTTGCTATGTTTGCTTTCTCCCTCAGGCCAAAGGCAAAATATCTCTTTGCCTACTATTAATTGCTCCTATTAATTAAAAATTAATAGTAATTGCTACTATTAAAGAAAAAGATGAAATAATAAATTATTAAAGCTAATTAGCTAATATCAAAACACTAAGTTTGAACTACTTTTTGGGTATTTGTTAGAATAGGATTAAAATTTATTGGGGTACCTGGCTGGGTCATTTGGTGGAGTGACTTTTGATCTGGGTGTTGTGAGTTTGAGAACCACATGGGTAAGAATTTATTTAAAAAAATTTTTTTTAAAGTTTTATTTTGCTTAATAGAATTGATTTCAGAATACAATGTAGTGTAACAAATTAGGAAAGGGATGTTTAGGTACTTAGTAAATCATTTACAATTCTAGATAAATACTTTGTGTATGTTCCTCTTGAAAAAAAAATCTGTGTAAAAATGTTTTTGCATTGATTTATGTTACTTTGCTTTACATATATTTTATAATCACCATTTGCGTGATAGTCTGATATTCGTACTATTTTACTTTTAATTAATTTTAACCCAAACTTTGGGAAAGGTATACCTAAAAATAAAGACATTTAAATTAGGCTTTTTTGGATCATACTATAGTATATAATTTTAGCTCATTACTATTGACTTAAGATAATTTATCATGTTACAGTTTCTATATTTTGAACTTAATCATATTTTAAAATTTATACTGTTTCTCTATGTAAAATGTTTTCCATTTATAAACTGGAATTTCCAAATCTCAAACAATATAATAGTTCTATTCTGGTAGTTTAAGAGGAAATTTTCTTACAATCAATTTCTGTAATATCAAATACTATGAAGAGCTTATTTTATTTTTTATTTCCTTCATTCTTTTTGCTTTTGTGTGGGCAAAGGGGGTGTACAAAACGTTATGTAGAGAGCAGGTACTCATCTTGGATTGTGGTACCTAAACTATACTTTGGGTATAGGATCACCAAGTATTCAAACACCCTTTGAGGTAATCAGTGATGATGACTTCCTGCTGTATAAAATAGAAGTGATTGTCATACTACTAGAATGAGCCTCAGGATTGTAGGAGGCAGCCCCAGGAGATGGACGGGTATAATCGATTGTCACCTATTGACAGGAAAAGGCTCAATGAAAGTTGGTTTCTAGGTCATGAAAATATTTCATGGAAATTTGAAGTGGATAAAAAAAATAGTTGGTAAACTTGAACAACCTGCTTTTTTTATTTCAGTTTTGTTCAGATATAATTGACTTACACCATTGACTTTTAAGGTGTACAGCCTAATGGTTAACTGACATAGATTGTGAAGTGATTATCACCGTAAGTTTCCTTAACAGCCATCATTTCATTATAGATACAGAAAAAGAAAGAGAAGGGTTTTTTCTTTGTGATGAGAAGGATTACCCTCTCTACAACTTTCAGAAGTACCACAGCAGTGTTAACCGCACTCATTATGTTGGAGATGACATCCCTACTCCTTAATTATCTTGCAACTGAAGTTTTTACCTTCTGACCACATTCGTCCCATCCATCCCCCCCCTCCCCCCCCCCGGGAATAACCAGTGCTGTAATTGAACTGACAAATGTTTGCTTTTTATATTTCCAAATTTTACTAAAGAAAAAATACATCTTTCTTTATATAGTCTCTTCTTGTGACAGTGAGGACTGCTCACGTGATTTTACGGTGAGTAGAACTTTGGGAGGGAGGCGATTGAGGTCTACTCATACAGTTGATTTTAAGATGTAACATGTATAAAATCTATAAAAATGTGGCTATACTGCATCATGTTTAAGCCAAATTAAATTGTAACAGTAAGTTACTAAAATGATTTTTCTCTGTTCACTGCAGATATGTAATTCACCTCTGGGACCTCAACCATGAAGGGACTTGGGAAGGAAAAGGAACCTATGTCTATTACACAGATTTTGTCATGGAGCTCACTCTCTTGTCCCTGGACCTCATGCACCATATTCATATGTTGGTAAGCTTCCTCAGAAGGAGCTCTAACTGAGCTAAGTGTTTTAGAATCAGGAACTCTGGTTAGTACATGTAAATGAAACATTTGTGGAAACTACATAAAGACTGTTGAAACAAACGCAGCCATGCCCCTCTGTCTTTCTGCCACTGGATATAAAGCAGTGGTGCACTTGGGCTGGAGCCTAGCTCAAGGCTAAGTTTGCTCTCCTCCTAGGACACTGTGTTAACTCCACTGACCAAGTCACTGGTAATTGTTCTAACATGAAAATAAGGGAATTCTCTGTTTCCCCATAGCTTCTGTGGCTTCTAATATGTAGCACTTACTTTGTAGGGGTAATGGGAATTCTCGCAGTGTTAGCTACTTCATGGATTCATACATTTTCTGCTTTATAATTAAAAAGAAAACATTTATACTTAATTCTGCCTACTTCATTGTTTACATTTTATTTTGCTGTGCAAGAATTATGGTGTTGAAAATGTACTTCAGTGGTTAGCGCTTCAGTGATCTAATAATGGTGAGAATCAACGTATTTGGTGGGCAGTTGATTTATATTATAAGCCTATTAAAGGTGCATTTAAAGATTACTGGGTTGGGGCGCCTGGGAGGTGTAGTCAGTTAAGTGTCTGACTCTTGGTTTCGGCTCAGGTCATAAGTTCGAGCCCCACATCAGGCTCCATGCTCTGCATGGAGTATATTTAAAATTCTCATTCCCTTTCCCCATTGCCCTTCCCCCACAATAAATAAATCCATCTTTATTTTTATTTATTTACATACTTAATCTTTAAAAAAATTACTGGTTAGACACAGAACATTTCTAAGTCTCCTTTTTGAAAATATACTTTAAAAAACCATGTATAGCTTTTGTTTAAAGCCCCCAAGTGCCCAGGGAGAACTGTTAACATTTTATTGCATTTATTGCTTCTTTTCATGTTCAGATGCATACAGTCCTAAATTTTTTTTAAAAGATTTTATTTACTTATTCACGAGAGAGAGAGAGGCAGAGATGCAGGCAGAGGGAGAAGCAGGCTCTATGCAGGGAGCCTGATGTGGGACTCGATCCTGGGTCTCCAGGATCATACCCCGGGCTGAAGGCAGGCACTAAACCGCTGAGCCACCCAGGGATCCCTAATTAAATCTTTAGAAACATTATACATTTAACATAGTGTAATATTAATATATAGCCTTATTTTATAATAAAATTAATGACTATATAATAAATATTATATGAATTTACAACCTTCCCTACTGGACATTTTGCTCATTTCCTGGTTTTCTTTTTTATAATTGCATGGATGGATGTCTTTGTATGTAAAGCTTTTAATTTTTTTTTTAAAGATTTTATTTATTTATTCATGAGAGGCACAAAGAGAGAGAAGCAGGCGGAGACACAGGCAGAGGGAGAAGCAGGCTCCATGCAGGGAGCCCAATGTGGGACTCGATCCCAGGTCTCCAGGATCACTCCCTGGGCTGAAGGCAGGCGCCAAACCGCTGAGCCACCCAGGGATCCCTAATTTTCTGATTAGTTCTTGGGAAAAGATAGCTGGTGATGGAATGACTAGGCCAAATTGCACATAAATTGTTTATGGTGGTGAGATAAATATGTGCATTTGCTTGCTGAAAAGATTGTTTCAGTTCACTTTAACCACAATAATAGCTTCTGTGGCACTGTCACTAGCAAGCTCATATTCATTTTTATTGTGTGTTTTGTTCTCTGTCCTTCCCATAAAGTTATTTGGCAACATCTGGTTATCCATGGCCAGCTTGGTCATCTTCATGCAGCTGCGTTATCTCTTCCATGAAGTGCAGCGTCGAATCCGCCGGCACAAGAACTACTTGCGTGTGGTCGGGAACATGGAAGCCAGGTGAGGGAGCAGAAGCTGATGTTGCCCAACCAGCCTCATTTTAGATCTTTCATAATAATAGATCCCAGGTCATACAAGAACCACTTTTGTAGACTATTAACAGAATGGTGAAGAGACTAAGTGGAGGTTCTGGGCTTTGGGTGTGAATCCTCAGTTGCTGTGTTATTTGGGGGCACTTTAATTAAATCTCTGTGCCTTAGTTGTTTCTACTCTCGAGATGATAGCAGAGCCTTCTTCCTGGAGCTGTTGGGAGGAGTCAGTGGGATACTGCAGGTAACATACTTTGAACAGTATGGGTATGTAGTAGCTGCTCACTAAAATATTAAGTGGTTCTTATGACACCTTTATTTTTATTATCATCATTAAACAGAAGCCTCTTTGGGCTTCTGTCTTCTATTTTATGAAGTAGGTCTCACTTATTCTTTACACATGCATGTTTATACACATACACACTCTTAACCTCACCAGAGGAGGGACTCACTTGCCTCAGTTGCCAAACTGAGGGTAAACCAAGCCTGAAGGTATGAGATGAATGGGTGACCTTTTAGTGTCCAGGGGAACAGTTTGGCTCTTGGGCCAGGTTGGAGGGGGGGTCTTAACTCTGGTTTGCCCAGAAATGTTCCCTCAAGTCATTTTTAGCTAGCGTGTTATGTTGAAGGAACTAACAGGAGCTGTTGTTAAGACAGAGTTAGTTTCTTTGTGTAAGTTTCTTGCTCTTTGATGGGCTGTGAAGAGAAAGCAGATATAATGTTTTTGATGGTTGGGAATGTTGCACTGAACCAGATTCCTTTGTTAACTGCTGTCCAGGAGTGCAGTTTATAAGGCAGCACTCCGTATACATGTGTGGAATTGACATACTATCTGCTGGGTGTGTGTGTCTTCTACAGGTTTGCGGTTGCAACTCCAGAGGAGCTGGCCGTCAACAATGATGACTGTGCCATCTGCTGGGACTCCATGCAGGCCGCGAGGAAGCTGCCCTGCGGACATCTTTTCCACAAGTAGGGACGGGTGTTCTGTCCAGGGCAGGGGGATGCTTTCTGTGCCCAGGCTCCAGGTCCGTTCTAGCAGGGGACTGGGGACATTACCTCAAACTGGCCGTGGAGCTGACAGTGGTGCTAAGGGAAGCTTTGGGCTGTCCTCCATCCCTCAGCCTCTTCTCTATACAGCAGGACTCTTCCCCACTCACGGCCTGCCATCTTAATTTCTGGGTCTACTAACTGTCTTCATATCTCTTATGAATTTAAATCCTGAAGTAGAATGAATATGCCTGTAAAATTTAAAAGAAAGCAGGGGGGAAAAAAAATAAATAAAAGAAAGCAGGGGGAATCCTTGCTTTCAAAAAGTTTATGTGCTCACTGGGACAAGAGACAATATTTTTCCATTTTGCACGTGCACAAAAGCAACAGGAAAACAACATGCCAGGGAGGTGGGCTCAGTTAGGGACTGGACCAGGACCACTGAACAGTCCAGAAAACCTGACTATGTTATCAAGGGTAATCAAACACCATTTTCAGAAAATCCTGTTGTTTTTTTTTTTAAGATTTTTTTTAATTTGAGAGAGAGAACATGAGTGAGGGGAGGAGCAGGGGGAGACAGGAGAGCAGACTCCCCACTGAGCAGGGGACCTGATGCGGGGTTCGATGTGGGATTTGATGCCAGGACCCCAGGATCATGACCTGAGCTGAAGGCAGACGCTTAACTGACTGAGCCACCCAGGCGCCCCTGCATTGGATATTTTTGATGTTGAGGTATCTCTGAAGTATCTTTGGTCTTTTGCATCTGTGATCATTTTTGCACATTGAGAAAGTTTTTATCTTTACATCTTTAATTTCCCTGTTTTAATTTTGTATTCCCAAATCATTTTTCTTCTTTTTTAATATTAGACTTTGGAGCTTGAGTATCAGTAACTAAACACATATATTTTATTTATTTTAATTTTACTGTTTTAAAATTTAAACATTTTTTTAACTTAAATTTTAGTTAATATACAGTGCAATATTGGTTTCAGGAGTAGAATTCAATGATTAATGACTTACATACAACACCCAGTGCTCATCACAATAGGTGCTCTCCTTAATGCTCATCACTCATCTAGCCCGTCGCCTCCCACTTCCCTCCATCAACCCTCAGTTTCTTCTCATTGGAGAACTAACTTTATCTCATTGAGAGTCTCTTATGGTTTGTTTACCTCTCTTTTGTCTTTTCTCCCTCCCATATTATCATGTTTTCTTTCTTAAATTACACATATGAGTAAGATCATAATGGTATTTCTCCTTCTCTCACTTAAAAACTCCATCCACATTGCTGCAGATGGCAAGATTTCAGTTTTTTAATGGCTGAGTTATATTCAATTGTATATTCCATTGTATTCCATTGTATATACATTGTATATGTATACCACATTTTTTTTCCAAATTTTTTTAATTTATTTTTTATTGGTGTTCAATTTACTAACATACAGAATAACCCCCAGTGCCCGTCACCCATTCACTCCCACCCCCCGCCCTCCTCCCCTTCTACCACCCCTAGTTCGTTTCCCAGAGTTAGCAGTCTTTACGTTCTGTCTCCCTTTCTGATATTTCCCACACATTTCTTCTCCCTTCCCTTATATTCCCTTTCACTATTATTTATATTCCCCAAATGAATGAGAACATATAATGTTTGTCCTTCTCCGACTGACTTACTTCACTCAGCATAATACCCTCCAGTTCCATCCACGTTGAAGCAAATGGTGGGTATTTGTCATTTCTAATAGCTGAGTAATATTCCATTGTGTATACCACATTTTTTAAATCTCTTCATCAGTTGATGGACACTTGGGCTCTCTCCATAGTTTGGCTATTGTTGCAAATGCTGCTATAAACATTGGGGTGCATGTACTCCTTCAAATCTGTATTTTTGTTTTCTTTGGGGAGTAATGCAATTGCTGGATTGTACAGTAGTTCTATTTTTAACTTTTTGAGGAACCTCCAAACTTCTCCAGAGTGGTCGCACCAGTTTGCTTTCCCACCAACAGTGCCAGAGGGTTCCCCTCTTTCTGCATCCTTGCCAATACCTGTTGTTTCTTGTATTGTTAATTTTAGCCATTCTGACAGGTAGGAGGTAATACCTTATCGTGATTTTGATTTGCATTTCCCTGATGATGAGTGGATGTTGAGCATTTTTTCATGTGCCTATTAGCCATCTGGATGTCTTCTTTGGAAAAGTGTTCTTCATGTCTTCTGCCCATTTAATAACTGGGTAATTTCTTTTTTTGGGTATTAAGTTTGATAGGTTCTTTATAGATTTTGGATACTAACCCTTTATCAGATATGTCGTTTACAGATATCTTCTCCCATGCTAAAGGTTGCCTTTGAGCTTTGTTGATTGTTTCTTTTGCTGTGCAGAAGCTTTTTATCTTGGTGAAGTCCCAATAGTTCATTTTTGCTTCTGTTCCCCTTGCCTCCGGTGACATGTCTAGTAAGATGTTGCTATGGCTAAGGTCAGAGAGATTGCTTCCTGTGTTCTCTAGGATTTTGATGATTTTGTCTCATGTTTAGGTCTTTCATCTATTTTGAATGTATTTTTGTGGATGGTGTCAGAAAGTGGTCCATTTTCATTCATCTGCATGTGGCTGTCCAGTTTTCCCAACACCATTTGTTGAAGAGACTGCCTTTTTTCTATTGGGTATTCTTGCCGGCTTTGTCAAAGATTAGTTGACCATAGAGTTGAGGGTCCATTTATAGAGAACATATATATTGATAGAATTTTTTATGTGCTAGGTGTTCTTTTGGGGTCTGGGGATAAAACGAAACCAAAGATATGGTGTTTGCTTTCATGCAGCATATGGCTTAATGGAAGAGATGAACATAAATTAGCCAGGCACATTTCTGAATGTGTTAAGTATAACTGAGCTAGTGCTCCAGAGGAAAAAAATGTGGTTCTTGAGAACTTGTAACAGAGGAATCTGACTCAAGCCTGGAGGAAGTGACTCTGGGTGGTGAGTAGGAGTTGAGTCAGCAAAAGGAGAGTGATCCTCTAGCAGGAGGGAATGGGGTGTGTGGAAGGGACTGGACTAGAACTGGTATGACCAGGACTTAGAGCATAAGAGGGGAGTGGCATTTGCTGAGGCAGGAGAAGCCGGCAGGAGCTGGGCCCTGCAGAGGCTTGAGGGCCAGTGGAAAAGGTGAGAAGTTATTGAAGGGTTTTAGGAGGGATTGGGGTATCAGGTTTACAGCTTGAGAAGATCAGGAAAACTAGTTAGTAGGGGCTGCAATGATGCAGGTGTGTGTTGAGAGTAGCTTGGATTACAGTGGTGGAAGAGGGTTGGGGAGAAGTGGATAGATCAGAGGAATAGGAGGTATGCGGTGCTGGATTGGCTGTGAGAATGAGATCTGGAAGAGGGACCAGGGATTCTCCTGGTTTTGCGGCTGGATAACTGCATGTATAGGGCTGCTGTTAGTTGAGGTTGGAAGACCAGAGAATCCACACTCATTTCTCCAGAGGAGCTTGCAGACGGTTGGGAAGACTAACTCTAAGAGTGATCTTTAGTCCAGAAGAAACCTAAAGCACATGATTAGATTAAGTTTATGATTTCCTTTTTTGGTGAAGGCAAAATTCACATAACATGCAATTAAACATCTTGAAGCGTATAATTCCGTGGCGTTTAGTGTATTCAATGTTGTGTAGCTGCCACTTCTTTCTAGTTTCAAAACTTTCTCATCATCACAGAATAACACCCCATGCTAATTAAAGTAATCTGTCCCCATTTCTCCCTCCCCTATCACCAGACAACCATTAATCTGCTTCTGTCTCTGAATTTGCCTCTCCTGGACTGTTCATATAAAAGGAATCCTACCTCTTGTGGCTGGCTTCTTTCACTCAGCAGATTGTTTTCAGATCCAACTTGTAGCAAATATCAGTGCTTCATTCCTTTTTTATGGCTGAATTTAAATGAGTTTATAATAAACTACCCATTCATCTGTTGATGGACATTTGGGTTATTTCTACCATTTGGCTATTGCAAATAATGCTATGATCAAATTTGTGAACAAGTATCTGCTTTTGTTTTGTGCCTAAAAATAGGTACTTTTAGGGTATATACCTAGGAGTGGAATTTCTGGGTCATATATAATTCTATTTTTAACTGCTTGAGGAACTACCAAACTTTTCCAGCAGCTACACCATTTTACATCCCACCAACAATGTATGAAGGTTCTAATTTCTTCACACTTTATACTTCACATTTATCATTTTTTTCTATTTTCCTATAGCTGTGCTAGTGGGAAGTGGTATCTTATTGGGATTTTGACTTACATTTCCTTAGTGACCCTTGATTCTTAACATTGTGCTTGCTGGCCATTTGTATATCTTCTTTGGAAAATGTCTGATCAAGTCTTTGGCCTATTCTTAAATTGGGTTGTTTGTCTTTTTGCTAATAAGTTGTAAGAGTTTTTTTATATATTCTAGATACTAAACTTTGATCAGATGTTATGATTTGCAAATATCTTCTCTCATTCTGTAGCTGTTCTTTTTATTTCTTAACAATGTCCTTTGATGCACACAGTTTTCATTACTATGAAGTCCTGTATCTATTTTTCTTTGTTTACTGATGCTTTTAGTGTCAAATCTAAGAATCCATTGCTGAATCTGAGGTCATGAAGATTTACTTCTGTGTTTTCTTCTAGTTTTATGGTTTTAGCTCTTATATTTTAGGTCATTGGTCAATTTCGAATTAATAGTTTTACACGAAGTGAGGGAGAGGTGTGACTTTATTCTTTTGCATGTGATTGTCCAGTTGTCTCAACATCATTTGTTGAAAAATCTGCTTTCCGTGTTGAATAGTCTTGGGACCCTGTTGAAATCTGTTGGCCATAGATGTTGGGTTTATTTCTGGACTCTATTCAATTCCAGGGGTCTATATGCCTGTCTTTATTCCAGTACTCTGCTGTTTTGATTACTGTATGTTTATAGTAAACTTTGAAATTGGGAAATGGTGAGTCTTCCAACTTTCTCTTTTTCAATATTGTTTTGTCTGTGGGGTCCCTCCCAAATGGATCCACTTTCCCATTTCTGCAAAAAAGGCCATTGGAATTTAGCAGGGATTGCATTGAATCTGTAGATTGCTTTGGAGGATATTACTATTATAAGAGTATCATGTATTCCAAGCCTTGAACGTGGGATGTCTTTCCTGTTATTTAGGTCTTCTTTAATTTCTTTCAGCCATCTTTTGTGGTTTTTAGTATCAAGATTTTCATCTCCTTGGTTAAATTTATTTCTAGGTATTTTATTCTTTTGGGTATTATTGTAAATGGAATTATTTTCTTAATTTCCTGTTTGGATTGTTTCTGGTGTATAGAAACAATTTTTATATGTTGCTCTTGTACTGTGCAACTTTTCTGAATTTGATGATTAGCTATATAGTAGCTTTTTTGTGTGTATGTTTGGGATTTTCTATAAAGGATCATATCAGCAAATAGAGTTGGTTTTGCTTCATTTTTACATTTTGGAAGTTTTAAGTTTTTATTTCTTTTTCTTGCCTAATTGCTCTGGTTAGGTCTTGCTGTATAATACTGTGTAGCAGCAGTGAACACAAGCATCTTTGTTTTGTTCCTGAGCTTAGAGGAAAAGCTTTCAGTCTTTTACAATTGAGTATGATATTACTGATGGGTTTTTCATGAATGTCCTTTTAGGACATTCCCTTCTATTCCTAGTTTGCTGAGTATTTTTATCACAAGAGTGTTCAATTTTGTAAAATGATTTTTCTGCCTCTATTGGGATTATCATATGTTTTTTCCCCCTTTGTTCTAATGTGATGTGTTACATTGATTCATTTTCTTATGTTCAACCACACTTGCAGTTCTAGGTTAAGTAAATCCCTTTTGTTCGCAGTGTATGTCATCTTTTTAATGTGCTGTTGGATTTGGTTCACTGGTATTTTGTTGGGGATTTTTGCATCTCTATTCATTAGAGATACTGGCCAGCAGTTATCTTTTCTTGTGGCCTCTGTGTCTGGAATTGGTATCAGGGTAATGCTGGCCTAGAGTATGTGTTAGGAAGTTTTCTCTCCTGTGTTTTGGAAGAGCTTGAGTTGGATTGGTGTTCATTTTTCTTGACATATTTGGGTGGAGTTCACTGGTTCTGGGCTTTTCCTTTCTGGGAGATTTTTTGACTGAGTCAGTCTCTTATATAAAACTTCTTTCTTCTTGAGTCAATTTAGGTAATTTCAGTATTGGTAGAAATGTGCCACTTTTTGCTATATTCTCTAATTTGTTGGATTGCAGTTAATTCTAGCATTCTGTTGTAATCCTTATCATTTCTGTAAGGTTGGTAGTGATGTTCATACTGTCTTTCTTTTTTTTCCATACTTTTATTTCTGATTTTAATTTTCTTTTAAGATTTTTTATTTATTTACTCATGAGAGACACAGAGAGAGAGGCAGAGACCCAGGTAGAGGGAGAAGCAGGCTCCATGCAGGAAGCCCAATGTGGGACTCGATTCCGGGTCCCCAGGATCACGCCCTGGACTGAAGGCAGCCCTAAACTGCTGAACCACCCGGGCTGCCCATGATTTTAGTTTTCATATCTATTTTTTTCTTAATCTAGCTAAAAACCGACTTTTTTTTTTTAAGAACTGGCTTTTGGTTTCATTGGTTACTTGGTTACTCTGTTGTTTTTCTCTTCTCTGTTCCAGTTACCTCTGCTCTGATCTTTTTTTTTTAATTTATGTATGTAAATGAGTACCATGCCCATCAAAGCCAGAGCATGCAACTCTTTTTTTTTTTTTTTTAGATTTTATTTATTCATTCATGGAGACACAGAGAGAGAGACACAGAGAGAGAGAGAGAGAGGCAGAGACACAGGCAGAGGGAGAAGCAGGCTCCACGCAGGGAGCCCAAGCGGGACTCCATCCTGGGTCTCCAGGATCAGGCCCTGGGCAGAAGGCGGTGCTAAACCACTGAGCCACCCGGTCTGCCCTGCTCTGATCTTTATTATTTCCTTCCTTCTGGCTTTGGGTTTTGTTGTTCTTTTTCTAGGCTGTTGATTTGAAATTTATTTTTTAAAGATTTTATTTATTTATTCATGAGAGACATGGAGAGAGAGAGAGGCAGAGACATAGGTAGAGGGAGAAGCAGACCCCCAGTGGGGAGCCCGATGCCAGGCTCCATCCCAGGACCCTGGGATCACAACCTGAGCTGAAGGCAGATGCTCAATCACTGAGCCACCCAGATGTCCCTGAAATTTTTTTCTTTTCATGCATTAGTAGTTACAAAATTTGCCTCTGAACATTGCTTTTGCTACATCTCATAAATTTTGCTATGTTGTGATTTTGTTTTCATTTGTCTCAGAGTATTTCCTAATTGCTCAAGTGCTTAATTTTTAAAATACTCACCTGCCTTGGGTCGAGTGAGCAAACATTAATAGGACCTCTTGGTTTGCCTTACATTGTAGCTTTGGTTAATAGGATGGGAATAAGATTGTGGGATAATAGTTGTTTTGTGCTGGTCTCAACTTATCGATAATCAGTTTTAGGGCTGCACTGGCTCCTGTGGTTCTTATTATGACTGCAAGACACCCTTAGCAGTGACCATCAGGAAACTTTGGGGACAAAGGGTTTATACTCAAAGGTCTTGGAAAGCACATGGCACACCTGGAGCCACAGTGAGGTTGTGGATGGGATGAAAGCATGGGCCTAGGGTTCTCCTTTTATTAGGGTGGAGGGTAGAAACCCAGGGTGTCCTGGATTCACTCTTCATTGGTCAATTTAAAACATAAAAATAGATGGGCACCTGGGTGGCTCAGTCAGTTAAGTGTCTAACTCTTGATTTTGGCTCAGGTTGTGATCTCAGGATTGTGGGAGGGGCTCCACCCTCAGCAGAGAGTCTGCTTCTCTCCCTCCCTCTCCTTCTGCCCCCCCACCCCCCCACACACTCCCTCTAAAATAAATAAATCTTTTTTTTTTTTGTAATATCTTTTTTTTAAAATTTATTTATTGGTGTTCAATTTACCAACATACAGAATAACCCCCAGTGCCCGTCACCCATTCACTCCCACCCCCCCGCCCTCCTCCCCTTCTACCACCCCTAGTTCGTTTCCCAGAGTTAGCAGTCTTTACGTTCTGTCTCCCTTTCTGATATTTCCCACACATTTCTTCTCCCTTCCCTTATATTCCCTTTCACTATTATTTATATTCCCCAAATGAATGAGAACATATAATGTTTGTCCTTTTCCGACTGACTTACTTCACTCAGCTAAAATAAATAAATCTTTAAAAAAATGCTTAAACACAAGAATAGGAGTTTAAAGCACAGGAAGAGAAAATATAACCTACTTTACTTGGTCAGCTAACCAAAATCAACCAAGAACTCTAAAATAAATTGGGGGGAGGGGGTGTTGCTGGCTCTCTACTTAGTCATGTAGCTGGCACTGTGTTTATTTGAGATAGTCTTCTTGGAGGTGAGTACCTCAACAATCAAAGCCTAAAACAAGTACCTGCACTACAAAAAGAAAAGCTGACTGTCAGGGCTTATACTACAATAATCAAGGGCAAATGCATTTTAATTTGTGATAAAACTAAATGTGTAAATTCCAGCAGATTGTATAGCTAGGTAATTTGTTTTGATAGATGTCTTTGTAAGATTACAGAGTCTGATGAATATTTCATTACATTGAAGTATCATACTTAAAAGAGAGAGAAATACTCTTTGAGTAGAGTATTAGTATAGTCATAGAGAAAAATACCTGTCTTCTCTGAAATTTGGTTTCTTTAGCTGGGGAACTCTAGCATTTTATTTTTAAGGCACCTGTATCTGGTTGTCCTCACCTTGGGATTTTCAGGCTATTATATATGTGGGAGGTTTTTGCAGATTACGAAATAAAATTAGGGATGCTTATGAAAAGTATGTCACAGTGTAGCATTATTGGAGGGTGCCCAGGATCTTAACATACTTTTGTAGTCCCACACTAGGCTAATTTTACTGGTGGTATGATTTAAGGATGTTAGGGAAGCAGACTTTAATTAATTAATCATTACTTATGAGGAAGGGAAGCAAACTTTTAAAAGATATAATCATTTATTTGACTGATTTGAATGATCACAAACAAGTACTTTATATATATAGGTGATGTATATTTCAAATATGATAGAATTAGCTGTACACACTCATTATTTTGTCACATTATTATCATAAACTCTTCTGGCTCAAAGATAGTAAGAAGTAGCTCCATCGTGGTGTTGGGGACAGTTTGGGTTTTTGTTGTTGTTGTTGTTTTATTTAAATTCAATTTGCCAACATAGAATATTACACCTAGTGCTTATCCTATCAAGTGACCTCCTTAGTGCCCGTCACCGAGTTACCCCCTTACCCCCACTCACCTCCCCTTCTGCAACCCTTTGTTTGTTTCCCAGAGTTAGGAGTCTCTCATGGTTTGTCTTCCTCTCTAATCTTTCCCTACTCAGTTTCCTCCTTTCCCTTATAATCTGCCAGGGACAATTTTGACATGTAAGTACTGATACATTGCCCAGAGGTTCTGGGGATCATCACATTGGGGTGAGGATCTCCTTTGTAACATTATATGTGCCCATGTCCTCAGATACTAAAAATGACACAGAGGAAGTGAGCTCTTTTTTTATTCAGTCCCTCCTTGTACTCTTAAAGGAAAGATAACATGTTATGGGATGGGAAGGCTCCTTGAGATCTTAGAAGAAAGGTAATATATTATTATAATATAGGAAGGAACTTCAGAGATCATTTCATCCAACCTTCCTGGTTTTGTTAGTTCACGTCCCGTTGATGGACAGCATAAGTAGTTACTGTGTCTGACATAATTAGGCCATTGTCATTTCCTGAGAGAGAGGGCAAAAGAGGCTTCCAGCCTGGTTGGGAAAGCAGAGTATAAATAGTAGAGGGTTGGAGAAGCTAAGGTGGTGGGCATAAGGAAGCAGTTGTAAGTAAGAAATGTAAAGATGGGAGTGAGGACATGAGGAGTTGTGATGCTTGAGAAGGTGGTATCATCGTGTACCAGTGCTCTCAACAAATAAGGGGTGTGCTGGAAGGAGAGAGGAGCTTCAGTTAGAGTGAGATCTTTGACATCAAGAGTTTGAAGAGAAAGCCAACATTATGACCATGTTAATGAGTAACCAAAGTAGAGTGAGAGAACAGATTGCTGGAGTAAAAGAATCAAATTCACGAGAGGCCAGGATGTTGGGTGATTCAGCCACATGGATTTTGAAGTAGTCAAATGGAGTTGGAAAGGAAGATGGTGGGTCATGTGATGGAGTCTTACTGCAGAAGGGTCATGACCAGGAAGGAGCTCACTAGGTGACCACGTATGTTGACAAATTAACATTCACAGCAGAACACATTAGAAGTGTATCAGTGAAAAAGGAATGTCAGCAAATGTTTCTCAATATTTAAATCTCACTATTGGCAAATAAAAGCTAAAATTGCAACACATTTGCTATATTCAGAGTGCTTCTGGTGAATTCTCACAAAATATGCTAAGGATATCTTATTTTGGACTTTTTGGTAGCTCCTGCCTTCGTTCCTGGCTAGAACAAGACACCTCCTGCCCAACATGCAGAATGTCTCTTAATATTGCTGACAATAACCGGGTCCGGGAGGACCAGCAAGGAGACAACTTGGATGAGAATTTGGTGCCTGTAGCAGCCACTGAAGGCCGACCTCGCCTAAACCAACACAATCATTTCTTCCACTTTGATGGTTAGTTTCAAGTTTTAAAGCCATACCCGAGGGGCTTTCTCCCCTGACAGGATGCTGTTTTAATTATAAATTGCCCTGTGTAGGCCAGGTATAAATTGGTGTAGGCCAGTTTAATAGAAATATTTTAATCTTAATTGAAAGTGTTCAGTAGGTATGGGTAGCCCCAGGGAGTTATTCTGTGCCAGGCATTTGCTGGATTCTCTGTGAATATGGGGGTGGGGGCAGGGAGGATGAGGAGGTCTGTATATTGACTCAACCATACCTCTGAGGAGCACACTTAATCAGTTTAATAGTTAACCGTTGCTAATAATTTATTGCATCAGTGTAGTGCATAAGCATATAATGGAGTATCATGGAGCAGCCTTTCTAATGAGTACCAGAAGCAGAATCTGAGCTGGAACCTTTTCCTTGTCCATAAAATATGAATGTTTTACCTCTCACCAGTGTTGAAAGGGGTTGTAGTAAAAAACTGCACTTAAAATTCTAAAGCCATGGACCTCATGTTAGGAGCTAATTGACTATCTTTCCTTAATTCACATTGCAATAAGCTCTTTTAGATTCTCATCAACTTTGATACGACTAAATTCTTTGAGTTCCTATTTGTTAGTGTAAAACAGGTATCCCTGGAATTTTGTTAGGGGATGTGCTATTCAAATCTGGAGTTTGAGTTTCCAAGGGTAAAGTATGGTGGGAGTTGTGGCATGTTGGTGAGACCCCTACAAGGAGAATCAAGGGTAGTAGGACCCAGTCTCTGAGACCAGGGGATGGGGCTGCTGGAGGGCTTAGAGGCAGCCACTTTTTGGACTGTCAGCTCAGGTCTCTATCAGGTGTGACTTTGAAATATGCTGGCAGATCTCACACATGGGGCCCAGCTGTGTAATCTGTTACTTTACGAATTATTACTAAAAACTTGAACTAGAAAAGTCAACTGTTTCTCCCTGGTAAGTACATGAAATAAGTATCTCATTTTTTAATGGGCACATTTTGTTGAGCAAGACCTTGAGACAGCCATTTAGCTTGTTTTTATATTCCATGCCTCAGTGCCTCTTTGCAAAGGAGAGAAAAATAACCCCTAAATATGTGGCTTGCTAATAAGTTGTTTCACATCCAATACTTGGTAGTATTTTGTTGTTGTTGTTTTAAAGATTTTATTTTTTATTTGAGAGGGAGGGGGCAGGGTGAGGGAGAGAATCCTAAGTAGACTCCCTGCTGAGCACAGAGCCGACACAGGGCTCCATCTCATGACCTTAAGATCATGACCTGAGCTGAAACCAAAAGTCAGATGCCCAACCTACTGAGCCACCCAGGAGCCTCTGGTGTTTTATCTTAGGATCCCCTTTTTTTAGGGAAATGAGAGAAGCAGCAGACTTCATGGCACCTTTAGTCCACAAGCCTGTATCATGGGACTATTTGAAAAGAATTTCGAATCAAATGAGAAAATCAGGGTCTTCAAATCAGATGATTAAATAGAAAATACTTCTTGAACATAATTGGGAAAGGGATGTGTCCACATGAGTAATTATTGTGTAGTGTGAAAGAGGAGCATAAATGCCTCTGTTGCAGCAGCTATAGAACCTTGCAAACATTCCTTATCTGCCAGACTGAGAGTGGACTGATGGGTGGATCCAGGGCCACAAGACACCAGGAGAGCCTGGTGGTGAAGTGTTCTGGAACCTTACTGTCTGGCTTCAGATACTGACCACCATACTTGTATGACCTCTGGCAAGTTATCTAACATCTGAGTGCCATGGGAACAAAACAGCAAGGGAACTATTTCTGAGAAGAATAAAATGGGGTTAAAAACAGATGGTACCATGTGAGTTTCTAGACATGATTAAGTGATCTAATCTATGTGAAAGCCTTGGTACAAAAGGCCTGGCCTACGGTAAGCCCTCAGTGGAACCAGCTGGTGCCCCAGAGTGGCCGACTGTAGGGTAGGCAACACAGGAAAAGGGATCTCTAATCTGTGCTGGGTTTTTGTTTGTTTCAGGGTCCCGGATTGCCAGTTGGTTGCCGAGTTTTTCAGTAGAAGTGATGCACACCACCAACATTCTAGGCATTACGCAGGCCAGCAACTCCCAGCTGAATGCAATGGTAAGGACCACCAACTGCTTCAAGATGGCTAAGAGAGGAGGACGCTGTGCAGCACGTATGCTCCACTCTGGCAGAAGAGTGGGATTTTCAGGGGCGTTTTCTATATTCCCTGGGACCGCTTAAATTCCTGTGTTATAAAATTTGAAACTGCTCTGGAAGCCAGCTTTTTTTTGCTTTAGTTGTGTGGCAGATGATTTATCCTTTTCTGAGCACTGCTGTGTTCACTCTCTTGGGATCTAGGCCTATCTTGGGACTCTACTTGATTTTAGCCAAAATTATTTGGAGGCTTGTGACTAGAGAGCATGATGGGCCTTTTATTAAAAGTTGTATTAGGCCTACCCAATGTGTTTTCCTGACATCTGTCCCCACTCCTCCCCCAAATAAGGAAGCACACACACATCTGTGGGAGTACACCTGTATACCTTGAGATATGGAGGCATGTGTGCTTTTGGCGCAAGGATATTCTTCAAATAGTGTTTGTATTCTTTTAAAGCTTTGTCATCTGGTGTGTATTTTTGTTCTATAGAGTTAGAGGCTTCGTGTCATTATCATTGCAAATTAGTGTTCACTATGATAGTAAATGCAGGAGTCTTAAAATGCTAATAACTACCTTAGTCCTGCTTAGATAGCCTCTGGATGACCTGGGTAAGCCTGGTTAGTACTTCAGAGCATCGCTGGTTCATTTGTTCATTCATTCCTTTATCTTAACATATTTATCGAACAAACCTGTCCTGAAAACCCATTTCTGCAGTGTAAACAGTCGCATAGCACCTGCTATATAAACAAGGTGAATGTGGGCCCTACTCCCAGGAGGCATGGATTCTGGCTGGGAGACTGATCATAAGCACAAATAAGTGAGCTCATTGCTGATGCAGTGAGTGCTCTGAAGGGAATAAGGCTGGCGATGCGGCAGTGGTGGGAGTGGTAAGGGCTATTTGAGAGGAGGCATCCAAGGAGTTCTCTCTTAGGGGGTGATACTTCAGCTGAGACATGAAGGCCGAGAAGGAGGCAATTGGGGGAAACAGAGGCAATGGAAATTGTAGGTGCAGAGGCCAGGAGGCAAGAAGGTGCTGGAAGCAGAGAGGTCACTGTGGTTGGACCTAGCAAGTCAGGGACCAAAATTGTGATGTAAACTGAGCTTGCAGGGCCAGGTCATGCAGAGTTATTAGTAGGCCACAGTCCAGTGTAGATTTTATTTATTTATTTGAGAGAGAGCGCACGACCAGAGAGGAGGGGCAGAGGGAGAGGGAGAAGTAGGCTCTCTGCTGACGTGGAGCCTGACATGGGGCTCCATCCCGGGACCCCAAGATCATGACCTGAGCTGAAGGCAGACGTTACACTGACTGAGCCACCCAGATGCCCCTCCAGTTTAGATTTTATTGTAGAAGTATTGGAAGGTTGTTCAAGGCCTTTCTCCTCCCCCAAGGGATGGACAGAACATTTAACAGAATGATTTGCTTCTGGGAGACTGGATAGTGGAGGAGCAGAGATGGAGGCAGTGAGCCCAGTTAGGAGGCTGCAGTAGTGCGGGTGAGAACCATGGTGGGGGGACCAGGGCATTGGTAGTGAAAGTGAGAAGAAGGGACAGCTTGAAAGCACTTGCTGAGCAATGAGCTGGCAGGACTGGACGACACTTTGCTTTTGGTGGAAGGATGATGGGTGAGGGAGGCAGAGAACGGAAGCTGACATGGTAGGTTGCAGTGAAGCCACCCAGCAAATTTGGGGGCAAGACGGGGTAGAAGCAGGACTGCAGACTGGGTGTCGGCAGCCCGTCCCACTGGGCGTGAGCCCTCCAAGTGGGCTTGCCACGTCAACATCTGCACCTCGCTGAGCAGATCTAGCTGGAGACACGGACCCTTGGGAATTCTGGGTCTGTAGGTGCTACTGGAGGCAGGGACCCAGTCTCTTTCCAGGAGAAGATGTAGCTCACCAGGAGGAGAAGACTTGGAATTCTTAGAAAGTAAGGTCGGAGGAGGACACGTTGGATTCAGCAGAAAGGAGGTGGTTGGTTAGCTGCAGAGGAACAAGTGGTTTCTGTGGCCTGTGGGATTGGCTACTCGCAGTAGATTGGAAATGAGTGGGAGCTGGAGAAACAGACTGTGTTGTAAAGGGGGCGGAAGGATAGAGGTGGTAGCTCCAGAGGGTTATGGTATCGGGAGTTTTGGTTTTTAAGATTTTTTTAAACAGGCCATTTATACACAAGTTTCAGAAGCTGTGGAGAAGGATCCAGTGAAGTCATGCCCCCACCCTCTCCTCCATACACCCAGGCCCCTGGGGTTGTCATTTTGGCTGGCTTATGTCACTTACCATGGTTCCTCTGTGTCGTAGCAGAGGTCAGAATTTCCTTCCTTTTCACCAAGATTCCATTGTCCAGGTAGATCACATTTTGCTTATCCATCCTCCACTGATGGACCCCTGGGTTGCTTCTGCCTTTTGGCTCTTGTGAATAATGCTGTGATAGGCATGGGAGTATGAATGTCTCTGAGACTCTGCTTTCATTTCTTTGGAGTACGCCTGGGACTTTTTTAAAGATAGATTCAAAAGCATGTTTGGGGTGCGAATGGGAGTGATCACTTTGAGAGGGATCTCAGAGGTGGAGCACAAACAGGAAAGTAAAAATTGAAGGGCAAAGTTCTTGAGCTGGATGGTGGGGTCGGGAGCTGGAGTGGGAGAGATGTTTGCCTTGGTTAGCAGGAGGAATGGAGGTAGCTCCATCAGGTCACTGAGATGTGGTATAAATAGAAGGCCTGGCTCATCATAACCAAGAGGTGGGAACCACCTGAATGTCCATCAGAGGTGAATGGATTCTGAAAGTGTGAAATACTAGTCTTCAGAAAAGAAGGAAATCTTACCGTGTGCTATAACATGGATGAACCTAGAGGACATTATACTAACGAAATAAGACAGTTGCAAGAAGACAAACACTGCATGATTCCACTTAAATGAGGTGCCTAACTCAGTCACTCTTAGAATGGTGATTGCCAGTGGCTCAGGGAGAGGGCCCTGGGGAGGTGCTGTTCAGTGTTTCAGTTTTGCAAGATGGGAAATTTCTAGAGATTTGTTGCACAGTAATATGCCTATGGTGCGCACTACTGTACACTTAGAATTGGTTAAAAAAAATCATAGCAGGGGTCAGAATTTCCTTCCTTTGATTAAAAAAAAAAGGAAGGCCTGGTTCCTGCTGGCTCTTGCTTCCTGGAGGAAGTGCTCAGCCACTCAGCAGAGTATGTGAGTGACTATAATGGGCATAGATGGTCTGCAGTGTGGCAGCCTAATGTGGCCACCCGCCGGCTCCTGGCAGGCTCTGCGTGTGTACTGCAGGGTCTGGCAACTGTGGAAGCTCTGCATGTAGATTACCTCACCTGTTCCCTAAAAAAATCAGAATCTTGGGCACGTACCCTCTAGGAATAAGTGGATGCGTTTAGAATTCTCAGGCTCTGGCTCTGCTTCTTCCAGCTCCATGACGGGTTGGAAAAGCCTATTTTTAGCACAACAAATGTACTGGACCCATACATTTTTTATAAAGATCCAGTATTGAATTCACTGGATTTTCTGGAGGAAAGCTTTGGTCTAGTCAAATGAATCTTGAGCATGTTTTTATTTGGGAAATGAGGGGGAAGCTGTTTAGGAGTAGAGAAGAGTGTTATCTGATTGTTGAGATTTTTGTGGACTCCGTTCCACTTAACTTTGATACTTGCCCTGGAGAAAAAAATAATGGGCTCTCATTCATATAAACCATGAGGGGTCCTAGGCGTGTGGGGGCCGTGGGTCCTGCTGCTGGACTCTGCTTGTCTTTCCCTCCGACCCCAGTGAGACGCTAAACAAAGCTTTGTGCCTGTTTCACCCTGATCTCTGCTCTCAAGGCTCTGACGTCGGATGCTTCCCCCTCCTCCCATAGCTGTGACGCTGTGCTCCTGAGGAGCTGGCACCCCAGTAGCCAACTTCCTTGTGCTTCTAAAGCAATCACCTTTTTCCTGCTCTTTTCTTCTTTTGACCCCTGGGGCTTTTCCATGAATATAAGCATTGTAAAACGAATATACATACATGAAAAAATCTGAGCCTCTTTAATATGAGTGTGGGCGGTGGTGTGCTGAGCCTACACACCGGCTGCTGCTCACAGCTCTACTGGACTCTTAGACGTTTCTAGAGTGCAGTTTGAAACCTACAGCTCTAGTGTTTACGTTCTTTTTAATCTTTTTTTTTTTTCTGATTGTGGTGTAATTTACATATGGTAGATTCACCCTTCATTGTATCCAACTCTGTGCATTTTGTCAAACTCATACAATTGTGTGGCAATCACCATACTTAAGATCTGGAACAGTTCCATCTCCCCTCCCGCAAATGACACCATATCCCTTTGTAATCACTTCCTCCCCAGCCCCAGTCTCTGGCAGCTACCTACCACCAATCTTCTGTCCCTTTAATTTCGCCTATTCTAGAATGTTGTATAAATGGAATTCTATAGTACATAGCCTTTTGAGCCAGGCTGTTTAACTTAACCTAATGCATTTGAAATTCGTCCATGTGGGTTTGTATCAGAAGTTTGTTCTTTTTGACGATTCTTTAAGAATGCTTTTTGTTTTGTTTTGTTTTGACCTGAGTTATACCGAGCTTTAAAATGAGCACTTTTTAAAACTGGAATATTCTAGTCGAGCCTGTTTTGGGATCCAGCTGTATTTCCATGCCCTTTTTTATTTTGAAATTGATGCTATCCCAAGTTACCTGTTTGGCATCCTGGAGAAACTCCAGAAGGAGTGAGGTTTGATGGGGATCACAGACTAGAGGGGCCCCTTGCCTGTGTTCTCAAGGCTGGTGTCAGGCTCAGCATCCATCCAGAGCTTGCCATACACGATGGCGCTGAGCAGGAATGTGGAGAATGAACGTTGCCTCCCGTATTCCTACAGGCTCATCAGATTCAAGAGATGTTTCCCCAGGTTCCCTACCATCTCGTGCTGCAGGACCTCCAGCTGACACGCTCCGTAGAAATAACAACAGACAACATTTTAGAAGGACGGATTCAAGTACCTTTTCCCACACAGGTAAGTTGGGGTTTGATGTGTGAAAAATAGATTCTGTCTTCACGAAGATTGAATCCTGTAGATTAACTTCTTACTTCCTTAATTGAATATCATTCATGATTTGATGAAGGGTTTCTATGAATTTGCTAACTTTCTGAATTTTATCTGAGGACCGACCCATCCAAGGGGTTTAGATTAAGATAAATGTACTGGCGACACTGTTCTGTACAGATAGGCAGGCAGACGTGCCTGCCCGGCCAGTCCGGGAGGTCCTAGCATTGGTGCTTCTTGGACAAGGATCGGCAACCTTCCCTAAAGGGCAGATAGAAATATTTTAGGCTTTGTGAGCCGCGCAGCCTCTGTTGTAATGTCTCAGCTCTGCCACGGTAATGCCGAAGCAGCCGTGGACAATATGTGAGTGGATGTGCCTGCCTGTGTTCTAGGGAACATTTACTTACAAAATAGGCAGAAGGTGAATTTGGCCTGCAGGCTATTGTTTGCTGACCCCCAGCTCTCAGGAGGTAATGCCCTCTGTCCCTGGTTGGTTTTTCACATTGGTACCGTTTTCCATTAGGTGTGTAATAGCTATGTGATGCTTGTACTCCTGTTTTAAAAAAGGTCAGATTTCCTGGCCCATTATATAACCTCTTTGAGTACAAGAAGTAGTAACATTTTATTTTAAATTTTAGTATGGAAGGGTAGTTGACAAACAATGTTATATTAGTTTTAGATATATGACATAGTGAGTTTGACCCAAGTATTAACATTTTGAAGGAAGCTTTCTGGCAGGCCCAAGGGATCATCTGTACATGACCAGGGAGTCATTTAACAAGAAATTATTCAACTTCATGTATGAGGATGTATGGAAATCTGTTATAAAATCCTAAAACTTGAGACTCTTTCAAGAGAGCCTGGAGTTTGGAGTCAAATGGGCTGATGTAGGACATAGCTTATCTATCCTTCCCCATTTGACCTGGTTGTTGACTTTGGATTATCCAGCAGCAGACCCTAGGGACAAGGTCAAGTGCCATTGGGTCGTTTGGGAAGGTTCCAGGACACACAGCAGCAGGCGGGGCTTGGAGATAGGGGAGGGAAGGTGGCCAGTAAGGGCTTGTGAGAACAGCTTACTGTCATGGAGGACAAGAGCTTGATCCCATTGGGGACCTCTGGAGGGGCGGTGAGTGGGGGTGTTTAGATACCACTTCCCATCAGCTGTTGGCTGAGGGCCGCTTGAGGAGGTGGCATGCATAGTGACCTCGTGGAGCCAGAGTGAGTTCTCAGGAGCGGCACAGAAACTGGCCAGCTGGCAGGACCTTTCGGGGACATGGGCAGGGCTCCAGAGCCTCCACGGCATTGGCCAAGGTCTCAGACTGGCTAAAAGAAGAGCAACAGTACCCACTTCACAGGGTGTTAAGCTAAATGAGGCAGACATGTTGGGTTTCCGCAAATGCTCAGTCAGCATTACCTGCTGTTGATTTGTGTGTGTCGTGCGGTCGCTGTTACTGAGGAGAACCTCAATTGGAGCCAGGTGATAACCCAGGCTCGGGCCTCAGGCTCCCCTCTCCTCACTTTGATCTTAGTAGCAGCTTCATTTCTTTGCTGCCACACACTGTCAAAACCCAGGCAGTGCTGGGGACCAGAGCTCCCTCTCTACCCCACGTTTTCCCCAGCTCTGTTCCTTAAACCCTGAGCAGCTCCATACTGTTTGTGGTGCTGTTTCCCTTGCAGCGCTCAGATGGTATCAGGCCTGCATTGAACAGTCCCGTGGAAAGGCCAAATGGAGACCAGGAGGAGGGAGAAGCTTCTGTGCAGGTAAGATCTGCCCCTGAGGGGAGAGGGTTTGGGGCCGGGGGCAGTTGTGTGCGGCCTGCAGTGGTCTCCAGTCCTGCCTGTGATGTTCCGGAGGGCAGGGGTGTCAGAGAAGGCCCTGGGCCACATTGTCCCAGTGTTTTGGGTTAACAAGCCAAGATGTGCCCACGACATGGCCTGCCTTTCCACCCAGGGCCATGGAGGAGAATGGAGTCATGGTGTCCCTGGGCCAGCTTGGCTACCTTCAGTTTGAGCACTAGGATGGGCAGAGGGAAGTGGGGTCCAGGCTGGACCCAAGGTGATTGGACATCTGTACCCAGACGGGGACCGACTGGAGCTTGGCTCTCTTGAGCTGAAACCATCAAGGTCTTCCCCACACTTCACTTGTCAGAACTTGGCATTTCCAGGTGCTTCCATGCACTTCATGCAAACGAGACCCTCAGACTGGTGTGGAGGTGGGGAGGGGTGTGGTTATGCTGGGAGCCGGCTCTGAGGAGATGCACACCTGGGTGACTCATCCACCCCTTCCACAAGCAGCTCCTCTGTCCTGGTTTCCAGGGCAGAGGTTCCTGTCCCCGTCCTGGGGGTTCCGGTTCATACCCCTTATCCGTAACTCCCATTTGCTAATCAGTTATCACACTTTCTAGAAACTTTCTTAAGATACTGGCAAAACCCCCAAACAACCCTGTCTTTGTGTTTCTGTGTTTGTGAGGTGGGGCTTCCCACACATGGGGCTGGGGTCCAGCACTGGTGCTGCCTTGTCCACCAGTGTCTCTCAGGCTCTTCTTGGAGCAACTGCTCTAATGGTTCAGTGACATGGAAGCTGCTTTCGCCTTGCATGTTTTTCCCTGCAAATAGGAAACTGTAAAAACTAAAACTTTTTCAAATCCATTGCCGAGATAAATTTTTCATACCCAAATCCATATTTGGATTGGGCAGCATTGGTAAAATGGTGCCTGGCTTTTGAAGAAGGGATTCAGTTTTGCATTCCCGCATCTTGGATAGCTGGCCCAGTCTAGGTTTGAGTGCAGGGCTGGTTGGGGGCTCCTGGGGGTGGAGCACGTTCACTTTCTGTCCCCATTCACCAACTCTGGTTTTATAGTTGATGTGAAGATTTCTGAATTTTTTCTGGCACAGTGAAGGGAAAGTACTTACTTCACAAAGAGCGTGCTATCTAGCGTTTTCAGCCATTGTCAAGAAGTAAGAAGTCCTTGGGTCACAGTCTATTAGCAAAGACCTCAGTGTAGCTCAAGCATGGCATTAACTGTGCCGGTACTGGATGCAGAGTGTCCCCCCTGCCCCCGCCTGCGCTCAGGCTGGCTTAGAAGCCTGCAGGCCTGGGGCTGGGTGTCTGATCCCTTCCTTCATCTCCTCCTCCACTCACCAGCTGCTCTGTCTACCTCCTCCAGAGTCAGGCTTGGGAGAAGGGTGGGTTCACTCAGGCCAAGTGACCCCAGCATGTGTGTGGGCATCACAGTTATCCTATAGACCAACCCCCCCCCCCCCCCCCCCCCCCGCTGCCGCCGCCGCTGCATCTAGCACCAGAAACCCCAACTTCGGCTGGCTCTTTATGTTATGACCACCCCTACCTTCATGGAGGCTGCATCACCTTACAGGCAGTCCTTTGGGCAGAGTCTGTTTCAACAACCTCAGGCTGGTTCCTTCCTGCTCTTGAGCTGAAGACCCACAGCTGTCCCTCAGGACACACAGCAGGGCCTTACTGTCACACGTTGAACTTGCTCCCCTCACAGCCTTTTTTTTTTATCTACCACCAGCAGATAGTACCTTTGTCTTGAGATTCCTTGGGTGTGCCAGTCACCACCAGTTCCCAGGGCCCCCAAACTACAGAGAATATTAGTCTGGAATGTGGCTCTCTTAAAGTCCCCTTACTTGCTAGGCTGAAGGCGGGTAAGGGTGGTGATTGTGGGTGACAGTTAAGTGCCACACATAGGAAATCTTACAAATGGGCCAATCTCTCAGCCTCTTCCACCTCAACTCCTATTACCTAGAGGCAGGTGCTGGGCTGACCCTGGCCAGCCTGGGCCCATCTGGTAGCAGGAACATAGATGGTCAGGCACCCCCCTAAGTGTGTGGGGCGCCTGGGCATTGTTATAGTGTTCAGAGCTTCAGCCAAAACAGAGAGTCCCATTTTAATATTCTGTCACACAAGGAATCATGTGATTTATATTTGTTTAAAAAGATCCTTAGAATTTATCCCTTTTAATCTGTCTACCTCTGTTTTAAGAGTCAAGTAAAGATGTAAAATTTTTGCAGTAAATGCGGTAAGACTTGTTTAAGTTTTAGAGCAATTAGTAGAGTTGAACAAAACTTCCCAGAATACAAGCTTGGAGTTAACTTTATTATTTTCTGAGAGTACAGTGTCAGGGTGCCTGTGTCTTTCACACTGGTAATCATGTATAATAAACCTTGCTGATATCGAATGTCTGGCTCAAGTCAGGTGCTGTTCTTAGCGGTGCATAAGCCCGACGCAACAGCCTGCCCTTCAGGAGTCCACATCAGCCATTATATGTATGCTGGTGGTTCCCCACCTGGCAGCCTGCCTCCCCTGGGTCTTGAAGCACATCATTTGGAGCACTTGGGTTGGGTGGGGGATCTGCTTGGGAGGGTGGCCTGTGGTCACAGCAGTCCCTTGCTTCCTGTGTGCCCAGACTGAGCGTGTGCCACTAGACCTCAGTCCTCGGCTGGAGGAGGCCTTGGATTTCAGTGAGGTGGAGGTGGAGCCCAGTGAGGGGGAAGACTTTGAGGCCCGGGGGAGCCGCTTCTCCAAGTCTGCAGACGAGAGGCAGCGCATGCTGGTCCAGCGTAAGGATGACCTCCTGCAGCAAGCTCGCAAGTAAGTTGATCCTCTGGCTCTTGCTCCTATAAATCTTGAGTCACAACCCAGTGGCCCAAAGGCCCTCGTCACATCAGGCCCACATGGTGCCTTTTTGAACAGATGGCCAACATTGGATAACCATTATAATCATTCAGATTCCCAATCTCTGGTGGAAAACCAAAGGGTCCGCACCTAACTGGTAACCTCCAGCAGGCTGGTGCTGCCGGTGGTCTCCTGTGGTCGTCCACACTGTACCCATGGGCCAGTGTGACCTGGGCCCGTTGTGGTAAGGAGTCTGATTCTCTGGCCTCCCAGAGGGAGCGCTGTAATTATGTTCATGTGACAGACTCAGGGCCCCAAACCCCGGCCTGGCCACCGTGCCTGTAGTGGAGCTCGGGGTGTTCCTCCCGGTGACCCGTCGAGAAGGAGGGGCTGAAGAGCCCCCGGGCGGGCCTTGTCCCCAGTGCCCAGAGCTTCTGCTCCTCTGTCCCGGGACAGGTGTCTTCTTCACAGCCCACTGCTGAATGACCGCCTCACGGTGGCTCCTGGGAAATGGGGAATCACAGATGAAGACGCAGCCTGGGTCTTTCTGCAGGTTGTGTTCCAGAGCTTCTTTTGTCCGTCATCCCTCGCCCCTCACACGAGTCCTTTGGGCTTTTTTGTAGGCGTTTCCTGAACCGAAGTTCTGAAGTCGAGTCCGCCTCCACCTCTGAGAGCTGCCTCACGTCAGAAGGCACGAACTCCGACCCTGTGACCCTGCGTCGGAGGATGCTGGCTGCGGCGGCCGAACGGAGGCTCCAGAAGCAGCAGATCTCCTAGCGCTCGCTCGCCACCGGCCCCAGCAGCGCGGCCGCAGAGGCCCGGGCCCCCCGCCGTGTGCCAGGGGGCTCGGCCCGCTGCGCTGTACAAAGCATGTGGTCTTACTAGTGTTTGGACAGCTGACAAACTTAATCCTTTTTTGTAATACTTTCTATGTGACATTTCTCTTCCATTTAGAAACACTGCACATTTGAACTCAAGGCATGATCTCTGGTGTTGGCTGGACTTCTTGGGGGTGGGGGTGACCGAGTGGAACAGGGCAACCAGAGACCCTGCGGCCGGCGGCTTCCGGGCTGCTGCTGCTCGGAGAGGGCACGCGGACGCTGCCATCCTGGGCTCCAGATCTGGCCGGCAGGGCGGGGGCAGCTCCGCTGAAGCACCACGGGGAGCGTGCGGCCCGGGCCTGACTCCACCACCGTGTACAGCCCTTCTTGGGTGGGTGGCATTGAGAACACTACGGAGGCCAGGCCCCTGAGCCCCCTGAGCACCCCAAGCCCCCCGAGCCTCCAGGCTGTAAGGGCATCTTGGAAGAGTCACTCTTGGTTTGTTAGGTGGAGCAGAGGAGGGGGAAGGCCAGGGCCGGAGAGTGGGAGTAGGTGACCGGCCGTGTCCCCGGACATCCAGAACTGCCCGCTGAGCCCCTTTCCGTTCACGCCCGTGCTCCTACAGCTCACGAGTGCCCCCCCGCCCCCCTTCCCCACGTATCCGTCCCCACTCCGGGTTTCAGGGTCCTCCACCCACCCCAGCCATGGGGGCTGAGTAGCAGGCTTTGGTTTCCAGTTTCAATTCCTTCGTCAAGTAAATTAGGCAATGCCGAGGCCTGTGGGTCTGGTCCCTAGAGAAAATGAGGACCTTAGGAAGCAGGCCAGTCACTATTAGAGGGCTTTCTTGGAGAAATAAAGATCTCTTTTGTATCTTTCTTCCCTGGAGCTCTTCATTTTCATCCCTTTGCTCTTGTTGGTTTAATTAAACATAGAAAGGTAAGATGTTGAATCCACCTGCCTCGGGGCAGACCCAGGTCTTGAACCTGTTCTTCAAATTCTTCACATCTTTAACTTCCAGGACTTGAAACACGCAATCACAGGCTACATAGTTCGGTTTTATGTCCTATTGGATTTTTTTTTTAATGTTTTAAAGCATAGTTTTATGGTAGTCCTTTTGGGAAGAATCCAGTATTATCTAAAATTATTGGCAAAGTTAAATGTATTTTACATAACTGAAAGTTTTTGGAATGTTGACAAGTAATTGAAAAGAGTGATGAGTAAATGTTTAGGCCAAGATAATTTATTTGAATAAATCTTTCAAAAGCCTTACCTCGAAATGCTGTTAGTAGATTTCTGTGATTTTTTTAAAAATTGGTTTTGTTTTGCTGAGAGCATAGCTATCTGTTTTTATTGTAAAACAATAATAATAATAATAAAAGGCAAACTCTTCTAGTGTGTGTTGTGTGTGGCTGGAAGTAAGGTAGTTTTTTTCAGAGGGGCCAAATTAGTTAGGTCCCACTTTGATTTTATGTGAACCGTTTTCTGTTGGAAACCGTTGGAGGGTTTTTTCCCCCATCCTTCCCCCCTGCATGTTGTACACTTTAAAGGTGACCCTAACTCCATGTGTTCTTAGGTTTCAAATGAGCGAAAAGAGGGAACGGCCTGGAAAGAACTTTAGAGGGTCCGGAGACCTTGGAATACAGCCGTAAGACCGCGATCAAAGCGGAGACCTGCCTCCCATAGCTGAGAATGACCCAAGGAGAGAAGTCCTCAAGTCATCCTTTGATTCTGCACCTGGATGGTATAGGATCCTGGGCACTACACTGTCTCTTGGCTTGTGTCCCTTCTTGGGGGCATCTGGGACAGATGCTAAGGGTGGTGGCAGAAGGCCAGGCCAGGGTCTTCTGTTGGGTGGGGTCCCCATCCCATGGTATCTTCTGGGCCGAGGGCACCCGTCCTGTGCTTAGCCATCCGGGCCCAGAGCTGAGGCCAGGCTGCTGGTTCGCGTTTGTTAGCCGAGAATGGAGTGGGAGGTGCTGTGGTGAGCGGTGGCGGAGGTGCCCTCGTCCTCTCTGGGCTCTAGGCAGTGGTCTATGTTGCTCCCTCCGTTTTCTTATGGGCCCTGTTTTGTTGCTGTGTTAGGTTCTCGTCAGTCCCACTGCCCCCTCCAAATTTTGAGGATTTTATGAACCACAGGATGGTGGTCCTTTTGGATGTCTCACTTGTGCTGCTGGTAGAAATCTAGGTGTCCAGGTGGCCACGTGGACCCAGTTTCCCACCGGAGCTGTGTCGACAACGTGCTGTCTTCCGCCAGCAGACATGGTCCGGGGTGCAAAGCCAGCCGAGCACTCTGCTGAGCAGGACACCGCAGGCGCGGCAAGCCACGGCCTCCCGGACCTGCTGGTCGAGGAGTGCCCTCTGCCCACCTGCTCTGAAGGCCCTGTGTCACCTAGAAGCCTCCAGCTCCTCTCCCCTCTTACTCCTGTTAGGTTAGAAGTGGTTCCAGCCTGACTGCTCTTTAGGGTCACTCGAGGAGCTTCTAGAAACTGATGCAGAGGTTCTGCCCTCATGCTCCTTGTTCTAATTGATTTGCCTTTCCGTGTACTCTTTACCCCCTAACTGCTTCCTGACTTCCATTTTAAGGAAGATAAGGCTGAGAGACCTGTTTTACCCACCAAACTCCTTCGAAAGTTAGGAAAGAATACTGCTAGAATAGAACTCGTTTTCAGGGAACTTCAAGCAGACAAGGTCACAGCATCCTTTGACCTGTCTGCGTCCTGGTTTGCCCTCCAGGGCAAAACCTCCAGTGTCCTGTCCAGTTGTGGCCATGAGCGCAGCCTCGCCACCACTGGAGATGATGTGGGCCTCCCCCTGCACACAGGCTGGGGTGAGGGTTGCTGGTGGGAAGGGCACGAGAGGCCGCGGGAAGGCCAAGGGTGCCCGGCCAGTTCCTTACAACGGAGAGAGTTAGCCTCTTGTTATTCCTAGCTCCGTGCCATGCTGTGCACCTCTACCGCCAGCCCCTCTAGATTGAGGCCCCTGGGATTGCTAGCCGGGGGCTCCCCAGGCTAGTAACTGCCGCTTGCTGGCGTATGGAGAGGAGGCCCTACCCTCTCCCCAGCTGGCTGTAGCACCGGCTGCTTGGCTAAGAAGTGATCTGTGGACTGGACACAAGGACTTTGCCGGGCTGGGTCCCCTCCGGGTCCCAGTCCCAAGCGACGTGCTGATTATTCCAACACCAACCTGGCAAGCTAGCGGAGAGGAGGTAAGACCCAGAGCCTGTAGGAGAGGAGAACCCGGTTGCTCGTGCCGGGCTGCGCCGATCCGTTCTCCTGATTGTCCTGCGGTGGGCTTCCCGGCCCCCCCGGTGCAGCGGGAGAGGCTTTAAAAGGTGTCCAGGTGGATGGATGTGACCCCTTGGTGTGGAAGGCCCAGGCAACTTGGCCTTGTTCTTAGGACCACCCATCCTTTGGCTTTGGTGGGACCACTGACTGGCAGGAAGAAATAGGACCAGGTCTTAGCACAAAATTTGGGGTTACCTGCTTTGCCCACCCCCCACCCTGCCCATCTGCAGGTGGGGAAGGGCCCATACCTGGGCCTTCCTTGCTCCCAGGTGGCTGAGCCCAGCTGGCTCCCCTGGGGGGGTGGGGTGGGTGGAGGTCCTTATCTGGCCCCTACCCGCCAGCCTCCCCCGGCCTATGGCCCAGTCAGATGCCTCCTTCCCTCCTGTCAGAATGAAGGCCGAGGGTGAGAGACTCAGGAATACAGACAAACATTCTCTTTATTGAGCTACACATGAATTTTCCATTAGTCAGAGAAGTAGACTGGCAGTGTGTAAGATATCACAGAAACCTCACCGATTGGGAATAGAAAGGCTTAGAAAGACCCTTGGGCTTTTTTTTTTTTTCTTTTTTCCATTTTTCAAGTTTTTTTTTTTCTGTATTTTTAATTTTTTTGTATGTTTTGTCTTTTCGCCTCCTCTTTATCTGAAATGGCCGTGACTGGTCTTCTTCAGCAAATAGTAAGTCTTAAAAGTGACACCGTGGAGAGGTTTGGGGTTTGGATACTAGTCAAAGTAGAAATGACATAGGACTGATCATGAAAACTGGCTTTCATGTAAACACTACATTCCATCTGTTTTTAAAATTTTTTTTTGTTTTTTTTTCCATGTTGTGGTGTTTAAAAATTTTTGTTGTTGTTGTTGTTCTTTTTATCTGCAGCACAAACATCCCCACATGAGAAGGAGCAAACACAGGTCACTGAAACAAAGGAAAAGGTGGAGAGGGGCGCACACACACAAAGGGAGCATCCATCTGAGAGACTGAGAAGCGAAAATGTCAAAAGGAAAAAAATCCACAACCCCGTTTCCCAAAGACAATGAAAGCTGATCTGGTATGTGATACATAGTGCTTACTGGGACAAAAATAAAAACAAAAAAACAAAAACTTAAAAAATCATAAAGGGAATCTATAGGAAGGAGTTTGGCAGGAAAATCTTCTATAGGGCTCGATTTATATGTTTGATCGGTAGTCGTTCTGGCAGCCACTGGCCAGTGAGAGCTGTGCTTTTCTATGCAAACCTGGAGGGAGCCTGGGGTGGGCTGGGGCACGTGGGCATGGGCTGGGGCGCTCTGGGCAGTGCAGCCTGAGCCCGCTCCCCAGGACCCAAGCCCCCAGGAAGGGCGGGCAGACAGGTGGCACCTCGGCAGGTGCGTGGGCGAGGGGGGGGGCCCTCTACACTGGGGATGGTTGGGGGTGCAGGTGCAGATGTGTATGCTGCTTTATTTCCAAAAAAAAAAAAAAAGACAAATATGGATGAAATGGTGTTTTCCTTTTTCCTCTTTTTTTAAGCTACAAAGCACATGAGAAATGTTCTTTTTTTTCCTTTCAAATTCTAAATGTAAAGACTCAACTAAAACCAGATTCTACAGCATTCTACAGAAATACACAGCCGTCAGTCACTCTGGGGTCGTAGGTTGGACAGGGGCTTGACACAGAAAGGCTGTGTGTCTTACAAAGGCCAAAAGGTCATGCTACCAGGAGGTGAACGCCAACAGCAAAGAGTCCGGGAAGCGGTCTGTAGAGAGAGAGATAAGGGGTCCAGTCTGACCATTTTCTTTGATTTTAAAATCCAACCAACCAACCAAAAAAAAAAAAACAAAACGAAACAACCCTACAGTGTTTTCCATAATATGGGGGTAGGGCGAGGTGGGGCGGCATCAGGAGGATCAGGACGTCCAGGGTCCTCACCTCCCCCCTGCTCCCTCCAGGCCCTTCTCTTCTCCAGGGGCCTGGCTTCGGCTCTGCAGGTGAAGGGCAGCCCTGGTCTCAATGTCCCCGCCCCTCAGCTGCTTCTAGAAAGCAGGCCAAGTCTCCCATTCCTCCGACTCTCGCCTTTGAATAAAGAAAACTCAGGAGACAGTGGATTGGTCGGAGCAACGATTCTTCTAAATTCTTGACATGAACAGCCACCGCCGCCACCCACAGGAGAAGCAGCCTTAGTTTTCCTCTCGTTGGGAGGAGAGGGTAGGGAGGTGTTTAGGGTGTTGGCCATTTTTTGAAGGGCTTTGGAATTTGTGGGAGAGCAGGACAGAACTGAGAACACGGCTTCAGAGGGGCCGGACTACTGCCGGGCCTCCCTTTGCCCTCTGCTCATAGCAGTGGGTCACGGAGTAAGATCACGTGGCTGTTCTTAGAAGGATGGCCTCCCAAATCAGACCCCCATCACGGCGTGTGTGTGAGTGCGTGTGCACGCCGACACGTGCATGCTCATGTGCTGTTCCCGAAAATCCCTGGTGATCTATGGGATGGTGGTCAGTTCTGTCCGAAGCTCTTTCTAATTACAAACTAAAAAGAATTTTTTAATATATATTTGTATATATATAAGGTCTTGTTATACCTTTTTAAAGTTTATTTACCAACTTGCATTTGTTAGTGGTGTGTGTGTGTGTGTGTGTGTGTGTGCACGCGCAAGCTTTTCTGTGAGTGCTGGAATCATTACCAAATAGGTTGCTATACAGGACAAGAGGTCAGTACAAGCCGCAGCCCCGCAGGTTGTTGGCAATGATTATGTCGGTGACGGCGTCGAATACCACCTGGATATTATTCGTGTCTGTGGCACAAGTCATGTGACAATAAATTTCTTTGTTGGGTGAGCGGTTTTTGCTTTCAAATTGTGCTTGGATGTAGGCGGCCGCATCCTCATAGGTATTGGGGCCTGCAACGAGACAACAGGGGAGAGGCCCGGTGAGAGCCGTGGCGGGGTGGGGGTGCTGGGAACTCCTGCCGGAGCCGCGGGCGGTGGGGTTCCGGGGCAGCAGGACCCGGCGGGCGGGCTCAGAGGCAGCTGCGGCCGCACCTGCCCCAAGGTGTGGTTGCATCTTACGTGAAAGACCGTCAGCTTCGTGTTCACCCAGCTCTTGCCTTTTCAAGGCCTTTCACTCTGTTTTCACACTGGACCTACCCAGGCCCCTGGGGGTGCACGGGCCACAGGGCGCCGCCTTGGCTTTCTAGCAGGGCACACCGAGGCTGGGGCCCGGGGCTGCCATCACGACACTCACCCGTGGTCTACACCAGTCCTGCTGCTTCTGAGACACAAGACAGTGAAGTCTGATGGAAGAGCTCCCAGGAAGGGGGTGACCCGGGATCGTGGTGTCCCAGGTGTGGCGGGTGTCGAGCGGTACCCGCGCTCCTTTCTTGAGGGCTTCCTCTCCCGAGGAGCCCCTTGGCAGGGATGGGACGTGGGAGCAGCGGTATCCCCCGGGTGCGGAGGTTAAGGCGTGTGCAGCGTAACTGGCCCGCTGCCCTCCACGATCCCTGGGCTGCCCCCTTGAGCCTGCCTGGGGCCTGGCGGGGAGACCTGTGGACGGTGTGGGGGTACCCGCAAAGAACCAGCTACACCCAGACCTCTGCAGCTCTGCCCCGGAGGCAGCTTTCAATTACCATGAAACGTGGACCGACCCGGAATTGCCTAAAAGTCCATCAGAGGAAGGTGTCCCATCTTCCTGAGCGCAGCTAGGATCTGGCCAGCGTGGAACCCATCCGACCTTTCTCCCCCGGCCCCAGCCGCACCCCTCCCCCGCCCATTCTCCCGCTGGAGGGTGTGAGTCACAGGGGCAGACGGGGCCAAAGGTAAGGGGGTGGGGATGTTTCTGAGGGGGGCTCGGGGCAGAGTCCCCTCCTCCACTCTGCTGTGGGCCCGGCACCAAACGCCAAAGTGCCCGGAGTCTGCGGTGAAAACCTCAAGTCAGTGGCAGCTCGAAGACTAGACCCAGCCCCGCGGTGGACCTCTTCAGGGAGCGTCCTGTCGCAGAGGCCAGGAAGGGCACTGGGGAGGTGAGAAGCCCACGGGGGCGCCCCAGCCACATGGCAGGGGTGCCCAGCGGCGGCGGTCACTACCCTCACACGGTCCGGCCGCCCCTTAGAGCTGCCTCCGGCCCCTGCCCCCTAGCTCGCTGTGTGTCCCGCAGGCCTTGGCACCCCGTGGCGCCACCGCGCTGGTGATGTTTGTCACCCATCGTGGTGAGGCGTGAACTCTAGCTGGATTCCTCTGGAGGCCCTGCAAAACTCTGCGAGGTTTCCCAGATTCAGACCGACTTTCTCTGGGGCGCCCAGAGCCCTACGCTGCCCAGCACTAACACTCACCAGTCCATGGACCCTGTCCCAAACTGGGTTCCCGTGGAGCAGGACCCAGGGGACAGGGAAGAGCCTTTGCAGGGAGGCCTGTGGGGGCTCTGGCTGCCGAGCCCCTCTCCGGTCACAACTTTCTAAGGCCCTGAACTGGTCCCAAAGGGCCCAGCTGAGGCTGAGGGAGGTCAGTCCCATCTTTGAGAGCGAGCTGCAGCCAGGCCCCCCATGGGCCCCTCGGCTCCGGGGCAGCGGGGGGCTGGGCCTTTCCGGCTTGCCCCATGCCCCCCAGACCTGTAGACTCCGGGGCCAGTGCCCCCTTTCTTGGTTTTCATTCTCTGGGTAACACTGATGGTGACGGCCGGTGCTAAGTGGGCTTGGTGCCTGGCTCTGTCCCTCCATCCACGCACAAGGTCCCCCAAGCCGTTGGCACCCCCAGCAGCCTCTGCGGGCCCCAGATGAACGGTGACGGGGTGGTTGGTCTGCCCGCGGCCGCAGGCGGGCTGGCTCTGAGGCTGCTTCTGCCCGCCCGCCTCTTGGAGCCCGTGCCCATCCCCTCTCCACGCACCCAGGGTGTCAAGCGCCCTGCAGATTCGCAAGCAGGGTGGTGCATCAGTGAGGAGATAGGTCCCCCTCCCCACCCAAGGGTGAAGGCCGACTCCTGCTCCTAGTAGACGGGGGTTGGGGGGCTGGCACCCATCTCTTCTGGACTCTGGCTGGCTCGGGGACCTGCAGAGTCCCGGGAGCTGAGTCCATGCTGTCATGTCTCCCTGGGGTGGTCAGAACGTGGGCTCCTGGCTGAGCCTCCTTGGGACACATCCTCCTCTCCACCCCCAGACCCCCTTCCCTGCAGGGGCCACTAGAGGGATGAAGGCTGCGCTCTCCCACCAGCACCGCTCCAGCCTTCAGCAGCGGCCGAACCGGCGAGAGGCACCTGACGCCGCATCCACCCCTTCTGAAGGAGCGTCTTTGGGGGGGTCAGTGATGCATCCTCCCGGGAGCCTCGTGAGAGAGACAGTGCCACCCACACCCCAGAAGGCCAGAGAGAGGCAGGCCGGGGCAGAGGAGGCTTGTGGGGTCAGAGTGGTGTGATTTGAGGAAAGAGCCAGGGGCACAGGAAGAGGGGGACAGCAGGTAGAGTGGGGGGACGGAGAGGGGCATGGGTGGGGGGAGCAGGGGTGGTGGGGGAGGGGTGAAGGCCCCAGCGGGGCACCCAAGCAGGAAGGGGTAAAGGGCAGCCCAGGCCAGCGCGGGGCTCAGGGGAGGCCGCAGCGGGCGGGGGCGGCAGGGCAGTTGTTCTAGAGGGTGAGCAAGATGACAGAGGAGGCCTGTGGCCCTTCCCGCCTCCTGATTCCTGCCAGGTGGCGCTCGGTCGGTGACTGCAACACCCGTGGGTCAGGAGGCTCCCTTTCCCACGGCGCCCGGGCTGCCTCCTGGGACGCGCCAAGCCCGGCCGCAGCCTGCCGTCTCCCTGTCCCCGGTCCCTGCCGGCCCCGGTTCCCGGTCCCTGCCGGCCCGGGGCAGAGCCCTTGCGCAGCCGGCTCCGGCAGGTGGCTCTGGGAGAGCGGGCTCCCCGGCAGAGGCGGGGCCTCCCGACACCCACCTGTGTACTCAGGAAAGCAGATGGTCAAAGGTGACTTCTTGATCTTCTCACCGAAGAGATCTTTCTTGTTGAGGAAGAGAATGATGGAGGTATCGATGAAGAACTTGTTGTTACAGATGGAGTCGAAGAGCATGAGAGACTCGTGCATGCGGTTCTGCAGCCCCAGGCGGGGAGAGAGAGCGGGGGGGGGGGGGGGGGGGGGGGGGGGGCACAGGGAGAGACAAGAAGAGAATTAGGCTTCAGAGGGAGGAACGGGGCTGCTCAGCAGCTCGGCGGGCCTCCTGTGCGCCCAGGGCTCCTCTGAAGGGGACAGTGGAACTGCGACCTGTCACAGCACAGCGTGGCTCAGTCCGCCGATCCGGGCGGTCTACACCCTCCTCCTGGGGCTAATGGCAGACACTGGACCCGGACCCACCATGGCTCCTGGGTGAGGCTGAGGAAAGGCTGACGTGGGCTCTCCCTGTGGCAGAGTCCCCAGCCGCCGGAGGGTCTCCCTGCATGGGCGGGTGTGCAGGGGTCGGGGGAAGGTGCTGGAATGGAGGCCCCGGGGAGCTGGGCTTTGGCACTTCCTGTCCAGGTCTTTCTCTGGGGCCCAATCTGTGGGTGACATCCTCTGGGAGCGGTGAGGGACTTGGCACCCCTCCTGCAGTCGGAGGGGAAGTCACACCAGGCTCCTGCCAGCATCCTCGGGGGGCCACCACTCTGGGGAGACATGTTCCTGCCCAGCTGCCTCCAAGAGCTCTGGGGAGCCTGGCCACTGACCCCTCTGGTGGGGTCACACTCAGCCGTGTCCGACCCTGCAAGGAGTTTGAAGTGGTGCAGACATGAAGTACTGTCTTGCACACAGAAGTCCATTTAGCAAAGGAGTGACTATCCTGGGCACTCCAAGTAGAGCAGGACCTGAGGGGGACAGCCCTGTGCCCTGGGCAAGGACAGACTCATCCTACTGTGGGGTGTCAAGCACATGAACCTGAGGAATGTTTCTTGGCAACGCAGGGGAGCACGTCTCTGCGCGCGAAGGCATTTCTGCATGGGAAGGTGGTTCCTCCATGAAAGGTACCTTCCCAGGGGAAGGGACAGCCACCCACTTTCCCCAAGGACCCTGTCCTAGCCCTGGGAACTTAGCCACTCCAAACCCAGCTCTGTGGGTTACTCCAGGCCACACTGAAACAAACTATTGCAGAGAGGAGGCGTGGGCATCCCTGGGCAGCATTCAATGGGGGTCACCTCATTCCCCGGGGCTGAGCTGGTTCTGAGAGAAAGGCGGGTGAGGAGGATAGTGGACTGGCCACCAGAAGTCACCAGGCCCCGCTCTGCCAAGCACCAAGCCCAGCACTTCACCTGCCTCATGTGACATAGTCTCACCAACCCCTAGGGAATACAGACAGGCGACGGAGCTGGGGCCCAGAAGAGCAGAGGCGTGTACCCGGCCCTGGGCCAGATGCAGAGCTAATGACACGAAATGGGTTTGTCCAGCAAACGAGCAGACCTTTAGAGCAATAAATAATAGAGGGTCATGACCAGCTCTGTGCATCTTCAGTCCCTCTTTGTGACTGCATTATTACACCAGTGGCCTGTGACCAAGGGTCTCACAGCCCCCACCCCCGTTCTTATGGCTAAGGCCAGTTGCTAGAACGAGTTCTCAGCTGCCCCTCGGGAGCCTGGTTCTCGGCTCCTCTGGGAGCTGCAGCAAACGGCCCTGTCCTTGTGCTCTGAGACCGGTTCAGCAAAACCTCTGATCCTGTTACCCTCCTGGCCTCGACCGGCACATTCCACCCCCAGCCCCCCGCGGGCCTGTTGTCTGCACAGCTGCACTCGGGGAGTGGGGGGACCCATCTGCCCTGGTGGACTCCACCGGGCCTGTTCAGAGGACGGGTGGAGGCCAAGGCCGAGGGCTGGGGACACTCGGGCTCCCTGTGCCACCTCCGCAGGAGGAGTAGGGATGCTCTGCCACCCGAGGACTCAAACGAAAAGGCCTCCCTCCACACAGCCACCTGGTTCCGTAGCTGCTCCACCAAGAGCTGGAAGCCCATGGCCAGAGGCCAGCTCCCAAGTCCACTGCACAACCGCCCCAGCCTTAGCCCCGGGGGTCGCGGTGGGGACATATACTGGAGGGCTCAGGACCAGGAGGGGTGGCCCGGGTGACCTGAGCCGAGCAGGCCGGGCTGAAGGGCTTGCAGGACGAGTGCAGTTGCGCTCGGCTCAGCCCCCCACGGCCTCTGCCCAGGGGGCCGGGCACACGCACGCACCTGCTCCCAGAGCACACAGTCTAGCGGGGGGACGGTGCACGCACGCGGAGGTCTCTGGCCTGCAGCTCTGCGCAGTGGGAGCCGGGTTTGCGGGGAGGGTCTCGGAGGAGGTCCTGGAGGCTCAGGAGAACCGTGGGGAGGGGAGGCGCCAGCACCGAGCCCGTCCCCACCCGCGGGCCTGACCGCCGCCCTGCGCACACTGACTGCAACCCACCCCCAAGGAGCCCGGAGCTCGTCCTTGCAAGCTGCCCCGGAGGAGGGGGACGCAGGAGGACACACGAAATGGAGACAGCACCACGTGAGAACAGAGGAAGAAGCCAGAGATGACAAGCAGGCAACAGCCACCCCCTCCTGCCGGTCACCTTCCTGGCCCGCACACCCGCCCCCGCCGCTGCAGGAAAGCTTGGGCCCCCTGGCCGCTGTGTCCCCAGGGCAGTGGTGTGGCCCCACCAGGCACGCTGTGACCACCCCGAGGGGTCAGCAGGGCCCGGCCGGTTGCCAGGATCCTCCGGCCCCCAGAAGACTGTGCCCCTTGGCCAGGTGGCCCGCAGTCCTGGCCCCGGGGTGGCTGGGCCGAGCGCGAGGACAGGTGTGGGTGTCATGGTGTCGTGCGGCTACACTGGCGGAAGCTCTGAGTGCGGACACAACACAGCACGCTCGCGCGAGGAAGCTGGCACTTTTATTAACGGCAGGTCACTAATAAATACATTACGGCAGCCAATAAATTATTACAGTAACTAGAGATTTATTAAACCAACAAGTCACTCTTCTTACAAAATTATAGTTAATGTGGGGTGGGCGGCGGCAGGGCTGGCAGGTGGGGCCGCTGCACTTCAGGGAGGTTTGCTAAGGAGGGAGCAGGCCCTGGCTCCCCTTTGCTGGGGACAGGGTGGGGGCAGATGGGCCAAAGCAGGTGGGGAGGAAGCCTGGGGGGGATGGTGGGGGGGAGAGATCGGGGGGGGGGGGGTGGGGGGGGGGATGGTGGGGAAGGGGCCTGGGGAGGGACGGTCAGAAAGGAGGTCTGGGGGGTATGGTGAGGAGGAGGCGGGGGGGGGGGGGGGGGGGGACGGGGGGGAGGAGATCTGGGGGGAGGGTTGGGAGGAGGTCTAGGAGGTACACTGGGGAGGAGCCAGGAGAGGAGCAGGAGCCCCAGGGCCTGGCTGCTGCCAGGGAGGCAGCAGGGGTGGGGCGGGGGGAGGGAGATGGCCGGGCCTGTGCTCAGCAGGGCGGCAGAGCTGCAGGCTGTGCAAATGGACTGTGGGCTCCTGCTGGTGGTCCTGAGCACTGGGCCTGGAGCAGAAAGCTTCCCCTCCAGAGGGACCCCCTCTCTGCCGAGGGCCTGGGACTGTGGGACTCGAAGGCTGCCTTCCTGCTTCTGTGCCAGCCTGCCTCTCCCTCGCCGGGGGTCTTGGTCTGCCTGGGGCGGGGTGTGTCCGCAGCCCCAGAGCCCCCAGAGGGGAGGCCCCACTACGCCTCTGGGCGGCAAGGTTCAGGACTGGCTTCCCTGCGGGGTGGCTGTGGGGAGGCGGAGGCCCGACCACCAACACCCAGCGGCAGCTCCCACGCTGGCCCTGTTCCCCGGTCTGCTGCTGTGCCCTGTCCCCTGCCCGGGGCCGCTGGGACCCTTCAGTCTGTAGGCTTGGGCGCCAACTCGGGGGACTGAATCCATGGTGGCCACAGAGCCAGAGCCTCGGGCCTCAGGGCCTGCGAGCTGCCAGGGTGCACCTAACTTCCGCAAGGCTCAGAGGAGAACCTGCTCAAGGGGGCTGGACAGAGCTGCGGCCGCTGGGCCGGCGGATTTCCCTGCCTCAGGGAGGCCCGGGGGAGGGTAACTGGAAACACTCTTGGGAGCAGCCCCCCCCGCAGGGCTCGGCCTGCAAAGGGCAGGGCCTGGGGAGAGGACTAGGCGGCCCGGCGGCTTGCGGGCCGGCGGCCTAGGGGGGCCCTCGCTGCTGCTGCCCAGCGCAGGCGTGGACGTGGACGGCGCCGCGGGGTGGGGGCTGGGCGGGGGCCAGAGGTGGCTCTGCCGGCACCAGAGCGGGTGGGGGTCTCCCGCCTGTCCGCCACCACTCCTGGGCAGGCGCACACGACGCCTGCTGGGCACGACCCCTGCTGGGCCAGACGGGAGACGAAGGGGCCGGCCCGGCATCTAAGGCCTCCGTGGAAGCTGGCCACAGAAGGCAGAGTGTCGCAGCTGTTGGCAGGGGACCCAGAGCCAGGGAGAGCCCCCACTGGGCCCGGAGAACCGCTCCCCCCAGCCAGGCCAGAGAGCCCCGGAGCTCTCTCAGTTCTCAGCAGGAAGGCCAAGGCTGGGCCTTCGTGAGGGCAATGGGTGCAGGGCACGGAACTTGCTCACAGGCAGCTAGATGGCAGGCACGGTTTTCATGGGTTTGGCAAAGGTGCTCCTCCTAGAAATCCAGTTTTTCCTTAGCCTGCTAAATGAGGGCGATCCTCAGACACTAAGCACGGTCCTTTTGGGGACATGCACGGGGCCACTGTAGACAAGAGACCCACCCAGGTCTCGTCTCTCACACTCTCAACCTCTTCCCCTTATACACGCGACGGAGCCAAAATTCATTGTCACCCTCTGTCATCCCTCCCCACAGTGGAGCCACCGGTGTGACGAGGATGGGAGACGCAGCGGAGGGAGGGAACTTCATCCTGGATACCCGCTCCTTGGGGGCTTCCACCCCGGGAGAGACAGTGGGAGCATTGCAAGCAGCAGCAGGGCGGCACAGGGCACAGAAGGACAGGAAGGCCCCAAGTGACCTGCCCCTCTGGCCCCTCTAATGCTGCAGACAGGGGTCCGGGTGGGGGCAGCGGGGCGATGGAGAGCCCTAGGCCCAGGTGGCCAGTGACTTCCACGTCCAGGGCCATGGCCTTAGAGGTGGGGCTGGCCAAGCACCTCTCCTCTCGGCAGCTGCTTTGGAGTGCGGGCTCACGGGGCAGAGTTAGGGGCGCAGCTGATCACAGCAGGGTGGTAAGGCCGGGACATAACTCCTGTGTCTTTGCTGCTGGGCATAATGGCCTCACTGGCCCTGGCTGCTCATGGCGTCGGGACTGTTGGTTCTAGGGGCCTGTCCTCTGCTGTGCCCCAGCACCTGCTACAAGGTACCTGGTACAAGTACTGGACTTGGGCTGGTGGGCCGGTTCCTGCAGCCTGGCCGCCTCATGATTTCCCACAAGGCCAGGGGCAGCAGCGAGAGCACCAGATGAGGCATCTGGCACTAGGGAGGACGCCCTGGGCTTCCCGTGCACCAGCCAGGGCTTCATGCCTGCTGGAACCAAGAAACCCAAAGCTGATGGCATGGGGCTCTTCCTGGCTCTAGGCCATCCAGGGGGCTGGGAAGGCAGTCCGGAGTGGAGCCCGGGAGGGCAGATGGCTTGAAGAAGGAGCCAGAGGCCTCCCCAGGGGCACCCCGGGGCTCCCAGGGAGAGCCTGCCTGGGGTGTTGGCTGGTGGCCTTGGCCCATGGGAGGCCCCTGCATGTGAGAGAGAGGTGTGCTGACCGCCCGAGGCCAGCGAGGGCCTGGGTTACCACAGTCACCCCACCCCTTTCTGCTCAGGGACCTCTGTAGCAAAGCCCTTGCAAGGTAACCTAGGACTCCCTCCAGAGAAGGGGGCGCTGGGAGCCAGCCTGGCCTCCCTCATAGTGTACGTTTGAGGATGGTGGTCCCACCCTCTGTCCTCCTCTGCTCCTGAGGGCTGGCAGGATGCCACAGGCTTTGGACAGACTCTGGTTTCCTCACTGAGACAGAAGGAAGCTAGGGTCTTGGCTGCAGGCTTGGGCCTCCCCAGCCACAGAACACAGGGCCTGAAGGGCCCTGCCTGCCCTTGCTGAGTTGGATTCACTGTGAATTCGAGAAGGAAAAGCAGGTCTACTCACATTCTAGAGCAGCTGCGTGACACCCAGGCGACTGAGAGAAAGTGTGGGTCACCCCTGAGCCTTGAGCACCGGGCATGTGAGGCTCTCATCCCAGTCAACACCACAGCTACTTCCCCTCAGCCTCCCCTCCTCCTCCCCCCACCTCCCTCCAGGCGCGAGGCTCCACCCCTCCCACCATCAACCACAGGCCTCTGCAGTATGTCAGTCTCAGAAGCATTCCCTGATCTCTGAGGAGTCAGGGATCGGGGTTCCCAGGAAGGCAACAGGAACCAAGGGTGTGCAAGGAAGGATGGCCCAGAGAAGAAAGGGCCTGGGCCAGGGGGCTGAGATCCAGGTAGAAGGAGGGAGGCACTTGCCAAGGTCGAGCTCTGGGACCCTCTCGCCTTTGGGAGGGTCCCACCCTGGCTTTTGGTGACGGAGCTGCCCTCGACCAGAGAGACCTCAGAAAAAGCTGAGCAGGGGCTCCTGCTGGCCCCACCCTGGCCAGCACCCTGCCCCCCGGAGCCACCCTCACACAGGAGGAGACCCTGGGACTTGGAGTACGAGTCACGAGTCACCGAGTGTAGTGCATGCCCATTCTGGGCCAAACGGCGGCCAGGCCTCCCTCCCCCCAGGACACGACACTCAGAGGCGAAGCAGAGGCCAGCAGGGTGGGTGCCTGCGCAGCCCCATGTTACCACATGTTCTGATGCCTGGGGGCAGGGCAGCCGGTGGAGGTGTGCCTGTGCTCTCCCTCCGTGCTCCCGCCCCTGAGGCTTCTTGGTCGAGTGCAGAGAGTGGCGTGAGCGGTGGCGGTGCTCCGGTTCCAGGGCAGAGGATGGGGCAGAGGGCCAGGCAGGGAGGTGGGCAGCCGGCAGGTGAGGCAGGGGCTCAGTAGAGGCCGCAGCCCCGCAGGTTTTTGGCGATGATGACGTCCGTCACGGCATCAAAGACAAACTGGATGTTGTTGGTGTCAGTGGCGCAGGTGACGTGGGTGTAGATCTCCTTGTGGGCTGACTTGTTCTTGCTCTCGTATTGGGCCTGGATGTAAGCCACGGCTTCTGTGAAGGCACTGGGGCCTGCAGAAGAGACCAGGGGTGGGCCGGTGAGGCGAGGCCCGGCCTCCCCTGCGACAACCCCAAGGGCAAAACCTGACGGTGGGGTGGGGTCCAGGGCTCAGCTAAGCCAACAGGGGACGCGAAATCCAGTCTGGAGTCCGCGTCCAGCATGAAAACAACGAAGCATAATGATCAAAGCTCGCTGTGCCTCATCTGTATTAAGGGTGAGTCCTGTATCATGAAGCTTCTGATTTCCTTTTAAATTTGCACCCACTGCCTCTTGCTCCAAGTGTTCTTAATGCTGTGGCTGTGGGTCTTGCTTAGAGAGGGTGGCCCTGGCTGAGACACCCTGTAGGCAGGTCCTCCCCGGGTCACCTCTTTTGGCCATTGCTGGGCGCCCGTGAGCCACCTTGGCCTCCTCCCTCCTCCTTCTCACCCTTTGCCTTTCTCACATTCGCTACCAGGTATTAACAACTGCCTGGCGCCGCTGCCGTCCTGGGGGGTGCCACAGTACCCTGTTCCCGGTGAGCCCAGGGCCAGGTGTTTCCAGAAAGCAGTTGCTGTCCGGGAGAAGCAGAACAGGACTCCTGGCTTTGCACTGAAGCCCCCACAGGCTCCAGGAGTCTCGGCCCAGGCATCGTAGGGCTGCCAGCACCTGCCAAAGGCAGGCAGGGAATGGAGCTGGATCTTACAGCCACAGTGCTCACTGGGGTGGAAGTCTGGGGGTGGCAGCCCCTTAGGTACCTGGGCACATGGGCCTGGCCTTGAGGGCTTACCAGACCACAGCTCCTTCTGAAATCAGGGCAGGAGGTGAGGGAGAGTGTCCCTGGACTTACAGGTAATCACTCAGGCCTCCTGAGCTCCAAACTAGCCTCAGTGACCAGCCCATCTTGCCTGCTTCCGCTCTACTGCAGGCCACAGCCCAGATCACCCAGGGTGGGACCCACAAACCCCCAACTCATGGCTACAAGGCGGCTGACTGGGGGGCATGAGGGCCTTGTCCATCTCCGTTCGCCTGCCACTGGGGGGCCTGGCCTTTGGGGAAATGGAGACAATACTGCCTGCCTGGCCCAAAGCCCCGACCCCCCACATCTACTCTCAGGGAAGTAGGGTTTGGCCTGGGGGCTTCCCTGACAGGCCTGCCTCATTGGGACTCTGCCCCTGCCCTGTGCTTTCCAGGTCAGGGGCTGGTCAGACCGGGGATGCCCACTTCTCCACCCACTCACCCCTCTGGCCAGGCTCTGGTCATCTGGAAAAGCCAGTGGGCACTTGGGCCGTTCTGACCACCTCTGCTGGTGCAGGGGCCCCGTTTACGCTGCCTTCCCTGGCTGTCCGTATGTCCCACAGTTAGGCAAACTGTGGCAACATTAACAGAGGTGGCTCTGACCTCCTTAGCCCCTCTGCAGGGAGCCCAGGGGCTCTGCTGCTTGAGAAGCCCTGTCATAGCCAAGGGGCCACTCGTATCTTATAAGAGCCCGTGCAGGAGGTGCTGTTACAGCACGTGTTAGTTACAGTCTTCACAGTGATAGCAGGGACGCCTGGGTGGCTCAGCGGTTGAGCCCCTGCCTCTGGCTCAGCACGTGATCCTGGGGTCCTGGGATCCAGTCCCACATCGGGCTCCCTGTGAGGAGCCCACTTCTCCCTCTGCCTCTGTCTCTGCCTCTCTCATGAATAAATAAATAAAGTCTTAAAAAAAAACAGTAATAGCAAATGCTCAGTGGGCACTTATCATGGGCCGCTGCCACGCTAAGTTCTCCATGCTCATTAGCTCACTTTGTCCTCACAGCAAGTCCTGAGGGAGGGCTGCTTAATCCCAGTGATTAACCCCAACTTGCAGACGTGGAAGCGGGAGCCTCGACAAGTTATGTAACCTGCTATGAGTGGCAGAGCTGGGCATGACCCTCGGGCTGCCTGACCCAAAGCCCCGCTTTTAAGCCCCTTGTCACCCTGATGCTGTCACCTCTCCGATACTGTGTTTACAGATGCCTGAGCCGAGGCCCCCAGAGGGGTGGAGCTCACACAGCCTGTGCGTGTGGCAGAGCCAAGATTCCAGCCTTGCACCCCCTGACCAGGAAACTCGAGCGGCCCGCCTGCCCAGCCGGCCTCCCAGCGGCACATCTTGGGGATGGGGGAGGCCCGTCTTCGGCTCTGTGCTGGGTTCTTCCTCACAGAATGCCCTGCATCCTCAGAGCACGGTGAAGGCTCACTGGGCTCAGTAACGGGGTGGCTCCCTCAGGGATTCACGTGGCCAGAAGCAGTGACGCAGGCTCCTGCTCTAGCTGCCGGGATGGGGGCTCTCTACCTGTGTATTCGGGGAAGCAGATGGTTAACGGGGACTTCTTGATCTTCTCTTCAAATATGTCCTTCTTGTTAAGAAACAGGATGACAGATGTGTCTGTGAACCATTTGTTGTTGCAGATGCTGTCGAAAAGCTTCAGGGACTCGTGCATGCGGTTCTGCAACAGAGTGGAGAGGCAGGTGAGGGCTGGCAGTGCCCGGGGCACCCGACTCCCCACGGCCACCGACACAGCGCGCCAAGCAAAGGAAAGGCCCACGGAGGTGGCTAAATGCACCACTGAGGGATGGAGATGGGACAACCTGCAGGACAAATGAGACACGCTCCTTACTTCACTCCACACGCGGGCAGGCTGCCCCCCGTCCCCCGCCCCCTGGCCCAGGCCAGCGAAGTCCCTGGATGGGCCCCAGCTCACAGAGAGGACATGCACCATGCACGCAGGGGGCACCACCATCCGACACGTCTACACGGAGCCATGGGCCATGCACAGTTCTCTACCAGGGTCTCATTCGGTTTCACCAGCAGGGGTGGGAGGGTGCACACATTCCTTTGGGAAACATTAACCGAGGATGGAGAGATCCTCGAATTAATCCAGAGTTGGAAGCAGACACCAGGGGGACAGCGTCTGGGGGGTGATCTTGCTGTGGCCTTGGTGTAGTCAGGGGATTGGGTTGGTTGGCTGGGCCACGGCTGGGCCGGGGGTGGCTCTGGGTGCGAGCCAGTTGTTGGGGCTGGTTTCTCAGTAGAGTGGCCAGAAGAACCCCAAGAAGAAACCCAGCAAAACAGATTAACACAGAAAGAAAGATAAAAACCCAGAATACAGGAGGAAAAGAGAGAGAAAAAAACTGAAATATTGGCTCAACCAGTCTTGGGTTCGGGGAGTCAAGGCCAGCCCATCCTGAGGCCCCTACACAGGCTGGCGGAGGCCACGGTCCCCTGGGACCAAGGACGAGGATGGTGGGAATGGGCGGGGCAGGCAGTCACAGCAAAGTCACCCGGCGGGGCCCTGACAACCTGGTGCTTTCAACTCTTAACTGGTGGTTTCGGTTGGAGGGAGGCGCTTCATACCTGCCCAGCTTGGAGCATCTCTCAGAATCTGCTCATGGTTTTGGCCTTGGTTTGACAAGTTAAGGCCCGGCTGGCGGTGGAGACGACAGTGGCAGTGAAGAAGTGGTGGCAGGCCGAGGCCTGGGGCCGCTGGAGCCACCGGCCTGAGGCATGAGGACAGGACGAAACCCTCGGGCTGCCAGGGTGCAGTGGATGGGGCGGCCTGCCGGTGGGTGGGCGGCCTGGAGCCCCCTGGTCAGGCTCCTCTGTCTTGGCTGTCCCATGAGTGCCTCGAGGGTCGTGTGGGCTAAGCACAGAGGAAGTGTGAGGACCAAGGACAGTCAGCAGGGTCTAGTTCTTGCCTCCCGGGGGTGGAGTGTCTGTGTCTCACAGCTCGTCCTTTCGCCACACGCTTGGCTGGAGCAGCCTGACCGCAGCCATCTCCTGAGCGCAGAGTCCTGGGTGCTGTGGGTCTCACCACTGCCCATGAGGCTGCTCAACCACTGAGGACATTTTATGAAGGAAGAAGGGAGAGGCTGCCCATGCTCACCCGGTGGCAGATGTGGGGCCGGGACCAGGCTCTGGACCAGACCCTTCTGGCTCCCCAGCTGCCCAATGCTGCCGTGTCCCAGACACACAGACATTCACTTGGTTCTCTAGCAATGGTATCGTTCTTGCTGCCCCCGTGGCACTGAGCCGTCTTTGTGCATGGTTGTCATGTCCTGAAGCCCATTCCTGGAGGGGCTGCTGCTCTTCCCAGTAGGCAGAGGCAGCCTGCTTTGGGGCAAAAAGGGCTCCAGAAAAAGCCCATTCTTGGCCTTGGCTTCCCCAAGGTCCTGTGCTTCTGCCCTTATGAACAAGGGCAGCGGAAACGGGACAGGAAGAGAGAGGATAGAGGGTAGAAGAGGAACAGTAAAGGCAGGAAGAAAAGGAGGCGAGGAGTGTGGGGGCTGGGCTCCCAGCACAGTAGCGGGGCTGATGAGGTGCTTGCAGAGGTCTGGCCAGGCTGGACAGAGCACAAGGCCTGGCACCTAACCAGCCCCACATTCACTGGGGGCCTTGTGGCGGCCAAACCCACACAGGTGTCCCTTGTGCTTCTGGGCGAGTGAGAGGCCCAGCCCTGTGGCTGCTGAGCCTGGAACCTGGGTTTAGGCTGTGTGCATGCCCGGGAGGGCAGGTGGCAGGGGAGGGGCCCTCCTACCCTCCAGTTCTCAGTTTTCTTTGCAACCTGTGGCTGGGCTAGCATCGCACTCACTGCCCAGCCCTGCTTCTTACTCCTGGGCATTGGAGGGAGCGAGATGAGCCAAGTGCAGCCCAAATCATGCAGGTGGCTGCCTGGACAGCGAATAGCAGCTCCAAAAACAAAGAGTCATCGGCGAACAGTGAGAGATGTGCTGGGGCTGTCCCCGTGCAGGGATGCACGGTGGGGGGCGCAGCCAGGAGCCATCCCGGGCTGTGGGGTGGCCAGTGAGTCTGGGTCCAAGCACAGCCCAGGGTATGTGTCTACCCACCAGGCTCCAGGGAGCTAGAAGCTGCAGCCTGCCGAGGCCACTGAGGATGACTGTTACCAGAGAGAGCTCACAGCCAAGGCCCCAGGACCTTGCCCCTGGACAAGGCGGGGCTTAGAGGGCCTTGTTGGAACTCAACTTAGGGATGTAGTTGGCCCCAAAAGAGGAAGGCAAGGTGGACAAAGCAGCATGAGGATCACCCACCCTGCCGGCGGCTCCAGTCCCACTCTGCCAAGACTCAGCACCATGTGGGTCTCTCCCCACAGCACGGCACCCCCAGCCCACAGCCTCTCAGATCTGCACAGCAGCCCTGTGGGAGCGACAGGCCAGGGCCGAGGCGGAGACACACCCAGAGAGAAGCCCACCTTGTCCAGGGTCTACCATGACTGCAAACTGCTTCATGCTCTCAGTGCCGACTTTGAGAGCCTCGGGGTCTGAGTGTAGGTCTGAGTGAGGGTCGGAGTGTGCTCCCCACAGAAGCAGCTGACAAATGCCAAGGGCACGACCCCACAGCCAGGACCCCAGAGCCCCCAGGAGATGCCACAGGCTCGTCTCCAGGGAGCCCACGGGTGCATCATGCCAACACTGGCTTACCCCAGAGGCTCTGACACCCCCCACAAACAGAGACAGTGGCCAGTGACACCACAACCCGCAGCTGAGTGCTGCCGTGCCAGAAACTGTTCTGAGCATTTCATGCGCAACCTGTGATTCTATCGCTGATGGCCCCCGACAAAGGTACTATTGTTACCCTGCTTTGACAGATAAAGGTAACAGAGGTAGGGAGTGGGCCACTGGAATTGGGCAGGGAACCGGGAGTAGGCCCAGAGGAAGGCTGCACCTCTCTCCAGGTGAGGGTCTCCCTTTGAAGCCAGCTGGGCCGTCCTCCGAGGCCCTGGACTGAGGACGATGGGGGGACAGCAGGTGGAAGCCGGGGCTGCATCCTCTGAGGAGGGGCCCTGCACCCTGCTGCCAGGAACCAGCACACCACGGCCGTGCCCCTGCCGGCCACAGATGGCTCTCCTGGCCACAGCCTGGCCAGCGCTCAGGGCGGGCTCTCAGGCCTAAGAACAGCTGTCTGTCTTACATATATTCTTGCTTGACTACACCTTGATTTCTTTTAGGATTTGCTTAATTCCGTTCTGGCGCCATGGCCTCTGTGTCTCTGCTGTGATTACTGAAGAGGCACTAACTGCTGGCAGCCCAGAGGTTGCAGGGATGTCTGTCATCCATCTGTACACAGCCCCTGAGCCAGGGCGGGCCTCCGTGGCCTCTCCTGCGCCTGCATCACGAGGCGTCTGCCTGGCTGCAGTTGCAAGAAGTAGCAGGCCCGGCCCCCCAGTGGCGGAACCCCAGCCGCTGAGTGCGGTCACAGGCCGGGCAGGCCCAGGGCCACTCACCGTGGTCTCGTCTTCATGGAGCACCTGGTCGTAGCCGCTGAGTGCGACGCAGAAGATAATGGCTGTGACGTCCTCGAAGCAGTGGATCCACTTCTTGCGTTCAGATCGCTGGCCCCCGACGTCGAACAGCCTGGTGGAGAGAGAGGAGAGCTATGGGCCATGGATGGTGGGGCGTAGACAGGTGTGGGAATGCCTGCAAGCCCTGAGAGGGTGCTGATGGGCAGACTAGTGCCGTCTGCCCGGCAAGGGGCTGCGCTCACATGCTGGGGCTCGAACACCTGCAGCTGCATGAAGGGGTGCACCTCGGCTGGCTCCCCCCATAAATGCCTCTGTGAGGCCCTCTGCCCACAAGGGGCAATGTGCACATCCTGTTCCTGGCCTTCTGAATGTGTCCATTCCTGTCTGTGGTCTCGGCAAACTCCAAACCTGGGGGGGGGGGGGGAATGTCAGGGGGGCTGGGATCGGCACCCATTACTTGGAGGGAAAAGGAGGCACCACAGGGTGAGGGCCCCGTGGTCCTGGCAAGAACGAGGATGGTGGGACTAGGGTTTGGCCTGGGTGCATCTGCAGACAAAGCCTCATCTCTGCTCTATGCCAGCCCTTCCTGGCAGCTGGCTACCTGCCTCTCCCCCTCTAGACACCACCTCCCAGGGAACACGAGGGCTGTGGGCAGGTGGGACCAATGTCCTGGAAGTCAGAGGTCAGTCTCATGCCACCTAGGCCTGGGCCCTGGCCCTGTATGTACAGGGACCCCAAGCCCTCCCGGCAGAGAACAATTGCAGGCAGAGGCCAGCGTAAGCTCCAGGCAAGGAAGCAGGTGGAGTTCCCATCTCACCCCCACCTCCACTTGGATCCTGCTTCCACATCTGAAATACAGGGGCAGGGGCATGGCTCTGTGAGCCCTCCACCATGCGTATGCTCAGACTCTGCCTGCTGCGCAGCCCTATGCCCAGAGGGGCAAGCTGGAGACACTTGGCCCGGTGCTGCACTTCCCAGGTTTAGGGGAGGCTCTTGTGTCCAATGCTGCCTGTTGGGCCCAGGGCCCCGGAGACAGAACCCCAGCTCCCTCAGCCTGTCTGGGAGCAGGCAGGAGCTTGGGAGGTGGTATGGGATCCCCAACCTCTCTTCCTGCTCCACGGACACCAGGAACCACATCTGGAAGGTAGGTGGGGGCAGGACCGGGACTCTCAGGCCTCAGTACAGAGAGGTTACCGCAGGTGGGGGCACAATCTCCAGGAGGCCCTGAGAAATCCAGCTTCATGCCTCAGGCTTCTGTTCTGAGGCACTCAGAGCTCCTAGACTTGAGCTGTGCTCTGTGCTTGGGCACAGCCTCGGTTTCCCCACATGTACCTAGAGATGGTGGGTCAGCTGATTTCTGAGCCCCTTCCAGCTCTGAGATTATCTGGGTCCTTGAGGTCGCACAGACACTGCTTGGGCTTATCCATCCCTCTTTCCCTCTCCACACAGGGAGGCCTTTGAGGGGCCACCAGGGGGATTTTCCCTCCTCCTCCTCCTCCTCCTCAGAAGTCACTCAGGGACAGGACTCCCCTCCTTCGTCCACTCACATCCTCCCTGTTCCTTGGAGACCCCCTCCAGGATGCCTCTTCCAGGAAGCCTCCCTGGTCATCCTGGCCCCTGAACTTGGTGGAAGACAGACTCACAGACAGGTCCCTTCTTGTCTCGAACTGCCTGTCCCCAGTGGAAAGCTCCCCAAGGCAGACGAGGTCAAGAGGTCAAGAGGCTGGTGTCTCCCACCTGTCACAGTGCCCTCATCAGGGTTCGGGGGGCTCCCTGGGACTTACCTGAAGTGGAGGTTCTTGAATGTGAAGTGAGTTTCTACGATGCCGGTGGTTTTGACCCTGGTTCGGAGGATATCTTGCTCAGTGGGCTGGTAGTCGGCGGCCCCGATCCGATCCAGGCTGTCCAGGTAGCTGGGGATGGGAACACACAGGGCCCTGGAACAAGCCAGCCCAACCCTAGGCAGCACCTCTTGGGTGCTGACCACGGAAACGATGGCACCACCTCACCCAGGACCGGTGTTGGGGGCAGAGGGTGGGAGGTGTCCACCGTAGCAGGAGCCTATGCCCAGCCCTCATGTTCTCAAAGAGCCTCTAACTTAGACCAAGGGCCGTGTGCACTGCTCCAGGTTCATTTAGAGGTCTTACACGAGACTAACATGTTTGTGATGCCACTTCGCCATGTCTTCATCTTAAAATAATAGTGGCCAATGGTTACATTTTACTCTTCACATGTGTGATCATGTTTCTTCCTTAATTTCCCTGAATTATATGTACCATTTTACAGTTTAGAAAACTAGATAAGTACCTTGCCTGGCTGTGAGCCAGGGCTCAAACCCAGACATCTTGCTCCAGGTCCACCTCTTAACAGTACTCTTGAGTGTTTCCTCTGGGCATCCGCCCACCTTTCTGTACTTGCTTAGGGTCTATCAGGGCGTCTACTGCATCTTCCCATTTGATGCCCTTGGAAGAGCGCCTCAGAGGTCATACAACCAGGCAGTGGCTGGACCCACGTCTTTGGCACCGGGGCTCTCTTCACAATACCACTTGCTCTGGAGACAGATTATGTCTTTGCACTTTATCCACCCAGGCCAGGCAGCTGGGAAGGCTTTGGGGGATCTGTGAGGGTTAGGTTTGAACCCAAAGCGGGGTGGTATCTGGAAAACCAGGGAGAAGGGAGATGGGCCAGGCCTGAAGGAGGAGTCAGTGACTCACAGGGCTGGCTCTGCCACCTGCCCCTGCCCCACCTGCTGGGGGAGGACCACACACAGCTCACAGGGGAGGAGCCCCGAGGGTCCAAGCCACAGGACAATGTGAGGTTCCCGGTCAGCACTAGCTCTGGGACATGTGCGAGTCAGTTTCTCAGTTTGAGGATGTTCATGGGGCTAGAAGGGGGGGATACCTTCACCAATGAGGGTTTGTGCTCTTAAACCAATAATCCAAGCCTACCTAAAATCCTTGTGAGCATTTTTCCCTCAAGAAATAAAACTAAATGAGGGATTCCCAAGGGTAGGAGGCATAAGCTTCAAGTCACACTGTTAGAAAAGGGACACTGCTAGCATTTGAGTCTGGAGATACCTGATTCCCAAAGTGGTACCCTTAAACAGGCCTCCAGGCCTCCTCTCCTCTGTGGAAGTTGGGGACCAGAGGCTGCAGAGCAGACCTGGAAGCTCTGGCTGCCCCAGCATCTCCTGGCCAGGCCCACGGGAGCTTCTAGGATCAGCCCTTCCCAATCCTCCTAAGCCCTCTGAGCGTGACCCCTTGTGCCCTGCCCACCGGCTCCTCTAGCATCACTCCAACTGCCTCTGCTTAGGAGCTTTACTGGTTTTGAAAGGACCCCTGTTTTGTTGTCTCCGGCTGGACACCAGGGCTGGGGAAACCACCTTTAGACAGAAAATCTGGCTCTCTGTCTCTATGCTGGCTGAGCCTCACACAGGGACATGGCCAGGGGAGGGGACGATGAGCATGTGGGAGGGGCACCTACTCTATGTACCACTGTCCTGGGTGTGGGATGAGGCAATGAACACGACCAGTACAGTCCCTATCTTCCCAGAGCCTACATTTGCGTGTGTGCGTGTGCGTGTGCATGCACGCACATGTGAGATAGTTAACGATTAAGATACAGAACATGTCAGGAGGTGGTGTCAGCAGGAGAGATAGGAAGTTGGTAAGGAGAAAGCTGGAGAAGTGTGGCTAATGGACAGAGGGTGGCTGGAGAAGGAGGTTGAGGGGAGCTGGGTGAGCTGCCCACCGTGCCCAGCATGAAGCCAGTGGGTGCAGAGGCCATCCTGTGGTGGAGGAGGAGCCTGGGATGCAGGCCTGTGAAGGGGTGGTGTGGTGGGACGCACCTGTGGCAGGAGTAGTGAGCCTTGGGGCTGGAGTGGGGTAATGGAGGCAAGGGTGGGGCATCATGTGTAGGCACTTGGGCTTTCCCTCTGAGCAAGATGGGAAGCTTCTGGAAGGCTCTGATGGAAGAGTGTGGGAATGAGGACTCTGTGGCTGTAAGGAGAGCATCTCAGGGGGGAGTAGGGACACCTGTCAGGAGGTTGTTGCAACCCTGCATGCCGGCAGGATACAGCGATGGGAGGTGGGACGTGGAAGGTGGGATGTGGGAGGCAGAACCCAGGAAAGCCACCTCTTCGTGGTGTAATGCAGCTGCTCTTAGTGGAGGAAGAGCGGGGCCAGGGCAGGCTGGGCCAGGCTGGCAGCTGGGAGCCCGGCGGCACGTACAGACCTCAGATGTACTGAGATGTCCGCATGGACACTGAGGAGGCAGCACTCAGAGGGTGGGTGGGGGGGGGGCTGGCGGCAGACAGTGAGAGTCATCCCAGTGGGCAAGGGACTGAGGGTGACATGGCAGGAGAGGACCAGCCAGGCCCTCCGTGGACTGGAAGAGGAGGCACAGGCAGGACACGGGGAGGGGCCTGAGGCCCCGGGGGTGCATGGGGGTACACGGGGCTGCCGTAGGAGTGGTGGAGAGCCTGAGCAGGCTTGGCGGGGTACGGGAGCAAACCTGAGGGGAGGGCTCCAGAGACAGGGGCGGGAGGAAAAACTGCCCTACCCAAACCATGGAACTAGCTCCTACGGCCCCTGCCTGGATGTGCTCAGGCTTCCGGGCTGCTGGGGCTTGTCTCAGTGTCACTCACAGGGATGAAGGGAGAGCCAGCCCTGCCCACAGGGGCCTGAGTGCAGGGAGCCTGGCAGCACGGGCCACCTCCCTGTCCCCTCCGGGCCCTGTCCTTACCTGTCAAGTGTGAGGATGGGGCTGGGGAAGTTGGTAAAGGAATCGGGGCCTTCGGGAGCCACTCGCACCATCCCCCTGGGATTAGAGCCCGAGACAACTCTGTGGGGCTCCCTCTCTCTCAGTCACAACAAATCCAGTTAACTGTTTTGTATATTGCACCCCAGATTCTGTAAGAAAAGGGGACCTGGCTGCTAACACCGTGACCACAAAGCCTGGACCAGGAAGGCTTAAGGCCCTTTGGTCCTGACTGCTGTGGGTTCCTGCCCTCGCCTGCCCCCGGACCCTGTCCCAGGGACAAACACAAAGAGAAGGAGGCAGGTTTCCTCAGCTGACTTGGTGGGGAGTTGACAAATATTGACTCATGTTTCTTATTTAAAGTTATAAAGGTAACCACCAGAAGAATCACAAGTAATCCCCTAACTAGCAAAAAACTGGTGGTGGAAGTGGAGAAGAGACACCGGAGGCAGGCAGGTGCACTGAATTCCTCGGATTCCATACTGGAGGCCACTAAATGCTCTGGTAGGTGGGAGGGTCAGGTTCTTAACACTGGGACCGAGAAATGAAAATTGAAGTTGGAAGGGGAGAAGGAGGTTACTATTAATTTTATACTCTCTGTAGTGTTAAAAAAAATTGTTTTTGCAATGTATTTATGTCATAATTAAATGGGCAACAATTTAGGTGGAGAGCACAATTTGATGGCCCCGGGGGGATGAGGGATGGGAAGGCCCTGGACTGGGGCCCAGCAGGGGCAGGGAAGCTGTTCCCCACCAAACGACTCAGGGGAAAGACCTGGGTCCACTGCAGAAGTGATTTGAGTACATACCGGCAGCAGTGGGTACGCACCCCTACCCACCGAGGTGTCCCTGGGGGCCCCTCAGGGCCTGGGCCTGGCTCCCTACCACCTGGACTCCCAGGACCTAGCATTCACCCAGTAGACAGTCTAGGTTTGCAGAAATGGGAAGACGCTGTGGCCTCACTCAAGTCCCTAGTTTGACAGCTGTCACTGTGGTTGACATCCATGAGCAAGTGCCATTTTCTGGGCCCTAGCCTCTGCTACAGCGCCAGGGTTTGCTGGCCAGGGTTTCTCAGGCTCAGCACTACTGACATGTTGGGCCAGATGATTCCTTGCCGTGTAGGGCCATCCTGCGCACTGAAGGACGTTCAGCGACATGCCTGGCCTCTGTCCACCGGCAGCCAGCAACTCCACCCTAGTCAGACAATCAAGAGTGTCTCCAGCCGTTGCCAAATGTCTCCTGGGGGCGCAGTGGTCCTGACAGCAGCGGGGGTGAGGATGCCTGGATCAGATCGGTGGCGGAGCACACCTGTCCTAAGACCATGGGCTGAAGCCCAGAGGCTCCCACTGACGCCACAGGCACAAGACTACAAAAGTGGGGTGTCGTCCCAACCTCTCCAGGACAGAAGTTAGTCCCCAACTAGTGCGGACCATTCCCAGGGATGTGGGGCCGATCTAGGAAAGAGGCCACGTAACCTTAGGGACGCCTGAGCTGCTGTCACATGAAGAGCCCCACAGGCCGCTTCCTCTGCCTCTCCCTTTCTCCCCCTTTGAGCCTTCTCTGGCTTCCAGTGGCCTCATCCCTCTCCTTCCCTCTCCCTTTCTTCCCCTCCCTTCTCTCATCTCTCCTTTTCTTCCCTTATTTGGTTATAACACACTATCAAAGGATATGTTCGATTATTTCTTTATTTCCTTATTCTTATTTAAAATGCTAACTTTAAAGATAGAGCAATGGAAAGCTTATTTTCTCTAAAATGAAACAAAAACAAATCGTCAATTATTTTCTGCCTATATGGCTCTTGATTTGTACTTACAGGGTCAGGTTTCTCCAGTGGGAAAAAGTTGTTAGACTGGAGTCCAGGCCCCACCCAGGGCACAGAGGTGGAGGGCCCCGCGCCCGGGAGCCCTACTGGTCTCTGGTGTCCTCTGCTTCCCTGGCCTCATCCTTATCCAAGGGGTGGGAGGAACAGCCCCTTCCCACTCCTTCCCGACACCTTTCCTGACATGTCCCGGCAGTTCTGACTCGCCAAGGACCCCTCCCTGCGTGCCCCCCCTTTCCATGCCACATCCGTGCCCTGCTGGCGGCCTCCCAGGACTGACACACTCACTATTTGGCAGAATCGTTGAGCTGATACTCCCGAGACCTGTTGAAGCACTCCTGGATTCCTGAGTCACCCCAGAGCCGCATCATGGCGGAAAGCAGTTCTGCAGAAAAGGGCTCGGTGTCTTCCATCCGACTCACCACGTCGCACACCATCTTAGCATCAGCCTGTGAGAAGAAGATAGGTGGGGGCTCTGAGGCTTCGGTGGGGTCAGAGCCCGGGCCGGCCACCTACTAGGGCACCGGGACAGTGGCTCAGGCCTCAGCCTGCTCCGGGTCACTGGACACAGTCTGGTCTCCCGGGCCCTGGGGCCCAAGGGCCCTCACAGCCTTCTGTCACAGGGACGCTCACATGCAGCGGTTTCCAACCATGCCCTGTGCAGCCTGAGTGTCTGCTACGGGCAGGACGGGCCTGGATGGGGTCTCGTCTCCACCTGCCAGCTCAACCAGGGTAGCTCTGCTTTCATCTGTTTTGAAAACAGGGCTTTTGCAGAGTATTTGTGGTTTTTTGTCTGTTTGTTTGTTTTGAGATTTTATCTATTTATTCATGAGAGATAGAGAGAGGCAGAGACACAGGCAGAGGGAAAGCAGGCTCCCTGTGGGGAGGCCGATGCAGGACTCAATTCCGGTCTGGGAGATGCTCAACCACTGAGCCACCCAGGTGCCCCAAAGTATTTGCTTTTGGAGAGAAAACAACAACAACAACAACAACAACAACAACAATGTTCTTGACTAATGCAATTTCCTCTACTTCTTACCCAAATGGAGCAAAGTCCCTGGCATTGGATAAATCAGGGAGATGGACATATTGGTTACTTGAGAATTCCAGGTAGTGGAGGGATGGGGCCCCAGGGGAGCTGTACATTGGGGGAAGGGGAATGGAGAGGCTGGTTCTCCAGTTATATCAATATTCAGTGTCAAGAGTTTAGGCCTTTAGCTAGCTCAAAGTTAAAACTTATTATTTATTTATTTATTTATTTTAGATATTTTACTTATTTGAGAGACAGAGGGAGAGAGAGCAAGTGTGTGGCGGAAGCAGACAGAGAGAGGATCTCAAGCAGACTCCCCACTGAGTGCAGAGCCCAACATGGGGCTCGATCTCATGACCCTGAGATCATAACCTGAGCCAAAATCAAGAGTCGGACGCTTGACCAACTGAGCCACCCAGGCGCCCCAAAACTTGATTTTATTACTTTTTAGTTATGTATTTGCTGTTGACCTCTGGTCTACCTCTCTGTAGAGTCAGGGAGACCCAGACCTGGTTAGACAAGGGGAGGGCAGAGGGTGAATAGAGAGACAGGGAGTTTGCCTTTCCCTGCCTCTCCCCTTCCTCCTCTGCTGCGGGGCTGTAATTTGCCCAAGACACACGGTGGAGGCTGAGACTCTGCTGGATTTGCGTGAACGGTATTGCATAATGAACACATATCTTCCCCCTTCCCTTCCTCTGGGATACCAAAGGGGTATCACCATTTTCAGAGACAGTGGATCACATACGTGTAACACCGAAACCTGGAAGGCAGTGTGGTCTTGGAGAAGGCATAGGACCTCACCAGCACCTCACCTTGCACACACACACAGTACTTTGTAGCCTACAAAGGATGCTCCTGTGCACATACTCCAGCACCTCAGGGGAGGGGGAAGGGCAGACTGCATCAATGGGCCTGGGTCTTCAGCCCTGCCTGAGTCCACGCCCTTTGCAGTCCTTGTCCCCTGGAAGCACAGCACATTTGCCCCGTCCCTGACTATGAGTGGCCATGGGACATGCCCACATAAGGATGTGGAAGTTCCACGGCCAGCCCTTCCGAGGCCTGGCAGGGTCCCGCTTGTCCTGCTATCATCATGAACACCCGGACTCCTATGTTCATCCCAGCAAGAGGATGAGGGACACACGGAGCACAGCTGAGCCACCCTGGGTCTCTGATCCCCAACAGAACTCCTGGCTCACGAAAAGAAATAACTGCTATTGTAAGTGACTGAGTTAGGGAAGGTTTGTTAGTACCTTTGAGGCCATAGTCATTGTGCTGCTGTCCCCATTTTACAGTTCAGGAAACTGAGGGCCAGATGGAGGATGGCACTCACCTACTCTCATAGGTGGGAAGTGCCAGAGCTGGGACTTGAGATTAGGAGGCTCCGGCCCCAAGGCCAGCCTCTGGGATAAGACCCACATGTGCTGAGGGTAGATGCTGACCGCAGCACCCCTGATGGCCAACAGTGCCTGGGCAGGGTACACACCAAGGGTGACAGGCATTAACCAGAAGGGTCCATTTGAGATGACTGCTGCTTTTAATGTTGAGATTGGAGCAGGAGCTGCTGTGGAGCCCCATTCATACCTGGGAGCTTGCCGGGTCAGGCCACCTCAGAGGGATCCTGCAGAGGGCCCGGCCCCTGGCCTTGCCTTGGGGGTGCTCTGTTCCCGGGCAGCTGGCAGGCTGTGGGGTTTGGGAGTTAGTGTTCAGGACAGACAGGAGTTGGTGGGCACGCAGCTGGCCTTCCTCACCCTCCCAGGGAGAGGACACTGAGACCTGTCTGCGCACTTTCAAGGGATCCCCAGGGTTCCGAGCCCTGGCTACCCACAGCTCAGATCCGACCCCTCCCCTACACTACATCCTCTCTCCCTTTGTTCCCCTCTCTTCCCTGGGTGACCTCCACTGTCCCTTGGTGCTTCTTGCAATGACCTTAATAAACTCCTTGTCTCACTCAAATCCTTGTCTCAGGGTCAACTTCTTGAGGAACCCAGACCAGAACAACAAGGTGCCTGTCTGAGCCCAAACCCTGGGCAAACTTTACGTGCTGAGTCTTCACACATTGCTATTGTGACAGGGCCTGGCTCAGATCACTCTCCTGACCCCAAAGCAGGAGGCGGCCACCACGTGGTCCCTCTGCATGGTATCCCAGAGGCCTCTGAAGAACATCTCTGCCTCGTGGCCCCTGTGTGCCTCGGGGTACCTTCCTCTTAGTGGGTGCTACAGCAGCTGGGTGCTGGGGGACATCCCAATGGCACAGAAAGAGGTGTGGTTAGAAGTGCAGGGCCAGGTGAGGAGTAGGGGTGGCTATACACTGGCCCAAGGTCCTGTGGGGCCCGGACCAGCTTCCAGTGCATGTCAGGGGCCCGGGAAGGTAGGTGTGCGAAGCTGAGGCAAGGATGGAGTGAGGTGGCTGGCAGGCACATGCCCAGCTCTGGGCTGGCTATGTTCTTCACTTGGGATTTTTCAGGAGGGTCAGCCTAAGAGGATATGCCCCCCCAGAATCAGCCGTATCACCAAGACCCCCGTCCCACTCCTGGGGAAGCTCCTAAAAATGAAGCTACCCGAAAGAAGCAGGAAAAGCATCCTCTAGGTGGCCTGGCCCCTCGCACATCCCAGGCCCAGTCAGGACAGGGGGCACTGGGAGAGGCAGGTCCAGGGAGCTGAGTGGGTGCAAGGCATCCCCCCAGGCTGAGCAGTTGGTGTCGACATTCCGGGGACCCCGCCTCTGGCTGCCTTTCCCCCAGTTTCCGTGTGCACAGGCTGGAACCCACTAGGGCTGAGCCCTTGCTGAGGGTTGGGAGTGGGGTGCCCCTGGCCTGCCCTGTCCCTGACATCACGGGTCCTCTGGTGTCGGGTCTTCTTTTCGCGTGCCTGGTAATCATCACTAGCTGATCCCTCTACCCTCAGGGCCCTCCGGTCCTCTGAGCTAGAGGAAACACAGACTACTTCACCCATGGCACGTGCTCAAGAAGTGAGGGAAATTGCTGGAAATCTGCAGGTGTTCCGTGGGGTAGGAAAGACACAAAGGAAATGAGGTTTAGCATCTGGGCACTCTGTGGCTGACAAAAGATTCCGTACAAAAGGTATGTGGGGTCAAAGTCTTCCATGGAAACTTTCCAGCATTGAGCTGTCCAGCTAGGTAGCTACTTACGAGGCCAAGGCCCGTCTACTGCAGAAGGTGGATGGGAAAGTTCTGGTGGCAGTCTACCCTGGGAAGGAAGCTCCAACTGCCTGGAGGCTAGCAGGCCAAGCCCACAGTGCTAGCCCAGGTCCAGCTCCCAAGGGGTGCGGTCCCAAAGATCCCAGCCTTTGGATTCCCAAGTCACCCACAGCTGACACAGAGGGCTGCCTGCCAAGACAGGCTGGCCTCTCAGGTTCTGAACCATGTGGAGACGAGTTTCTGCAGCATCTGAGCCTCCCCTGGGGACACTGACCTGGAAAACTGGCCCTGGGGCCCAGGTGATGGGTGCCCTAGGCAGGCAGTGGCTCAGGCAGGGTGGGTGAGCCGGGGTGCTGCCTCCACCTGTGGCTAAAAACAGGCCTATGAATCAGGGGCCTACACACTGACACTGCTCCCGAGTGCCTGGGTGACCTTGGGGAATGAAGCTTGGTCTTCCTCAGCCCCCCATGTGCTGGCTGTCTTGTCTGTCTGTCCTGTCTGAGGAATGCAGCTGGAGAACCTGGCCAGAGCTTTCCCAACTTCCTCCTCTGGGCGGCACCGTCATGGTTCCTGTCAGCTGTGTGGGAAGGGAGTCAGGACAGGGGTGAGGGTGGGAGACACCCTCTGGCCTGAGTGCCTCGTAGCCAGGTGTGCCTCACAACCAAGGCCACTCTCAACGCCTTCGTGAGGTTCCCTGCCTGTGTCCTGGGGTTCCAGCAGGACAAACTGTACAGCTCGGGGAAGGCTGGGATGGATGGCTCACTGGGAGTCCTCCAGGGGACAGCCCAGGCTCTGGAGCTGTCCTCCCAACTTCACCTCATCCCCAAGGTGTGGCGGTGCTGGGGGTGCTGTGCAGGTGCACATCCTCCCCCTCCCTGCCCACGGCCCCACCACCAGCCCAGCTGCTCAGACTCAGACTAGGCCTCACCCTTGTTTCTGCTGCTTCCCTGTCTGGTGTCCTGCTGGTTTTTCTATTAAAGCTGTTTTCAGACTGCTTCTCCCCATCTTCTCACACACCTCCCCGGGTCCGAGCCAGCACCGTCCTTCTGGCTGCCCTCAGTCCCCTCCCAAGGACTCCCTCCTTGCTTCTCTCTAGTCTGTTCCTCATATGGCAGCCAGCAGGAAATTGTTAGTGTGACATCAATTCTCTCCTTCTCCCTTAGAAAAAGAACCAAGCATCCTGACATCCAAATAAAAGATGCATTTCCCAACTTTGCTCACTGCTAGGTGTGACCAAGTGACAAGTTCCACCCAATGAGAGGTAAACCAAAGTGTCCTTTTTAAAGGGAAGTTGCACCCTTTTCTCTTACTTCCTCATTCCTGAAGCTGGAACTTGGATGTAGTGGCTGGAGCTCTAGCAGCCAACTTGGATCATGAAGACAAGGTCCATACCCTAGGGATAGTAGAAAACAGCCCTAGGTCCTTGACAACTTTGTGGACACCTCATACCTTTTGAACTTTTTTTAAAATTTAAAATAAATTTATTATTGAAATCACTTTTCGGGGCCTCAGATATTCACAGTTAAACCTAATCTTACTGGGCACAATAACTCTCCCTGTTTAAACTCTTTCAATAGAGTTTAAATTTAAATATAAATATTTAAATTCCAAACTCCTTACCTTGGCCCCTGAGCCCCTGCCTACCCATCTGTCTCAATCTCCTCCCACCTTTCCCCTCTCATGGGGCTCCAAACACACAGCCCAGGTAAACCAGGGTTAAACCACTTCACAGTGCGCTACTGCCCAGGTAAACCAGGGTTATCCCACTTCACAGTGCGCTACTGCCCAGATGATCTGTGTGCCTGGACTCTTCCCCATCTCAAATGTCACTTCCTCAGGGAAGCCCTCTGTGATGCCCCCAGGCAGAGTCTGTCCAACAGCGCACTGACCACACATCACAGCTGGTATCTTGTGTGCCTGTTCCTCAGGGCAGGGATAGTTTCCTGATTTTTCACAGCTCCCCAGGTCTCATACTAAGTCCCCGTCCCCCAATCCCACTCCCTCTCCACTAAGATGCCTTCCATTCCCTCATTTTCTGGCCCTAGAGTCTCAGCTTTCCTGAAGGAGAGCACTTCTTCTGACCCACATCATGAGTGGTCTGGGTGGGGCTGACTCTGTCCCCTGGTTCCAGTTGTGGACACGTGGTCTGGGCCTAGCCAATCATCCCGCTGGCCTCAGTGAACAATCTGGGATGGACGAAGAATCCATGTTTGTCAGATTAGACTACAAGCAGCCCCAGGCTCAAGCAGCACCAGGATATTTGCAGAAACTTTTAGGAAAGAGACACTCAAAGGGAGGGCACACCTGATTGTGAAGCCATCACTGAGGAAAGCAGAGCTGGAGAGGGAGACATCCTGAGACATGCTAACAGGCAATACCCAAATCCGGCAGTCACATATACCTCTGGCCTTCTAGTTACTTGAGTCAATCTCTTGATTTTTTTCCAAATCCAGTTTGAGGATACGTTTTGATTTACTTTTGCATTTGTATCTCAAATAGTCCTGACCATTCCATCTCCTGGTCTGCTGAGACCATCAGGCCTACCTGCCATTACTGGGACCCACACAGCTCCTCTGACTCCCCACCTCTCTTAGCGTCTGGGCCATGCTCTGGGTATGGTGCCCACATGTTGTACTATGCCACCAGTGTGTGGCAGTAGGTGTGCTGTGGGCACTGGCCACGTGCTGGACCCTAGAGGCAGCATGGTGGGATTCTGCTAACAGTTCTGTGAGGAGTTTAATTAGGCTGCTCACTGACAGGTGTGCCCACAGGGCCCTGCACAGCTGAGTGCAGCACAAGACATTCTTCCCTATGTGGCTCTGTCACACACCGGCATGCCTGGCCCCCAGCCACTAAAATGCCCAAAGTGTCCCAATTCTCACCACTAACAAAAACACCCCACAAATGTCTAAACTGCCCCTGGTGTGGCACCACTTCACTGAGGGTCACACTGAGGGAAGCATCTACCAGCCCAGGGCCAGGAAGGTGGGCCCCTGCCAGAGGGGTGAGGGAGGGGCCTATCCCCACCCCTGTCCCCACTGTCCCGAGGCCTGGCCACAGAGAGGAAGGGAGGGCTCTCCCCTAGGTGTGTCGTGCTGCCTTGGGGGCACAGGCCTAGGTGGGCTGGGCTGACAGCTTCAACTGCCCAGCATGCCCCCCCTGCCCACCATGCTCCACCAGCTGGGACTGCCTTGGCTTAATGTCCAGCTCCCATGGCACCCACCCTCTGGGCAGCCTTCTGGGGATTCAGGCCCATAGGCTCGGGAGGCACCCAGACCTGGGCTCCAGTCTGGGCTCCTAGTTTGAGCAAGGCTTTCCTTTTTCTGAGGCTCAATGTCCTCCTCTGAGAAATGGGGACAACAGTCATCATTCCCTTCACCGGGCTGTTGTGCGGGCAAACGGAGAGCACCAGCACAGCCTGAAACTGGGGGTGGGCTGAGCTGCTGCTGGGGGACCACGGGAAGATGAGGAGGTCAACCTGTGTCTCCTGCAATGTGTGTGTATGTGTGTGTGTGTATGTAAACAGGTGGAATATTCCAGGGCACAGCCACACCGTGCATTTGGAACATGAATGTGGGCAAGATGCCATTCTTATCACTTTAGGATTGGGAGGCTATGGAGAGGCTGTGACTTCTCAAGGATACCTGGAGGATTCTTTTTTTTACCACATCAATGATTTAAAAACAGCATTAATGTGGCACCCTGCTCATAATGTTGACATACAGATGGCGGGAGGCTGCTCTTGGTGGAGGTGAGGTACTGTTGGGGACCCCCACAACTATGGAGGACCCCCTAGGTAAACTATCTGTGAATGTCTGGAGACAGGAGTGGGCAGGGGGAGAGACAAAGGGGCGTGTGGAGACGAGCCCAGGGGATATCTCCACCGTCTGGTGGGGTGGGGAGCTCAGCACAGACTGCAGGGCACTTCCCAGAGGTGGGCTGCCTTGGGCCGTTGCCAGAGAGCAGGGCGCCGACAGCACACAGGGGGACCCTCGCTCTGGTGTAGGGCCGGGGGCCTCCCACAAGGAGGACGTGTGCTGCTCGGGACCAGCCATGAGCATGCTCGGGAAGCAGCACCCGAGACCCAGAGGACAGTTGGGACACCGGCAGGGTCATCAGTAGGACTGCTCACTGGCGTCCAGGAGTGAGGGGCTCTACTTCCAGAAAGCCCTCTGCCATGGGCCGGCTGCTTCTGGAGCAAAGACACCACTCGGCCCTGGCTTCCCGAGCTCAGCCCTCCCAGAGCTGCGGCTGGGCCACACTGGGGGGCGCTAGTGAGGGCTGACCCAGGACAGCTGGCAGCGGCCCAGCTGAGCCACGGGGATGCACACCACACACTTCCATTCACCAGCCAGGCGCTGCCAGGGGCTGGGCGGTGCCCAGGTGTATTCATCCGCAGAAACTACACTTCTAATTTAATGCGTGCTTCTTCCCAGCCTCTCCCTCCTCTTCAGGGCAGTGTGCACTTTTCAATAAACAGCGGCAAAAAGGCTTGGAGCTGAGGTGCAACAAAGAGCTTTCTGCCTCACAGAGATGAGATGCAAAGGGTGTGGTGGGGAAGTGAGCAGGGCTTTTCGGTCAGGTGACCCAGGTTCACATGCTGGCTCTGCAGCTTTCTGGCCCTGTGACCTTGGACAGGCACGTCACCGCCTCACCTCCCCCAGCCTCTGTTCCCGGGTTAGTTGCCCCCTCCTCCGCCCCCGGGGCTGTCTGCGCAGATGAAACAGGCTAAGGATGCGACTCGGCTTCGCAACATAAAGAGCCCTGCAAATGTTAGTTATTATAGGCAGAGATGAAGTCCCTCAGACACAAACAACAAGCTGACATAAAATCAGGCTGCTTTTGTACGAGACTTTTCAGGCAAGCATGATCATCTTGATAACAATAATCATTGTAATTATAATAATAACCCCTTCCATTTGAGGAGCTGCTTTGGATCTTTCAGAGTTTGGCTCCATCGCTAATCTCCCAGGCTGAGTGAAATGTGAACACATGCATGCACAGGCGCTTGCACATGCACAAACACACACATGTGTGTGCACACGGGCACCTAGTCCTCTAGCTACAGGGAAAAGCCTGCACCTGACCCCGCCCCGCCCCGCCCCGCCCTGTGAGCTGTAGTTGTCCTGGCTCCCGCCAGGGGGCAAAAACACACAGGCCAACGGAGCGGGAGCAAGAAGGTCAGCCTGAGCTCAAAAGACCAAGCTGGGCAGGGCCTGGAGGGCCTGGAAGGCGTCGCTGCCTTCCTTGGACCACCAGGCTGCCCCACTGTTCCTCAAGGGGAAGAGGCACGGAGACTCCAGCCGCTGGAGGCCTGGCCTCCACACTGCAATGCCAGCTGGTGGAGCATGGTGGGCAGGGGGCATGCTGGGCAGTCAGAAGCTGTCAGCCCAGCCCACCCAGGCCTGTGCCCCCAAGGCAGCACGACAGTTGCGTTCTCTCTCTCACACCTAGGGGAGGGCTCTCCCTTCCTCTCTGTGGCCAGGCCCCAGGCCTCCCGGAGAGTGGGGACAGGGGTGGGGACAGGCCCCTCCCTCACCCCTCTGGCAGGGGCCTGCCTTCCTGGCCCTGGGCTGACCAATGGCTCCTTCATTGTGACTCTCAGTGAAGTGGTGCCACACCAGGGATTAGTTTAGACATTTGTAAGGTGTTTTTGTTAGTGGTGACAATTGGAGCACTACGGGCATTTAGTGGCTGGGGGCCAGGTATCCTTGGGGCTCTTTCTTCACTTGGGCTTAAGGGTCTTAGCAGGGCCTGTGCCTACAACATGCGGTCAGTTCACAGGGTCTCTGGGAAAGCTGGGGAAAGTCATAGGTCTACCACTTGTCCTAAGGAAAGGAAGGGAAACTTCTTGGTTCCCTAGAAAGATCCTGAAGCAGAATCAAGGACTTGGTGGTCTCCAGTCTTTTTTTTTTTTTTTTTTTAAAGATTTTATTTATTTATTCATTCAGAGAGAGCAAGAGAGAGGCAGAGACACAGGCAGAGGGAGAAGCAGGCTCCACACAGGACACCCGATATGGGACTCGATCCCGGGTCTCCAGGATCACACCCCAGGCCGCAGGCAGCGCTAAACCGCTGTGCCACCAGGGCTGCCCTCCAGTCTTGCCTCCTATCAAATTTGCCCATCCATCCATCCATCCATCCATCCATCCATCCATCCATCCACACATCCCTGTACTCTGTACTACCTATCGAAGGTGCCTACCCATCAAACATCATCCATCCACCCACTCAGCCATCCACCCACCCATTACATCATCTACCTATCAGCTACCCTTGTTCAACCATCCACTCACTTCCACACCCACCTACCTGTCCCTTTGCCTCCCTTCTATCCTACACCAGCACCTGTCTGTCCCTTAATTACTCACTGGCATGCCTATTCCTTTCACTCCTTCTTGATCTATCTAGCTACCCACCCTTTCATCCACCTATTTACTCATTTATCCACTGTACACCCACTAATGAGTACAGTCTCGGCCTTAAGTTTGGCATAAAAAGAACATACTACCTGAACCTCCCCAGTCCATTAGCTGGTGCCCTAAACACAGCAGGGGAGAACTGCCCCCTTGGCTCTCCCTCCTTCTGCCCAGGGCCCCCTCTCTTGTCAGGGGCCTGCAATCTTCAGGGATTTGTTCTAAGCCCTTCTGGGAACCTTCTCTGTTGGGGACCCAGGCTGCCTCCTGTGGAAGTGGAGAAACTTGGGTTTTCTGAAGGATCACACTCTTTCCAGCCTCAAAACCCTTGGATTTTCCAAATATTTAGAAGCAGTTCTCTCTATTGGCTTACTATCTATCTTTAAGAACCTGGGCTTATGGGGGCTACTGTGGCCTGAGTCTTCTGAGACTCCTTCACTGGTTCCAACACTCCACACCTAGAAGTTACCACTCAGAAACCATCTGTCACAGCCCCTGCGATTGGTGTGGTATCCTACCCCTGGCCCTGGCCCTGGCCCAAGTAAAGCAGGAGCAGCCAGGGCTAGTCCAGTGACACCTTCTTCACTATAGGCTGGCCGGATGTCTTCCCATGCTGAGCCCATGGCTGGGCACTGGGGACACATCACCCAGCAGGACCTGGACCCTGCTTGCCCAAGCTTGCAGTCAGTGGGGGCATGAGACACATCCATGGAACTGCCTCCTGGGAGGCAGACACTGAGGGAAGAAATTGGTGTGGATGAACGAATATGAGAGAGGTATGTCTGGGGGATGGGCAGTCAGGGGTCAATCATGCTCAGGAAGCAGGGGACAGGCTAGAGATAGGTCTTCCCTGAGGAGGGAATTAAAGGGGCAAGGGCAGAGACCCTAATCAAAGGCTCCTTGAGGGCATCAGATGCCCTTCTGGCCATTGGCAGGGCCTGAGGATGATGGTAGGCTTGGAGGTCCATGTGACCCTTAGACATTAAACTAGGAACAGTCACCTCACCTGCATGGGTGGCCCAAGGGGCTCCCACCCAGACTACATCTTGGTGGAGCTTCTCTTCCAAGTAGCTGAGTGTGAACGTGTGCAGCTCCACAGAGACAGGGCTGGAGGCAGCCAAGGTCCCGTGGCAGGACTGCTAATCTGAGTCCCACAGAGCAAATGCTGATGCTCCCTGGAGGTGGGGCCTGGGACACTCTCTCTCTCCCTCTGCCTCCCCGGTAGCGGTAGCATTTGTGCCCTGGGCTTTCAGTGCTCACCCCCTCCCTGTCCCAGCTCTGCCATTCTCAGCAAAAGCTGCTTTATCCTGTCTGTCTCCCCAGGCCACCCCTGGAGGGAATTGGGTGCCAGGCTGGGTAGGGAGATTGGCAGGGTAAAGGGCAGTAGTTAGTCTACTGCTTCTGGGCAGGGGAGTGCTGAGGTCAGTGCAGAATGGGGTGAGGGCCTGTAGGGAGGTTTGCCAGGGCACAGCTGGCTGTGCTATGCAGGGTTGGGGGGGGGGATGTGGGATAGACATGTACTGGGCCCTCAGGGTTGGGGGTGCAACGGTATGTTTCCATCACCAAGGTTTCTGATTGCCTCAGATCCCCAGGTATGAAGTGGAGATGCAGTCTTGTCACCCACTTTGGAACAGCCTGACATGGCACCACTCTCTCTTGGTGCTTTGCTTTCTCCCCTTGGCGGGTCCAGACCTGCTAGCCTGCACCTCCCAAGTGTCTCTCAACAGGAGCATGGGGGACAGCCCAGCCACCAAGCAGGCACTGTTCAGTCAAAAATAAATCTAAAGGTGAATGGGACAGAAATTTCCAAATCTGTGATACCCTCATCCTCTGCCGCCTTTCTCCTGAGCACAATGTTCTAAGATAGGAGAAAAGAACTAAAATTGGTGAGGCTAAATTTCTAAGAAACGAACAAGGGCAGAAGAAAATTACCCACACAGAGCTCAGTCAAAGGGAAAGAAAAGTGATAATGGCCAACCTCATCTTTTCAGAACACAAAGTGACGATGGTGAATAGCTTAATGAGAGCCGCCTCGGCTGGGAGATATTAGCAACATAATTATGGAAGAGGGAAGATGGAGGTGGGACTACCATATGCATGGCAGGGGTTGCAGGAAGGCAGGCCAAGCTGCAAGAGGACAGGTTTGGCTGATTGGTGCCTCTACTTAGGCTTATTCATTGATACCCTTTCCTGTCTCATTGTCCCCTCACTGGAGGCATCCGTTCACCATCAATGTGATCAGATACTGCCTCTGTTCAAAAAGGAGCATGTCACTCAGCTTCCAGGTCTCAGGGACATTAGGTGTCAGAGAAGATTTGGCCCTGCCTCCAACTGGCTCTGGGACCCTGGGCAGCCTCATCTCTTCTTTGGGGTCTGAAGGTCCCCAAAGGCACAAAGAAGAGATTGACTACACCAGTGGTTCTCAAGGTGTGGTCTGCACCCCTGGGGGTCTCAGAGGCCCTTGCAGGGGGTCCAGAAGATCAAAACTGTGTTCATGACAATACTAAGACATTATTTGCCTTTCTAACAGTGTCAGCTGCTTGCACAGATAGTGCAAAAGCCGTAAGAGATAAAACCGCAAGCTCCTGAGCAGGAAGCAAGACCACCAAACTATACCAGTTGCCACTACATGTTTGACACCATGAATTCACATGGTGGATCACAGAAGATGCCACTTTTACTTAAGAATGTCCTTGAAGTAGGAAAAAATTAAGAATTAAAAAAATCTCTACCCTGAGTATCTTTTTCATATTCTGTGTAATGAAATGGGAAGGATGCATAACACAATTATGCAAACCGGAGGACGGGTGGCTTTCTGGAGGAAAGGCACTTGTAAGACTGAGCTGCCAGCCAAAATAGTCCCTTTATCCATGGGACAGCACTTTTATTTAAAAGAATGCCTGACAAACAATGGTAGTTTGGATTTGGTCTCTGGAAGATATTTTCTGAAAACAAACCGAGTGAGCCCATCATTTCAAGGAAAAAAACTAACAACTCTGTCACCAAAATGAAAAAAAAAATTCCAGCTTTCAAGTGAAAGAATGTTGGAAAACTTGTCTTTACCATCATGAGCTTGACAGCTTCCTAATACATAAAAGACTTTTTTGATGAGATCGGTGTCAGTGTTAAGAAATGTGAGTTTTTAATAATACTGTATGCTGAAACATGTCAACATTTGGAAGATCTATGTAACTCTGAACTAATATTTTCCAAATGACCAAAATGGTGTTAAAATCATGAATGGGGAGGATCCCTGGGTGGCTCAGCGGTTTGGCGCCTGCCTTTGGCCCAGGGCGCGATCCTGGAGTCCCGGGATCGAGTCCCGCGTCAGGCTCCCAGCATGGAGCCTGCTTCTCCCTCCTCCTATGTCTCTGCCTCTCTCTCTCTCTCTCTCTCTCTCTCTCTGTATCATAAATAAATAAGTGAATAAATCTTAAAAAAATAAAATAAAATAAAATAAAATCATGAATGGGTAAGAGACCCATTCAGAGTGTAGAGCAGATCAATGGATGTTTTAAAAAGATTTTATTTTTTTAAGAGCAGTTTTAGGTTTATAACAAAATTGAGAGGAAGGTAGCCATTTCCCATACAACCCTGCCAGCATCCATGCACAGCCTCCCCCACTATCCACATCCCTCACCAGAATGGCCCACTTGTTGCCAAGGATGACCCTCCCTAACCTCAGGGTTCACTCTTACTATTGTACATTCTATGGGTTTGGACATATTAATAATGCCATGTATCCATAAAATTACGGTATTATACAGAGTATTTCCACTGCCCTAAAAATCACCTGTTCTGCCTTTCTACTCCTTCCCTTCGTCCCTGCCTCTGGAAACCACTCTGATCTTGTGCTGTCCCCATTGTTTTGCCTTTTCCAGAATATCACACAGTTGGAATTATATAGTATGCAGCCTTTTCAGATTGGCTCCTTTCACTTCATAATATGCATTTAAAGTTCCTCCATGTCTTTTCACGACTTGATAGTTTATTTCTTTTTAGTGTGGAATAGCATTCCATGGTGCATATATACCAGTTTACTAATCCATTCACCTACTGAAAGATATCTTCGTTGCTTCCAAGTTTTGACAATTATGAATAAAGTTGCTGGGGGATATCTGGGGGGCTCAGTCAGTTAAGCATCTGCCTTCAGCTCAGGTCATAATTCCAGGGTCCTGGGATCGAGCCCCATGTCGGGCTCCCTGCTCAGTGGTGAGTCTGCTTTTCCTTCACCCTCTACCCCTCTCCCTACTCATGCACGCCCTCCCTCTCAAATAAACATATAAAATCTTTTAAAAAATGAATAAAGTTGCTGTGAACACCCGTGTGCAGGATTTTGTGTGGACAAAAGTTTTCACATCTTTTTCTTTCTTTTAAGATTTTATTTTATTTATTCATGAGAGACAGAGAGAGAGAGAGAGAGAGAGAGAGAGGCAGAGACACAGGCAGAGGAAGAAGCAGGCTCCATGCAGGGAGCCTGACGTGGGACTTGATCTCCGGTCTCCAGGATCACACCCCAAGCGGAAGGCGGTGCCAAACCGCTGGGCCACCCAGGCTGCCCAGTTTTCACATCTTTTGAGTCAATATGGAACAATGTGATTGCTGGATCCTGGGGTAGGAGTCTGTTTCACCTTGTAAGAAACTGCCAAACTGCCTTCCAAAGTGTGGCACCATTCTGCCTTTTCTCCAGCAATAAATGAGAGTCCTGTTGTTCCACGTCCTTGTCAGTATTTGGAGTTGCCAGTGTTCCAGTTTTGGGCCATTCCACTAGGCGTGTAGTGGGAGATTGTTGTTTTAATTTGTGTTTCCCTGATGACATACGATGTGGAACATCTCTTCATATGCTTATTTGCCATCCGTACATCTTCTTTCGTGATGTGTCTGTTAGTCTTTGGCCCATTTTTAAATTGGGTTGTTTTCTTACTGTTGAATTTTAACAGTTCTTTGTATGTTTTGGGTACCAGTCTTCTATTAAACATGCTTTTTTAGCAGATGTTTTGTCCTGGCCCATGGCTTCTCTTCTTCTCTTGATGGTAGCCCTCATAGAGCAGTTTTAAATTTCTACGAAAAGCAGTTTATCTACTTCTTTCATGGATTGTGACCTTGGTGTTCTATCTAAAAGTCATCATCATACTGAAGGTCATCATGATTTCCTCCTATGTTCCTTTGAGGAGTTCTATAGTTTTGATTTTTACATTTAGATCTATCATCTGTGATCCATTTCAAGTTAATTTTTGGGAAAGGTGGAAAGCCTGTATCTAGATTCTTTTTTGTTGTTGTTTTCTTTTTGCATGTGATGTTACAGTTGCTCCAGCACCATTTGTTATAGAGACTGATGGATTTTAATGTAACATCACAGGAAAGGGTCCCTGATACAGTTTCAGATTGCAACCAACCTTTAAGAAGCCACCACTTGTCCAGTTTGGGTGAGTTTCGAAGAATTATCTGAAAAGGCTAGTAAAACACTCCTTCCTTTTCTGACTATGCGTTTATGTGGGGCCAAATTTCATTCCTATTCTTCAACCAAAGCAACACATCATGATAGATTGAATGCAGAAGCACATAGGAGAATCAAGGTATCTTCTATTAAGCCAGCCATTTATTAAAGAGATTTGCAAAAATGTAAAACAATGACATTCTTTTTATGAAACATTTTTAGAAACTAGAATAATTTTTTCATAAAAATGTTATTTATATTAATGTGTAATAGGTTTATTATAGTTATTTTTAAATGAATGAATATTTAAAATTTTTCTTGGTTTTAATTTTTTTCCAACAAATACTTGAGTGCCTATTATGTACCAGGCACTGCTCTAGGACCCCTCATGCCCCAAAGAAAAAAAAATAAAACAAGATAGAAGCAGAAAAATATGGAACATTTCACAAATTTGTGTGTCATCCTTATGCAGGGGCCATACTAATTCCTCTCTACATCATTCCAATTTTTAGTATATGTGCTGCTGAAGTGATCACCCTTGGTTTTAATTTCTAATGCAATAAACCTTGATAGCTGTCACCTACATAAAATTAGGTCCTCAATAATTTTTAAAGAGTTTAAGGGGTCCCCAAACCAAAAAGTTTGAGAATCACTAGACCAGATTATTCTTTCTGAAACATTCTTCTCTAGCATCTTTATAACTTCTGCAAGAATCCTGTTTCACCTGATGACTACCCGTTATTAATTTTCTTAGATATATCTTTGTACTTTATAAACTTCATATCCCTACAGTAAATGGAAAACCTGTGTTAAGTATTTTATGGAAGTTACCCATAAGAATAACTACAATGAAAGCAGACACTAATGTAACATTCTAGCAGGATTCTGCTGCCTGCTGAAGGCTTCTTCTCTTTGTTAACAAGGGGGAGTGTTCAGAGTTGTTAAGGAGATACTAGCACCAGCCTGAGACTTTCCTCTTGAGCTTCTCACGCTGAAAGAGAGGAAGGAATCACTTTCTGACTTAGTGAATTGGTAAATGTGGTGACCCTTCACCATACCATCTCACTGCACAGAACAGTGGCAGGCACCTCCACTTGCCTGCACCCCCACCCCCCGCAAGCAGATGGTCTCTCAAGACCCTCCAGCCAGCACAGGTAAGGGCCAGCTGATGAGGGCTCCACTTGCAGAAGTGTGACTGATTCACACAGCTTATGGGATGAGAGCTGGGGCATGGAGCCTTGGTGTTAGAAAATCGAGAATTGCACAGGTTTTTGTCAAAGGCCAGTGGTGGTGGAAGGCTGCTGGGCTTGGGGTTCAGAAGGAACCTCTGGGGTAAGCCAAACCCCAGGGCAGGCCAAACCAACCAGGTCCAAAGGATCAGCAAAGCCAGGCTACTACTGTGTCCATTGTGAGTCTTGGAGCTGGGGACACAGACCCACATATGGAGACACATGTGTGAACATGCCTGTTCAGAACTCTGGCTGCCAAGGAGGGGCCCTAAGACATAGTAATAGTAACCAGTATTTAGTGAGCACTTTCCATGGACTTTAGTTCATTTAATGTTCAGAAGTAGTATCATTTCACCCTTTTATGATCAGAGACACCAAAGGTCAGATGGGTTATGAGGCAGGTCCAAGGTCACCCAGCTAGTAGGTGGTACAGCTGGGATCTGAAGTCTAGCCATCTGGCTCCAGAGGTCATGCAGCACTGCTTCCTACCTCATGCTCCGAGGGGAAAACAGGCCTGTGTAAGGGAGGTGGGCCCTTGTCCAAGGTCACCCAGCAAGCCTGGGGGCAGCATCAGGCCAGAGCCCTGGTCTTCTGGCTTCTCCTTGAGGGCAGGTTCTGGGAAAGCTGGCACCTGGGACCCTCTCTTGCTGCCACCACTGGCTTTCCTTAGCCCTGCTGCTAAGGTGATGGTGATCCCAGGTGGTGCCCACTCTGGGGACCCAGTGTGTGTGTTGACACTGGCACCGTTTACAGGTGAGGCAGGTAGGATGGTGACAGATATAAAGAAACAAGGATGACAAATACTCTTGTCAACCAAAACACTGGCAAGGCAGAGTGGCACCCATAGCTGTACACCAGATAGGCTAAGCAGAGTTCCAGTGGGCCACCCTGTGAGCAGGAGGAGGTGGAAGGCATGGTGGGACCAGGCTGGATGTCACCTCCCCTGACTCCCAGCGCCTGGCCATGAGAGAGGAGCACAGGGCAGGGGGAGCCTTGGAATTGGGTGAAGCCTCTGGGAGCCTCTCTCTCGTTAGGTTAGTAGTCAGGGGAGGATAGAGAGCTGCACTCCATGGGGTCTGCAGACAGCGTGGGGCCAGGTGGATGGGAGCTGTTCAGCCTGGGTGCTACCACTTTGACAGCTGTCTCCAAGGCATGGCCTCCCGTCCCTGCTAAGGTCCAGCCATCCTTGTCTTTCTGACATTGACCCTCGATGATCAAGGGCATGGGGTAAGGACAAGGCCCTGATTGCATAGACCTGGGCATGAGAGTGTGGTCAGGGGCTTCAATGCCCGAGGCTCAACACTGCTGCATGGGGGCTCAGTGAGGAGAGGCAGTGGAATCCCCTACCTAGGTGGGGAGACGTGTGCACAGGCTCAAGCCAGCCCTCACTCTCTGAAACTGCTGGCCACAAAAGAGGCCACCTGGTACCCCTGGGCTTCGGCTTCTCTCCCCTCCATGGTCACCCTTGCCATCTTCTGTCCCGTCTCCTCTCTCTCCTCTGCCCCAGTCCCAGCCAGGCTAGATGCCAGCCCCCACAGCACCTTTGTCGGCAGTTCCTTTCTCGAGGCTATATGGCCTAGCAAGGAGAGGGTGGGCTTAGTTTCAGCCCTCACATGGCCCCTGGGTTCGAGACTCTTCAACAGGCCACCTACCTTGTAAGTGAGCTATAGTCAAGGAAGTGTGAATGTGGAGTGTGCCACGTGTGGCCCATGACTCCTAGGATGTAAGTGTGCCCCCTGAATGTATGTGATGACACAGTCCTGGGTGGTGGTGGTGGTGCCATAAGATGGAAGGAGCTAGTCCATGAATCACTGTGTGGAGGAGAGCCATCTACCCAGAGCACTTGCCCTAGACCATCAGATGGGCAGGAAATAACCTTATGTTGCATGTAAGCCAGGAAATACCAGCAATATTTGTGGTAGTCACCAGAGGGGCCTTTCCGGGTGCTGCTAGTGTTCCTCCTCTCCTGGTTCCTGGACAGGAAAAAGACTGCTCTCTCAGTAAGTGGAGAAAGGCAGAGGCTGGTTTCCTGGAATATCAAAAAATCTGTGATGCACCTCCATTCCCCTGCAAATAGGAAAGGGTGCCCCACAGCAGTGTCTCCTGTGCCTTAGCCATTGGCATACCTGCCACTGGCATTTTTTTTTTTTTGTTCACTCTTGTATCACAGAACATGGTGCACAGTAGGTGCTCAAAATATGATGTTAAAATTCTGCTGTGTTTGGATACTCCCTGTGTTGCATAGACTTAATGCATTGACTTAATGTTTTTCTTTAGACTTGTATCTATTTAAAACTTATTTTAAGAGAAAGGAAATCTAGTATCACTAACAATATACCCAAAAGGATATTTGATAGGTTAGTTTTTATCTTTTTCTTTTTTAAAGATTTTATTTATTTATTTATTTATTTATTTATTTATTTATTTGAGAGAGACACACACACACAGTGTATGTGTGTGTGTGTGTGTGTGTGTGTGTGTATGGGCACGCAAGCAGTGGGCCAGGCAGAGAGAGGGAGAGAGAGAATCTTAAGCAGGCTCCGCACTGAGCACGCAGACCAACGCAGAGCTCAATTTCACGACCTGAGATCATGACCTGAGCTGAAATCGAGAGGCAGATGCTTAACTGAGCCACCCAAGAGAGTCACAGTTTTTATCTTTTCCTATATGCATTAAAGTAGGTTAAGAACTACTGAGATAAAAATCAACATGTGCATCCATCATGCTAGTTAAAACCTGCCCACTTCCTTCACTTGGGAAACACCTTCCCTTAGCGTGCAGTGTAACACAGGCACATGCCCAGGTGTCCTCAGGACTTGGAGCAGAAGGAGCATACCCAAGAGCAATGAATCCGGCTCCAGCCTCTAGGCAATGGGCTGGGAACATTCCACTTCACCTCCCCATTCTGCATGGCCTTGACCCTCTCCCACCAGCAGGGCCTTGGCTTTAGGTTCCGTGAAGCTTGGAGAACCATCCAGACTTACCGGGAATGTACACTACTTGCTGGGGCACAGCACAGGAGATGGGGTGGGCATGCCATGGGCTCCAGGTTTCCGTGGCCAGAGACTTCCTGTTTCCTTCTCTGTCCATGCCTCTCTCCTTGGTTTGCTAGTTTTGGTTTCAAGTAAGAATGAGTGCACGGTGTCACAGCTCCAAAGGAGACTATGACCTTCTCATTAGAAGGAAAACGGCAACTGTGCCTTCCTTCACTAGGGTGGGGAATCACTGGCAACAGTGATTCTGTCCTGAACAAACCCCCTGCCATCTCCTCACCCTTGGCAGCCAACTTGAGGCCTCAACTTTGTTGAGGGAATTGCCCCAAACTGTTTGGACACCAAATGCAGGAGAACTAGGGATTCTGGCCTGCTAAGGAGCTTTGTTGTCATGGGCACTTCTGGTCTCCTCGCTGCCAATGTCCTCTTGAAAGGGAACATGAAGGTAGTAAGTGCCCAGTACCACAGCCACCACAGATGATGGAAGGAGGAGGGAGGGACACCTGTCCTGCCCACCTGTCCCCAGTAGCCCTCTGGCTAAGTGGGCGCTTACCCTCAGTGAGGTGGGTGTCCCCCCAAGCAGGGGCTGTATGACTCTTCTCTCTGTGTGCTGATGGGGTGGGTGGGTGGGGGAGTAGAACCCCCTCCTATGAGGGAGCTGCTGAATCCTAATCCAGAACTGCCCCCTCCCAAGCCTCTGAGACCTCACTTAGCCACCAAATGAACTTCAGCAAAACCCCCTAAAGGAAAATCACTGTACACTTCATTTCACCTTAGTTAGACTTGACCTGCTGAAAGGGTGGGGATGGGAAGTCTGGTCCTGACTCTACCTCTGTTGGTCCTCCATCATCACCCCGCCCCACCCCTACCCTCTTCCATTCTTCCTTTGGGGACTTCTCTCTCCCTTGTTTCCACCTAGGCTCATGCTCTGGCCTCCCATCCTAAGTCTGTCCCCAGCACTGATTCCCTGACCAGCCACTGTCTTTCCGTGCTTCCTCCTTTGGTCCTGCCCCTCCCTGCCCACCTCCTGCCGGGGCTTTCACTCCCCTCACCATCACCAGCTGCTGCCTGCTGACCTCTCCTCTCTCTGGGTGCCAGGCCATGGATGTTGCCTCCTGGGTGGTGTGCTGTCTTCTGGGTCACATCAGTCTGCTGCTGGCTGTCTTCTGTGTGGCCCCATCCCTCCATCCAACATTTAAGTTGCTCAGTCCTCAAAGCCCTCCTTGCTTTCGTAAGCCACCTTCTCCCTGGGCGGGATATCAGCAGATCCTCCTCTGTGCAGAAGGCTGCTGAGAGACCCCACCTGAGCTCTGGTTGGTTTACTGGCTCCTCCACTGGGCTTGGCACGTTCCCGGTCAACCCCACCCTCTCCCCTGCACCTGGGTTCCTGTGCCACAGTCTCCAACACGGCCTTCCTTTCCGTCTCAGTCCTGTGATTTCCGCCAGAGCAGCACAGAACCACTACAATTTACTTAATTTTTAAAAATGACCTCAAATGGACTCATTTTAAATAATTAGCTTATCCTAAACAATAACACCCATGAAATCAGAGATCTGTGTTTTAACTTTTCTAACATACACTAAAATACATAAAAGTATTCCAACAAAAGCTGTTGGTCTGTATGAACAGCCAGGTCATCTTGTGTGCCCCCAGGAATGCCTGTGTCACTCTTTGGGGACACATGGTCCATCTGCAGTGGTAATTCTGTGCTTCTGGTCATGCCAGCTGGAGACCCTGAGGCCAGCTCCACTCTCTTCCCTTCTTCTGTCCCTATAGCCAGTCTGACTCCCAACAACTGTCATTTGCCCCCAGAAAGGTCTGAGCTGGGATCCTAACCCCTCTTCTTGTAAGGTCACTCTTGCCTTTCCTCTATGGATGACAGCAGGGGTCTAGTCTCCTGGCTTCCAGGCTCTGTCCCTTTCATCTACTGCCAAGAAAACATTTAATCACACCCCAGCCCTCAATGGCTCCCACATTTTGGAACCAAGGCCACCCTGCCCACCACTTACTAGAACTCATTCTGCTATTCCTTGCTCCTCAGCCACCTCACCACCCTGCCTCCCTCCCTTCAGAGGATCTGGGTAAAGACCTTTGCAGACAGGGAGGTGGAGAACACAGGCAATGAACGGCGCAGAGACCTCCATGAGTGATCAGGAGGGTGGGGGCTAGTCCAAGGGAATAAAGTGGGAGGCAGTGGCACAAGGTCATTGGATTTGTGGAAAATGCAAGAGTCTGGTCTCCAAGGGCACATCATTCCAACCCTCGGTGACTTAGTTTCCTCAACTACAATGGTGGTGGTCGCCATGCCGTGTCTTTGACCCAGGGTTAGTGAGGACCCAGGGTCCGAGTACACTTGCTCTCTGAACTGTGCACTGCTAAAGCATGGTGTGCAGGTGCACGGGTGTGCGGATGTACACGGAGATGAGTATTGGTAGTATGAGTAATGATTACAGTAACAGAAGTCTGCTTGGTAAGCCATCTTTGTGAGCTAACACAGGGTGGACAAAAGGAGGGACATGAAGGGGCTTCCAAGGGTAGCTGGCTCATCATACCTGGGGCTGATCTGTCCAGAGAGCAGAACAGATCTTGTGCCTTGGGTGTCTCCCTGGGCCAGCTAGTCACTGTGCCTCCACCTTGGAGGTCCATCCTCCACTTTCCAGGTTGAAAGGGACAAGGTTGCCTATTTGGGGAGTCTGGGAGGGAAGAGGCGGGCTTTCTCCACTGTTTGGGCCTTAGAGGCTCAGAGGGAGGAGTCCCTAGGAGGGAGTGGTCCCCCTTCCCAGGATGCTGGCAGCCACGGCACAAGAACCAGGCTTATTTCTATAGCACAGGGGGAGACTGGGGTGGAGCAATGCCTACAGCTAGCCCAGGCCAGAGCTCTGCCCAGTAAGTGCCCCCAAGATGGCCCAGGCTGGACAAAAGCTCATTCTTCAAGGGCAAGGCCACTGCTTCAATTAGCTCTCCTCCTAGGAGCGGGTCCACTGATCCCCTAAAAGGCACAGCAGGCTCCGGAGGGCTGTGGCTCCCTGCAGCCCCAAGCCTTTGCTCCAGTCCCAGCCACATTGTGCTCAGAGGCCCCATGCTGGTCTTTTCACTCTCTTTGCCTGGCCAGCAGTAGGCGATGCCTTTGAAGTCGGTCCTCTGTTCCAATTGGAAACTTTGCTCAGAACCAAAATTAGAGAGGCTGTACAATCAGCTTGCAATTTAAAATGCCACCCAGGCCTCTCCCTATCCTCCTCCCTTTGCAAAATGTCATCTTAATTAGATGGAGTCAGGCTTCATGTTTTCCGAATTTCAAGGTAATTTCTCTAGGACATATCTCCCCTTGTAGTTATTTTTACCTCCAGCATAAGGTGGGGGCGGGGGGGGGAACCCGGAGCTCATCTGTGGGTCCGCATACACCTCCATCCACTGGGGTCAGCTGTCCTCTGGCTCCCCAGAAATCTGAAAGCTCACTGATCTGAGAGTTCTCATGGGATGTCTGTTGAGGCTTCTTCCTCTGTTTAATTGAGCACAGCACCTTCTGGGCCTCTCTCCTGAGCGAGGGGCTCTGCTAGGGGCTGGGAGGGGACACTACAGAGGCTAGGTGGCTTGGCCAGCGCTGTCCCCTGTCAGTGTTCACCAGGCCACTGCCCCGGTGGCTCACTCAGCCTATCACTGGCTTTCCTGTTGAGATTCTGCTGGCTGCTCTGCCCAGCATGCTTGAAGGAGAGTCCCCAAAGTGCGGGCCACTGGGAACCCCGTGTTAATACCACTGAGTTACACCTGGGAGGTTTCTAATTCTTTCAAGGACTCTGACTAATCGTGAGTAAGAAAGTTTCAGTTTGGTGCCATTATGTCTCTGATACCCCTAAACATGCTAATCATCTCCTTTAACAAAGAGAGGGCAGGCTGCTTAGGTGAGTCTCCTCTGGGCTCTGGAAGCATTCTGCAAATGCTAAACCACAACCACAACCTTCCCTAAAGGAGTATGTGAGTATGTCCCATTATGGGCTGAACTGTGTCTCTCCAAATTCATAAACTGAAGCCCTAACCACCCAGTACCTCAGAATGTGACTGTACTTGGAGGGAGGGTCTTTAAAGGAGTAATTAAGTTAAAGGGAGATCTTCAGATTGGGCCCTAATCTATTATGGCTGGCATCCTTAAAGGAGATTAGGATACACATGGAGGGAAGACTCTGTGAGGACACAGGGAAAAGACTGACATCTACAAGCCAGGGAGAGGCTTCAGAGGAAACCAACTCTGATGATACCTCAGTCTCAGATTCTAGAGAGAGAATAAAGTCCTGTTGTTCAAGCCACCCAGGGGCAGAACACACTCCCAAGGTTGGGCTCTCTTTTGGGCTAGGAGCAGGAGTTCTGTTTCCATCATTCCAAACTCTACCCACAAAGCAGTGCAGGTCTGGGTCCTGCCTCCTCTTGACCCTCATCCTGAGGCACCCCTGCCCTTACTAACCACCTGCCAGCCACCCTGCCCCATTTCTAGGCTTTGTAACACACATACAAGCTCATTTCCACCTCAGGGCCTTTGTACCTCTCCTCCTGCTGCCTCAATCCTACAAGACTGCTCCTCCTTATTCTTCCAGTTTCAGTTGGAATATAACTCCTAGAGAAAGCTCTTCCTGACCACTCCCCTCCCCATCTAAAGCAGGTGCCCCTTATTATTCCCTTGCCAGCATTCTTTTCTTGACTAGGACTTATCAAAATGTATAATTAGGTATGTTTGTTTCCTCAGTAACTCTCTTCCTGGAAAGATTGTGACCTCCACAAGGGCAGGGTCTGCATCTGCTCTGTTGACAAGGTGCTCCCTGTGGAAAGAATGAATTCTAGCCCATAAGTTGAGATGGATACCAGGTGTCATCTCCTAGTTCTCCAGAGGCCCAGCAGCACAAGATAGCAGAGAAGGGACCATCCAGAGCCCGCTCTCAAAGTCTCTGCTCAATTCAAAAGGAAACATGGGTAAGTGAGGTTATGCGGCAGACCAGTCATGAGAAAAGCCAACATGCCACAGGTAGGAATGGAAATACGATGCCAAGTGACCCTGCCTGTCCTGGATGCCTCCACAGCAACTGCAGGCAAGTGTGCTGGTCCTATTCCAGCCAAGGCAGGTGGTGTCCTCCACGGGGGGCCTGAATACGGATGCAACCTCATATGTGTGGAATGCACATGCACGATGGGTAGTCAGAGGGAATTCTGCAACTGTGTTATGCCTGGTCCAGGGTTATCTGCAGGGTGAAAGGGTCTGTTCTATCATCTCAATTTCAAACCCTCTGATATTCCTCTTAAGAAATTGTCTGGCTTGGAATATAGAGATTCTCTACTTTCTGAAAGTTTGTGTTATGCCACTTCTCATTTACAAGAAGACCTACATTAGTACCTGTTTCCAACTAACCAAAAGTCATCCAAAGAGGATTTTCGCTTTTACAGAAACAAATAAAAAAGGCAAAAAGCAAAACCAGCATTCAGCATTTCTTCTGCAGCAAGCCTGTAACACAGGCAGCGCTGCTCAGGGCCCCACCAAGCTCCTTCCCTGGGAGCTCCTATACTCAGCATTTCAGCATCCAGCCGCCACAGCTTTGAAATGTGTCTTTGAGCATCTGTGCTTTATCGTCATTTATTTTATGCACCCGTTAGCAAGACGTGTTTCAAGGTATCAGAAAAGCCTAAAATTATGATTATTTTTTGGGCCCTCAAAATGCCCCCCAATTTTTCCATATAAATTAACAGTAATTACTTGTTTGCTTTATGTCACTGTGGTTTACAAAGGTTTCAAAGGAATGGTCTGCTCTTGGGTCACTAGTGAGGGAGACCTATCCTGCAAATGAAAACTGAAGAAAATGAACTTCAGAAAAGTGGAGGATGTTTGCCAATATTAAAAAGAAAGAGAGAGAGAGAGAGAGAGAGAGAGAGAGAGAGAGAGAGAGAGAGAAGGAACTTGTAAACTGACATTTGAGCCTAACTAATTATGTCCACACAGGTTCCTTCTCTCCTCAGGAACTATGGGGAACCAGTCTTCTCTCCCTACAATTGATGGATATGAGAGCCTCAGCTCTCAAAAAGTTAATGTTATCTAAAAAAAATGTTATATTCAGTGCTTCTAATATACTCCTTATTTTGAACAATAAAAAAATTCACTTTCATTAATAGAAAATTAGTACCTCCCTAGATCCACTGAATAAATGACAAACATGTCAGGAGTACCAGCTCAGAGAGGGACCAGTGATCTGCTCTACTGGGATGGCCACAGGTCTTGGTCATCCCGAGAGAGAAGACTGGAATCTGGGGCAAGGACTTCAGCAGGGAGTGAGCAGAACATGGGTGTCCAGCTGGTTGGCATAGTTCCTAAGAAACAAGTGAGGAGAGACTCATTGAAGTCTGGGGTTGCAGGATCTCTGCCTCCTCCCCACCCCCATAAGGGTGGCACTGAGTGTAGCTCTTACCATCTTCTAGGGCATGTGTTTCCCTGGACCCTGAGCTCCCACACCGAGCTCCTTGCATTTAGGATCTACTGCTGAGCTGGGCATACAGCAGGGACTCAGGAAACATTTGCTGAACAAATGAACTTGGTAGGGGACGAGCCAAAAAAGCATCGTACCAGGGGTTTGGAAGACTCGAGGTGCAAGTAAGTGTTCTCCCCACTGTGGTCTTCCAGGTTACCTTCCCTGCTATGCTAGTAAAGTAAGGGGGCTGTACCGGGTAGACCAGAGGTGGGAAGCTCTCTTCAATTTAAGGGCCAACTCTGATCATGGTATTGGCTCCCCGGGACACTGGTTCCCTGAGAGGAGTCAGATTGAGGTTCAGTGCTGTGAATGATAAGCAGGGACTGTCAGACTCAAGAGCCCACACACCACATCTCTGCTCCTCTTTGGATGTGATCATGTCCAAGGTCACTGATACCATCATATTCTGCAATGTTGCAACAAGCATGCAAGTACTTAAAGAGTTCAACCGTCATGAAGGGCTTTCCCACCCCAGAAGGTGAAGCCTTTATGCAAGGCCTTGCCACCTAAATGCCATCTACAGCTCTACAGCTTCTAGGGTGGGCTTCCCAACCTTTCCCATGTCATAGCAAATGATGGTATCTGTACAGCACCTTGTAGTAAACATAAGAGAGGATTCTTTGGGCATGCCTGTAGCGCATTTTGTGCACCAGGACATAATGGTGGAGAGTCTCTGCCTGGGAAGGGTCTATGTCAGCTTCCACACTGGCTATCTTCTGAGGTCCTATGCTGGGCTCTGGATCACAGTCAGCTGCTGAATGGGCTTCCCTGTGTCCATCTTGAACACAAGACTGTGACTCCTCTTGGGGAAGGAGCTGTGTCTTCCCCTGGTGCACCCCACCCCAGCCATGGGCCAGGGCACAGAGCCAGCCACACAAAGGGTGGGGATGAAGCCGTGAGAAACTGTCCAGAAGTGGCAGAAGTAGTGCTTGAAGGCTGCTTATGACTCCTATGGCCCTTGTCTACTGATTTCACCTGGATGGCCCTCAGAGGTCCTGTTTTAGGCCAGGGAGAGTTCCAAAGATGATGTTGGGAGGTACATAAGCTGAAGCTGGGAAGCTAGATGACATGCGCTGGGTGTGTGCTGGATGGATGCTGGCCATAGCATTTTATTTTCCCAGAAAAATTTTAGGTGGAATTATTTATAGATAGAAAAAAAGTATTTTCCCATGATTCACTCAATTAATTGGAAGCAGCAGCAAATTTTAATAATTTGGGACTGTAAAAAAAAGGGAAATGTCAGGGCAAGACATACATATAAAGTTAAGGACACAGGTTAGGGGAGGAATGAGTACACACAGTGATGGTTATCAGGCAGGGCTAGTGGGCAGGCTGTGCCCAAGGCCCCTTCAGAGCACCAGCCAGTGTGGGACCACCACCTCCTGCCCCCATCACGCAGGGCACTGCTGACCATGGAAAGGAGTCAGACTTTTATTTTGGTTGTGATGGGAAGCCGTGGGAGGGTGGTGGGAAAGCCAGAGGGTGATCACAGAAATTACACCAAGGAGGTTCCTGCAGTCATCAGATGAAAGAAGACAGAGGTGTGGGGGAATGTTGGAGCTGGAAGCACCCTTAGAAATGATGCTATCTATGCTCCCTCATCATACAAGTTGGAAAGTGAGGTACGGGGAGGAAGGGATTGGCTGACTGCTACAGGGTCAATGGTGGCTCAGCTGGTGGCTCCTGGCAAGGAGGTTGGAGCAAGCTCGGGCTAGCCAGGAAGCGGGAAGTGGGGCTAGGCAGTGAGGGAAGGAGCAGGTGGTGCTGGAAACCCACTGGGGAGAGGCCACAGTTTGCACTGCCAAGCAGCTGGGGGCCCAGGGAACCTCAGCCTGCCTGGGCTGGTGCTGGTGTCCCTGAGAACTTAAAAATGCAGGTGGAGACGGGGAGTCAGTGGGCCTAGAAGCAGCAGATTCTCAGCTGCAGACTGGGAAGACGGTTCACATCCACATGAGACAGGACACAGGTGCTGCTGTCGGGATGAGGCTGGCAGGACCTGGGGTGGCAGCACTCGGGGCCCGAGGACTCTTGGCCCACGCCCTCACTTCCAGAAAGCAACACCGTGAGCAGTGATTGCATTTGGGGTCTGGGTCTTCCTAGCCGCTTTGAGTTTGTCTTCAGCTGTAAAATGAGGATGATAACAGCGTGTATCTCATAGCACGTGGTGAGTTTTAAATGAGTTAGTATAGTCAAGTGCTCTTGACTTACATAGTCAATGCATAGTAACTGCATAGTAAGAACTCAACATGATGCATAGTAAGAACTCAACGTAATGGCCACTGTGGTTTATTAATCACATTTGTCTGAGCTGCTCTGACTGAAGCCCTCAATCAAGCGCAATCATTGAGCTGCGTTCCACTTGGAAGAAATGCACGGTAAAACAAGTTTAAGTCAGGAGTCTAGCTAAAAACTCACTGAAACAAAACAAAAAAATCACAACAGCCAAATTAAAAAAAAAAAACACAAAATGCTGCCAATCTCTTTTTTTTCCCACTCTCTCTTTATACACATGCACATACAAAACAATAGTGGAAAAAAATCACCCACCTGTGTGAAAAGTGCTTAAGAGAGTCAACAGACAAATGGCTCTGCCTCCTGTGCCCTCTTCATCCCCTGGAAAAGCAACTGAGAGCAAGACAAAGGAGAATGAAGTCTAAGAGGTCCCCGAGCTGGAGTTATAGCTGGGGGGTGTCTCTAGATCATCCTGATTCCCAAAGCCTGTGCTTTTGGACCTACCACACCTCTTCTCTAAGAGCCTGGATCCTCAAAAGCACATCCAAGTCACCCCAACAGACTTAAGGAAGTGTGTTACATGGTCCAGCAATATTTCTGGGGGCTTGAAATGGAAAGCCCTCAATCAACTCTACTGTTTAGGTGGGCCTAAGCTCCATTTTCTAGATCACCATAGTTCTGATACTGTTAACCACTGCCATCACTTGCTGTCACGGTCAGCATTGGCTGGCCTGTGTTCATATGGCCACAGAGGCTGAGATCAGAGCTCCTGGAAGTCTTGGGATTGACCTTGCACTCGGCTGAGACAGAACCACTGGGGCGGCGAGTGGGCTGGTGAGAACTAGCACCTTAGAGGACCACTAGTGGCAAAGGTCAGGTTTCTGGAACAAATGCTAGCACTCACTGGGAACCCTGACAAGTTAGTGGGCGATGGGTCAGTCCCCAATTTGTAAAATGAGGTTTAAGTAGAACTCCTCTCATTGGTGGTTCAACTGACCGCCCTGAAGCAGTCCAAGAAAACAAGAACGCCTATAGTACTGCCACAAACACGCCATCTGCTCCATCAAGGTCTGCTGGGCCAAAAGCAGGGGTATGATTTTCAGACCTATTTATATAAAAGTTTGTTTTAAAAGATACTCTTTTTAATATAAAAAACAGGGTTGAATATAAGCCTTTTAGAACAGTGCCGGACACATGGTGAGCAGCCAGCAGAAGCCAGGTGGTTACCACCTTAACTTGAAGCAGGCACCCATTTACTGCACCTGCTTCTTTATATCCTTTGCATTGTGAGACCACAGTCTGGCTGTTCTCCTTAATTGTTTTTCTTTTCTGAGCTCTAATTTCCATGAGATTGAATTTACTCTTCTCAAAGTCTTCAGCTAGTAGCCTGCATGCTGACACATAGTGGGTCTTTTAATGGAACCTTTTCAGGATTATAGGTGGCCCCTTTGAGGGGGCTTTGACAAAGCTTGAGGCTCTCTCTTAGCCAAACATACACAAAACCACACCTGGGACTACACATCAGATGTACAGGTGCGTGTGCACACACACATACACACACACATACCCCAACTTTCCTTTTATTTTGGGGGTTACAGTCCCAGAATCCCTGATTAGGAACCTGGCCTATCATAAAACACAGGAATCCAAGTGGTGTCTAAGCCACAAGAGTTGTTCTGATGGTCTGGGGTGGGGCCCCTCCCGGATGCCCGGTAAATGGGGCTGATTTCTCCCAGTGGAGCAAAAGCCTGGCAAAGTTGCCTGTGTGATGATCCCCATCCTGTGGAAGATGCTGGTCCCTCACCATCTATGCTGCATTGAAGAGGCTCCTCTGCCGCCTCCCCATGCAAATTTAATAATGTTCTGAAGTCCTGGTCCCACATAAATATAAATGTGTTTCCAACTCCAAGGCTTCACTTACCAGGAGGAGGCTTTCTGAAATCATTCAGGGGGTATTTGATATACTGATAGCTTATTGGAAAAAGTGATTCAGAGACAAGAATGAAAGAAGAAAAGGAAGAGCTTGGAGGGGCCGGGGAGGAAGGGAAACGGAAGAAAGGGAGGACCTGGCTGCGGCAGAGCCGGAGGCCCAGGACAGGCCGCACAGTGACTGCTTGGCAGTTGCAGCTCTGACAGTCACATGCAGTGCCACACCGGGCTCTTCCTGAAAAGGCTTTTATTTGAGAGAAATAGATGCCGATTGGAGGAAGCAGACCAAGGGCCCCACTTCCCCAAAGTGGGATTCACCTCCATTAACCTTTCAGTAAAGAGCCAGAAAAGCCTTCCTTCTCCAGCAGACAGCCCCAGAAAGGGGCTTCACCTCAGGACTGAAGATGACAATGTTCCCCTGGGCTGTGTGCTCTGAGCCACCCTGGGACTGGTGACCTGCCTGTGGAGTCAGGCAGGCCTGGGGCTTGGTCCTGGTCTCTGTCATTTATCAGCTGTGTGACCATGGGCAAGTCACTCACCCTTTCTGAGCCTAGGTCTCCTTATCTGTAAAATGAGCAGGATCGCAAACTCAACTAGCTCTGCTGGGCAGGTGAGCATTCCCAGACTTCAGTCCTCTCTGCTCTGCTTTCAGAACTCCTGCCTTATCTGTGTACTCCCCCTTCAGTGCACACTGTTATTTTTACTTGACTCACTTCTGAAAAAACTTAAGCCCCGACTCTGGCCTTCTAGTATCTTGGCCATCATGAGCTGAAGGGGCTACCTATCTTTTGGATTCGTATTAAAATAGATATGTCACTATTAAAATGAAGCATGTCAGTTACACTAAAACCAGAAACGACAGGGTCTGGGACAAAGCTCCATTTATGAGGTAGTTGGTCACTGCCCCGCTGTCACCACTGTCACTCAGAAGTGCAGGCTGAACAGGGTGACAGTGGGGTCTATCCGGGCACTTGCTTCAAGAGCCCTTCCCTCCCTCTGGGCTACTAATACCCTTCTTGACAAAGCCCAGACCCCAGTCTGGGTTCCTCCTTCCGGTTTCTCCCCACCTCTCCACTGCCACCTCCTGTCTGCACATCTAGAATATCACCCCACACAAAGATGACATTTTTATTGTCTGGTTGTACATTAAGGAGGGAATCAGCACAGCTGCACACATTTTCCTCATCACAACTCCTTCCCCTCAATTTGGTAAAACTTGGAATTCTAAGGAGGGAAAAAGTACTCTATCCAGCACCACCTGGTTATTTGTCAATTCTGTCTACCTGACTAACCCAGGATTTCCTAATTACAACTCCACCAGGAAGCTGTAACAGTTTCATTTAAAAAAAAAGAGAGAAGAAAAAAAAAGCCCTCAAATTCAAAACTTGGAAAAAATTCTCACCTTGTAAAAACAAACAAACAAGCCGATCAGACATGGTGCACTGTGCCCATGGCTTCGATGCAGCTGGAGGCTGTGTGTGCAAAAGAAAGAGGGTTGGGTTGGACTCAGAAGCCCCAGGTCTAAGTTCAGGATCTGGACTTATCATCAGTGTGATGCTGGGCAAGGCCAGTGAGGAACTCTCTGAGCCTCGCTGCCTCAGGCTGGCTAGTGAGGCTGCTGTATGGACAAAGGGCAAGGTGTGAGTGCCTTGTGAGGTGTAGGTCACATAGACATTAGAGGGGTGACTGTTTTTTTTGGTGTAAGGGGTGACTTTTGGGCCTGGCCTCGATTAAGCTGGGAGGCAGGGGGAATTTATCTGATCCCACCTCAAGTACAAGGAATCACATATCCTACTCCCAAGGCTGTTTTCTCAGATGGCCAAAAGGCTAATCATCACTGGAAGATGATTCTCCAACCAAGGGTTTTAGTACTTTAGCCAGGATTCCTAGAGACCTAAAAGCCTTTAAAACCCAAAAAGCTCCATCTCTAACTGGGGCATTTCAGGCTTGGGGGAGACACTGTTGAGTGGAGCTCCATCACCACTTTTTGGATAATATGCCTCTTGTAGGAAGAGTTCTGGGATGATTTACAGCTTCCAAAGAACTGGGAGATGATCATTTTATTCCTAGAAAGGAACCTGGGAACAGGACCAGACCTGGAGCCTCAGCCAGCTCCTAGCACAGGTTCTATTCAATTTTCCAGGCGCCCCTGAAAAACCAAGGTGCTTTGGCTGGGGACAAAAGGTTTGCTTTCCAATCCCTACCTGCCCAGGGTCCTCGCTGCCTGGGCCCAGCAGGCTGCAGGCAGGTACTGGGGAGAAGTGACTCCCTTGGGAGAGGCATGGTCTTTTGACCTTTGGATCCTAGACCTCCTTATCTGTGGGACCCTTGGGTAGGCGCTGGAAACAGACAGAGCTCAACCACACTGCTGAAGCTACTCTAAAGTGACCAGTGAGCCACTTCTGGATCCCTGTTCATGCGGGCGTCCTTGAAGGCAGCTTTGTTGAGGCCGCTATAACTGGACTCCACAAGGGAAACAAATGTTGCTCCCTTCAGAGCTGAAGGACTTTGTTTAGCTGAGCTCAATTCCGGAGGCTGTCGCCCTAGCAACGAGTCTTTGGGGGATTTACATCTCCTGCATCACAACAGGGAACAGCCATTCAGCAAGTGGTGGGGGGAACCCATGTACCTTCCCCCCACTCTAAGAGTATAACCACAAAACAAAACAGGATCAACAACAAGAATCTCCCACAAGCCCATTTGGCCTTGGCTGGCAATCTGCCAAACAGGAATTCAAACTTAATCAAACTTTCTTGTCTTCCTTGTAAAGCTCAGGAAATCGGTAATTGGTTTTATAATTGAATTTTCTGATCACGTCTTGAAGGAATGGGTCCTGCCAAAGGCCAAGGAATGGCCTGTCTCCAAGAAGGACAGCCAAGGTCCCTGACGGAGGCTCTGGAAGGTAGGGGAGGAGAACTAACGGCTGGTGGGCTAAGAATAGAGCCTGTTATTTATAACTAGGGAAGAGGCTAGTGACAACTGAGCCTTGCCCTTACAAAGTGGTCTCCCCCAAACAGGCACCCCAGGAGCCCCGGGTTCCTGGGTCAGAAAGGAAGTCTTTGGCATTTGGTGGCTGTGGCATGCAGAGTGCAAGATGGGGTTGACAGAAGGCAGGGGGACTGTCTTGGTAAGGAGTTTATTCTAAGAGCACTGGAGAGAAGGAGGAGGCCTGACTGGGGCAGAGGCCTGTACAGACAGACAAAGAAGATGATTCAGGAGCCATTCTGGAACAGGAAGTGAGCGGACAGGAAATCCAAGGTTTTTGGCCTGAGTAACAGGGAGGAAGGTGGTATGTTCAGTATAAAGAAGGAAGGTAACAATACATACATATATTGGATCATTGTGGTATACCCCTGAAAGCAACATAATGTTTTATGTTAAAGGACAAAAGAAGGTAGAAGAAGGCTCCTTTATGTCGCCAGTTTTGCAGGGGCTGGGGTCACTGGGGTCGGGTGCTGAGAGGTCTTAGTGACACGAGCTAACAGGCACAACTGGGCTTTTGTGTGCTCTCACTAGGTGCTTTACAATTATCATGTCTTTTAATCTTCACATCAGCTGTGGAGACATGGATTCACTGTTGCCATTTTACAAGCCAGAAAAGCAAAATGTAGAGAGCAGAGGTGAAGGATCCACCCACTCAGAAGCCACGGGACTGGGCCTAGGACCTCAGATTGTCTGATTCCAGAGTTGCAAGCACAGGCCCTAATGCAGTTCCACATCCTCACCTGCAGATAAGGCTATCCCAAAGCCAGACAGAAATAATTAGTAAAGGGGTTGCCAACATTCAAGAGGGTGGTATGGGGGGATCCCTGGGTGGCTTAGCAGTTTAGTGCCTGCCTTCAGCCCAGGGTAGGATCCTGGAGACCCGGGATCAAGTCCCACATCAAGCTCCCTGCTTGGAGCCTGCTTCTACCTCTTCCTGTGTCTCTCCCTCTCTCTGTGTGTGTCTCTCATGAATAAATAAATAAAATCTTAAAAAAAAATAAAGGGTGGTATGGGCTAGAGATGGAAGTTGAAGAGTCTACAAATCAACAGTCACTCATCCGTTTAAAAATGTTCATCGCAACGGCAAGCCATGCTCTGGAGAAAATATTCACAATACGTGTATCTGACAGAGAACCTGGATCCAGGACATATTTTTTAAAAACTCTTAGAAGTCCGTAATAAGAAGACAAACAACCCATTAAAAGGAAAGAATAAAAGATTTGAACTGATACTTTACAAAAGAGGATATATGAATGGCCAAAAAGCACATTAAAAGGCACTAAATATCATCCGTCATCAGGAAATGTAAATCAAAATCACAGTGAAATACCAAACGTCCAGACTAGAAGAGCTAAAATGAAAAGCGCTGACAATTCCAAGTGTCAATGATGGTGCAGCACGGCAGGAGCTCTCCTACGTTGCTCACGGAGTTTTAAACAGTACAACCACGTTGGACCACAGTTTGAAAGATTTGTATATGGTTCACATATCCCTACCACATGATCCAGCAGTTCCACTCCTAGATATTTACCAAGAGAAAATAAGAAAATGTTTACAACAAAAACCTCACATCAATATTTTGGGCAGCATTATTCTTTTTTTTTTAGAGATTTTATTTGAGACAGAGAGATTGAGCAAGTGGGCACCATGTACATGAGCTGGAGAAGGAGGCGGAGGGAGAAGTAGGCTCTCCGCTGAGCAGGGAGCCCAAAGAGAGGCTCAATCCCTGGGGATCATGACCTGAGCTGAAGTCGGACACTCGACTGACAAAGCCACCTAGGTGCCCCCTTGCAGCATTATTCATATTAGCCCCAGAAAGAAAATAACTCAGATGTCCATCAACAGATGAACAGATAAAAAAAAATGTTGGTCTGTTTCTGGGGTGATTCTGCAGCCTGGTCACAACGAAATATTGAGGTGTTTGGAGAAAGACGGCAGTGAGACTCCAGAGCCAGGAAGATGATCTGAGAGGGCCAAAGCTTGTATGCATCTAATCACGTTCTGTCTAGTTTTTATCTTTTCTGTTTTTTGTTTTGTTTTGTTTTTAAAGCAAAGGCTTCTGCAGTGCTTGATGTGAATCCTTAAGTTCTGCAGGCTGGGTCCTGCACAAAGCACTAAGCTGGTCCCCTGCCCCATACACGTGGGAAGCCTGGGGCTCAGAGAGGGATGTGGCCTGTTCCAAGTGGCCCCCTAAGTGAGCCCCAGAGCCAGGACTGTAACTGAATTCCCCTTGGAGAGCCCAGCTTTGGAGTGAGGCATGCCAGGGTCAGAGCCTGGCTCTGCTGCTCATTGGACAAGTGACTTAGCTAGCTTTTCTTTGTTCATCTATAAAATGGCATTAATAACACCTATCACAGAAGTATTGGCATAGTTAAATGATGTGATGCAGTTTTTCCCAGTAACTAACATTAGTAACCAGTACCTAGTGAGCAGATAGTATGTATCATTTGACACCCTAACCTCCCTACCCCCATATATTTATTATGCGGACATGCTACAGAGGAGGGAAATGGATACAAGTGAGGTCATACAGCCAGTGAGCACTGGCACCATATTTCAACAGGGTAGACTGGCAGCTGAGCCTTTTCATCCCATACAAAGTTCCCAAATTCAATCATTCATGTGGCCACTTCTCCCCCGTATCAGTAGAGCCCCCAAATTAGCTTCATTTTGAGTGACAATTTATGCAAAGTTATGGGTCTTACGTCAGTAATTTTCTTCTAAAACACATTATCATAAATACATAACCTCAAAAGTAAAAATAAAAGGTTTACATGTATTACCTAATCTTCTACTCACCAAAGTATGTATGTCATGCCAGAGAAACATTGATAGAAAAGAAGTCCTTAGAACGCTGGCACACAGCACATGGGGTCCAAGCCCCAGAGCTGTCATGCATGCCAGCACCAGGACAGCCCATGTTTATGGAGTTGGGATAAAGGAGACAGGACAACAAGGGGACACCGGACCACAATTGCCACCAAGTGAGCTCGAAGCTTTGCTCCCTCATGTCCCAGACAATCAACGCTCTTTAACCTCTCAGCCAGGCCCCAGCGTGGGGCAGGAAACGGGGCCGAAGGAGCCACAAAAATGGACCTCTCACCACTTTGGAGGCAGTGCTTTAAGGAGCTAGAAGCTATTTGGCTCAAATTCACATCTGAGGCCCGGGCCAGATGCTTCCTATGGTCAAGAGCATTTTGACTTTTCTTTGTGAGATCATAGCCGGACATTTCCCAGATCTCCTGGCATTAGGTATGACCAAGGGACCAAGTTCTGGCCAATGATGTATGGCCTGACCCCCAAAACATTCTCTCATAACCTTCAATGTGTCCAGCAGAAGGCTCCGAGGGCCTAGCAAAGCCACTGATCAGAGAGAAGGAGCTGGCTCTTCACCGTGTGGCTAGCATACCCCTCCACCTCTGACATCTGACCCTGATGTGAACAAGAAACAATCCTTTCCTATGTTTAGCTATTGAGATTGTGGAGTGGTTTGTCCCAGCAGGTGAAGTCAGGCATTTTCTGAAGTGTCAAGGGACTTCTGTAGCTACTGTATTGGGACGTAGTCCTGGGGAAGTACCTATACTTTCTCTAGTATTTCTGAACAGCCCCAGGACCCTCCCAGAGTAGACACTAACTAAAGAGGATAGGGGGACTTGTTGCCCACGAGCCAGGCACATATGGTACAGTCCTGGATGGTAAATCTATTTTATCCACAGGGTTGAGAAAATACTAGTGTCTTTTGACACTATTCTGGGGATGCATGCAAAGCACTGAGGAGGCAGTGGGCAGTGTATGGTGGTCTCCTCTCCCCTTGTCCACACTCATGCTGTGGGGCTGTGGGCACAGCTCAGCACACAGCCTCAGAACCCCCCAAACCCAAGGACAACAACAGTCTGGGTACAGGTCAGGCTGCTGGCAGGGTGAGAACATATTGGTGACACTGGGAGAGAATGTCCATGAAACAGGTAAGAACCAGTTCCCATAGCCCCAGGAGTGCAAGTTCCCAGACGAGAACACAAGAAAGAGGAGCAGGCCCAGAAAGGAGATGGAGGCCCAAATGAGGGGGCAGGGGCAGAAGTGGGCGGGATGTCAAAGGACACCATTGAGGATGGGGAAAGACAACCCATGGAACAGGAGAAACTATCTGTAAATCATATATCTGAGAAGGGACTAGTACTGAGAATACATAAAGAACTCTTAAAACTCAACAATAAGATAATCTAACTGAAAAATGGGCAAAGGTTTTAAGAGACAATTTCTCCGAAGAATATATATAAATAACCAAGAAGATATGACAAAAAACACTCAACATCCTTGGTCATTAGGGAAAAGATGTCAGAACTGACAGGGATTTACTTTTGTGCCAAGCCCAGAGCTTGGGTTTCTGCCCTTAGAGGGGGCTCACCACGGAGTTGTGTAATTGGTAAAGGCTATATACATGCAGGTAAGTTTATCATTGAGAGTCAAATCAGGGTAGTAGATCATAAAGGCTAAGTCTTAGAGTCTATAGACTGAATATATGTATCCACCCAAGATTCCTATGTCAAAGCCCTAGCTCTCAGTGCTGCATTTGGAGTGAAGAAATGATTGAGGTTAAATGAGATCATAAGGGTAGGGCCCTGATTTGATAGGATTAGCGTCCTTATCAGAGAGCTTTCTCTCCCTCTCTGTGGGCATGTACCTAGGAAAGACCATGTGGGGACATAGTGAGAAGGTCGCCATCTTCAGGTTAGGGAGAGAGCTCTCCTTGACCTCAGACTTCTTGCCTCCAGGACTGTGAGAAAAGAAATTTGTTTTTTGACCTACCCAGTCTATGTTTCGTTATGGCAGCCTGAGCAGATGAATAAGGAGCTTTTGTGTACTAACATGTTGGGCAACTGGCCGAGCCCTTCACACTGTGCCACGCACAAGGTAGATGATAGTTAAGGAAAAAGGAGAACAGAGTGGATGGCAATTTCCCCCAGGCCACACCACTGGCGAGCAGCAGCACTGTGCTCTGTGAGAAGGCAGGCTAGCTGTACAGCGTGTGCGCCTGAACACTATGCTCGGTGCTGGAATGGAGGTGACAAGTCTGTGAGCCCCCATGTACATTGATTTGTCTGCTGCCAGCCTGGCACTTGCATGTGCTCTGTAAACATTGGAGGAAGGATGGAGAGATGTCCAGGCCTAGGTAGTGACAATAGGGAGCTCCAGGGCCACCAGGGCCTCTGGCTCCCCCATAGCACAGTCTCCATACTCTCACCCAACATTCTGGGGGTTCTTATAACCCCAACTCAGGACTTTTCGGTGCTATGGGGAATTCAGGTACATAGAGTGTATGTACCTAATTCTGGCTGGTTCTTTTGGTGACACTCCATGGGATACTCACTTTTGATTATACTCATGGGAAGCCATCTCCCTGTACATCTGAGGATGCCATGGCCCCAGGAGCCTCAGGATCAACACAGTCAGCTGGCCAAGAGACCCAGTCAGAGCATGCATTCTGAGGTTTTCATAGGACCACACAGCTAGCTAGCCACTAGTAAAGCTGGGCCTAAAATCCAGAACTCACACCATCCTGAGACTCTTCTCAGGCCATGGCTTGGGGAGGAAGATGGCCGCCTGACACTCTGACTCCACCAAGCCTGCAGGGTTCACGGTGTCTTCAGGGACTCTTGACTCTGTGACAGTTGCTTCCTGAGGCTGGAGCACCAAGAGGGCTGGGTAGAGAAGAGCCTGCCTAAAGCTGTTTCCTGGGCTCAACAGAGACATTGGCAAGGAGTGGCCTTTCAGTTTTGGAAGGTGGGGTGGACCAGAGATATGTACATTCTGACCCTAGCAGACAACTCAGCACACTATAGGCAAGTAACTCTGTTTATGGAGTAGAGTTTAACTGAGCACCTACCTGCTCTGGCCCAGGTGCTATGCTGGGTGCTGGGTACTGATTCCACTTGTAGTCATACAGGCACTGGCCCTTCTCTGTGGTCTAGCAGGGGGTCATATATTCTACACACAAACATTTACAAATGTGATGAGGTCATGAAGGGGCCAAGGGCCCTGAGAGCATCAAGACAAAAAGGCCTGGCTTGATCTGGGGGAGGGAGTGGGGCTGGTCAGGCAAGGATTCCCAGAGGTGACATAGATCCCAAGTCTAAGGAGGTGGGGTGCAGGTGGTAGGGATGAGTGGGGTGAACAGAAGTAGGAGACGGCGTCTCCCACAGGGGTTCTGGAGCCATGAAGTTGCAGCATTTAAGACATGAGAAGCAGATCCTGTGGCAGGAGCACAGACCCAAGGCTGGCAGGGCTCATTTTGAGGGCCAATAGTGCAGAGGGCTGGTAAACAGAGGATTAGCTTTGCATTTGTTTGTTTGTTTAAGATTTTATTTATTCATTTGAGAGGGAATAAGAGTGAGCAAGAGTGATTGTGTGTGTGTGTGTGTGTGTGAGAGAGAGAGAGAGAGAGAGAGAGAGAGAGAGAGAAACAGAAGCACAAGACGGCGGGGGGCCGGGCAGAGGGAGAAGGAGAAGTAGATTCTCCACCAATTCTCCACCAATTCTCCCCCACCTCCCACGTGGGGACCGTGTGATCACGACCTACCTAAGCTGAAGGCAGACACTTAACTGACTGAGCCACCCAGGTGCCCCTTAGCTATGCATTTGTAGAAGTTCCTGCTAGCTGTGGCACAGAGCACAGACTCTGAGGGGCAGGACAGGCTGAGTGCTGGTGAGGAGACTCTTGGGAACTTGAGTGGGGCGAGTGGGGTGCTAGACGGGCCTGAAGGCAGCAGCAGCAGCACGTACCACTGTTCTGAGCACCATGGCACACCTGCCCATGTGCTCTGGGTTTGGGGTGTGTGAGTCTGTCAATGACATGTGTGCCAACTGTTTATGACAATGCCCAGGGGCCTCCCTGGCGTCACACCCCTATCCTGGACCCGCCCCGTATGCGCTGCAGTCTACTTCTCGTCAAGCAAGCAGCTCCGGAAATCTACCTTCCCTCTCCCCAACACCCAGGGAGCCTTCCAGATTGATCAGAACCAAACTGACAGCTTTACCCAGCCCTTGGTCTGCCCCTGCCGCCCCGCAACACGGTTACCCTTGACACAGACACAGCAGTGGTCACACTTGACAGTGTTTTTCTGCCTGACTTAGTGGCTTCGTCCCCACGGCTCAGTGGCTTATACAGTGCCGGTCCTATTGGGGCTCCCGTGGGGCTGGGACCTCATCCATCCTTACAGAGGCACCCTGGTCCCCACCCCAAGCAGCAGGCCCTGGGTGCTTATGGAAAGCCCCCACCGGGGCAGGGCTGCCTCTGCCACTGACAGCAATTCCCACCTTGAGAGAAGTCAGCCTTCAACTTCCACCCATGTCCTGCTTTTGCAACTCTGCGGCTCTTTCTCTTTTGGATACGAGGAAAGAGCCTTGTGCTGGCAATCACCTAACCTTAGCAAGCTCTGCCAGGAGAATTTATAGAACTGTTTAGAATTTATAGAACTAACTTGGGGGAGGAGGTGGACGGGAGATCTTAGAGGCCATCTGGTTCTTCTGTATAGCCCTGCAGGATAAGGGAGTTGTTTGAGATCACACAGCCAGCCAGGAGAGGGGCCGGGCCAGGAACCAGGCTTTTCTGTCAAGGGTCTGTGTTCTTCTGCCAGGAGCTGAGGCCTGGCATGCCTCATGTGATTAAGACCCCAGGCCCTCCTTGCTGCGCTCCTGGGGAATCCCAGGCAGACTGGGCTCCTGACCCTTGGGACGTCAGAGTCACAGAGAATTAGACTGGCCCCACACCGGCTGTTCTCCCTCTCGAGCTGGGTGGCTGGTGGGGATGCATTTCCTATCTTCCCCACTCTTTCTTGCAGAGGTGAAGCCTGATTCTCCTCTCCCTGCCCAGATTGAAAACTTCTAGGACTTGGAGCCCACGGATATGCTCTGGGCATGCTTCAGAGGGTGACACTGGAGCAGTCTTCTCGCCCACTCACCCCTGTGGCTGGCAAGGCCCAGGAGCCAGTGCAGGGGATGGAACAGTTGCTCTGTCAGCACCTTGGCCTCACCTGCCAGCAGGCTGAGTGACCCCGGCATGGCGTCTGAGTCCATGGCTAGCTAAGGCTGGTCCTTTCCCGGTTTTCTTGGATTCACTGCCCATCTATGTACACAGTTCAGAGCCTGGCCTCAGACCATGGCTCCCCACGATCTTCCTGGTGGGGAAGCCCAGATGGAGAACATGGGCCCGCATCCTCATTAGACCAGTTAAAAGCACACATTCTGGTTCAGACTGCCTGAGTTTGCACCTGCTCCACAGCAGTGGGACCTTGGGCTTCACTGTTAGTTCCTCCCTCTGAATGTCAGTTTTTCTCATCTGTAGAATGAGGACAGTAACGGAATCTATATATCAGTGGGGGTCCCACCAAGAAACGGGATGCCCTCACAGGGGCAAGACAAAGACCAAATGAGTTCACATGGAGACAGTGGTCAGAACAGTACGGGCACAGGGCAAGCATTATCAGCTTACAGAGGTGCCCAGGGCTGCCCTTCTCCATGCTTCTGGGCACAAGCAGAGTGCACGTGAGGGTGGAGTCTTAGAAGGATAACCTTGGACCCACTCTAATTCAGGGATGGCAAGGACGAGACCACCAGCCCAACGTATGGTGTTTCACTCTTGGTCACAGAGGTCCTGTGTCCCACCAGCAGAAGCAACGGCAGCACAGGGCAATGGCCCTGCCCTCCTAGTGTTTGGGGAGACCAGATACGTAGCAGAGGTGTGGGATGGGGACTATGGAGCAGGGAAGAAAGATCTGAAGCAGTCCCTGGAAAGTGAGAGTGTGGCTCTTGCTTCCCATGAGGACAGGAGAGATGTGTGCAAGTGGAAGAAAACCCCTGGACTGGAAAGCAGCTCTGCTGTGACCTGTGATGTGATCTTACACCAGCCTCTCCTCCCACTGCACCTCTGTCTCCCCTTCTGTAAAAGCAAGGACCTGAGCAAGAACGCAGGTCCCAGGGAGTGGTTACATAACTTAATCAGATGACTCAAAACAGGATTGGGAAACTCTGGACGAGACGCACATCAACAAGCGTCCTTTCTGCAGGGTGCAGAATGTCTTTGACACTGGACTGTACGTTGTGCTTTCCCAAGAGGAGATGTAGTCCACGTTCCCAAACTTACTCGACAAGAAAAGCATGTTTTGCTCGATCACCTCACAGGAATACTGCCTGAGGAGTCCCAGGCTGGAAGGGTGTCAATGATTCTTCTAGCACCAAATCGTGCGTTCACAGCAAGTGCTCACTAAGAAAGCTGTGATTCCACTCTCGTAGGGCCATCACAGACCACAAGGGAGAGAGAGGCCCAGTGAAGGGAAGCATGGGTCCCTGAGGAGCGGCCGGAGGCACTGGGCAAGGCAGAGACCCGTGCTGTGGAGGGAGGCTTGCCCCACGGAGGGGTGTCTGACACTCTGACGCTCTGGGTCAGGGAAGAACTGCTGGTCTTTGGATAAAAGGTTAAGTCTGAAGCAAACTGACAGGAAGCAACAAGCACTAGCGAGGACGTGCACCATCCTGCCCACTATGCAGTGATAGTGGAACGCTGCTCTGCACGGGCTCTTCCACAGCTTGACAACTCTTGGCCCATGCCACGGAGAAGCTATCCTCCACGGCCTAATGGTGAAGGCCTTCAACGATGTAACCCCTCTCTTCTTCTGCCCCCTGCTGCTGGAGACACTTCTCCGATCTGAAATGGAAGCAGTGATCCTGAAGAGTACAGAGCATCTCAGCTGTGGACAGAAGGGCCTGATCCTGTGTCACATATGGGCAGCTGAGGCAAGAGAGAAACGTCTTTCTCTTACATATGTCACCATTATTTAGGGGTCTTGGTTGCAGCAGGTAAGCCTGTATTCTGACTGAAATACGCTGTTTTTTTTTTAAGATATATTTTTAAAAATATTTTATTTATTTATTCATAGAGACGGAGAGAGAGAGGCAGAGACACAGGCAGAAGGAGAAGCAGGCATCATACAGAGAGCCTGACGTGGGACTCAATCTAGGGTCTCCAGGATCATGCCCTGGGCTGTAGGCGGCGCTAAACCGCTGCACCACCGGGGCTTCCCTTTTAAGATATTTTTTAAAGTAATCTATACCCACAACCTGGGTCTTGAACTCACCATCCTGAGATCAAGAGTCACACACTACCAACTGAGCCAACCAGGTGCCCCTGAAATACACACTGGCATTATTTCCTTCTTACAGATGAGAAAACTGAGGTTTAGGGTAGATGAGAAGCTGCCTGACATCATAGAGCTGAAAAAGGAAGATCTAGTTTTAACTCTGTACCTGTCTGACCCCTATGCCCTCTTTGCCCACCACACCCAGAGCTTCACTTCAAGGAGGTGCAGGTCATTCTCCATGAGAGGACGCACGAGTCAGGGAGGTCACCCTCAGGGTCCTTGCTGCAGGCCAAAGCCCCTGGACCCTGTCCTGGGGAGGGCAGAATCTGGGAGTCAAGTCAGGGGTAACCCTGACTAGTCAAGCCTAGTCACCATCTAGGTGCGCAGGCGCAGAGCCCCCAGCAGGCTCCCTGGGCCCAGAGAGCTCCTTCCCTTCCTTGGCCAGTTGTCATCAGGGGAACCAGCTGGTCCGGGCACCATGCAGGGAAGTGTGGCAGGAAGGAGAAAGGAAGGAAGACAGAGGGCTGGGAAAGGAGAGGAGGCGCCCACAAAGCTGGAAACGCTGGACCTAATTTGGCAGTGAGCTATTTCAGGACTGCACCCTGGGGACCTCGGACCAGAGATACTGGGGGAGGGAGGGCAGTCTGGGTGTGTGAACGCTCTTGGTCCACAGCTCCTCAAGGAGCTGTCAGCTGCTCCTGGGCTGCCTCAGAAGAGACGAAGGAGGGAACTTGGCCTGCTAGCACTTGTGCTGGGTGACGTGAGCTCCCTGTCTGAGCCAGAAGGGCCTGTGGGCGTTGGTGGAAGTAACATGTTCATGCCATGTTTGCAGAGCACACTGCAGCGCAAGGGCTCCCTGTCCATGGTTATTTGTTATCATAATTATGGAATTATCTCTAGTTTACTGATGAGGAAACAGAGTCCAAGGGCAGGGGCTTGAGGGAATGAAGGCAGGCTCCAAGCCAGGCGGTGTGCCTGGAGGAGTCTGTGGTCCAGCGGGGCAATATGGCACAGGGTTTCATGTCAGATGGATGGTGGGCAGAACCAGAGTGAGGCCCAGTCCTTTCTTGGGACAGACTGTGTCTCTCTCTCTCCCTGGATCCCCACAGTAGCCTCTCTGCTCCTCTCCCTGGTGCCATTCTTGCCACCACCTATCCATTTTCCACCTGGGAGCCACAGGGGAAAACCTTCAGTGCCTTCCTTCTGAGCTAGGAACAAAGCCAAAATTCCTCCCATGGCTGAGAAGCTCCTCTCGTCTGGCAGGCCCCCTGGCTCCTTCTTCAGCCTCATTTCTTACCCCTCTGCCCCCTCGACCTTTGGGCATCAGCCACATTGGCCTCCTTCCAGACCCATACACTTGGCCAGGACTCCTCACCTCAGGGCCTTTGTACATGCTATTCCATCTGCCTGCAATGTCCTGCCTCTTCTCTCGCGCTCATGTTTGCTTCACTTATGCCAGTCCCTGCAGCTCTTTGTCAGATACCTCGTCCTCTAGCACAGGCCAGAATGGGCCTGCAGCCAGGATGCTCTCAGCTCTTTAGAGGTCTAAGGAGTGTCCATCTTTCCCCAGGCTGAGCTCTAGGACAGTAGCACTCCTGCCTGTTTCTGCTCACCACTGTGTGCCCGGGCTTGGCACACTGATAGCACAGACATAGCCACAACACACATTTCTCAAATGAATGGATGGGTGAATGAAAGAGAGATAGATGTGGGCACGTAGGAGAGGGAGAAGACATTTGCACCTGCAGGGCCTGGGGAGGGGGTATGCTTTTGGAATGACGCTCACAGGGCCAAGGCAGCCCCAACATAAATGTATAAGCAGCTGCCGAGCACTGTGCTAATCACCCCACTGACTCTGGGACACCCGATGGGGTAACCCTTCCACTCATGAAGAAACACCTCATGTACTTCTCAGGCATCTAGAACTGTCTGCCTCTCCTCCTTCTCTCTGTGACCCTGCTTCTTCTCTCCTGTCTCTCCCTCTTTCGGCTTCTCTCTCAGGCCTTGCTGGGCTCCGGTTCAGGAGCTGATGCTCCTCAGCTCCCTCTTGCAAAGCCAGCAAGAGGGCAGGGGCTGGAGTGCCTGTCTCCCAGCCTGGAGTCAGAACCAGAACCAACAGGTCCCTTTTGCAGAGGTGAGGGGTGAGGCCCTCTCTTTGACCTGCAGTAGTTTCAGAGGCCTTGGCACTCACTCTTCACCCCAATTTTGAAACACTTGTCATGTCCAGGCTTCTAGTCCTGGCTCTTCACCAGACAAGCAGTGAAGTAGAGTTAAGAGGAAAATGAAAATGTTTATTGAACACTTACCAGGTGCTAGGCACTTTGCTTAGCTCTTCATCTGCATTCTATCTTTTAACCAGAACAACCCTGTAAACATGTGGTACTATTATTCTCACTTTTTAGATGAGGAATCTGAGGGACACTGAGCCAGGTGACCAGCCTGCAGTCCAATGCAGTGAAAGGCAAAGCTAGGACTCAAGGTCATGTCTCTCTGACTCCAAGGCCCGGCTCTAGCCCCTGGTAAACTCTGGTCACAGTGAGTGGTTAAGGGATGGGCATGTGATCCAACAGGGCCACCGAGAGAGAGGGACTCCTAGGCCTTAGGGAGCTATTCAGGGAAGAGCCTATAAGGTGTGCCATGTCTCTGTATGTCCCATTTTGTGGAGCCCACAGTGAAGACCACACAATGGGACAGAGCGGAGAAATGAGGAAAAGCTAGGGATGTCATCAGAACTGCTGAATCAAGTCTTACCTGTAGCTGTACCTCTAGACTTAATCCCTGAGCCAGGTGATTTTTTTTCATAAGTCTGTTTGATGCTGCCTTCTATACTTGTGACCAAAAGAGTCCTAACTTGTCCAAAGAAGGGCCTTTGGCAGTGATACCGGACCACTGTCAGTTGCCTTGCAAGTAATACGAAGGAGGGGGAAACTGAGTAAAACATGTTGTGAAGCCACTCCCGCCCCCGTGTGTGGTACTACCTGCAAACCTCCTGCCCCTGCTTTAGCCCCCATCTCCAAATGAGCAGGGCCTCTGAGCTGGGTAGAGACCCAGATGCCACCTTGGCCATCCCCATCTGGCCTGTGACTCCTAGTCTCCCCCACATGGTGCTGCTGCCTCAACAATAACCCCTTTCTCTATCCCTGACACCTACCAATGAGTTGGATTTCAGCAAACAGGCTCCTCTGCGGTGTGTTGGGTCACCACGAAGGGACCACATGTTCACAAAGGGCTCTAATTTGGGTCTTGGAGCAAGGGAGGTAATTAATAGACCTAGTCAGGGAGAGACCTCTGTAGTAAAAGGTGACATCACTCATCACAAAGCCTTCCCCTATGATCTACCACAGATGGGACCACACAGCTGGCACTGCCCTGTGAATTAATGCATAAGTCTTGTAGCTGCTTTTTAGGTGGCACAACTATATTGCATTGTATTTGTGGTGGGTCCAAGGTATTAATTGCTAGGCATAGACATTTAAACTATACCACAGTTTCATGATCTTGACTTGGGAATTCAATATGCCAGGAATCTCACAAAATTGGCACTGGCCAGGCAAGCCTCTCTTAGCCATTCTTTGCCATCTACAGAGGCTGGGAGGACTGCTTGTGAGCTCGCTAGCCCCTTTAAAACAATGATGCTGAGCCTGAAGAATGTATCAAGGATCCCTCTACAAAGAAGAAGCTAGCAGTTCCCCCTGTGGGGTGGCCAAATAGACACGGGAAGGGCTGTAACATAGAGGGCCTTCTGGACACCCATGGGAAGGGCCATTAGTGGAGATCCCTGTCAATTCTGAGGCTCTGGAATGTTTATCAGAGCAGAGTAATTAGGGGCTTGCAGGGGGGAGGGGAGTAAGCTGGCGCAAGAGAGACACAGAGAGAGAGTGTGTGTGCAAGTGCAAGCATCATAGCCTGTGGCTTTCATTGACTGTTTACTGCATTTTGTTCCTGTGGGTTCTCCCATTTACGCTTTCTTTTCCTTTTCTTTCTTTTAAAATCCCAGGCCCCTTTCTACAAGCAATGAACATGTGAATGGACAAAGACTACAGAGGCCCAGCCTTAACACCCCTCTACTTGACATGGCACGGAAGGGACATTGGGGTCAGATGGGGGCCAGGGCTGGCTGTGGCCTCGGCCACACCTGAGGAGCCAGAAGTTGGGGTGCTGGGGAAGGGTGGGGCTGAGGGTGCCTGACTACAGTGCTCTGCCCGGGGAGTCTGCCCCAGGATCATCTGGATGGATGTTCTTCCCCCGGACTTCTGCCACCAGGTCTGCATTGCCAGAATTCACCTGCCACCAGCTGCTTTTTTGTCTCTGGTGCCACCGGGGACAACATCGACTTTCTGAGCTACGGTGGTGCTATAGACTGGATGTTTGTGTCTCTGCCCCCTTGCAAAGTCCTGTGTTGAAACCTAATCCCCAGTGTTAATGATATTAGGAGGAGGGTCCGTGAGAGGTGATGAGGTCATGGGGACCCTTATAAAAGTGAGCCCACAGAGCTCCCCGAGCCCTTCTGCCATGTGAGGACCCAGTGAGGAGACAGTTGTCCAGGAGCCAGGAAGTGGGTCTCATCTGCTGATCTGGGACTTCCCAAACTCCAAAATGGTGAGAAACACATTTTTGTTGTTTAAATCTACAGTACTGTTGTTATATCAGCCTGAGGAGACTAAGACAGTGGGACTAAGACCAAGGCAAAAACCAGAGAAAAAACTAAGCCCCACCTCTGCCACCACCTCAGAGTCCCCATCCCCCAGAGCGCTCGCTGCCACCCCAGGACTCTGCACTGTGCCTCCCATCACCTCGGCGCACCCCTTTCTTTTTTTTTTTTTTTTTTTTTTCCATTAACCATGCCTTGGTTTTATTAACTTATTTGGGCCATGAGTTTTGTTTTGTTTTTTTTTTTATTGGTGTTCAATTTACTAACATACAGAATAACCCCCAGTGCCCGTCACCCATTCACTCCCACCCCCCGCCCTCCTCCCCTTCCAACACCCCTAGTTCGTTTCCCAGAGTTAGCAGTCTTTACGTTCTGTCTCCCTTTCTGATATTTCCCACACATTTCTTCCCCCTTCCCTTATATTCCCTTTCACTATTATTTATATTCCCCAAATGAATGAGAACATATAATGTTTGTCCTTCTCCGACTGGCTTACTTCACTCAGCATAATACCCTCCAGTTCCATCCACGTTGAAGCAAATGGTGGGTATTTGTCATTTCTAATAGCTGAGTAATATTCCATTGTATACATAAACCACATCTTCTTTATCCATTCTTCTTTCGTTGGACACCGAGGTTCCTTCCACAGTTTGGCTATCATGGCCATTGCTGCTATAAACATCGGGGTGCAGGTGTCCCGGCGTTTCACTGCATCTGTATCTTTGGGGTAAATCCCCAGCAGGGCGCACCCCTTTCATGGGGCTAATTCTCATGGCTGCCCTCAGGAGCGGTCCCCTGTGCTGTTCCCAAAATGCTCTCTGGCCTGTATGTCCCACTAGAATGGCCAAAAAGGCCAGTTTTGCTTTCTTCAGTTCTCCTACTGCTAGGCCAAGGTGGAGTCAGAAGTCAGGCTGCTCTGCTTCTTCTGCCTGCCTCTAGCCTCCTCGTGATGAGGTGTGTTTCCTGCCATCTTGGAACCAAAGCACCCAGAAAGCCACTGAGCGCCAACCTGGGCCCTGGGCCTGCACAGCCACCCAGTGGCCCTGGCTGTCCCTACTGCTGGGCGGGGGATTTTTCCCTCGCAGCCAAATACATGCTAACTTAAGTGAAACCTGGAGTGACTTGCTCAGGCACTTAGCATTTATAGTTAAGAGCACACAACTACCCGAAATCCAAAACGTAAAACATCTCCCTCACTCTGAGGGCAGTCTGCTCCAGGCTTCACCAAGAACAAGCTCAGGAACCGCGTTCGTACTTGGCCAGTTGTCTCTGGGTCAAGGGCCTCAGAGCAGGACAAATGTGGGCTTTCTCCTGGTAGACTATTTTCTAAAAACTCAATCCCCAAAGCAGGTTCTTCAGAATGCCCTGGGGCAACCTATGGAGCCCAGCCTCCTATAGGACTGTCCTTCATCCCTGGGCCTGGACCACAGTGCCCCTTGTCCACAGAGAGGACCCTGGGGTTCAGGGGGATCCTCTGTCAAAAAGCGAGACCCGGGGATCCCTGGGTGGCGCAGCGGTTTGGCGCCTGCCTTTGGCCCAGGGCGCGATCCTGGAGACCCGGGATCGAATCCCACATCGGGCTCCCGGTGCATGGAGCCTGCTTCTCTCTCTGCCTGTGTCTCTGCCTCTCTCTCTCTCTCCTCTGTGACTATCATGAATAAATAAATAAAAAATCTTTAAAAAAAAAAAAAAAAAAAAGCGAGACCTGTGGTGTGTTCTCAACACTGGACTTACTAAGACGGGGGTGGCTTAGCATTTTGTCAACATTCAGGAAAAAGTTTTCGACAAAGTCCTTAGCAAACTCCAAAGCTCAGCCAAGAAACTTCATCTTCCCCTCAGCAGCATCTCTTCATTAAATGCCGATCATGTACAAAGTGGCTTGTTTGAGCTTGCCCTGGCTTCCCCACCATTTCTCTAAGATGCACAGCTGACAACAGGACAGAACCGAAGCAAGAGCAGTGCCTGCCCCCTGTGTGTTCTCAGGGCCCTGGCACATCCCTTTATTTAGCTCCCGCTGCCACCCTCTGCCCAGAAGGCCTGCCTGCCTCCTTCACTTCACCTGCCTGTGCCTAAGCAACCTTTAAAACCTAGTGTAGTTGTCACCTTGCTTCAAGGTACAGGATCCCAATATTAATTCACCTGTCGTGAGCATCTACTGTGTGCCAGGCCCTGCTCTAGGAGTTTGTGCCTATTGACTCGCAATTTTCAGCCTGCCCACTGAAATAGGTCAGTTACTACACCTCCATCATCATCACTTGCCTCACAGAGCTCATACTGTTGTGCTTCCAGGAAAATAAAAAGCGGTGACTACTCAAGGGTCTGCCTTGCCTGTGCCGCTTGGGGTCAGGGACTGAGTCTGACCCACCACTACACGCATAGCATACCTGCATGGACGAATAAATAGGGGAAAGCAGGAGGCTGCTCCAACCACCTTTGTTCTCAACAGTGAGGAGGTAGAGACGGCATGAAAAGAAATGTGTTCCATATCGTTTGTTCCCTCCTCCATGGATGTGTCTGTCTCTGCAGGGCAGAGTGTGTCTGTCCTGTTAACAGGCATACCCCCAGCACCCAGCCCAGCAGTTGGCCCAAGGGCACATACATGTTGGATGAACAGAATCACTCACGAATTCGGCTATCCACTGATCCCCACTCTGCACTGAACACGGTGATGTGGGAAACATGCAGACAGACATGCTCCAACCCTGGCCCAAGGTTCCAGCAGCCAGATCTGGGGTTCCTTATGGCAGGGCTTAGACAACAGGTGCCTGTCTTAGATCTGGAGCCTGGGGCCTCATCTGGCTTTTGGACCACAGGGAGGGGGCCGACCTGGCTGCATTTAGTCTGGCAGAGCTGGAAAGCCAGAGCTGCTTGAGGCCTCAGAAATCACAAAGTCTACCTTCTCATCCCAGGACATGATCTCTGCCCAAGTTTGGGAGCCCTTAAATCTTTTTATCTTTGGATCAACTCTGCCATCCTACACATGGTCGGCCAGGAAATAAGTGCTTGGTAAGTATTCGTGAGACTATTAACTGACCAACCGAATGAAGGAAAATGAGGCCCCACATTGGCTGGGTCATCTGAGGCAGACTGGTCAGATGGAAAGAGAAGTGACCATGATTCCGGAAACCTGGAGTCCTAGTCCTGGGTATGCCACATTATCCCTTGAGTAAGTCCCTTTCCTGTTTGGGCCAGATGGGGCCTATTTTGCCGCATTTGCAAAATGGAACAGTAGACTTTAGATGGTCTCGAACGGAGGAGTTTCCAACTCTACCAATCTGCGCAGGCAAAAGGTCAGAGCAGGACTCGGCCTGGGCTGGTGTAGCTGGAGAGCCTGGGTGTGCAGCATGTGACAGGTGTGCATGCTGCTGTCCAGCAGAAGCTTGTTCCAGGCCTCAAGTATGGGCACGGATGCACTTAGGCCTTTATCTGTCACCACCCCTGACCCCCATCAGATCTGACAACCACCACTGAGGTTTCTCCAGGCCCCGGGGGAACTCAGGCAGACACAGGCCGGAGAGCAGTCTTGTTTTTGCTCGTTTCAGAATTCATGCACACTACAGGGTGAATGCGCCACAATATTTCCCGGATTAAAAAAAAGGAGTTCTGAGCTCCATGGTGTGACTTAAATGTCAATATTTCCTTTACCAGAGGAGATCCAATGACATTCTGGAAACCAAGTATGAAATGTGATTCAGCCTCCCCAAAGAGCTGCCATTATCTCGGGGGTGGGGGGCAGTTCTAATGAAGCCCCTTGGTGGAATAGAAGAGCACCTGGCAGCCATGCCAACCAGCACCAATCTTCAGTCCTGTTTAGGTCAACCACCTTGTGCAGCCAATTAAGTGCCTTGTGCCTCTGTTTCTAACACGCAAAATGCAGATAAAACTGTACCCACTCCTCACTAAGTTGCTGGGAAGATAATTCATCAAGATTTTATCAATAATTTTAAACAAAATAAAAGAGCAAGAGTTAATATGTGTTGAGAACTTTCTATGCGTCAGGCACTATCCTGAGCACGTTGCAGCATTATCTCACTTAATGTTAGAGCAGATGAATGAAGAAGGTATTGGGATTATGCCCATTTTAAAGACACAAACACTGAGCACTGAGGAGGTTTGCCTCAGTGCCATAGAGCTGGTGGAATAGCTGGGATATCAACACAGTATCTAATACTTGTATCAGGCATTGTACTGAAGACCTATATTGTCCTCAAGGAGTTTATAATTTGATGAGAGAAATAAGCACATATACAAATGGTGAACAAATGAAAATGAGAATATTTTCAACTGAACAAAGCCTCCTGCAAGTTCAAGGCATTACCTCTTCCCACTGCCCTGTTAGTTTACAATGTATGTTACACACGTGAGTATCCAGAAACATGCACATAAAGGTTACGTCTGCTCATATGTATTTGTGTGATAAAATCTATTAACAAGGGACTATTTCCCCATCCCCCCACTGGTCCAAGTGAACCTTCTAATCCTGTTATTGTCCGTTTTCCCCCAGCCTTTCTTCTAATGTCTGGGTTCAGGCCAGTTTCACCAGACCAGTTTCTCCACTTTTATGATGCAGATGAAGGCCCAAGGCTGAAAACAGAGGAAGCAGGAGGGGGAGAGCCCAGCTCCAAAGGTTAAGACAATTTACATGATAATGAGTGGGTGGGGGGGAGGAGTGTGTGGAGGGAGGGAGGGGGAGAGAGTGAGAGAAAGGAGGTTGGGGGAAAGAGAGATGGAGCGAGATGATGAGAGAGAACCTCTCACAGGCAGAGAGGAGAGGAAGGAGGAGGGAGACAAGAGGTGGGAGAGAGAAGGAGAAACAGGCCAAGAGAGGGAAAGCCTTGCAGACTGGAAGGGGGGAGGTGCAGAGAAGGAGTGTCTGCAGACTTTGGGGGGACAGCAGCCCAAGGCAGTAGGGGTGGGGTAGACAAGAGGAAGATGTAAAAGGATATATGAGAAAAGCAGTGGGAGCTGTTCTTTGGGTCCCTTTTCATATTTCTAGAGAGTCTTAGGATAAAGACTGAGGTTGTTTTAAAGATCTGCTGTGCCTGATTGTGCCTATTTAAATGGAACTCTGCTCTGGACCTGAACCATGTGGATGATAGCTTCATTAGGGGTCTGATCCAGATCATATATGTATATATTGTGCCTGCATAACCTTGGGCAAGTCACTGAGCCTCTCAGCCTCATTTTCTTCACTTGTAAGGAATAACCATCGAACCACTGCACAGGTACTCTTGAGGATTAAGTAATTAATGCCAGTTGTTTAAATCGGGCCCTGAAACATACTGACCGGAAGTCACTTATCATCACCTTTAATTCCCAAAGCTTCAGTTCTCTGATCCATCTGCTTGCTGATCACTCCCACCAGGCATAGCACCCTGGGCCCAGCCCAGCTCCACCTCCTGCTTGCTTCCAGAGGGTTCACTTGCTCCCAGTCTCTGGATCCTTGCCTTTCGGCCCTGATAGCCCATCCATTCCATCCCAGGCCCTCATCTGCCTCTCATCACCACACATCACATTGCTGTGCTTCCTTTCCAACCCCATAGAAAACCACACTCCGCCTGTGTATCATTCACTGTAGCTCCCCAACCCTCCTCCCCACTTGCAGTCCTCCCACCAGTCCCTCCACCTCCACACCACCATCATGAGAATCTCCTAAAAAGCTCATTTTCATCCCACCCCTCCCCAGCTCAAAAATCTATCAATGTCTGCCTGCTGTCAACGGGAAGAAACACAAACTCCTTGGCACACCTTCTGGACCTCACTACGTCTTCTAGCTCTCCCACACCTTGCCATATCCTCACCCTTTGTTCCTGTTCCTGGCCTCCTTTGTCCATCAGATCTGATTTGGCTGCTACCAACCTACTGCCTTTGTTCCTGTTCTTCCTGCTTCCAGTCCTTTTCCTTACCCACATCTGCCTTGTCAAGCCACACCCCTACTTCAGGGTCAGTATCAGCCTCACTTCTGGTAAGAGGCTCTCCCTGACCCCCAGTAACAGCTAGCTGAGTGCATTCTGCTAGTGAGCCCTGTCTTCCCAAGGAGATCAACTCCTTTTTTTTTTTTTTTTCCAAATTTTTATTTAAATTCTAGTTAGTTAACATATAGTGCAGTATTAGTTTCAGGAGTAGAATTTATGATTCATCCCTTACACATAACACCTAGTGCTCATCACAACACATGCCCTCCTTAATGTCCATCACCCATTGAGCTCATCCTCCCCACCCCACCTCCTTCCATCAATCTTCAGTTTGTTCTTTATCATTAAGATTCTCTTATGGTTTGTTCCCCCCACCCCCCCTTAAAGGCTCTGTGTCACATACCTCTGAATGTTTACACAGGGCTTAGTGCAAAGCCTACCCATAGTAGGTACTCAATCAACAACTGCTCATTTAGTGATAAATTACAGGTGCTTCTACTTTTTTCTATGACACTTTTGGAATTAGACTTGTCATTCCACTCAAGGGACTTTTTGGGAGATTTATATTCTGAGCACAGTGCAGGTTGTTTGAATGAGGAGGGGACCAAAAGATGAATGACACAGGCCTTGTGCAGAAGGACAGGCCTTGTGAAATTATGAAGGAGTTCTTATTCTAGGCTCCACTGGTGGGCTTTATGAGTGCCAGAGCCTCCTCAAATTGTATGCAAATTTCCCAGATGTGTGCATGTGTGCATTGTTCTGGAGAGGAGGCTCATTCCTTTCATTAGCTGCTCAAATGGTTTTGATCACCCTAGAGTGCAAGGGTCACTGCTCTAAGAAAAGAGTAACATAACCAATTTTCATACCAGTACATGAGTAAGCTCTCAATGGAGAGAAAGCCTTGAGCTGAGTTTTGTTGTCAAGAAGATGGAGAAGAAAACCTTCATGGAAGAGAAAGGAGCTAGGCTGGGTGTCACTTAATAGAAGGAATATCAGAAGGAAGAGAAGGAGAGAAAGGCATTGGAGGCAGAGAATACAGCCTGAGCCAAGACCTGGAGGAATGGGAATGTGTGGTGTCTTTGGGTAGGGGGTCTGCGGCCTGGTGTGGCTGGGGCATGGGGTGTGGACTGATGTAAGGAGATCCCTGCTGCTTGCCCCGTGTAGCAGCTTTTTCAGGCTTAGGCTCATGCACAGGGAGGCTGAAGGAGAAACCAGTTACTCCTCCCTACACTGGGGGACCAGGGTGGGTGATGAGCCACCTGCCAGGAGAAGTCAGGGACACCTGTTTTAATGAGATACAGCAAGGAAACTTCTAGATGCTTCTTTGTATGGAGACTGCAAAGCTGGCTGGCCCAAGTAGGCTCTGGATGTGGGGCTGTCTTCCTCTAGATATTTCATGATGGATTAGGGGAGAAGCCAAGAGAGTGAAGGAGGTCTTTTGAGGCCAAAATACAAGTTTGGGTCTGCTCTGCATGGGGCAGTTCCTACAACATCCAAACAGCAGATCCTCCAATTGGGCCACCCCTGGGCCCTGAGAGAGGAAAGAGATTGGAGAACCAGCCCTGGGGTCAAGGCATCTGGGCACCACTTGGCCGGCTGTAGGTAGACCTGATTGGAAGGCGTCCAGTACCCCAGGGCCTCACCCCTCTCCCAGGGTGTAGTTCAGGCTTTCTCTCTCCCAACATGTCAGCCTCACTCTTCTCTCAGGGCCTTGGTGTTTGTCTGGAACCTTTGTCCCCTTCTGCTCCCATAGCTGGCTCCTTCTCATAGCCAAGTTTCATCCCTGATGACCCTTCCAGGTCCAGGGGAAACTTCAGTCTGAAACAGCTCTCCCCACACCCCCACCCTGATTTATAGTCCCTACACTCAGCTACCCAGACTGCAAATCCATACCAGTGCGCTTCTAGAAAATACCTTTCCCAGAGGTCTGGCTCACTTTGGCCTGAGTCTTGGGTCAACTTCTCTTTTCTGCTCCTCACAGGTGATCTAACAGAGGGAGGAGGTGCCCCAGGGCTTGGAGGCCTTTGTCAGTCAGAAGGATTGTGCCTGAGGAGCCTGTGCTGCTGGGGATGGGTCAGCCATCTGCCATGGTGCAGCCCACTGTAACAGGACTGGGCTCCAATGCTACTGTGTCCAGTGGACTCTCCTGGGTGTCTCCACTCTGTTCCTGATCCCCTCTGCCTTGACACTTTCCCTGCCCTCCTACTCGATGACTGTCTTGACAGGGAAACCTCACAGAAGAGGAACAGCCAAAGAGGCCCCAGGGGCCCCCAGCACAGTCCTTGATATGTCTTATTCTCAGCAATTCCCAAGCAACTACCTCTCTATTTAGGATAATCAAATGGGTGAGGGGGCAGGGGGAGGGGGAAATCCCACAGGAATAAGTAGTGCTTTCAGAATTGAAGAAAAGGATTCCAAAGTCATAGTGACTTTTCTGGGTTTTAATCAGGGCAGGAAGTTTTTGGAAAGGAAAAGCTGGTTAGGAGGCAGGCATGACAGTGACCACACATACACCTCACAGGCCGTGTATGTATGTGTGTGTGCAAGTATGTAGGGTATGTGCTGTGGACACATGTGCCTTTTGTATGGAACCTATCATTTGGGTAACAGAATCAGGTACCTTACACTTTCTGGCCAAGAGGCCTGTGGCCTGTCCTGGTCTAAAGATCACACCAAGTGTTTCCTGCTCTGGGCTTTAAAGCATGAGTTCATTAAAATGAGTTAACATATGTAAAATGCTTAATATAGTGCTTGGCAGAGAGGGGGGTGGTCAGTAAATGATCCTATTACCACTGTGGCCATCATTATTAAAATGAATGGAGCCCTGTAACCATCTTGGCTAATGCTGATGACCTGAGTAAGGCATGTGCTGGATGCCTGGTTTCTCAGGGTACCACTCCCACTGTGTCCATTTCTGAATCCCTAGCAGTCAGCACACTGCCTGGTACGCTGAAAGCTGTCAATTTATACTTCATGGAAATAAGACTAAAGAACCAGGAGTGCCCCTCTTTCCACAGTCCTTGGCTCTATGACCGAACCGAAGCTGGTCCCCCCTCCCCGGGCTGGCAGAAGCAGAAGCGCTTCCTCTGTGAAATCAGCTGGTGGACTCCACCTCCCAGAGGAGCAGTGGATGGGACCCTGGCCCTCCGGCCAGCACCGGGCTTCTCTGGCCCAGGCTGGCCTCAGACACACCCGCAGTCAACAAATCCCCCTGTGGAGGAGGAGCCGAGGCAGGATGACAGGATGACTCTGCCCCATGGAATTAGAATTTTGTGCATAAAATATTGAATTTTACATTTAAACCTATTTGTCATAGATCACTTATCAGACCCAGAGGCAAGGATCGTTTTCCTCTGTGAGGGAGCTGATTCTTTTAGCAAATATAAAGGATATGTATAGAACGCACAACTGAATCACACAGTATTCAGAGATTAATTCTCTCTATCCAAAGACTCCAATGCAGGGCCCAGGCGCTCAAAGACCTCCCCATGTGCTCCCTTTCTCTTCCCTCCAGGACGCAGGGAAAGGATTGCTGGGATTCACAGTCCTACAAAGAGCTACTTCTGGATAGAACTCTCTAAGGATGTTTTTCCTTCTTTCTCTTGCTCTTTTATTTAGCTTTGCCAAGCATAGCTGTAGATGCTTTAGTCTTACAGTTAATGCAAATGTTTGCAAATAACAGGCTTTTATACACTTATTCCATTCATCACTTATCAAACACCTGGGAACTCAACTGAAAAACAGTCCCTTGTATGTAAGTGCTGAATCACTAAACTGTACACCTTAAGTTAATATTACAGTGTATGTTAACTAACTGGAATTTAAAGAAAACCTAAAAAAAAAGAGGTAAAATAGTCCCTGTCCTAGGATATCAACTTCTCGCAGGAAGGAGAGCACCTTAGGTCCTCAGACTCACCAGGGACACATCCCTTGGTGTAAAGGAGGAAAGAGTCAAATTCAAATGGATACCCACTCCCCCAAGAAGGGAAGGAAAGCTCTGCTAAAAAGGGGAGATGGTGCTCAGTTAGTGCTCGCTTGGTTTGAGAAATACTTTTTCTGCTCAAGTTAACTACTCAAGGGCAAGTACTTGTACAGTGCTGTGGGAGTCCCAATTTAGGACATCAGTAATCCTTTGTCACATGCAAGATAAATCCCACATTTTGTGGCTGCTGTCTTTGTTGGTGACTTTGCTTTGGAGGTATGCTTATCACCTAAGCCTCTGTTTGACTGGATTTGCCAGGCTGACTGGTACACTGGTTTAGGTTGGTGACTAGACTTCTCTTTCATAGACAACAGTCTCTTCTGGTTCCTGTAAGAGAGTCGACACTATAAAGAGCACAGGACCTCTCCTTGCAGTGCCCATGGGCACAATGGCCTACCTTTCTCTCCTTGTCACCATATTCAATGCCCAAAGTGTCCATGGCCCGGACGATGGCTGCCAGGGACTGGATAGTGTTGCTGTAGACAACAGGCTTGTACTGTTTCACGTCTTCTCCAGAGAAGCCATCTTCGTGAATGATCCTAGAGAGAAACCACACACACCACATCTGATGAGTGCACTGTCCTCACTTGGTACCAAGGAACACCAGGCATGTGACACCCCTGGGGCCAACCTCTTGGCTCAGCTGGCCTAGGGCTGTGTCTAACCTGGATGCTCAATCCCTCAGCTGCTGCACTAGTACCATAACATCTGAAAGAGGAGTTTACCTGAATTACTGAGAATTAAGCAGAAAAACAGAATAGTGGCAAAAAGAAATATAGTCTTTTATACTACTTATATATAGCAAAAGAAGTATCAGGCAACAAGGTGCTAGTTATACTTGAAAATGCTTAGAACAGGAGGAACACACAGTAAGCACTCAGTAAGTGTTAGCGGTTAGTATTTTTAAGCAAAGCTCATGGTCTTAACCTAAGTTTCCACGTAGAATTACACTGATGAAGACCCCTGCAGGAACCTGCAAGTGAGTAATGATTTTTCTTTTGCAGAAAATCCACAGTGCTTACATGTAAGAGGACTCACTTAAAATGAATCTTCTTCATCTTTGACAGTAGAAGACTCAACAGAAGGCATGTGTCTACTCTTCTGTCCTTGGCTAGGATTTGACTACCACGTCAACCTTATTCTGGTGGCTCTGAACAGTGACATGACAAAGCTGACATCACAGTTCCCAGAGGCCACATGACACTCTCTGCCCTCCTGTTCTCAGGTTCCTCTGAGCTCAGGGGTAAGGCCAGACGTGCCCTAATGTCCCATCTCCCTGCAGATAGTAGCCACTCAACACGTGCTCACTGCCAACCAGGTTCCCAACAGGAGAGAAGGCGGGGAAGAGATGAAAAAACCAAAATTTGGCAAGAATTCTCTTATGGTTGGAGCAAGTAAGAAAGAGTGAGTGGATTCAAAGACTAACATCTGACAGTAGACACCATCTCCCCCAAGAAAACTGTGCAAACTCCTCACTGGTCACATTTTTCAGTTCAGGGTTGAATATTACTTACAATATGAACATACATCCATCTAAGAGCTGAGACTTCTCTTCCAACCCCCCACAGCGCTTTCCATTGCTTTCCATCCCTTCATTACTCTCAGTACAGAAGGAAATTGCTCACAGTTCTTTTTTTAAAAAACAGTTTTACTGAGATATAATTCACATTCTGTACAATCCACCCATTTAAAGTGTGCAATCAAGTTTTTTAGTCCATTCGTGGGCTTGGGCAATGATCACTTGCAGTCTAATTTTAGAACATTTTGTCCCTTCCCCCAAAAGAAACCTACTACCTATAGCAGTCACTCCTCACCCCCATGCCCAGTAAGCAACCGCAAAGCTGTATTCTGTTTCTATAGATTTGCCTATTCTGGACATAAATAAATGGTATCATACAATAAGTGGTCTTTTATAACTAGCTTATTTCACTTAGCATCATGTTTCAAGATTCATCATGCTTTTTTTTTTTTTTTAAGATTTTACTTATTTATTCATGAGAGACACAGAAAGAGAGGCAGAGACATAGAGGGAGAAGCAGGCTCTCCACAGGGAGCCTGATGGAGGATTCGATCCTAGGACTCCGGGATCACTCCCTGCACCAAAGGCAGACACTCAACCACCCGTCACCCGGGTACCCAAGATTCATTATGTCACAGAAACTTTCAGTACTCCATTTCCTTTTATTGCCAAATTATATTCATTGTATGGATATACCACATCTTATTTATCCATCCACCAGTGGATGGACACTAATAATTCTTTTTGTAAAATCTGACTTGATACTGGTGTTAGGTCTTTATCTGGGGTTTCTCTAAGAAGCAGATCAGAATGACCTTTCTGACTTCATGGGCTTCTTTACCCCTACATCTATTTCTGTGCAAGTTTCCAGAGGGAGTATACACCCAGTCTGGATCATTGGTGCACTACCCTAGAGGGATCTTAAAGAAGTTGCTAGGTCCCACTGTAAACAACTAGAAAATTGGAGAAAATATATGAAACAAGCAGTTTCGGAGACCATATAGGACTGTGATCCTGGAGACAAAGGGAAACAAATAATGGGGAGTTCTGTGATGGCCTCGGCTTTCCCCTGGAGGCATTTACCAGCCCTCAGCGCAGGCTCAGAGAGCCTAGGCAGAGTGCAGAATTATTAAGTTGATGAGGCAAAGATCCAAGTTCAGGAAGGCTGAGGTGGCTGGGATTCCAGGAGAGAAAACTAGAGAGACAAAGAGAAAGGAAGCTCCCTTTGCATGAATAGGCATCTTCTTGGGTCTTGAGCTGAATAAGGTAAGACCGCTTGAGCTCAGCAAGGAGCAAACACCAGGGAGCTTAAAAGCAGAATACTTCCCAGGGCTCATCCAAGGCTGGAAGATGTGCAAGTTCTGACCTAGGCAGAGTGGAGAGTCCTTGCTGAACACTGAGGACACTCAGCAGAGACCCTAAGAAGGCTCATGCCATAGCAGTAGGGCGAAACTGGCCCTAGAGTTAAAGCTACTTTAGACCTGCCCCTGCTTAAAAATTAGCCTTAAAAAAAAAAAAAAAAAAAAAAACAAGCTGACCCCTAAGTAACTTAATTAGAATAAAGTTCAATACTTTCAGTGACAACAACAAAATCAGACACTCAACAATATGATATTTTTAATATCCAGCATCCAATACAAAATTCCTGGCTATGCAAAGAAGCCAATGTGACCCACAACCAGTTAACAAAAGCAGACTCAGGAGTGACAGAGATGATATAATTAACAGTAAAGACTTTAAAAATACCTATTTAAAATATTTTCAAGAAATTAAAGGAAAATATGAATATAATGAGTAGAGAATGGAAGACACAAAAAAGAACAGAATGGGATATCTAGAGATGAAAATACAATATTTGAGATAAAAATTTCCCAGTATGGGGTTAACTCATAGAAGGTTAGTGACCTTGAACACAATGGAAACTATCCAAACTAAAGCAAAGAGAGGAAAAAGGCTTAAAAAAAAAAAAAGGCATTGTGATATTTATAATATATGTAAAACTAAAACATATGCAATTATAGCACAAAGGATGGGAGGGCTAAAATAGAAATATACTGTTGAAAAATTCTGATAAATGAAGCACTTAAAAGTAAAGCATGGTAAGTTAAGATATATACTGTAAATTGTAGACAACTTAAAAGCTATATAAAAAAGCCAATTGTGGGCAGCCCTGGTGGCGCAGCGGTTTGGCGCCGCTTGCAGCCCAGGGCGTGATCCTGGAGACCTGGGATCGAGTCCCGCATCGGGCTCCCTGCGTGGTGCCTGCTTCTCCCTCTGCCTGTATCTCTGCCTCTCTCTCTCTCTAGCTGTGTCTCTATGAATAAATAAATAAAATCTTTTTTTTTTTTTTTTAAAAAAAGCCAATTGTTACCCAGGCTCCACAACCAGACACCCCTCCAAGGGTGGGACTTGCTGGGTAACCTAAGAGGTGCAGCTGGGACTAGTCAGTCCTCATGATACTCTCTCTCAAGAAACCAGTGCAATGAGTTTCTCATTCTATGTTCTGGACCAGCAGGCCTTACCACTCTCCTGGTAATACTCTCTAGGTCCTTGGCTGCCTTCAGGATCTGCCTCCACTAGGGTTTGGAACTCTAATTTTTCACACCCATTAGTATCACTCATCATACCACCCTAACACAAATAGTAAGTCCTCAAACATCAGCTGCTGTTATTATTTCCTTCCTTCCTTCCTTCCTTCCTTCCTTCCTTCCTTCCTTCCTTCCTTCCTTCCTTCCTTCCTTTTCTTTTTCTTTCTTTTCTTTCTTCTTTCTTTTTTCTTTCTTTCTTTCTTTCTTTCTTTCTTTCTTTCTTTCTTTCTTCTTTCTTTCTTTCTTTCTTTCTTTCATTCTTTCTAAGATTTTACTTATTTATTTATGAAAGACACAGAGAGACAGAGGTAGAGACACAGGCAGAGAAGCAGGCTCCCTGCAGAGAGGCTCCTATGGGACTCGATCCCAGGACCCCAGGATCATGCCCTGAGCCAAAGAAAGATGCTCAACTATTGAGCTGCCTAGGCATCTCTATTTTGTTTCTTTTACACCACCAATGAAGGAAGTTCTGTTCGGGGGATTCTGACTTTAGAATGTGGGTATTACTATTCAGAGCTACCATTTATTATATACTTATGATGTGACAGGCACTTGGCATTTATTCCTCACAATAGCTCCTCGTAGATAAGAAACTCAAGACCTGAAGGGTTAAGTCCTTTACCAATGACACCCAGGGATAGAACTGGGCTTGCCCACATCTGCCTGGCTCCTGAGCCTAAGGAGTCAGCCTTCCACTGCTCTACTCTGCCTCTCTAGATAAGATGGGGAAATAGAAAATAAAGATCTTAAGTGATACTTTTAAGGATATATGACTCAAATCATTGCTAGTGGAGGGCAAAGAAGATGAGGAAGGTGGCATGAAAGTAATACTAAAAGGATTGATTCTTAAAAATTTTAGTGTTTTCCCCTGAGTGGTGGGATTACTAACAGTATCTTTTTTTGTTGTTGTTTTTTTTTTATATATATTGTTTTGTATGGTCCAACTTTTCCAGTGTTAGCACTACTTCTTGGTAGAGGCCAATTTAAAATTCTACCCTGAAACAGGAAGCCCAATTTTAAGCTAATATAAGCCAGTCTGAACAAGTTACAAAACTAACAGGACTAGAGCAAGTTTCTCCCACATTGAATCATTTCTGCAAACCTTACATGAAGCTTCTTTATCTTGTGCCACCCCAGGCACCAGGCTGAGACCCTCCAGGCAGTTTTCTATCCAGTCCAGTCCAAGCATTGAGGCAGAGTACAAAAGTGAAGTGTACTGGGGACCCATGCTCTGCTCCTAGGCTGAGAAGACATTAGCAGATTACTCTGTCTTTCTCGGGCTCACCTCTTCTTCTGTCAAGCAAGTATAATAAAAACCTACACATCCTATATCCAGGCTCCCAGAAGATCCAGAGATTTCACACACAAAGTGAGTATCAGAACATGTCCTATGATATCAGCCCAGGAGTGTGGGGCAAAGAAAGGAGGTGTCTTGTCAGGGTGTATGTATGTGTGTATGTATTTTTAAAGTAGGCTCTATGCCCTACATGGGGCTTGAGCTTGCATCCCTGAGATTGAGAGGCACATACTTTACCAACTGAGCCAGCCAGGTGCCCCTGGTCAGGGGTTGGAGAGGCAGCCCAGGGGAGTCTGGTCTCAGCTGAGGTCTGAGTCCTGGGGAGGTAACACCAGGATTTGTAAAGCAGGAGTGAAGCTGCATGCGACACCTTAGTGACAGTGGCATCTCTGGCATCACACTGCAGCAGCCCTACAAACTGATCTTCATCCAAGTGTAGAATAAAGTCCCAGGGACATCATTTGAGCCACTGGATCCAGTCATACCTGAAGCTAATCCTCCTTTACGCTTCTGAGTGACAGGAGCCCAATAATTCCCTCTTATTTTTGCATAAGCTAATTTGACTTGTGTTTCTGCCACTTACAATTAATACAGTCATGACTCAAACATGCTCTGCACCTTGATTAACGACAATCATTAGAGATCATCTCCTGCTAGGCTTGTCTATTACTTTTACCACCAGCCTGCCAGCCCCTGGAGGCCAGGTACCACATCTCACCCTTCTCACTTCTTCCTCTCCATATTATTTGGCACAGCACTGGGCTCTGGACAGTACTCAGAGAAAGTGGGACATAACTATGTGAGCCAGGATTAGACAGATACACAAGCCCCACCCCTGCCCAAGGAGCTCACTAACAGAGGTGTGTGTGTGTGTTTGTGTGTGTGTGTGTCTGAGAGAGAGAGAGAGAGAGAGAGAATGTTGGGGTGGGAATCCACCAGATTTCTTACGCCTGCAGAGCCAGGGTAGCAGAGGGAAGCCAGGTTAGATGCTGCAATCGTGCCTACCACAAGCTCAGGGACTCTGAAGGGTGGACCAAGCTACCAAACCAGAAGAACCAGCAGGCAAAGGCTGCCTCTGTAGCCCTCAATGTTTGACTTTGGACAGGAGCCACCAGCTGGACTCTGGAAACCTGGCAATGCAACTGAAGGAGGAGATCTCAAGTAGAAATGGAAGGGGGGCGGGATGAATCCAAGCCCACCAGAGCAAGTCTGAAATTCCTAGGAAGAGGCAAACAAGGAGGGACCCCTTGCCTCCCCTGCCTTGGCTCCTCATCTTTGCTGCCTTAGGGACCTTACAGGAGGCCTGGACAAGGGCTTTCTTTGCTCTCTGCTTCCCCCTCTCAGCACAGGATTGCACTCAGCTGCAGTGAGACTCCCTGGGCACAGTGGCCTTATATGGTCACAGAACCACAGGCTCAGGAGCTGGAAGAGACCGTAGAGGATCATCTGCCCCAGTAGCCATTCTCCTCCTTTGAATCACAGATGCTTCTGAGATTGTGATGAATGCACCAACACACACTTTTCCTCCTAGTTTCTGGAGGCTCAGAAACTCGAGGGCCCTAGGTGGCTAGAATGCATAATCTTCACACTATCTCCAGCCTGGACTAAATGCCCCTCCTCCACTTCCCTTTCTCCAGCACTGGGACTGTCTCTCTGCTCTCCACCATAGTCCCATTGGGGATCCAGATTAAGGGGGTGCTTTGGGAGCCAGACTCGAGCTATGGAGCAGAGTCATTTTTTTAGCTGCCTAGTGTTTCAGCTCCCTCAGCTTTCCACAGAGATGGGCCTGGTAGTACCAACCCTCCTCACCAGTTGTGCTACGTAAAGAGAAGCGCTGGGCATGGTAAGCACTCAATTGGTCCCGCTGTTATTATTGTTGTTATTGTTGTTGTATTTGGTGACAGGATGGCAGTGGGGCAGGGAGTGCAGTTTGCTGGCTGTCCCATGTCTCTCTTCTTGAGGAGAGGACATAACCCAGGGCCACAGGGCAGGAAAGCCAGGAAGCCATGGGAGGACCACTGCTTGCCAGGAGGAGATAGCCACAGCAACAGCCACAGAAAGAAGGACGCAGGGAGAGGGGGCTTTCTTGGCACTGGAGCAGAGAAGCTACTCATTTGCCTAATGAACATCAGCCAAGCAACAGTGGGTTGAAAGGCTGAATTTCCTGATTTGGGGGCTGCTTAGGGATGTTATGTGTTTCTAATTGCAGCTGGGGATTCATATGCTGACTGTTGTAGGTGAGGGTCAGTGCTGAGCACCTTACCACTGACAACAGTTCCCAGTCATCAGGGAGATGTGGTCAGCAATAGGGAGATGGCCCTGGAGCCACACCCCTGCCTCGCAGTGGTGGGAAACGACTTCCCTGGATTCACAGAATGCGTTTTTAATCCAACAGTGAGTTAATGACACACACCAGCAATTAGGAGCTCCATAGAACCTATCAGACTGCATGGAGCCTGGACAGGATTGTAACATGAAAACACCCTTAGAGTATCTGGTGTGTCCTGCGCAGCCATTGTTATAAAACTACATTTGTGTGTGATGGTGCTGGTAGGAGGAAGGGGTGTGGAGGGAGTAGGGGGGAGAAGGGCTGGATGCTTAACAAAATATCATCAATAATCACTTTAAGGCAGTGGCATTTGGTGACTTTTTTTTTCTCTTTACATGTCTGTTTTGTTTCACTAAAAAAATGTGCATTTGTTATTTGAAAGAACAACACATACTTTTTGGTGGGAGGCAGACACTTCAAGTTTAACAGAGGGGACCACTTTGGCCAGGAGAGGGGTCTAGAGTAAGAAGGGGAGAGTCATTAATCAATAGGAATTTCCTGGCATGTGTCACCTAGGTTCGGCTGGATATAAGATCTCATCAGACTCTGAAGCCCATGAGGCCTGGTCCCTGCCTCCTTGGTATTCTCCTTCTGGACAATAAGGCGAGTGTTGAGAACAAGAAAGCTAAATATTGTGGTATCTGCCAAGGGCCAACTGAAGGGTCTGTCACCCAAAAGCCATTCCCTTCTTATCATGGTGAGGTCCTCTCCCTGCGTCCCTTGCAGCTAAGAGTGACCATGTGATCCAGTTCAAGTAAGACTGAGGGGGAAGTGGCTGGACCTGCCTCTGAGAAAAGGTTTTCCTTCTTGGTTCAAAGAGAGAACAGCTTTTCTGCCTCCCTACTCCACCGTTCCTCTACCCCTGGCTGTCCCTCCCCCGGCCATCCCCTGGATTCTTGCCTCTATATGTGGTTATGTGAGAAAGTGAACACTGGCGCCATGGCAGCCATCTTGTGACTGTGAGGTTAAATGCCACCACCCTGAGGATGGCAGATGAAAGGGGCAGAGCGGTTTCCCAGTGATGCTCCCTAAATGTCAAATGAACCCTGGGGCCATCTGATACCAGGGGGCATGCTCTTGCCATGATGCCCTCTACCTGGGATAGGGAAATGGTCCTCCTTGGAGCCAACACAGAAATAGTCATTTTCCAGGTGGGAACTTATGACTTACAGAGAAGAGATTTGCCTATAGGCATACAGTTAGCTTGTGATGGAGTAGGGACAAAATTCCAGGAGGTTCTCCATTGTGCCACAGGCTCCTTGCTTTCCGTAGTGCTCCCCTGAAGTAGGAGGTTAGTGGGTGACACCAGGCAAGAAAAACATCAATTGCAAAACAGAAAGATTTTCCCTCTTCTATCTTAAAATCTCTAGCTCCTAATAATTTGGAGGCTTCTTTGAAGGTAGTTTGTAAGCGTCTCTGGTTCATTCATTCACTCGTCCCCTAATGCACTTTCCCCATATTGTCTGGGTAGCTACTATGTACCAGGCACGGTGTCAGGTGCTGGGGACAGAAGAGTCAACTGGCAGACACCAGAGAGCTTGACTCCTACTGCAGAAGGTATGTATCAAATAAGCAATTTCACAAATGATTGATTAAATTACAATTGGAATAAATGCCACCAAGAAGAAAAATATCATGGGCAAGAGATACGAGAGGAGGACCTATAGTATGGGCTTGGGGGCAGCAAGGAAAGTTGCACACGAGCTGGCTGCAGGGACAGAGAACAACACAGGACTCCGGAGAGGGAATCAGCACATGCCACACCGGCTCTCTGGAGAGCTGCTTCTGTACGCAGTCTCTGCGTGTCTTCCAGAGGGTCCCCCACCCGCGCCCAGCAGGCACACGGGGTGCTGGGAAACATGCTGTAAAGGAACGGAAGGAGCTTCCTGGGCTGGCAGGTGGGACTGGAAGCCAGAGATCCCAGTCGGGAGGCTGCTCTGGATCTGGCGAGGGCGTAGGTCTGATGTTTCCTCCCCAGGGACGGTTCCACCCAATCTCCTGGAAAACATGCAAGCTAATCCAGTGTGGGAAACGTCACAACACCAGCCAGCAGGAAGAGCCAGCCAGCTTGAGGGGAGGCACCCGAAACAAAAGGCAGAGGAGAAGGTCCTGCAGGAGGCCCCACCTCTTCTCTTCCCTGTTGAAGCTCCCATTGACTGTTCACAGAAGGATCAAGCTTAAGTTGGGTGTGAACTGCAGGAAAGACCCTGGCCCCTGATTCTGTGGGTGCCACCAAGAGTGAGGACTAAGTGGAGCAGTCAACAGTGGTCCAGGAGGTACTGTGTGGGCAGGGCCAGAGGTGGATGGGAGATGGGTGTTTCCAGCCCTGCAGCAGCTCCAGTTCCCTAGAGGACATCATTCTTTCCTTCATTCATTCCATAAATGTATATATTGAGCACCTGTTAGGAGCCAGACACTCCCTGACTCTCCTACTTGCTAACAGCATGGACTGTGGGCAGGTTGCCGACCTCTGTGGGCCCAGGTCTCCACTCTTTATTTTTCTTTCTTTCGTTTTTTTTTTGGGTCTCTACTCTTTAAATTAGGGATAATGACTGTCCCTCACAGGGCCATCAGCAGTGTTAAAGAATGTGCAAGGAGAAGCTGGCACACAGGCCCATTATTACCAACTGCTGGTATTATGTAGAATTCACAGACTGATCAGTGCCAAAGCAGGACTAAACTAGTCTTGTCTCGGGACCCGTGGGTGGCTCAGTGGTTGAACGTCTGCCTCAGTTCAGGCCACGATCCCAGGATCCTGGGATCGAGTCCCACATCAGACTCCCTATGGGGAGCCTGCTTCTCCCTCTGCCTGTGTCTCTGCCTCTCTCTGCATGTTTCTCATGAATAAATAAATAAAATCTTAAAAAAAAAAAAATACTTGTCTTGTCTCCCGGGGCCTTGGGTCTGCCTCCTACCCAGAGCAGCAGTTTGTCTTGACCTAGATGAATGGGTGGAGGGTATCCATGTTTTGAATGACCAGCTCAGAGACCACTGGCAGAGATGAGACCTGTGTGCTTACAAGGTAATATGCTGAGACCTCAATTTCTGACTTCCCAGAGTTCCTCTCCCCAGAGCAGAGGCAGTGGGACCCGGAGGCCCTGATGGGGGTCAGAAGCTTCGCTTGTGTCTAAGCTTCCATAACTGGCAGAGCCAGAGCTTTCCTGAAGGTGATGACTTCCTCTTCCTCTCATCCATAGAACTGACTACTCATGCCAGGTACCAGCCCTACAGCACCCAGCAGACAGTGGTGGACAGGACAGACATAGACCTTGACTTCAAAGGACTCACCATGTAGCTGGGGAAGACAGAAAATAAATAACTGAATAAATAATATTTAGAGTGATGAACACAAGAAGGGTAGAGGGATGGGGTTTGGCGGGGTGGAGTTAGGAGCCAGGAAAGAAGGTGGCATATGAAACTGAGGCCTGAATGATGATAACTGAACCCTGCATATATGTGAGGAAGAATATTTTGAGTAGAGAGAACAGCAAGTGTAAAGGCCCTGCCCCCCTCCTCTGTGTTAGAAGAATGGTGAAGAGTTAGTGGGGCCACAATGGAATAAGTACCAGGGAAAGTGGGGGGGGGGGGGAGATGAGGTCAAAGAGGGCAGCAGGGAGCTGATCACATGGGGTTATTGTACAACTTATATTTTTTTCATAATATGCATTAAAACCTATTAAAATAAAAAAGTCGGGGATCCCTGGGTGGCTCAGCGGTTTAGCGCCTGCCTTTGGCCCAGGGCACAATCCTGGAGTCCCAGGATCAAGTCCTGCATCGGGTTCCCAGCATGGAGCCTGCTTCTCCCTCCTCCAGTGTCTCTGCCTCTCTCTCTCCCTGTCTATCATAGATAAATAAATAAATATTTTAAAAAAATAAAACAAAATAAAATAAAAAAGTGTAGTGTCCTCCCAAAACCATTGTGATTTCTACCGTTGCTTTTTTTTTTCTTTTTTGCTTCTAAGTGTGGATCGCCTTTAAATGATAGCTTTCCCTCCTCTTTCCCTAACTTCTCCAGCTCTGTCTGAAAGGCCTGTTGTTGGAACACTTATGGATTCCAACTTACACAGCTAAGCAAAAAAGAAGAAAAAAAATCAGCCATCATCCCACCACCTGGAGGGAAGCACCATCCACATGTTAGTGTGTATTTCAGTCCTTTTATCTGAGAGTCCGTATGTACACGGTCTTTCCTGAAATGGAATCACACCGTGTGCCTCTGCATCATGCAGCAGTTGTCACTGGCTGCTTGGTGTCCCTTCATCTGAGTGGGGCCTGAGTCATTGGACCATCAGTGGACTCTTGGGTTGCTTGTAGATGGAAGCTAGCTCTTCCCAGCTTCAAAGTCAGCTGCTGGGGAGGCTGCCTGACCATGAGCGAATTTCTCCTAATAAGGGCAGAAAGCTACAAAACCTGCACAGAATAAGCCAGAGGCTGGGTGACCCCCGGCCTTATAGGCTGGGCTCAAGTGAAGCGTGTGAGCACAAATGGGATCTTTCAGTGATTTGAAAAGAAGAGAAGAAAGATCCAATTTAAAATCCAGCTATTTAATGGTGAAATGGAGTTGCATGGTTTGTGAAAATTTATTTAAAAAGTAGGTAAGATCCTTTAGTAATTAATATGATATTTAAGACTTGATAGTCTAAGAATAACAGAATAGAAGGGTCTTTAAAATAACAGTATTAAACAAATCAGTCGCCCAGGGGAATGACTGGTACAAAACAAGGGATATGTCCTGTTGACAGTGACTTGCAGAAATCTGTTATAAAGATGCCATTTTTAATAAGGGGTAACTCAGGCCAGAAGCAATGATGTCAGCTGCCAATTGTCACCAGACGGAGCCAGGGGCAAGGCCAGGACTTGTGATTCCAGTACAGAGACTCTGCTGCCATTATCTGGAAAGTAATGTGGACCTTGTCCTTTCCCAAGACTCTCAGTGCTGGGAGGGTGGGGGGCACATGCCAGCTCCCATTCTAGGCAGGTGTGACGCTCAGAGCACTGCCTTCTAGAGCTCTGCTTCTTAGCAGTTTGGCTGGTCTGAATCCTGGGACCTTGGCCTTGGAGACAGAAGACCTGCCAGGTTCTTAGGAAGTTTGGCCACTAACAAGCATCATGACCCCAAGTGGAAAGGGCGAAAGAAGTCCCCAGAGAGCTAGGGTGTCTGGCTCACCCTTCTTAGGTCAGCATCATCACCTTGACCTGGGACTCCACCTTGGTATTGGAGGCATAACCTCCTATGGCCTCCCAATCATGTCAGCATTTTTAAGAAATGCTCCATTTACTGTTACAGCTTAGATCTTAGTTTAGTTGCCCTGGAGACCTGGGGCCTGGCATTGGCTCCACCATTGACCAGCGACAGTGAGCTTGGACATGTCCTATGTGTGCTGCCTCAGCTTTGGACTTGGGTTGTGTCAGTTCCCTGTGGTGACCCTGCTTCACTCAGGTTAACCCAGTTCCGTAGTCATATCTCTGTCTTTGCCAAATGTAGTCTATTTGGAATCCAACAGCTCATAAAACATGGCGGCAAGAAATTACAGGGACTCTTGATGGACCAAAAACTGAGCAGCTCTGAAACAGAGACCTGCATACCTTGCTCAATTCAAGTTCTGCTCAAATATCACCTCCTCAGATCACTATGGCTAAAAAAAGACTGCTCCCACCATCATTTCCTGCCTTATGATATATCTATTTACATGTATACCGTCTCCCCACATTCCAATGAGCTCTATGAGGGTGAGGGCCTTGTCTGTCTCGTTTACAAACCACAGTACCCTAAGCAGTGCCTAGACATGGTGAATGGGCAGTTAATGGTGGCTGGATGGCTGAATGAAACGTGATCATTTAGCGCCTCGTCAGCTCCAAAATGGCAGCTCTACACATGACTCCTTCCTATGATGGTAGGTGACCTTTAAATTGTGGGCCAGGATGAATGGGCTCCCCTGACTCACCTACCACCTCAACCTCTGGTTGTTACTCCTGTCTTCCCACCTTGGATGCTGACTAGTCTTCCCCCTCAGGGGCCAGGGTCTGTGGCCCTTTTTCTAGTGATGTTAATTAGAATTACTCCCTCATTCACTGGTGGGAGTTCACTCCCTTTTACCCCTAACCTTGGCTTATATAGGTTTCCTAAGGGCCAGCACATACAGATACCTTATGTTGCCTACTCTATGCTCACTTCTGGAAAAATCCAAAGCCATTCTTTGAAATCCAACTGTTAAAATTCATTGGTTATGTTGCAAAGACATGACAGAGAGCTTTATGGCTTCTAAGCCCTTTTTACAATGCCTTATGTAAAGCCATGAGCTTTCATTAAACACAGTAAAAGCCTGTAGTGAGGCAAATTGGTTCAATGTCGATTTTACTGCTTAAATCTAAGTAACATTTCTGGTTTCCCATCTGCCTGATTAGGGCAGCTGCTAGATTGCCCTTTCTTCTGCTGACATAATGAAATGAAGTATTCTTATTAGTACACTATGTTTAATATATGAATAATATTATACATTGAGGGGCAGTGTGAACAGCTTTTTAATTATATTTTGTGGAGAATGCTACAAGTGAGGCTGCAGAGCTTTGCTCATCTTGTTCAATCCTTTGGGGAAAAAAAGCCCTTTTTCCCTGCCTGTTTACAGTATGCTTGTTCATTATTTATGATCCCTGTTCATTAGGCCCTGGGTGCGGTCTCATGAACCACAGGAAAGAGAGAAAAGACCCCTGGAGCCCACTGTCTCTGGAAGACAGCTCACAGACAAGGCTTTTGCCAACTTGAGCCATCTAAAGCATCTCCTCTTCCAATCTCAGGATGACAGGCTCTGTCATCTCAGCAGACCAGGTGGGACTCTGACAATCTGTGGGAGGGCTCCTATCTGGGTTCCTCTCGGCTCCCTTGCCACTCGCTGTGGGGTGCAGCAGTGACTCACTGCAGAATCCGCCTTATGAGCAAAGATGAGCTTTGTAAATGGCAAATGAGGGTTGTAGCAGACATCTGCTGTTTTTGTTTGCCCAACTTCTATTCGCCCCTCCTTTGGAGAACCATCCTTCCTCCCACCATGGGGTCTCTCCCTATCTCTAGCCTAAGTTCCTGGGGTGCGGCCCTGCTCCCCACCGGCCCAGTCAGGGTAGCGCGTACCTGGATCTAGCTATGCCCGGGCTACTCAGTTACATGACACAATGTTTCCTTTTGTGCTTCAGCCACACTGCAATGATGATGACCACAGAGCCCCCGGGATTTTGTCTGGAAGGATGGTGACAGACATTGGACTAGCCACACAGACTTCCTGATCTGAAAGGGGGTGTCTGGTTATTGTTTGGCTTCTTAGGGTTCTGAGGGCTATGACACTGCAGGAAAACATCTGCCCCAGGCCCACTTCAAAGCAGCCAAGTCAAGCTGCATGCAGGTCACTTTCTCCTACAGGCATTATCAGGGGCCAGCGGCTCCCCAGGCACTGTCCACTGCCCCGAAAGCCCAAAAAAGCATCAGGAACTCCACTCTTCTTGCTTCTTTTCTAGATTACAGACCAAGGCAACCTGGAAAAGGCTTTTCACAGGCCCTTGGTTCTCCCCTTTCTCTTCTTTTTAAACGAGGACTTGTTTTTCTTCTGCTTGGGAGGAAGGACACCAAAACACCCACCACCAACTTAAAGAGACAAAAGGGCATGAAAAGAACCCCCTGTTCTCCAGTTCAGACTGCTTGGCATGCACTCAGGGGATGACTTTGAGATGTGCCATAGAGCTCCCCCAAGCATTGCCCCAGATGGCAGACAATTCTAGGTGAGTGTTTGTTCTGAAACAGAGAGACACATAAAAAGTACCCTGCTCAGATCTCTGCCAAGGAGAGTTCAAGGCAAGAGGTACAGATCACTGAAACAAGGCTCCTTGGGGGAAATCACATTTCTCATGCCCGCTGGGGCAACACTTGCAGGAAAGTCTGCCAAAAGCAAGTCTGAATCCACATTCCTCTCCAAGGTAACTCATGTGTCCCTCCAATCAAACAGCAGCAGCCAGCCAGTTGTCATGCCAACTTTCGTTGGACAAAGACGGCCATGTCTGCATTCAGGTCCCTGAGCCTTTCTGAAACACGTGAGCCACATTCTTCTGGTTCCCTCTGCATCATCCCTTTATTGAGTCTTTGAAAGAAGGTGAGGGAGAATTCCAGGTGAGGGCCTGTCTTGCCAGATCAAGAGAAATATAATCACAGAAAAATGGAGCAAACCCCAGCCCAGCCAGCCTTCCTTCTCTGGCAGTGGATGTGACCCAGAAAGGATGCTGGTCTCTGCGTGGTGGATTTAAATAGCCCCACCGTGGCCTCTGGGGCTTCCCACCCCAGCCCTCCTCAAGCAGATGGAAGCTCCTCATTAATAACCACTATGGTATGGTCATGGCCCAAAAGAGAGAGTCCACAGAAATCACTTTGTGGGCTTCCACATCCATTCCTCTCTCTAGAGATGTTTGGGTAGGGCCGTGTATTCTGCTCTTATGGCCAAAGGCATCCACCCAGACTGCAGGTGGAACAGATACTGCTGGGAGCCCAGCTGTGCCCTCTCGGCTGATTTTGCCTTGGGTGGGGTTGACATGCAATGGAATCAGGGCTCCGTTGGTGGCTCTGTTGCTCACTTGCGAGGCCAACAGGAGGGTGACTAGTTCCTGGTCCCTCATGGTCTTTGAACTGATGCTGAGGAGACCTGCTTCTGGGCCAGTGGCTAGCAGCTCAGGGGCTATGAATGGGAATTGAGCCTGAAATTGGCTCAGACTGAAATCAAGTGTTCCAAGGAGGATGGGCCTCTCATGTGGCCATCCTAAGAATCTGTGCACTCAGTCAGAGGCTCATTAGGATTTCAGGTACGGACACAAGAGAAACGCATACTGCCAATTGTCTGAGCTCTTTCCATCTGTGAGGATGGGTAGTGAGAAAGGACAATGAAGCTAGCAGCTGTTGAAGCCCCCATAGGCTGCCAGCATGCGCTGAGGTCTTCAGGGACATCCACATCCTGACTCCCTCCAACCACCCTCAGACCTTACCTCCCAGTATCCAGCCTTAGTGAAAGGTTTAGTTTCCTCGAGGAAACTGGCTAACAGAGAAGTTAACGAGCTTTCTTAGGGTCAGGAAAGGCAGGTCTTCCCAAGAGCCCGAGCCCCTGACCACTCTATGGATGGCTTGTGGACCACAGTTTCCAAGAAACACTGCTGACCCTCAAGCACATTCAAAGGAGACCAGATTGAGGAGGGGGTAAAAGCGCTGGCTGCCTGGAAAGGAGGGGAAAGGCATTGCCACATTAAGGGGTACCCACAGTCAGGTTTCTCTTGTCACACTGGCCCTGAATCAGAAGCTCTTAACCCTCATTAAACATCCAGTCATCACTAAATCCTCATGAGATCAACCCCTGTCCTGGCTCTTCTTCTTCTTCTTCTTTTTTAATATTCTATTATTTATTTGAGAGAGAGAGAGAGAGAGAGAGAACATGAGTAGAGGTAGAAGCAGATGGAGACAGACAAGCAGACTCCACACTGAGCCCAGAGCCCAACATGGGGCTCGATCCCATGAACCTGAGATCACGACCCTAGGTGAAACCAAGAGCTGATGCTGAACCAACTGAGCCACTCAGGCGCCCCTGTCCTGGCTTTTCTGCAACCACTTCCAGCGCTGTATCTGCTCTGCTCAATGTTCTCTACCTGATATTCTGATTCCTTGTGATGCGTCTCTGCTTTCATTGTGCTGAAAGCCACGGAGCCAGACACATGGTTGCAGGAGATGTGAACAACAAATGAATGGATGGAGTCTGTCCTGGGGGATCCCTGACACTGCCACGTATCTCCACCACATTCATTTTGTTTATTATCACCATAGGCGACTGCTGAGACAACTGCCCTAGGGCACTTTTGCATCCTCTGGGCTTTGAGCTTCAACCTACATGCTGATTAGAACAGCCTGGGAGCAGAGGTGGTTAGGGACTGGGAAGGATGGTGGGAAGGTCAGAGAAGACAATTTTCCAGCATCGGACACAAACAGGGCTGCCAAGAATGGAATTCAATTCAACAAACACCTCCTAATGCCTACTAAGTGCAAGACATGGTCTTGGTCTCTTCGGTGGAGAGCACGCTCTGTCATGGCATTCCTACAGTGTGTGAAGCTGATGGTGCACTTGGTCTAATTTGGTATGTGGTTCTGGTCCCTGACGGGCCTTCCTGGGGGTTGCTGCCGCTGCCCTTGGAAAGCAGGCCGCCCCTGCAGGCTCCAGCATTCCCCAGCTCCAACGTGGACTTGCTGACTCGCACTGATCACAAACAATCCCTGAGGCTCTTCTGCTGGTTGCGCAGGAATGCCTAAGCAAAGATTCTGCTTCCCGCTGCGGGTCTGTTGTTTCAAGCCTGTTACCATACTCTGGACCTCAAATAATGGACCATCTGAAGCCAAGTGTGTGCTTGGCAGTGCTTTCTACAAAGAACAAAGAGCTGTGTACAGGAGCAGCTCGGACCGCGATGTCACATCCAAATAAGAAGTACCATCAGGGCTCTGGGGGCCAGAGCTACACGGGGTCCCCTGTCCAATCTCAGACTAAAACTTCTCCCAGCCCTGCTCTCGGGCAAGAGGCATGGCATGCAGCAAACCCTCACTTCTCCCGAAGGAGATGACAAAAACCCTCCCTCTGTTTTCCTAGCACCCCTCGATCCTGGGTGGGGAGAGCTGCCCAGAGGCTGAGTGTGGTAGGGCCCCGTGTGGGAGGGCAGCCCGCCTCTGACACCAGCCCACAGGGAAGCTGTGGAGACATGGCACTAGGACAGCAAGTCCCGGGACGTCAGGGATAGTAACACAGCCATTGCTTTCGTGAACAAAATAAAGGTGAGAAAGCTGAGTGAGGCCATTAGTGGTAAGGACCTGCTGCCTCCCACTGCTGGGGAGACACAGTGAGGAGCTTCCTGGCTGTTGTGTCCTTGCCCCTAATAATGATGAATACCCAATGCTTCCTTTTTAAGTTCTCCTAGCATTTTCACAGATACTATTTGAATAATAACAGCTCCTACTGATTAAATACTAACTTTGGACTAGGTATTTATATACATTATCTCACTTAATCCTCACAACACATCTCAGGGATAGGTAACACAGTTATCCCCATTCTATAGATAAGGACACTGAGGCTTAGGGAGGTTAATCAACTGTGTGGCCGATGTCATGGAGCTGGTAAACAGTAGCCCTGGGGATTGAAGCAGGGTTCCCTCTATAACGTCCATCCCAATGGCCCTCACAGTGCCCCACTTTACAGTAGTTGGGGGGAGGCGCAAGAACCAGGGCAACTGGCTGGTCCACTGTCCCTGAGCAGAGGCCTCAGACCAGTCATCTGCAGCCTGCATTTGGGCCAGATAGAAAGAGAGTATTTTGTTTGGCCTGCAGTAGTTTGGAGGGTTTTTTTTGTTGTTGTTGTTTATTTTGGTTCTTATTGCAGCAAATGTTTATAAATCAGGAGAATTCTCACAAAAAGATACTGATTTCTGGCCTCTGAAAAAAATCAGATGTGTGGCTCTGCCTTGTTTGGGTGGGACCTGAGTCTGGCTGCCTGCCATTGGCAGGGCTGATGTGCTCCGGCAACCAGAGAGGCCCCACTAATCCACAGCCCTTAGCTATTACCTGCCGGCCCTGTCGGCATGGTGACCCCTCCAAAGAGCTGGTTAAGCGACATTAGCCACATGTTCCTGGCAGAATAAACATTTCTAGTATGTTAGTAGGAAGGAAAAGTGCTAAACTAATGGCAGACTTCTCCTTCCCCCTTTTTTTGTTGCCTTATTAAATAAGGGTAGTAGCCAGGAATTTGACAGATCCAGTGAATCTGGAACATTTAGTATGAACCATGTTCAAACTTGGGAAACAGGTCCAGCTTGCTTCCATCTTTCTATGCAGCCTTGTTGGAGGATACCGCACACCCCATGGATCTTGCAGGATACAAGGCCAACCAGAAGGCTCTGCACAGCTGGAAGTCTGGCCACAGTCCATGTTTGCACTTAAGTAAGTGCTGCTGGGTTAGACATATGGAACACTAATGACCATCACGTGGCCTCGGCTGCCGAGAAGTGGTCCAGAAGTGATGGGAAGCAAACCTCTTGAGCTAGCCAATGCAAAGGCACTCAGCCAACAAGTGGGAAAGGTACCTATGTACTGGTTGACAATGAGGAAAGAATCCAATCTCTAAACACTGGAATACCCCAGGGCTCAGACTCTGGACTGCCTACTCAACATCCCCACTTGGATATGTACTAGGCACTGCAGACCTGAGAGAGGTCCCTCACTGAACTACTGATTTTCCTTCCAAACCTCATCCCCTATCAGCCTTCCCCACCCCAGCTGAAGGCAAATTCTGTTGCCTACCAAAGACTCTGAGCAAGAAACCTGCTCTTTTTTTTTTTGTTAAAACAGAGATTAATAAGTGTTAAAGAGGTGTCAAAGACATAGTAACACCAAACCCATGACTTTCTATTTCTCATAATCAGAAGAATAAAAAAAAAGAACTGGAAAAAAAAAAAAAAACAAACCCAAACCCAAAACCAAAAAGCTTTCCCACCATGGGTTTCACGGTTATTGAACCCTGTGTCCCTGATACTAGAGCAAGTCATCTCAAGGGTCATCAACAGTGTCTAGTCTGCAATGCAAGGGACCTTGGAACATATGATTCTGGAATCCAGCCCAGTGTCTAATCTGATTCCAGCAAACAGAAGAGTGGAGGGGGCTTTAGGGGATGGGGGCAGGATGGTCAAGTGCCTGAGTGCCCCGAGGAAGGGAAGGGTAGGGGGTTATCCAGACTCAGCTGACCCACTGGATACTGACAGAGAGTGACAGTGATTCTGGGAACAGAGTAACCCGAAGGAGATTAGCATCCCCTTTCTATCTGCCCATTCCAAATCAGAGAACTGCTGAGGCTTTGAGGCAGGTGGGGATATGTGCAGGAAATAAGACTGAAAAACTGGTATGGGGATCTCTCCCCTTTATCTGAAGACCAGCTGCAGAGAATGTCAGAGCAAGGAACAAAAGCTGCAAATGCTAGGAAGAGCCTGGCCAAGAGACACCTGTAGAGCCCAGTATGTGTGTGAGAGTGTAGGGAGGAGAGGACGGGAGGAGAGAGGATATTTGCTTGAAGCAGCCCAGGTCTCCCTGGACTGCAGGAGGCCAAGATGTAGCTGAATATGTGGGCTGCACACCACCTGACCCTCTGCCTGTGGGGCTGAAGGAGATGAGGGAGGCCAGGGAGAAAAGATTTGTCCCTATGACCCAAGCACATGCTGGCGGCTCACCGGCTTTGACACCACTGGCCCAGAGGGCAAGGGTACCTCCACTCCACAATGGAGTGCTGCTGCTCCAGACTCCACAACCAAGGCGCCAACATCAAACAAAGAACACTGACAACACACTTCCAAGTTCTACTAGCAGAAGATCAGCAGGACAAGCAGTACGTATGGCTGCCGAAGCAGAGCTGCTCTAAGAGACAAATGACAAGTCGAACAGAAAATCACGTGTGCCCTAAAGCTATTCAGGCCAGACATAAAAGACCTGCTGCATATTAAGAAAAAAATCAGTCTTCCCAACAATAGGAGGTAAATCCCTGTTGAGATGTGAGTTAGTGGCCTGGAAGACCAAATGGAAAAACTCTCCAAGTCTAGAGCAAAAATATAGAGACAGAATCCATGAGGGAAAAGATAAAAGGCCTGGAAGACAGACCCAGGGAGATCTAACCTGAGAATATTGAGTTCTAGAAGAAGCAAAAGGAGCTGATGGAGGAAAGCCAGTAATTAAATGATAAAGAGAAGACAATTTCCCTGTGTTGAAAAAAGATGAGTCTGCAGACTGCATGAGCTCACAAAGTTCCAGGAAAGATGACAAGAAGAAACATACACATTGGTTATCCTGGTAAAGTTCTCCAACTTTGAGGATGAACACAAAACTTTAAAAGCTTCCAGACAGCTGGTTAAGTGTCTGACTCTTGGTTTCAGCTCAGGTCATAATCTCAGGGTCCTGGGATCAAGCCCTGCATCAGACTCTGCACTTAGTGTAGACTCTGCTTCAGAGTCTCTCTCTCTCTCTCCCTCTGCCCCTCCCCCTGTGGGCTCGCTGTCTCTCAAATAAATTAATTCTTTAAAAAAATAGCTTCTAGACAGAAAGAACATATTGCCTACAAGAAAACAAACAAACAAACAAATCAGAGTGACATTAGACTTCTCATCTGAAACACTAGGAGCTGTAAGAGCATGGAATACTATCTACATACAGATGACTCAGAAAAGAGAACCAAAGCCCCTCAAATACTTTGCCCATCATTTTTCAGGGCAAAAGATATTTTCAGATATGCAAGAAATCACAGAGTTTATCACTGATACATGAAAAATACTTAAAGTAACAAACAACAGGGGTACCTGGGTGGCTCAGTTGGTTAAGCACCTGCCTTTGGCTCAGGTCATGATCCCGGAGTGGTGGGATTGAGCCCCCATTGGGCTCTCTGCTCAGGGGGAAGCCTGTTTTTTCTCTCCGTCTGCACCTCCCACTTGTGCTTGTGCTCTCTCATGCTCTCTGTCTCTCTCTCAAATAAATAAATAAGATCTTGAAAAAATAAAAAACGAACAAACAATAAATGCACCAGAAAAATGACTTTACTGTGGAGGAAAATGAACAGGTCGGGAAACTCTGATGAATACAGACACTTGCTTACACATTTGCTCCCTCCCTCATCTCAGAAACCTAAATGGAACTGGTTAATAAGGACTCTGAAAATAGAAGGGCCATAATATGAGGGAAATTCCAACAACAGCCTAAAGCTAAAGATATTAAATAATTCTAACAAAATCAAGGCATTGAAGAGGAAGGGAATAAAAGTCTTCCATGGTCTCATCTTAAGTAGTGGACAGGGAAATAATTCTAAGGTCTCATCCCATTGAAGTAGAGAAAAGCAGGGAGGAAATGGAGCATCCTGGAGGGAGAAGTAGTTAATTCATGTTATCTTGCTTTCAAATAATAGTGGAGCAATATGTCTTTTGTTATGAATTAAGAGGAAAGGAGTGTAACCTTTAATACGATGGAAAAGTAGAGAAATTCCAGATTGGCATGGGAAAAAGAAGGGAATGCAAAGCAACTACATCAAATCAGCACAAATAAGAAAGAAAAAAACCTAGAAATAATGATGGAAGGAAATTAAAAACATACTATTAGATGGAAGGAATAAAATCAACATCAATTAATGGGCTAAATTTCTCACTAAAAGACAGCAGATGGGGTTAAACAATTAAAACAAAAACCAAAACCCAGGTAGATGATATTTATAAGAAAACTGATTAAAATAAAGGTATGTAGAAATGTTGAAAATAAATGCATAGAAAAAAAGATACCAGACACATGCAAACAGAAGGGAAGTAGTAGTGTCAAAATTAATTAGGCAAAGGGGAATTTTAGTTTAAAAAATTGCAGAGGCTAAATAACGATATCTGTAATGATAACAGAATGTTTGTTGTTGTTGTTTTTAATGTTTTTTGCTGTTCTTGTATGTAGGTTCCATAATCCAGTGTGAGGCTTGAACTCGCAACCCTGAGATCAAGACCTGAGCTGAAATCAAGAGTCAGACTCTTAACCCACTGAGCCACCCAGGTGCCCTGATAAAGGGAATGCATTATGAAGCAGTTAGAATCATCCGAAACCTGTAAACATTAAACGAGAGAGAAACTAAATATAAAGCGTGTATTGGAAGTTGAATAAATGAAATTTTAGTGTGAAATTTCAAAGATGTCTATTGAACACACCTTATAGGCAAATATTAATTAAGATAACAAAGACAATGAGTCATATAACTTGAATTACTAGAAATATTATACATGACCTTACATTCCTGGAGTACAGAATGGATTACTTTTAGGGACCTGGATCATTTACAAAAATTGATCATGTGTTGAATTTCAGAGCTAAAACCTTAACAAATTTTACAAAAGAAAGCTTTCATAGACCACAGTTTCTGATCACAATCAACAAAATTAGAAATTTAAAAAAGGTGAGAAGAAAAATATTGACTTAGAAATTAAGAAATTAAGAAACCCACTCCTAGATAAATCTAGGATTAAAAAGGAAATCAAAAGGGAAATGACAAACTATATAGAAAACAGTAAAAGAGAACATTTCGTACCAATCCTCACGGGACAGAGAAAAAGTCATGCTAAGAGGAGAGTCAAAGCCCATAGGATTAAAGAAGAAATATGAAGAATAAAGGGATTTAGTCCTTTTCTTAAGAGATCACAGAAAGAATGAACCAAATCAAATGCAACTACGATTATAAATTACTAAGTTAAAAGCTGGGGGGATCCCTGGGTGGCTCAGCGGTTTAGCGCCTGCCTTTGGCCCAGGGCGCGATCCTGGAGTCCCGGGATTGAGTCCCACGTCGGGCTCCTGGCATGGAGCCTGCTTCTCCCTCCTCCTGTGTCTCTGCCTCTCTTTCTATGTCTATCATAAAAAAAAAAAAAAAAAAAAAAAAAGCTGGAATTCATAAAATTAAAAAATAGTGGAATAGAAGATAATATAAATAAATGTAATGAGTAAAATAAAACCTAGTGAGCCAATTAAGAGAAGAGCAAATAAAGATGAGAAATGAGAAAGGATACCCACCCACAGCTGCAGAAGAGAAAGACAAAATCATAAAAGAACACTGCATGCAGATCTATGGCCACAAACATGAAAATCTCATAATTCTCTAGCCAAATATAAATTGCTAAAATTGACCCAATAAGTAGAGAAACGTTTGAAAAAAAACAATTTGCCATAGAGAAAGTTGGAAAGGTGATTAAAGATCTATTACTGAAAATGGCACTAGGTATTTAGTGCCAGATAGATTCAGTGAATTTTAGCCAACCTTTAGCAACAGACAATTTCAACATTATTTCAAGGATCCTTGGTCACACTAAAAGATAGAGAATCCCCCAATTAGTGCTATGAAGCCATCATAACGTTAATTACTAAAACATGAAGAAGCTAGCATAAGAAAGAACACTACAGACCATTCTCATTTATTATAAGTTATGCAAAAATTATTTTAGAAAATTATCACATTGAATATGGCCATGTCTCATGAGAAAAAACATGTTACCATGTAACCTGTTCATTCTAGGAATGTGAGTATTTCAACAGTGTTTTCTATGGCAACCACAAAAAGGGAAAAGCTATTTGCTCACATCAATAGATGCTGAAAATGTACTTGGTAACATTTAAATCATTCTTCATTAAAAACCAGGAATAGAAGCTAATTACTTATACAAAATAAAAACTGTTTACCAAAGCCCAACAGAAAATATGATTATAAACAGTGATATTCTATAATCATTTCCATTAAAATCTAGAGCTGGATAAGATGGCAGTAATCACCATTAGTACTTATCAAGATCTACCACTACAACCTAATGTAGTAAAGCAAGAAAGTGGTGTCAGTGATGTAAAACAAGAGCTAAAATATCCTTTTGATGATATCTGTATATTCAGAAAAACTAAGAGGCTACTGCGTTTGTTTTGTTTTTAAAGATTATTTATTTTATTCATGAGAGACACACAGAGGGGGGCAGAGACATAGGCAGAGGGAGAAGCAGGCTCTCTGCAGGGAGCCCGATGCAGGACTCAATCCCAGGATCACAGGACCATGCCCTAAATCAAAGGCAAACACTCAACTACTGAGCCACCTAGGTGCCCCTGTTTTGTTTTGTTTTTTAAAGTCTACTATAATTAAGAGAAACAGTAAGGTGGCTAAATCTAAGATAAATATTCAAAGATTAATGTTTTCTCCCATTAGCAATAAGTACCTAAGAAAGAAAAGAAAGCAAATAGCTTATTCATGACAGTGAAAAAATTATAAATATTTAGGGATAAATTATACAAGAAGCCTACATGAAGAAAACTATGAAAATTTAATCCCCAACAGTTCTGTTCCTAGGTCTATACTCAAGAGAACTTGAGTACATGTACTCATATATGTTCACCAAAAGCCATGAACAAGAATGTTCCTAGCAGCACTATTGATAATAACTCAAAATCAGAAATCACCTCCATCATTTGGGGAAGGAATAAATAGAATTGTGGTCAGTCACACAATGTAATACTATACACTAATGCAGAGAAACGACAACTATATACACAGCAGAATGGATAAACCTGAATGTTATGTGAAAGACAAAAACAAAAGCGTATATACTGTATGATTCCATTTATATAAAATACCAAAAGAGGCAAAACCGATCTCTGCTTTGGAAGCCAGAAGGGTGGCTATCCAGGTGGGGGTAATCATGAAAAGAGAGCAGTGCCCACCATGTTCTATATCTTGACTTGGGTGTTGAGTACCTGGGTGTGTTCACTTTGTGAAAATTCATCAAGTTGTACATTAAGATTTGTGTATATTTACCAGATATGTTACACTTCAAAAAAAAAAAAAAAAGATTCTACTGAAGGCAATAAAACAGATTTGAAGAAAAGACACATGTTTTTGAATGGGAGCACTTAATATTTTTTAAAAATCTTCCCTTCCCGTCCCACCCCACCTCATATATTGGAATTTAATACAAATTCCAATTAGAATTTCAAGAAGGTTTTGTTTTGTTTTTCTAATTGGGAGCTTGATCACAGGAAGACTTGACATCTCTCTCCCACTCCCAGACTGAGGAGGTAGAGGCTCAATGCTGGATCCTCTCTCCCACTCAGCCACTCACACATCCCCCGTTTCCAGAAGATGACGCAAGTGCGCAGCCCATTAGGTCAGAGCCCCACCTGCCTCTTAGTGGGGACTGGATCAGAGAGAGACCCAGCAGTGTAACATAAAGATCAGCATTGAAACTAAGCTGATAAGTCCAGTGAGAGTGGCACTGGACTGGCAATCCAGTTCAGTATGCTGTCAACCACCAAAACCAAATGGATGAAAAAAGTGGTCAATAATATCTGCCCCACCAGACTGCAAAAAAATATTTTCATTTCTAAGATTCACCTCTGGCTTTATTTAAAAGCTTCTCAACCACCTAAGCATTACACCAGGAGTTAACTTATTTGACATTCACATATATTCTATTAAGGAGAAAGGACAGCTATCCTCTTTCTCCCCGTCTTCCAGGAGAAAAAGCAGAAGTTTGGAAAGGTAATGTGACTTGTTCAAGGTCACAAGCTGGCAAGCAGCCATTCTGGGGCTCTGAATGCAGTCTTCTGACTCCATATCCCAGGCTTCCTTCCCGCTAATCTCTGTGATAAGGCGAGTCACACGCTGCTGCGGGTGAGATGGAAGAGTGGTGGGGGCGATGGGTCCTGGCAACAGACCCAGGGTCCCCGAGACAGCCTTTTTGGGAGAGCTGGCCAGAACCTGGCCAGGCTAGGGGAGGCCTGGAGGAGGGTGACGCCATTCCCTGCTCAAACACTTGGCTCCAGAGGTGGTTGCTGCCACTGCTATCTCATCGGACACTCAGAGGTCAGGAGGGAACAGCTCCCCAGATGAACTCCTGGAAGGAGGCAAGTGTGTCGGCCCATCACCCACAAGCCCTACTGCAGCCTCAGAGTCGGGCTCTGGCATGGCACCTCCTTGGGGCGCCTTGGACTCTGCCTGCCAGGAAGGCCCAGAGAGCGGTAGGGAGGCAGCATATCAGAGCAGCTGGATGCCTCCACTCTATGAAGAGGGGGCCCACCCAACTGCCCTTGAGGAGCAGCAAGACTGGGCCGGTACCAGGAGAAGTATATAGTGCGTCTGTGAGTCCACTTGAATGTTCCCAATGAGGTTACAGTCTTCATGGAGGGTGGGTGCCGAAGTAACACTGGAACCCCGGGGGGAGGACCCAGACCCCAGGGTGGGACGGAGGAGGTGGGGAGCCTGCAGCCTGAGGGGAACGTGCTGAAGAACTGCTCTGCTCTGTGCCAGACAGCATGCTCAGTGGTTTGCATGCACCATCTCATTCCACCCGCCCTCTCTGAGGAAGGCACTCTTATCATCCCCATGTTGCAGAGGACAACATAGACACGAGGAGAAATGAACTCATTCACTCAAGGTTACACAGGATGTAGGAAGCAGAGCCAGGCTTCTGTTTAACTGCAACCAAGGTGCTAGAGTGGCCCAGCTCATCCCGATTCCCTCCGGGGCTGACCTTGCTCTCCACACACCTCTGGCGTCCTGCTGAAGCTGGTCAGTACAGCACAGGGCTCACTGCTTATCTGAGCCCTCATCTGAGAGGCTCCTGGCAGACTCCTGGCATATGGGGGACCAGCTGAGGGACTTGGGAGTCAGAAGACCTGGGTTCACAGAGGCTGTCCGCCTCGGTCCCATTATTGCTCTGCAATAATAACCCACTGACTAATAACCGGGGGGACACACAGTACAGTACCTATTATTTACTTTGCAACTTTCATATTTATTCCCAGTGAATTACAAACTCAAATTTCTGGCCTAATCAACTCACTTGACATGGGACTTCCTTCTATCCTCTTTGATGTGGCCCTACACTGAGGGTGGAGAATAATTTCTTACTCCTTATAAATTCTGCCCTTGCTCCTTCTGTAGGGAACAGGTCTAATTTGTTGTCCTCATAACAGGGCCTCTGAGAACTGGTGACACTAGCTAGTGCCTTCTCACCTGAAGCCTTCTGATTCTATGTGGACCCCAGAAAAAGTACTTACAAACACCCAGAACTCTAACAGGGTGTGCTTGAATCTACCCTAGAACCACCTCCTGATCAGGAACATGGCAGCCTGGCTGGCCAACTGGAGTTGGGAGTTCAGGTAAAGTGGGTGGTGGGCACACAATCGCACTTGGTATGGAAAGGACTCCCACAGAGAAAAGCTAAGGGTACCAACCTTGGGAGCGACTGAATTCTGTGACGTGATCTGCAGGCCCATCAGCTGATGATGGTCTGGGGGACAGCAAGGGGACGGGGAGGTGGGGAGTACAAGGAGGCTCACTCACAGGCAAGCTCTTCTTTATAAAGGAGACTATTAGGAAAATCCAGTTCACACTTGGCCACCTGGGGTTCGATGTTACAATCCTTCCTAGGGCCCATCTCAGCAGAAGGGGGAAATATTTGCTGACTGTTTGTACAAGTTAATTAACTGTTATTAAAACATGCCCTTGAGCTTAATGATGTTCTTTATTTTACCATTTACATATTGCAAGCCTTCAAGTGATGTTAACTCCTTGAGCGGACTCTTCAACTTGATTTCATTTGTGCAGTTTTGAGAACTTCTCTCTTCAAATATGCATGCAGACTCAGTGAGTCATAAATGTAATGGGCAGTTTTCCTGGCAGAGTAGGCTAGAACTGTGGCCTTAGAGCCACAAGACCTGGATTCCCACGCCAGACCTGCTATTTCCTATCTGGATGACCCTGAATAAATAAGTTAATTTCTCTGACCATCTGTACAGTGGGATAATTCTCACCCCGCCACTTTCTTAGGGATATTGTGGGGATGAAATGAGATGTCTGCGATGGCTTGTAATAGGGTGTAAAACACATGAAGGCATGTTAGACTAAAAGATGTTAGATATTTCCTGGACGTGGAAGTAGAATTTTGGATTGGATATTCGCGGCTTGGGACATTCTAGTATTGTTTCACCTTTTGCCAGCTGTGTTCTGGTGTCTAGAACTCCTCTATCAGGAGTTTGGAGTGCCACCCCTCCCCGGCTCTGGGTCAATGTCATTAAGGTGAGGTCTGAGCACGCTACATTTCTCAAAGCCACAGTGGTTGGTTCAGGGATGGGAATGTCAGCCAATTACAATCAGCAGGAAGCAGTAAGCTTTTTCCTGGGATACCCAGGAAAGAAAGCCATGCTTTGTAAGGGGATTTACAGCTGAGGATGAGGATGGCCTGAGGCAGGGGCAGCCCACCTTGTGGCCCTAAGAGGGGAAGCCCATCTGAGAGTGAAGTTAACAGAGGAAAGCAGAGGCGAGACACATCAAGTGCTGATGATGTCTTTGGAGCCCTTGAATCCAGACTTTTCAGTGACAGGTGTTGCTAAGTTTCTTTTTAATTTAAGCCAGTGTGGGCAGGATTTCTATCATCTGCAACTGAAAGGGACGGATAAACAACCTGAATGAAAGCAGGAATGATCAAGAATCAGAATGCATTTCTGGCTATGTTTTCCAAAGGGAAATATTCTGTCCTGCATGCTCCACTTTCTACCCAAGAGCTGTCAACTAACCCTGGCCTTAGCACAGGGCTTAGCACAGGGCTGAGGACATTCATCTTCAGTACAAAGTAGAACTGTTTAGGAAAATTCTCACTTCTTCCTTCTTATTACTTACTTACCACTTTCTACTTAGGAGTAGCCTTTCCTATTCTAATTGTCCAAGCCTCTAAGTTCTTCAAGAATTCCTTCCTTGAGATGGAATGATCTTTGAGATCTGTGGTTTTTAAGGACTATTCTTTAGATATTTGATTATCCAAGAAGGTGGATAAGCTCTGTGGTTATGGTTTCTTTCTGGCCTTTCTGCCACACTATGCAATTCATCAACCCAGCCAGTTTGTCTCATGGACCTACCTTATATCTTATGCTGCTGTGCCTCTCTCAAGCTTTTCATCTCACCTAGAGCATCTTCCCTTCCTAACTCTCAGCACTGATTTCTCCTGACAATACAAGGTGGGGAGGACATGTTGGTGGCCGAACCATCCACCTTGTTTCCTCTCTTCCTTGCTGGCCAAGTAGCAGCTGAGTTCTGACATCTGTTATCTCTTCCTGACTGGTCTAAGCGCCTCATATAACTCCACCTGCCTAGCCAATGACTGGCTTAAGAAGAGATATGTGACCCAAATCTGTCCAATGAGACTTCAGGGCAAGTCTACCAGTAGGGCTTCTGAAACAAGGAAGGGCTAGACCCTTTTATTGCACCTGGATTTAGGTGTGTGAATCCATGCTGCCTGGAGCTGCTGCAGCAAGGAGCTAGCTGATGTGCTGGGGCTAACTGAAAGCAAAAGCAGAAAGTCCTGGGTCCCTGATGGCTTCACTGGGCAATGCGGGGACTGCTTCATTTCCAGGCTTCTTGATCTGTGAGCTAATACTTTCCTATATGGTTTCAGCCACATGGGGCTGTGTTCTCTGTTACTTAAAACCAATAGCCCCCTAACTGGTAAGAAATCTCACCTCAAAATCTGCTCCTCCTTGGAACTGTCCCAGATCATGCCAGTCCATAGCAATAGCCTCATCCCCAAAGCACGCTCACTGGATTTTCTGTTAATACCAGGAACAGTTTTCATCCTAGGAGTGAGTTTCTGAAGTACAGTGTTGAGGAGATGTTGGGGATACAGTGGAGTTGAGTGGGGACCCGTGCTATGGCAGTGTCTGCCATGACACTGGGAAGAGGCATATCTAGCCTCATGTGTCCAAACAGAACTCCTGACTCTGCCATCCAAATCTGTTCTGCCTGTGTTCTAGGTCTCAGTGAGCAGCATCTCCATTTTATCAGTTACCTGGGCCCCAAACCTTGGACTCACCCTTGATTTCTTCTTTCTCTCACATTCACAATCGAGTAAAGGAAATCTTGTTGGTTTTACCTTCAAAACATATCCAGAACCACTCTACTACCTCCCCAAAGCTCTACTGCCCTGGTCCAGGCCACCACGGTTTCTCTCTTGAGTAACTCCAACAGTCTCTAACCTTCTCCCGTGTCCAGTCCTTGCCCCCAGACTGTTCTGCACAGTGAGATCAATCCTTTCCAAAGACTCCCATCATCTCAGAACAGCAGCTCAAGTCCTTACTACAACCTCAAACATGGCTAAGGCGAGCCTCCTGCACAGTCTCCTGACCTCCCAATTCCCCAGCCCACCGTTCGTCAGCCCTTAAACACCTGAGGCCCCATGTCATGGCCTTTAGTGTTGCCTTTGCTGGGAATACTCTTCACGCTCTCCCACACTTCCTTCAAGTCTCCGATTTCAGTTATCTTAGAGGAGAGGTCTCCAACACCCTCAGCTCCCTCTACCCTCCTTCCTGGGCTTTATTTTCCTTCATAAAAGAGGGCTTACCTGCCCCTTACATATTACTTTTCTCTCTCTTTGGGGACTCTGCCTTATTCAGCACTGCACCTCAAAGACCAGAGCAGCTCCAGGCACAGAGCAGGTACTTGGCGAACATGTGTTTAGTGGACAAACTCCTTATTTCTCCCTACTTGCAGCACAGGATTTTGTACCTTAGTGGGAGCTCACAAAGTTTGTCTGCTAGATTTTACATTCATAATGATTTCATGTTCACATCAGTACCCTGATTTCATTTCTGGCAGAAATGAAAAGTTTCTTTGCTACCAATGGACAAGGACTGGAGAATATCACAGAAAAATAGAACAGTTAAGGCTGGTGGAGGTTTTAATATGATAAATCCTGTTATGACAGTAAAAATGAAAGGCATACATATACTATTAAAAATTGTTTCAAAGAATTGTGCATGTTTTTCTTAGCATTTTTCTTTAAAGCAAAGCAGTTTGTGTTTTGTTAAAGGTACAGATAAGTGAGACCATACAGACAAAACTTCCCTCAAAACCCCTAACCCCCAAAGATACTTATAGAGGGACTTCAAACTTTTATGAATAATTTTCTGAGATCTGTGATCCTTAACTGATATTTGTAAAAATGCACATTCAATGTCATAATTGCTTTGTCTTCACACAATACTTAGTTTGCAATTCCAAATATCATTATAGGGAAATTATTTATCAAGAAGTGGCACAGGTTAACTTTTTTTTTTTTTTGCCTTAGCATTTAATCCAACCCTCTATCTTTGGTGGAATACTTGCAAATATTCCTTCATCTAGGTAGTATTCACCAAGAATCAACCATATTCCTGCCTAAGGAGCCCCTGTTTCCCTAGGGAGACAAATGAGTGCCTCTTTTTACAGGGCTTCAGGGAAGACATGAGTTGGGCTTTGGAGGACTGTTCAATTCATTGTAATCCAATTATTTATTGAGCATTAATCACATGCACAGTGGTCTACTTTGACCTTGCAAATTCAAAGACATGGGTTTAGTCCACAGTGGCTTATAATCCTGTATGTGAGATAACATCTAGAAAAACTAACCTTAATAAAAAGCAGCAAAATGTCAGACGTTGCAAGAGAAAAGAAAAACCACCCATGTTCTAAATGGCCTCAGAGGAGGAGGAAGCATAACTGATGGAGAAATCAGGTGTGGCTTTGGGAAAACCATGACACTTCTCGGCCTAGGAGAGGTGGGTGTGACAGGCAGAGATGTGGGACATGTGGGTGGGGTTACTCCAGGTAAAGGAAAGTGTGCACTCTAAGGGAGGCAGATAGCAGAGTGCAGGGTGCAGGTGGTTATGTTCCACTCAGAATGGCCAGTCCCAGCCTGTGTGCTCTGGGAAGTACAGAGGTGCACACCTGTGTGTACACATGTGTGTGAGAGAGACTGAGGGGAACTGAGCTGAGGAAAGGCTGCCTCAGCAGTCATGTGAACATTGAATTACACTGGGGAGAAAGGAGAAAAATGACCAGTTAAAGAGACTGTCACTCTAGAGGTGGGTCACAAAGGATATTTAACCTGGCAAACGGGCTTTTTATTAATACTTTATATTGATGTCATATATTCTTTTTTAAAAAAATATTTAATTTATTTATTTGACACAGAGAGAGCGCACAAGCAAGGGGAGTGGCAGGCAGAAGGAGAGGGAGAAGCAGACTCTCCTCAGAGCAGGGAGCCCACTGCAGGACTCTTGATCCCAGGACCCCAGGATCCTTCATCCCAGGATTGTGACCTGAGCTGAAGGCAGATGCCCAACAGACTGAGCCACCCAGGTGTCATATATATTCTTTTTATATGTACAAAATATTACATAATAAGGTCTATTTGATCAATTTATTTAATGAACAAATGCAAATTCAACTTTTGCTCTTTGAAAAATCTTTTTGAGGGCAGCCCGGGTGGGTCAGTGGTTTAGCGCTGCCTTCAGCCCAGGGCTGATCCTGGAGACCTAGGATCGAGTCCAACGTCGGGCTCCCTGCATGGAGCCTGCTTCTCCCTTTGCCTGTGTCTCTACCTCTCTCTCTATCTCTCTGTGTCTATCATGAATAAATAAATAAGATCTTAAATATATATATATATTTATATATATAAATAAAATAAAATCTTTTTGAAGAGGTGGATACCCAGGGAAGAGAGCTGGGAGGACCATGCCAAGGGCAAGGGTTGTAGGAAAGGAAAGGTGGGGCAGGTAAAAAGAAAGACAGTAGCAGCTTGGCCACAGAGATGATTGGGGTTGGCATGGCAGGGGGGACACATGGAGGAGAACATGCAGCACAGACAAGGCCCCAGCAGAGTACTAGGGGGACAGTGGTGCTTGTGAACCATTCCTGAAGGAAACCCTGGGCCCAGGAGAGGCACCTTTGGTTCACGGACACACCGGCTCCCTGTCCTGGGCCCCCACCCGGAAGTGCCCAGAGTGGTGTTTAGCCAGGAGACCCTGAACTCGATTACCCACTCACCAGGCAGTGGTAGGATCCAGGGATGCCTGCAGCGGGATCCCAGCTTCTGTGCACAGGGCTCCAGTGTCCCAGATTGCGACCTGGGTGTGTCACCATGAACACAGACTCCATACGGGAGGTTTTTCTCACTGATGCCCTTTGTGATTACAGCTGGCAGGTTTAAATAGGGGTTTTCCATAACATGACCTTTGAGGAAAGCTTAACGACTGTTTTAGGAGGACCTGAGACTCATGAGCCCTGAGGAGCTGGAGGGAAAGGAGTTTGGGCATTAGGGTGCCTCTGACTTCACCTCAGAGAGGTGTCTCGGTGGGAGTCAGCCATGTTTCCCCCTACGTCAGGCAGACAGGTGTGTGCCCTGAGGTCATAGCCTGAAGGATGCCTGGGCTGTGAGGAAAGGAGGTGAACCTAGGGGCTTGGGAGACCCAATTTCTGTCTCAAACTCAGTCAGGGTACCTGCAGAGATCTCAGCTGGGAAGCAGCAGAGTCATCACGAATTAGGCTCTGAACTCAGAAGGTCTGGGTTTGAATTCTGCTGCCCCTTCCCCCAACATACCCGAACTAAACTACAACCCTCCCACTAGCCTCTCTCCTAAAATGCCTGTATTTTCCACAATTTATAATGAGATTGCTTTGTGTGAGTGTGTGTGTGTGTGTGTGTGTGTGTGTTTACTGTTGTTCTCCTCTGTAAAACTTTCTAAGCTTCACTAGAGCACTGGCCATGCGTGTGTGGCTAATTATATTGTGCTGAGGGCAGCACTTGACCTGGCACACAGAAGTATTTCTCATGGTCTGCTAGGTGAATAGATGTATCTGCTGAGCAAATGCCTTGAGCTCCCTGGGCATTTCTGGTATATGTGAAGCACTCAGCACCATGCGCCGCCACCACCTAATGGATGGTAGCTGCACATCAGTGCCTCTAAATAAACAAGGAGCTTGGACTGGATTTTCAGAAGTGAGAGCAGAAAGCAGATGACCATCTGTCTTACTAGCCCCACCATGTTGAGAATGGAGAACCCGGCACAGAGAGGGGAAGTGATTTACCCTGATGATCTTCTGAAGGAACCTCCCCTTTATCCGCCCCCTCGGCTGTAGCCTCCAGACTTGGTACTCTGAGTGTCTCAACTGCTATTTTTCTTGTTCTCAGTGGGCCATGTTTTGACAGAGAAAGTACACCATATCAGTTCCCAAATCTTACAGATTCCTTAGGGGACAGCTCAAACGCTATATCCTCCAGAAAATCTCCCATGGGCCTCGAGCATCCAATAGCTGCTCCTTATATTCAAGTGCCCCAGCCCTCCATCTGGCCCAAGCATTTTCTCCCTCTGTATTAGGGTGAGCAATGCATGCACCTTACAAAACATTTACCCTCACAGACATCCACTACCTCCTTCTGGGTCAGGACCACATCCACATCAACTTCTATGTGTTTCTCAAATACCTAGGGCAATGCATTGCCTGCTATGTTTGTGCCTTAATGAGTCAGTGAGCAAGATTTTCTGGCTCCCCCAGGGCATGCCACTCTAACTGGTCAGGGCCATGAACTCTTCCACAAAAGACCTGAGCATCACCCCAGCCAAGATGAATCAAATGCAGCATCAAGGCTGTGATTCCAAGACAAATCCATACAAAGTGAACTTAATAGTTGCACAGGGCAGAAGCACCAGTCATGGATTTTGACAGATGGATAAATGATCCTGATTAGCAGGGCAGCAGCACCAGCTGACTAAAAGGTCACGTCTCCCCGGACCAAACAGTGGCAGATGAGGCATCTTTTTAAAAAAGCCAAAAAGGGTTTCTTCATCTATAAAAATAAATAAATGTTGTTTAATGGCTTCTTCGTGGCTCAATTGTCTTTAGACTCTAGTGTGGGCTGTTCCCAAAGGCACCATTTTATGCAATGGAAACATTTCAGTGAAACACGTTTTGAAAATTAGTGACATGGAACACTAGTAGAGCTGGAATCGGCCTGAGGAGCCATCAATGCGGTCTATACCTCAATTATTCCTAATCTGACTTATTTGCAGAGCTCCCTAGGTACAATGGAGGATGGTGCTAGTGAGTGGGCGTGGGGCCTTGCTTTCTGCTAAAAGAGAAAAAGCAGTGGTGGCTCAGAGCACGGCAGGCCCTGCCCATTCTCCTGACAACATGGGTGTTAGGTCAGCCTGGCTATGGCGGCTGGCCCCCCACTGGCTGGCTGATTGCCTTGGCTCCAGCCTTCCACAGGGAACTCCTGAGTGAGGAGGAGAGGCCTCCTTAGCTGGGATCTGAGTGACCAGAGGAAGCCAGTTGTCCAGGGCAGGGCAAGTCCCATGGAAGTCAAAGGACCTTGGAGAATCACAACCTGACAAAGAGGTAGAGGCCTCCAGACGTGTGCCAGCCTCCTCCAACAAGTGGTCCAGAGAACAGGCTAGGAAAGCACACAGGACTTCTCAGGCAATGGAGGATTCAATTTCTTATTTTTGCTAAGCGAGTCAGATATGTAACTGCTAATCAGAGCTTCTCATCAGCCTGAGGTAACCAGGGTTACCGTCCTGGTTGGATGTAATTCCAGCTAAGAGCGAAGACGCTCCACAGTCTCATTAGACTGTGAGGCCTTTTCACAGGATCTCTGCTAGAATTTTTTTTTTTTTTAATGCTAAAGGTTGTCCCATAGACCTGCATTACTACCTTCAAAAACCCCAGGATGGGGCTCTCTTGCATCTAGCCTAAGACATGGATTTTTGGTTTTTTAAAGATTTTATTTATTTTTTAATGAGAGACACAAAGAAAGAGGCAGAGACATAGGCAGAGGGAGAAGCAGGCTCCCTGTAGGGAGCCTGATGTGGGACTCAATCCCTGGACCCCAGGATCATGACCCGAGCCAAAGGCAGACGGTCAACCACTGAGCCACCCAGGTGTCCCTAAGACGTGGTTTAAGAGAAGAGGAAACAGGCCCAGTAATGCTGTGCCTTCACTAAAGTCTGTGTAAATTAGTGTAGATGGTCAGCCACACAGTGTTGCTTGCATGTCTTTCTCCTTTATGCACGTGTTCAAGTAGACAGTGACTCCCCAAGGACATTCTTTCCATCTAGTACAGCACAGTGAGTGGCCAAGAGTGGGGGGATCTGGTATCAGACTACAATTCTCCCTCCACTGTGTGCTTGTTACGTGGCCACCACAGACACAGCTCTTAAGCTCTGTGCCTCATTTTTCCTATGGGCTAAGGCAAGAATAGTCCCTGGAGCAACTTTGCTTTAGTTTCTTCAGCTGCAAAATGGGGGATATTCATATAATAAGGCATGCCTCCTTGGGTGACTGTGAAAACAAAGTCAATTAATACAGGTTAAATACTTAGAACCATGACTGGCACTTGGTAAGTACTCAGTAAATAATAGATTTATTGGGATATAATTCACATATCATACAACTCACTTATTTAAAGTATACAATTCAGGGAACCCTGGGTGGCGCAGCGGTTTAGCACCTGCCTTTGGCCCAGGGCGCGATCCTGGAGACCCGGGATCGAATCCCACGTCGGGCTCCCAGTGCATGGAGCCTGCTTCTCCCTCTGCCTGTGTCTCTGCCTCTCTCTCTCTCTCTGACTATCATAAATAAATAAAAATTAAAAAAAAATAAAGTATACAATTCAATAATCTGGGGGATAGTCACAGATATGTGCAATCGTCACCACACTCCATTTTGGACGATTTTTGTTACCTCAAAAAGAAATCCTGCAACCATTAGCCATCACCCACTCCTCACCTCCCCTTCCAGGTCCCTTCTCATACCTAAGCAACTGGTGATCTATTTTTGGTCCCTATCAATTTCCTTACTCTAGACTTTCACATGAATGGAATCATATAGTATGTGGTCTTTTGTGACTGGCTTTTCTCATGTAGTTCAGTGCTTTTACAGTTCATCCATGTGATATCACACATCAGTATTTCATTTCTTTTTATGGTTGAATGATGTTCCATTGTATGGATGTACCACCTTTTGTTTACCCATTTGTCTATTTGGGTTATTTTCCAACCATGAAGTCATGAAGTCAGACCACAGAGTTGTAAGGTAACTCTGTTTCACTGTTTGAGGAGTTGCCAGACTGCTTCTCTTGGCAGCTGTATCAATCTTCTGTTCCCACCAGGAGTGCACAAGAGTTCTGATCAGGAGTGCACGAGAGTTCTGATTTCTTCATCCATGAGTTCTCTGACTTTATGATTCTAGCCATCCGAGTGGGTGTTAAGTGGTATCTTGTGGTTTTTATTATTTGCATTTTTCTTTTTCTTTTTCTTTTTTTTTAATTTATGATAGTCACAGAGAGAGAGAGAGAGAGAGAGAGAGGCGAGCAGAGACAAAGGCAGAGGGAGAAGCAGGCTCCATGCACCGGGAGCCCGACGTGGGATTCGATCCCGGGTCTCCAGGATCGCGCCCTGGGCCAAAGGCAGGCGCCAAACCGCTGCGCCACCCAGGGATCCCTATTTGCATTTTTCTGATGGCTAATGATGTTGAGCATCTTTTCATATACTTCTTGGCCATCTGTATATCACTTTTGGGGAAGTATCTATTTAGATCCTTTGCCCCTTTTTAAATTAGGATATTTGTCTTTTGAATTGCCAGAGTCCTTCATTTATTCTGGATACAAATTCCTTATCAGATATATGAATTCCATATATTTTCTCCCATTCTTTGGGCTGTCTTTGCACTCTCTTGATCATGTCTTGAAACACAAAAGCTATTTAACCTTCACGAAGCCCAATTTATCTATTTTTCAATTTTGTTGCTTATGTGTTTGGTGTCATATCTAAGAATCTTTTACCAAACTCATAAAGATTTATCCCTGTGTTTTATAGTTTTTGCTCCTACATTTAGGTCTGATCCATCTTGAGAAAAATTTTATATATGGTGTCAGATAAGGGTCCAACACCATTCTTTGGCATGACTATCCAGTTGTCCCAGCAACATTTGTTGAAAAGACTATTCTTTCCTCATTGATTGGATTTGGCACCCTTGTAAAAAAGTCAGTTGGCCATACGTATAATGAGTTTATTTCTGGACTCTCAACTTTACTTCATTGATCTATATATGTCTATCCTGTGCCAGTACCACACTGTTTGATTTCTATTGCTTTGTAGTAAGTTTTGAAACTGGAAGGCATAAGTTCTATTTTCTTTTTCTTTTTTTTCTATTTTATTTTTCTTATTTCAAGATTATTTTTGCTATTTTGGATTCCCTGAAATTCCACAGAAATTTTATAATCAGCTGTCAAATTCTACAACAAAGTCATCTGGGATTCTGATAGGCATTGCAATGGATCTGCAGATCATTTTGGGGGAGATAAATATCAACATTTCCCCCCATCTTTTTCTTCCTCCTCTTCCTCCTCTTACAACTACCACTACTACTATTACCTTTTAGCATTACAAGAAGTAAATAAGATAACCCATGTGAAGTGCCAGCACATAGTAAGAGCTCAGTAACATGTTTGTTATTAGTGTTTTTGCAGTCTCTGAAGCTGTCCTATGCTGGCAGGAGAGTGGGCTGAGTGACCTCCACAACCCCCGCCCCCCACCCCACCCCCTGGTTCCGGTGGTGACCACCCTGTAATGCAGGCTGTTTCTAGCTATGGTACAGGGAACTCCCAAGTCCAGGGCTTTTCATTTTCCCAAGTGTGGCTTCCCCTTGAGGCTCAAGACTGGGGGCTCTGCCAGCAATAGCACGACCTCAGCTCATATTCAGCTCCCACAGGCCTGTAATCAGGAGTTCCTGTGAGTGATATAATCCACACACACTCAATCAAAATGCCTTCTCAGCTGCCTTGGCAAGAAAGGATACGAGGGCTGTGTGGTAAGGAAGAGAACAGGTCTGATTGAGCATTTCTCAAACTTTAGTCATGATTTGTGCTCATAGTCATGTCCCACCATATTGGATTAGCCTAGTAGTTTAATATAATTCTATAAGCTAGAAGCAAATATATCTTATTATTTAAAAAAGAAATTTTATATTGTTGCCTTAAACGGAAAGCCGGGATCACATGCTTTAAATAAGAGTTAACTATGAAAATAAACACAATGGGAACAAAACCATGTAACAAAATGCTTTCTGTTAAAAAGAAGATTAGCAAACCTTAGAGGGGGATACTAAAGACGTCTTAGTGCCCAACTGAAACTCTCTCCTCGACTTGATCAGAAGGACTAGAAGAGAACAGAAGAGGGGGCTCAAGCCCCCCTACTTAGTGACAGAGTGGGATGCTATGTACAGTCCCACCTGCACTTCCAAGGCTGCACACCAGGCTGAGATGTGTGTTTGAGAAGTGATGCCTCCCCCACCCCAACCCACCCCCAGTTTTGATGCTCCACCATCCTGGCATTCCCTGATGGTGGGGATTACCACACAGGCTCTGGGCACCACCCAGAGTGTTCCAAACTCAGCAGGAGAAATTGTACAGGAGCACTGTAGTGTCTGCGGAAAAGTACTGCATGGCTCCTTTTGGGCTGCAGCAGCAGGACTGCTCTGTTCTCATGGTCTGCCCCTGCTCCATGACTTGGTGACGAGAGCCTGTGTGAAGAGTGTGAGGAGGACAGAGCCCAGGAGGGTGTGGGATGGTGCCAATGTCACCTTCCTGGAAGGAGCGCTTTTCCCCTGGAGGCGCCTGGTCCTTGGCTGTCACCTGTCTTCTCCCTCTGCACAAGGGTGGCCATCCTGAGCCAACATAAATCAAGCCAGAGCCCACAGAGAACTTGTCCTATTACAGTTTTCCAAACACCCCTCCCACACCTGGGCTCTGAAGGATGACCCGACTCGGGTCGGGTCCCGACCTGCTTCAAACCCCACAACCTTGTTACTACCCTCAGCATCCGGCCTGGAGAGAGGGAGAAAATCATAGTCTAGGCCAATCAACCAGTCAAACCAAGATCAAGTAGAATGTTGTATAGGCATTTCCCGGATGAACTGACAAAGGTCTATAGAAATGGGAACAATTAGATTCTGATAGAGGTTCAGTTAAAGTCCAAGACAACAGGAGAAATGCCATCAAACTGACACGTTCAAAAGTATATACATAGGGGACCCAGCACCCAATAAAAGCATTAAACAGGGCCATGAATGATGGGACAAAAAAAAAAAAGCCATTTTAGGGAAATGATGGAAAACTGCTATTACCCTGGGAAGTAAAGTTACTCTAGTATTCACAGCTGCCTCCTCCACAGACACCTGAAGGTAAGGCACCCACTAAATCTGGATATGGGGTAACTAAACTAAACTAAATCTGGATGTGGGGAACAGCAAAACACTTTGCATAACCAGAGGGACAAGCAAGCGTCCAGGGAATGGTTTTCATAAAACAAAGCATCTCCACACCTGCGTGTTCCCACTCCTGAGCCCGACACAGACTGAGCAGAAACCAACAAGAGGACACTTCCCCAGAGGCTGCTGAGAAGACTTTCAGATGTATCTCCCATCTCTTCCCCAGCCATCAGGAGCTGGCTGAGTCCCTGCCCTGAACCCAGCATGTGGATTTTTTTAAAGCTTGCATTTATTTATTTATTTATTTATTTATTTATTTATTTATTTATTTATTTATTTATTTCAAAGGGGGCGGGGGGGCAAGCATGTACGGGGAGAGAGGGAGAATGACCCCTCATCGAGCAGAGAGCCTGATCCCAGGACCCCAGGATCATGACCTGAGCCAAAGGCAGACACTTAACCAACTGAGCCACCCAGCATATGTTATATGAGGGCTCTTGCTTCACTTTCTAGACCAGCCACCCATTCATCTTCTCCAGTCCCAGGGGACAATGACAAATTGTACTCCTGATTTGAAAGCCTGACCTACCTTTGTGGAGATAGGCCTCCTCTTCTGAATAGCCCAAGAGCAGTTACTGAGACCCTTCTCCAAAGGCACTATCACAGCCTCTGTCAAGGCCTACCCTGAGATGCTGTATGCTATCTGTCTCTGTCTTTTAATGGATAAATAATCTTATATATCCACTTTGGAAAAGAGATCCATGGCCGAAGGCTTCAGGGATAATTAACAATGACATTCAGAAGGGTGTGGCAACTGGATTATATGTAGTAGGCTCCTACATTAGCCAATCTGCTCTAAATATGAAAATTAAAAAAAAATTAAGATTTTATTTATTTATTCATGAGAGACACAGAGAGAGAGAGAGGCAGAGACATAAGCAGAGGGAGAAGCAGGCTCCATGCAGGGTGCCCAGTGTGGGACTCAATCCCGGGACTCCAGAATCACGCCCTGAACCAAAGGCAGATGCTCAACCCCTGAACCATCCAGGTACTTGTAAATATGAAAATTCTTAACTTTTCATCAAAATAATAAACATTGAGCAATTATCTCGAATACTCATCACAAAACAATTCTTCGTTAAAACCAGAAGAATATGATGCCTCAGTGCCTCTAGATATAGGCTCCAAAAGGGGACAGATATTATTATCTGGTAGTGTTTTACCAGTCTTTGTGGGCTTTGCAGCTGGGGGGACAGGGCCTATCCAGTATGTCCCTAGGACCTTCTCTGTCCCTGCAGGGTTTTTTTTTCCCCAGCTACAGGAAGCCTAGACTGGAGAAGGGAACACTGACCTGGCTTTTTATTAAAGCATCTAATTATCGAAGATAGTTCTATTAAAAATTTTTCTTTGTTGAGGCAACTACTCAGTGCTTCTGAGCAGCACCAAGGCAATTTCCCACTATATCCATAGTGCCAAAGCTGCTGGTGCATTTTACAGAGGTGGCCTTCACCCTGGTCATGGCTCATGGCTGATATACTGAGTGTACTCATAATTACAACTCAGAGCAGGAAGAGTCTCAGGTGGTGTGTTTGTGATTGGCCATGGCAAAACTTTCAAAGGTGCTCAAGATGTGAGTCTGTGATGCAATGGTAAAGTACATTTTCTATTGTCTCTGTTTCTAAAGGCAAGAAGAGAGAAACAAAAGAAAGACCTTTCAAGAGGTCCACACAGCATGCAAAGTGATATGCAATCATATTTGTTTGATATGGGAAAATGTTCAGAGTCAGTATTAAGTATAGGGAGGGTTAATAAAATTATGTATTCAGTTTGATACTGATTTTTTTTTAAGATTTTATTTATTTATTCATGAGAGAGAGAAAGAGGCAGAGACATAGGCAGAGGGAGAAGCAGGCTCCATGCAGGGAGCCCATGCGAGACTCAATCCTGGGACTCCAGGATCATGCCCTGGGTCGAAGGCAGGCGCAACCACTGAACCACGTGGCATTCCTGATTTTTGTTTAAAAACACATACATTGCATTGAAAGAATGTATGTGTAGGCATTCTTCTTTCTGTTTGAAATAAGTCTGTAAATATATATATCAAAATGCTAGCCATGGTTTCTTTGAGTAGTGGAAATGTAGGAGATACTTATTTTCTTCCATTTTTTAAGTCTTTATGGTCTAATTTATCTACAATACACAAGTATTAATTGTAAACAAAAATGTTATTAAAAACAAATGTGTGTATGGAAGGGCAAGCCAGAGCAGCAGGTCTTAGTCTACTGCTGTCTGTCTTGTTCCTTCCCACAGTGGAGACAGGCCAAGAGCAGAAGCAGAGTTGAGGCAATAATGGCTCACTAGAACCTGTTTTCCAAAAGGACCTTTTTGACAAATTTTTGTAGCTACATTGACATTACTAATGTTAAAAAAAGAACCTCTGATTTCTGGGCATTGATTTTGTATCCTGCCACGCTACCAAATTGTTGTATGAGTTCTAGCAATCTTGGGGTGGATGCTTTTGGGTTTTCTATGTAGAGTATCATGTCATCGGCGAAGAGGGAGAGTTTGACTTCTTCTTTGCCAATTGGAATGCCTTTAAGGTTGTTGTCTGATTGCTGAGGCTAGGACTTCCAGTACTATGTTGAATAGCAGTGGTGAGAGTGGACATCCCTGTCTTGTTCCTGATCTTAGGGGAAAGGCTCCCAGTGCTTCCCCATTGAGAATGATATTTGCTGTGGGCTTTTCATAGATGGCTTTTAAGATGTTGAGGAATGTTCCCTCTATCCCTACACTCTGAAGAGTTTTGATCAGGAATGGATGCTGTATTTTGTCAAATGCTTTCTCTGCATCTAATGAGAGGATCATATGGTTCTCGGTTTTTCTCTTGCTGATATGATGAATCACATCGATTGTGTTATGAGTGTTGAACCAGCCTTGTGTCCCGGGGATAAATCCTACTTGGTCATGGTGAATAATTTTCTTAACGTATCGTTGGATCCTATTGGCTAGTATCTTGTTGAGAATTTTTGCATCCATGTTCATCAGGGATATTGGTCTGTAATTCTCCTTTTGGTGGGGTCTTTGTCTGGTTTTGGAATTAAGGTGATGCTGGCCTCATAGAACGAATTTGGAAGTACTCCATCTCTTTCTATCTTTCCAATCAATGCCCAGAAATCAGTGGTATTTCTATACACTGAGACTGAAGAAAGAGAAATTAAGGAGTCAATCCCACTTACAATTGCACCCAAAAGCATAAGATACCTAGGAATAAACCTAACCAAAGAGGTAAAGGATCTATACCCTAAAAACTATAGAACACTTCTGAAAGAAATTGAGAAAGACACAAAGAGATGGAAAAATATTCCATGCTCATGGATTGGCAGAATTAATATTGTGAAAATGTCAATGTTACCCGGAGCAATTTACACGTTTAATGCAATCCCTATCAAAATACCATGGACTTTCTTCAGAGAGTTAGAACAAATTATTTTAAAATTTGTGTGGAATCAGAAAAGACCCCGAATAGCCAGGGGAATTTTAAAAAAGAAAGCCATATCTGGGGGCATCACAATGCCAGATTTCAGGTTGTACTACAAAGCTGTGGTCATCAAGACACTGTGGTACTGGCACAAAAACAGACACATAGATCAATGGAACAGAATAGAGAACCCAGAAGTGGACCCTCAACTTTATGGTCAACTAATATTCGATAAAGGAGGAAAGACTATCCACTGGAACAAAGACAGTCTCTTCAATAATTGGTGCTGGGAAAATTGGACATCCACATGCAGAAGAATGAAACTAGACCACTCTCTTTCACCATACACAAAGATAAACTCAAAATGGATGAAAGATCTAAATGTGAGACAAGATTCCATCAAAATCCTAGAGGAGAACACAGGCAACACCCTTTTTGAACTCAGCCACAGTAACTTCTTGCAAGATACATCCACGAAGGCAAAAGAAACAAAAGCAAAAATGAACTATTGGGACTTCAACAAGATAAGAAGCTTTTGCACAGCAAAGGATACAGTCAACAAAACTAAAAGACAACCTACAGAATGGGAGAAGATATTTGCAAATGACGTATCAGATATCTATAAAGAACTTATTAAACTCAACACCAAAGAAACAAACAATCCAATCATGAAATGGGCAAAAGACATGAAGAGAAATCTCACAGAGGAAGACATAGACATGGCCATGAGAAAATGCTCCGCATCACTTGCCATCAGGGAAATACAAATCAAAACCACAATGAGATACCACCTCACACCAGTGAGAATGGGGAAAATTAACAAGGCAGGAAACCACAAATATTGGAGAGGATGCGGAGAAAAGGGAACCCTCTTACCCTCTTGGTGGGAATGTGAACTGGTGCAGCCACTCTGGAAAACTGTGTGGAGGTTCCTCAAACAGTTAAAAATAGACCTGCCCTACGACCCAGCAATTGCACTGTTGGGGATTTACCCCAAAGATTCAGATGCAATGAAACGCCGGGACACCTGCACCCCGATGTTTATAGCAGGAATGTCCACAATAGCCAAACTGTGGAAGGAGCCTCAGTGTCCATCGAAAGATGAATGGATAAAGAAGATGTGGTTTATGTATACAGTGGAATATTCCTCAGCCATTAGAAACGACAAATACCCACCATTTGCTTCAACGTGGATGGAACTGGAGGGTATTATGCTGAGTGAAATAAGTCAATTGGAGAAGGACAAACAGTGTATGTTCTCATTCATTTGGGGAATATAAATAATAGTGAAAGGGAATATAAGGGAAGGGAGAAGAAATGTGTGGGAAATATCAGAAAAGGAGACAGAACATAAAGACTCCTAACTCTGGGAAACGAACTAGGGGTGGTGGAAGGGGAGGAGGGCAGAGGGTGGGGGTGAGTGGGTGACGGGCACTGAGGGGGACACTTGACAGGATGAGCACTGGGTGTTATTCTGTATGTTGGTAAATTGAACACCAATAAAAAATAAATTTATTAAAAAAATAAAATAAAATTTTAGAAGAACAAAAAAAGAAAAAAGTTGAACACAATGGAAAAATAAGTGAAGAATATGAACAAGTAATTCACAGAAGAAATAACTGCCATTTCTACATATAAAAAGATGTTAAATCTCATTCACATTTCAGTGAGGGTATCAATTTGTGCAACCTTTTAAAGTGCAATTTGATATAATCTACCTACTACTATTAAATCTACTTTTAAATAATAAAATATTTTTTTATTAAAAAAAAAAAGGAAGAAAGAACCTCATAGGATGAATGGCAAGATTCAGAGACTATGGTCCTGTTATCACGCGTCTGCCCTTACCTTTCAACCTGGTCTTAGCTCTGAGATGTTAAAGCCCAGTTGCGCTTCTGAATGCATGCATGGGCAAGGACATTTGAGTGTTTTTGGTCAGGATATACTTTTTTTTTAAGAAAAAAAGTTCATCTTTCTAGACTAAGATGGAAGAGAAGGAGCTGCCAACCTATATCTCAGCCTGTATCTCCAATCTCAGCCTCTGTCAGCACCTCAAACACAGACTGTCACAGATAGGGAAGCCTGGCCCTCCTAGCCCCACCTTTTAAAAACTTCACCTTGTGGCCAAGTATCAGAAGGACCCAACAAGTCTACTGGAAAAAGTGGTCCCACCTATGTCTATGATGGGGATCTGTGATGGAGACCCTCTGTCACATGAGACTCAACCCATTCCTTTCCCTCTCACTTCCTTAGAACATGATAAAAGGTATGAAATGGTGCTCTGGGCTGAAAGTTTTGAGAAAACTGGAGAACAGAGGTTATATCATAGCCAGTTATGGATTATACAGATGAGACCATATTAGTGGTGCTCCCAGGTACCTAGATACTGAACTTTTTTATCCACTGCCAGTTGGCCTTGCAATGTGCAGCTGCTAAATAAACAAAAAAGGATTCATGTTTTAATTTAGATGACTTTGTGCTCCATAACTTGTCCATTTTTCCCCCCTGGAGCCAGAGTGTTTGTTATTTCTTTGCAATTTCAGAAGTTATGAAATGATTCATGGTTTTGTTGGAGCTGAAGTCAACCAAAACCATTCATAATTGTGAACAATCTCTGTTATTGTTAGAGGGGAAATGCCAAGGCATCTGTGCTTCCCAAAAACACATGGGGGGAGAGTTCCAGTTTGGAAATGGAACGGCTCTGTTTTTCCCCCTGGAGTTATTTTATACAAACCGATTTCCAGGGAGATCATTGAGTTCTTCTGGTTGGGACAGTGGAGTGGCCACCAGAATGCATGATTTCTTCTCTCTCCTTCCTCTCTCAGACACAGGGCATCCACGTGGTGACACTCTACAGGGTTGTAATTACCCTTTGGATGCCAGTATCCCTTCTAAGATGGTATGATTCATGGAGGTAGGACCACATCTATCTTATTTACTCCAAAATCCAGCTTGCATATATTAAGTGTTTAAAATAAATATCTGTTAGGAATCCCTGGGTGGCTCAGCGGTTTAGTGCCTGCTTTTGGCCCAGGGCATGATCCTGGAGACCCAGGACTGAGTCCCACGTTGGGCTCCCTGCATGGAGCCGGCTTCTCACTCTGCCTGTGTCTCTGCCTCTCTGTGTGTCTCTCACGAATAAATAAATAAAATCTTAAAAAAATAATAAAATAAATATCTGTTGGATGACTGCACAAACCCCACTAGTCTCATGTTATTACTCTTTAGTTCTTTGATCCTTCATCTCTATTTGTGTCAGTTGATAATACCTACAACTATAAGAGAGATTAATCTAAACAAAAAAGATGGGATCCCTGGGTGGCGCAGTGGTTTGGCGCCTGCCTTTGGCCCAGGGCGTGATCCTGGAGTCCCGGGATCGAATCCCGCGTCGGGCTCCCGGTGCATGGAGCCTGCTTCTCTCTCTGCCTGTGTCTCTGCCTCTCTCTCTCTCTCTGTGTGACTATCATAAGTAAATAAAAATAAAAAAAATAAAAATAAACAAAAAAGAGGAAAGAGAATAAAATGATGTTATGGTGACATTAAGGATGATGGTGGCAAATATTCTCTGAACACTTTTTATGTGCCACCAGCATGCTAACCACTTTGTATATAATATTACGTTCAATCCTCACAACTTTATAAATTAGGTCCCATTACTATTCCCATCTTTTAGACGAGGTATCTGAGGCACAGATAAATGAAATAAACTTATCCAAGATCACCGAGCAGTCAGTTGTGGAACTAAATACAGACATCCAAATGTGCCAACCCATACACTCCACCAACACTGCTGCTGGTTAAAGCACGTCTGACTACTCTTTCCAGAATGTATTCAGCATCTGAAAATATTTAATAGTGGTAAAACTTCATTCTCTATTGGTGAGTCGGAATTTGTGAAACAAGTAATTCAAAGCCATAAGGTATGTGATGATCACGGAAGTTTGGGAACAAAGCTGCTGGTGTGATGATAAGGCCAAAAGGCCAGTCTGCTCTGGTAAGTCATGGGCCAGCCAGGAACGATCACTCCAAAAGAGAAGTAACACGGTGTAGTGAAACAGAGTACTAGACTAGGAGTCAGGAGTTTTGTTTGCAGGATGACCAAAGACTAGTATTTCATCTCTCTGAGCCTGGCCAATTAAACTGATGGGGCCGGCCTGGACCAGTGAGTTTCAGATCTATTGTAAAACATATATGGGAATCTCTAAAGTCCCTAAGAAGGGTACTTCTCCTTCTTCTCTTTCAGTCTACCTCTGATAGCTAATTCCACAGATTTAAACAGATCCCTCTGTGTGTGTGTATGTGTGTGTGTGTGTATGTGTGTGTGTGTGTGTGTTGTGTGTGTTGTGTGTGTGGGAACAGAAAAGACACAATTTAACACAGGCTCCCTTCTCTCCAACAGTTCTAAAAGTTTGGTGTTCCAACATCATCTACAGCCAGAATTGCCCCTACTACTCATTTATTTTCTTCAAAGGAAATCAATATGGATTTGTCAGCAAAGGTCAATCAGTTCAGCATCTTCAGGAAAGATTTGAAAAGCAATGATGGGAAAACATAGTATCCTCTTTACCTAAGAAGTCCAATCAAGTGGGAGTGCCTGGACTCAAATGGAGACTGGGCTGACAAATGACAACAAAGTCATTATCTTAAGATGGATGCTAGCTTCCCCATGTCAGACTACGCTATGACTCAGACTTACCATCTCAGGTGAGTCCTGACCTCTGTTTGTGATGATTTCAAATGACAAAGACTTAGCTAGGCCATGTACATAAAGTGTCACTCTATTTCCTTTCCTATTTGACACATAAGATGTACACAGGTCCAATGGTGAAGATCAGTATCTTACCTCCTGCCAGAATCATTGTACATTCATCTTGGTCCAACAATCTAGCTGCAAGGGGGATTACTCTTTCTCAGTCCCAGGATAGAGCTAGGTGGTGCAGTCAGAGGGTAAAAGGACACAGAGGCTGCAGCCCACACAGCAGAGAAGTCAGGGAGGCCGGAAAAAGGCTGGACACACTCCATATCTCCACCAAAGTCCCACAAAAGTGGAAAGTTCTTTCTTAGCAAGCATTCCACCATGAGCACTACCTTTGGAGACAAGCTTTAGATTGATGTGTACTCCTAAGGGATACCCCAGGAAGTGAGGGGAAATGATAGTGGCAGAAGCTGCCAGAGTGGAAGCCATTCACCTGCTTACATCCTTGTGGCCTCTGTGGGCATCAGCTTCCTCCTTTGTTAAAGGACTGGGTGAGATACATGCTCTCTTTAAGCTCCTGGACTTTTCTGTGATTCTAAATCTTTTTCATGTTTCTGGATGATCTACACCATGTAGAGACATTTGTTAACATCCTGATGGCAATCAGAGGGCAATTCTGAAATTTCACATGCTAGAAGTAATAACTCATCTCAATTGTCAGCCATCAAGAGGGCACAAACCTGATACCTTTTCCCCTGTTTCTCACCACACCCTCAGAGCTGTGAGCTGTGGCTAAGCATCCCTGCCTGGTCAAAGAATGAGTGTCATCTATGGATCTCAAGCACCTGGGCCCACATTTAAACTCCCTCGGGAGCTGGGGGTAAGAGAGATATGGAATACATTCTCAAGGGAAGCTGGTGGCTGAATATTCACAAGCCAGGTGCAGTGCAGATGTAAATGGCCATGCACCTGTCACCTCGGGGTGAACAGGTCTTAAGATATTGTGATACTGTTGACCATAGGGAGAGAGGCAGACTGGTTTCTTCAATTCTTAGGGCTAGAATGTGTTCTCTTGGGGGAATGTGTGAATTGGAAAGGGCTGTCTGCACACCCACTGAGGTCACTAGAACAACTGTGCTCTGGGGATAGGGTGTGGGCACTGGTCCTATTCTGAACCACATGCCCTCAAGAACTCCTATGCTCTCAGAGAAGATCTCCAGATATGAGAAGCAAATGACCCAGGGACTGGGGGAAATGGAAGCTGCAGAGCTGAGAGAAGCTGAATCAGCTCTGAAACAGTTCACAGGCTCACTCCAGGCTTTTGCCTTTGGTGAGCTCTCTCCAAACTGGCTCTTAGAACCCCATGGGAACACTGAGGAATCTCAGGCCTGGCTGAATCACAACTAATCTCTCTTCCCAGCTGCACTTCCTGAAAGACAGCATTCGGCGGCAGGACTCAAGCATTTTTGTCCACCCCCATTTCCAGAGATCAGTCTGATATACACCTCTCCCCAGTCATAAGTGTCCCCAGCCTCAGGACATTCTGGGCCAGAGGGCCAAGGCCATGAGCCTGGCTGGTCACACATTTTGCTCAGACCTTTGCCACTCCCTAGACTAGTTGCTACTGGGTCCTTTAGCCAGAGAGAGTGGGACAGATAGACTCCCATTGGAGTGTCACCAGAGACTGGGAATGTTTGGGCCACTCACAGTCCTTAAAAATACTTGAGTCTGGGTAAATCCTGGCTCCTTTAGGAATGAAACAATTTGGACATAGGTGTATAGATGAACACGCTGCCATGAGATAGAGTGCAACCAACCGCTCAGCTTAGGTACCCCAGGCAGAGTTAGGGTTACTGAAGGCCAAGAGAGGCCAGGGGCAAATCAATATTATGGTTTCCCAGCAGAGCCAGGTCAGCACAGTGTCTGGGCTGCTTATTTTGGTCTGGTGCCTCAGTTTTGTTTCCTCAAGAGAAAATAAAATCAACATCGGCAGGCCAAGGGTTCACATGCCATTTTGTGGTGCAAACTCCAGAGGAAGGAATGTGGAGCCTTTGGGGGGCAAGGATGCCAAGGTGGTCAGAGGGCTCTTGGTCCCACTTAGACAGCAAGCCTACTTTCCCTTCTGGAAAGCAGCTCCAGAGGCAGCCTCTTTCCTGCGACACTACAAAGGTAAATGGTTGTCATGCTGGTAACTCTCCAGCTGAGGCAAACACGGATCTGCGTGCAATAACCAGGAATAGAAATCCACAAGGCTTGGAAACTCGAGGCCCAAAACATTCAGATGACGGTCACCTTCCAGGAAATTGCCTTGCACTCTGCTTCTGGGTTCTACGTTGTGACTTGCATTCTCTTGAGTGCTGGCTCCCCATTTATGCACAGAGGATAGGGCAGAGGAAGTCAAAGCCTCACCCTGCCGAAAGCAGCTCATTTTCAACCTGATGCCTGCTTTTCTGGAATCTGATTCTCATAAATGTTTACAAAAGACCATCCATTTGCTTTCTCACTCATTCAACGCATCTTTACTAAGCATTTATGTGCCAGCCCCTGTTCTAAACACTGGGAGTACAGTAGTGTGCAAAACAAAGTTGCTGCCTACATGGAGCTTTCATTTTAGTGAAAATAATATTAATACGCAAATGTTCAATAAATATTGGCATTGCACTGCACACCATTCTAAATGCTAAACATGAATGTCATGTCATCCTCAAGAGAGCCTTAGGCAGATATTGTGAGCACCCCACTTAACAGGTGAGGAAACTACGATTATAGCCAAATTGAATAACATTCCCTGGTCATGGCAGGATTCAAACCAATTTCATTGCAATGACATTCTGCCTCCCAAGCTATGTGAGTGTCACTGATGCAACTTCCCAATGGTTTATCTTAAAAACCATTTGTGTAGAAGGCAGGCTTTGCTATACCCACAAAATGGAAAGAGCCTATATGCTCTTAAGACAATAAAAACAGAATTACAAGGATATAAAGAAGAAATGTCCTTGTGAAGCTATTGTTTTTCCTTCTAGTAAGAAGCAGCAAAGGCTAGTTGGGGGCACTCCACCCCCACCCCCTTTGAGAAGGCCTATAGAACATATTTTCCCCAGTATATTTTACTATTAAAGTAAAAAAAAAATGTGTATAAAATAAAAAGCAAAAGGTACTCACTTGAGTGAGTGAGGTAGTTGGTCTGTGGCTGGAGGAGACCAGGTCTGTGAGAGGCCAACAGCTTTTCATGCAAAAAAGAGTTCTGAGGTCAAAGAGGTTTTGTGAGGGAATAATACCAAAAGAGCTGCTGGGAGTTTTTTTGTTTGTTTGTTTTTGTTTTTTAACTACAGAACTTCTCAGAGCCTTTAATATACTAAAGACCACTGAGTTTTCCCAAGACAGGGATTCAATCAGCAGCGTTTTCTAGATTTACATGCCTTACAACTATTTTATGGGGAGGGTATAGAACATTAAAAGCTCACACCCTCAAGGGCACCTGGGTGGCTAGACTCTTGGTTTCAGCTCAGGTCCTGACCTCAGGATCTCCCACTGTGTGCCCTTAGATAGGTCCTTTATCCACGCTGGGCATCAGTCCCCACTCACCCTTCTGCAACAGATGATGATGGACTAGATGGACTGGGGGTCCCTCCAGCTCTCTCAATTCTTTCTCACTAGGATCTGCCACCCAGTGGCGGGCAGCATGGGGTGACGCTGTAAATGAGACACAGCCTGCCTCCTGGGACCAGGCTCAAAGGACCAGAGGCACCTAGGGAAATACAGGTTGCGCTGCTGTGGAATCAAAACCTCTTGACTTCAGATGCCAGTGCCCAGTATCAAGCTTGGTGGGTTTTGAAAGAATCACAGTCTGTGTTCAGATTTATGGTAAGTGGTTCAGAAATTATAAGTGGTTCAGAAATCAGGAAGGTATTCACTCTTTTTCTTGATCCAGCCCCTTCCAGCTGCCCCTCCAAATACTACTTTGTCTCTAACCCTATCCTACCATGGCCTCTTTTCCCACTGCTACCTACTGGTCTAGAAGCACCTCCAGTGCTCCACATCGTGCAGAGGCCCCCAGTCTGCACACACACTTCCTTCTTGCCCATTCCAGATCTCTTCATCATCCCCAGAACTGCCCAATTCCTTCCAGTACCCTCACACTATACCCAGCTCTTCCAATCCCCCACACTCCTTTTATTCATTCAACAAATATGTATTAAGCACACAGGACATGCCAGGTACTCTTCTAGGTTCTGGGGATATGGCTGTGAATAAAGCAGACCTGGCCCTGGCCTTCAGGCAAGGTCTATTTTGGAAAGGGAAAACAGACAATGAACAAATAAATACATGAGAGGTTATGGTAAGGGAAGAATTAAGCAGAGTAAGGGGACAGTAAGCAATGAGGGGGTGCTATTTTTTTTTAAGTTTTTATTTATTTCTTTGAGAGAGAGAGTGTGTGTGTGTGTGTGTGTGTGTGAGGGAGAGAGAACCTAAAGCAGACTCCACATGACACAGAGTCCAACACAGGGCTCGAGCCCACAACCCTTGAGATCATGATGTGAGCTGAAACCAAGAGTCAGATGCTGAACTGACTAAACCACCTAGGCATCCAAAGAGTACTATCTTAAAAGGCAGGGTGTCATTTTGAAAGAAGGCTTCCTGGAAGAGGTGACATTTGGTTAGAGATCTGAACGAAGATGAGTGGAGTGATCTGTTCTAAGTCAGACTCACTGAGCCAGTCACACTCTCCAAGTCAGCCACCCTAGGCTTTAGTGGGTTGGGACCTGGTCATATTGGGTCTGAGTAGGGAACCAAGCAAGTCCTTCAGAGACAGAGTAAGCCAGACTGCCCATGTAATGGTGGCACCGTCTTTTGATTTGATCATCCTCATTCTCCTTGCCTCTTGCTGTGTCTTTGGGACCCAGTTTTATGATATATTCATGGGGTGGAGTTTAACTGATCAGAAGAGTGAGCAAAGCTTCAGCTCTTTCCCAACAGAGACAGACATGTAGGGCGCCAACTACACAGCCCTGGACTGTGAGGCCACAGACCAACAGATCGCAATGGGGTAGGGCCTCAGTTTCCCGTCTGCAAAATATGTGAGCTGGATGGAATCTAAGAGCCCTTTCAGTTGTCAAGCACTGTATGACTCTGAACATGCAAGGACTGGGTTTCCGGGGAAAGGAAAACAAAGACATATAGATAAAGAAACCTCATCCAAGAGCCAGGGGAACGCCATCACTCCCCCCTTAGAAGTGATGGGAAACTCCGTCACTGGCGTTAACTTGAAAAGAGGTCCTTTCCCAAAGGCCCTTGGCTCTACCGACATCAAAGTCTTGCAGGCTGAGTCTCTGTGGTCCGTTTCACATACCACACTGGACCTCTGGTTTACATAAAACAAACCATAAAGGTTATTCCAACAGCTTCAGGGCTATTTCATACTCTCCCCACCCACTCTCTGACTGGGGATGAAGGGCAGAGCTATAAAATCTGCTTGAGAGGCAAACCCTTATCAGGGGGCTGGGCAAGGCTCTGTTTGCCAAAGGCCCCATTCGCCCAGGTGCAGCCAGCATCCAGGTCTGAAACAACAGATGGCTCGGGCTTGGAAGTGAACATCCCGTTTCCTCTGGACAAGCCATGTTTACACAGGGACGAGTAGCACGAGATCCTGCTGAGGGGATGGAAGAGACCAGGCCCCACACCACACTCCACTGTGGCCTTTGCACGCTGGGCCAGAGAACTCCTGGTGTACAGAACTCACACCAGGAGCATACTACTCAGGAGCTAAATGCAGAGTAGCAGGTCTAACTAAAGTCTTAAAAAAAATTATGTCATATAAGTAGCTAAATAATCAGAAGCATCATTTTTACGGTAAGACAAACAAGAGGGATTTGTTTTATGATATGAATTTCATGTGAGTTTTTAGAATAAAAAGCCAGATGTCACAGAAACTCTGGGCCTGAGGTGGGCTGCTGCAGGTGGCGGCACCCTGTGGCCTCCCTGGGCACACACTGCCCTTCCATGAGGGCTTTGTGGTAGAAGAGCCTGAGAAGCTTTAGGAGTGTAAAGCACTGGGCTTGCTTTCATTCTACAGATACTCTCTGGGTGCCTGTCGTAAGGCCCCATGGTTTTCCACACTTTGGAGTTAGATACACTGGAGTTTCTGGGCCTCAAGTGTTTCTTTTGTTTGTTTGTTTGCTTTCATTCTGTAAAACTGAGATAATAAATGCACCTCACTGGGTTATGGTGAAGATTAAATTCTTTCTTTTTGTCTATCACCTCCAAGGACAGTGTCTGGTAGTCAGCAGAGACCCCGTTACTCATAGCTTCTGTCCCCCCAACAATAGGGAAGACAACTGTGGCGTCTTCCAACAAAGCAGACACTCCTTACACACAATTCTATTTCTATCCTCTAAATTCTCTTTTCAAGCAGTAAAGTCATTTTTCATTTCTCCTCCATCACAAAGGTTCGCTAAGCAGGTTATATAGAGAGGAGGTAATTTGTTCAATCAACAAATATTTATTAAGTTCCTTCTATGTGCCAGGCACACAGCAGAGAACAACAACTGATCCTTGCTTTCCTGGAGCACACATAGGGAAAGACACATAATGAACAAAAGATGTACATAAACACATCACAGAGCAGTTGGTACTTTTGGGAAATAAAAGGCAGGGAAAGAGAAGAGGTGGCAACAGTGAAGTGGGATGCTAGTTGATACAGGGCAGGTGGTCGGAAAAGCCCTAAGAAGGGGACATGTGTGCAGCCCTGAGGCAGTGAGGTGAGAAGCCGAGCTCCCAGCATAGCACGCAGTAAACTAATGAGCAGCCCTGGGGCTCCAAGCCCCCCAGGGCTCTTCCCACGGGCATTAGCTCTAGGCCAGCAGGCCTGGCTCACCAGTGGGGGTGGACACGGAGGGAGCACATGGCCATGATCCACAGGGAGGGGAAGAAACACAAACATTTCTAGTTACAACAATTTTTCAATTTTTCTATTTGTCCTTACACATTTTAATATACATAATATAATTGCATATGTTAAGGATACAGACCCCAACGTTTTTTGTACTAAAGAGGTATGAAATCCAAAAGGTCTGGGGAGCCTTGCTGTCCCAGCTTTCCTCTCTGGTGGCGCCTGGGATGCATAAACCTGTCCAGATGGAGGCAGGCTGGACTCCTTCCCTGGCTCTGGAAAATGCCATCAGCTCTGTAGCAGCATTCAGGGTCACCTGGTCAAGCCAACTCCAGGGTGAGACCTTCCTGTCGATCCTACTGTACCACATGTGTGTGAGGCAGGCAGGTGTGGGGGAGTGGGGGGAGTCTGAGGTGGTGGCCAGAGAACTCACCTAAAACAATAGTTTTTCTTTCTTTGTTGTTTTTTTTTTTTTAATGCCATATAGGCCAATAAAACAAAATGAAACAAACAAGAAAAGCTCCTCTTCATAAAACAAACAAAAAAAACCCATGCCCCATATAACATATCTGAGGGTAGGGTAGGGTCTCGAGGCAACCACACTGCAATCTCTGGTCTGAAGGTTGTTCACAAACCTTCTCAAGACCTACTTTCAAACTCCTAAGAAATATAGGTAGAGATGAAGATGGCACGGTTTCAGGGCGGGAGGCAGTGCAATGGTTAGGCTCTTAGGGGTGAATGAAACCCAACTGAGTTCAAACTCAGCTTTGCTATTTACTGGCTGTCCAACTTTGGTTAAGTTTATTAGCCCCTTTTATCTGTGCTTTATTCTTCTGCAACTGGAGAAGAGACCACCAAACAGCAGTGGTATTGGAAGGGTTAGTATTTAAATGAGATGAAGTATGCGTATGCCCGGGACTTGTAAAATAGATGTCCAATATTCATCTTCCTTCCCACCTTGGGGAGAGCTTCCCTCCCACCTTGGGCTGGCTGAGCAGCACGCCACTGTCCTAATCATGCTCCAAATACTTCCCAACTCCAGGAAGTTCTCACATCCAGGACCACAACCCAGGTCCCAGTTGCCCCCACCTCTCACCCACCTGGAAGACTAGGAGGCTGTCTCCCTGTTTCCTTGCTCTCTCTCACTCCTCCACTTAGCAGCCAGAGTGAGCCATCAAATTATAAATCAGATCATATCTCTTCAAATTCACTCCCTCTGGGGACTTCTTACCACATCTTCTTGAGGGCCCTGACGGCCCCTGGGCCCCTCCCACAGCCCCAGGCTCCCCCTCACCATCCCCCACTTGGCTTCAGCCACCCTGGTAGCCTTCCTGGTGCCCAGTCATCACGTGCTCACCACCATCTCTGTCTTTGTGTTCCTCTTGTTCCTCCAGTTTGGAAAGTTCTTTCCCAGGTCTTTGCATGACTACCCTTATTTGGCATTGGGGTCCAAGCTCAGATGTCCCTAAGGAAATTGCCACACCCCCCAACAACAACCACTTAGCTAAAGCAGTGGCTTTAGCTCTCCTCTATCACAGTTCCCCCTCTTGTTTTCTTCATGGCATTCAGTACCTGTCATCTATTACTTGTGCTTGTGCGTCTTCCTGAGATTAGAATGGCTGCTCTCTGAGGACTCTGACTCCTACAACTGTATGGCCAGTGCCTAGAATGGCACACACAGCACACACTCAGTAAGCACTGACCTGTCTTACTGATAGATGGGGCTGCTATTATTCCTCTCTGCTAGAACGAACTCCATCTTCCCATCAGAAGGTTGGCAAGAAAACTCCTCCAGCCCCATCAGACCTGGACAGAATGCACACACCTACATGCTGACCTGACAGCCAAATGATGCTCAGATTCAACTACTTAGAGCCCAAATAATCCCTGCTAGTACCCTCTGGGTGACCAGGCTGAGTCACCACTTCCCAGACTCCATTTCTTCATCTGTAAAACTGCGGAAAATTCTATCTGCCTCAAGGGATTGGTGTAAGTCAATGTAGGCCATTTACAAAAGTGCCAAACCCTGGGCTTGCGTACAGTCCGAGCACACATTAGCTCCACTTGCACGGTACCCTCCACCACATCTTCCATTGCTCCAACAAGCTACCCGGTACCCGGAACATTGTGATATTTGACATTTCTCACCTAGAAAGGAGCAATTCAGTTTGCTCAACTCTCCTCACACAACCAGACACAATGATGAAGCCCTAATTCCCAAGAGACAGGGTAAACGCCACATTCTGCTCTGTAGAAATATAATGGCTTTCCCTGTGGCGGCCTCGTGTCAGGGGTAGCCTGGCACAGCCTTGGAGACCACAGACACTGGGCTGCACTCCGTCCCGCCTTAGCTGGCTCTTACGGAGATAGGGGACACTACCAGCTGTCCAGAAAGATCTCATTGGCTGCTAAGCTGTGTTCAGTCTAAGCAGAGCCAGGGAGCTCTCAGAACAACAGTACATCTCTGTCCCTGAGGCTGATGTGAATGTTCTCAAACCACCCCTCTGAAAGGGGCTTGATATCCAGGGTTGTCACTTGGAACTGTGGAGACGTCCAGATGGGTTACAAATGTGGCAACTGAACAAATGTCGCAAGGAACCAAATGGCCCCTGGTCCCATAATGCTCTAAGTGAAATGGGTAGAATAAACCCAGGTGCCCTGACTGCCAGCCACGCGGCCTTCTGCTGCAGCAAGGGAACAGTAATGCAGGCATGAGTGGGCATCAGGCATCTCGTTGCTGTTCTACTAGGCAGCTGCCTCCAGAAACCTACAGAAGCCAGAAGAACATGCTGCAGACAGGTCTTGCCAGAGGCCACCTCTGAGAGGGTGGAGGCTTTCTCTTCTATGCTAGTTCCTCCCTCCAAGGCTGTGCCAGGGGCCAGGTCCAGAGTCAATACCTCTAACTCACTGGACTGCCTTTGGCTTGGCTAGGCCCACAGAGTCTAGAAATCCCTACAGAAGTGAATACAGTTTGGTGCAGAGAAAAACGTACTGGCCAGGGAGGCACAGGCTACATTCTGGGGCTCACCGGAGACAGGCAGGTCCCCTCTCCACTGAGTTGATTTACAGTTGTTTTACAGCTGTAAAATGAGGGGCTTGAGCTATTGACCTCTAAGAGGTTCTCTTCATCTCTGACACTCCCTTGAGTCTAATGGTGCTCATAGGGGTCATTTTCTCTTTCTGCTTCTCAGTTGTTCATTTCACATACATTTACTGAGCATCTTTCTGGGGCGGGCACTATGTTAGGGGCTACAGGGATGAAAGAGATGAATGAAATGTTCCCTTTCTCTCATAGAGTTTTGAATGTTATTCCTTGGACAAGCTACATAATGTCTCTTAGACTTGGTTTCTTTAACTATAGAACAGGTTTGATAATAATTCCCACAGCTAATACCGAGTAAGCATTTACCACTGTGCCAGGACCTACGCTGCTGGCCTTTAAGAGGCAGGTACCATCATCTTCCTCACTTAACAGAACCAAGAAGTCAAGTACTCTTCCCTTGGTCACTGTGATAAGAGAATAATGAATGGCCTCCCAAAGAAGTCCCCACCCTAATCCCTCTGCATCCTTACTCAGCAAAAGGGGCTTTGCAGATGTCATTAAGGTTATGGACATTGAGATGAGAAGATTATCCTGGATTATCCAGGTAGGCCTGGTCTAATCACATGAATCCTTTCCCAATTGGGTCAGAGAGAGATGCAGTGAGAGAAGAGGGACCAGAGAGATGCGATGGAGGATTCCACTCACCACTGCAGGCTCTGATGATGGAGGGAAGGGGCTATAAACCAAGGAAGGTGGCAGCCTCCAGAAACTGGGAACAGCCCTTAGGTGACAACCAGGAAGAAAAGGGGGAGTCCTACAATCACCAGGAACTGAATTCGGCCAGTAACCCGGAAGGGCAAGAAATGATTCTCCCCCTCAAGATTCCAGAAAGGAACGAAACCTGCCAACACTTTGATTTTAGTCTAGTGGGACCTGTACCAGACTTCTGACCTATAGAACTCTAAGATAATAAATTGTATTGTTTTAAGCCACGAAATTGGTGGTAATGTGGAACAGAAGCAATTGGAAACTAATACAGCTACTACCTAATACCTAGAAGGTATTAGATCTGGGGGCTGGGGCTCCAGGGCCCACATTCTATGCAGGGCCTTTGTGCATAACACGGATACTCAACCACACTATGATGCTCATCTCACAGAGAATGCATAAGATTAATACCAATTCACTGTACCTGGCACTGGGCAAGCACTCAAAATATGTTAGCTACCGTTATCACCCTCATCAGCAGTTCTCATAAATGTAGCAGCAAAGCTATGTCACATTGTTTTCCCATGTGTCAAAGGAAGGGCTGACCTGCATGCTCTCCCAGGATCTGTCTCCTGGGTTTATCCTTGGCTCACTCCATTTTTGCATTTCCACAGGAGGTGGAAGCGCAGGCTCCCAGGCTCCAGGGTGAGCCTCAAGTCTTCAGAGGGGCTGACTGGAATTCCTGCACCAGGGAGCACACGTGAGGGGATAAAATCTCACTGGGGGAACAGCCTTGATGCTCTTTTTTTGGAGGCCACCAATCCAGGGAATCATAGAGCCCCAGGGCCTGGGGGTACATTCTAATCTGGATTGTCACATCACCCTGGCTGTACAGGGGCAAACCCAGGGGTCATTCAAGGGTTTATCTTAAGGATACCTTTAGACAGGGAGCCCACTACCTCTTGCTAGGACAACCCTAGTGTCCTAAAATTTCTGGGGTGCAGGGGGGTTCTCTGCCACTCTCGTGGGTCTGTTGCGAAGATAATGAAACGGACTGCAAGACACGCTGCAAACCAAGGAAGCTGCCTCACTTGCCCTCCAGAGCTGTGAACACGTTGCTGCTCCCTTGCTCCCTCCCACTGACATGCTCTGTTCTTAATAAGGCTCCCATAAAGATCTCTCCAGTGAGATAATCATAGACTCTCAGGGGCATGCCACTCTTAGCTGTCAGCAGCACTTAGGAAGACCTTATAAAGGCTTTCTAAACCTCCTGTTCATCTCAAAGTTGAGCTCTTAAAAACTCTGTGAAATCCCATTGCAAAACTCTGGTGCTTGACTCTTGGCTCTTTTTCTAAGTCTCCCCCACATTCCATCTGGTCTGCCGTTCCCCCACAGAAGTAGGGTGCTTGGGCCCACAGCTCCCTCTTTCTGAGCACCATCACTGACTCTGGTGCTGGTCACCTTTTTCTCTGCCTTGGCTTCCTCCTCATCTCTAGGATGACAAATCAGAGATTAGAGGACACTGGCACTGGTACAACTTTGCTCACATGATAACCACTGCCACAGAGACACACCCATGCTCCCATCCTCTGTTTGCTGTGACGAGCTGCCTTTGGAGACTTAACAACTATTTTCAAGGAACAAGGCTGTGATCTCATTATGTGGTCCAGAGTTTCTTTATCTGTGATCCAGAAGCAGCCCAGGCAGGATGTGTTGGGTCAAGAGCCTGCCTTTGGGAGACTGTTAACCCCCTATACAAACACTGTTTCTTCAAATTCAAAAACACAGGAGCATTTTTCTGAGGAGACTCTTAATAGTTTCACGAGTTTCTCAAAGAGGTCTCCGACCTGAGCGACATTAACAACCCCAGTTTTAGGCCCTTACCTCCTCCAGGAGGCTCTGAACACTTGCAGGAGAAAGTTAAAGTACCACTCTGTTCCAGAGCCTGGAGCTTATCATGGAACCTGGCTGTAGTAGGCTCTTAGTAAATGATTTTGAAAAGAATGATTCTTGAAAACATCCTCCAAGGTGTGTTCATGCGGGGAAGAAAGTGTGAGTGGAGGAGGTGGGGGTGAATTTTTGCAGGCAGGTGGGCAATGGCAGATCCCCCAGGCTATACGAGGTCTGAGTCCTAGTCCCACGTCTGCCTCCAACTTGTTTCTTTACCTGCAAAAAGAGGCCAGAGACCTCTTTCCCACACAGCTGTCCAAGGAGCTATGGGGAGGTTTCACAAAAATAATAGGTGTGGAAGAGCTTTGCCAGCAAGTGCCTCCAAATCTTGCCCTTCTTGGCATGTTTCTGGGCCTACCATTCCAGTCATACTGTTTCTTAGCATCAGGCAGACAGGCCATCTTCCTCTGCTTTGCTGGATTTTTGGACTGATGAGGGCCTTCTCTAGTTCTGGAAACTGAGATCCTCAGACCCTTGGAGAGCCCAAGGCATCAGGACTTTATCATACTGATGAGAGCCAAGAGGCAGATATCTCCCCTCTCTGGGAACTTTAGCACATGCCTCCAGAGGCTTCTCTCTCACAGGGGCTATTTTGTGGGTTGGGGGTTTTAACATTCTTCCAGAGAACAGAAGTCATGACAGAGCCACGTAAGGAGCAGAACATGGCAATGGACAAAGGCCTGTGTCAAGAGTCGAGGGATGTGGGTTCAAGTCTTAACTTCTGGTTTGCTGTGTGACCCAGAAAAAGTTAAAATTACTCTTGGTATATTAGTATCTTTACCTGGGGGATGGGATACAGGATGGGAGAAGGAAAGATCTCTGATTATCTGTTACAAAAGACAAAACTTTAAAGACCTCTGGCTTTTTGGAAGGCAATTATAACATGATTATCTGACCAACTAAGGGGATTTCCAAGAAGTCTTTTGTTGTGAGATGGTGTAAAGAAGAGCAAAGACACTATGGGACACCCTAGCTTTCTAAGCTTGGCTGACCTCTCAACCACACAGGAACTTCCTCCCTAAGCTGGGGCTTGCAAGAGAGGGGAGGGCTAATTGTAGCAAACCTTAACACAATGTGGTGGTTTCAACCCAAGATCCACTGGGATGGAAAAGGTCTGGTAATTAAGTACCAGTATGCTCCCTGAGCGCATCAGCATCTCCACCAGCAACCAGGTCTTTGACATTAGGACATTTAATGTTCTTGACATTTTAATATATGGATGTAACTTGCCTTTGTGCCATGGCAGTGCTGAGGCAGAGGAGTGGGCTGCCCATTTTGAGCTGAATCTCCAGGTCTCATGAGGTCCTCTGTGGGGATGCTATTATTTCTAAGATGCAAACTGCATATTTTCCACATTTTGTATCTGTGGATTTGCATAAGGGAGGGAGCAGAACCAAAGTGTGTATACAATGTGATATAGACCAAAATGGTACTTCAAATCTTTTGATTGTTCTGGAATAAAAACATAAATACATTTCCAAAAAAAAATATATATATATATGTCCCTAGGGTGCAGTGACTTTTCTCTGGAATGGGTCAATCCAGAGGTGTAGCTCAGAGTTCGTAGAAGCAAGGAATGGCTCTAACTGAGCACATTCCCTCAAAATGATGTCTTTCATATTTTAAAAAAGGTGTGGGCATATACCCACAATGAAAAGATAACAGGAGCAGTGGGTATGTCTGACCACCATGTGACAGGAACACCAGTGGCTTATGGGTTCAAAGAATGCTTCTTGTGAAGTGCTTGCTGTACGGAGGCCCGGATGGTGAGCAGGCCCGGATCTGGCCAGGCAGAGTGGGGTAGAAAGGGTACCAGGAATAGGGCACCATGTGGAACATGGCCTGGAGATGCATGAGACAGCACAGAGTCTGTGTCAGAAACTGAAGGAAGATCATTGTGGTTCAAGCGTGCAAGGAGGCAAGGCGACTGGTGAGGGAAGAGGCTAGGGAGGCAGGCAGGGCCAGAGTGCACAGAACCTATCCCAGGGAATCGGGCAGTAGGGCGCCAGCAAGCTGCGGTGGAGCTCTCATGGGAGCAGAAAAAATGCCCTTCTCAAGTGGCCTGTGGAGCCAGTTAGCATTGTGGGTGGTGTGGTTGGGCCCCAAATTCACTGTCAGGTCTCACCATCTCACATTTTATGTGAGAATTTTATGCTGGAAATCTTTCTCGCCACACACATCACCACAGAACATGAATGCTCTGCTTTTGTTTCTCCACTGACAGTGGTACCTCCTGCCCCACGTCACTCCCAACAACTCACACCCTGGCAAGAACGGAAAGGCTGTGTGATGGTCCATCCTCACCTACCAGGAAAGACTTCTTGAGGCCCAGAGAGAAATCATCTCCTGGCTCAGGACAGTGAGAACCAGGTGAGCATCCAGCCTGGGAAGGGAACAGCTTTGTTCAATGCAAGGGGACATTTTTCACCTCTTGCAAAGGGCAGGAAGGAAAAGTAGAGGGAAGCCACAGTAGGCCATTTGGGAAGACTGCCTAGCCCACTTAGGATTGTGCACGGCTTTGTAACTGTTTTTAGGATTCCCCAGAATACCAGAAATATGCACTGGACATTTGGACCACAATGCAAAGCACAACAGAACTGATTTCAGATGACAAGCTGTTTGGCATCTCCCTTGCCTCCATCTGAGTACGTACTTCTTCCCTCTTTCCCTTCTTTGGAACATACACAACACATTCTTTGCCCCTTACTGGGCTTTACCATGTGTTATAATTTATTTACTTATGTGTTTTTATCTCTCTTATTTGATTTTAAGTTGCTCAGAAGTAAGATCATTTATTCATAATACATAACACAATAGGAATGATAACCGTGGAACAGTGCAACACAGGGTCCTAGGAAAGCTCTTGAGAACACATCCTGGCCACACTCCATGAGGATGAACTTGGACAACAGACCTAAGCTTGCTTGAGGTTTCTCTTCTGTAAGAAGAGAGTCATAATACCTACTTCATGGTGTAATGTCTGATGACTAAATCACCTTAATGCATGTAAAACACCTGGCACAGGGCAGACCTCCAACAAATGTGTCCCCTCTTACTTCTCTGCATTCCCTACAGTATTCAGCCAAGGGCTTCATAAACACTCATTTAAAAAGCTGGATGAAGGGACACCCAGATGGCTCAGTGGTGAGTGTGTGCCTTCGGCTCAGGGTGTGATCCTGGGGTCCTCCCCATAGGGAGCCTGCTTCTCACTCTGCCTGTGTCTCTGCCTCTCTTTCTGTGTTTCTCATAAATAAATAAATAAATAAATAAATAAATAAATAAATAAATAAATAAATAAATAAATAAAATCTTAAAAAAAAAAAAGTTGGATGAAAAAAGAGTCAACACTTGACTAATGACAGAGGTCTCCTACCCCCTTGGGCAGCACTGAAGCCACTAGGTCAGCTGTACAGGACTTCTTAGAATCTAGGCTCATAGTAGGATGCTGCAGAGGCCTGGCCTGTATAACCACCATCCCGAATTTACTGTGAACACTACCTCGCTGCAAGCAGTTAGCTAAATCTGGTGTCCTGTTAAAAATGACTATGCAGCAATCACCTTGAATTGAACAAGAAGACCCAGTCTGTCACTATTTCGCTGAATTGTAAATCAGAGCTCACAACTGATGCTGCAGCAAAACTCCGAAGGCAAGGACATGTCACATGGGGCCTTTATTTATCAGACAAACTTGAAAGATTAAAGGCTTCAGGATGGAAAAACTTACCAAATACAGCAAATAATCAATCTCAAGCCCCAAGTCATGGAAAATATAGCTACAGCATGAAGCAGTTACATTCAAATAAGACCTCTAAAAAAATTTTTTTTGTCCGTTTCTGCTCTATAAAGATGTCCTCTCAACACTTAGACATCCTTGCCCATGGTAGTATTAGCTGCATAACTGAGCCCTAGGTAAAGTTCTTCACTTGGATTAACTCATCTAATCCTTAGTACAACACTGTAGGGCAAGTGCTGTCATTATCCTTAGTTTATAACTAAGGAAACTGAGGCACCAGGAGTGTGAGCAGCTTGCCAAGGTCATACAGCTAGTAAGTGGCAGGGCCAGGACCAATAAACCCAGGTAGTCTGCTTCTAGAGCCTACACACAACCACTGGAAATTACTGCCCCTTAAAACCTGGGCCCTCAAACATTGGTGGACTTAACGCTGAGCCTGGGGGTGTGCTCGTTGATAGTTTATATTTTATCCCTATAAGACTTCCACATCCCTCATCTCCTTTGCTACTCCTGACAACCATATGAGACTAATAATGCAGGTCTTATTACCATCATACAGGGGGCAGAACTTCCTTGAGGCTCAGAGAAGGTAAGGACTTGCTAATTCCTAGCCCACAGATGGCAGAGACAGGACATGAATCTCTGGGCTCCGCAGTGGCAGGCAGGTTTGTGCCAAAGCTGTGGCCATGAACTTGGGTACTGGGCAGTTCAGGGCATCTAAAGTAGGTGCTGGGGCATCTTCTCCCAGTCCCTCACTTTCAGGTGCAAACACTGGGGATGAAGAAGGTTCACAGATGGCTGGCTGATGCTTGCATTTGAGCAGGGAAAACTGGGGTGTCTGGGGCATGCCCTCCTCTTTTGAGGATCCTCCTTGTTCCCCGCAGAATCTGACTCTCCTGAGAGGGGCACTGCTTAATTTCCCAGGCCCTTATTATCACCCTTTAAAGGACTGAGAAATGACACATATAGTAATACATACAGAACAATACATATAGTAAGACATACAGATTTTAGGTACACAGCCCAGCAGATTTGTATAGAAGTATATCCTGTGGAAGCACTGCCTAGATCAAGATACTACTTCTTTTAGGTTTTTGCCCTTAGCAGTAAATGTATGGGAAGGAAACGAAAGGCCCTGCCATAGACTCCTCTACTGCTTAAATCTGGCCCTAGCACCTGATGGAATGAGTTGAAAATGGGAGATCTGCAGCACAAGGGAACAGAGGCACAGGTCTAGGCTATGGAGAAGGGACACAGGGGAGTCATAGATGGAAGTTTCTTCCACAGGGGGGGGGGGGGGGGGGGAGCAGCAGAGCCCTTCCCTCTCCATACATACAGTAAGTGCTCAATAAAGAGCTGTGGTGCAACAGGCTCAGCAATCCTTAACCCACTGGGGACCCAAGTACACAAATAACACATACCATGTATTATCCTGAAGTTTCACAAAAGCATTGCAGCAACTTCTATGCCCAACGGTCAATTTACAAGAAAACCCAAAAGAGTGTAAATGGCCACTCAACTTACTATGTAAATTTATCCTGAGTATTCACTGTGCACCTTGGACCTATCTGGCTTATGGGGTAGAAATGATTACAAATTGGGATTCCCTCCACAAGAGGTTTACAGTCTAGATGAAGAAGCGAGTCTTACACGTACCAAATGCTTGACAATTGGTGAACAATAACAGCTATGGTCATTAATTATTATGTTCCTAGTATGGGGCTAAATACTTTCCCCTCTGTTTCATATTGTCCTCTACTTGCCCAAGGTCACAAAAGCTAAAAGGTGGTACAGTGAGGATTCAGACCAGGCAGTGCTAACACCAAAGCTAGTACACTTTACCACTATACTCGAACTGCTTCTCTCCAAACAGCTCACGGGCAGAGCTCTCTGCTAGGCTTGTGGAGAGCAAGATTGTTCTGGTACCTGTGCATGTGTATGAAACCCAGATAAACGAAGGGACCATGATAGCATATTAAAAAACTCTAATGCTGTGGTACAGACACCATATACAATATAATTTAGAGAATGGAAATACCAGTGTGAGTTAGCATTCAGAGGAACGCCCCCAGAGCAGATGAGACCCAAGCTGGCCCTCGGAGGCTGGACCTGCACACGAAGAGGACAGGAAGCCTGCCTTGGCATCCAGCACAGAAGCAGATATGGAGGCAGGGGTCTGGGTGGATGTCAGAGAGAAGCATTCTACAGAGTGAGAGACAGCTCCAGATCAGTGTGGTAAGCAGATCAGTGTGGTAAGCTGGACTGTGGTTATGTTCTCCGAGCTCAGGACAGTTACAGACCCAATGCAAAGGGTGAAAGGAAACCATTTGATGTGGTTGAACAGGATGGCCAAGGGCAAAAGCAGCATTTCTGGAAGAAAGCTAAGGGAGATTCTATGTACCAGACCCAGAGAAAGGCTGAGAGAGTAGTGAAGGGCCAGGGCTGGCCCAGGCAATGGCACAGACATGCCTGTCAGGCAAGTGTGGGAAAGATGATTGACTAGAGCAGCTCATGGGCCTGGGGTTGGGACAGAGATACCGCTACCTCCTCCCCAAGATGACAGAGGGGGAGCTCTGTCTTGTCCCTTAGAGGGGCAAGAACCCTTGCTTGGAATCAACACTGCCATGCTGACAGTAGAGTTGAGGATAGCACTACCCAAATATTTTTTTGCCACCTTCGTGGTTCTTGGGTCTTTTTAAAAAAAAAAAAAAATGTCTTGCTACTTGAACTTCATCCTAAACCATAATTATCCGTAACACTATGGTTTTGATGTGTTGGAGACCTTTTATCCCAAAACACATTAAAATAAACATACTAACATATGTGTTCACTTGCATACTACTAAACCTTCTGGCTATACTGCACAGATGCCCTGTGGCTCTGGTTCCTGGGGATCTGCACCTTGACATCATGTTTGCTTGCTGGGTGTGTCTAATGCCGAGGCCACACCTGGGTCAGCCACCCTAAATGGGATCTGTAGGACAGCCTCCCTGTCCTCATTCAAGCCTCAGTGCTCACAGCCTGGAAACTGTGCTGTGGCAGAGCAGGCTGCTGAACTGCAGCCAGTGATGAGCCTCTTCCACTAGGAGACCAGCAGGACAGAGTGGCCCACCCTCTCTCTCAGTGCTTGTCTCCTGCAGGCTAGCCAGAAATGAGTGGTCCTTCCTAGGCATGCAGGGTCAACCCACTTTGTTTCTGGCAGGGTTCCTTCCTGCCAATGTCCTTTGTCAGAACACATACATATGTAGAACACCCCACCCCTCACCCCCAAGCAGCTGGCCTTGCAGTGAATCACGGTCTACACGCCCACAAGACAAAAGATCTATGTAGTTAGTGACGAACCTTTCTTTCTGACCCTACACTCCAAACAATCACTGACCCCTTTCCCCAGTTCACTGGTGACTCTGGAGCTATGCAGACCTCCCTGTGGTCCCTCACATGCACACCAGGCACAATCCTGATTGCGAGTCTTCACCCCTTCATTCCCTCTTCCCCAACTGCACGTGGCAAGCTCCCTTGTCTCCATCAGGTCTAATTTCAGCTTCTCAGGGTGGCCTTCCCAGACCACTGTTTCAAATGGTAATATATTCCCTACTCCTCTGCCTTATGCAGGAGGCACTCAGTACATATCTACAGAGTGAAAAAATGAATGGACAGTATTGGTGGAGAGCATTTTGACTAAAGGGGTTTCAAGCACTTTAGTGTGAGTGCTACAGACATCCAAAAATAGCCAACTTCACATTGCTTCTTCCCTGGAAGAATTGCTAGTGTAGGCCTTGACCCCAAACTAGCAACTTGGTCTGCTTGGCTTCACTGAATGACCTTAAGTTCGCATGCAGGTGAGTGGATATCCATGCTGCCCACCACTGCAGAGGGCTCCTGGGGATGTCCCGGCCCATCACATGGCCTGACCCCACATGGTATCCAGGTGTGCCCATGCCATTTTACAGAAAGGGCCCAGCAGAACCCTTTCACTACAGAGATTCTTCATAGCAGCTTCCTTGCTGCTAAAGCCAGCCCACCATCTTTTGTTAACAAATGACCATGCATCACCCTTATCTGGAAGCTACTTGTCCAGCAATTACTGTGAATCAAAACCCTTCTAGGAGCCATGAAGGGCAATGAAGAACTCTGAGCACCAGAGGTGCACAACAATAGCAACCCTGTCCCCATCATGGACATTTGTAGAGCAGTTCACAGTCGCCAATTCATTTTTACATACTTAATACCATGCCATTAACAGGCACAAGGGCAGAAAGGTCCAGGTACTAAAGCACAAGTGCTCTGCTTGTAAAAGAGGTCCTCACTTATATCTTATTTATTCTTGCCCGACACACTATTGTGACAAACCCAGACATGTAGTTTTCTAGGCCATTACAGATTCAGAGTAGAACCAGAGAAGGGAGATAAGGTTTGAGGTAGGAACACAGAAAGCATCAAGACATGACAGATGACAGCAAGTGAAGAGACAGGAAAATTATAGAAAGCATATCAAAGTGGGAGTTAATTGCATTCCAAGACCATAGGGCAGGGCAGGGGGGACAGGGGGTGGGAAATGGTCTGTACATCAATTGCCCTTTGGGGCACTGCTGACTTTTAGCACAAAGCAGGAAGAAAAAAATGATGACTTGAGGCCATGAGGACAAAGGTTAAATACTGTGTACAGCATTCAATTACTTTTGGTAACACCATATGACTACTTTCTTTTGTACATGTCCCTCCTAGTTTCTAAAACTCTCCCTGAATTGATAAACAGAGTTTGAAAAGAACATTTACATTTTTTCAAAAGTTAAAACCCACTCTCACAAGTAGCACTGTGACAGGACTTCCTGGCTTTTCTCAATTGCTAAAGACCTTCCTCCCATTGATCGCCAAGTAGCCAAAGTGTGCACTCTACCGCTGCAGATCCAGGCCGAAATCCAGTTTGTCCCCTCCTTTCCCCCATTAGTCCTCATTGTTTAACTCCAGAGTTGCATAATTTACAGTCAGCCTGTGAAGGGCCGTGTGTTCCAGAGTAGGAAGCTGTCATCCTGAATAGAGCACTGCTGGGCTGTGTGCACAAACAGCATTTCACAATTTCTTTGCACAGCCAGCAACAGCAAATCTCCTCTTTGCGCGCAGGCAGCTCCCGCCAATCAGCCAGACTGGGGTGAAGGGGTGCCAGGAAGGACTGCACCATAAATTCTCTCTGATCCACTGTATAACAAAGCAGGGTCATAAAACCCCAACCATATTTTCAAGTGAGGACTGAAACAAGATGCCCAGGGCAACTCCTAATTTGGTTCCTAGAACCCAACAAGTTGTGAACTAATTTTCTCAGTTGGGAGAGAACTATGTAGGGGGGACGGAGTGGAAGTGATCTCAGGACTTTGGGTAGGAACTCAACCCAGGAGTTGACAATAAGCAGGCCCCTGTGAGTCTGAGGATGATAGTACAGCTTTATAAGAGGCAGCTCCAGCAGAGAGGGGGCCCTGAGAGACAGCCTGGTTGAGGGTAGGAGGCCCAAAGACTTCTGTGGGTGTCTAAACTTGAATGAGAAGGTGTACAGACTAGTATATGCATGAAAAAGAAATAGGACTCCTCCAGTTTGGAATGTCCTCTCTGTGATGAACCAAGGTGTGACCCTGAACAAATTTTTTTGAAGAAGCTCTCTGAATACTTCCTTCATCTATAAAATGGGGATAACCAAAAACTGGCCTCCAATGAGAGTTAAGCTGATCATGTGTAGTAAACATCATAAATAATAGGTGTTCAGTAAATGTTTTTTCCTTCTTCCCAGCTGGATTACCCCCAACCCTTCCTGAACAGTTATTAGGAAGTAGAAATGGGAGAAATGGGACTACACTCATTCTTGCTCTGTTACTAGCTAGCCATGGGAACCTAGAAAGGTCACTCCCTTCTCTGGGCCTCACAATCTAATTCTAACCATTAGAATTTATATAAAAAGAAAAGTTCATGAATACAAAATCAATACACAAAAATCTCTTGTATTTCTATATACTACCAACACATACAAAATGCAATTCAAAAAAATGTTATAAGACCGCTATAAATATCAAGTATCTAGCTATAAATCTAACAAAGTATAAAAGACCTCTATGAGAATCATTATAAATATTTTTGAAAGAAATTATGATAACCTACATAAACGGTAAAACATAACATGTAGATGGATCAGGAAAACTCAAGATTTAAAGATGTCAAATATAAAGATGTCAATTCTATCCAAATAGATTAGTATCATAAACTGATACTAATTTACATGCAAACACAAAGGGCCGAGAATAGCCAAAAAATTCATGAAGATGACCAAAAGGAGGGATTTGCTAAACTAAACATCAAGACATATTATAAAGCTGTAGTAATCGAGACAGTGTGGTACTGACATAGGAATAGAGTCTAAAGAGACAAGAAACAGGTCCCTGCATATATAAACACATGACTTAAAATAGAGGTAGTTCTACAGAACCGTGACTGAAAAAATGGCCTTTTGGATAAGCAATGCTGGCACAAATAGGTATCTATTAGGGAAAAAAATAAAACTAGACCTCTATCTTACCCCCTATATAAGAGTTATATGTGAATTAAACACCTACATATGGAAGGAAAAAAGCTTCAAAGCTTTTAGAAGAGGGCAAAAAAAAAAGAGGGTAGCTTTTACCATTTCAAGATAAAGAAAGATTACTTAAATAAGAACACAAAAAATAATAACCAAAAGGAGGAAGACTGAAAAATCTGACTACATTAAAAATAAGAACTTCTTTTTATCATGGTTAACAAAGTGAAAAAATAAGCTAGAGAATGGGAGGTACTATTTGTAATGAATAAAATTGGAAAAGGACTAGTATCGTGAACATATAAAGAACCCTTACAGATTAATAATAAAATTATAACCTAATCTACAAGGTCACAAAAGAACAGGTGCTTCACACAAGGGGAAATTAAATGTCCAATACATATGTGAAAAGCTGCTCTATCTCATCAGTAATCTAGAATATGTAAAGTAAAAGCACAGTGAGCTACTACAGCTGGCAAAAATGTAAAAGTCTGACAACACCAAATATTGGCAAGAATTTGGAATAACAGGAATTCTGTCTGCTAGTGCAAATATAAAATGGAATAACCACTTTGGAAAACAATGTGGCATTCTCTAATATAGGTGAAGATTCCCAGCAATTCCACTGCAAAGAATGCTTCACAGATACATGTGTCTTAGGATATATATCCATATGGGTGTTCATAGCAGCATCCTTTATAACTGCCTCAAATTTAAAATAACCCAAAGGTACATCAACAGTAGAATGGATAAATAAATTACACTACCATAGCTGGTAAATAACAATGTATACTATTATCATTGAAGTTGATAATATATAGCATATTCATCAATGTACACAAATATTTGTGAATAATACACAGAAAAATTATAAGTTTTAGAAGAGAATGCTATAGAGTACTATCTAATAAAAATAAAAGAAATACAACTACATACAACATGAATACAAATGCAATATTGAATGAAAGATATCACTTAATAATGCATAACAGTATGATTCCAATTACATCCAAACCAGGAAAAACTGAACCACATGATTATAGAATACATACATGGGTGGTAAATTCTACAGATAGATAAGGAAACACCATGAAAGTCAGGTGGTAGGGAGTAAGGGAGGGAGCTGTGATCAAGAAGGAATATTTAGGGAACTTTCCTGGTCATTAGCAACATCTTAGTTTTTTACCCGTTGACGGTTACATGAATGCTTGCTTTTTAAAACAAATGAACATTTTGAACATTGTGCATATATTAATTTATGTCATAATTAAAAGACTTTTTTGTTATTAAAAAAAAAGACATTTTCAATGTGGCCTCCTCCAGGAAGTCTTCCCACACCCCAAACTGATGTAGGTGTTCACTCAGCTTCCTCCAACTAACCTACAGCATCATCCAGCTTTTACCTGGCCATGGTGCTTATTAATTGGAAGGACATCTCCATTTTCAAGGGCAGAGATGAAGCCTGTCTTGGCTCACCATCATATCCTACACAGTGTTGCACATATGGTGGGTGCTCAATAAATATTTGTTGAATTAATCAATGACTGCACTGAAGGGTCTGACTTGATAAAAAGTATTAATTAGCCCTGGACCAATCAATTGCCAACCAGTTAGAATGTACTGAGTGATGTGATGGAAGGAGGGACATAATGAAACAAGAAAAACTGGGATCTAGTTCCATCATGTACTGACGATATTAACCTGAATAAATCTTTTTTCTCTGATAGTAAAAATGATACAAACAGCAAACATTTAGTGAATTTCAACTATGTGCTAAGTCCTTTTATTTGTTACTTCATTTAATCCTCACAATGTGTTTCTTTTTCATCTCTTTCTCATGATTAAGAAATTGAGGTTTTAAGAGACTACCTAATTTTCCTCAAATCACACTGAGAGTCCACAAATGGCAAAACTAAGATCTCCAAGATTTAGGTTTCTCTGATATTGCTACATAGACTTCTTTTTGCCTCAGTTTCTTGGTCTAGAAAATGGGGATACAGGTGTTGTCTACGTGGACTGACAGGACTGTTGTTAGGCCCAAAAGTGATAATGAACATGGAAACAGCTTGCAAATTCTCAAGAACCATTAAAATGTGAGGACAATAATATGTAACAAGCATCTACCATGGGCCCACATGAAAGAGGCAGATGGCTTCTACCCACATTGAGCTCTCAAACCAATTGTAAAGGAAAGCTAAGTAAACGGGAAAATTGGGAACACATATCAATAAACTGACCTAAGAAAGCCACCAGGAGAAGCACTTAATACAGGCTCAACTGTAAGACCAGCAGTGAGGGCACTGCTTAGTCTGTACAAGGCTTGTGCACTCCCTCCGTCTTCCACACGGCAGCCAAAGGGATTTTGTTAAGGCTTACTGAAATTCTGTTTTCTTTTTTAATGAAATAATGTACATTTTACAAGGCAGATTTATTGAATTATAATTTAATTACGGTAAATTCATTTTTAGGCATACAGTTTGACGAGGTTTGATAAATATATATGGTTGTGTGACCACCATACAATTAAGAGACAGAACACTTCTATCACCATCAAAAGCTCCCTTGTGCCCCTTTGTAGTCCATTTCTCTTTCCCACCTTCCCCAGAAACCAGTGATGTGATTTGTGCTCTTATGGTTGGTCAAGTTGTCCCATATTTCAATCACTCTTAGCATTCAGTGTGAAACCCAAATGTCTCTCCCTGCATGGCCACCAGGCCCTGAACAGTGCCCCCCCTCCTGCCCTACCCCACCCCACCCCCATCTCTTTAATTCCATCTTGTGCCCAGCCTCCCTAGCCTTCCTTCTGCTCATTTCTGCTTCAGGGTGCTTGCATTTGCTGTTCCCTCTTCCTCAGATGCCTTTTTTTTTTAAGAGCTAGAATGAGAGACAGAGAGAGAGACAGAGAGAGAGACAGAGACAGAGAGAGAGAATACATGCATGTGCAGGGTAGGGTGGGAGGAGGAAAAGAAGAGAGAGAATCTTAAGCAGTTTCCATGCTCAGCATGGAGCCTGATGTGGGGCTCGATCTCATGACCTGAGCTGAAATCAAGAGTAGGAAGCTTATGAGACGTCTGGGTGGCTCAGTGGTTGAGCATCTGCCTTCAGTTCAGGGCGTGATCCCAGAGTTTGGGATCAAGTCCCACATCAGGCTCCCTACATGCAGCCTGCTTCTCCTCCCTCTGCCTGTGTCTCTGCCTCTCTCTCTCTGTGTGTCTTTTGTGAATAAATAAATAAAATCTTAAAAATAAAAGAGTGGGACGCTTAACTGACTGAGCCTCCCAGGCACCCCTTCCTCAGATCTTTTCTTGACCTGATTCCTTATCCCTCATTTCTGCCAACCACTCTCTTCTATTCAAGCCTTACTTTCTCCTTTAGAACACATCACTGTACGAAATGACCTTCCTCGTTCATTTACTTGTTTATTGTCTGTGTCCCTTCTCCAAAACTGTAAGGTCCATGAGGGCAGGGAGCCTGTCAGTTTCATTAAGAACTCTGTTCCCAGAAACTTAGTGCCAACATATGACTGGTCTACCACTGGTATTCGGAGAATGAGCAAAGAGGAGCCAGAGACCTTATAGTGAGATCCATGTAATTGAAACTTTCGGGAAAAGATTTAAAAAAGGACAGGGCTTTTTGCACACGGGGAACAAAAGGGTAGGAAGACTAGCAGTAACTCAGAACCAGGTGCCATTCTACCATCCCTTCCCCAAAGTCCCTCACTGACAGGGCCACAGATGCCTGAGAGAGAGCCGGCACCTCCCCTGCCCTCACCTTTGGGTGACCTCGGGCTTGTTCCTCTCCTGAGGCGTGGGTCCCTCCAGCTCCTCTTGGCCCACCCTGGCTGGAGCTTCCCCATACAGCCAACTCAAGCTCACAAGCCTTCTTTGTCTTCGTGTGAATCCAGTGAAAGGGGGACCCCCGAGGTCGTTCTGTAGCTGCACTCTGGAACCATCTTCAGCACTCCCTCCCTGCCCACCCCCCCCCCCTCCAAGGAAGAGGAGCACAGGGTCCTGGTTTCGTATTCCAGGATAGCATCTGGAGGCAAATTCCTCCCTTCCAGGGCTCCAACCTCTCCGTGGAGTGTGCACGTGGACGCATACACACTGGTGTCCACAATTCCCTGAGCTGATGTCCCAGTTTTCTCTCTCAATTAGCACTAGACTTCTGAAAGCTTAATTTTGTTATAATTTATTATCTCAGCTGGGGGCGGCCAAGGGAGAAAGCACGGAATTCCTTTGCCACGAGAACATCTGTTTTGTTGGACAGCAAAATTTAAATTATGACCTAAAGACTTGAGCGGGAGCTTATCGATCATTGGATCCAGCTAAGTCTATATGAGAAGCTACTGAGGCCTAGAGAAGTTAAGGAACTTGCCTGGGGCCACAGAGCTAAAGATGAACAGAGCTGGCGTAGGACTCAGACTTATAGACCCTAGGATGTTCTTGAGTTTGCCTTCCACCCCCTTCCTTCCACTGAAACTGCTCTTTCAAAGGCCATTGATGGCCTCAATCACGGAACACAATGGCCCTTTCTCAGTCCTTATCTAGCTAGCTTGGCAGTGCCACGGAACCGAACTATGCTGCCACACACAGCTTCCCAAAGCACTGCCCCTCCCTGGGGTTCTCAGCAGGTGGCTCCCCCTGCTCCTATGACTCCCAGTCCCTTTTCCCAAGTGAAGATACTTATGAGACTACTGAAATGTATACAATGGAATATTACTCAGCCATTAGAAACGACAAATACCCACCATTTGCTTCGACATGGATGAACTGGAGGGTATTATGCTGAGTGAAATAAATCAATCGGAGAAGGACAAACATTATATGGTCTCATTCATTTGGGAAATATAAAAAATAGTGAAAGGGAATAAAGGGGAAAGGAGAAAAATGAGTGGGAAATATCAGGGAGGGAGACAGAACATGAGAAACTCCTAACTCTTGGAAACGAACTAGGGGTGGTAGAAGGGGAGGTGGGCGGGGGGTGGGGGTGACTGGGTGACGGGCACTGAGGGGGGCACTTGATGGGATGAGCACTGGGTGTTATTCTATATGTTGGCAAATTGAACATCAATAAAAAAATAAATTTATATAAAAAAAAGAGACTACCGAATGCAGGTTTCCCTGTTTGCCTCCACAACAGTGCCCCTCCCCCCCCCCCCACCTCCGTCCGGTTCTCCTCTGCATCTGCATACCCACCCCCAGGGAACTGCATCCACTCTAATGGCCTCAGGACACAGGGCAGCGGAGCCCAATCCTCCTGCCTTCCCTGACCTCTCTTCTAAATGCCAGAACAACTTCCTAAGACAAACACTGAGCCATGTGAACATAATACAAGTTATCCTGCAAGGACCCAAAATTCAGGCTTGTGGTTTGAGTTGCCCTTCTTTCTATTACCTATGCCTCCTGACTTGATGGCATCACCAAACTCCAACACCCCGGAGGACTTGTCTGATCTACTCTCTTCTCCCCATTCTCAGCTGGACACCAGGTCTCATCCATTCTGCCTCCCAAAATCTCTTCCCCCACCCAGTTTCCCATTGCCTTTCCCTTCGATTTCCTAGTTCAGCCTACAAAAATCTCTCTCTGCTTTTAAACCTCTTCTCTGGTCTTCCTCTTTGAGCTCTGCCACTTGGCACCCTACTCTATATTCAAAGTATATGTGCCTTAGCAGAGCAGTCTAGCTCCACTCTTCCTTTTGAACCACTTCTCCTCATATTCCCACAAACCCTCAGGTCACACATGACTGCCCACTGCTCCCTGATGGCACAGCGCCTGCATGTTTGAGCACTGCTTCTGCACTTAGCTCACACTGTTTCTTCTTCCTGGATGGCAAGGAAAGAATTCCAGCTGAAATTCGTTTATGTAAAAGAAGGGATTTATCAGTTCACATTAACTTTCAGGTCCACAGAGCCAGCTTCAGAGATTATAATAATTACTGTCAGATGTCTTTCTGGCTTCCTCTGTCTCCTATCTTCTCCTCATTCCCTCCCTCACAGCCCAGTATCTCCCGTGATAAAGTAAGCTTCCTCCTTGCAGAGTAATGGAGATATGGAAACGCAGCTACAGACAGCTCCTGGCTTTCACCATTCCAACCCAGTGAAGACCCTGTTGGGATCCCAGATGAAGAGCTTCTTTCTTGTACTGTCCATCAAATTTCAAAGAAGGATTCTGACTGGCCTGGACTGAGTCTCATCCTATCCCCCAGTCACTGTGTGGCCAGAAAAAGGGGACTTTTTTTGAATGGCAAGGCCTGGGTCACACACTTACTTCTTATCTTCAAGTGGTGGGGGTGGGCAGTGGGGGGAGGTGATAGGTGGTCTTACTGGAACAGCCTGGAAAGGGCAAAGCAATGGGTGTCGACTAAACTCTCATTTCCCTACCTAGCTGTCTGAGGCATATGTAATCCTGAGCCCTTGTCCAAATTGACTCCATTGTTGCCTCTTCTGGGCCTTCATGGTACCAATTTGTCTCCTTCAACTGACTCAACTCTCTGAGGGCGGGAATTGGATCCCTCGGTGATCAGCGTCAGGTCTTACCCAAAGGTGTGACTCCAAAAAATTTTTCACAGTCTGCAATTACTATGCCTGATTATTTGTTTATGAAGTTATTGCCTGAGTCCCCTGGGACATGACTGGTTCACTACTGAATCTCCAAGCACCCAGAACAGTGCCTAACACATAACAGGTGCTAGATAAATATTGGGCAAATGAATAAATGAATGGTTTGAATAGAAGAAAGGTTACCAGTCTTTGGTGTTCCAGGGGAAAAAAAAAAAAAAAGCACAGCTGCTTTTTAATTCTTCTCACTTCAGTGAAAAAAAGGTAAGGCTGGAACTCCCTCAACATCTTGTCCCCACCATCCCCCCTCCAAGTTTCTCTATGTATTCTCTTGTCCTCACTGCCCTCTGACAGTCTCTGACATTTGTGTCAATACCAGGTTGCCCAACCATACTTTGCACCCTGTCTCTCTGCCTGTCCTCTTGGGGCTCTGCTCCTTCTGCCACTGTTTTCCTCTACCTTTGACATCTCTCTCCATCTGGGCCCTTTCCTTTCTGCTTCTCAGTGGATCCAGGTTCCACCATGCTAGTCAAATGAACAATAAAAATAAAGCACTTGTTCAATTCTATTCCCTCCCTCTCTCCCTCTGTCTCTTTCCTTCGAGAACCCATGTTTCTTTTCCAGGGGCCTCCATTCACAGCCTCCACTTGCTCAGTCCCACTTACTTAACTCCCACTGCAGTTTGGCTTTTCATCTGCCGCTCCACTGGGATTGCTCTTGCCAAGTTCACCAATAATTTCCCAGATCCATGGACACCCATCAGTCTTCAGCTTATTTGACTACTGCAGTATCTGACTCAATTAACCTCTTCCTTCTAGAAATTCCTTCCTTCCTTGGCTTACATGCTGCTGCTCCACCTGGCTTCCTTTCCATCCCTCAGCTCACCCCTTCTCGGTTTCTCTCACAGGCTCCTCTTCCTAAATGACTGTCATATCCTGGAGCTGGAGTGTATGTGAGCGGTGGGGGATGCATCCTCTGCCTTTTCACTCAGCCTGGTGAGGTGACCAACTTTCATGGCTCCCACTGCCCACAGCAGCACAGAATCTCAAACTGACCCTTCTCCCTGGTTTTGCCCTATGTCCTACCCCACATATCTGACTTCCTGCCAGGGATCTCCATTTGGACAATCCACAGGATCAGGAACAAAATATGTCATTATTTTTCTCTGCAGGCCTTCCCTCTCCCTCCTACATTGCTCCATCTCAAGGAATGGCACTATCACCTCACCAGTAGCCCAAACCAGGAGCCCTGGACTCATTCTTGTCTATATCCTTTATTTATTTTTAAGGATTTTATTTTTAAAATTTTTTAAAGATTTCATTTACTTACTTATGAGAGACATAGAGAGGCAGAGACATCGGCAGAGAGAGAAGCAGGCTCCCCTCAGGGAGCCCAATGTGGGACTCAATCCCAGGACCCCAGGATCATGCCCTGAGTTGAAGGCAGATGCTCAACCACTAAGCTCCACCCAGGCGTCCCAGATTTTATTTTAAGTAATCTCTACACCCAGTGTGGGCTCATTCTTATGACTCCAAGATCAAGAATCACATGCTCTTCTGGATGAGCCAGCCAGGCGCCCCCTTGTCTATATCCTTTAAAATGAAGTTCCTTGGGGCACCTGCCTGGCTCAGTTGGTTAAGCATCTGCCTTTGGCTCAGGTCATGATCTCAAGAGTCCTAGGATCAAGCCCTACATCAGGCTCCCTGCTTAGCAAGGAGTCTGCTTCCTCTCCCTCTGCCCCTCTCCCCTACTCATGTTTGCTTGCTTGCTCTCTATCAAATAAACAAATAAATTTTAAAAATAAATAAATAAAATGAAGTTTCTCCACAATGTCCTTCCAATTGACTATCAAATAAGTTCAATTATTCCATTGCCCAAATGCCTCTTAAGTCTGTTCCCTTTTCCTATTCCACTGCTTTAAGTTCTTAATCTTTTCCTACCTGGATCACAAAAATAACTTTCCACCTGGTCTCTTAACCTCCAGACACTACTCCCTCTAGTCCACACATATGATCTTTTTCAAGTGCAAAAGATGATCCTGCCACCCATTTCCTTGGAACCCTATGGTTCCTGAAAATTCTCATCACAAGGAAAAAAATCTATTACCTGTGTGTGGTGATAGATGTTGACTGGGCTTATTGTGGTGATTATTTTGCAATTTACAGATATCAAATCATTACATTGAATACCTGAAGCAATATAATGTCATTAATCACACCTCAATAAAAATTTTTTAAAAAGTCCTCCTGGTGGCATCTCATTGTATTCAGAATAAAATCTAAAGTCCTTAGCATAGTAGACCAGACCCTTCATGATCTATCTCTACCTCCTCCTTCCTCCTTCATCTGTGTTCATTCCCCTTACAGACTGAGCTCTAATCAAACCAACCTATTTGACATTCCTGGCCTGCACCACGTGCTGACATATCTTAGAGACTTTCTACATGTTGGCCTCTCTGCCTGGCATTCTTTTTTCCCACCTGGCTAGCTACCACCCATTTTTAAGACAGCCCATGTGCACTTCCTCCCTGAACTTCCTGCCTAGAGATGGCGTCCTCCATTCTCCCATAGCCTTGTGGGCTTCCCTTTTTTTTTTTTTTTTTTTTAATTTTTTTCCTTGTGGGCTTCCTGCTCCCGAAGTATAAGTGTCTTTTACATGTTGCTCCCTTTAGGCTAGATTCCGGAAGGGCAGGGACCTAGCTAGACTTTCCTCTCTACTTCTATGACACCATGTATACATCCAGCATACAGTAGATGCTCAGTAAATGCTTATGGATGGAAAGATGGATTGATTGATGGATAGATGGTTGAATGGACATGTATATTATTGTTCTGTCTTTCCCAAGTCTGCTCAGAACCACTTGCTTCTACCAAAGCCAAAGTCTTCGGTGGCAACTTCTTTCTGCTGCCACCCACAAATGGCCCACACTTCTGAGGCAGCAATGGGAAATGATTTCAGGAGCTGTCCAGATGATGGTTAGGAAACACTCTGGTGTCAGAATCAATGTCACATGTGAGGATGGCCACCACCTCCACCTCCAAAAGGAACCCAGCACCAATCAAGCACTTGCTATTCTTTCAGCCACTATTCAACCAACACTAATGCCGATTCCATCTGCTGATGGGCACTGGGTCCCAGTCCACCAGCTCTCCTTTGCCCACATTGGTGGTGGTCTAGTAAGAACCATGCAGGGTTAGAACAGAAAGGATGTAGGCTTTGGAATTAAACAAATCACAGTTTGAATACATCGCTGTTACTTATGAAGCTGTGTGGCCTTGAGCAAGTCACCCAACTTCTCTGAGCCTCGCTTCCTCATCTGAAAGATGGAGTTGATGGCTATAATTTCCTCATAGGTTGATATGAAAAAAACAAATGAGGATTATGGATCGGATTGAAAATGCTGAATGCTACGATCCTCAAAGGTTTCAAATATTATTACTCGGGCTTATGTACAAATGAGTTTGAGTTCCTTGTGAACCTTATTTCTTTCTCTTTTCTTATCAAGCATTTATGAAGCACTTCCTATGTGCCAGACATTGGGCTCAGTGCTGTATTATGAGCAAAATCAAGTCACTGTCCCTGCTTTAGGGAGCCCTGGTAAGGAAGGGGCACCAAAACTAGCAAAGGAGACAGATCCATCACACACATAATTGATTGACAATATGTAACAATTATTAGTGCTCTGAGACCCTGAAGGCAGGTGACCCAGGGCTGATTTTATGGCATGGAGAAGCTGTCCCTACAAAGTAACAATCTTCCACAGAAAACCTATCAGTTGGCTATGACATAGAAAATCCAGGTAGATTCTTGGCTATGGAGTACTATTCTTACATACTCTTCCCCTTTTCTCTTTCCTCCTTCTTGGTTGAGAAATTAAGTGAGTAAGGGGACAAGTTCAGGGCATTGACTATTAGCCTTGGAGGATTTTATTTTACTTTAATTTTTTTTTGTGCTATGAAAAGCACAATGTTTTTCCTCTTCTCTGTAAAGAAAATTAGAACTAAAGATGGCTCAGCAGATAAAAGCTGTGGGCGGTAAATACTCCCACTATTCCCCCTTGCATTTCAGGCTTCTAGGTTTCTCTTTGCATTTACTGGATCTTAGATCTAGAAACCTGAAAGAGGCCTGAGAAATTCTGTGGTGAAAGCCCATATTCTAATTAAGAGATGAACAAACTGAGGCTCACAGGGGCTAACTGACCTGCTCAAAGTCAAATTAGAGAATGAGTCAAAATTAAAGCACAGTTCTCCCCATCCTCCCCTTTTACTGGTCTGCAAATCTCCCAACCGCTGGGATCTGAGGCACCTGAACTCAGGCAAGTTCCTTCACCTGCAGGCATCCCTGGTCGAGCCAGGCTGTCTCCATTTCTAAGGAGATTCTAAGAATCCTGGAAGCCACAGACAAACCACTTCTCCCTCTAGCATGTCACTGGGGCTCTCCTCCCAGAAACATCCTGTTTTTTACTAACAGGATACTTTCAGATCCTCCTCTTTGGTTTGAGAACCACATCTGCATGAAAAGTTTGGTTAGAGGTGGTTTCCTCAAAATGCCTTTCAGGACTATGACTTTTCTTGGCCGACAAAGCTTTGTGGTTGAGGTTGCTATTCTGCAATTATCTTGGCCTTCAAAGAGCTTTCATAGGTACCCCCTACCCCCGCAGGATGGAACCATAATTGATGCTTTTATGTTTAGAACCTCTTGCATCAAAGACCTCAAAGACCCTGAAAATGAAGGCAGTCCCCAATTCTATGGACCACTTGGAACAGGGAAGGAGTTGGGGGAAACAGAACCCCCAAAAAGGCAGGGGGAGAACCACTTGTCTTGACTCCTGGTCCAGTGCTCTTTCCCACAGTTTGTAACATCACTCCAGCCTCATGGACTGAAGCAGCTGCACCATCAAAAATGTCACATCAGTTATGACAACACAGTGAGTTATATAACTGGTGCTGCAGAGCAGGCAAGGGGAAGAAGCCACGAGCATGAACCACAGCACTCCAGTTCTGGCTCCCAAGGAAGATAAGGCCCACATACTTCAGAAGAGAACTCCATATGGGAAGGGAACACCCACTAATCAGTCAAAGGAATAAAAACTACAGCTGACATTTGTATAATGATTTCTAGAACACTGTTATAAGGGCATTTCATATACTACATTATTTACTGTTTGCAACAACCCTATTAGGTATTTTTATTATCAGCCCCATTTCACAGGCAAAGATACTGAGGTACAAAAAGTTAAGTAACTTGTTTAAGGTCACACACCTAGTTAGTGGCAGAGCTAAGATTTGAAGCCAGGTAACCTGGTTACAGAGTGCATGCTCTTAATCACCTCTCAATTTTAGAGATGCCAAATGGCTTCTCTAAAAAAGAAACTAGCTATTTTCTTGAACCGGTAACAGGCTGCTGCTCCTTCCTCTCCTTTCCCTCTATGCTAATGATGGATTTGCTGGACGGTTTCTTTTCTAACCAGTATTGTGTTTGAGCAAGAAGCACAGGATAAAATAAGAATGTGATGCAAATTTAAACAAATGCCTAGAATGGGGATCATTTGAGCACCATTAAGCTATTTATGGTGATGCAATCCATAAGGTAAAAGTACTCATAGTACCTGCTGTTCTTAAATTCATGTAGTATGGGTACACATACACACATTTTCTTTTGTCGACATCAAAAGTTGTTCTTTGCCAGTGTCAAGTTTGGGGGTAACCCTTTCCAATATGTTTTCTCACTTTGAAATCATCCCCTTCCCAGCTTGTCTTTTGTCTTTCAGATCACAATGTGGCTCTTATGATAAAGGTCTCTCTAGCTTCATAAGAAATGAGAGTCTGAAGACACCCTGGGAGATGGGGAACCCAGTCCCTGCATCCAGATGGACTGACCACATGTCAGAAAAACATTTAATATTCTGCTCACATTAAATCTCCAATGTTAACAGAAATAGGTACTGTGAGCAGCTGAAGAGCATGAGTGACCTGCCCTATCTTGAGCAGATGTGGCACACTGAGGAGCACACTATAATCTGGGGAGTTCCAAGTGTTAAAGAGACCAGACAGTACTCTGCCTCTGAGTACTGTGAATCTAATCTAGTCCCACACAGAGAGAACAGAAATTCCTTATTCCTTTAGAGCCATGTTGATCCTGAATGAAGCCTCATCCATTTAATCAGCTCAGGAACGACCCTTTCAACCAGCAGACAGGATCCAACAGGTAAGTGAGGTTCAAGGGTTCCATGGGCTGATTCCTGAGGAGATCAGGTGGACTGTTTGCTACTCTTCTGGCAGGAAGGTCTGTTGGTATTTACAGCTCAGTGAACAGTAAGCAGGGAGAAAGCACCATCCATCAGCAAAGGAGAACTCATCTGCTACTTGATCTGACATTCTGTTTGCGCTCACACAGTCTCCAGAGAGCAGGGTGCATCCATTTGAATAAACATGGAGACAGGAGGATGGGGGAAGGGTAAAGCAGGCAAAGAGATGATTGCAGAAATAACAAGTCCACAAATCTGAAAGAGTAGCTCTCCAGAGTGCTGCCTCCATGTGGGACCCTTTGGGGATGTGCAGGGAAACGCCCCTTTAGACGGCTGCACTTTTACAGGGCAATGGCTGCGGGTGGCCATTCCCTTCCGCTCATGACCACCACTTAGTAGGCACTGAACAGCGCAGCGTGCTGAATGAACACAAGCTCGCCATGAACCTAAGCCAAACAGGAGACACCCTACGTACAAAGGCTGGGTCAGCTGGGGGCGGAGGAAACCACCAGCTTTTGGCAGCAGGTGACTTCTTAAGACACCCTTCCCCCATAGGATGGGGTCTGTCCTCAAGAATCATAACCCACTGTAAGGGCTGGGATATTTGTAGGAGAAATGACATCTTCACCAGGCAAATCCTAGAATTTGGCACCAAACAGGCACCCTGGGAGTGCTCCATTTTACCGTGTCCTTTTACATATAAGGCCAGCAGCCTGCAGGCCACGCCTCATTGCCACCTTCTAACTCTATCTTCCTAAAAATCCATTTACTGCTCCAGAAACAGATAGCCTAGATGTGACATCACAGAAAAGTCAACACCTCAAATGAGGGCAAACTATGGTGCTTACAGCAACTCCACAAGTTCATTTCACATTTTCATCAGGCTAGCCCAAACAGTTTGTCACTGCTCAAAATGGGAAGTCACTTAAGTCGATAATCTGTTGCTTCCATACTTCATAAAATATAATTCTTCAAGAGGGCTCTTTGTAAGGGTTTTGGTAGTTAAATAAAATTAACACCTCCTTTAAAAATTTTGGTTAGTCTGAATAAAAGACTCCCACAGATTGCAAAAATGATGAGGCCATATCACAGGTAAGGTCACAGCCTCCTAACGAGCAGAATTATTTAAATACCACATATTAAAAAAGGTCACTGATTACTCATGGTGTGTGTAAAATTTTATTTGTGCTGTTTCAATTATTGTTGTTTATGTCTCAGTGCTGAAATATTTTGGATTGTCTGACACAGAGCTCCCAAAAGCGAGCTCATGATCACATATGCTAAGAAAAAAACACCCCAGCAAGCTATGTTCAAATGAAACTTTTAATAAAGTATTAAGAATCAGGCTTTTAAAAATGATGGTCTAATATGTGGCATCTGTTAAATGGACAGAGGTTTCCCACTATAACATGTATCAAGCAGAAGAATTTCAAAGGTCAGTTTTCCTGCATTTCTAGCCTGATGTGGGTGTTAACACTTTGTTCTAAGCAGCATATACGATCAGCCCCTTGTCATATAACTTCACTTACTGGGGCATATATGGAAGCCAATCATCATGCCACAACACAGATGAGAATATGAACTCAACGGAATGGCTCTTTGCTCTTCTGGAAACGCTGATTTAAAAGGGTCTGGAGATGTCTGAATATCAATATTCTTTCTCTTAATATAACAGGAGCTATTAAATCCGGGACCCCATTAGGAAATCATCAAGTTCTCACAGGGCAACCACCCATGGAGAACTCTCTAATTCCATCTACCTAAGTGAAATAAAGCAGCATCCAAATTAATTCATACATATGGCCTGATAGGTTGGTCACCAATCACACTGCATAGTCAAGTTCAAAACTGCCTTCTGTAAGTGCCGCCCACATTTTGGACCCTGCCCCACCCACAGTACAGATCTCCTGACTCAAGTGACTCTCGGTCAAGTGGCGATTGGGGAAAATCATCTCTGCAAGGGAGGACTCAAAAGAATTTGTCACTAGGATACAGTGACACCAATCCCACATTTTGTGGTTAATAAAACAAGTCCTGCATCCAGCTTGGCACAAGGCCCTGATCTGATTTATTTCAAGCCAAGCTGGAGGGCTCAAAGGAAAGGCTGCCATTCATGAATGCTTCAGGAGGACAGGATGCCAGGGTCCCTTGTGGCAAAATCTACATGGCCAGAAGTCTTTCTCACTGACCTTTTGAACAAACCTAACCTATTTTCTAAAGAGTTAGTATATTTAAAAATATATTTTAATAATTTTACCTACAAAAATCTCAGTTTTGCCCAACATTTTTCTTCAAAAATATATCCTGTGGGTGTAAGAAACATGGGGGGGGGGGAACAGGGAAAAGAGAAGATATGCTCTGATATCTCACACATCAAAGGCCTGCCCTTTTCCCCCTCCTCAGTGTAACTAAATATGAGCCACATAAGACTTTCCTGGGAAAAGCCTACTTACAGCCTTCATTTAAGATTTCCTGTCCCACTATATAATTAGGAATTTTCTTTCATTCTAAAATGGCACACCTATTTCCTCGGAGAGCTCAGCTCTCTTTGAATAAAAAAGGCGAGATACCCTTTGGGGGACTCAGTATATATTTTTAAACTTCTTATTAAATCAACCTAATTTATAGGGCATGTTCGGGAGAAGCAGGGAGGGAGCTGCCTTGGTGGATGCAAAGTTAATTTGCAGACTCCCCCACCCCCGCCCCCCACCCGCGACTTCCCTGAGCCTTCCCGAATGCCTTCGGCCCCCTCCGAAGAGGCTCGGTTCTCTCCGCCGGGGCCCCGACTCCGTTCCGAACACTGCCGAGTCCCTCCGAGCCCCGCGCCCAGTCCGCACCGAGCCGAGCGCCTCCGAGCTGAGCATCAGCGACTTTTCCGGCCTCAGCTGGGCGCTGTCCACCACTTGCAACGCCTGAAACCTCACTCAGCCCGGTGGCTGGGGCTTCTAGCCGGCTCCGAGGCCGCCACTGCAGATTACAGACTCCTGAAGTTTTGAAACATCCCCTTCTGGGAGAGAGGGGTGGCGCTGCCTGCATTTGCCGACCCGCAAGGGCTCCAGGCAGATGCAACATGCACCTTGTTGCAAAGAGCAATTCCCCAGGCCCCGCCTCCCCATCCATTTGGGCTGCACAAGCTCTAGAGGAGCCCCAGGCCAAATTACCCGTGGCTCAGAGGGGTGCAGCGAGCCGAGGGGGCCTCTGCAAAGCAAGCCCCAGGGAGCTCTCGAAGGAAAATAAGAATATGTCAAGCAGACGTGGGGAAATTGTCTCCGAGTCGCTATTCCCTACCATCATGGCGCCGCCTAGAACCCGCTTGTCATGCCTGTTACACATGCAAGATTTTTTTGCATCTTGGTTCTGAAACCGCAAGCATGTTTTGTCTCCCACCCACCTTTCCGCGAAAGGGGTTTTTATTTTCCATTGTTTTCCTACGGGATGCAATTACTTCAGCTATTCTGTCAAGTTGAAAAATAATCATTTTTGTTTACTGCACAGCAACCCCTAATTAGGAGCTGTGTGTGCACGAAGGTGTCACAGCAAAGCGACGTGGAATCCTCGCTAAACGGTCTTAACGTCCCGAACTGACAGGCCAACGGAAGCAGCAGGGCCAGGAGGCCCCGAGGGCGCACACCCCTTCCCCACAGGCCACCCCCTCCCAAGCAAAGCTGCCTGGTGGGCTCGCCAGGAATTGCGGAGTGGATGGGGCAAGAAGCAAGCTTCAAGAGTGGGAAGGAGGGGCGAGGCTCCTAACCGACAAAGTGTGGAAGGGAAGGAATATCCCATTTTGTTTTAATTTTCAACCATCACTCAAATCCACCCCCAGTTAATTAGGAGGCGAAACTGATATGTAAGGCAGAAGGGGGCGGCTGGCAAGTGGGGCCTGAAATCCGCATTGAGGGTAGATTTATAAGGAAGATGGCCTATGCAGAGTGTAAATAAATACATTGATAAAGGCCAGGGAGTGTCAGGAGAGCAAAGGCTTGGGGGGGGGGGCGACGAGGGGGGAAACAAGGGCTGGGCATTCAGCCTCAACCAGCATCCCCGTCCACCTCTGCCTTGGATACTGCTGTGCCAGTCATAATATCTGCTTGGAAGCCCACCTCTCCCCTACCACATACCCCTTCCCCTAACCCTAGTGCTTCTCTGAAGGGGGGGGGGGGGGGTAGAAACCACAACCTCCCAATTCAGCACCAAATCCATGAACAGCAGACACTTGATCCTCCACCCCAGTCTAGGGCTGGGTCCCTTCCATGTTTTAGCCAAGTTCAAAATCACTGCCCCAGGAGAAGAGCAGGGGCAAGTGGGATTATGGATGTGGAATGGGTGGTGGTGGTGGTGGTGGTGGTGGTGGTGGTGGTGGTGGAGGGAGGGAGGAGAGAGAAATACAGAATGAAACAGACAATAATGGAGGTAGTGATACACCCAAGGAGCAAGAGTAATGATTAGAATCATGCCAATAGTGTGATGTTCTGATCAATATGGCGGACACTGTCATTCATACAAACTACAGGCGCTCCACTTCCCTCCCTCCCCCCCCCCTGCAAAAAAAAAAAAAAAAAAAAGAAAAACCACCCACCCGGGAGTTGGGGTGGAGGACCCAGAACCAACGTAGGGCGTGGGGGAGGGGAATCAAATCCAGGTGTGTGTGTGTGTGTGTGTGTGTGTGTGCGCGCGCGCGCATGAATCAGAAACCAGGCCTGGAGAGCAATGTGGAATGAGCAAGATAATACAAATGACAAAAAATTATTAATAAAAGTACAAATCCCAATGCCACAGGGACTTACTTCATCTGCTTCACAATGGTGCTTTTTCCTGATTCTCCAGCCCCTGTTGGGACAGACCGGGGGAAAAACTGGTGAGTGTCAGCTTAGGGGAACGGAGGGGGGGGGAGGGTGGGTAAGGCATGCGAGAGGGTGGACCGAACCGGGGGACCAGGTCTCCCCAGGCACGAGCAGGGTGGGAGAGCGGGCGGAGGCGGGTGCGGAGTGTTCGGGGTCGCGAGATGGGGGTGGCAGCCCCGGTCCTTACCCAGCAGGAGTAATTTCACGTCTTTGGCGGCGCTGATGCCATCCTCTTTGAGGTTTTTCTCAATCGCCTTGCTCCGCTCGAGGGCGGCTCTCTCCTCTGCGCTCAGAGTACATCCCATGGTGGCCCCTTCCCTGCCACAGCCCGCACGACTCGGCTGGCACGGCTCCCCGGCTCGGCGCGCCCCCCACCCCCCCAGAGAGCAGAGCCTGGGCTCAGTGGGGAAAAAAAAAAAAAAAAAACCAAAAACAAAACAACAACAACAACAAAAAAACCACGATATCCTTCCCTTGGCTGAAAACAAAAATGTCGGGAAACCAGAACCCCCCAAAAAGACAGCCGCGGACAAGATCCCAGCAGCGGAGACTGGCGGCAGCTGGCGGGCTCTAGGGGTGTCGAGGCGAAGGTGGCCGGGGTCTGGGGCTCCGGGGCCGAGGGAGGAGGCGCCCGCGGTCCGAGGAGGCGCGGGCTGCAGGCACTGAGGCTTGTGCACGACCCAAAATAAATAAAATAATAGTTGAGGCAGGAGCCGCAGCCGGAGCCGGAGCCGGAGCCGGCGGAGGGTGGGGTGGGGGGCAGGGTGGGTCCTCCTGCCGCTGCTGCCGGAGGAGGAGGAGGCGGCGGCGGCGGCGGCGGCGGCGGCGGCGGCGCGGGGTGTGGAGGGAGCGAGTGAGGGGGTGCTGCTAGTGCATGTGCATCGCGGGTCCTCAGCCGTCGGTGCGTCCGCGGCGCCTTCGCCGACCCCCGCGCGCAGGGCAGGGCTGGGCAGGGGGCCGGGCCGGGCCGGGGGGCAGGTCTCTAGCGGGAGGCGGCGTCGCTGTCTCCCAAAGCTCGCATCGCTCGGTGGAGCCTACGGGAGAGGGAGAGGAGCGCGAGGGAGCCGCGGGCAGCTGGCAGCTCGAGGGGGGAGAGAGAGAGAGACGCGGGGAGGCTGGAGGGAGGGGAGGAAAAAAATGAAGGGAGAGCCAGCGAGCGCGCGCGCCACAGCCCGGGCGGGGGAGGGGGCGAGCGCAGCGCGCGAGTGCGCCAGCGGCTCTGCGCACCCCGCACCGCAAGCCGCCCGCTGACGTCAGCAGGGCCGCGCGCCGGGCCCCCGGGACGGGGGGGGGGGGGGGGGGGGGCGGGGGAGGCGCGCGCCGGGGCCCGCGTCAGTCGGCGGCGGCGCGCGTGCGCGCGCGGCGCGACCTCCCCTCTCCCGGCGGCCCCCGGCCCGCGGCTCCGCGAAGTGGGCGCGTGCGGAGCCTGGCGGGGCGGAGCCTGGGGCCGGGCGCGCGCCGGGGCGTCCCTCCCTCCCCGCCGCCGCCGCCGCCGCCCCCGCCCCCGCCCCCGCCCCGCGTGCGCGCGGGCTGCGCGGACCTCCTGGTCAATGGAGCGCCGCCGGCAGGTGGGCCCCCCAGCTCGCGCCCCGCGCTGCCTCCTCGGTTCTCCCGCCTCCGCTCCATCTTGGCTCCGGCCGCTCTGCTTCTTGGTCACTTTCCAGGCGCCGGGGCCGCGGCAGCCGGGACCCAGGTGACCTCAGCGAACGTCGCCGGCGGCGTGGGGGCAGCTGCTGAGTGCCCGCTTGCTGCGACCCAACCCACCCAACCCACCCAACCCACAGGCATTAACTGAGCACCTAGTATGTGGGAGAGGAAGCCGTGAGAGAGGGACGACAGGAGGAGCCAGAGCCGGGCCTGGAGTCCGGGAGCCCGTGCCCCCCGGGGCCATCGCGGCGCCTGCTCCGGGATCCCGGCCGCGGCTGTGGGCGCGGGCCGCGGGGCCCACCCCGGGAGCGCGGCGTCGGGAGGCACAGGCTTACTCGCAACCCAGAGTTTAAAACGGCTTTTACTCATTCTGCAACGATTTAGCTCGTTTGAAGTCTTGAATTCCCTCGTCCTGCCCCTTCCCCCAAACACAAATACGTAAAATGAATTTTAAGTAGATTTTTGGTGAGAAAACAGATTTCTTTTCTTCCTTTCATCAGTTTTTAAAAACACTTTCTCCCCATCTCTTTTTCAAATAAAGACCCAGAAACCCGGGTCGATTACTTCACATACAGCTAATCAAAGACCGAGGAAACACGTACACATTTGCCAAAAACCAGGCATGTTCTGGGTGGTCCCTGGGATTTTGAAGAAACTAGTTCTCACTGCACAAAATGGTTTTACAGTGAGTACAGACAGCCCCAGGGGCCCTCCTAGAGAAAGGGGCCAATGGGAAAGGTTGCTTGCGGATAGGGCAGGCAAGAGGCCAGTGGAAAACGTTTTTTTTTTTTTTCTAACAGTTGGGCACTTCTGTGGCTCTAAAAGCAAACTTGTTTGTTTCATTTCAACAATAGAAAAGAGCACTCCTGTTTTAGAAACGTCACCCAGCATAAAAATATATTTGCAATGGGGATGTGGGGTGGGGGAAACGAAGTTAAGGCCCACCCAGAAAAAAAAAAAAAAATTCTTTCCCTTGAATTTTTTAATGTGTTGTCTCTTTCTATAAATAGCTATGTCAAAGGTTGTATGTAATACAATTTGAATATTTAAATTTGAATCACATTTTATGTATTCTAGGAAACGGACAAAGGACTGGTAAAGAATCTGTTTTATAAAATAAATAACGTCTTCACTATCTCCCTGCTCTGACCCCCTAGCCTCCTTTTGATGTGTCTCTGGGGAGGGAAACTTACGGGATAAATCTGGTTTGCTTAAAATCAGTATGTCACCAAAAATTACCCTTCCAGATCCAAAACACAGCTTTGGCACTCAATATTCTATACAATCTATTGTTTCCTCTACAGCCTGCTAGGATGATCATGCAGATCTATCTGATACAGGGAGAAATTCAGCAACTTCACCCAGATTCAGTTTTCCCCACAAGGCTGCATCTGAAAGACCAAAGAGGTAAGAATATAACCACTTCTTTGAAGATGTTGGGTCAATCTTACATTTGGATCCTCTTTCATGTCAAGTCATTTTTAAGATTTTAGGCTGTTGGAATTGTGGCTTGTATGGTTAAATCAAACTATCCTTGCTTTTTGTTATATTTATTCCTTCTCGGTATCATACCTAGTATGGTGAAGGCACAGACCTGTTTTTTTGTGTGTGTTCTTCACTCAGTACTTTTTTTTTTTTTTAAGATTTTATTTATTTATTCATGAGAGACCCAGTGAGAGAGTCAGAGACACAGGCAGAGGGAGAAGCAGGCTCCCATAGGGAGCCTGATGCGGAACTCAAATCCAGGACCCCGGGATCATGACCTGAGCCAAAGGCAGATGCTTAACCACTGAGCCACCAGGCGTCCCTTCACTTAGTACTTATTAAGCACCTATCTACCATTTAGACAGGCACTATAGTAGATAGGCACTATAGATGTTGTATTTCAGGTCTGTCTCCCTGTCTTCTTTTTCTGGGTCATTTTGCACCTTTATAACTGGGCTTCATAAAACTAATTATAACCCACTTCATCTGTATAATGCTTTACAGCTCACTGGGTGCTTTTGTAAAATTTACCTCTTAGGATCCTCCCATGTAAACCTCAGTTAGACACTGTGATATGGGGAGTGTCACTGCAGAACAGAAAGAGCTGGAACTATGAATCCAGATCAGCCTGGGTATCCATTTTACAGTTGAGGAAACTGAGCCTCTGACGGGGCAAATAACTTGTTCAAGGTTAGGCCATCATTAAGTAATAAACAGAGCTCCTTTTATAGGTTTGCAGACTATTCAGGCGAAAAACGTCGTGTAAATATATAAAGCATACTTTCTAGACTCTGAGAATGCTCATAGCCCCAGAACCCACATATATCTGCACTCCTCAAAGGAAATGAGGATGGGAACATCCCTGTTCTCTGAGTTGTTAGTAAGTAGATAATACCACAAGTGTTTAATTTGTCCACAATTAATTCCTGTGGGAATGGAGAAATTACAATCCTAACATCGAGAGTGATCAAGGACAGATTCCATTTGCTTTTATTTTGTATGATCCTCAGAATTGTGTTTCTCTGGTTATTGTTTTGGTTGGAGAATCATGCGCATTTACTGTACCCTCAGTCAACTATCTCCCTTGCCATATACACACACTCTTCATCATATTTTAAGTTTGAAAAGTAGGGAATTAGAATGTTGCATATACTCTCTACAAGGGACAACAGCAAAAGCCTATGTTAAGTTGCCTTTTTTACTACATGTGGCTCCTAATCCTAGAAGACAGTAATTTATGATAAACACAAGATTCCCCAGTTCTGAATTATAGAATGTGGGCTCTGATTAGATGAGCTGAATTTCCCTACTTTTTCCCATTTGTGATTACTTTAATTAAATATGCATGCATTGACAATATACTGTGTTTAATATATTGGTTTGGATTCAAAGGAAAGTTTAGGTAGGCATAAGCTTGGATTCTTGAAATCCTGGGAATTTTTTTTTCAAAACCATTCACATCAGAATTAGCTGGGGTGCTACTTAAAAATTCAATTACCCGTCTTACTTCTACCAAGTCAAACTCTTGGGCAATCTGCATCAATAGCTACTCCCCAGATGATATTTATGTACACAAAGTGCTAGATATTATACATTATACAGAATCTGTATGTGCCAATTAATTCTGTCAGGAGTTTACTTTTTTAAAGTTCAAATACCTCACGTTTATGAATTCAACTTTATGTTTACTAGTTTTTTATATTTTTTGTCAAAGGAAAATATAATGAAATTTGCTATTCCTTATGAACACCATTGTCATGGGAAGAAAATAGACTAACATGTAGTGCACGAACTAAATGAATCCATACTAAATGTCAAGTGAGTTAGGCATTTTAGGGAGAATGTAGATCACTAGAGCTTTTAAAATTCCCCAGTAAGGGTTTCTATTCATCTATTATGAAATTAATGGCTCACAATCTAACCTAGTGGTCAAGATAATTTAGAAAAATGTCTGAGTCGGGCTAAGAGATGACTTAGTGTTTTCTGATATATCTGGCATTAACGAAGGAAGATGCTGATCAAATTTTTGTTTATGGCCCTAGAAGACAAGCTCCCCCCCCCTCCCCCCCCCCCGCATTCAGTCCATATTCAACACTTTTCTGACTGGTATTATTTTGAGCACATCTCTCAGACCTACCAGAGTAGTGGTTCTCAAATGTTGAATGGTGCTAAGAATTACTTGGGATGCTTTAAAAGATGTGGATTCCTGGGTCCCATCCCTAAACTTTCTGAGTCAGCAAGTCTGAGACAGGGCCTGGAAATGTTCGTTTTTACAATCATACCTTTCCCCCTCAGTGATACTGGTACAATTTGGGAAACACATCATTGGAAACACATCAACCCCTTTGAGGTGAGGGGGTTGTCTTACCACTTGGTGTATGTCCCAAAAGGTCAAGCATGGCCCACTGTCCACAGGTCATCAGTTTTAATACTCATAAACTACATTCATCTATCTATAGGCCAGGGTTAAATCAGATCATTTACCAAAGTTCTCCCCAGCTCTGAGACTTTTTGATTTTTCAATCTAATAGAAATTTTGTGACTTGATGATTTGAGAAGATTTTTAAGATTGAGTAAGTTAAAAAAGGTAGTGGCTTGTTTTCAAGTAAGGTTCTGGAAACTGAAATGATACTGATTTTTAATAAACAAATGGGAGATTTATTGGCATTTGGTGAGAAGAGAGCATATGTCAAATATTTTTGAAGTCCCCATCAGAAAATTCTTTGCTAAGTTTTGTGTCTCTTTTGTTATTTTGTTGAGTTCATGAAAAAAAGTAGTTTCTTTATTTATAATTGTTAGGAATAAAGATGCCAAGGGAAGAAATAAAGGTTTCGTGTGTTTTTAAATGAAGGGACTTGCATGAAGGAGCAGATTAAGACTTGTAGGTAATTGAATTGAGCTCTTAAGTTATTGAAATTCATTATGTGGTCACTCTTAAGAACATTATTTGTTGAGCATACTTTGATGGTTCAAGAACCCCAAAGAGGGTGTGCTTTCTGAGTTTTCTCAATTTAGGATAGCAAGAGAATCCCCCCCACGGATGCATTTGGCTGAGACTGAGTGGAAAGTTTGAGGGGATAGGACTAGTGCTTTCACATTGGTAAGATTGACCAAGAGCTGAAATTGAAGTTAGAAGTTTGGCTTAATATGAAGGCATCACCTACCAGCCTGTGGTAGGTGTTAGAATTTTCTTGGAAAAAATTTTTCTTTAGAAATCAAGATTCTTTTTGTTATGATGGGAATAATAGTACTTTTCAAACTCCCTTGGCTGAAGCTGACAGATAAGATTAGCAGGTATGTATTCGTAAAGTATTTATTTAATAATTACTAAGTCCTCCAGAAGACAGGAGATTTCCTGACATGAAAGTTTCTTGCATTATTTATCATATTTTCTTTCTCCATAGAGCCTTTCATGCGTGTAGCTCCAACACGTTTTAGACATTATCTCATTGTCTTCTATAAGCTTCAAGGTCCAAGGAATTATCAACACATTGCTCTATACAAATAGAAATGTTTTTCTTTGTTCCTGTCAGTTGTATTTGTGAAAGCAAAAAGTAGGTGAATCTTATCTGAATCCAGTTAATTCCAGTTTGAACTGGCTGTTAACAAGTATGACTAGGGGGACAGGATGGGAGGCATTAACTAATTCAAACTTATTAGAAGTGGGTTGAGGGTAGAAGTAGGTTGACTAGACTGATTTAATTTTGTGACCTGTCTGTATCCTCTACATGTGATTTGGGGGTGTTCCCAGAGTCTGCCAAAATACCAAGAACATGCTGTTCCAGTGGGATAACATCATCTTAAGTTGAGCCGATGTTTGTGCATGCTATCTATTCTCCAAAGGCCTGAAAAATCCTGACCTCTGTGATAGAGAAAAAACATTTTAATGAAATTCCTATGTGTGTAACGGGGGCACATCTATAAAATTGAAGAAGGCAATTTAGAGAGAGACACATTTTTAACCAGACACCTATCCCATAGGACTTTTAGTTAAAATCATTCGGAGCTAGAAGTAGAAAGAAGAGAACTGAACTGATTTTCCTCTCAAGCTGTCTCTGTCGCTACATCTTCTCATGGCCATCATAGCTTTTGGAGAGAGCTAAGAGGAGAGGAAAGAAAAAGAAGGAGGATGATTCTGAATTAATTTTATCCATTATAAATTAAAACCAGTGCTGTTCTGAAAGACCAAAGAGAAGACATACAGATTTCAGTAAAAACACTGAATGTAGTACTTTAAAATGACCAAAATTATTGAGGTGGATGCCTAAAAGCAATCTTAAAAAAAAAAAAAATCAATGGTGTGATCTCGGATTCAGAGGTGGATGAATGGGGCTTGAAAAGAGTTGGTCAGTTTGATCATCCTTTCTTTTGATTCTACTACCTCTGCTTTTTCTAGGAAAGAAGTGACACCAGTCATTTCTCCTGCAAGAAAATAATGAGAAGAATGACATTTGGCCCATTCTTGCCTTGCTAGTGTGCCAGTGTGTGTGTGCACCATGTGCCAGATTCTGTGCTAGATGCCAGGAGTAAACTGTATAATACAACACACATGGCTCTCTGGCATCATGGTACACATAGTCTCTGATCTTTGAATCATACCATCTCTCATACATTATTTGATTTGATCCTTTTAACAACTTTGAAATAGCCAAGATTTCTATTTACATTTCATGCATAATGAAGTTAAGCTTAGAGAAGTTCAAGTGATTTACTGAAGATCAGCTGATAAATTTTGCGATCAGGATGGTCACCCTAATTTTCTACATTCTAAGACAGTGGCCTTCCTGCTACTTCATGCTACTTCCCCGAGATCCGAGCTTCAAAGATTATATCTAAGTTGCTCTTTGAAATAGCAGCTTGGCTAATTGTATTATTCACGTTTTTGTTAGTTCTTACCTTACTCAATAATCTTCCCTTGCATTAGCAGATATTATTGATCATCATAAATGGACTTTATCTAAGCAATTTGTGATCCCATGATATTTATTCCAATAAATGATTCCTAGCTCTTAATACAGAATAAATTATTTTTATAACACACAATTATTAGAATGCTCTCCATGTTTTGTGACACCTCCCCCAAAGAAAACAGCTAGAAATGCAGAGTAGTTGATGTACAGCTGTTAAAGGAAGATATTAGAAAGCTTTAGTTCCAGTAGACTTGGACAAATAATAAATGAAAGTAATTTTGAAAACTAAAAGGAAGTGACATCAAGAAAGGCAGCAGAGTGGAAAGAACACTGGACTGAGAATCAAGAGACAGAAGATTTGGTCTTGGTTCAGCCAACTTTGGGACATTCAGTTCTTTTTTCCAGGCCTTCATTTCCTTAATCACAGAATTGAATTTCAGGCACCTGCTGTATTCTACATACATAATTCTAAATCTGAGTTAAGTGGACAGAGATCCTGGAGAGTGACATTGGGGAGACTATAGGAGGCAGAGCAACATTGGCCCCACCAATGGAGCATAGTGAGAAAATGTTACAAATCCATTCAGTCCTTGAATCTGAATCCGTCTATTCTACTTTTGAGGGGATCCCTGGGTGGCTCAGTGGTTTAGTGCCTGCCTTTGGCCCAGGGCGCAATCCTAGAGTCCCGGGATCGAGTCCCACATTGGGCTCCTGGCATGGAGCCTGCTTCTCCCTCCTCCTGTGTCTCTGCCTCTCTCTCTCTCTGTCTATCATAAATAAATAAATAAATAAATAAATAAATAAATAAATAAATAAATAAATAAATCTTATTCTACTTTTGAAATGATTCCCTTTCCTCTTTTCCTCCCTTCAGATCAAGAATGACTCTTCCATAGCTCTTACAGCATTTGCTTTAGAAATAGGACACTTTTGTAAACAAAACAAGCCAGTATTATGAAAGAACCATAGCTCGACTTTGATTTTTCAACGTAGGAATGACACCACTCTTAGATATACTGGAATTTTTTTTTTTTTTAACGCACATCATGAAGAGGTTTTCTCCAGATTGCCTCATATTCCTTTCAGCACAGCAGGCAGATAATGGCTCATAATCACCACCCAATTGATTTTGAGCATATTTCTTTGTGGGTGAATGGGATGAGTGGGGAACATCCCACAGGGCTGGAGACGGATAGCCAAGGGAATCCTATAGATCCCCGGAGTGAGACAGCTAGTAGTTAAGTAACCAAAGGGGCAGAAAAGCTTGAAGGGTCCAGCCTTCTCTCAACACCCTCTACTAGATCTGTTCAGCCTTACCATTTTGATTTTCTCTGGCATTGACTCTAACAGTTCTCCCAATGCTTCACTTACTTCCCACACTCCCAGAGTACATCTGCCAGATTAGTAAGCACTCTATTAGAGACTACTAGTTGCTCCCTGCCTGTTTGCTGAGTTTCATGGAGGGAATAGAGGAATTCGGCATATACTTTCACAACTTTAGAGATACCAAGCACTAAGCTTGAAAGAACCAAGGATTTACAGGTTCAACTAATAGTGAGATAAAAATTAAAGTGTTTCTTTCCCTGCAAAAGTAATCTGCTATTTTAAAGAAAAGTGAATTGAACAGAGAATATCTGGGTTCTGTACCCTGGATTGACTAGGCTGTGACATTTCAGAATTTCTTGGGAGTGAGGACAACTTACTATTGGCTCCAAGATCCAGTTACCCCTTGTTCCCCTTAGGAAGCTATTCTATTTAGGACTCAACCTCCTTTACAGCTGGCTGTCTGCATTATAACTACTGAGAAGAACCACTATAACCCCCATGACAACATCCTGAGGCTTACGTCCGAAACAGAATTCAAGTAGGGAATGGGAAGTTGGGTCAGATAGGTCCTTTGCAGTCAGTCCTTGCTCCCTGAGGCAAGCTAACTCTTGTAATGGGTCCTGGACTGATCCATGCTGTGACCAAGGAAATCCAAGAGCCCCTAGATGTGCTTTTTGGTGGCTAAGCATTAAATTAGTCTCTGTGCTGGTCCTTCTTTGAGCCAGCCCTGGCCCAACAGAACAGCCTCTCACCTTGGTCCTTGTGACTGGTTCCAGTAATAGGCTCTTTTAGGTTCTTTCTGGCCCAGCTTCGGTTTTGGAATTCTACTTTGATCCCTTCAACTTTGTAGAAATTAGAATGCAATTATTAAACCTAAGTCTGCATGACTTACTACAAAGCTGCCACATCTCTGAAGTCCATCATCTATCTGTTTGAAATTTTACCTATTGCTAATCCTCAACTCCTAACACCTCTCTCCATTTTTGGTCTCCATCTGTTGACATTGTAGGGCCTTCCTCCCACTCCCATAATGGTCTACATGAACTATCTGCTTACTGCCAAATTCCCTTGACACCATGTCTTGCCTTCATATTTGGAGTTTTTCCTTTTGGTGTTCATTGAATGAATCTGCTACCCTGTCCAATTTTAGTGGTATTGTCCAGAGTCATTATCAAACTTTATTGTGCATTAAAATCACCAAAAGTGATTATTGAAAGTGCAGGTTCTGGGGCTTCACCCTTAGAAATTGTGATTTAGTTATTCTGAAACAGGGCTTAGAATCCTGCATTTAAACATATATCTCTAAATAATTTTGAGTACAAAAACCGCACTTCGACAAACTTGGTCTAGTCTCTGGACCTTGATTATTCCTTAGGCTCATCCCATCACCAACCAAATCTGACTTTGACAGATCATGAGAAAATCACTTTTCCATGAGCATTTTCTGAATATCACAATCGTTGTATTTTAGAATATTATTTTTGTTTATATTTTTCTGTTTACTGGGAACTTTACAGAGGTTCTAATTCCTACCTCTTAAATGGCTAGTAAGTCATTTAAACATACTACAATTTAAAGAGTTCAGATTCTGGTTTATGCTTTGGGCTCTGACTTCTCTGTGGTGAAGATAGCTAGGTGTCTAAGAAGTGTGTGAATCAATGTCTCTATCAGCAGCCTGCATTTTAGGACAGTGGAAGAATGTGTCTTCCTCTTCTTGGGTCTGGATTCATGCTTAAATATTGCCTTCATCAGTGTATGACATTATAGGAGTATCATAAGTTCATGTATAGATTGGCATAAAAATTAAAGAGCTGGACACAGGAGCCCTGGAGACAGAGGAGTTCAAGTGCAAGAGAACTTCTCTGTTATAGGGTTGTGGCTTATTGAGGCCCACGCTGGTCCAGATGCAATATTCCTCAGATTCAGTTAAACATTTTTGAAAAGAATACTTCAAAGGGCTTGTTGTGTACCTTCTACTCCATTATATCAGGTATGTGAAAATGCACTCCCAGTGATGTAGAAAAAGTTCTGAGTCATTTGGGACCCCCAGGGGACATCAAGAAACCCAGAGCAAGAGTTCCGTTTCTGGTCAAGATGGAGTAAACAGTATTTGCCTGTTTATCCTCCCTCTTGGAACAACTAGAAAAAAAAAAAAAAAAACAGACAAAATACATGAGAATGTATTTCAAGACCTTAGACATCAAGCAGTAAAGGACACTGATTCCTGAAAGACAGGAAACAAATGAGATGACCCTATGATTGCCACAGTTTACTGCCTTAAGGGAATTTTCAGTCTGTGGTACAGGGAGGGAGAATCCAGGTGGAGTTCAGCAGACTCCTGGGTTGAGCAGATGGAATTGAGAAACCAAAATGACCAAGGAAGCTAGAGTTATCATTACAGAGTTCTGGAGGGGAAAGATCTGCACACAGAAAGAACTCTGGATATCTGCAGAGTCCTTCTTAAATATTCAGGTTGGTAATTGGCACATGCATGTGAGGAAACTGCCTAAGACTGGGAAGGAACCATCAGAGACGATTAGAGGGAGCAGTGGCAGCACTCACACAGGTCCAATAATAAGGCCTGTCCTTCTTGTTGGCTAGACCAGGACATTTCACAATTCATGGAGTATTTGAGAGAACTCAGAAGGATATTGTTTCAGTAGTGGAGAATAATCAGTTTCAGGCTAAATGTCACATTGATCCTACCCAACAAGAAAGATCCAAAATGATCAAACTGTTTCCAAGGAACTTTATTGTTATGAAACAAAACTCAAGAATATTTTTACAAAAATGGGGATCCCTGGATGGTTCAGTGGTTTAGTGCCTGCTTTTGGCCCAGGGTGTGCTCCTGGAGACCTGGGATCGAGTCCTGCATCAGGCTCCCTGCATGGAGCCTGCTTCTCTCTCTGCCTGTGTCTCTGCCTCTCTCTCTCTCTCTCCCTTTGTCTCTCATGAATAAATAAATAAAATCTTTAAAAAAAAGTACAAAAATACCCAGTACCTAACAAGGTAATACTCAGAATGTCTGACATCCAAATAAATATTACATGCATTCAAATAAGCAAGAAAATCTGACCCATAATATGGAGGGCAAGCCATTAAGCAAAAGGAAATTAGAACTCACACAGATATTAGAATTAGCAAAGACCATAAAAGTTATTTAACTGCTTCTTATCTTGAAGTAGGGCTTAGAATGTTTTTTAGTAATAAAAATTAAATGTCTAGAGATGAAAATTATAATGTCTTAGGTAAAAAATAAACTAGATGGGATTTATACCATATTAGATATTAAAGAAAAAAAATTCATGAACTTAATAATATAAAATAGAAACTATTCAAATGAAACACACAGAGAAAGAAGAATTAAAATTTGAGGCAGACATAAATCATACATTATCAATAATTATATTAAATATAAATGGACTAAATTCTCCAAGTAAAAGGCAGAAATAAGACCCAACTATATGATGTTTACAAGAGATACACTTTAGTTTCAAAGACACAAATGCATTACAAATAAGAGGATGGAAAAAAAGATATACCATGCAAATAGTACCAAAAGAGAGCTTAGTGGCTACATTTATATCAGACAAAATAGATTTTTAAGACAAAAATTGTTAGTAGAAACATATTTTATAATGATGCAAGGAAGATTTAATAATAACATTTGGGTATAAAACAATTACAAACATATATGCACTTAATAGTGCCTCAAAATATGTGGAACGAAAATGGACAGAATTGGGACACCGGCTGGCTCAGCAGTTAAGCATCTGCCTCCAGCCCAGGGATTGATCCTGGAGTCCCGAGATCAAGTCCCACATCAGGCTCCCTGCCTGGGGCCTGCTTCTCCCTCTGCCAATGTCTCTGCCTCTCTCTCTCTCTCTCTCATGAATAAATAAAATCTTTTAAAAAATGGATAGAATTGAAGGGAAAAATAGACAATTTAGTAATAATGGTTGGACACTTTGTTATCCAACTCTCAATAATGAATGAACAATTATGCAGAAGATCAGCAAGGAAATAGAGGATTTGCACAGCATATAAGTCAACCAGGCCTAACAGGGATCTATAGAATACTCCACCCCAAAACAGCAAGATTCGCATTCTTCTCAAGCCCACATGAAATGTTCTCCAGGCTATATCAATGTTAGGCCATGAAACAAGCCTCAAACTTAAAAAGATTAAGTAAAAAAGAGCATCCCTAACCACAATGGAATTAAATTAGAAACTAATAACAGAAATAAATTTGGAAAATTAACAAATATGTTGAAAGTAACATATTCCTAAGTAGAGAAATTAGGAAATATTTTAAAATAAATGAATGTGAAAACAACATGCCGGCACTTATGATATTCAGCTAATGCAGTGCTTAGAGGGAAATTTATAAATGCCTATATTAAAAAAGAATATCTAAAATCTGTATCTTCCACTATAAGAAACTAAAAGAGAAGAGCAAATAACCCAAAGCTAGCCGAGGAAGGAAATAAGAGTAGAATAGAAGAAATAGAGAATGTAAAAACAGAGAACATCAATAAAGCCAAAAGTTGGTTCTCTGAAAAAATCAACAGAATACAAACACATAGACTGATCAAGAAAAAAAAAGAGAAAACACTCAAATTACTAAAATCAGAAAGAGAGGAAATTATCACTAATCTTAGAGAAAAAGATTATCTTTTTCTTGTAATCTTTTTCAAAGATTACAAAGGAATGCAATGAATTAGTTGTGTGCCAACTAATTAAATAACATGGATTAAATGAGCAAACTGTTGAAACTGACTCAAGAAAAGGTAAAAGATCTGAGTAAAGTTTGGATTAATAATTAAAAATTTTCCTGGGTGCTTAACTGGCTCAGTTGATAGAGCATGTGACTTTTGATCTTGGAGTTGTGAGTTCAAGCCCACCATTGGGTGTAGAGATTACTTAAAAATAAGATCTTGAAAAACAAAGTGAAATAAAATTTCCCACAAATCGCAGGCCTAAATGGTCTCACTGGTGAAATCTACCAAACTTTTAAAGATGAATTCTAATATTTTGTAAACTGTTTCAAAAAATAGAAGAGGAAGAAATACTTCTCAACTCAATCTATGATACCAGTATTTCTGTAATACCAAAACCGAGGATATCACAGAAAAACTTCAAACCAATATCCATTGCAAATGCAGATGTAAAAATCTTTAACAAAATGCTAGCAAACTGAATTCAATCATGTACACAGGAGATGCACCATGACAAAGTCGGATTTATCTCAGGAATATACCCAAGGTTGGTTTGGTATCTGAAAAACGATGTAATACACCATCTTCATAGAATAAAAGGAGAGTAAACATTATCATCTCAGTTGACACAGAAAAGGAATTTTTGACAAATTCCAGCACTCTTTCTTGATAAAACCAGTAAAAAAAGTAGGAATAGAAGAAAACTACTTCAACTTGATAAAAGGCATCTATGAAAACCCCACAGATAACATTATATTTAATGGTGAAAGACTGAATGCTTTCTCCCTAATATCCCAAAGTTAGGATATCAGCTGTTATTCTATTTAATATTTTACTGGAGATACTGGTCAGGTAAATTAAGCAAGAAAAAAATAAAAGGCATCAAGATTGAAAAGAAGTAAAAGTCTCATTTGTAAATGACAAGATCTAGCAAGTTTGCAAGATGTAAGATCAATATACAAGGCAGTTGTATTTCAATACACTATCAATAGACAATCTGAAAGCAAAATGAAGAAAACTATAATTTACAATAGAATAAAAAGCAAAAAACTTGTCAATAAAATTTTAAAAAAGAATTATAGGATTCGCTCATTGAAAACTACATAGTACTGTTGAGAGAATTTTAAGAAGATCCAAATAAATGGAAAGACATCCCATGTTCATGGATTGGAAACCTAGTATTATTAAGATGGAAATATTGCCCAAATTGATCTACAGTTTCAACATACCCCTACCAAATTCTCAGTTGGCTTATTTTGAAGAAATTGTCAAGCTTATCCTAAAATTCATGAGGAAATGCAAGGGACCCACAATAGCTAAAATAGTTCTAGAAAGGAAGAACCAAGCTGGAGGACTCATGCTTCTTGATTTTGTATTCAAGAAGTGTAAAATTGCCAGTGTAATCCTGGCACAAGGACAAACATATAGAGACATATAGATCAATATAAAAGGATTAAGAGTCCAGAAATAAACTCTCAATTGATTTTCAACAAGAGTGCTGAGATAATCAAATAAAGAACAATCTAGATGCTCACATTAAAAAGAATAAAATTGGATCTGTACCTCACACCATACACAGAAATTATCTCAAAGTGGGCCCAAGACCTAAATATTAGAACTATAATAATAAAATTTTTAGAAGAAACCATAGGAGTAAGTTTTAATAATATTCATAATATTGAGGAGATGTTTTCTTAGATACAACATGAAAAGTGCAAGCACGAAAGGAAAATAGGTAAGTTGGACTTCATCTAAACTAAAACCTTTCAGTGCTTCAAAGGACATCATCAAGAAAGTGCAAGGCAGCCCATAGGTGGGTAAAAAATATGCAAATCTGTCTATTTAGGGACTTATATACAGAATATATAAAGAACTCTTACAAATCAATATGAAAAGAGACAAATAACCCAATTTAAAAATGGAAACAGGATCTGAAAGATTTCTCCCAGGAAGATATACAAATGGCCAATATTCACATAACAAGATGCTCAATATCATTAGCCACCAGAGACATGCAAATCAAAAATATAATGAACTACCAATTTACACTCACTGGAATGGCTGTAATAAAATAAACAATAAAGTTCCACAAGCATGTGGAAAAATTGGAACCATCATACATTCCTAAGGGGAAAGTAAAATGGTGCAGCTACTTTGGTAGTTTCTCAAAAAATTGAATACACCTCATGACCCAACAATTCAATTCTTATCCCCAAGAAAAACGGAAACATACATACACACAAAAGCTTAATCTTCATAGCTGCATTGTTCATAGTAGTCCCAAAATACAAACAGGCCAATTGTCAATCATTTGATGAAATGATGAACAAAATGTGGCATATTCATATGGTGGAATATTGTTAAACCATAAAAAAGAATGAAGTACTTATACATAGTACAACATGGATGAACCTTGAAAACATTATGGTAAGTGAAAGAAAACAAGCATGGGAGACTAGATATCATAAAATTCCATTTATATGAAGTGTCCAAAATAGGCACATCTATAAAGACAGAAAGCTAATTAGTGGTTGTCTAGTGTAGGGTGGGGGAGGATGGGGAATTACTGTAAATGGGTGTGCTAGGCATAATAATGGTCTCCAAATATGTCCATATTTTAATCTTTAGAACTTACAAATATATTACCTTACATGACAAAATGGAATCTGCAGAAGTGATCAAGTAAGTACATAGACCTTGAGATGGGGGGGATTATCCTGAGTTAGCCACATAAATATCTAATCATATGAATCTTTAAAAATGGAGACCCTCTCTCATGTTTGGTCTGAGAGGGAGATATGAATGGTCAGAGACATGCAGTTGCTGGCTTTTTAGATGGAGGAAGGGGACTATGAAGCAATAAGTGTGGATGCCCACTAGAAGCTGGAAAAAGCAAGGAAATGGATGTTTCCCTAAACCTCTAAAACAGAATGCAGGCCTGCCATCATTTTAATTTTAGCCCAGTGAGGCCATTTCAGATTTCTGACTCCAGAACTCTAAGATAATAAATTCATATTGCTTAAGCTACCAAATTTGTGTAACTTATTGCAGCAGCAGCAGCCATAGAAAACTAATATAATGGATATTCTTTGGGGGTGATGAGAGTGTTCTAAAATTATGATGTGGTAATGGTTGGACAACTTTCTGAATATGCTAAAAGTTATTGATGCATATGCTTTAAACAGATGAATTTTATGGTATGTGAATTATGTCTCAGTAAAACTGCTAAAAAAAATGAGAAGAGCATCATTGAGGTAAGGGAGCCAATATATTTATAATTTGAGTTCCCAGAGGAAAAGTAGAAAAATATTTGAAAAAAAAAAGACCAAAAATGTTCAAATTTTGATGTAAACTACAAACTCATAGATCCAAAGATCACAGTGAACTGCAAGCATGAGAAACTTGAAGAAAGCTATACCAAGGCTCATCATAATCAGACTGCTCAAAACCAGTGATTAAAGAAAAAGTTTAAAGGCAATCAAGGAATAAAGATGCGCTATGTGCACAGGAACAAAGATAAGGATGAGAGTGACTTTTCTTTGGAAATGAGAGAAGATAGTGGAGTGATATCTTTTTTTTTTTTGAGTTTCTTTCTTTCTTTCTTTCTTTCCTTCTTTCTTTCTTTTTCTTTTTTTTTTTTTTAAGATTTTATTTATTCATGAGAGACACACCGAGAGAGGTAGAGACATAGACAGAGGGAGAAGCAGGCTCCCTGCAGGGAGCCCGATGTGGCACTGGATCCTAGGACCCCAAGGTCATGCCCTGAGCTGAAGGCAGATACCCAACCACTGAGCCACCCAGGCGTCCCTATAACATTTAATTTATTTGACAGTCCAGATAGAATTTAATTTTAAGGTGAGCTCATTTTTTGGTTTCTTTTGGATATCATTTTTGCATTAAAAAAATCAGCCATAATTAGCACACATAGTTCCAAGATTTTAAAATTCATTACTATGACTTATTATAGAATATTTTAAATTTATGATATTTAGGCAATATTTCACCCACCTTTGTCTCATTTCTACTGACTTTTATCAAGGTTTGCTGCAATAAAGGTAAAATATACTGTATCTATATTTTAAAAGTTTGTTTTTACATTTTGTTGAGGGCCTAATATATTGAAGAAATTTATTTAATTCTTTATATTTATTATGTGTATTTTTTCATGATAATCTTAACAGATGATAATCTTAAGTCTACTCATAAAATGATGAACCAAGTATGTTTTATTCATATATTGTCTTACTGAAATATGTTGGTTAACTTTTGAATTTATGCCAATCTATCAATTAATTGGGTTATTTAAAGGGTGTATACAGTACTATCCTTGGTCCACACAGGTATAACTGGCTTTATTTTGTTATTTTTCAATTTCTTTTTTTTTTATTTTTTTTTTATTTTTTATTTTTCAATTTCTACATTTATTTTAATTCTTCTCCCTGACTGCATAACATGCCTTTTAAAAAGCAAAGATTCTAACAATGTTTCTAAGCTCTTGCTGATACTGTTGTTTTATCCTTATTATCACTACTTTTAATTTTGAAACTCTAAACACTAAATTAGCTCACAATATCATATGGGCTCTATGAAAAATACATTACAGTCTATTGTAAATATAGCATTACTGTAAATACTGACACTATCGGTGTATAATCATTTAGATAAAATTATGTTATGGTAAAACTACATGTCACTTAAGAATGTAGCAGAAGCTATTTGGTGAGACACTGATTGTGGTAATTCTGAGTACCTTGATTACGCATGAAGATGATAAACAAACTCAGGATATAATTGAAGGAAGTGCTACCTAGACTTAATGGCTCTTCAGAGATTATATTCAAATAATTATCCTTCACTTATGGATTGATAAAATAATTAACAAATGGGGCCCTAAAACTGTGTTAGAAGCCACAACTGTAACAACAATAATCATCATGTTAACAAACCATAATAACAATTATTACTGCTACTAGTCCACCATTTGTTGAATGCTGGCTTTGCACCATTCATTGAGTCAGTCAGGCAAGTACATTACTTATTTTAAAAATTCTCACCACAATATTACAATGTAAGAGTTGCTATCTTCATTATACATACAGAGGATAGTCTCTTGGTTTTCTTTTGTGGAACCACGTCTCCTCCCTTGTTAATCCATATGGTTTAGGTGGGGTTACTCTAGCTCGGGTGCCAAAGGCGACAACAAAGTTTAGGACTGGCTAATTTGAGAATCTCCTCCCACTGGCCACAATGTTCACTTCAAGGGGGCAAGTGACTCAAGATGAGCCAGTTAAGATTTCCCCAACACTTCTGGAGCTGTTGCTACTTTCAGTAACAGTATGACCTATCTCAGGCAAGACTGCAGGAAGTTCAGATTGGTCCTTCAGGATGGGAGATCCAATTGCTAGTGATAACACTTGTACTTCCTGTGTCTCTGAAGTTATGGTACAAGGTTGGAAACATTCAGAGCCTTGCTCCTGTAATTCATGTGGGCTGCAGAAAGTGGACTTTTACATGACTATGTACTTTAGCCTCATACTAAGCCCCAAATCAGTGAAATCATGGCTTTTACATGCTGGTTATGTTTTTTTCTCATACACATTAAGATAAACACATAACTATTACAAAAATGTTATTTATGTACCACCTGCAATAATTTCATGTCTTTCAGTGGTTTACTTAGCCATGTTGTGGGAACAATTGGGCTACAGAAGATAGTGCACCATCCATTGTTGTTGAGGATGCTGCTCTTGTTTGTGTATTTGTATTTAAAGTCCTATACATAAATTTATATGTAGCAACTTGCTTCCAAAAAAAAAAAAAAAAAGCCACCATGAGCAAGTCAGGGTAAGGGAGCACACTTAAAATAAGAAACATTTTGGATTGTATTTGAAGTCATATTTTGAGCCAATAGGATAATGAAGTAGTTATGAGGTGGTCGCTTTTTGCATATTTGATAATGTTTTTCTCTTGTAATCCATACCATTTCTCTGGAGCCTTACCTATAAGTCTGGGTAAAAGGAGGCCACAGTCCAAAAGCTTCCAAGTTAGGATATCTTTCTCTAACTTTCGTATTCAAACACAGCGTTCACTTTTGTTTCCTTCTGTTTATTCTTACAGGTAAAGCCCGTGATGTCAGGCTCAGGTCTGTTTGCTTTCCTACTATATCTATAGCACCATGCCAGTGCTTAGCACAGAGTAGGGGCTCAATGAAAATTTGTTGAGTGAATGAATGAATGAACATGTTTATACAAAGGTTTATCAAGTGAGCAGGTCAGATATCACTGATGGTGGAACTGAGACAAGAAATTACAATGTGTCTTGAATGTCATTTAATCAATGACAGAATTGGGACTTGTATCTTTTACCCCTTCATAGTGTGGCTCCCTGAAATACATTTGTTGAATTGAATAAGTTTTCATTAACTTAACAATAACAATAAACAACAATATATACTGTCCTCCTAAACACACTCAGACTTTGTTGGATAGAAGAGAAATGTTTTATTTTTTTATTTTTTATTTTTTTTAAATTTTTTTTATTTATTTATGATAGGCATGCAGTGAGAGAGAGAGGCAGAGACACAGGCAGAGGGAGAAGCAGGCTCCATGCACCGGGAGCCCGACACGGGATTCGATCCCGGGTCTCCAGGATCGCGCCCCGGGCCAAAGGCAAGCGCCAAACCGCTGCGCCACCCAGGGATCCCGAGAAACGTTTTAATTTTAAAAAGTTTGGTTTTGTTTTGTTTTAGAAGAGGGATGTTTTAAGGAGAGACATACTGCCTTTGTGGCTAATGTTGTTAGGGATTAATGGGGGTGGTGTGGGGTAGGTATAGGAATGAGGGAAAGAGAATGGGCAGATTTGAAATGACTTAAATACCTTAGAAATAACTGAACATATTGTCGATCAATAAAAGTTTAATGATGGAATTGCAGTGTATGCCTTAAACTAGTTCACAGACCTTTTTTTTTTTTTTGGTATTTTTTTTATTGGAGCTCGATTTGCCAACATACAGTATAACACCCAGTGCTCATACGGTCAAGTGCCCCCCTCAGTGCCCGTCACCCATCACCCCCACCCCCGCCCACCTCCCATTACACTACCCTTTGTTTGTTTCCCAGAGTTAGAACTCTCTCATGTTCTGTCACCCTCTCTGATATTTCCCACTCATTTTCTCTCCTTTCCCCTTTAATCCCTTTCACTATTTTTTATATTCCCCGAATGAATGAAACCATGTAATGTTTGTCCTTCTCTGGTTGACTTAACTTCACTTAGCATAATACCCTCCAGTTCTATCCATGTTGAAGCAAATGGTGGGTATTCGTCATATCTAATGGCTGAGTAATATTCCATTGTATACATAGACCACATCTTCTTTATCCGTTCATCTTTCAATGGACACCAAGGTTCTTTCCACAGTTTGGCTATTGTGGACATTGCTGCTATAAACATTGGGGTGCAGGTGTCTTGGTCTTTCACTGCATCTGTATCTTTGGGGTAAATCCCCAAGCAGTGCAATTGCTGGGTCGTAGTGTAGCTCTATTTTTAACTCACAGACCAGTTTTTGTCTTTGTCATGAAATGTGATTAATAAGAAACTTGTTTCCTGCTGGAAAATGCTTCTTGTGAGATCTATAGTTTGGTACACAATGCACCAAAACATTTGTGTCTATTTACCTTGAAAAAAATCCCCTTCAGAGATAGCATGTGGAGAGGAGCCATCTGTTCAGGATTACGCTTCTGAATTGCTGTTTCTCTGAACTTGCTGACTCTGTATATTTTAAATGAAAAAATAAGGACTGTTTCCCCATTCGTCTATCAACACTATGGTAAAAATATACATATATTCTAGAATGCATTAGTAACTGTTAATTGGCTATTGAATAACATATTAAGCTGGGAACCCTGAAGTCAGTGTATTCAGTTGCTGTTTTACTGTTTTTACTCTGCCACCAGACTTTGGAACAAGTCATTAAATGTGTCTTACTTTAAGGATATGATATGAAGAACTAAAGAGCAACAGCCCAACCCAAAAGGAAATATTTTATGTTCATTAAAGAGCAGTGTTAGAGGACAAATAGAAATCAATGTGAACCAGCCAAGAGTTTTTTTCTGGTCACTTTGTTTGATGAAGTTTCTTTATTGTACTTTCAAGGTCACCCTCATATAAAGAGAGCAGAGTTAACATCTGGATTTCAAAGAAAATTAATCACTTCTGAAAGCTGTCCAATTACTCTATTAGAAGGTATCATTATTAAAAAATTAAAATGAGAGTGTGAGTACTAGCTTCCTAAGATTCAGTTGGAGTGGAGAACCTTCTGCATTCTATTCTATGGTTTGGCTTTTGTGACCTTGGACACATCTTCTTAACCTTTTAAAACTCATCTAAAACATGTCTCCTAGAGGTTTGTTTAGGTTTAGAAATACTTTGACATTTTTGGATTAAGTGGTGAGGTGGACGGAAGCTTAAGGAGGCTTGGAGGCTAATGAAATATTTTTATTGTTCCTTTCAACTTTCTCCTCTGGAGGATCAAGGAACATTTTATTCTTGGATCATTTACTTATTCACCAAACATTTATTGAGTACTATGTGCCTTACCGTGGCTAGCACCCTCCTCTATTCTTCTGTTACTGTGCTATCAGCTGATGCTTTTGAGAACATAACAAAAGACTTTTATTTTTCTTAGGGAATATGAATGCACGATGGCCATTTGCAAGGACTTCCATCCTGCTGTCTAAGGAGGAGCAGAATTTTCTGCCTCTCCATATACAATGAGTACTTCACCATATACTGCTTTATTGCTATTAAATGTTTCACAAGTATTTGTTATTGGAAGGTGAACTTGAAGGAGGAAATCATGGCTTACTTTTCCTCCATTTCTCTACTAAGTACAAAACAGTAGTGAGGAATTCTTTACCTGAGAGTCCACGGGTGGATAGGCTTCTTAGGACTTTTGAGCTCTCTGAAATTGCAAGAAGAATTATCTTTGCATGTGCAGTTTTCTATGGAGAGAGTGTATAATTTTCATTCAATTCTTAAAACAGTATCTCAAAGACCAACCACTAGAGGATAATAATTACTCTAATGGGCTTTAGATGAATACTTGAATGGTAGAAACTACTGGAAGACAAATATGACCATGATATACAAGAAAGTGTTGTCATGGTTGGAAGGCATGCTTAGTGATGGTTCTCTGTTTCCTAGCACTGGAGATGGTCAGTTAATGGCTAGGTAGCCCATCAGTGATGACATTGTTGGGATGTTGATCTACTCTTTCTGCTCTATTCTGTGATAATAACAATTTTTATTAGAGAATATTTCTAATTCTTCATACTTCCCTCTGACCTCTTATATTCATTTTTGTATGACTCACTTGTTGGGCTATTTTTATAACTAAGGAATCTTTTTGACAGATAACCAGAGGCCTACAAATCAAGCTATGAGAACTATGACTCTAAGGATATGTGTGAAATACTGAATAGCAGGCAGGGAACTTGACATGAACTCTAGAAAAGACAGAGAAGGTGGAATGACTTTTGAGTTGAGGATGGAAGAATCAGAAAAGAGCAGTTGACAAGCAGCTCGACACAGTTGCTAATAGATGAAACAGAATAGGATTTAATTGAGTACTAAATTGGGCTAGTTACCTTTAAATGTAGGCCTGAGCCATTTCAGTTTGTGCTGTAACTTTGCTACTTTCATTCAAAGAAATTAGGACAATGCAACTCCAGAGATGAATTTCAAAAGTACAGAGTGGTGAGAACACTTTCATTTTCAAGTATGTACATACACAAATTCATGCACAAATATATACATGTGTGTGCAACAACATGCTCATGCCTCAATATCCACGGAGATATGGATCTATCTACATAAATACATGGAATTCACACATATACCAGATGTAAGGAAGATAAAATATTGTATCTAATAGGAAATTTTCACTTGCAGAGAAAGGGAGTATTTTCAAGCCAAAATACTCAAGTATTTTCAATAAAATAATAATATTCTACATAATATGCTGAGAATAATATTTTACATAATATGCTGACTGATGCCTCTTTCAGGGTTAATGTCACAAAATTTCACAGGATGTATAGGAACTAAGTGCAAGCAGGACTCAGGCTGACAGTATCATATCAGGAGATAGTCTAAATGAGAGAATTCCTGACTATATCCATTATAATCTGAAGGAAACTGGCCATTCTACATGTTCCACTTTTCCTTGGTATATTACTAAATCATAACCAGCAACAGCTCCAGTCCCAGTTTGTTGAGTTGGGTATGGGGCTCTTTAATGAAATGTTTCCTCAAAATGCTTTCTGGTGATTTTCTGAGCTTGCTGTTTTGTTTACTCTTTAGCATTCTGCAAAGTCTCACTTAGCATCCTTTAGCCTGTGCATTTTTGATGAGTATGATATTACTATTTTTACATACATTTTGTAAACTCCTTTGAGGAATGTAGGGGTACACAGAGAGAAAGGGATGGTGGTGAGCTTCTTCCTTTACTTAGTCCATCCCCCAATCTTACAGGGACCAGTATAAAGCTGTACCTATAAAAGCTAACTGATTTGCCAAGTGTTTTTGCTCCGAAGGGACATCACCTATTTTTAGCAACAAAGAAGTGTTAGGAAGGGGAGGAAAGAATACCTCAGAAAGATCTGAAATGAAGCCCAGAATACTGAGGAGAGTGGAGTGGAAAAGCAAAAGAGTGCCTAGTGAGAGGTCGCTGAAGCAGAGAATGCATATCTCATATTCTGGGGCGGTTGTAGGAGAACCTCAATTAAGAATTCTGTTAATAGAGAATTGGGGAAATGTTAAAAGTTCTCTTAGCCAGTCTAATAAAAATCAGGACGTGGCAAGGTGAACTGCTTGTTTAATTTGTTCAGTAATCTGTATTTTTTTAGATTGAAACAAGCTATCAACACATTTATTGAGCAAGTATACTTGTACAGAGCATTGTGCTAGGAAATGCATGTGAAGGATGGGAGGATGGTATTTAAACAATATAGGATGAGTGCATATTCTTTAAAAATATATGTGAAGCTATGTGTTAGAAACTGTGTTGTATGCTTTTACCATTAATTTTTATACCATTTAATCTTTAAAACAATTATTAGGAATTAAAACAATTCCTATTTTACAGATGAACAGCCTGAGATTCAGAGAAGTTAAGTTCTTCCCTTCCTTCCTCCCTCCCTTCCTTTCTTCTTCTTTTTACCTCTTTTTTTCAACAAGGTTGAGCTCAAAAGGTTAATAGAATATGGTCATTTCTTCTAGGGTTTCATTCTTTCTGAAGGTAGCAGAATTATAGATATGTAATAAGTGCTATAGTAGAAGTATGAACCCAGTAATATAGGAGTTTAGAGGATGTGGCATTCTGTATGCTTGATGATACCAGAGAAAGCTTCCCGAAAGAGGTACCATTTGAGTTGAGTCTTATAGGACAAAAAGGAGTCTATCTGGTAGATAAGGAAGATAAGGCAACAATGACAGTGTGGGCAACACTGTTAGCTGCCTGGTCAACACCCATCACCTTTCTTTCCGGAAGAGCTGGCATTTTGCTTAGGTGTGTTCTGCCCCCTTGACCTAGTCCTACTTTCAGGGGTGTTGATTAGGTTAAGCCAATTATGGTAGGTCCATTACTCTTGTTTGATTAGCTAAGGGGCGGGCATACCATCCAGTTTGGGCCAATGAGATATAAAAGGAAATCTGTTTGGGGGACTTTAGGAAATGTTTCTTGCTCTTAAGAGGGAAACACTGGAAAAGATTGCTTGTTTTTGTTTGTTTGTTTGTTTGTTTTGGTCTCTAGAGATTGCTGTGCTTAGAAGGGATGTTTAGAACTACTGCAGCCATCTTATGACTACGAAGGGAGTCAATCTGAGGGCAAATTGAGTTTTCTGAGGATGGCAAAGCAAACAGAGAAAAAGACCCACATGGGTCTTCAATGACATTGTTGAATTGCTGGACAACTGTCCCTGCTTTTTAGCTTCCTGTCACATGATGTTTTACTTGTCCTTGTTCTATCAGCCGGTCTGAACTGGAGTCTCCCACAATGGCATCCTCACTGATAATAGAGCAGATGCAAAGGCATGGGACTCAGAGAGGTCACATGGTACTTAGAAATTGCCAGTAGTTCATCATGACTGAAATGCAGGGTTTTGTGAAGAGTGAAGCAATGGCTAGAGGTGAAATAGTAGACAGGGGTCATATCATGAAAGGCCTTATATGTGAGGATCAGACATTTGGACTTTCATTGCAGATAATGGGGAGACATTGAAAAGTTTTAAGCAAGGAAATGGTATAATTAGATTTGTGGTTTGGAAGCATTCCTCTGACTACAGTGTGGAGGATTGAAGAGGATAAGATACTAAGGTCATTTAGTTCAGGAGCAAATGGATTCTCATGCAGGCTGGTCTCTCTCCCTTATCATTCCATGTTAGCTTGGAAACACAGAGGTTAAGAAAATATGCACAAAGTAGAAAATTAGAGGCAGACAGTAAGTGCTTCAGGATTTCATCAAACAAGACTATGTTGGGAGTCATAGGTAGTTTCAAAGAGGGGTTTGAATTTGAGGTGAACACTGAAAACATGGAAAACTTGGGTGCTGAGTGAAGCATGAAACAATGTAGGGGAATGGCAAGTCAGATTGGTTGGAGGGTTCTATGGGGGGAGGCTAAAGCTGGAATGGTCCCTTGCAACCAAAATGGCAGAAGAAGGAAATGAAATTTTACCTAGTTCCATCACTTAGCAGCCATGGAACAGTGGGCTTGATAAACTTTTGTTTCCTAATTGGTTGAATTGGGATTACAAACATATACTTTACTAACATCACCACGTGATGTCCTATGAATATCATGTACCCCTGATATCATGTGATGAGAAAGACACTTCCTGTCTGTGGTAATCTTTGAAAAATACCCATGAGAAAAATTTATCAGACAAATCCAATTTGAGGAATATTCTGTAAAATCCCTAATCAGTACTCCTCAAAACTGCCAAGGTCACCAATGGGAAAGAAACACTAAGGAACTGTCACAGACCAGAGAAGTTGTCACAGACCAGTCACATGACAACTGAATGCAATGTAGTCTTCTGGACTGGATCCTAGCACAGAAAAAAAGACATTAATGTAGGGACACCTGGGTGGCTCAGCGGTTGGGCACCTGCCTTTGGCCGAGGGCATGATCCTGGAGTCCCAAGATGGAATCCCACATCAGGCTCCCTGCATGGAGCTGCTTCTCTCTCTGCCTGTGTTTCTGCCTCTCTCTGTCTCATGAATAAATAAAATCTTAAAAAAAAAGACATTAATGTAAAAACTTGTGAAAGCCAAATAAAATTAAGAGTTTAGTTAACACTAATTTCCCAATGTTGGTTTCTTAATTTTGGCAAACTAATCGCAGTGATATGAATAATAACAGTAAGGGCCACAGAAACTGGGTGAGGATACACTGTCATAGCTACCATTGCAAACTTTCCATAAATCTATAAGGATTGAATGAAAGGATATATGTAAGCAGCTAGTACAGTGCCTGACACATAATAAGGCTTCACATGTTCTGTAAACTAGTGATTCTCACATTTATGGTGTATAGAAATCACCTGGAAGTGTTTTATCAGAAATGCAAATAAATCCCAGGACCTCAGGCTCAGAGCTTCTGATTTAGTGGGTCTAGAAGGACTCAGAAATAAGACTTTGTAATAGGTGCCCTCTATGGATCTTGACGTGAGAGTTGCTGCTATAGACCGTGGAGATCCTGGGGTGAGAGTAGTACATTCACCCAACAAGGAAAATAATGGAGATATAAATGCCTGCCCTATTTACCTCAAATGGGTTGAAGGGAGAAAAAGGGGAAAATGTAGAAGCAAGCACTTCAAAAACTGTAAGTTATAATTTAAATCATTACAGATTAATTTGGGATGAAAGAGAGGTCTGATTAGGTAGCCATTTAATAATAACAGCATTGTGGTTGAAATCTAATTTTTATTCACTTCAGCCACCTAAAATTATTCAGCTGCCTTTCCTGCTGAAGCACTCAGATGACCCATAGGACAAAGGCACAGTTCGACCCTTTCAATTATAGAAAGCTAACAAGCTGAGAGAAGAGATGTGACTGGTTCAAGGTCACAGAGCTAGTTATTAAGAAAATGAATAAGAACACACTGTTTATTTTTTTCAGCTTTATTAAAGTATAACTGACAAATAAAAATTACATGTATTTAAGGTAGGCAAGTGATTTTTTAAAAAGATTTTTGTTTTTAAGTGATCTCTGCCCCCAATGTGGGGCTCAAACTCACAACCTCAAGATCAACAGTCATAAGCTCCACTGCCTGAGCCAGCCAGGCTCCCCAGTGATGTTTTAATATATGTATATGTTATGAAATGATCACTGCAATCGAGCTAATTGACATATCCATCACCTCACATCATTACCATCTTTTTGTGTTTGGTGAGAATACTCAAGATTCAGCCTCTTAGCAAATTTCAAGTATAATAAGTACAGTGTTGTTAACTATGGTAACCATGCTGTATATTACATCCCCAGAACGTATTCATCTTGCATAACTGAAACTTTGTACCCTTTGACCAACATCTTCCCATTTCCCCCTCCCCTGAACCCCTGACAACCACCTTTCTATTCTCTGGCTCTAAGAGTATGACTTTTTTAGGTTCCACATATAAAGTGAAATCATGTAGTATTTGTCTTTCTGTTTGGCTGATTTCACTTAGTATAATGTCCTCCGATTTCATCCATGTTGTTGCAAATGGCAGGATTTCCTTCTTTTTTAAAGGCTGAATAATATTGCTCCGTGTGTGTATGTGTGTGTATATGTATATGTGTGTGTAACATTTTCTTTATCCATTCATCAGTTGATAGATGCTTAGGTTGTTTCAATGTATGGGCTATTGTGAACAATGTTACTAGAGTAAACAGTGAAGTGCAGATATTTCTTTGAGATAATGATTTCATTTTCTTTGGACATATTCCCAGAAATGGAATTGCTGGGTTATTTTTGAGAAACCTCCATGCTGTTCTCCATAGTGGCTGCACCAGTTCACATTACTGCTAGTGGTACACAAGGGTGGAAGCCACTCTTGCAAGCTCCAGTTTGGGTGTTCTTTATGTTATCACTGGATGCTACAGACTTTTCATGTGGACTCTGGAAAATGAAAGGATGTCTGACTTCTTGAGGAGGATGCCAAACCTGATGACAGGTTTGCTTTTTGCTCACTGTGTTCTTTTTTTTTTTTTTTCTCACTGTGTTCCTGAATAACTTTTCGTTTCAGCTAGATAGAGTAAAAAAGGATCATCTAAATAGGACGGTGGCCCTTTGTGGATGCTCTTCAATCATGGTCCCCATTCTCAGCCATATCAGCATGTGTACCAACCTGTAAAAGCTCCCAAGGCTTTCAGAATTAATGATTGACAAAGCAGACAGACTCTACTGCCCTGGCTCAGCTTAACCACATCACCATGGGTACACTGCTTATAACTCTGCTGTTCCTAAGTAGTGTGTAACCCAAGGTTACTTCTAGGAAAAATAGAAACCAACACATATCACTGTCTGTCTTCCCTATCTAACTTGATATAAGTGAAATCAGATTTGAATTAAGGTCATCCTCTTTGCACATTTTTGCTTTGCCCCTCTGCTCACATTGTCGCTTCCTGGGCTGTGCTCTGAGAAGTATGTGTGAGCATGCCTGCCCATGTTTCCTAAGGCTGTGAGTTTCCATCATCCCTTGGGGTTTCAATTCCAGGATGGCAGGGGAGAAAATAGACTTCCACTGAGTCTCCACTTTATTGCTCTTCACCTCCCTCTCTCTGCCCTGATGCCTTCTTCCAGCCCAGAAAAGGCTTTTCTTCTACATTATGCACTCTGGGAGATGCCCTTGCATTATAAATTATATCCTTTCTACTCTGTGACTTATGGTAAAAACCCTTTACTCTGAATACTCCATATTTTGGACTTATTGATAATATGTTTTTTACAACCTATCCTGGCACTTGCAAATGATATAAAGCTATAGCTATAATAGTTGCTTTCTCTGAAATAATCTTTACTTAAGAACCTTTCATGATATCCCAAAGTCAAAAACTGAAGAAGAGGAGCAGGGAGATTAAGTTAAAAGGTGCATTTTGACTGATGAGACCTCCTCAGCCTTACCCATTTACCTTCTCCAAGGAAGCTACAGGAGGATGAGTTTCACCACAGCGAGACACTAGCCAAGAAAGAGGAGGTTTGAGATTCAGGAAGCAGCAGAAATTGGTAAGGGATTCTCAGGATAGTGCCGAAGGAAGATCTCAGGATGACAGCTTTGTGTTTAGGCCTAGAAAGCAACTGGTCCAGACTGGCATGGAGGGTGGAGGGCTCCAGGGAAAAAGGATCATCATCTTGCTTACACCAAATGAAAAGTTGAATTAAATTGCTCTTAAAGGGTATGGGAAGATCTAGTCACTAGAACAACACAATAGCAGCACAATAGCCAATCCTAAGGAAGAACAGTTACTGAACAATTATTTAGAGAAAAAAGTTGCACAGAGAAAAAAGAAGTAATCGTAGTCAACTGCATAACACAGCAATAAACAGTATTCAAATATTTAATAAATCTGATTCTTGCTTTGATAAAAAAAGAAAACATGGGATATACTTATAATGGAAAAGTGAGGAGGGGAGGGTGGATGTAAGTGAGCTACATCATCACCAAAATAGTGTGATAAGTCAATGGTTAGTGTCCAAAATCCATGAATTAAGACATAGCAGTTTAAGAACATTGTTTAGAAATATGAAGATGACAACAAACAGACAGCTAAAATATTTGAAAATATTTGCTATTGCAATTTTTTGTGGTTCTTTTCAATAATACTCTCCAACCAAAACTAAAATTCTCCCAACAAATCAATATGTTTAGGAATCAATGCATTATGTGTTTAATGACTTCAAGTAGCAGAAACCAAACACAAACCAAGATACTTCAAACTGTACCTGAACCAACCTGATTTTTCACTTGGTTCAAGGCCCCTGATCTTCTTCTCACCTAATCTTGGAAGAACTTTGGGGAGATGAGGTTTTCACATGTGTCATCATCAACACCCTCCATTAAACTGACATGCCAACCTTTCTAGGGTTGAAAGCAAGTACTGCTAGACAGTGATTGTAAGCTTCTGATGATACCACCTTTTCTACTTTCAAATTTGAGGAAGTTTTCCTCTTTTTACCTCAAAGCTCTGATACTCTGTGGAAGTCTGCATCATGATTCTTGCTATTTCCAAAGATTCATGACAGCAACTACTGAACATATGTGGTTTTAGCAGCTCCTATTTGTAAATGATAAAATAGCAACTAATCTTATTTATTCATATTTACTTATATTGCATGGTAAACACAATTAACTATCTTAGATACAATTCTCAATTGGTATAATTGTTGTATTTGAGAAAACCATATGGTTTGTGACTAAATACAGTGATTCCATCTTAGTGCCCTTTTGTATATATGTTGACTGGATTCTTCTGTTTCTCATGTATGCAATGAAAACAGCTCTCGTCCCGAGTAGGTGTTTCAGCGCGGAATTCCACCATGACCATATTTATTTGATGCACTTAACTTTTGTACCCGTATCATGAAATGCAGTCTGCAGAGTAGCACTCTCCTCTTTTATGTTACGCTTGTCTTTGCTGTTTACATCCAGTTAAGGATTTGTATCTGGTACTTCTCTTTGAAGATCCCTACCAGAACACTTCACTCTTGTCATTTTCAGAAGTTCCCTTTGGTCAACTTTCTCTGCCTTAACTTTTTTTCATTTCAGTCTCCTAGTCTTTGTGAGCTCTTCTCTGATTTCTCATTTTTGCATTTTCCCTACAATTTCTCAGAGTTCTTCACATGTTAGCAAGCTTGCATTTCTTCAAGATTTTTAAATATTTGATTAGGTAGCTAAATATTTTTTTTAGGTAGCTAAATATTAATAACATATACATTTTTGGTACACATGAGATTAGCGAAAATACTGGGCACTGTTAGGTTTACATTTCATTTTATTATTATTGTTTTTTAAGATTTTATTTATTTATTCAGGAGAGGCAGAGAGAGAGAGAGAGAGAGGCAGAGACAGAGGGAGAAGCAGGCTCCCCACAAGGAGCCTGATGTGGGACTTGATCCCAGATTTTTGATTTTCTGAGTCTGTTTTGTTAAGTTATCTTTTCTAGAGAATCATTCAAATTTTGTTATGTTTCCAGACTTACTGGCAGCAGGTTACTCAACCTATTTTCTTATGATTTTTAAAAATGTCTATTGTATTTGTGCCCCCCTTTACTTTTGTATCTGCTTTATTTGTGTCTTCATGTTTTCCCCATGATTAGTCTTAATCACAAAATAGTTCATTTATTTTTTTATTTTCAAAAAACAAGTTTAAGGTTTGTTCCTATTGTTTCTTTGTTTCCCATTTCATTAATTTCTGCTTTTATATTTGTTTTGTCATTCTACCAACTTCCTCCAAATCTCTTGAGTCATTAGTTTTTAATTTTTCATGTTTTATAATTTGTTCATTTAGTTACGCCCCACACATATAGAAATATACTTTTTTATTGTGAACCAGTTTTAAATATTTTATAATTTTCATTGTGAGTTTTTCTTTTAATTCATAAATTATTTAGGAGTAAATTGAAAATTTCCAAATATATGTAATATTTTTAGATCTTTTTTTGTTACCAATTTCTAAACTTACTACATTTTGAGTAGATATCATGGTCTGTTTGATATTTTCCTTGGTGGTTTTTGAGATTTGTCTTTGTCCTATTATGTGGACAGCATTCATAAATGTTCCATTTTTATTTTAAAACGAATGTAGGGATCCTTGGGTGGCTCAGCGGTTTGGCGCCTGCCTTTGGCCCAGGGCGTGATCCTGGAGTCCCGGGATCGAGTCCCGCGTCAGGCTCCTGGCATGGAGCCTGCTTCTCCCTCCTCCTTTGTCTCTCTCTCTCTCTATGTCTATCATAAATAAATAAATCTTAAAAAAAAAAATAAATAAAAAATAAAAAGAATGTAAGTTTTTAAATTGTTGCATGCATTATCATTTGCATGCACCATATAATTATGGTCATTACGGCAAGTCTGTTAATTGTGTTATCATATCATTTACAGCCTCAATGTTTTTATCTTTTGATTACAGAGGCACATAAAAAAATCAATCATGATTGTGCATCTTTTCCTCTATTATTATAACTATTTTCCCTGTATATTTTGAAGCTGTGTGGTTAGGTTTATGCAAGTTTGGAATTATTATATCTTTTAATGAGTTGATTTTTTAATTTTTATGTATTCCTACTAATACTGTCTTTGTTCATACATTATTTTTTGCTTGATATTAAAGCAAATATGATTTGTAAGTATTTTCCTGGTATGTTTTTCCATTATTTATTTTTAACTTTTCTGTGTCCTTATGGTTTAGTTGTGGCTCTTAGAGTCAACCTATAACCAGATTTTATTTTCAAATCCAACCTGAGTCTCACATGTCCATTATTGAAGTTCTTTCTTGTTTTAATATCCATGAAATGTGACATTATTGTTATTGTTGTTGTTGATGTTTTACCAGTTTCTTACCTCTTTGTTGCTTTTTTTAGTCCCTTCTTTCCTTTTGGGTTCAATTTCCTTTTTCCTGAAGTACACCCTTAAGTAATTCAGCAAGAATATCTGAATGATTTACTGTCTCACAGGAGAATTTACACAGTGTTCTGGGAAGATAACAACTTAACTGCTTTGCTGAGCTGGTGAGTAAAGTTTTCTCCATTTGGTTGCCACAGTCAAAGCAGTCCTTAAAGGGCTTTGGCTTTATTTGGAAGCCCAGCTTCCAGCTTTCTCCTGCTTCTAGCCCAAAGCTGTATTTTCTGCCTCTGTGCCTTGCAGTTTCCAGCCCCAAGACCCATTATTAGATTTAATACCACTTCTTCATAATGTCTCTTGTTGCTCTGGCCTTATATTCCCAATTCATTCCTGTCAGTTGGGGAGAATTCTTGCTTTCTTTTAAGCTTGGCTATGTGTTAATTTTTTTCTACTAATATTTTACTCAGAAGTTCTGTGTGTTTGGAATAAGAAACAATTTTACTTCTATTTCAAGCACAATGATCATAGGAATGGAATCCTAAAGTTCTTTTCCAAACATGTATGTTTTTATCTCTAGTATGAGTTTCAGTTACACTACATCTTTGGCCATATTTAGGAAATTAAAGATTTGGACACTTGTTTTAACTATTTTCTCCATTTTGCAACTAAAACACCTTTTGAATGTGCAAGTATTGATACATTTTTGCTGATGGTCTGAAATTTTTCCTACCCTACTCTCCCATGGCCCTCACTTTCATGCTTTTCCACCACCTTCTTATTACATGAATGATTTTTAAGTCACCATCAGCTTCTCACATTGAAAAGTGATATGGTGAACATAGAGCTAAATGATTGACTGTGGACCCCAAATATCTCTCTTTAAAAGTGTCTGTGTTTTAACAGAAGACTGGGAAATACAAAGAATGAGTAGATATTGGCATTGAAGAAGGCTATTATAAGAGATATTTTGGGGGCCAATTCTCTTCGAGCACCCATAGACCACATTACCTCACAACACTATTTTTGTTCTTTCTTTCTCTCTCTCTTTCTTTCTTTCTTTCTTTCTTTCTTTCTTTCTTTCTTTCTTTCGATTTTATTTATTTGAGAAAGAGCAAGAGAGAGCATGAGTGGGGGATGGGCAGAGGGAAAAGCCGATTCTCCATCAAAACAGGGAGCCAGATGTGGGACTCCATCCCAGGACTCCAGGATCATGACCTGAGCCAAAGGCCGTTGTTTAACTGACTGAGCCACCCATGCACCCTGTTATTTGTGTTTAAACATATCTCATCCTCCAAAGAACTCAGGGTCAACTCTCATGGATTTTGAAGTAAATAAAAACTCAAAAGTGGGAAAGGACCAAGAAAGCAACATAGGAGGCTTCTAAACCTCCTTTCTCCCACAAATGCACCTAATGTAAAGCTACATATGGAGCAGTTCCCTCTGAGAGAAATCCGGAATATAGTTGAATGACTCCTTACACATCAGATAACTGAGAAAATACCTACAGCAAAATGAGTAAGAAATTCCAGGACATGCTGTCATCATAAACCCCACCTATGGCACAGTGCCATATAATTGGGAGGGAACCCTTAACTTCAACTTCTCCCTCAGAAGCATAGAGTTTGAATTGCACATTTAGTGCCCCAACCTTTAAGGCTCCCACTCAAGGGATGGGCTCCCCAAACCCCTAGCTCTGAAAGCCAATAGGGCTTGTATTCACAAGACTCACAGGACTACGGAAAACAAAGAAGTAGTTTTTAACAGGTGAGTGAACACTCACTGTAGCTGTCCCTCAACATCTCAGCAAATATGGAGTATGCAAAAATATTCATCTTCCTATCTTTCTTTGGAAACAAACTGACTGCATACCTTACCATCTGCTGCCTGAGGGTCTGGCTTCTAATTTGCACACATATGAGGGCTAACTGCTGCAATCTTCCACAGAGCCTGGGGGAGTTCATGGTCACTGTCATTGCCTTCTACCTTAATCACTTCAGTGATAAAACCAGGTCTCCAACATGTCTTTTTTTTTTTTTTAAGATTTTATTTATTTATTCATGACAGAGAGAGAGAGAGAGAGAGGCAGAGACAAACAGGCAGAGGGAGAAGCAGGCTCCATGCAGGGAGCCTGAGGTGGGGCTCGATCCCAGATCTCCAGGATCACATCTTGGGCTGAAGGTGGCGCTAAACCGCTGGGCCACCAGGGCTGCCCTCCAACATGTCTTTTGAAGGAGCTTTTGTACATACCTGGCCTTCCACAGCTTTTGCAGTTGTAGCATGAGAGTTGGACCCCTGAATTACCTGGCTCTGATAGCTAATGGGGCTTGCATGTATGAATCCCATAGCAAAGAAACAGTTTTCTTTCTTTTCTTTTCTTTTTTAAGATTTTATTTATTTATTCATGAGAGACACAGAGAGAGGCAGAGATACAGGCAGAGGGAGAAGCAGGCTCCATGCAGGGAGCCCGATATGGGACTCGATCCCAGGGCTCCAGGATCACATCCTGGGCGGAAGGCAGATGCTCAACTGCTGAGCCACCCGGGCGTCCCAGAAACAGTTTTCAAATGGGTGCAGGGCATCCCTCCATGGCTGTACACCTAGGCTCAGTTTAGAGGGAGCAGGCAAAAATACCCATCTCCCAGATTTTCCTTGGAGAGGTTTAACCACATACTTTCCCAGTTGCTGCTTGAGGATCTGGCTTCTAATCAGCCTGCATTTGTGTGCTGATTGCAATCCTCCCCTTTGGACACTGACAGGTCTTGGCACACCCTCAGCTACCGGAGCCACCAGCTACTGGAGAATAAATACAGTAGCTTAAAAAATCACAAACATTTTAGTGGGACAACTAAGAGCTCAGGCCAGGCTGATTGACAGCATTCATCTACACTAGATGTCAGGACTAGAAGAAGTAACTATTTTATCTAATGTTCAGAACCCAACACAGAGGGTCAAGGAAAATGAAGGATAGGGGGGATATGTTAAAACAACATAATAAATCTCTAGAAGCCAATTTTAATAAAATGGAGATAAGTGATTTAACTGGTAGAGAGTCCAAATAACAATCATAAAGATGCTTACTGAGGGCAGGAAAGCAATGGATGAGCAAAGAGAATTTCAACAAAGAGATAGAAAATATTAAGGGGCAGCCCTAGTGGCTCAGAGGTTTAGCGCCACCTTCAGCCCAGGGCCTGATCCTGGAGACCCGGGATCAAGTCCCACCTCGGGCTCCCAGCATGGAGCCTGCTTCTCCCTCTGCCTGTGCCTGTGCCTCTCTCTCTCTCTCTCTCTCTCTCTCTCTCTTTTGCTCTCTCTGTGTGTGTCTTTCATGATTAAACAAATAAAATCTTTTTTTAAAAAAGAAAATATTAAAAAGTACCAAACACATCATATTGCTGAAGAGTACAATAACTGAACTGAAAATTCAGCAGGAGTTCAGCAATAGACTAGACAAGTGGAAGAAAAGATTAGTGAGCTTGAAGACAGAGCAGTCATATTTATCCAATAAGAGGAGCAAAAGAAAAAAAAGTGAAGATAGCTTCAGGGACTTATGGGACACCATAAAACTGACATATATATGCATTATAGGAGTCCCAAAAGAGAAGAGAGAAAGAGCAGAAAGCTTACTTAAAGAATTAAAGTCTGAAAACTTTCGTAACCTGGGAAGAGAAACAAACATACAGATCCAGGAAGCCCAAATAATACCAAATAAGATGAAGCTAAAGACACATCAATACATATTATTGTTAAATTGTCAAAAATTTAAGACAGAGAGAGTAGCATGAGAAAAGCAACATTTAGGGGAGCTCCCATAAAACTATCAGCAGAATTTTTCAGCAGAAACTTTGCAGGCCAGAAGAGAGTAAGATGATATATTCAAAGTGCTGAAAGGACTGTCAATCAAGAATATTCTACCTGGCAAAATTGTTCCTCAGAATTTAACGAGAGATAAAGATAAATTTAAGGAGAGAGTTTTCCAGACAAAAGCTGAAAGAATTAATCACCATTAGACCAGTTTTATAAGAAATGTTGAAGAGAGTTCTTCATGGTAAAATGAAAAGATACTAATTAGTATCCTTTAAAAAAAAAAAGATTTATTTATTTATTTATAATAGACACAGAGAGAGAGAGAGTGAGAGGCAGGCTCCATGCCGGGAGCCCGACTCGGGACTCGATCCCAGGACTCCAGGATCGTGCCCTGGGCGAAAGGCAGGCACCAAACGGCAGAGCCACCCAGGGATTCCCCCCTCCCCGCTTTTTTTTTTTTTTTTAAAGATTTCACTTATTTATTCATGAGCGACACAGAGAGGCAGAGGCATAGGCTGAGAGAGAAGCAGGCCTCCTGCTGGGAGCCTGATACAGGACTTGATCCCAGGACCCTGGGATCATGACCTGAGCCATGCAGGTGCCCCACTAATTAAATAACTACATGAAAATATAAAACTCACTGGTAAAGGTAAATGCATAGTTAAATTTGGAATAATCTAATATTGCAATGGTGATGGATAAATCACTTATAACTTTAGTTTGAAAGTTAAATACAAAAGTATTAAATATAACTATAGTAATTTGTTTTTTTAATAAATTTATTTTTTATTGGTGTTCAATTTACCAATATACAGAATAACATCCAGTGCTCATCCCGTCGAGTGCCCCCCTCAGTGCCTGTCACCCATTCACCCCCACCCCCCACCCTCCTCCCCTTCCAGCACCCCTAGTTTGTTTCCCAGAGTTAGGAGTCTTTATGTTCTGTCTCTCTTTCTGATATTTCCCACACATTTCTTCTCCCTTCCCTTATATTCCCTTTCACTATTATTTATATTCCCCAAATGAATGAGAACATACACTGTTTGTCCTTCTCCGATTGACTTACTTCACTCAGCATAATACCCTCCAGTTCCATCCACATTGAAGCAAATGGTGGGTATTTGTCATTTCTAATGGCTGAGTAATATTCCATTGTATACATAAACCACATCGTCTTTATCCATTCATCTTTTGATGGACACCGAGGCTCCTTCCACAGTTTGGCTATTGTGGACATTGCTGCTATAAACATCAGGGTGCTGGTGTCCCGGTGTTTCATTGCATCTGAATCTTTGGGGTAAATCCCCAACAGTGCAATTGCTGGGTCGTAGGGCAGGTCTATTTTTAACTCTGAGGAACCTCCACACAGTTTTCCAGAGTGGCTGCACCATTTCACATTCCCACCAAGAGTGTAAGAGGGTTCCCTTTTCTCCGCATCCTCTCCAACATTTGTGGTTTCCTGCCTTGTTAATTTTCCCTATTCTCACTGGTGTGAGGTGGTATCTCATTGTGGTTTTGATTTGTATTTCCCTGATGGCAAGTGATGCAGAGCATTTTCTCATGTGCATGTTGGCTATGTCTATGTCTTCCTCTGTGAGATTTCTCTTCATGTCTTTTGCCCATTTCATGATTGGATTGTTTGTTTCTTTGGTGTTGAGTTTAATAAGTTCTTTATAGATCTTGGAAACTAGATCTATAGTATCCTTTATCTGATATGTCATTTGCAAATATCTTCTCCCATTCTGTAGGTTGTCTTTCAGTTTTGTTGACTGTATCCTTTGCTGTGCAAAAGCTTCTTATCTTGATGAAGTCCCAATAGTTCTTTTTTTTTTTTTTCTTTTGCCTTCGTGGATGTATCTTGCAAGAAGTTACTGTGGCTGAGTTCAAAAAGGGTGTTGCCTGTGTTCTCCTCTAGGATTTTGATGGAATCTTGTCTCACATTTAGATCTTTCATCCATTTTGAGTTTATCTTTGTGTATGGTGAAAGAGAGTGGTCTAGTTTCATTCTTCTGCATGTGGATGTCCAATTTTCCCAGCACTATTTATTGAAGAGACTGTCTTTCTTCCAGTGGATAGTCTTTCCTCCTTTATCGAATATTAGTTGACCATAAAGTTCAGGGTCCACTTCTGGGTTCTCTATTCTGTTCCATTGATCTATGTGTCTGTTTTTGTGCCAGTACCACACTGTCTTGATGACCACAGCTTTGTAGTACAACCTGAAATCTGGCATTGTGATGCCCCCAGATATGGTTTTCTTTTGTAAAATTCCCCTGGCTATTCGGGGTCTTTTCTGATTCCACACAAATCTTAAAATAATTTGTTCTAACTCTCTGAAGAAAGTCCATGGTATTTTGATAGGGATTGCATTAAACGTGTAAATTGCCCTGGGTAACATTTACATTTTCACAATATTAATTCTGCCAATCCATGAGCATAGAATATTTTTCCATCTCTTTGTGTCTTCCTCAATTTCTTTCAGAAGTGTTCTATAGTTTTTAGGGTATAGATCCTTTACCTCTTTGGTTAGGTTTATTCCTAGGTATCTTATGCTTTTGGGTGCAATTGTAAATGGGATTGACTCCTTAATTTCTCTTTCTTCAATCTCATTGTTAGTGTATAGAAATGCCACTGATTTCTGGGCATTGATTGGAAAGATAGAAAGAGATGGAGTACTTCCAAATTCGTTCTATGAGGCCAGCATCACCTTAATTCCAAAACCAGACAAAGACCCCACCAAAAAGGAGAATTATAGACCAATATCCCTGATGAACATGGATGCAAAAATTCTCAACAAGATGCTAGCCAATAGGATCCAACAATACATTAAGGAAATTATTCACCATGACCAAGTAGGATTTATCCCCAGGACACAAGGCTGGTTCAACACTCATAAAACAATCAGTGTGATTCATCATATCAGCAAGAGAAAAACCGAGAACCATATGATCCTCTCATTAGATGCAGAGAAAGCATTTGACAAAATACAGCATCTATTCCTGATCAAAACTCTTCAGAGTGTAGGGATAGAGGGAACATTCCTCAACATCTTAAAAGCCATCTACGAAGAGCCCACAGCAAATATCATTCTCAATGGGGAAGCACTGGAAGCCTTTTCCCTAAGATCAGGAACAAGACAGGGATGTCCACTCTCACCACTGCTATTCAACATAGTACTGGAAGTCCTAGCCTCAGCAATCAGACAACAAAAAGACCTTAAAGGCATTCCAACTGGCAAAGAAGAAGTCAAACTCTCCCTCTTCGCCGATGACATGATACTCTACATAGAAAACCCAAAAGCCTCCACCCCAAGTTTGCTAGAACTCATATAGCAATTTGGTAGCATGGCAGGATACAAAATCAATGCCCAGAAATCAATGGCATTTCTATACACTAACAATGAGACTGAAAAAAGAGAAATTAAGGAGTCAATCCCATTTACAATTGCACCTAACTATAGTAATTTGTTAATGGACACACAGTATTAAAAGATGTGCATTGTGACATCAAGAAAATAAAATTTGGGGGTATATAAAAATGTAACACTTTTATATGTATTTGAAATTAAGTCATTATCAACTTAGAATAGACTGTAAACTGTTTTATGTAAGCCTCTTGGTAACCACAAAGTAAGAACTTGTAGTAAATACACAAAAGTAAAGGGAAAGGAATAAAAAATACCACTACAGAAAGTGGTCAAATCACAGCAGAAGAGAACAAGACAAGAAGAAAGGAACAAAGGAACTACAAAAAAGCCAGAAAATAATAAAATGGCAGTAGTAAGTCTATATCTGTCAATAATTACTTAAACATAGATGGACTAAATTCTTCAGTCAAAAGATCCAGAGTAGCTGAATGGATTAAAAAATGAAGACTTAACTCTATTCTGCCTACAAGAAACTCACTTCAGTCTTTTTATGTGTGTGTGTGAAAAAATTTATATTTAGATTTATAGCTGGCTGGACTCAGTTTAGATGATTCCAATTTTGTTGGCAACATCCAAAACATCATAGTCAGGAGCCAGTCGAACATATGCTTTCTTCTCTCCATCAAGCCTGATCATGGTGTTGACCTTGGCCACATCAATGTCATAGAGCTTCTTCACAGCCTGTTTGATCTGGTGCTTATTGGCCTTGACATCCACAGTGAACACAAATGTGTTGTTGTCTTCTATTTTCTTAGAAAAAACGCCATCTTTGTGAAAGTTAAAGAAGCATATAAATGAAAAGTGAAGGGCTGGTAAAAGATATTCCATGCAAATGGAAACCAATGAAAGCATGAGTACACACATACACACATCAGAGAAGATGGGTTTTAAGCCAAAAACTGTAACAGGAGACAAGATAATTATATAATTATAAAGGGGCCATTCAACAAGGGTGTATAATAATTGTAAATATTTGCACACTCAATATCAGAACACTTAAATGTATAAAGCAAATGCTGACAGATCTGAAAGGAGAGATATATAGAATAGTGGAGGGGGGCACCTGGATGGGTCAGTCAGTTAAGTATCCAACTTTTGATTTCAGCTCAGGTCATGATCTTGGGCCCTGGGATTGAGCTCTAAATTAGGCTCCATGCTCAGTTTGATTGAGATTGATTGGATTGAGATTCTCTCTTTCCATCTCCCTCTGCCACTCCTCCCCCCACCCACTATGTGTGCTGCTCTCTCTCTAAAATAAGTAAATACATCTTTTAAAAAAATAGTAGGAAACTTTAGTACCCCACTTTGAGTAATGGATAGATCATTCCGACAGAAAGTCAATAGGGAAACATTTGACTTAAAATATGCATTAGACCAGGTGGGTCTAACAGACATACAGAACATTCCAATCCAACAGCAATGGAATACACACGTTCTTTTCAAGCACACATGGAATATTCTCCAGGAAAGATTATATGTTAGGTGAGGAAACAGGTCTTAATAAATTTAAGAATATTGAAATCATATAAAGCATCTTTTCTGACCATGATGTCATGAGACTAGAAATCAATTACAAGAAAAAAATGGAAAAAATCTGCAAATACATGGAGATTAAATAACATGCTGCTAGACATTGGGTTAAAGAAGAGGTATCAAAAGGGAAATTTTAGGGACATCTGGGTGGCTCAGCAATTGAGCCTCTGCCTTTGATTCAGGGTGTGATCCTGGAGTTCTAGGATAGAGTCCCACATTGGACTCCCTGCATGGAGCCTGCTTCTCCCTCTGCCTGTGTCTCTGCCTCTCTCTCTTTGTGTCTTTCATGAATAAATAAATAAAATCTTTTTAAAAAAGGACATTTTAAAAATACCTTGAGACAAATGAAAATGGAAACACAACACGCCAACACTTACAGGGTACTCCAAAAGCCATCCTAAGAGTGAAGTTTATAGCAAGAAATGCCAACATTAAGAAAAAAATCTCCAATAAGCAATCTAATTTTCCACCTCAATGAACTAGAAAAAGAAGAACAGACTAAGCCCAAATTTATAGAAGAAAGGAGATAACGTAAGAACAGAGAAAAAGGAAATGAAATAGAGACTAAAAAGACAATAGAAAAGATCAATGAAACTGAGAGCTGGATTTTAGGAAAAATAAAATTGACAAATCTTTAGGTAGACTAAGAAAAAAAGAAAGAAGACCCAAGTAAAATCAGAAATGAAAAAGGAGGCATTACAACTGATAACACAGAAATACTAAATACCATAAGAAACTGCTCTTATATGCCAACAAATTAGACAACCTAGAAGAAATGAATACCTTTCTAGAAATATACAACCTGCCAAGACTGAATCATAATGACATAGAAAATCTAAACAGACCAATTACCAGTAAGGACATTTAATTAGTAATCAAAACTTTTCAACAAAGAAAAGTCCAGGACCAAATACCTTCACTGGTAAATTCTACCAAACATTTAAAGAAGAATTAGTACCAACCCTTCTCAAACTCTTACAAAAAATAGAAGAGGAGAATTACTTTCAAACTCGTTTACAAGGTCAGCATTTATCTGGTACCAAAGAAAGACATGGACACGATAAGAAAAGGAAACTACAGGCCATTATCCCTGATGAACACAGATGCAAAAATCCTCAACAAAATATTTGTAAACCAAATCCAACAGTACATTAAAAAGATCATACACCAAGATCAAATGATATTTATTCCAGTGATACAAGGATGGTTCAACATATGTAGATCAATAAATTAGATGTACCACATTAATATAATGAAGGATAAAAACCATATGGTCTTCTCAATAGATGTAGAAAAAGCATGTGACAAAATTCAACATTTTTATGATAAAAACTCTCACAAGCTGAGTGTAGAAGGAACGTATCTCAACATAATAAAGACCATAGATGACAAGGCCATACTAGCATTATACTCAGTGATGAAAAGCTGAAAGCTTTCCCTCTAAGATCAGAAACAAGACAAGGATGCTCACTCTTGCCACTTTTATTATTTTATTTTATAGTACTCATAGAAACAGGGTAGACTAGTGGTTTAGAAAAATTAGGGGTTGGGAAAATTTGGAGGATGCTGTTAAAAAGGATACAGACTTTAGTTATAATACGAATAGGGTCTTAAGCTCCTGGGTGGCTCAGTAGCTTAAGCATCTGCCTTCAGCTTGGGTCATGGTCTCAGGGATGTGGGGCTTCCTGCTCAGTGGGGAATCTGTTTCTCCCTCTTCCTTCTTCCTCTGCCCCTCCACTTGCTTATGCTCTCTCTCTCTCAAGTAAGTAAATAAAATCTTTTTTAAGAAGATGAATTAGTTTTTGGGATCTAACACTGTAATATATGATTGAAATTTGCTAAAAGAATAGAACCTAAATATTCTCACCAGAAAAGGGAAAATAAAGGTAAATAATTGAGGTGATGTATGTGTTTGTTAATTAACTTGATGGTGGGAAACCTTTCATGTATACATGTGTCAAATCATCACATTGTCACTTTAAATATATTACAATTTTGTCAATTATACCTCAGTAAAGATGGAAAAAAAAGAAAGTTGTGTCAAGAACTATTACCTGAAGAAAAAAAGAAGATAGGAGAGAATTAACACCCTCAGGAGAAACATCAACTAAAGGGGACAGAACTTTGTTTAACATCCTTAGGGACAGACAATTCTCCAAGGTTCTGAATTCCTTGCTTTTCTCTTTTTTTCTTGTCTAATTTTACCTTAACCATCACTCCTGTTCCCTTGGATCATCTCTCAATAAATGCCCTGCACCCTAGTCCTGGTCGGAGGCTTTCCTGGGGGACACCAAGATGTCTCTCTTACAATTTTATACTGCTTATATGCAGGTATAGTTTTATCACTGATGTGCTTGCAGGCATCCAGAGATAATGTACAGCATTGCTTTTAAACTCTGTAAGTGGTATTACACTCTTTTAAAAAAAGAAACTTAAAATGGAAATAATCATATTCCTAAAAGGAAAACTTTTCTCTTCTGATCTTTTTCTCCATTCTTTCTCAAAACAAACTAAAATAAAAGCCAAAAAACCCCCAACCCATCAAACTAAAACAAACAAATGCCACTCATAATCAAAACACCCTATTTGCACAAAAATATCTTAAACACATAACTCAAGACATAGCATACAAAATGATGCAAATTGTAGTCCAGATGTAGAATAGTATCTGGGCCATCTTTCATCATAGAATGAACATGAAGCCTATTTCAAAGAGAATGAAAAAGGAAGTCATGTTTTAATATGTGAAAGGCTACATAAAAGTATGTGGAGTCTGTCATATTTGTGCATATAAATCTAATGGGAAATTAAGTAAGTCTGTAGCTGAACACTGTCATCACCAGGAGTTCTTCATGTGAAAGAAAAACCTTTAGGCTTATGCCAGAAAATGTTCCTACATGTGCAAATGCCTAATTCAGCTACTAGTCCTTACAAATTGAGCAGCTTGTTGAAAATTCAAAATCCAGTCAGAAGTTGCATCCAGGCTCAGATGTTGATATCAATATCTCCTGGTGATCAAGCTGTAACACAGCCAAAGCCTTGGCCTAGCTTCTTCACTTAATTCTCAGTGAGCCCTTTGTTTCCTCTGGAGTGGAATGCATTTAAATTCCAGCTCCTTTATATGTGCTTACATAGACTGTAAACCATTAGGAATCTTAGCGCAGATGAGAGTGGGAAATCTGCCTATTTCAGTCTCTGCCATTATATTTAGAGCATTAGATAATGAGCGTCCTAGTAAAGTCAGCAGAGGGCAACCAGATTACTTGGGATAATTGACAGATAAGGAATAACGGACAGGTAGTAAATGATAGGAGTTGTAGAATAGTTTGTAGAGAAGAAGTGCTCTCCAGTAGCACTGCTAATGATAATAAAGAAGTAAGGAGCTGATATTAATAAATGGGTAAAAAATCATCTCAAATTAGCACATTTATCATTTAGAAGCAATATTTGTATAACAATGTTTCAATTCCAATTTGTGGGGTAAACTATTATTAACAGCTAATTGTGTATCTTTTCAGAAGCTTTTAATGAATATGTAAGCACATATAAGCATATCTTGTATTTTTTACATAAAAAAAGTTGTGTACCTGCATCATAAACATTTTTTATATCAGCTCATATAGATCTTTTTAAATTCCTCTAACTGTTGCAAAATATTGTCAGAAGTACTTTATTGAACTAGTCTCCTAATGATGAACATTTACACTGTTATTATAATCCTCAAACTTTCACTAAGCCTGCAACAATTAACATTATTCATGTGGCATTTTATACAAATGTGAGTATATATGTAGGATAAATTCATATGAAGTAGAATTGCTGGATTAAAATTTGTATATATTTTGAACTTTGATAGATATTGCCAAATTTTCATTCAAAGAATAAATTCCTTGAGATCAAGTGGAATGTGCATTTTATATTTCAGAAATGTGCCAATTTGTATTCCTGAACAATAGGCAAACTAGATAATCTGAACACCTTCCCCCCCAAAAAGACCCCTGAAATATTAAACAACATATAACAAATATCTCATCTGTAAAGCTAGGGTTGCAAAAAAGTAAGGCAAATCGCCAAGTACCAAAAATGAAGAAGCTGAAAAACAAGGAAAGAAGCAGGCATTGAAGCCACTGATGCCCAAGGGTATTTGCTGTTCCAGGTAACCAAGATGTTCAGTGTTTAACAGTCACAGGAAGACTAGACCTTGGGCCCAGCATCTCGAGAATCAAGGGGAAATGAGGACCCTCACTGGAACTGGAATCTTCAAGCACTACATTTGTCATGAAAAGATGGGCTATAAAAAAAAAAAAAAAAAAAAAAAACAGCAAAAAAGGAGGCTCTAAGGTACATTCTCTAGCCTGGCCTAATAACACAATGCCTCCTCAGAATTCATTACCAGAGGCCTGTCCTCAAATTGATTAGGGGTTCTAATATATATATATATATATATATATATATATATATATATACATATATATATATATATATATATATTACCTTGGCACTTTGGGTGCCTAACAGAAGCAAATGCAAATCTGTAAAGACTCATATCTTCAACCCAGGCTGCATAAGATTCCCATGGATCTAAGGCTTGATGGAACATAAACTGATAATCCAAACTTGCATCATAGAGGAAAAAAAGATTTCCATGTATGTTGCAAGTGGAGAAAACAGCCATTATTAGACCTTTAGTACCTTCAGATAATCAAGCCATCAGATAAGTGAATATAAAATGAGTTTTATATTTTTAGAAGACTTAAGGAAATGATATCAGAAGATATAACTAAGAATACATACATAGTATAAACAAGACTGATTTTTTAAAAACAAAATAGAACTTTTAAAAATAAAAAATACAATAATTGAATTTTAGAATGGAGTAGAAAGGCTATATAAGAAGATCAGACTCAGCTGTAAAAAGAATTAGCATACTGGAAAGATCTAAAGGATGTACCCAAAGTGTAGCCCAAAGTTATGAGGATGGAAAGTATGAAAAATGCTGAACACATAAACATGAAAAGGAAAAACATGTATTGGTATTCTAGATGGAGAAGAGAATGGGAAGGATTGGAAATGTTTGAAGAGATAATAGGTGAGAATTTTCCAGAATAGGTAAAAGACACCGACTCATCAGGTTCAGGGAGCACAATAAATTCCAGATTCTTCCACTGCATTTTACCATAGCATATTTTATGAAATAAAACTGTATTTTCCAAGCCCAAATTTATGAGATTGTTTTACATTTTGCAAATATCTTTCATGTCTGGCTTAATAGAAAAAGGCTAGATTCTCATATCTGCTTCTGCATTCAATCTGTTTTAATATCACATATTATGTAGCCTCTGGAAAACTCCAACTTGTGAGAGAAGGGGAATAAAAAAGATGAATCTTGTCTTAGTATTATTATAAATTCAGTTTTGACCTTGTAGAACTTCTGAAATATTATCCAGTTTCCTTAGGATCTCCAGAGCACACTTTGAGAATCCCTAATTTAGAGTCTATCATAGATCATGGTTGGTGAACTTGGTATTACAAATTTTAAAATTTCACACATACATACTTCATATATGCACTATCTGAATCATGGTTTTTCAGGGAATTAGAATACAAAAATTATACTTGTATCTGAAACAAGACTCAAGGGATTAATTTCATCTCTCTTCCATGATTCAGAGGCTAATTCAGGGTCCTGCAAAACTATCTTTGTGAACATCAATGCATTATATAGGTATTTGCAGGATTTTTGTGTTATACCATTTGGGGGTTTTTTGGTGAATAAGATGGTAGATAAATTAGTTGTTACCATAGCATGATTGAGTGATATATGTGAAAGATGTATATAATTCAAGGCTACATAATTGCAAAACTGTCCCAGAAGTGGAAGACAAAATAATCTATCAGGAGACCAACACAATGTTTCAGAATCATAAGGAAACTAATGCAACAATTGATGTAGAAACACTGACTCTGGAGGCCACTGGGGGAGAATTAGAGGATATTTTTAAATTGCAAAAAGTCTCATTTTCATAGCTTGAGTTAAATTCTGCCATCAAATTTTCTTTAACTAATCTCCATCTGATGTTTCTCACTTCCAATTTTATGTCACTAAAGAGATGGCCCCCATCTGAATCCGTTAAGGGATCAGATTCTTGTACTCTGTCAGTCTTGTCCACATTGAACAAATATGATCCACATGCTTCTCCTTTCGTATTTATCTCATTGTATAAAACTCATTGTATAATGCAATACATTATTTCAATATTTCCCAAGAGAGAGACAGCTACAATAACCCATTAGATCTCAGACATCTCAATTTCAATTAAAAAAGACTAATATTCTCTCTAAATATTTGGGTGTATCCACAAGGCTTAATCCAAATTCATTTCTGCTGAAACATGGATAGTAGAAGGTTAACTGGCCAATTTTTAATATGGGACACCCTGTGACTTGCAAAAATGATGGAAAGGATTAAAAAATGTTTGTTCTCCACCTCATTACAAAAAGGATATGATAAAAGAATGATTTGTTCCAGTAGAATTTTGTTCACTATACAAACATACAATGAGTACCTTCTGGGTACTAGGCACTTTGCTAGGCTCTGGTTTATAAAGATAAATCAGAAATAGTCTTCGCCTTCGTAGCCCCACTAGAAGAAGAGCGATGCCTATAAATAAGAATTGATTTAGAGTATAAAATTTATAAAAAAGGCATCTGGGTGGCCCAATGGGTAAGCATCAGACTCATGAGTTCAGCTCTGGTCATGATCTCAGGGTCGTGAGATTAAGCTCTGCATCAGGCTCCATGCTCAGCAGCAGGGAGTCTACTTGAGATTCTCTCCCTCTGCCCTTCTCCCCAGTCATTTGCATTCTCTCTCTCTCTCTCTCTCTCTCTCTTCTTCTCGCTCCCAAATAAACCTTTAAAAATTAAAAAAAAATTTTTAATAAAGATATGTATAAGATATATTTATGCACAAAAGGAATGATATATTCTGCTTATGGAATCAGAAAAGGTTTTATTTTTTTGCTGGTTTTAAAGAATAAGTTGGAGTTTTCTAGGCTAATCAAGGAGAGTAAGAATATTCTAGGCAGAAAGAACTACATGTGCAAAGCCCTTACAAGTCTAGGCATGGCAAGTAATTCAGTTTGGCAAGGCTAGAGTGAAGGGTGAAGACAGAGTGCAATTGGAAATGATGTTAGAGAGTGAGTAGAAATCAGTTTATCAAGCATCTGTAGCCATGCTAGGGAGCTTGAACGTTATCACACAGGTCTTTGGTTTTCCACATATGCCCTAGGATATCAGGGGATTCACAGAGATGCCTGAGATGTTGGTGGGAATGTGGTCAAGGCAAGAAGGTACCCCTACTCCTGCTTCTATAGGAACCATGCAGGTTTACATGTGCATGCTTGAAGCAGGACTTCATTTTTCTCAATAGCTGTTCATTGAGCACATAGTAGGTACTAGGCCTTGTGCTGACATACACAATTCATGGCCTCCTAGTGTAGAAAATATTCCTTTAAAAAAAGTTAGAGTGGCACCTGGGTGGCTCAGTAGTTGATCATCTGCCTTTGGCTCAGGTCGTGATCCCAGGGTCCTGGTATCAAGTTCTGCATTGGGCTTCCCACAGGGAGTGTGCTTCCCCCTGCCTATGTCTCTGCTTCTCATGAGTAAATAAATAAAATCTTAATAAAATTTTTTTAAAAGTTAGAAATCCACACCTGTAATTGATGGAGAACCACAGTAAGGTGTCAAGCAGCAAAGTGATATGATCAGGTTTGCTTCTTAGAAATATCACTCCAGGGGCTTCTGGGTACCTCAGCTGGTTAAGCATCTGACTCTTGGTTTCAACTCAGTCATGATCTCAGGGTTGTGAGATTGACCCCCACATCCGACTCCCCACATGAGATTCTCTCCCACTCCCTCTGCATCTCCCCCCCCCCCCCCCCGCCACTCTCTCAAAAAAAGAAATCTCACTCTGGTTGAAATTTGTACAGTAGATTAGAGAACAGAGAAGCTGGGTAGAAAGTGAAGGCATAAAGTCAATAGGCCTAGAGGTGCATTGAAAGTGGAGAAGAAGATGACAGCATGTCAGGGTAAGTCCTAGGCTTCCAATTTAGATGAATATGTCTACCACAGGGAGACTAGGAGAATGAGAATGGTGCTGAGGAAAGCCTATGGGGCTTTCAACTTTTAGGGAGATGTTGGAAGAGGGCAAGCTAGTTAAGGAGGCTGAGAAGGGAGATGGGGAGAGAGAGGAGATTGAGAGAAAGTTGAACCAGGGAAGCCTTGGCAGCAGTGTTTCAAGAGGGGACACATGAGCAGTGTCCAGGGCTTTAGGAAGACCTCATGGAATAGACTGAGAAATCCTCTCTTGAATTGTCGGCTGGAGAGGCTTGGGAGACTTCCACAGGATCAGTTTCAGTGGAAAGCAGATTGAAGTGGGCTGAGAAGTAAGTAAGTGGCAAGGAAGCAGAGACAGTGAGACTAGACATCTTCATGAGGATGGCTGTGAAGGCAGAAGGAGAGAGAACATGATTGCCAGAGAAAATGCTGGGGTGGGAGGTAGGAGTTTATCAATATGTGCAGTGGAGGAATCCAGAATGGTGGAAGATTGAAGACAATGCTGTGTGTGTGTGTGTGTGTGTGTGTGTGTGTGTGTGTGTGTGTGAGTGAGATTGCTAAGGGAGGTCTGTGAGCAGGTGGGAGAAAACAAGTCTCCAGCACAGGTCTTTACTGAGAAGCCCTAAGTGTCTGAGAATTTAATAAGAATATATTCAGCACACATGTATATACGTATCTGCATATTCACATATTTGAGATATTTTCAGGGGGGCAAGTTTATTGAGAAAAATTTGAAAATAAATTTCAATTGTATCAGGGCACTGGAAGATTTGGGTTATTGAGGAACTGTGGAATCCTAATCATGTTTTTTTAGTTATTAAATTTCTCAAAGTTTGGAACAACAGGGCCACATTTGTTGAATTCTAACTGATAGCACAATGATTTGTTCTGGAGTGTTCAGGAAAGGCATACGTTTTTTGCTTTTGTTTTTGTTTTTGTTTTTTTTATCACTGAAGACTCCTTAAAGAAACTCTTCTCTCCTTCACCTTTTTCCATTCGTTTACCTTTGTTGGCTCTGAGTTTTCCATGAGTCACCCAAAGCTCTTTCCCCCTCTGTATTAATATACCTTAGAGCATTCCATAGTGGTTTTTCATGTGCTGCCTGTGGGTCATCCACTTCTTAGATGATATATTATTTTCTATTCCACAGCTGGATTCTACAGAGATGCTGGTAACCCTCTGAGTCAAACCAGATGTGTGAAGTTATTAGCCTTTGGACATGACTTTATTTTATTTTTTAAAGATTTATTTATTTTATTTTTTAGAGATGGAGTGAGAGTGAGGGAGAGCATGAGCGGGGAGGAGAGGGAGAAGCAGGCTCCCCCACTGAGCAGGGAGCCTGATGCAGGGGTCATGACCTGAGCCAAAGGCAGATGCTTAACTGATTGAGCCACCCAGGCACCCCTGGGGATGACTTTAAAATGAGAAATGGCATTATATTCTGTAAATAGTCGCTGTTGGTTCTATCTTTAAAAACATCATGGATGTGAAATAAGCTATTAGCTGTCATCCTGCCTGTAGATCTGGTGCTGAGGGGATGGGATGGGAAGGTTTGGTTGACACAAAGCTCTGAACAGGGCAGGGGTTGGGGACTAAAAGTCTATATTTGTTCTTGAATTTGCTACTAATTTCCATTGGGTGGGAGAACTCTCTTAAATCCCACTATGTGTGAAGTTCTCACTCTGCAGAGAGTAATACAGCATCCACAGGTAGTTCATAGGGGAATGCAACACTTATTTAGCAATTAAGAGGAAGTTTAACTTAATATCATAAAATGTTCCTGACAGTTGGGCTTGTTAAAGTATGAAATGGCCCTGGGGAGAGCTTCCCTTGGCACAAGGCTTCACCTGGCCACAGTGTTTATTAATGATTATGAAAGTCAAGCTAGGTCTCCCAGACAGGCACAGGCTTGGTTTCTATGGTGTTTTTTTTTTTTTTTTATAGGTTTTGACATTGATTTCAGACCAAAGACATTTAAATCTTCTTCCCACCTTAATTTACCAAAAGAAACATATTCCTGGTTTATTCAGCACACCAACTTCTGTCCACCCCTGGGAATTCCTTCTGAACATTTGCCATTATAATTTCTGGTCTGTATTCACTGATTTTATTTTGTCAACAGTTGGTGACTAAGCTTTCATGCTAGGCCACTTTTCTTGTCACCTGTCTTGGTTGTTATTTTTCCCCAAACATATATATTTTCTCCAAACAGTACCCAAATGCTAGATTGTCAAAAGGAAATTGACAAAAGTATGCTGTGCTATGCACTGTGAAAGGGGCTAATCAAAGCAGCTTTTTAATTGCTATAGTAATGATTTAGATGTGCAAAAAATACTAAAGTTAAATTTGCATGACTAATTAATTAAGCAAAGCTCACAATTGACAAACATAATTAGCACATCCAAAATTGAAACCACATCCTGGTTCTCTTAACTTGGAGCCAAAAAAGACAACGTGAAGTGCTCAAAATCCCCTTCCTTTCACTATCTATAGGTCTCATTGCCAATTCTCATACTTAGGTTTGTTATGCACAGAGCATAGTTAATTGAAAAACATTCCTGAGGATCTGACTTTTTTTTTTTTTTTAACAGAGAAGTCTCAAGAGTTTGGCATATTTGCTCCATCTCATAGCAGCTAAATTTTTTCTAGTAGAGTGGATATCTTCTCATTTAGGGGAAAAGTTACCTATTATTGCTATCATCTATCTTTCCATAGATTGTTGTTCGACCAGCTTTTATGGTATATACATATTCTATGTGGGCAAGTGGTTTCATCTAGAGATCCTGAAAATTATGTAATAGTAGGTCAAGTTACCATGAAACTCTATCAGTTAACATACATATACCTTTCCGTATTAAAGTCATGAAGTTCCAAAGTAAGTCAGTGTCCTGGAGTCTTTGCTGAGCCAAAGCCATACTGGATTCTGAGGAAGTAGGGAAAATATCCTTCCTCCAACTTTCTCATGCTCATCCAGTGTGTGATGTGCTTTGTCACCTGGCTACCAAAGTAGAATGACTGTGCTCAGAGTAACCTCGGGGAGAAGTCACTTCCCCTGTATCCTAGATACTCTTCCTCTTTTTATAAAGTGAAGAGACCTCAGTTGGACTGATGACCAATATCTAGGTCAGGCACCATATTTTTCCCCACTGTGAACCCTCAAATGTTACCTGCAAAACCAAGTCCTCATTCTTAAGCAATCACAGCACAACAATCATGGCAAACCTCCCTCTGTGCAAATTGGCTCTTGAGAGTCCCACCCACTAGCACAACACACTTCATGCATTCATTGAACTAGTACTGATGGAGTGCTTGCTTTGTGTGAGACACTATTCTAGACATAGGCCACTGCCTGTTTAATACCAGACTGGACTTCTGCCAGTTGCTTGTGTGCATCCATTGTGTAGGTATGTACACACAGATCTTCATATGCAGAACTTTCGTTTCCTTTTAGTAACAGCTGTTCTGCTTCTATGTAGCTAGGAAGCATCTTTCATCTTTGATACATAAATAGAAAGAAGCATTAAATGATTACTATCATGAAAACTTCCCCCCCCAAAAAAAAGAAAACTTCCCCAAATACAGAAAACTGCTAAAAGCAACACTGGGTAATACCCAGTAGCCATCAAGCAGAACTTCCAAATGGCATTTATTATATTTGCTTCAGATTTTTTTAAAATCAAAGAACTAATGCCTTACTGATAAATCTTTGATCCCTTCTTTCCTCATTTTCATTTCCTTCCTTCTCTTCCTTCCCAGAGGCACCATTATTGTGATTCTGCTCTGCAGCCATCTTCTGTATTGTTTATATTTTTACTAAATATAGAATTTGGCTAAAATATATGCAGTATTGTTTTTATACATTTTGTAAATTCCATATAAATGCTTTCATACTATGTGTGTGTATGTGTGTGTGTGTATAGTTATATATTGTTCTGTTGTTGTTCTTAAGTGTGGCCTATTTTACTATATTTACATGTAGCTCATTTTATCTACTGTATATTACTCCTTTCTATAAGTATAACTCAGTTGTTCTCCTTTTTCTACCTATGGCTATTTAGTGTCTTTCCATTTTTTTCCCCAATTACAAGCAATGCTGAAGACAATTTATTTACACACGTAAGGGAGAATTTTCCTAAAAATTTATATCTAGAAGTGGAATTATTAGGCTGAATATTATACATGTTTTCCAATGTTAGATATTGTTCTCCAAATGGTAGGAGAGCTTCTGTCAGCAATGTATGAGTCCTTCCTCCAATTCTTGCCAGTATTTGTCATTTTCAGACTTTTAAATTTTTCAGCCTGATGAGTTTCCCTGATTAGCACCCTTACACATGTGCCAACTGAGCACCCGAAATGTGGCTAGTCTGTGTCATGTTACACATGTAAAGAAATGAGATTTTGAAGATTTAATATGAAAAAAAGGTAAAATACCTCATTGATAATTTTTTGGATTGATTGTATGTTGACATGACAATTTGGATATACTGGGTTAAATAAAATGTATTATTAAAGTGAATTTCTTCTATTTATTTTGACTTTTTTTAATGTGCCTACTAGAAAATTTAAAAATGCATGTGTGGCTCTCAATACATTCCTATTGGTCAGCACTAGTGAAGAAACTCCAGTATAATGTTGACTAATCATGGTGAAAGTAAACTCCTTGTTTTACTTGTGATTTCAGTGGTAATCCTTCTGAAGAATCACCTTTATTTCTGATGTTTGATCTTGGTGTTTTGTAGTTACTTCATTAGATTGAGGAGGCTCTTCCACCCCCTACTTGCTGAGGGTGATTACAATGACCGAAGCTTGAATTCTGTGGCTTTGACCATGTCCATTAGGATGATCATATTGTTTCTCCATTTAATCTTTCAGTAAGGTCAACTACATTGGTTGATTTTTATAAACAAAATTTTAAATGTGGAATCACCTGAGATAAACCTACCTGGCCATTTTATACCCCTACTGGATTTCATGCTTAATTTTTTTTTTACTTAGAAATTTTTCGTGTATATTCATAGATGAGATTGCTCTGTGATATTGATTTCTTCTGTACTCTGTTGATACTAAGTTTTCAGGACAACTGCTGCTGCTAATAGTCAGAATTTATTGAGCACTTACCAGTGCCAGGGACTCTACATGTACTCTCTCACTGACTCCCCACACCAAAGTTATAAGGTAGATTCCATTATTATTCCCATTTTATAGAAGACAAAACTGAGGCAGAAAGAAGAGGTAACTTAATAAATGGTGACACTCCAGTGTGGGCAAAATGGTAGGCTGGATATCCCAAGAAGCTACCTGCAAAACCAAGTCCTCATTCTTAAGCAATCACAGCACAGTAATCCATATAAATGCTCCTACAAATGCACCTACAATGCTGAACTTTTTTTAAATATTAAGATGAATTTTGGGGGCACCTGGGTGGCTCAGTCAGTGAAGTGTCTGCCTGCAGCTTAGGTCATGATCTCAGGGTCCTGGGATTGAGCCCCACATCAAGCTCACTGATCAGCAGGGAGTCTGCTTCTCCCTCTCTCTCTACCCCTTCCCTCCACTTGCTCTCTCTCTCTCTCAAATAAATAAATAAATAAATAAATAAATAAATAAATAAATCTTTTAAAAAAATATGAATTTTGAACCTAGAAAAAAATAAAGACAGTCCTTAGATTCCCTTGTTTTCATCCTTTGACCTTCAATTTTAATAGACTCTTAATGAAGAACAGGAGAGAAAGAGATCCCTAGCAAGGTGGGAAGTTGGATTCAAGATCTGCAGGATGAGTCTAGGACCCATATGATGATTAAACTGGAAAACACCTCACCCCTTCTGCATTCTTAAGATAGGCAGGAAGGATATTTGCTTGTCTAGGCCATGGCTCTAGGTGAATGCACTGGGAGAGAGGAGGGGAGAAGGTTTAGAGTTGGTATTGCTACATCCTGTAAGTTTTAAAAGAATACTTTTTAAAAAAGATTTTCTTTCTTTCTTTCTTTCTTTCTTTCTTTCTTTCTTTCTTTCTTTCTTTCTTTCTTTCTTCTTTTCTTTCTTTCTCTCTCTCTCTCTCTCTCTCTTTCTTTCTTTTCTTTTCTTTTTCTTTTCTTCCTTTTAGAGAGAGAGAGAGAGAGAGCATGCACACACATGCACCTGAGTCAGGGGAGGGGCAGAGGGAGAGAATTTTGAGCAGACTCGCACTGAGTGCCACAGGACTGGCTCCCACAACCTCCAGATCGTGACTTGAGACGAAATCAAGAGTCAGACACTTAACCAACTGAATCACTCACCTGGGCACCCCAAAAGAACACTTTTAAAGAGCAAATATTTTTATTGCCTTTAGTTCTAAATCTTTTACAATTTCCATTGTATTTTCTTCTTTAATCTTTGATTATTTAAAAATGCAGTTTTCATTTCCAAATAGAATAAGGGTGTTTTTATTTTTACTCTTTTATTCTTGATTCTAATTTAATTATACTGTGGTCAGAGTATGCAAACTGATATTGGATATGGATATGTTATTGATGTTTTGAATTTTGTTGAAACTTCCTTTGTGATTAACGATTGATTTTTTTTGTAAATTTGCCACATATACGTGAAAAATGTATGTTTTCTATTTTTTGGTATAGTGTTCTCCTAATGCATCTGTCCAATATATCATGTTTGTTAATTGTGTTGTCTGATCCTTTGTCAGACTTATAAGTGTCTCAGAGAGTGTTGTGTTAAAATCTTTTACTCTGAATGTGGATTATGCAGTTTTCTTTGTAATTCTGTTTCTTATTTATAAGAAAATTTCTTATTTATATGCACCTATGCTGGGGCACCTGGCTACCTCAGTCAGTGGAGCATGCAACTCTTGATCATAGGGTTGTGCATTCAAGCCCCACATTGGGTGTAGAAATTACTTAAAGATAAAATCTTTAAGATTTTATATCATATATGTATTTATATCTTATATATCTACACTGTATTAATAGATGCATATAATTCATGATAGCTATAATCTATATATAGTTATAATCTTTTCTAGACTTAAAAAATCATTTTAGAATGAAGCTCTTTATCTCTGTTAATGCTGTAGCCTTAAATTCCATTTTATCTACTGTCAGGATTGCTCACTCAAAATCTTTTGCTTACTATTTGCCTGGGTTATCTTTTCTCATCTCTTTTTTTTCTTTATTTGTTTTAGGTGCATCTCTTGAGCTCATTGCTGATGTCTATTTCTTTTTTTTTTTTTTTTTTTTTGATGTCTATTTCTTTTTTTTTTTTTTTTTTTTTTTTTTTTCTTTTTTTTTTGATGTCTATTTCTTTATTGATATAGTAGCTTTCTTGATTAGCTGTGTTTAATCAGTTTCCATTGATTGTGATTAATGACATAGCTGGACTTATTTTTACTACCTTATGTTATTTTTATTTACCAAGCTTTTACCTACTTAAAAAAATCATTTCTTGCTCTATTTTGGATTTATACACTATTATTCTTTCCCTCCACCTCAGCAGTTTGAAAATTTTAATTCTAATTTTTAAATAATTTTTTAACATACACATTAAGCTCTCTACCAAAAGCCTATAATGCTTCAGTTGTTCTATTCTTTCTGAACAAGACAAGGAATTTATCAGGCTTTAATTACCCACAATCTGCCATTTTATTGTTCGTTTTACCAGCTTTTAAAGGCAAAAATTAGTTGTTGTTGTAGCTGTGGTTGCTGTTGTGATTATCAGTAACCACTACTTAGGTAGATTTACAGGCCGTTTTGTTAATTTCTTTGCTAAGTATATCCCTTAAATCCCACTCCTTACTTCTGCGTTCAGTTTTCTTCTTGCTGAGGGATATCCTTTCAAGACCTACTGCGGTCAGAGCAACACTGGTTTTGCATTATTTTGCTTATCTCTTGGAAGCTATTTCTCTAGTATCTGCTGGCGTCAATTCACCCATGGGAAGCCTGCTTTCAGCCTAATGACTGCCTCTTTGTAGGTAATCTGTCTTCTCTCCTGGTAGCATTTAGGATTTTCTCTTTATCCCTGCTGTTTAGAATTTTCACTATGGTATGCTTAGATGTGGATTTATTTTTGTTGTTCTGTCTCAGCAATTGATGTAAACATTCACTCTGGGCTTTCTTCACTCCCCAGCCTGGAAAATTCTTAGCTGTTCTCAGCTGTTACTTCTTCAGTGGTGCCTTTGCCCCTTGCCTCCTCTTTGCCCCTTCCTTAATTCTCTGCTTTTGAAATTATATGAGATAAATGCTGGAGCTTCTCCCATTCTTTCATGTTTTCCAGCCCTTTATCTTTTAGTTCAGTACAAGTAGTTTTCTTCTCACCAAACAATTTGAGACTACATTGCTGACCTAATGTCCTGTTACCCCTGAGTACTTGAGTATGTATTTCCTACATGTAAGTGTGTCTCTTATATAACTGCAATGCAATTGTCAAAATAGGGAAATTAACTGATATGTTACTACCTTATAGTACTCAAACACTGTTCTACTTTCTCGGGCTATGCCAATAATGTCCTTTATAGGAAATCGTTCCCCAGCTGCTCCTCAATCTTCCCTTGGGTTAAAGATCTTGATTCTTCTGAAGTTTTAGAGGTCAGTTGTCTTGTGGAATGTCCCTCAGTTTAGGTATGTCTAATGTTTTCTCATGATTGGGTTTTGATGATGCATTTTGGCAAGAATATCCATATCTCTTATGTTGATATGTCTTATTAGTGGTAGTAGTACCTTTGAACACATAGCTAGGATGGTGTCTGCCAAGTTTTTGCACTTTAAAGTTAATATCTTCCCCTTTGTAATTTATAAATATCTTTGGGGAGATACTCTGACTATGCAAATACCCTGTTTCTCATTATACTTTAAAAAAAGAGATTGATCGATTGATTGATTGATTTTTGGAGAAAGAGATAGCACGCGAAAGAGAGTAGGGTTAGGCAGAGGGAAAGGGAGAGAGAATCTCCAGCAGACTCCCCACTCAGTGCAGAGCCTGATGTGGGGCTTGATCTCATGACCCTGAGATCAGGACCTAAACTAAAACCAACAGTCAGATGCTCAACTGACTGCACCACCCAGACAACCCTCAGCATACTTTTGCTCAAAAAATTTTAACATCCACTAACAGCAGCAGTTAATACACTAGCATTGGCTTACTGGAGGTTTTCTTATTTTCCCTCATTCTTTCTGCATTTATTAGAGTTCTCTAAGGAAGAGCTGGACATTCTTCTGTTTAGTATTTATTTTTATTTTTGCTTTTTAAATACATTAAAAATTTTTATATGTGTAACATAAAATTTACCATTTTAACTATATTTAAGTGTACACTTCTGCAGTATTAAGGACATTCACACTGTTGTGTAGCTATCACCACCATCCAGCTCCAGAAGTTCTTTCATCTTCCCCAGCTGCAGCTCTGTACACACTAAATACTAACTCCCTATTCTTACCTCCACCATTCTACCTTCTGTGCCTGTGAATTTAACTCCTCCAAAAATGTCATAGAAGAGGAATATAATAGTATTTGTCTTCTTGTAACTAGCTTATTCCCTGTTTAATTGTGGCTGATTATTTATTTAGATTAATATGGTCTCATGGGTATTTGCTGTATATTCTGTGGATTATAATCAATTACTATTATTATTATTGTTATTTTGTTAGTCAAAATAACAGCTTTGGTTGTTAGGAGCTTCTTCAGGTTGGATTCCATGTCCTTGTAACAGGTCTATAGCTTTTTTGAACACTTCTTTACTTTCTGACACATAAGATGTTCCAGGCTTACCTTGTATTTTCCCTTTCTCAGCTGTAGAACTGGCCACTTCTCCAAGAAGCCTAGGTCCCTATCATAGGAGAATGTTATTTAGAAACTAGGATCTGGGCACTGAGTGTGCCTAAATGACCAAGTGTCAGTTTTTTTCTAGACTCTCTCAAGTGGAAGAGCCAGAAAATATATGTATGTAGATAAACACACATGTATATGTGTGTGTGTGTGTATAATTTATTCCTGTATGTATCCATTGGTACGTATATTAAAATCCATGAGTTTGTGCTGATACCTCTGATTTCAATTTAACACCACAGGGTTTATTCCAGCTTTTCTCTTTTCCTGAGTTGTAGCTTCTTTCTCTGAGAGTAGGGAACCTGGTTTTCATTATCCACAAAATATATATTACCATGAAACTTTACCATGGTTCTAAGAGCCAAAGTTATATAAAAAGGTATATTCAGAGACATGTCACTCCCTTCATCCTTACTACCTGTTCCCATGCCCTCTTTTTCCACCAACCAGAAAGTAACCATGCTCATTAGTTACTGCTTTATCCCTTCCTGTATTCCTTTTATACAAATGAGCAGATATATATTTTCTTACATTTCTGTCTTTCATACATGAAAGGTTACATACTGTGGATACTGTCTTTGTACTTTGCTTTTTTTTCACTTAACAACATATCCTGAAAATCCCTCCATATCAGTTCATAGAGCTCTTCCTTTTCCTTGTTTGCTGCTTATAATGCAGTACTCCATTGTGTGGATGAACCACAGTTTTTTCAACTACTCTCCTGTGTATGTACATTTAGATTGTCTCTAATATTTTGCACTTATACTACTACACAATGAATAATCTTGTCAATCTGTATTTTTGTATTACTTGAGATATACCTTTAGGCTAGAATCCTAAAAGTGGAATTCCTGAGTCAAAAGATATGTGCATATATACTTTGTTAGATATGGCCAAATTATCTTCCAGAAGGGTCCATCAGTTTGCCTTCTCATCAGCATTGTATGTGAGTGCTTGTTGCTTTACAGCCTTGCCAAGAGAATATATTGTCACATTTAAAATTTTTCACCAATCTAAGAAATGAGAAATGGCATCTCAGTGTTTAAGTTTGCATTTCTGTAATTATGAGTGAATCTGATCACTTTTTATATGTTTAAAGGCTACTTTAGATCATATGTGTGTGTGTGTGTGTTCATGTCATTCTTCCATTTTAAGCCATTGTTTTTGTATTTTTAAGAGTTATTTATATATTTGGGATATTGACTGCTGGTGGTATGTGGCATGTGTCGCAAATATTTTCTTTTAGCTTATCAAAGACATTTGACTTTGCTTATAGTGTTTTTTCTTTTGCCATACAAAAATGTTTATTGTTATGTAATCACATTTAATAATCTTTTTTTAATTGCCTCTCGGTTTTGAACCATGATTAAAAGCCTTTCTCTAACCTGTAGACTAAGTAGGAACTTACAAGCTTCCACTAGCATGTTTTAATGTCTGGTGATAGCCAGTTCCCCCTCCCATCACAACCTTATGGCACAACCTTTTTCTTTCTCAGTATTTTCCTGACTATTCTTGCATGTTTGCTTTCCATATGAACTTCAGTTTCAACTTGCCCAATTCCACAGAAAATCTTGTTGGCATTTTTATTGGTATTGAATTAAATTTATAAATAAACTTAGGAAGAACCAATGTATTTATGATGTTGAATCATCCTATCCAGGGATAGACGAAACATTCCATTTGTTCAAGTCTACCTTGTATCTTTCAGGGATATCTATAATATTTTATTTTTATTTTAATTACCATATCAGTTATTGCTGTATTTTATTACTGGCATCTTTCTATTGGTGCCAACTTTCTAGGTTATTTCTGCTTATCATCTGTGCTCCATATGCCATCTACACATCTGTAGGTAATACCATTTTATATCCTTCTCCCCTAGCAGTTCGTGGTTGACTTTGTAAAAAGGCCACCTGGAAAAGAGTCTTCTTCATGGGGATTCTGGCCTGGGTTGGGGAATCCTATACAGCTCAAACTGTAGGAAACTTTTGTGGCTTTGGCTGCTGAACAAGCGATGATGGGAAGGCAGGACTGAAAGAAGTAATGCTTTGGTTTATATCCTATTCGCTAAGGATTTTGTCACTTACAAAGGTACATAGTGGAAGTAGAGAGAGCCATGTGGCTGGATAGTGGGTCGTCTTAAAAATCTGTATGAGTATCTAAAGTGACAAGACATGAAAAACTTATAGTTGAGGGAGGAGCTACAGGACTGCACCCCATTCTCTGCTGGGGTTAGCATGTAAGCATGTAAGCATATAGAAGGGAGGGTCTAGCTTAACAAATCTAGTAGAGTTAAAAGTGTGATAGGAAAGGCCTGGATATCCTAGGGATTCCCTTTCAAAGTCAGAAATAAAGTACTGTCATTTAGTAAATAAATGTAAATCTTGCTGACAGAAAGGAAAGGGAGAAGGAAGGACAAAGGGAGGAAGAACTGGGATCTGAGGGACAAAATTAATCAATAAAGTGAAACAATAGGAAGGTCAAAGAGTTAAAATCAAGTGTTATTTTACTTACTTCAAGACATCTGGCCAGCTTATCATTGGAGAAAGACAACGCGGTGAATAAATCAAATGCATAGAGAACCTCATTTGTCCTATTAGCTATTCCTCCTGTATCCCAAAATTTGGGGTAGATCATATGAGAAGTTAAAATTTGCTGATTTGAGTCTCATATTCTATTTCCTCTGCCTGACATGTGAAGAGGCCAGTGAACCTTAAAATAACCAAATGGCAAAAAACCAAGGGAATAGGGACAAGCTTAAGTGCCTGGCCTAGATAATTAGTCTTTGAATAATCAAGAATGGGGTGCATTATAATCCTAATACTGGCACAGTAATTAGACTTAGAAGTTTCGAACTGTGATGTTAGAATTTCTGCGTGTGGATATGAAGTTGGATAGTTTGGGGTTCCTTTAGTTTGTAATTTAAAAGTAATTTAAAAGTAATCGGTTCGTATGTTTTTCTAAATATATGAACATCTTGGTCCATATTTCTGGGAATTCTAGAGGGGTGAAATAAAAACTTAGAAAAACTGATGCAGGACACCTGGTGACTCAGTGGTTGAGCATCTGCCTTTGGCTCAGGTTGTGATCCTGGGGTCCTGGGATGGAGTCCTGTATCGGGCTTCCCGCATGGAACCTGCTTCTCCCTCTGCTTATGTCTCTGCCTCTCTCTCTGTCTCTCACGAATAAATAACTAAAATCTTTTTAAAAAAGAAAAAAGAAACACGCATGCAATGACCACAGGTGCCCTGTTGTTTTACTCCACACTTAGTATTTTAAATGCCTAAGATGTCATTCCTAGGGCAGCTTTCAGACTCAAGATGTTTTGATACACAGCTGACTCTCAATTATAAAAGTAAAAGCAATTATCTAGATTCTCACCATGCATTTAAGATTATAGTTTTATGTTTATTTATTAAAAATAACACAAACCAGGCAAACAACTTATTTAAAATGCAGTGTGTGCTTAAACTGATTTAAAGCAATAACCACAGACATAGCCTTCGTGATTCTCCAAAAATATCCCTTATCTTCCTTTGCAATTTGAATCCAAATATTCAGCTTTGATTTTGATGTCTCTTCTAAGTTTTGCACCTTTCTGAGCTCTTCACATATTAGAAATGAATAAAGAGAGAAAGAGAACTAAGAATCCTAAAATATGACAATTTAAAACTCAAGTTTAAGAGTTATTTTGGTCGACAATTAAGATTTCTGTTTTGTTAGAGCTAAAGTTACAACTGCAATTGTTTATGAAAACACCCACAACATGGAATCTGTACTTTTCTAGAACAGTATTCTTATTTTATGAAGTAGAGAATGTGTTTGTGATTCTGTAGCTACAACTATAGATTTTAGAGAATCCAGAGAATATAATACTTACCTCCAGTATCTTTCAAATAAAAAACCAAATGAAATATGATTTGAATAATGTAAATGTTCCTTAATTAATTGAAAAAATAATCATCTTTAGAGATTGGATGGAGGACAGTATTTACAAGGTTAAATGTTATGCTATATATTTTAGCACAAATCATAATATTAAAAAGACCAAAAACAGAACACAAAAACTGAAACTCCTGCCAGTAGGAGTTTCAAAAAGGTGGAAACTCCTGCCACCCTGTTCCAAAAAGGTGGGTCTCTCTGAAAGGCAGGAATTCCTAAAGCCTTGGTGATTTTCCAACAAGTCCAAGCTTTTTTGAAGCAAAGTTTAACATTTATTCTTATTCTCCTCCATTCCTTAAACTCCCTGAACTTAGCATACATGTTGGTATTGCTCTAATAGTAAATCTTATATCTAATTTGTGTACTTTTTAACTTGTCTTCTCAACTAGATGATAAGATTCCTGAAGAAAGGGGCCATATATTCAACTTAAAAAGATTTTATTTATTTATTTATTTATTTATTTATTTATTTATTTATTTATTTAGAGAGAGAGGGAATGAGGGAAGGGAGAGGGAGAGAAAATCGCAAGCAGACTCTGTGCTGAGCCCTCGTCAGGCTCTGTCTAATGACTCTGAGATCATGACCTGAGCCGAAATCAAGAGTCAGAAGCTTAACTGAGTCACCCAGGTTCCCTGTATATTCAACTTAAAAAAAAAAAACAACTCACATAGCATCTAGTGACAGACCTTCATATATTAGAAACTCAACAGATACTTCTCCATTGACTCATTGCTAATATTTTCAATAATGTCTTATGCTTGAAGATCTTCATTTTCTTTAAATATATGGTCTTAAGAGGTTTGCTGCATTCTGAGATGTGATTTCATTGCATTTAGGAACTCAATTCCCAGTTAAATGCATTCCATTAACTAAGAGACACCTGTATAAATATGCCCCTTCCCCCACTAACAGACACAGATACAAAAGTAAATATAATGGTGGGAGTGATAGGAGAATGGGGCTAGTCTGTGTAATTGCATTGATTAAAGAGGTCCATGAAGTAGACATTGCTAACTACAAAGGTAGCTAGCCATGTAAGTCTGTTCCTGTGTCAGAGCACACACAGAAGAGTAAGAGGGCTTTGCATCTAATTAGCAAAATTAAAAACTCCTTCTATACCTAGTTTCCTTGGAGTATAGTTTCCTTGGATTATCTTACTTGCAGGAAATAGTAATTTCATAGTCCCAAACATGTTTCTGTCTCAAGCTCTGCTATAGTACCACTGATTTCCCTCTCGAACTCTGATTATGAGGGTTGGTGAGAGCTGACAGTTCCGCAAGCAGAATTAATCTCCTAAATCCAATGTGTACCTTTTGGTGTGGGATAAAGCAGGGGAGGACAGAGTTGTAATATAGTAAATGGCTTCTCTAAGCTGACTTAGTTGGAAACAGGATGTTAACTACTTCATCCTGTCAAGGAGCCTGATTTTTATTCCCCTCCATTAAAGAGCATTTTAGAGCACTGGCTCTTGCACCTTGCAGGATAAACCAAGTTCCTGAGGGCAAAGGCAACAGAAACGGTGGCAGATTTCACTCAAAAGCTCAGTTTCTCTTCTACCTTCTGCCATCAAGAAAAAAAAGCATCTTCTGAATATCCACTATTCAGAGTAGCCCCAGAGTTCAGCCTCATTCAGAAACTTCTCATCTTCCTATTGCCACTGTGATCTGATGATCAATATCAGCTGCCGGTTCTGGGCATTAATGGAATTGCCAGTAAGTAAAATCAGTGACCATCGTGTCCAGGTTAATCCTTAAAATGAATGAGGTTAATAAAAATACATTTTACATATATATGATTTATTGACATAATAATATCCTTTAAGTATATGCAGGCTGTTTCTGTAACACTTTATCTGCTCTTCTGTTGTGGTTTTTATTACTTTGTGCCCTATGTTGTAGATAATGTCCATATCTCATTTCATCTACTAGACAGTAAGCCACTTGAGGTCAGTGTACATGTCTCATCCTTGATGCTGTCCCCCTAGTTGCTAGCATGTTGCCTTGCATTTAACCAGTGTGCAATAAGTACTCACTAAATGCATGAACAAAATGGTATGTGTTACTGATATTTAGGTGTCATTGCTGTATGCTAAACACTATATGTGATTTCACTGAGTCTGGTGGACAAGTAGGAGATGTATAAAAATGCAGACAGGTTCTGTTTTCTATTTTTTGGTGCTTAGCCATGAAGCCACATAGCATCTCAGGAGCAGATGTGCCTCCATTTTGATTGACAGGGCTGAAGAGTGGTGATTTGCTTTCTTTTTTACTTTTCATGCTCTTCTTAATGATAACCCATATTTTCTGGCTCCACAGGGGCCACACAATAATTCCAGGTGTCATTTTTGGGTTTTGACTGGTAGTTCATACTTTTTACAAGGAGGACTTGGATTGTTCTCTTCCAAATACCCTTGTATCACATCTACCACTCTCTTGCCTACTCCCCCTATATATAGTGTTCTGCCTCTTGGCATTAAGCTACCCAGAAGCATATAAAGGTGTCTGCATCAAAGACTTATTGCTAACTTTTTCTTCCAGATCATTTGTGACTGATGTCAGTGTTGACTCAGGTCAGTCCTTGCATCCATCCCTTATGGGCTTCACTCTAATACTTACTTCTAATCTCAGGATGAGAAGCCTTGGTTTGTTCTTATTAAAGTTCTTCTTAGAGGTGGGGTTTAAGAGTTGGGAAGTGCAAGAGAAGTATCTTGCATCCCATGTCACAGAAGTCTCTGCTACTGTGGTTTATGTTTATTTTCCTTTTGCTAGAAAAAAAAAGAGGTCTACGTTCAACAAAAATCCAGCCATAGCAGGGCTAGTTGTCTGGGATTTTCTGTGATCTAATAGAGCAAGTTTAATGACTCAAGAGAGGCCTGCTGTTTATTGCAGCTCATGGCTCATGAAAAGATATACTATGTTAATTTTCAGAACTGGGTCTCTTAGGTAGAATTACATTATTTTGGTAATGCCTCTCCTGAATTAACGGCAGTTATTTAAGCTTCAGCATATCCAGCTCACCAAGGGAAGGGAATCCCTGGGTATTGGCGAGCTATTGAATTCTAACAGGACCTCATCCTCTGTAGAGGAAAATGGGTAGTGGATGCAGTCTTAAATGCTTTGGGGTAAAATAAATAAATAAATATATATATATGTAAATAAATATATGTATTTTATGTAGGCAGCATGCTTACTTCTGATAAATATGGACAGTGGATATTGTGAGCTTCTCCTTTTAGAACACTTTAGTGTTCCTCATTCCTTCAGGATGAATTCCAAATTCCTTAACACAAAGTGCAGGGCCTTTTTCCTTCCACTCCAGCCTCATCTCCTTACCTCCTCCCTTCTCCTCTCCAATTGGACTGGACTATTGTCAGGACACCAAATGGCTATATTCCTTGTCCCCTCTGGGCCAATCTATGCAGAGATGTTCTGTGGTCCCCTCCCCACATCTGTCTCACTATTGATGATAACAATGATAGTAGTTAGGCTTTGTGTTTAGCAGGATTTACATGGATTCTCTCACTTAATCATTGTAAGAATCCATGAGTACTATCATTGTTCCCATTTTGCAGATAAGGAAACTGAAGCTTAGTGAGAATGTAGGAGCCCTACCCAGGCCCAGCTGGAGTTAAAGCTAAGCAGTTTGACTCCTGAGCCTGTGTGAGACTGTCCTGGCTCCCAGCATACGAGCTAAACATGGTTATATGGCTAACTCTACTCATTTAGAGATCTCTTGCTCCAGAAAACCTCCCTAATGTGTCCCTACCCCCTATCACCTACTGGGTTATATGCCCTTCTTGTGCTTGCTCACTTTGTATCTTTCATATCTCCATTCACAGCACTTATTATACAAATCAAATTCCCCCCTGTAATTGTTTGTCTGTGTAACCCACCCCCCACCCCCACCCCCGCAAGCTCCTGAAACTCATGGAGCTGAGTTCTGTCTGCCTCTTTTGCTATTTTATACCCTTCAGCCACCAGGGGGGTCCACTTGGCCCAATAAATGTTTATGGAACAAGTAGTCCTTTGACTAAACTTAGCTCCACTGAAAACGCTGCACAATTCTTTTGGCAGGAAGAGGTTAATCCCCATTTTACTGATTTTCAGACTTTAATGGGGGAAATGCTTAGCAGCTTCTCCTTTCTTTGGGGATCCAGCATGATGTGACTAGACTGAGGCTTTCTTGTGGTTTACAGCCAAGTCATATGGGTCAATTGGGTTTTTGTTCACTCCAGCTGTCTCCCCCTATTAAATTCTTGTTTACCGAAGACATAAACCAGGAAGTGGGTTGTTGCTTTACAGAAAGATTTACCAAAGGATTCTCACTTCTCATTTGGCCTGTTACCCAGTATCCAGTAATACTGAAGCTGGAAGAGATACTGGACTGTAGCTTATTCAGCCCTTTTTAATTGGGAGAGAAAAGGGAAGCACAGGCTCAAAGTCAAACACTAGTTAGTGGCCAAGCCAGAGCTGTAATCCACTTCTTTTATTTAAATAATGAACTTATTTGGTACCCCTAAAATATGTTTATTATAAAAATTTTTTACCTTCACTTTTATAGGAATAAATGTGTTGGCTGGAAAAACAACCTGTAACTATTTGTAGGCTTCAGCTGTGCAGAGCAAGAAAAGGCTTTCAGAAAACTTTGTTGAAGTTTATAGAGCATGAACATTCATAAAAGTGTATTCGCTTTTATATCCATGTCACCAGCACTCAGATCAAGAAATAGGACATCAAGAATGGCAGCCAAGTGATACTATGTGATATATGATTACTTTTATGTTGTCACCTATGTTCTGTAATATATGTTACAGGCTTCTAACAACAGGATTTCCTTATGGACATGAGTGGAGAGGGAAAGGAATATTTAAGATGATAATTTATCCTCATGTGTGACTCTCACCACTTCATAATACAATATTTAAAACATATATTCCTTTGATTTTGTGTAATTAAGATGCACTTATTTGCCTCTTTATTTGCAAAATTAATGTGTTCATGCTGATACTGTAAAGTCAGAAAAAGCAGTACTTGTGAATATGACTCACATTCTATAGAGTTCAAATAACTACTTAGAGAATTTTAAAAAATGATTTGTCACTTTTATTTGTAAGCATAGGTATGTGTGCTTCATTATTTTTTTTAAAAGACAAATATTTATTTTAAATTTTTAAATACTTAACTTCAGAACAAGGTGTATATTTTAAACAGAAAAATAATTTACATATTTATGTTTTCCTAAGAATATTGTCTAATTTTGTCTAAGGTTAATTTTTTAATTAAAATTTTTATTTTATTTTAATTCCCATAGAGTTAATATACAGTGCTGTATTAATTTCAGGAGTACCGCATAGTGATTCAACAATTCTACACATCACCTGGTGCTCATCACAAGTTGTGCTTCATTCTTCTTTAGAGAAGAAGATAAGACATTTGCAAATATCTTCTCTCATTCTGTTGTCTGGTGTGGGAATGGGGTAACTGGGTGATGGGCATTAAGGAGGGCACATGATGTAATGAGCACTGAGGTGTTATATGCAACTGATGAATCACTAAATTCTACTTCTGAAATTAAAAAAAAAAGAAATCTTGATTCTGTTTTGGCCTTGTGTATACTCTGAGCCATGATGGTTTTGCATGATGTTCGTTATGTGTTTTTGCTTACTCTTTTTGGCCAACTTGGATGTATTTCTGAGTGAACTGACTGGCATTGATTGTAGAGCTGATCTGTGCTAAGCCCTGCTAACCCATGCATGTGACTGGGCTCATTAGCGCCAGGCTTGAAACATTCAATTCAATATTACCTGACAAAGAAGTTTATTTCCAATGTAGGCCCAGAACTTCAGACAAATTATTTAACCTGAAATATTTTCTTCATTCCAACTACTGGAGTAACCAATTCTGTCACATAATTATAATAAACATTTGGGGAATGAAACTTCTGCCTAAAATTGGATCTGAATGTTACCCTTATCTGCAAGGCCATTATATCACATGAACACTATCACTGTACAGTTCAATTAATAGACAGTGACTGGGCAATTTCTTGAAAATCTCTCATGATCTAAAACTTGCTTAGCCCAATGGATTTTTAATAACATCTAACCTCCTAAGAAAGCTTTTGTCCCCCATTCCCTATCGCTACCCAAGGATAAAATTCATCCAATTATTCAGAGCAATAGCTCAACTTACCTTAGTCTAGAAAAAAAAAAAAAGCTCTTACCTGTTTTAAACTTACTTCCTACTGTCTAGAATAGTCCCTTTAGCAAGCAACATATTAATCTGCTTAATTAACATGTATTGTGCCTTCCTCAAGGCCGAGCAGGGTCCAATTATATGCTATAGCTAATTTTACTTTTTCCTTTTTGTATCTCATTCTGCTTCCTCTCAGCTCCCCCTTAGCTTTATCTGCTTACAACAAAAGCTCAATAGGAGACTAGCAATAGCATGATAAAATTAAATAGAATGTTACAGAAAGGCCTGGGGGTTTGAAAGGTGCCTCTTAACTTCAGCAGGGAGTCAGAATAACATGGCCCCTTGTCCTTGGCTTGCAGAAGTTTATGCGGCAAGTACGTGACCATTACTCTGTTTGTTTGCTATTATCAGACACTAATTTTCTTTATATGAGAACCATATCTAAGTAGGATCACTCTTGAACGTACACATTCCCTGGTAAAGGGACGTGATGTCATCCTGTTGATGCCACGGAAGCCTGTTAGGACTATTAATTTTGTTGTTCATTTAGGCATGCATGGTTGCCACAGCAACAACTATCTCGTAGTTCCTTCAAGCCCTTTGTGCATTAAGCATCTGTTGAGAGTCCTATGAAGGTATCATAGTTTCTCTCCTTCCTGTCACAGATTGAACCCCTTGCTTGCTCTCCTTATGAGCTACATATTTATCAAGAATCCCTAGAGAGAGAAGAGACTTTTTGCTGGAGCCCAAGGAGGACTCTGAGAATGAAGCCTTTTGTTTCCCATGGGCTACTGCAGAAGATCTCAGAATAGGTGCTTTGGAAGTCAGACGATTATTAAAAGTCTTGGTCAGCTGAAATGTAAATAAGTCCTTGGCAAAGTTCACAGCCAATCTTTTATACAGGGTTGCCAGGACACTCAGTGTCCTGCTTAAAGCCAAAATTGTAAATTCTAGTGCAAACTCCTGGTGGCAGGCAATAATAGGGTGCATTCTGTTGCCAACTATTTTTCATAGTCCAAGACCTTCTCCTTAAGATCCATATAGTTTTTTAGAAATATGTGTCTTGAAGGGACAATTTCAATTTTTTAAAATTTCCTTCTAACCGTGGGCTGTTAGTGAAAGCTTACATGTTTTCAAAAGCCATCTTCCAAGACAACCATCTTCAAAGACACTATTCAGCATGAGTTCCTGTCCAACTTTATCTCATCTTGCAATTTATACAGTTGGAACTGGAGGAAAAGTAACAATTTATAGATAAATTACATACTAGCCAAGTGAAAGGAGCTGAGACAGGGGCCTTCTGTCTTTGACAGCTGTTGAGAGGGGATATCTCAAGTCCTGGCAGAAGTCTTCGTTGAAACTTACATGTAAATGTTAGGGCATCTGACTGAGCAAGTTTATCAAAACATCATTATAGATTTCCTCCTCCTTCTGTCATTACTCTGATCAAGATGATCAAGAACAGATTTCATTTCTGCAGAGAAGCTTACTCATTCCTTTTCAGAATTCTCTTACCTAATGATATCTATTGTTCAATCATAAGTAATATTTAACAGCAGAATCTTTTACTTGGAGTACATTATCTTTGAGATAAATTCAACTTGGAGTTCTCTACTGATCAAGTAATTATCATTTCCACTTTTCAGTTTAGAGTAGAAACTTCTAAGCTGAATGCTATTCTTAGGTGAGAAGGTTGAGTCTGGGTTACCCTAGCTGCCACAAAACAGTGAGTATGTTTGGAGGCCTTCTGTTTTTGCAAATCTTTATGGGGACTCCCAGGACCACTTTTCGTAGCACTCTCCTGTTCCAACCACCCTTTCTGGACTCGTTTTACTTTTAATTTCCATTTTATCAGCAATGAGCTCTTCTCTTCATTTTATTTTATTTTTATTTCTCTAGTATCAGGAGATTATCGTATTTAGGGGCTGGAAAACACTTTCCATCCTCTTTTACACATTTCTATCCTCAAAACTTGTAATCCATAACTAATTCATATTGTCCACTTTTTAAAACTTATATACATGGCATGTTAACAACTGAGCACAAGCCATTTTATTAAATACAATTCATTGTATCAATGTGGTTTGAAATGAAAAAGCCCTAAATTACAAATGAGATTTTTTTTGCTAGTTGCAGCTCTGACTTTAATTAATGGAATGACCCTGGACAAATACCTTATTTTTGGAACATCTCAGTTACTTTATCTGTAATATAAGAATAGTATTCTCTAATAACTTATTATAAAGTTAAATGAAACAATGTGTGGAAAGTGTAAGGTACTGTATACAATTATGAGGTAGATAGATACTCATCCATAATGCCTGTCTCTGGAGTCCACATCAGCATAGTGACTTTAACTATGTCCTTGCCTGAAATGGCAAAACCCAATGATATATCCACTGTAAAAATGTTGATTTATAATGAACAAACAATTTTAGTACTATAAATATGTACTTCAGAAATATTCATACATGTGCACGCAACCATAAATGTTAACTGAAGCATTATAATTGAAAACTATAAACAACCTTAATTTTCCATCAGTAGGAAGAGAGTTAAATAAATATCTATACGATGGAATACACTGCTAGAAACAAATAAGGTTGATGCGTTCTGTAAGTGCATGGAAATATCTTCAAGACATATGCTATATATAAAAAAAGCAATTCAGGAAGCAGCACAAAGTATATGATCTCCTTTATGATAAACACATACACAGAAATGTAACAACAGCCATACCTATAGGTGCAAATATATTTGTAGGTTAATTTGTAGAGTCCTGATATTACCTAATGTTCCTATGCCACTCTTATTCTCCTGTGGATGGTCCAGATTAGGAAATGGCTCTGGTGTCAGACTGACCACCTTTAAATCCTGGCATGACAGCTACTACATGTGTGATTATGGGCAAGTGACCTTCCTTTCTATGCTTTCTCACCTCTAAAATGGATTTAACCATTTTAACCATAAGAAAAAAATGTAGAACACATTTGCTTATCCTGAGACACAGGATAGTATCAAATACTTTTTATCAAGTAAGAATTATCCCAGTCTAGTTGTTTCTATTTTTTAATTTCATCTCCCACTTCAGCTATAACTCCCGACTATGGGGTCTCTAGTAATAGTTTTCCTTTGTCCCTCACCATGACCAGCATAGTGCCAGGAATATGGCAGACACTGAAGATGCATGTTTTTAAAGAATAATGACATCTTGTTATCTAACAAAAAAAGAGTTTTAACCTGAATTTTCCTATTGTTATCTTTAAAGTTCTTAAAGTTCTATTTTTTCTATTACCTATTAGTTTATTCTTAACAAATTGTTCATAAATTCAACAGTCATTAAGCATCCATTACAGACCAAACATAATAGGCACAGTATAGAGTAGTGATGAAAGGCTTATATCTATATCTAATCAGACTGAACTCTCTCTACCTGTTGGTTTCTACCAGTTACAAAATTTGGTACCTGGCCGTGAATAGACTTTACATCGTTATTTGCAGTTCTTTTGCCTGAAAAATACTCTTCATGAATCAGATAAAACTTAACACAGGAACCCAGTAGGGCCTTGAGAACCTAGTAAAGCATGAAGTGCTTCTGGTGATTTGGAAGGCATATGGACCTTGAGCATCCTTTCCTTTCCTCTGGTTGAGAGATCTATAATGAATGCTCTAGTTGTGAGCAGAGCTGAAGTTTACACAGCAGGTGTGGGGTTTAAGGGCCTTCATTACCTCTGGAACCACATTGCCTGAGTTTAAAACTAAGCCTCCCCCTCCCCCACTTACCAGAAGGATAGTCTTAGGTAAAACATATACTCTCTGCCTCAGTTTCTCCATCTGTTGAATGGAAGTAATATCATGATCTCCTTGGGTTGTTTTGTAGATGAAAAGAGTTGATACATTTAAAGTACTTAGCATAGTGATTAATACATCTAAGCATTCAATAAATGATGGCTTTTATTATTATTTTAAGATTAATCTTTTCAAGAAACAAAGCAGCCAGTATACCAGTATGGAGGCCCCTGAGACCAGATAACTATGGAAATAGGATGACAGCAGGAGGTGTTAGGAGATAGTGACTAGTGAGAATCAGATAGATGAGAGTATTATTGACATAGGCTGAGGAATCAGAGAATCTCAGGGTTTTGAAGTCCATCCATCCATCCATCCATCCCTCCCTCCATCCATCCATCTATCCATTCTATAAAGATTTACTGAGCACCGACCATGTGCCAGAAGCTGTTCTAATTTCTGGGTCTATGCAGTGACTATAATATTACTGCCCTCATGAGCTTTATATTTTATCGGCAGAAACTGGGCCATCTGGTCCCCGTCTTATCACATGCAGGAACCCTGCTACAATGCACTGATGAATGCTGGCCTTCTATCTTCTGTTTTTATATGTCTAGGGAAAGTGCATAATGAACTAATGAAGGAGCAGTGCCTTCCACTCTTGGGCAGCTGGAAATATTAAGTTCTTTTAAAAGTACCTAAGTATAACCCTACGCATTGAAAAGACTGAATTCTGAGCAAAGCTAATCTACTTTCATAGAACAGCATTAAAAAGATCCTAGAGGCTCAGAGGAATACAAATTTTGGTAAATACAATCCAGCAGTAGAAGGGTAGGGAGAAACAGCCAGAGATCATGCAGGTGTGTGGCCATCAAGAGGGTTTTTCCGGCAGAACTAGGGGGAAACCCATAGACTGGAGGCAGAATCACAAAGTATGATGGTGAGTAGGAACTCCTGTCCTCACTCTAGGAAGATTAGTGGTTTCCTATCTGGCTTTCTGCACAGCCACGTCTGCCCTGCTCACTACCTTCAGATACTCTGCTATCTGCATTGTTGAAGCTCTCTCTGGGAAGGAGGCAAACCTTCCCTCCAGGGAGGTCATGGAGGATTGCAGTGCTTTGCTTTATGCCAGCATCCCCCCAGGGAAGGAACCTTCACTCTCCCTGCTGTGTAGATAGATTGAGGAGCCCCTAAGGCTTGGCAGCAGGTCAGTGCCAAGCCAAGCTTCCAGAAGCAGACAGAGGCACAGATTTTTATCTGAACTTAATTCCTCTTTCAGAAGAGCATTCATTGCCTCTTGTTTCTTATTCGAATTTAATCCCCCTGGATCACAATTTTGTTCTGTGGATCCATCTAGCAAAACACGATTCAAGGGCTTTTGGTCCTTGGTTGGCTCACAGAACTCTAAGATCATCAGCCTTCTCTCACTACGGGTGAGGAACCAGGGCTTGGGAAAGTCAAATGACCAGCCAAGGTCAACTGGCCAGTTGGTGAAGGCACTGGACTAGAAGTAGGCTTACCAGTTTTTGTCCAGGGTTCTTGCACCCACACTAACACATTTTCATTAGTGATAAGAAAATCTGCTCAAAAATAACTCCTAAATCTCTTAGAATAGAGATCTTGTATTATCATAGGTAAAAGTTATAGAGATTGTTTAGTATGGTCCTCTGAAAGAAGTTTTCAAGTTTCTGATTACCCGCTCCCTTTATTTTATTTAAACTAATGTTTGGCTTGACGCAGCCGTGAATCTGAGATATATTCTACTACATAAGCCTGCAGGTGCACCTGTGAGCCTAGGGGTGATATCAGTGTGGCTCTCTGAAGATTTTGAGAGGATACCTCCTCTTGGGTTTTATTTTGTAGTAAAAATAATCTGTGGTGGTTTTGGTTTTCCTTGTCTTACGAGCTGGGGGAGTCAGCCAGGAGGCCACTGTCTCCTGATTTTCTATGTGGTCATTATCCGTACTCCATTCAGACCACAGTTAAGACCACTGGATCGTAAATAATCCCCCAGGGACTGTTCATGTGGTCATCTGTGGGGAGGGAGAGGGGAGGTTATGCAGGCAAGCAACACTGACCAAAATATTTCTTCTGAAACCTCTCATACTTGCAATGTGAATTCACCATTGGAAGACTGCCATGATTTCTATTTTAAGGTTCCATGTCCCTTATGTCGCTCTGCTGCTCCTTCTTATTCTGCTGTGTAGTGTGGAGAGTAGAGACAAGCATAATGCATCCTAGAATGGGGCTGTCTAACTTTAAATTCTGGTTTCTCATTTACTAATTTTGTGATTATGGGCAAACGACTTCATCTTTCTGTTTGTTTCCTATCTGTGCATTGATTTGATAGCTTTATCTAAGTCAGATGATTGATGTGAGGACTAACTAGATAGGATAGAGACACACTGGCATGCAGTAGCCACTCAGTCTGAGTGTGGGCGGTTACTGTTAACATCTCCCACTTGAGTAAGCCAGCGCTGTGGAAAGAACACTGGATCAGTGGGGTCAGGAGACTTGGTTTGGTCCAGGCTCTCTCACCCTTACATAGCTGCATGAGCGTGGAACCATTGATCCCAGCTCACAGAATGCAAAACAAGGAAGCAAGTATTTGGTCCTGGCTCCTCATTTTCTGAGTGAAATTGGACCTTGAGAGAGGAAGAGGCTCACCCAAAGTCCATAGGGAGTTCATAGCCAGGCCACGATGGGCCAGTACCCACTCTTTGACTTCCAGCCCAGAGCTCTTCCCACTTACTCTAGGGATAGAAGACCTTGCCAAGTGTCCCCAACCTTGCTGAACACCTGAGGACTTTTGGGTTGCAGGCAAATGGTTCCTAACAAACAAATGGTCTTTGGGTGATGGCTGTTCCAGAAGCAGCAGCCATGGCATTCTATATCATGGTTGGTCTAAGTGTCAGAAGCAGAGCAATGCCTTTAAGGTGCTACTGGGTGGAAGTTGCCGCACTTATGACAGGCTCTGAAAACTCATGCCAGGCCGACAGAGTCTTGAGAGCCCCATGGCTTAATAACTGAACATGTGTTTCCTTTCTCTTTCTTGACTTCTGTGGGAAAAATGCAGCATTCGTTATCTCTCTCTGAAGCTGTGAAGGTCTTCTTTTGAGCTCTCACTAGAGGCCCTTGGCATCCCTTTCCTTCTCTCTTCTGACTCCTACTCAGATCCTGGGATTAGAGGTTGACCATATTATCCACTCTTGGGTTTATGGCTTTGACCTGCAAAATCCTCTTTCTGTTCTGCATCCTAGCCACAACAGACACTCAACAAAGCCAGTCCTCTGCTCATTATTCTAAATATATCGCAGGTTTTGGGCTTTGGGTTGTTGCATATATTATGTCTCTCCATTGATTCTCGCTGAATTCTCTTGGATTAACTATTACATTTCTATGAAGCCCACAGTGGTCCCCCACTCAGAAGTGGTCCCTTGGTCCTTAGAGCTTTCAAAGTGCATCTTAATTGTAACTGATGGTTTCTACATGTCTATAAAGTTCCTATCTCCCTTAACAAGCTCTTTAGGAACCATGTACAGACATCTTCTTATCCTCTAGAGCATTTAACAGAATCTCTTGCCCAATGCCCAGCTAGACCTGCTTGAACAAATGTTGACTGATTAATGAGGCTGGAGTAAGGGTCTCCAGCCTTAATAAAAAAGTTATTCCTTCATAATCAAAAATGCTCTCTCCCGAGGTATCACTATAAACCCACGATAAGTCAGTTATAGCTATTCGAAGACTCCTTGAAGCTTTGGCAATGCCCAGTCGTTTTGAGCATTCTACTTGTTAGAAATCTGGAGTGACACATTTTTTTAAATTAAAGTCAGTTAAAATTAATTTTGCTCTCCTGTTTTGTTGGCAGAAACTGACAATCCAAGATGGACAAGCAAACCAAATTAAATACTTTGAAAATGCAAGTAAAAATTTGAGGGCATCAAATGGTGTGTTGACTGAAAAGAGCCCTGGAACCCACACCCGTGTGGTCAATCAGCAAACATATTCATGCAGTTGGACTTCCTGTGTCTCAGGAGGAAACATGATTGAGTTACTTTGTTTATGCAAAATTCGGTGTAACCCTCTTCTAGAGCCCTGTGCCTCTGAAATTCTATTTGCCAAAATAATGGTCAGGAGCAGTTTGTGTTCACAAAACCGATCTCACTGTTTCCCTAAAATCAAATATTCCGTGACAGATTTTATCCCCAAATTCGGGGGAAAAAATGAGAAGAATGCAAAGATTAATCCTCGGAGGCCCTTCAATAAGCCTTTCCTCCCCCATTTTCTGTTTGCTTTTTAAATTTTTTATTCAGAGAACAATAGGTGAGTCCTTCTGTGGATAATTAAGACACATGTAAATTGAAATTCTAAGGCCAGTAATTAAACTGAGGAGCTCACTGGGTGATGCTTACTTTTTAGCTCCCAGATTGTGAGAGTTCAGTTCCTCTTCAAGCTGTTCTCTTTCTTCCTTTCTTTCTTTCTTTCTTTCTTTCTTTCTTTCTTTCTTTCTTTCTTTCTTTCTTTTCTTTTCTTTCTTTTCTTTCTTCTTTCTTTTTAAATTTTTTTTTTTTCAATCACAGAGATTAAAGCAGCCCGAGTTTTACAATAGCATCTTGTGCAAGAAGAGGCAGGGAGATTCATGGTGGTTTTAGTAAATGATGCACTTTGATGTCTCCAACTTAAAATCCGCATTTTGAGAGCCCCGATGTATCTAATAGTATTTGGAATGAAATCTTAAGCCCCGAAGCAGGGGCCGCTTGCAGAGAGAAGTGCCTGTGGAAAGTGGTTGTTAACATTCACCTCACATCTCACCATGGTCTCACAACAAAGCACTTCCTCCCCTCTCTCTGTGAAGTTCGTGTGGTAGATGTATCACATGCTCATGGTGCATCTACTCTTCTTTTTTTCGGCTCCTGTCCACAAAATTAATTAATAGGTGCTAACCTTGGCTTGAGGCTTTGGGCATTTATTCTGGGTAAGAAAAGGTAGAAAGAGGAAAAAGACTTTCCAGGAACACCACTGTTTTGTATAAAACCCTGGAGCCTTTTTAAGAGCCCCTCTTCTGACCATCAGAAATATCTGTGAGATCTAGCTGTTGTTAAGGATGTATGTCATTCGGTTAAAATCTGTTGGTTTCACTAGTTTGCTTTCAGGTGCAGGTGCTGTGATGCCATTCTAGAAATGTCATGGCCCTTTGTCTGTATTCACAGGCTCCTGTGTAGCAAGGAGCGCCGGAATTCAATAAATATTGAAATACAAGAATAGATTTCAAGAATTACTCTCTTGCTAAAATCTCAACAAAATTCTCTTTGTTCCGGTGAGCCCCATAGATCACACAGGGCGTTTGCACCCAATGGGGTCTCTGTAGCTCTTGTTTCTTCTGCTATCACATTGAGTTTATGATGTCATAAGTGGTTACCATGGAGGTAATTGTCATGATGTGGGAGACGTGTGAATTCAGGTGTGGAGAAAGTCAGCCTCTGAGAGATGGGTCTTTGAGAAAAAAGAGGAGTCCCCTTTCACCCCATCTTCCTGAGTAGCAAAAGGGTGAAGCAGAAAAAGGGGGAGGAATGGAAATATGAAAACTGAAAATTAGCTTTAGAACGGCATGCATTTTATGCCTGATATGACATATTGGGAAGTCTTCCATTTGTTTACTTTTTAAAATTATATTTCGATCACCTATCTTGTAGTACAGTGTTAAAAATAACTTTTGTGTTCTTTCCTGGAGAAAAATATACGGCTTGTGATAGCAGAAGAGAATACTATAGTATGAAGTCCAAGTTGAACAGGGAAATCTTTTGAATGATAAACCAGGAAGCTCAAAGGTGATTTGCTTTTGTCCTGTTGGGGGGTGGGGCTGGAGTGGGGGTGGCAGCGGAAGGCTGCTGCAATCTGCAAACCACTACAAAATAAGATAGAGCCAAGCTAACAATGCAGCCAGACTGGCTTACTGCTGGCATTTGACAAGCTAAGGAAATGAGACTGCAGAAATCCACAGGGAATTATTTCTTCTTCATGTTAATGAAGTACCGTACGTTTCTTTCTTGGGATGAGGGGTGGTGGGGGGTGAGGGCATGGGTGCTGCTGAGCAAGTATTTTAAGGAAATGATCCAGAATCCCCTGCCTCTGCCTTGGCATAATCAATGTCATTACTGCTTGTTTGGAAGCTTTGTCTTTTCTTGGAAAGGACCCAGGACTGGCAGATTCAAGTCGTCAGTATGGTGACTGTGAAAGAGGGAGGCTGCCAAGCCAAATGCAGAGAGTCTCAGCGCCCTTGAGCCCTGGATCCTGAATCAGAGACCCGGGTTCCAGTCCCAGCTTGGCTTTTGTGGATTTTCTCTTTGAACCTCATCAAAGCCCTTACGTACTCTGTTTTCTCATCCTACTAATCAAATGATACTATTGTAAAAATAAACATATTGGTCATATGCAAGTGATTAGACAGCATTTGGAGTTCCATGTCAGCACAGAGATAGATAATTGTTTTTTCCTCCAGTGGTATCCTTCATGGACATTCAGGGTGCAGGTGAGCTCTTTGGGGAGCATTGATGCTGATAGCCAACTCTCCCTGGCATTGGTTTGGGGAAAAAGAGAGTATAATAGGGTTTCTCCAGAGGAAAAAAAAAAAACAATAGGATTATCTATCTATCTATCTATCTATCTATCTATCTATCTATCTACTTACCTATCTATCCAGTCTATCTAAGATTTATTATGAGGAATTGGCTCATGTGACTATGGAAGCTGAGAAGTCTCATGACCTGCTGCCTGCAAGCTGGAGACCCAGGAGAGCCATTGGTGTAATTCAGACTGAATCTGAGGGTCTGAGAACCAGGGGAGTCAAAGATGTAAATCCCAGTTTGAGGGCAGGGAAGATGAAATAAGGTATACTAGTTTAAGCAGTGCGGTCGGGGTGGGGGGGGAAGGGACAAATTCCTCCTCTACCTTTTGTTTATTCAAGTGCTCAGTGGATTGGATGATGTCCACTCACATTGGGGAGGGCAGTCTACTGATTTAAAGGCTAATCTCATCCAGAAACATCTTCACAGATACACCCAGAAACAAAGTTTAATCTGGGCACTCTGAGGCCCACTCAAATTGATACCTCAAATTAACCAGCATGGGGGGTGATGGTCCTAGGCAATGCTCAGCTTCTCCAAGGTCAAGTATAAACTTCTTAGCCTGATATTTGGGGTCTTCTCCAATCACTTCCCAACCAAACTTCTCAGTCTCATTTCTTTACTCCATCAGGTATACGCTTCACCCTAGTCAAACCTCATTTGTCACCGGACATACCTCTAGCCTTCTTTGCAGTTGCTCCTTCTCCTCATACCCAGTCAATTCTACCCATTCCCTGGCTCACTCATCCTCTCTTGACCCCCTCCTTGTGAATAACACCTTACTGGTGTCATATATGTGTTGTGCATGGTGTGCACTGCACAAGGACATCTATCCAGGGCAGGGGGGACAGAGGCTTAAATCCAGCCAAATCGTATGACCCACTGAGAAGCTGTGTCTATTTAGAGGAAGAGTATCTTTTTCCAGTTGAAAAAAGGCACTGGAGAAGGTGGGGTGGCTCTTTATATACTGATAGAATTAACTTCATCTATCTTTGTCCTTTATTTTCTTGAGATTATAAACTGCTTACGGAATCAGGCTTTGATTTTCTTCGAGATAATCACATGAAATAACACACAACTTTGTTTTGAATTATAACCAGAGCACTGGTTCTGAGTAAGAGGCTAAAAGTGCTAAAAGTTCTTTAAGGACAGAGCTTACCCATCTCTTTATCTGTTAGTGCCTTTCACATAAGATGTCTTTAACAAAAGAGAAATACATACCCAATAAATACCTGATTGGTCACTTATTTATAGTAACAGTAGGAAAACATCCATACCACTGTCTTCTAAGAATTTTTCAAAACCTGTCTTGGTTTATTGGAAATAAAGCTAGGGATGAGACCATTTTCCTCTGAGGACTCTGAGAACAGTTTTTAGTTGGGGCTCTTGGATCTGGGCCTGCATTCTCTTCTATGGAGCAGCATTGCACTAGGGCTTTGTGATGGGCTAGAGAAGTGGGCCTGTATCCTGCTTACTCAGGAGCCAGGCTCTTCTCCATGTGCTGAGGATCTCAGGAGGAGAGCCACGTGTCTACCCTCAAGGTGTTCCTGTATCATTAGTGGGGAAGACATGTATGAAAGTGGCCATACAATGATACGAGAGGCTCTACAGCAGCAGGAGGGGGTCCAGAGGCCTGAGGGGTTCTAGGAGGCAGCAGAGACCTGCTTTCCTTGCATGGGGGCAGGCATAAGTGGAGTGATTGGAGAGAGGTGACCATGAATGGTGACATAAAGGGATCTCATTTGCATCCACATCCTCTATTAAGCCATGTGCAGATGGCTCTGGACACATACATCTCCATCCCAGACCCATCTATCACTGGTCTTTCCACTTGGAGGCTTCAGAGGCTCCCTAAAGCCATTATGTTCCAAACTAATGTCAGGATCTTTTTACCCAAATCTGGTTATCTTCCAGTGTTCCCTCTTTCCATCTGTCTGGTTTAGTAAACTCTGGTTTGGCAAATTCATTTGCTTGACTCACTCTTCACTCCCAGCTCTCCACTTCCAGTTTACAGCCATATCTCTTGCCTGAGCTGAATGCTATTCCCACCTTCCCGGACCCCCACATCCACTCTGGACTGTCCAGCCCCTTCTCTGCACAGCAGCTGGAGTGAGCATTTCAAAATGCAAATCTGATTATGTCCCCTGTTCCCCAGACTGCCCTCCTTCCCTGCTCAAAACCTCTTTATGCTTTCTCATTTTCCTTAGGATGAAGACCCATATATCCTGAGTGGAGCCTCAAAGAACCCTTCTAATCTGACCCCTGGAGACTTTTCCAGCTCCATTGAGGACCAGCACCCTCAGCTCTTTCCTCAGTGTGTGGGCCTTCTTCCTGCTTCTCACCAGCCCAGGCCCAGGCAACTCCCTCTTCCAGGAATCCTCTCTTCTGTGGTGACTGCCACACCTACCCCATTTGCCTAATTCATCCCTTCTCATTTTCCACATATCAGCTCAAATATCACTTCTTCAGGGAAGCCTTCTCTGATCCCCAGGCCACTTTAGCCCTTCTGCCTTGTACATCTTTGAGCACTTTTCCTTATCAGACATCACAGTTTGTGATATATTTTTGTGGTTATTTGTTTGATGTCTATTTTCCCTGGGGTGCCTGGTGGGATTTGCCCTCTACTCCATGTCTTGTGCCCAGCACACTGCCTGGTACACCTTACACACTCTATTAGGCATACAGTGGCTGAATGAATGCACAAAGGTTGTTCAGGGTTGGAGGGGCCTGCAGTGTTGGCTCCAGGGGAGGAAGTAACCAGAAGTGAGTTTGGGAACAAGCTCTTATCCTCTGGAATGGGGGTGCTGTGCACCCCCTAACACAAAGATATGACAGGCCAAGAGCTATGTTTTAGAACATAAGCTCTGAGATGTATCTTGCGTGGAGGGCAAAGGGTCTTGGAATAGGAAGCCATGTTAGGAGGCATCTGATGAAGATGGCAGTGGCAGGAGAAATGGACAGGTGGGTGCAAATGCTTTCAGTGTCTCCCATTTCCATCCCCCATCCCAATAAGAAAAGCAGGAGTAGATCAAAGGGCTCTACATGATTTCAGCATGATTTAATCTACTTGACCTGAACGTTTCTGGTGTATGGGGGAAGCATGAGAAGGGGCTTGGAATTGGCCAGATAGTAGGCAGTGTGGTGGAGTCATGAATCTGTAGATCTTCTTTCCCAGGCAAAAGTGGGAAGGTTGAGAGGAAAGGTCACTCTTAGGACCTGCTGTCCTGAGCTTATGGGGAGATGTTGTGTGAGGGCGCATGAAATCCAGGGAACTTCCTTTTGGGCCAGACAGATTTGGTCCCCCTCTTCTTGTCCTGATCTGCAAAGTCTGTCATGGCAGCCTGTCTTAACCGAGACTCCATGGGTGTCTTTCAGTGGAGGATATTTTGAGAGGGGGAGAGTATGGGAAGCAGAGTAGTCTTAGGACCAGAGAGACACATAATGAAGGGTATTTGCCTCAGCCTGGGGCCACATCTCCTATCTTGCTTATTCTTTTTTGTGATTATTCTCATCTGAATCACAACGACAGCACCTATATAAACTAGGTTTATATAATGGATTGCTTTACTGTTTCACCATGGCTGCGGTGAATAGACCACAATGCTGAATGCCACTAAATTTTAGCTTTTTGCAAATGTTCTTTGGGGGTCTAGCATCCCCTTCTAGAATGTGACCAAGATAATATTAGTGTGCTAACAGTGGACATTTTTAAACTACAAGCAGGGCTGTAATATGCCAGTTGTGTGTTGTGTGTTGTCCAATTCTGGCTGGCACCACTCATGTAGACTCCCATAGGAATGACACCCACTGAGGTGTGCAGGGTGGCAACCCAGCCCATGAAGTGTGCAAGGCAGGAATTGTTTTGCTGGCTCTGAATGGTGATACGCCTTGTTCTTGTGATGAGCTAAATGTTGTCACTAAGCTAGGGCCCAGCTTCTGAATCTAAATCCAGTTTTAATTTTGCTACATCTCCCAGCTGATCACTGCTTGAGCAAATGAGTGAATGGAGAGAGACAAAGCCTCTGATCAGGAGTCCCTGCAGGGTTGTGATTTGTTCTGAAGGTCCCCAAGTGCTTGCCCTAATCTGCAGTTCATCTACCTGGACCTCATCTGTTCTCATTGTGCATTTGCCCACATGGTGGGCCCCAGATGATGTGGCCTTGTTGTTTTTCTGCCTCCCATTCTGAACCGCTTTTATCTTTCTGGTACACAAGGCCATGCCTCCCCTGCCTGCCCTGTTCCCTCAGGACCTTGCTTCCAGCTACTACTAGGTCATCCTCTCCCACAAGGTGTTCATTAATAAAGTGGACGATTATAATTTCAGTAGGGAGCTGAAAAAGATAAAACAGCCTCTAAAGCACAAAGGAGTTACCCTATGTAAGGATAGAGTAACTATGCTGGCTGGGTGGGAGAGTCGTGAATCTGTGGGTTTTTTACGAAGAAGAGCCTGAAAAGACCTCAACAATCACATAATGCAGATGAGGAAACAGAGGCCACAAGAGTTAGTGGATTTGTTGGGACAGGACTGGGGTTTTCCATTATGCTGTGTTTCCACCAGTCATTTGAGTTGGGGTCCTCCCTGATTATCTTCTCTATCTTACATGACCGCAGGTGGCCCTGCATTTAAGCCATCTCTGTCCCATCAGTATTTGGGAAAGCAGGAGGATCATGTCAAGGGGACAGAGAGCTTGGTCAGTGGTGTCCTTGGACCCTGGCTTGACCCCAGGATCCATGCTTTTAAATGCCATTATGAAATGCAGTCCGTCTAGAGCTCAATGCCTTTTGCCGTCAGACTAATGCAGCCTTGGTGGAGGGGCAGCAGGGGGGAGGCTGGCTGCCCAGCAATCTCCTGGAGCCCAGGAGAGGGATTATGCTTGCTCAGGCAGCCTCATCACTGTAATAAAAATGGGAGTTATGTTTATCGACTCGTCATGACTGCCCATTTAGACGATTACCCCATTTCCAATCCCATTTCTAGAGAAAAGAGGATTGCTGGACACTTCCTCCTGCCCCCACCCCTGGCGGGGCCCTGACTGTGGTCTCACAGGCTGGGGTGAGGGTAGGGGTATGTGTTGGAGGTAGGCACGCAGCAGGCTGTGAGCTTTGCCCTCTTTGTCTTCCAGAGCTGGCAAGCCACAGGGGGATGGCTGTCCCCTGAGAGATAGGAGAGGACCAGAAACGGCCCAGCAGGGGCTTGGAGCAGCTGGCTGGCGTCAATAATTTCCTGTAGGAGATTTTGCTGGCCTGGTACACATCACCCTGCTGTTGCCCCTCTGTCTTCTTCCATGTGCTGCTAAAATAAACTAAAGCAACCCTTGGGCTGTGCTCACGTAAATGCCATTATTTAACCTCATCTCATCTCTGTGGAGCCCAGGTATAAAACAGCATCACCTATTTGGAACAAGATGGGGAGGAGTAAGACAAAAGGATCCCCCCCCCTCCCCCCCCCCCCCCCCCCCCCCCCCCCCGCCCCAACCAGCAGCTGGAATATACATAACAAAGTTTCTCTTTCCACACAGAAGAGCCTTTTGGGCCCTGGCTCAGCAACCATTGACTCTTACTTAACACATAGCCCTAATTAGCTTGATAGGCTGCTTTCTGACATTCGAGCAGATTGGAAGTGGGAATTAAAGATGGGAAGAAGCTGGAGCCAACAGTTAAGAGCTAGACCAGGGATGTGACATCTGTGGGGACAACTGTGGATGGGAATCCTATTCAAAGGGGAATGTTGGATGAATAGCTTGGAAGGTCTCTTCTAGCCTTTCAGTTTGTGGCTCTGACTGTCTGATTTGACTGTGATGATGAGGAACAGGGAAAGGGGAAGGGGGACTTCTTGGAGGGAGCTGGTACCCAACAGGAAATGTTAACTTGTGTTTTGGGGAGGCCCTGAGTTTTGGTGCTCAGAAGTACTCACCTGCTTTTGTGGGAGTCTTCCAGATACAGTGTCTGCTCTTGATCCTCCTTTATTCTTTGCCAGCCAGAGTGAATTCTTGTGGGTGTTTCTACAAAGAATTTTGTGAGACATCAGAGTGTAATGATAGACATGGCCTTGCCATTGGACAGGCCAGTGTTCAGATCCTGGCTGCCCATAAAGCTAGCCAGGTAATGAGTAAAATCATTGAGCCTCAGTTTCCTTATCTGTATATCTACTGTATAGATTGTGCATCATGCAGCCGCCTGCCTACAGCCCTTCCCTAGCTCCCCACTGCTCTACTGTTCTCAGGGTAAACTCCTTCCCAGACAACAGTTTTCAGGACCCTCAGTAAAACCTGACTTTCAGACAAATAACAAATAATTTTTTAGTGCAATTATGTTTCAAGTTCTAAAAAAATTTAGTGGTTTATCTGAAATTCAGATTTAACTGTGAATCCTGTATTTTGAAATGAACTTTTTATTTTAGAATTGTTTAGACAATTTGTCTAAATATCTAGATAAATTGTGAAGCTAATACAGAGAGTTCCCATATACATTAATATGTTATGTCAGTGTGATACTTTGTCACAATTAATAAACTAATGTTGAAAGATTACCATTACCTAAAGTCCCAACTTTATTAGATTTCCTTAGTTTTCTCCTAATACCATTTTTCTGTTCCTAGACCCTGTCTGGGATAGCATATCACATTTAGCCATCTTGCTTCCTTAGGCTCCTCCTGGCTGTGACAGTTTGACAGACATTCCCTGTTTTTGATGACCTTGACAGTTTTGAGGAGCAGTGGTCAGGAGTTTTGTAGGATGTCCTTCAATGTGGGGCTGTCTGATGTTTTTCTCATGATTAGTCTGGGGTAGTGTGTTTTGGGGAGGAGGACAACAAAGGCAAAATACTATTTTCACACAGTCATGTTACTGATATGTACTATCCACATGACTTATCACTGTCAGTGTTGACCTGGATCACCTGGCTAAAGTAGTGTTCATCAGGTTTAGCATCCTGTATTTTTATTTGCTGAATCTGATAACTATTCCAGGCCAATGAATCCTTCATGACCAAAAGACAGAAAGATCTGTATTTCTTACTGGCTTACTACTACAGACTTTTTCTGCTCCAACCTTAGAACTGCTGGCAATTCCTCTACTGAACTAGTCTCCATCTCTCTCACTGCCAGGCCTTAGTGCTTGCTTTTTCCTCTGTCTAGTGTGTTCTGTGTGTGTGTGTGCACGCACACACACTCACACACACAGAGTTTCCATCACTAGGGTCTGGTTAGGTGCTGGCCTTCTACTCTGGTTCTACTCTCTGCTGGTACTTGTCTTTCTGTGGTTATGATCTGTTTACTTATTTGTCTCTCTGATCCTAATGCATCCCTAGCATTTTGCACAGTGCCCATTGGAACTCAATAAATAATTGTTGAATGAGTGAACAGTTGGTTATTCCAGATGAGCCAGGAGAAACCTCTACTAAAGCGCCTGCCTTATAAACGGTAGATGTTCAGTAAATGCCTGTTTCCTGTTTCTTTCAATATAGAGAAAATGATATTCCCCAGATTTGAGCAACTGTATTAAGTTTGTGCTTGTGCGACATCCCCAACATATGCCCCTACCTGGAGACAAGATTCTGGAGCAGTGGTCTCCTAGGATTCCCTGAGAGCCACAGTTACCTGCGTCAAAGCGTCAAGGGGGCCACTTAGTGACAGAGATGTTGGGCTAAGTAGGCTACTCTCGGTCAATTTGCAAATTAAAAAGGCATCCTTCTCCCAATGGAAAAACTGCAAATTATGAACCCCTTGACCCAAATTTTCATAATCAGGCCCCTTGACCCTTTGTTATTTAGTGAAAGGGACCCACCTCACTCTATTTTTGTGGCCTACACACAGCACATATGTGAATAATGTTTATACCCAGTGTTGCTTGTCCTTGATGACTATTAAACCTGTAGGTTCATGTGTATATTAATTTTTCTCTTTTCACTCATCCAGTGTAGTTGTGACCCCTCTTCTGAGACCCAAAAGGAGGAGACACCTCCTAGAGTAGTCCCAGGAATCTCAGATCAACCTCGGGACTAATTGTGATGTCTGTCATTTATCTACCTTATGCCAGGTGCCTCACCTACCTCACATGTAATCCTCTCAATAATCCTTCAAGTTGAGAATTATTATTCCCATATTGCAAATGAAAAAACTAAGGTTTGGGATGCTTTAAAAATTTGCCCAATTTTCTGTGATGGAGTAAGGCTTGGAGCTAGGGCTGTGAACTTGAGCCTGAGCTCTATCCACTGGGGTTGGCAGCCTCTTTAAGGTTCAGAAAGTTCTGAAAGAGTCAGCAGTTCCCAATGGTTTGTGCTCATCAGAATGGTTCCTAGGTCTTTGTATTCCCAGGTCACCTTACTAGAGCCAGCCCCCATCTATCCATGTCTGCACACCTGCCAGAGCCTCCTTCATGGATTCCTGGATTTGGACTCCTCACCCACAGCCTGATCACTCCCGTGCTGCTATTTCCCTACTTAGAAACCACAAGGATGCCCATTTCTAGCGTTATCTATCCTTTGCCTTGCTTGCAAGATCCTGTACTCTATTCTTCCCCATGTCTCACTTCATCTGAGTTAGCCAGTCTTTTGCATGGCTTGCATGGAGGCCATCCACACTTCCAGTTTCGTGTACTGAATCTACCCTTTGGAGACCCCAAGCCTGCTCTCCACTCCTCAGATCCTCCCTCTCCCTTCAGATCCTGGGGCAGGTTTCCTTTGAAAGGAATACTGACTAGTCTGTTATCCACCTGCTACTCCTTACATCTCCATGGCACCTGGGTGTGCAGGTTATAAATTAGTGCAGAATGTCCCCTCTGGCTTGTGTGTGATCATAGGAGGATCCCCTGTTCATCTAATCTAGTTCCCCTGTCTGAGTTGCAGTGTCCTTAAGGACAAAAACCTGTGTATAAAAAAATCAACTTTATTAAGATATGATATATTCATATAATAAAATGCACCTGTTTTAAATTTTTACTTTAGTAAGTTTTGACAAAGGTACACACCCATATAACCATGACTGAGATCAAGGTACAGAACATTTACATCACCTTAGAAGTTCTACTTTGCCCCTTTGCAGTCAATCCTTCCACCCCCTGACCCAACTACTCACTGGATTTCTAAATTATTCATTTTTTAAAGGTTTTATTTATTTATTCATGAGAGACACAGAGAGAGAGAGACAGAGAGAGAGAGAGAGAGAGGCAGAGACACAGGCAGAGGGAGAAACAGGCTTCATGCAGGAAGCCCGATGTGGGACTCGATCCAGGGACTCCAGGATCATGCCCCGGGCTGAAGGCAGATGCTTAACCGCTGTGCCACCCACACGTCCCAGGATTTCTAATATTACAGATCAGTTTTGCCTATTTTTGAACTCTACATAAATCTAGTCACAGAGTGTACTCTTTTGTAACTGGCTCCTTTTTGATCAGCACAGTGTTTTAGAAGTTCCTCCATATTGTGTATTTCAATAGCCCAGTATTTTTTGTTGCTGAGCAGGATTCCATTTTATACATAAGAAACAATGTGCTTATCCTTTTACCTGTTGGTGGATATTGGGTTCGTTTCCAATTTTAGCTATTGTGAATAAAATGGCTATAAGTGTTCATGCACAAATCTTTGTGCAGGCATGTTTTCATTTCTCCTGAGTGTATACCTGGGAGCAAAATTTCTAGGTCATATAATAAGTATATATTTAATTTTATTTGAAGCTGACAAATTGTTTCCTAAAATGATTCCTCTGACCCCACCAGCAATGTATGAAAGTTCCAGTTGTTCCACATCTTCACAAACACTTGATATTGTCAAGTCTTAAATTTTAGTGAATATATGGTCACATTGCATTATGGCTATAATTTGAATTTTCCTGATGATTAAAGATGTTGAACACTTTTTCATGAGCTTGTTGATTATTCATATATTTTCTTTTGTGAAGTGCTTCTGAAAAATTTATCTATGTAAAATTTTTGATAATTTGTCTTTTAAATTATTGAGTTATGAGAATTCTTTCTGTATTTTTATGGAAATCCTATCAGATATATGTATAGGGACTGTTTTCTCCCAGACTGTGGCTTGCCTATTCACTTTCTTAACTATGCATTTCAGAGAGAAGTTTTTACTTTTGATGAGATAAAAATTTATCAATTTTAATTTCATGGAGAATGTATCTTCTGTACTGTGAAACCTTTATTGGTCCCAGGGTTGTGAAGAGTTCCTTCTGAGTTCTCTAGAAATTTTATCATTTCATTTTTTACATTCTGTCTAGTATATGATCTATCTTGTTGAATGTTCCCTGTGCACTTGAAAATAATGTATATTTGTACTTGGTGAGTAAATGTCATTTAAGTTTGATAGTGATATTCAAGTCATCTGTATTTTTATTGATTTTATGTCCACTTATTCTATGAATTATTTTTTTAAAGATTTATTTATTCATGAGAGACACAGAGAGGCAGAGACACAGGCAGAGGGAGAAGTAGGCTCCATGCAGGGAGCCCGATGTGGACTCGATCCCTGGACTCCAGGATCACACCCTGGGCCGAAGGCAGGCACTCAACCACTGAGCCACCCAGGGATCCCCTTATTCTATGAATTATTGAGAAAGGAGTGTTGAAGACTCTGACTATAATTTCAGTTTGTCTGTTTCTATTTTTGTTTCTGTCAAATTTTGTTGCATGTATGGTGAAACTCTCTTAGGTGAATACCCATTTGTATTGGTTAGATCTTCTGGCCTTATTGAATGGACTCCTTTATCATTGTGAAGTGTCTTTTTTTTAATCTCTGGTAATACTCCTTGTCCTCATCTGTTAGGAATATAGCTCCTCCTGCTATTGTGTTTGCATGGTCTATCATTTCCTCATACTTCAAATTTTAAACTACATATTTTTTATATGTAAAATGAGCTATTCTCTTGAAGAATAGCTTTCTTAATTTTTTGTCCAATCTGACAATTTTTACATTATAATTGCTATTTTAGTCTGTTTACATTTAATGCAGTTATTGAAATAGTTGGGTTGGGTCTACCATCTAGCTATTACTCTCATTTATTATTTTTTTTGTCTTCTCTTGGATTATTTTTGTATTCCATTTTAAATAATTACATTTTGTTATTTATCTTATTGTTAGTCCATTTTCTATTTTCTTTTTCTCTGTGTGGGGTTGTAATAGGAATTACAATGAGAGGTTTTAACTACCAAAATGTACCTTTATAAATATGCTACTTCACATACAACTGTAAGACTCTTAAAACAGTTTATTTCCATTCCCTCTTTACTTTCCTTTCAATACTGTGGTATTGTCATACATTTAATTTCTACATTTGTTATGAATGTCACAATACATTGTTATTATTTTTGCTTTAGGTGATTATCTCTTAGAAGAATTTCTTAAATGAGAAAAAAAATTCGTATTTACCTACACATTTGTCCTTTTCTGTGTTCTTCATTGTTTTGGGTAGACTTGAATTTTCATCTGGAATCATTTTTTTTTTTTTCATCCAGAAAGCATTTATTTAGCTTCTGTTAAATGTAGTACTGGTTTGCTGGCAGTGGATTCTCTCAGCATTTTGGTCTTAATCTCTGAAGAATATTTTCACTGGCCATAGAAATCTATGTAGTCATTTTTCATTTCAGCATTTAAAAAATATCATTCCATTCTTCTTACTTGAGTAATCTATGATAAGAAGTCAGCGATACTTCTCATCTTTCCTTCTGTATATATCTTCTTTTTCTGTCTACTTTGAAGATGTTCTCTTTATGATTTTGTTTATAGCAATTTGGTTATAATGTGTATTGGTAAAGCGTTCCTTATATTTATCTTACTTGATGTCAATTGAGCTTATAGAATCTGTGGATATATAGTTTTTAGCAAAAATTTGTAAGTTTCTTTCATCCAATATTTTTTCAAATATCTGCCTCCCCTTCTCCACTTCTAGGATGCCAATTACCCATATGTTAGACTTTTTGGTATTTTCCCTTAAGTTACTTTGGCCGTCTTCCTTTTTTCAGCCTTTTTCTTTTTCCTATTCTTTGTGTCAGTTTGGATAGTTGTCATTGCCCAGTCTTCAAGTTCACTGATCTTTCCTTCTACAGTGTCAAATCCAGTCTTAATCCCATCCACTTAATTTTTATTATCTTATTATTGCAGATATTTCATTTTAAGCTCTAGAAATTCTATTTATATTTTTAAAAATAGTTTCTATTTCTCTTTGCATTTGGTTCATGTTTCCATCTGACTCCTTAATGATATTATAGTTGTTTTCAATAGTTTGTCTGCTAATCCCATCATCTCTCTCATTTCCATTCTGTTTCCATAGACTGATTTTTCAGTTATGATTCACATTGTCTAGTTCTTTTCATGACTAATAATTTTTAATTGAAGGCAGAACACTGTAAATGTTAAATTGTTTATTGAATTTTGTTGTCTTCTTTTAAAAAGTGTTGAGTTCTGTTATGGCAGGCAGTTAATTTGCTGTTATTAGTTGAATACACATTTAGGTTTGTTAGTAATGCTAGCTTAACTACTTTTAAGACTTGGTTTTTCTGGGGTCTCTACTGAATTTCCTCATGTTCAACAAATTTTCTTCAGTCTAGTTGATTGGAACTTGAATGCTTCCCAGTCATGTGTAACTCATGATAGTTGTTCAGCTTGTAGTTCTCCAATAGTTGTCCAGTCTCTGGTAGTTCTTCTTTTTTTTTTTTTTAATTTTTATTTATTTATGATAGTCACAGAGAGAGAGAGAGAGAGAGGCAGAGACACAGGCAGAGGGAGAAGCAGGCTCCATGCACCGGGAGCCCGACGTGGGATTCGATCCGGGGTCTCCAGGATCGCGCCCTGGGCCAAAGGCAGGCGCCAAACCGCTGCGCCACCCAGGGATCCCTGGTAGTTCTTCTTTATGTGGTCTTACGGAGTCACACTCTACATGTACAATTTATTATTTATACAAACAAGGGCACCCAGTAAGATGCCCTGAGCTCTTTCTTGTAGCTATTTCTACTTTGGCACTCTGTCCCCAATTTCAGCCACCTCAACCTCCCTTAACTTTAATCACTATCTTTTAGGCTCAGGGAGGCTCTCATCCTCTAAATTCCTCCTCCTTGTCAAAAAGTCTGATAAATGACTCTAGGCAGGAAGCCTAGGATAATCATAGGACTCACCTCAAATGTTTCCTTTCTCTTAGACCTCATGGTTTTGTACACCTATTGCCCACCATCTGAAGAATTATTTCATACATTTTTCCAGTATTATAAAAGCATATAGTGGCAGGGTTAGTTTGTACATTCCATTGTGACCAAGGGACCACCTCATAAACTTCTTTATTATTACAGAGTTGACTAAATGCTGAGTACAGAACAGTATTCGAGAAATTGAATAGGTCTGTCCACCTGGGATGTTTTGCTTATGTTCTAGAATAGAAAGTGACACTGGGACAGGAGTTTCTTAAAGGATCCAAGCCTTTTGGGAATAGGCCTCACCTATAGCCATAGCTATAAGGTATTGGACATCATTCTTCTTTTCCCTGTAAGTTCCATGGCCAAACTCAGTATTGTGTCTAGGAACCATCATAACAGATTCTCACAAGGCCAAGTTAATGGGGAATCCAGTCACTGCCATGTGACTGACTCTTCCTAGGAGCAAGTGGTGATTGTGCAGCCTATGAGCTTATTCTATCTATAGACCACACATGGCCTACAGATGCAGCAGAAAGGTTGGCCAAAAGAGCTTCATAGGGTCCACTGAGCCAATGTAGTGAAATATATTGAATTTGGAAAGATGAGGGAAAAGGAGACCCAGGAGGTAGGAGGTGACTGCCAAACCCAAGAAGACCTCAGAACTGAAAAGTCAAGGAAAAAAGGATGGGACAAGGCAGTACCATCATGATTTCCCTTGTGTGCAGGAAAATGGGGACAATTTCTCAGGTTTAGAGGGCACAAGAGAGAAAGAAAGGGAGAGTGAACATATTGATCCATTCATTAAATGTTTTAAGTGCCTGTAGTATATCAGACATTGAAAATTTAGTATCTTCACTGAAATATCTGTTGAGACACATATGCTGCAATTAGCAAAGGAACCAAGCAATCATACTTCCCTTTGTAGGTTCCTTGGCTTCATCCTATTCTCTCTCTGTATCATGGGAGTTTCATTTTACTATCCCCAGTCTGCTTTCACTTTCCTGTTGTCTGAATGATGTAAACATCTGAGATTTCCAGTTGCCTCTCTAGAAATAGTGAAAGTATTTTGGGTTAAGTGGGGAGAAGTTGGGTTGAATCAAGGAAGTAATCACAGGAACTAGTTTAGACTATTTCTATTTAAGTGGCCAAGAAAATGTATCCCTAAGGTACTGCTTGTTGCCTTTTGGGAAGGATATTTGGGGGCCAGTAACATTTTATGACATCACTGGGGAGGACTTTCTAGACCCAAGCACAGCTGTATGTAATATAGTGAAAAGTCCATGGGCTTGCCTGCTGGTTAATTTTATGTGTCAACTTGACTGGTCATGGTCAAACTGTGGTGTCTTTGCAAGGGTAGTTTTGAGTGTGTTTTTAAATCAACAGTCTGAGCAAAGCAAATTGCCTAATGTGAGTGGGCCTCATTCAAATCAGTTGAAGGCCTGAATTGAGCCAAAAGGCTGGCCATACCCTATCCTCCTGCTTTGAGCTGGCTCATCAGTTTTTTCCTGATTTTGAACTCAAACTGAAATTATAGGCTCTTCCTGGATCTCAAGTCTGCCAGTCTTTAGACCAGAATGTGGTCTTTGGATCCACGGGCTCTCCTGGCCCAGTTTGTTAACTTACTCTGAAGATCTTGGGACTTGTCAGTATCCATAATTGTACACATACACTCACACACACACACACACACACACACACACACACACACATATCCTATTGGTTCTCTTTCTCTGGGCAACCCTGACTAATATAGCTTAGGAACCACATAGACTTTTCTGTTTTTGAATCCCTCCTCTGCTACTTATTAGTTGTATGATCTCAGATAAGTTACTTCCTCTCTCCAGGCCCCAGATTCCTCACCTATAAAGTGCTGATATTTTACCTCTTAAAGTTGGTAGGAAAGTCAAAAGAGGAATGTAAAAAGGGCTAGATATAGAATATGTAGATACCTAGAGGTTCCTTCTCTGGTTTTGTTCCCCCAACCTCTAATCCACTCAAGAGAGAAGATTCCTGCTGGTGGGAGGGGTAGCAGGGAGACTGTGCAGTCCATACTTTCTCAGTGTTTCTCAGGTAGTGCAGGTGAATCAGGCAGGGTAAGAAGCATTCACTAACAACTTGGATTCACTTACTAGCAGGCCTTTGAGGAAATTGCACCCAAGGACACTGTATTAGAGTTCTCCAGAGAAATAGCACCAACAGGAGAAATGTAGATGTATAGAAAGAGGTTTATTGTAAGGCATGGCTCACACCATTATGGAGGCTGAGAAATCCCCCAATCTGTCTCTGTAAGCTTAGGCCCATGAAAACTGGTGGTTTAGTTCTACTCCAAAGCAAAGGCCTGGAAACCAGGGGAGACTACAGTGTAATTTCTGATTCAAGTCCAAAGGCCCTGGAACCAGCAGTGCCTGTGATTGAGGGCAGGAGAAGATGGATGTCCTAGCTTAAGCAGAGGACAAACTTGTCCTTTCTTAGCCTTTTTGTTCTAGTTCAGACTGTCAGTGGATTGGATGACGCCCACTCACACTGATAAGGGGAATTGTTTTTACTCAGTCTACCAATTCAAATGCTAATCTCTCCTAGAAGTCATCTTCACAGACATGCAAAAATAACATGTAACCAGCTTTCAGGGCATCCCTTAGCCCAGTCAAGCTGGCACATGAGATGATGCATTACAGATATTTTAATAACAGTCCCCCTCTGTATCTCTAGCGCATTGTCCTTTAAAAGTACTATGCCTTCTCTACTGGGCCCTCTGAGGCAAGCAGAAGGGTAATTACTTCAAGTTAATATGTATATGTATCTCTCCTTTTCTTCATTCCTGTACTTACTCTTTCAATAAGTATTTCTTGAGCACCTACTATGTGCTAGATAATGTGCTAGAAGTACTGGAGATCCATTAGTTAACAAGGTAGTTGAAGTTCTCAAGGAACATAGATAATAACAGCTCATGTTTATTAAGATAAAGGCAGATAACCACAGCAGCAATGGCAAATGCCAGAGTGTTTTTACATAGGCCCAGATCACAACCCAGCAAGCTGATGTCTCCCCCCAGCTATCTATCCCAGCTATTTCAGGCATTTCCACACTTCTTCAGTCCCCTACCCATCCACCAACTCTGCTGAGCTCCACCTGTACCTGTGCACCTGGCATCAGCATTCAGCTATCCCCCATACCTCCCTCCCCATCCTGTGTTCCCTATCTCTGGGAATGTCATCACCATCTACCCAGTTCACCTCTGTTTTCTCCCACTCCTTTAACGCACTCCTCTTATCCCAGTAGTTACTGAAGGTGATATATTTGTTATGCACTTTGTCTGTTGCAGGCACTGCTCCTTGCATCTTACTAGCTTATTCAATCCTCACAACCCTGAATAGTATGGATTCTCTCTGTCTCCATTTTATTGGATGAGGCAACTGAGGCCCAAAGAACGTAAGTGAGCCAAGGCTTCCCAGGCAGCAAATGGGAGAGCCAGGACAAAACCAAGCAGCCTGTCTCCAGAACCTCTTCTACTAGTCATCACACCAGAGTGCCTCCTGGTCCAGAGGCAGAGACAGGCAGTGAACCAGTAATTCTACAAATAACTATTGAATCACCATGCCAGTAAGTGCCATAAAGGAGAAGTTAAGACTAAGATGGCAGGGAGACTCAGGGAAAGGAAAGAGAAATGTTCCACTGAGTTTTGTGATGTCAGCAAGGGGCGGGGTGCTTCATGGGGAGGGGGACAAATGTCCATGACAGATCCAAAGATGTCAGGCTGGTGCAATCCCCTCTGCACCCCACAAATGGCCAGCCACCTGTTTTCCTTAATGTACAGTGTGATCTGGTCCCCTTTCACTTGATTCGTTTCTATAACATTGACTGTCAGCCCCGATTGCTGTCCTATGTCCTTGACCAAGGTTTGGCAGACATTTTCTGGGAAGGGCCAGATAGTAAATATTTTAGGCTGTGTGGGTGGCCAGCCTGTTGTTGCAGCTCTGCAGCCTACCTCCATAGTGCAAATGCAGCCATGGATGATATATACATGAGTGAGTATGGCTGTTTTCTATGAACACTGAAATTTGAACTTCATGTACTTTTTACAGAATATGATTCTCCTTTTGAGTTTGTGAACCAAAATGTAAAAAAGCGTCATGAACTGGCCATATAAAAACAAGGGCAAGCTGGATTTGGTGGCTGCAGTTTGCCAATATTACTCCAGACCATTTTTCCAGACAACTTTCTCCCCCTGCCTGCCCCATAAGCCCCCTTGAAATTAACATCTTCAAAAACCAAGTTCTTTGCCCCAGTGAGGTCAGCTCTTCCTGATATTCTGATTTCTGTTCCCCTGGGAATGGTGAGACAGAAAAAAAAAAAAAAAGCTCAAGAACCCCAGCTGAAGCCATGCTGGGCTGTTGTAACTTCTCATACCTGCTGGGCACATTCCTGCCTTTTTCCAGTTTCCACCCCACCCCTCTTCTTTCCACCACCAAACGTCTCTTAAGACTTGTGTCTACTCCGTGTGGCTGTTTCATCACCTCCCACTCCTCACTGCGCACCCCCTCCAATCTGGCTTCCACCCTGTTGTGCCACAAAAACAGCTCCCACAAAGGTCAGTGATGACCTCAGCGTTGCTAAATCCAAAGGACATTCTTTAGTTCTCATCTTACTTGCAATTGACACCGTTGACCACTCTCCCCTTCTTGAAAATTTTCCCTCTGACTCTGGCTGCCCTTTCTCTTTCTGCTACCGGGCTCTGACCTGTTGGAATTCCTAAAGGCTGAAGCCAGGGCCTGTTTACCTTCTCCCTTGAGCTACTCTTTTTGAGTGATCATGCATCTATAGCTCCTGTCCTGAACTCTGAGCTACAGCCCATCCATCTCTCTGCTGTTTACCTGACATCTCTCAGATGTCTTAAAGCATCTCAAACTTCATATGTCTCAAACCAAAATCATCCATTCACGCAACTGTCCACTCAGTTAACAAGCAGTTACCAAGCGCTTGCTATCTGCCAGACATTGTACTAGTTGCCAAGGACACAATTTTCAGTAAAAGGAAACAGAGTCCTGCCTTTGAAGGGGGCTTGCAGTCTGCGGGGGAGATACTTATTGACCACACCCTCACACATCTGCTTCCCTCTATCTCATCTCTTTACTACAGTGGCCCTGTCCTGTTGTCCTTCCTCCCCTCCATAGGATAACACCAATGAAAGTATTTCTAGGACTCTCCATTGTCTTAGAATAAAGAGTGGGAGATTCTCAACAAAACCCCACATGCCCCTGGTGGCTCTTCTGGCTTTGTCTCCACATACTGTCCCCCACCAAACCATGATCTGGCCTCCCTGGATTGTTCCAGACTCTCATTCTCATTGCACTTCTTTTCCACTTTGAAGCATGCTGCTCCATCAGATGGGAATACTGCAGTCTCCTTTCTCTGCCTGGCTGTTTCTGACTACCCCCTTGGGTCTCAGTTCTGCCATCACTTCCTCAGCAAGGCCTTCCCTGACTTCTCTGCTAGGTTAGAGGCTCCTGTGAGAGCTTCAGACAGATCCCTGCACCACTCCTCATGGCATTCCCACACTGCAATTTGTGTCCGAGGGTTTGATGCCTTAATTAATATTTGCCTTCCCACTAGTTCTCCAAGGACAGGGATTCTGTCTCTTTTTACTAAAAAATCTGTTTGCAGCAACTAGTACAATATCTCTCAGAAAGTAAGTGCTCAGTAACTATTTGTGAATTGGGTAGATAATTGGATAGATGGATGGATGCATGCCATTTCCCTATCTGAAGCATTTTTCCTATCCATCCTTCAAGGTCAGCTCAAATGCCACCTCCTACAGGAAGTCTTCCCTGATACTCTTGGTGGAACTTCACCTCCCTCTCACGTCCCTAAGCTCTGTGTATAACTCTGACACAGCATCGATTGCCTTTTACCTTGTGTTACTGTGTTCACAGCAATTGTCCTCGTGGTCCGAGTGTTTCCGGACATCCAGGACCAGTTTTGCTCATCTTTGTATTTCTCACTTGGCATGGTGCCTTAGACATGGGAGGCACTCAATAAATACTTGCAGAATTGATTTCTTTATATAGTCCAGGTTATTCTAACCCCGACAGTGATCCATCCTCAAAACATTATGTTGTAACCACAGATGGAGGCTGAGCAAGGGAAACTGTGACACTCCCACCTTTGTCATGTCTCTGCTCCTCTTGCCCTGGAGGTTACTAGCCACCCAAAAGTCTTCTCTCTCCCAAGCTCACTTCTAGATGCAATGTAAAATTTCTTTGTCCTCACTCACTATTACTTTCCTAAGTTGGTGGCAGTTTAGCAAGTTTATTATCAAGTTTCTTCAGTGCCTAGGGACCCATTTCATTCTGCCTGCTGATTTGTTACATTTAATTTTTCTAAGAATTCCCTTACCTGTGTTTTTATCAACAGCTCTATTTACATGGCCTTAATTACTTCCTAATTGTGTATATCCATCCCTCACCTTTTCTTTTTCTTGCTGAAGTCTGATGACTAAAAGGAACACAGTAACTCACTCAGCCTCCTTTCTTCCCCATCGTGATGAAAAGGGCTTTGAAAAAGTTGGAATAGCTCATATGGTATACCTGTTCCTGACATTATAATTTCACTTAAAAAATTGACGTGATTCTGTTTTAGCACCCCTGGTGTTTTGCAATCCCCATTAAATTCAGTTATTACTGATCCCTACTTTGTTTCTGTTCCTGTCTGTACTTTCTTATGTACTGTGAGCTCCAATCTGCCTGGCGTTTTGGGAGACTAGGGTGTTCTGTTCAGTTGAATATTCTGGTTAGCCAAGTTGCCATATTGGTATATATGGACCTTCCAATTTTCATAAAATTAAAAACACAATAAAATGTCTTTTATTATATTGCTAAACTAATTGCTTATGTTTTAATGAAGACTTTATTTATTCAAAAACTAATTGTTTAAAGCAAAAAAGATGCTTTCTTCGTGCCAGATACTACCTCAAGGGCTTAACAAGAGTTTCCTCATTTAATCCTGACAGCAATCCTACAAACTGGCTTCTATGCTAGGTAACCTGCCCAAGGCCACAGGACTCGGAGTAGGGGAATCAGAATTCCTGACTCCAAAGCTCTAAATTATCATAATGGAATTCTTGGTTTCTTTTCTCTGATGATCCAGAGAGCCCTCCTCAGTTGCTCCAGACTGTCATAAGGAGTACCACTTATGACTTTACCACAGCCCAGATGGTGTAGGAGTTTTTCCTGGATTGTCCTGCCTGCCTTCTTGCCTTCTGGTCTCCACAGGGGCTTTGAAACTCATACATTATAAATAGGTTCTAAGATTCTGGGCCCAAAGGACTGAGAATGGAGAGGTTGGCGCATTAAGAGTTGATTTTAAATCTTAGTTCAAATCCCTTAAAAAAAAAATCTAAGAAACTTAGACTACACCTGATATGGGAGACCCGGATCAATCAGTCCATCAACAAATCTTTATTAAATGCTGCTGAATGCAAGGCCCCATGCTCAGGGCCGTGGGCAGCTATCTGAGTAGCTCTGGGTTTTACAGTAGAATTGTGATTTGCAGCTTTTGATGAAAAGGACTATTTATGGCATGCCAGAGCTTATGGGGCTTATGGCTGTTAAGTCTGTTTAAGCCTGCAACTGAGATTGAGGCTTTTTCTTGAGGGAAGAAGAAAACAAAACCAAGTACCCATCCCTTTGGAAGTGTGTAAGTTGAGCTCTCATGTTATGACACAGTGGGAACTCAGCTGAAATTGGCTTCCCTGGGTAAAACAATAAGCAGGAGGCTACTTGAGCTCACCATTTCTGCAGGAAGGGTAAGGATGAGATTTAAAAAAAAAAAGCCCAACATTTTCATGGGATGTCTCAAGTACGCCCATATTTCCTTTAAATGACTCTGAACTTATCTTGCCATTTGGAAATGCTAAACGTTGGAAAGGGCAATTAACACGGGGACACATAGATGGGTTGAGAATGTGAGGAGTGTAGGGTGGGGAGGAGAAGGAAGGAACTGCTGCTTGCAGACACGGTGTCATATGTACAGACTGAGTTTCAAAGATGAATAGGTAGTGGTAATGGTATGGAGGACATTGCACATGCAGAGAGCACTAGGGCAGGACAGAGAGACATTCCACTGGAGAGCCAGCTAAAGGTTTGGGGAACCACTGGTGTGACTAGCAGCAGAGTGCCACCAGGCAGGGAGGGCCCAGTGAGGTTTAAGACTTCTTTTATCTTCCAGACCCTACATCCCCTAAAGAGGGATCTGTGGATAAACCGTGAAGAGATGTGCATTGCTTTGTCTCCAATTTGGCAGAGCGCTGGCTATATAATACAGTTTCATGGTGTAGCAGAGTTCCAGAGCTCAGCCTGTAGGCTCTGGAGCTGGACTACTTAGGTCTGAATCTTTACTAGCCGGGTGATCTGAGGCAAACGTCTTAATCTCTTGTTCTTCTGTTTCTTCATCTGTAAAATGGGGACATTGATGATACCGATTGTGGAGGGACTGCAGGAGGATCCAGTGAGAGAATACATGGAAACCGTTTAGGACAGCGCTCGGCACATAGCACACACTTAAACAAGTGAGCTGCTGCTGTCACTTTAATAATAAAATATTCTCACTCCACAGTGTGGCTGGGGTTAGGCAAGTTTCAGGACTTTTAGCTACCCGAAAGAAGTTATCACACACTAGACAGGACTGGCCACAATGATATAAAGGTTCACCGTAGTCATACATGTCTGATGAAAATGATTTTCATTTTCACTTGTCTTTTGGGGGCAGTCTCACCATTATCTTTGACAACTAATTATAACACTGCAATCATACACAGAGAAAATCAGAAGCAAAGCAAAGAGAGTTTATCTTCCAACGGAGTACTCTACCTGTAGGTAATTTCAACTCTTCCAAACTGCCTTTATCCTCCCAAAAACAAACATGAGAGAAAGAAAATGGAATACCACAGATCGCATTGCTGGAGAGTGATTATGACTCAGAAAAATAGAGGTTGGAACCTCAAACGCATATGTCCTGGTGCCTTGAACATTTGGATAAATGACTGCTATGTGATGCACTATCAACATAAATATGTGTTTTAATGGTCATTGTATCACATCTGCATGAAGTGTGCTAGGTCTGTGAGTGCTCAGTGTCCATAAAGCCCAAGATGTTTGGGGAGCAGTGTGAGTGGTCTGTTATTGTATGGAGAATGGGATGTGCTCCTCTGAAGTCACATTTCCTGCAGCTTTGCTGACAGGTTGGGATAGATACTGGGTGGGACAAGGTTAGTTCGTGTATGTAATTTTGGAGACAGAAGTGCTGGCTGACCTCAGCTGATGGGTAGGAAAGAACTCTAAGGATCTACTTCCAGGGCCCTCAGAGCTCAAGTGTGGTTGAGCGCATCCTTGAAGAGGTAGTACCAGGAAGGCAACCATCTAGAGAAGCTAGAGAGCTGCATTCATTGCCCTTGGAGGAGAAAGCTATACCCTCCATGGGGGAAGTTGGAACATGTCCTAGCCAGATCAGGAAGGAAGCATCCAGCTTCTGCCTAGGCTGTCCCCAGAGAAGCTAGGGCAAGCTACAGACTTTAGGAAGAAGTGGAGGAGTATGGAAACAGACTTGACAGAAGACCTGTAATATCTACTAAGACCTTACTTCTAGCAATAGAACCTGGTATAAAATGGGGGTCATTTGGATACCCAGGAAATGGAGCCTCTGACTCTAGTTAGTGCTGACATCAGTTGGTGTGGTCTGTTCATCCACTGTAGAAGTTTTATATGGTGCTTTGTGACCACAGCATCTGGAAATGAGAAGCATCTTGATCATGCTTCATCAACGGCTCCTGCCTACAATGTGAGGATGCTCTGGAGTTGTTCCATGCACAACCTGCGCATCTTTATATGGTAGCTCTGGTTCTGAGGGACTTACTTCCTACATTTTGGGTGGAGGTTTAATAAATTAAACCTAAGTATAGAAAAGAGAAGTGTAACACCCATTATTTTCTCTCCCTTGTCAGAAGCATTGTGAAATTTACCAAAAGCAACCAGTTATGCCTTCTATTCACATCAGTGAGTGGTAACCAAGTATTTGTATAGTTTGCATTTAGGATTCATTTCTTAGGGGGAGGAATTTTACAATCATTTAACCTATAATTGATATCTCAAGTGAGATACTTTACCCTTGTGGAAATATCTACCTCTGGCCATTGTTCTCTCCACTGTGCTGACTCTTTCTACACGTTGACCGGGCTCTGAGATTTTCTTCATTTGGACCTCTTTGTTGTTGAGGGGCCCAGTAGTCTCGGAAGAGCCCCCCCATGAGGCATCTTGTGGTCTAGAAACTCACTGTGGCCTCTCTATGGCAGTGTGGCCAAGTCTCCTTAATTTTGCTTCAACTGTGTAGTAGGCCTGTGGCTCAGATGAAATTTGGCCAGCACTGGACTTTCTCATCAGCAAAGTAGGAAGCAGTTGCCAGGACATTTTCTTTTTTAAAATTTTAGACCGTAAGCCGTTAGGCTATTATTTATAAAAATTTCCTCAAACCAAAATCTCACCTCTGATTTTTTACCAGTTCCCAGGATATAGCCCTTATTACTATGATGCTTATTATGGAAAATCCATTCAATGAGAGTTCTGGCAAATTTGAAATACTCTATTTCCTCTATCAGAGTGGGAAACATGTCTGGGCACCATCTCTCTCACCTTGTTTGGTTTGGTCCATCTTTGCTCTAAAAAACCCCAGCATCAGTGGAGGCTGAGGAGGCTTGTGGTAGCACCTGTAGGGACTGGTGATCCCAAGCTGCGCAGCCCTATGCTGGGGCCACAGGGCTTTGGATGAGACCTTAAGTCCTCTCTTTGCCCCAGCTTTTGAAATGAACTCAGCTCTGGTCTATCCAGGGATCTGCATTATTGTGTCTTTAAATAATAGCTCAGCTGCATGGGCTGGCTGCACAGACTCTGAAACGTTCATATCTGGTGCCTTGGCTTTCTTTTGTGTAATTAAAAAGAAAAAAAAAAAGCAAAGCTTTGATACCCCCTGAAGCAAAATACTATAGAAATACAAGGCTTTTCCTCTCACTTTAGGGAAATACATGCAAGACTCCAGACCCATTATTTCAGATGCTTGCATTTTTTTTCTTCCTAAAACAAGAAGTCTATCAGATTTCTTTTCTGTCTTCAACTTAATTTGATCTCCTCATCAAAAAAATCATTTATGCCCACTTTTTATTTTAAATTTGCAGGAGTTTGTGCTTGAATAGAGACAACTTGGGTAGCCATACAGAAGACACATGAACTGCCCCAAAAGGATACACTGTCAACAGAATAGCAACCATAGAACCAATACATAAAAAGAAAGGAGAAAACCCTTCTGGTGTATTGAAGTACAGGGCAGTACATTTTGGAAGCAATCATAAGGATATTAGGTGGCATGTCAGATGTGTATAGTGCTTGGGCCAGAGAGGGGGATTCCACCTTTGTTTCATCAGCATGGGCAGTCTGCCTGTACGAGGTGGACATTCCCCGACTCCTTCTGCAGATCACCATTTTGGACATTAGGTCTCTCCTTCCTTTACTCTCTTGTAGTTCAGTTCTATTGCTTCAGGTTGGGATCATTGTTGGGATGTGGGCTGACAATCCTGTTACTGGCTGGCAGCCAAAGCTCAGACAGCTGTTTCCTTTGTCAGGTTCTGTTGCACCCACACCAAGTTGGATATAAAAGCCCAACAAGTGTCAATGCAGGGCTGATGGTGTCTTTTTATTATATGGGGGGCTAAAGTGAGAAACTGGAAGGCAGAAGACATATGGATAAATGTGGCAGATTGAGTATGTCCTATAACTGCTCCTCTCTCCCCAAGCTCCACTAAAATGATGGCAAAGCAAAGGTATAAACCTATAAAGGCATAGAAAAATGGGAGGAAAATGACATTGAACAAAAAAGACACATAGAAGTGTCTTTGGGACATGAAAAGTGGAGGGCTGGGCACCATCTTGGCAGAGTGATGCCCACAGAGGGAAAAGCTAAGAAGAAGCAAACCAGCTAATATCCAGGGACAGTGGGAAGGCTCAGGAATTGGAGGCACCAACCAACTCTCAAAGCTGGGAAAGAATGGGAGAGAATAGAGGAGGATAGGCCAAAGATTTATCTTGGAAGGTCTCTCTTCCCAATCCAAACAACCAGACCACTGTTCCTCTCCTCTCTGGTTGAAGATTTGATTCCTGGGGAATTGAGCCAGAGAGAATTCAGACTGAGGGAATAGCAGAGAGCATCCCTAAGTTGGGTGGAAAATAGGGGATGAGATCTAAGTGTTCTTCCTTGGGGGCTCCTAGGATGCTGACCTGTATGTGCCCACTCCCTCCAAGCCAGGATTAGAGCATTCTTCCAGACACATAGATTTCCCCAACTGGGAAGTCACAGATTCTGTGGGGAATCCCACAACGAAATGGCTGATCCCTTGCTTAAGAACTCCATGGTGAAGTCACCACCCAGTGAGCCCTGCACTTGTATATCGAAATCTCAATTACTTTGGAGTGCTTTTTTCATAAGTGAACAGACAGCCGAAGATCAGCAGGAATAAATCACACCCTAGAATTGGTAGCCCAAGAGAGATGAGAAGATAAAGTGGCTATGGGTGGAATAAGACCAGGATGTTATCAAAGGAAATGCAGCAGAAATAAAATAGCCAGAGAATGGGGTCAGAAGAGCAAATTGAGGAATTTGCACAGAAAGTAGAAAAAAAAAAGGACAAAAATACAGAAGATAGAGAAAATGATACCAAGATTGGAGAATTACACCAGGAGGTCTAGCATTTGACAGTCAACTACCCAGAGGTTTGGCCATTTTTGTGCCATAGACCCTCTGGCAATCTGGTGAAGCCTTCTGACTCCATCTTAGAATAATGTTTTAAAGTGCATAAAATACATAGGACTACAAAGGAAGCCACTTACACTTAAATATAGTTGTCAAAATATTAGAAAGCAAAACGGTGATACAATAATATATGTGCTTTTTATGAGCACATTAAAAACAAGATCTAGAGGTGGACTACTGTAATTTTGAGGTAGTGATGAGTGTAAAAGTTATTTCCAGCTCTCTACATCAGTGTGATGTGAGCCGCTGGGCTGAGCTCACTGTAGACAGGATGTCCTGGGAGACAAAACCTGGACAGTTTCAGAGGGCTTCCCATTTGCTGCTTGGAAGTACATCCCTAGTCTTGACATTGCCCCTGCCTGAAGTTATTTCCAAATCCTCCCCTTCATCTTGGCCAATGGGTCTTGTCTTTGCTGGGGAAAAAAGCCATCTATCTTCCTGTTTCTCCCTTCCATGGGGCCCTAGAGCAGCTGTCCCTCACAGTGCCAGGCTTCTCTCACCACACCTCTGCGCGAAGAATGGTGTCGCATCCTTGAACACAATGGCTCATCCATTTGACACAGAACCCAGGCTGATTGGGGGCCTCCCAAGGAATCTTGTGATTGGAGGTGGAAGGCTAGTTTTTCTTAGTTTTAAATCATTAAGGGTTTGTGTCTGGAGTTGCTAGGAGCTATTTTTCCTGATATGTGCAGAGAAATTTTCTGATGTAAAAGAGAATGAGATTAAAATAGAGACACAGCAAGATTGAGGAGAGAAGAGGAGAGGGTGTGATGTGAGATGAACATGTCTGGGATTCTGATATAAGGGGAGAGGGAAGGGAGGGGTGGTGGGGAGGGGAGGAGAAAAAAAACATTTTCTAGATCTCTAGCGGTTTGCACTTTCTGTCTGGGGCTTTTTGTTCCTGGAACTCTTCATTCTGTGAGCCACTCTGGTATCCTTCCCATCCATGAAAGCCAACACCTCTCTTCTTGCCTAAGCCATTTTGAGTTGACTTTCTTTGTGACTTGCAACTCAAAGGGTCCTAACTACCTGTTGGGGTCCTGCTGGCATTATTGAATGTCAGGATTTGCATATAGAATCCCTTTCTCTTCCTGGTGAAGCCTCTGCTGCTTGATAGCACACAATGCCCTCAGGTACCCTCTGAACCTCACAATGTCCTTACTGGGGCCCTTCTTGGGCACACTGTGCATAGAGCTATGTCTTGACCATCTCTGATTCCAAACTATTTATTCACTTATTCAGCAAGTGTTTATTGAGCATAAACATGGTGGAAGTCCAGCAATCAGTAGAATGGAAATAAAGCCACATCTAACTAAGAAGCAATGTAAAAGTAATTCATTTTTTCAATCAAAAGCAATGGGAGATCAGAGGAAGTAGTAGCCATTGTGAGTGGGGCCTGGAGAGCCTCCATGGGTGTTATAGAAGGGCGGAGAAGCAGGATTGGGGCATGCAATGGAAGCAAAATATGTGAGCTCAGTGGAAGGTATTGAAGCTCCAGACGGAAGAGGCTCAAACAATCACAGCAGAAGGCTGGACTTGCAAAGTGCTATGAGGAGGCTGAAACAAGGTGCTGGAGCAGCCCATCCTTTCATGGCCCTGCTGTCTACTTTGAGTTTGAGTGTTAATTCTTGGAGGAAGGCTCTACACTTTGGTATGTTGACAGTATGAGGAACCTTCAATCCTCTACCCAACTGATTGGCTAAGGAAATAATTTCAGGCCTAGGGAGATGGTGAGTTCGTTGCCTTAGGAACCCAAGAGTCTTATTGTCACTGTGCATAGTGCTCCACACTAAGGCTGGCACTGCCTCTGTGGCTGTAATTGGCTGGGTCTGGGTGAGGGTAGTGAGCCATGGGCTGCCTGGAGGAGGTGATCAGCAGCATGCCTGCCTTCCTGGGCAGGAAACTGCCTTCTGCTCCTTCTCTTCCTACAAGTGGAATTTTCCATGGGAAGATGGAAACATGGCTTTCCCCCATTGATAACATTTCTCTTGATACCATTTTAGTGGGCTGAGATGGGTTGGCTTCTTATGAGATGAGAAAGAGAACTGCATTTTTAGCTGGCTCTAGGGAGGAAAGATTCAACCTATTTTCTGTGTGTGTGTGTGTGTGTGTGTATATATATGTGCGTGTGTGTGCACACACACGTGCACATGCATATATATCTCCCCAGAAAGCTTTTTCCTGTAGAATAATTTGTTGCAGGTAGATCAGAGCACTTTCCCAACATCTCTTGAAACTAAACTACCCTGAATAGGGTATTGAGGTTTTCTGTTCTTTTTAAAAATTTTCCATTACTCTTAGAGTTTCAACAAGATAATCAAGTCAGTTTTAAAATAACTTGGATAATCAAACCTTTTTCCCTTCAGTCCAGACCTCAACTGTAGCAAATATGAACCTGCCAAATATCCTCTACCCCCATCTGGATTTCCAAGTCCTAGAAATCGGTTATTGTATGTCCTTGCCTGGAAATACTAGAGATGCTTGCAAGTGTTAAAAGTAAAAGGAATGCCTTTGATACTTAGCAGAAGGCCCACCTCCTTCAGAAAGCTTCCTGACCATGCCAATATTCCTTCACCTTTTCTTGAGAATCAAGGACAACGACAACGACGACAATGATGATGGTAAATGCAATTTATTGGTAACCTGTTATGGTCCAGGGTTCTATGTGTATTATCTCATGATAATCCCCACAAAGACCTTGTGATGTAGGAGTACTAATAATAATGATAATAATTATAATGATGGTGACAATATAATGATACTGATAATGATGAACTAGAGGCATATTTTTAATAAAAATTTAAGTTCAATTTAGTTAACATACAGTGTATTGGTTTCAGGGATAGAATTTAGTGATTCATCAGTTGCATATAACACCCAGTGCTTATTACATCAAGTGCCCTCCTTAATGCTCATCACGTAATTACCCCATCCCCCTACCCCTTTCCCTCCAGCAACCCTCAGTTTGTTTCCTGTAGTTAAGAGTCTCTTATGGTTTACCTCCCTCTCTGTATCTTACTGTATTTTTCCTTCCCTTCCCCTATGTTCATCTATTTTGTTTCTTAAGTTCCACATATAATTGAAACCATAAGGTATTTGTCATTATCTGACTTATTTCACTTTGTATAATATCCTCTAGTTCCATCCATGTCATTGCAAATGGCAAGATTTCATTCTTTTTGTTGGCTGACTAGTAGTCCATTGTATATCTGTATCACATTTTCTTTATCCATTCATCTGTCAGTGGACACCTGGGCACTTTCCATAGTTTGGCTATTGTGGACATTCCTGCTATAAACATTGGGGTGCATGTGCCCCTTCAGATCACTATGTTTGTATCCTTTGGATAAGGCTGGGTTGTAGAGTAGTTCTATTTTTAACTTTTTGAAGAACTTCCATATAGTTCTTCAGAGTGGCTGTACCACTTTGCATTTCCACCAACAGTGAAAGAGGGGTCCCCTTTCTCCACATCCTTGCTAACCTCTGTTGTTTCTTGAGTTGTTCATTTTAGCCACTCTGACCAGTATGAGGTGGTATCTCATTGTGGGTTTTTTGGTATTTCCCTGAGTGATATTGAGCATTTTTTCATGTGTATGTTGGCCATTTGTATGTCATCTTTGGAAATGTCTGTTCATGTCTTCTGCCCATTTCTTGACTGAATTTTTTGGGTTTTTTTTGGGGGGGGGTTGAATTTGATAAGTTCTTTATAAATTTTGGTACTTGCCCTTTGATATGTCATTTGTGAATATCTTCTCCCACTCTGTAGGCTGCCTTTTAGTTTTGTTGATTACTTCCTTCACTATGCAAAAGCTTTTTACCCTGATGAAATCCCCGTAGTTCATTTTTGCCTTTATTTCCTTTGCCTTTGGAGATGTGTCTAGCAAGAATTCACTGTGGCTGAGGTCAAAAAGGTTGCTGTTCTCCTCTAGGATTTTGAAGGATTCCTGTTAGAGGCAGATTTATCATGAAGCTAAAAAAGCTTAAATTTTAAGTTTCAGGGTTTCTTACTTGCATGGACCCCATTCAAGGACCCTGAAGAGGCCCCAACGATGTTTAATATGGTCACATGTTTTGTAAATTTTGGAAAAGTAAAATCTTTTAACTGCAGTCAGTTAAGACTGCTGTCTATTTTTATGCCAGTGCCCACTTTGTCACCATCCCCTTGGTTTGAGTGGCTCTGTCTGTAGTGGTCATTGGCATGTTTAGGATGCACCTAAGGGGAAGTTGAGTTTGGAATGCATTAGCTTGGGTTCAGTGGGTGTACTTAAGAGGTGTTCAGTTAATTCACAATCTAGTTGAGTTGTGCCATCTAAGAATACTCCCACTGTCCTCTGAGCCAAGTCATCCAGTGTAAAGAACAAAGCTACTGAGGATAAGTAATTATGAGTGTTGACTTTTCAAAGTTACTTAAGGTGAGTCACTTCACAAGGAAACCTGAAATGCCTTGAAATCTTAGCTCATATATAGAAGAGACTTATTTGAGATTTTTCTCTGTTTGATCATAATCCTAAAATTTGACATATCACTATAAATAAGAAGTTGTAAAATGGAAAGAAACTTTTCTCAACTATCAATAAGAGAAAAGAAAATTTATTCAACTGTGTTAGAGCAAAGGCTGAATTTTAGCTTTCTAGTCTTTCAATAGAAAATATCACAAAATTATTGTTGAATGAGGGGATGACTAAAAAATGTGAAAATGTAGGGAAAAGTATCCTGATAGTATATCAGATGGTTAACTAACAAAAATATTATAGTCTAGACTTTGTAATGTTTTTGGTATTTGTCAGCTTTTTAGAGTTTTGTAATTTGTTGTGTTCTCTTTTATCATTCTAAATAATCATTTTCATACCTAAGTTTGTATTCATTATTCTGAATTTTTTTCTTAAAGAGGGACCCTAGAATGATGGAAGTATCAGGCTACACAAAGGCTGGGCTCAGTCTGGAGAAAACTCAGGGAAGTCAGAGATAAGTGATTTCTCCTTTTTATCTGGCCAACCATCTGGCAAATCAATGGATATTCTTTGTTTCTCATATGTGTTCAATCTCATATCAATGGTAAGAAAATGGTATTAACATTTTCTGGTCATCAAATATTCATTACTGTGAGCAGTACCAAAGCTATTTTAAATGATAAGGTTCTAGAAAAATCTAGAAAAATTTTGAGGGGCTAGGAGAGATTATACTCTGACTTCTCCAGTGGTCCACAAGTTGCTTTTTTTCTGAGATCATAATTGGGTACTGTTGAGACTGTCCATGTCTGCAAAAAGGAGAGTATACCATTTTTCCTCAGGGTTTCAGTGGGAGAGAAGCATCCTCCTTCATCAGTTATTGACTAGGGAAGCACCTGGAGTCTTTGGGAAGGATGGCAGAGCATTCACGCAGTAGGCAACTCACACAGTTGTCTACTGGCGTAAATAAGGCTGGCCTTACAAATACAGAGGTTCCTGCACACAGAACATAAATATAAAAGAAACAGTAGAAAAATCTATCCAAGAATGTGCTTCCCCATTACCAGTCATTGAAAATCCTTATATGAGAAAGTTTCTTGGTTTTTAAGTAAACTCTTAAAATGCGAACTTGGCTAATAGATGGCCTTCTTCTCACAATTCAGAGAGGAAATGAAGTTGACAGACATTTCAGCTTTCCCTTGATAAATTTCCCTTACAAGTTCAGCAATGGCAAGCAAGTGTTCAAACATTAGAGAAAGGAGGGACTGGGCATTTTGACCTCTTTTCCCTTGTTTTACCTGTTTTCAGTTCATTGCTATACTCTAACCAGTTGGAACCACAGACCAGTTCTCTAGCATATATGAGAAAGGCAAGTTTTGTCATCCGTACTGTCGTCCCCTCACTTTCAGGTACATGTCACCAGTGTAGATGATCCCTTTTATAATTTTATGACTGCATGTGGTCAGGTTGAATCATCTTAGTACATATCAAATAAATATCCAGACCTCCCCCCACAAAATAAGCAGATTTCAGATGGACGGACCCCCACAATGGAAGGTTTTCATAATCCACTGGGCCCACTTAGGTGAAGGGCATGTAATTTAGAAATGCCAAGTGTGTAAAGAAGCCCTTTTTCTCTCTTAATCTTAAGATGGTTAAAAGCATGGACTCTTAACCAGATAACCAGTCATTTAACTTGCTAATTTATCTTAAGAAAATTACCTTCTCTCTCCATGACTCAGTTTTCTCATCCATGAAATGGGTAATGTGATACTCCGCTAGTCAACTGCTAGTTTGTTGTCAGATCCATCCCTGTACTTCCTTTGCTCTCTTCTGTATCACAGGGAACTTGTTTCCAATGATCCTTTGCCCTCTGCCTTTCATGCCAATTCTTTCAGTAGGAGGCCTTGACAGAAGATTGCTTGTAAATGCAGCCGGAGGAAGAGAGAGATCAGGGTATTCCTACCCCAATCTTTTTTTTCTTTTAAGAGATCTTATTTATTTATTCATGATAGAGAGATAGATAGAGAGAGAGAGAAAGAGAGAGGCAGAGGGAGAAGCAGGCTCCATACCGGGAGCTCGATGTGGGACTCGATCCCGGGACTCCAGGATCACGCCCTGGGCGGAAGGCAGGCGCTAAACCGCTGAGCCACCCAGGGATCCCCCTTCCTACCCCAATCTATTTCAGCTTCCTGTGAAGAGCTCTTAGCAGTTGGGTCTCCTCTGTGACTCCAGAGCCCACCAGGTAGTTCCTCCCTCCACAGTCTCAGCTCCTACGTGCAGTCCTCATGATAGTTCTAGTTCTTGCCAGTAGGCCTCAACCTTTGGGCACTAGAAACACTAACTCCTCCTATTGTCTCTCTAGCTCCAGGGTTGGTAGCAGTTTCCCATTTTTGCTACTCTGTGAGTGGCTTCTCACAGCCCCCTGTTTGGCCCCTCAGTGATTCTGTCACATGCATAACTAATTCCCTGAATTCAGCTCCTTCTGTTTGAAAGACCTAGAGTGGTTTCTTTTTCCTAGATGGACCCTGAAGTTGCAGATACCAAATCCACAGGGCAATCATGAGGTTTGAGTTAAGGTCTACAATTTTTTAGTCTATGCCCTGGAAAATAGCTATGGTAGCTCTCAACATTACCTTCTCAGCAATGATTCTGAGAGCACAGTATATGGATTATTATTATTATTATTTTAATCTTAGTGGTTACAATATGACATCACTTAAAGCAGAAGGATCTGAAATGGACACGCCTGCCAGGGAAGACTATGGAGTGCCTCTAGCTCATGTGCAGTTTCCAGTTTCCATAGAAACCAAGCAAAGGAAATTTGCTAAAGGAAGCCTAGGAAAGAAGTAGATTCAGGTCTGTATGATTATGTCTCAAACCCTTTAACACACAGCAGACTCTCATTACTATTATCTTATTGTCTCTTGAATATCTTTTTCCTATAAGATGCAATAGACTCTTTCTGTGTAGAGGATGACACAAAGTATAGGATTTCTTTGCCACAGCACATTCTGTATCATATCCCTAATAGGAATGCTTCTGAGGCCACTGTTATTATGTTTATCTGCCAAATTGCTGGCTAAACCCAGCTTTTGCCATTCTGTGAATATTCAGAGATTGTTTCTTGTCTGCTGTTAAGATACAGGAGCAAAGAACCAAAAATACTAATTTAAGCAAAATCCTAGAATGGAGACAGGCAAACTGAAATCCCATTTAACATCCTGGCAATGAGACCTCAACTAGAATGGAAATATTAAATTCTCCTGCATAGAGAATGGATAGAGATTCTTGGGTCATTTGATTACAATCAAATTCCTTGGAATCCCTCTTTAGCCATCAGAGTCAGAGGCAGGAATGAGAGAGACAGCTCCAAGTCACACCTGCCAGAATTTGATCAATAACCAGGCAATCATGCCTCAATTTCCAAGCAATTTTAAAATCTTTTCTTTAAAATGCCTTTGAGAAGGAAGATACTGAAGGAATGAGAGGGGAATGCAAGCAACTAGGATACCAAGGTGAACTTCACTACTTTTCTGTGCAAAAGGAGGCTTGCAGGTGTCCACCAGATGACTCCTGGGGTACTGGCAAGGCTGGGGTTAGTTATGATTGCTTCTTGCATAATGGCCTCCCTTGGATAGTTCAGTGCACACTTAGCACAGAGTAAATAGAAACAAGCATGGAGGATAAATCCCTGTACAAGATGAGAAAAAAAAATATATATATATTCACACACACACACATACACACACACACACACATACACTTTTTTTCTTGGTCTCTGCTCCTATTTCCTGACACAAAGCTTCTAAAACCCCTTTAAATAGGGGTGCTAGGAGAAACTTTTGTTCTAACATTTAGTCTTTGACCCTGGCTCCTGATGCTCCTAAGACCTTTGTAATTTCCTGAGTGATAGGAGCGTCTGACAGTAAGCTCCTAAATCCCTTGGAATTTCCTGGGTGATAAGAATATCTTTTGTTGTAATAAGGAGCTCTTGGTGGGCTCCAGGATAGGGGCTGGTCACTAGAAAGACCAAGCCATGATTCAAAGCTTGAAATTTTCAGTTCTGCTTTCCCCCATTTCCTGGAGAAGGAAGAGGGAAAGAACCTGGAAATGGAATTAATAATCAATCACGCCTATATGATGAAACCTTCATAAAAATCCCAATAGTGTGGGGTTTGGAGACCTTCCAGGTTGATAAACACATCCATGTTCCAGGAAGCTTTCACACCCCAACTCCACAGGGATAAAAGCTCCTGCACTTGGGGACCCTTCCACACTTCATCCTATGTATCTCTTCATCTGGCTGTTCATCTCTATCCTTTATCATATCTTTAATTATATAATAAGTGGTAAATGTGTTTTCCTGAGTTTTGTGAGCTGCAAATGATGTAATCCACAGAGGGAGTCATGGGAAATACCTATGTGTAGCAAAGTCAGGCAGAAGTTGTGGATAATCTGGGCACCCAAGATTTGCAGTTGGCATCTGAAGTAGCAGGCAGTTTTGTGGGACTAAGCCCATAACCTGTGGGGGTCTGTGCTAACTCCTGTTAGAGTCAGAATTGAACTGGTGTTCAATTTGCTCGTGTCACCAAAAATTGCTTGGTGTAGGGAACCCCTGCTCTTCTAGTGTTAGATATGCTATGAGTGTGGTAGTAATGTGAGAGTGGAAGAGAAACACAGGAATGTGGTTTTTTCATTACATTTCTCTTAAATACATGTGATTGGATTGCAGCATGGAGGATAGGACGGCAGAGAGGAATGAGCTCTAGGCTTGGAAGTTCTAGGTATTAAAAGCTCTGGAGCCATCTTAGTTCTGCTACTTTCAAGCTATGTGATCCTAGGCAAATCGCTTCACTCATTCATGTATTTTTCACAAGGGGCTTGGGACAAAGAGTATATGAGTCAGTACAAAACATTGCCAAAATTAGAAAAGCATGCTTGTGAGTAAGCACATGATACACATACAAATACCAGAACATCCATCAAGCAGCATTTATTAAACACCTACTCTGAAACCACTATTACTATAATAATGACATGGTGAAAACAACGCAGACATCTTTTCCACATGGGCTGGCCATGAAAGTGTGTGAGAAAAAGCTAATGTTTCCCTGATGGCAGTAAATAGGAACTCCAGATCAGAACCACAAACTCAGTGCTTCCTACATGGCCTCTCTCAAGCCTGCACTTGGTAGAGCCCCTCCAGTCATGTCTTATTGCTCTTGTAAGGGTTAGTTTTACACCCATGGTTTCTGTGACTGCAGACAGTGTTGTTGCAGTAAAAGCATCCTGCATTTCTCCCATGCCTCTTCTTCCTAGCAGTAGCCTGAAATTCAAAAGCTTTCTCACTGCACTTTGATTTTTATAGAGGGACAGGTCTTCACCTTATGGTTGAGGTAAAGAATACAGAATATAGGGATAAAGGTTTCCATCAGGCAGGCCTTGATTACCATGGCATCCAGATGACCACTTAAGTCATTCCAGGGAGAGTCATCCCAAAGGGAACAAGGGGACTCTCAAACATGCTATCATTTATGTTTCTTCATTGCAAAGTTCTTCACAATTGCCAATGAGCTAATCCTCCCAACAGGCCTGAGGAGGCAAATCAATACTATTATCCCTTTTAGAGCTCAATATTATTATCCACTTTAGGGCTCATTATCTTATCAGCCCAATTACTTCATCTTTAAAGTCTCATCAATGTCCTGTCAAAGCAATACCTCATTTTGTGATGGTAAGTCTTTGTTACCTGTAAAATGCTGGATCTGCTCTCCCAAGAGAGGCTGGAGCCAGAGTAGGTGTTACAAGAGACATCATGGGGCAGCATTCTATCAGCATTCAGGGTTACTTGAATATGAGGATTCTGAGTAACAGGTGCTGGGCAGTGATCCAGAGGCCAGTACCATCTGCCCACTGACTGGGTGACCTTGGGAAAGTAGCTTCTTCCTGGGATTTTTTTTGTGCATCTGTAGAATGGACATCAGAGTAATTCCCATCTGTCCTTCCACTTCTCTTTTCTCTTACACAGAGTTGTTAAAATAAAAGGAGACCTTAGCTGGAAATATCCTTGGGAAGGAAGTGCAGTAGAGAAATATAAGAGACGATAATGATGGTTTATATCAAAGCAATGATATCAACCACGTTGTTCTTTGTAAATATTTGGGCCCGAAAGCACTCAGCGGGCTCAATATCATGTCTAAGATGGCTGGTTTCAGTAGGATGAAAATCTGCCAATGTCAAAGATGAAGAAATTAAGACTTGCTTGAAGTCACCCAGAGGGATAACTGGCAAGGTCTAGAAGATAGAGTCAAAGGTCTCTTGTAAGGTGAAAACTCATACCAGTTTTCCTCTGACTCTCAGGAAACCAAGGTGGCTGGTCACCCACATCTGAGATGGAATCCCCATGTCTGTATCCTCCCTAGACTGAGCAGGTCCAAGTGAACTATGACCAACTTTCTCATGTACAGTTCACCCAAAGGTGGGACAGAAGATTCTTGGTCAATATGTGGTGGGTGATGCCTGAATGTCAGAATCTTCAGTAGTTACTGAGCTCATTTCTCATCCTCAAGGCCATCATAAAAACCCGGAGGAAGAGAACTTTATAACCTCTGTGAGGAGATGCCCTGAGGAATGAAGGGGTCAGAGTTCACCTTCAGTAATGACCTGCTTTCCTCAGGTTGTCAGTCTCTGCCTTCAAAGACCAACTTTAGGGCCCTGACCCTACCCAGCAGCATTGTCATACCTACACTGAAAAATCCACCTGGGCTGTACATGTATCATTATGTGATCTTGTTCTCTCACTAGGAAAGTTCAGGTACCTTATCCGAAGAACAAGAAATATTTATGATCCTAACTACATTGCCAATACGAACACAGTATGAATAGTTGGTGTTCTCCACCTTTATTCTAGAGGTGTCCTTATGCATATGGCTTAGTCCAAAGTCATGTGATCATTTGAAGGTAGTATTTTGACTTGTGTGGTCTCAAGTGGGAATTTGAGGTCCAATCTGCACTATAGATGGAGGGACCTTTGGGGCAGTAAAAGAGGCAACTCATATGAATTCTAATGAGGCACTTCCTGTGTAAAGCAAAACAAGCTCCTCATTTTCCTTGGGTATGCAGAGAAAATGTATATGACTAAGTAAAGGTGAAGTTCTCATGGGATGGTAGTTGAGGAAAGGCCAAGAGAGCTCTCTTAGTTTATTAGTCCCTGAACCTTGGCATTGCCATCCCTCCGGACCTCTATCCTGGAAGTGAGCTTTCAGGATCCCTAATACAGAGTCCATAGACCAATATCAGAACCTTCCTGAAGCTGACTCATTAAGGGTAGCTGGGAAGTTCAAGGTGTAGGATCCTAAGGGCATAGCAAAGACACCTGTTGCCCAGGCAATGCTGGGAGCCCCAGGGGAGGAGAGGAGGTGGAAGGAAAGTGTGAAGTGATAACTTGGGGTCAGCAGGTAACACAAATTTGCATTTGCAGGTGAGCTTTTCATTTCCAGTGGGTAGTTGGGGAAGGCAGGACAGTGATTCTAGATGTTTGCACAAGTCGTGTCATGACCAGACACAACTGAGGAATCAGGACCCTGGCAAATGGATTCTCATAGACCTGGACTTTTTACCCTTTTAGTGCTATTAGCCTTCTGGCAGTTTGATGAGACCTGTGAATTCCTTCCTAGAACAATGTTTTTCAATGCCTAAAACAGAATACATAGGATCACAATGATATTAAAATATAGTTATCAAAATGTTTTTTAAAACCCTAAAAATAGGCAATGTAGTAATATGTGTGCCTTTTTTAATGCTTTTAAAATAAAATAAAATGGTGGATCTAATAATGCCCTAACTTTAAAATGATGATGAAAGTGAATGGTATTTCAAGAATACATAACAACTATAATGTTATGAAAATATCTGTGATTTCTATTGACAACAGTCACAGGTACATACTGTGTATACCACTCTGGTTCATTGCCTTCGATTCATAGTCGAAGTGATTGCTAACTCTCAGCTAAAGCAGAAGTCAGCAAACTTTTTTTCTGTAAAGGGCCAAATAGTAAATATTTTAGACTTTGCAGGCCATATGGTCTCTGCTGCAGCTATTCGGTACTGTTGATGTAGCATGAAAGTAGCCACAGATAATATGTCAATGAATGTATGTGGCTATGTTCCAATAAAACTTTATTTATAGACAGAGAAAGTTGAATTTCATATAATTTTTACATGTCATGAAATATCATACTTCTTTTGATTGTGTTTTCCAATCATTTGAAAATGTAAAAAAATCCAAAACATTGTTAGCTCACAGGCTATGAGAAAACAAGCAGTAAGCCAGGTTTGGCCTGTGGGACATGGTGTGCCAACCCGTGAGCTCGAGAGTAATGAGAATAAAGATGCTCCATTTTTTATACACTCCGGGTGAAGAACTGCCATTCTAGAGGAGAATGGGGGAAAGTGGAAGATCACTGCCATGGTCTGAATGTTCATTATCTCCTCAAAATTCGTATACTGGAAAATCACTACCCAAGCTAAGATATTAAGAGGCAGGGCCTTTGGGAGGTGATTAGGTCATAAGGGCAGAGCCCTCATGAATGAGATTAATGCTCTTTTGAAAGAGGTCCCAGAGGGCTAGCTCTTCCCCCTTCCTTTTGCTATGCAAGGATATAGTGAAAAGTCTACAGCCTGGAAGAGGGCCCTCACCTGACCCTGCTGCCTCCTTGATCTTACACTTTCTGTTGTTTATAACAGGCTACCCAACCTATGGCATTTTGTTATAGCTACTTGAACAGAAGAAGACAACCAACTATAACAACTAAGACAACCACAGATTGGAAAGCTCATCAGAAATCCAGGTTCAAGGGCAGCTCGGGTGGCTCAGTGGTTTAGCGCCACCTTCAGCCCAGGGCCTGGTTCTGGAGACCCGGGATTGAGTCCCATGTCAGACTACCTGCATGGAGCCTGCTTCTTTGCCTGTGTCTCTGCCTCTCTCTCTCTCTTTCTCTCTCTCTCTCTCTCGCACATGAATAAATAAATAAAATCTTTAAAAAAGAAAAAAAAAAAAAAGAAATCCAGGTTCAAGAGTATCCCAGTTTAGTGAATTGATGGGAGGCAAGGGGAAGTGCAATGCTAAAGGCTTCCTGGAACTCCACACCAGCCTTGCAAGCGCTGACTTCTTGGGAAACTGGCTGGGAAACATAGGTGGACATTTCCATTGAGTGGTGGGTAGAGGCCACTGAAGTGCTATTGCTATGATGGGATCCATGCTTTAGTAGCCAGCTTATCTCTGCCAAGCACAGGGTCTGACACACAGCAGGTACTCAAACACTGTGTCAAATGAATGAATGGAGCCATGTGGGGTCCATGGCTGGTGTCAGCAGGAGATGCCCTTTCAGAAGCTGGGTAAGACAAAGGCAAAGAAGGGATTGGTGATGGTCACTATCTTTTCCCTGAACAGGGCTGTGATGTGCAAGTCAGGATCCTCTCATTCTTAGTGCCAGCTGCATAAGGTTTAACATTTATTTACTTGTACTCTGTATGTGTCTTTTTATTTATTTATTTATTTATTTATTTATTTATTTATTTATTTATTTATGTGAGTGTGTGTGTGTGTGTGTGTGTCTTCATATTTAAAGTGAGTTTCTTGTAGTCAATATATTAGTTGGATCTTTTTTAAAAAATATTTTATTTACTTATTTGAGAAAGAGGAGAGGAGAGGGGCAGAGGGAGAGGAAGAAGCTCCCTGCTGAGCAGAAAGCCCCGCACAGGGTTCCATCCCAGGACCCTGGGATCATGACCTCAGCTAAAGAGATATGCTTAACCAACTGAGCAACCTAGGTGCACCTTGATCTTTCTTTTTCTTTCGATACATTCTGACAACAGAGCAACCTCTGTCTTTTATTTTTTTTTATTTTTTTAAAGATTTTATTTATTTATTCATGAGAATACACAGAGAGGAGAGAGAAGCAGAGACACAGGCAGAGGGAGAAGCACGCTCCATGCAGGGAGCCCGATGTGGGACTCGATCCGGGGTCTCCAGGATCACACCCTGGGCTGAAGGCGGCGCCAAACCGCTGAGCCAGCGGGGCTGCCCAACCTCTGTCTTTTAATTGGTGCATTTAGACCATTGGTATTCAAAGTGATTATTGATGTGGTCAGGTTAATATTGACCATATTTGTTACTGTTTTCTATTTATTTTCCCTGTTCTTTGTCCCTATTTTTGCATTCCACTCTTTTTCTGCCTTTTATGTTTTTTTGTTTGTTTGTTTGGTTTGGTTTGGTTTGTTTTTCTAAGTAGGCTCCATGCCCAGCATGGAGCCCAATACAAGGCTCGAAATCAACAACCCTGAGATCAAGACCTGAGCTGAGATCAAGAGTCAGACACTCAACTGACTGAGCCACCCAGGAACCCCAATTGAACATTTTATATGATTCCATTTTCTCTTCTGTCTTAGCATATCAATTATGTTTCTATTTTTACTTTTTTTCATGGTTACCCTTGAGTTTGCAATATAGATTTACAACAAATCCAAATTTATGTTCAGATTGCATTATACTACTTCACAGGTAATATAACTATCTTAAAATAACAAAATAAGCAAAATAATAACAACAAAATAACAAGCCTCCCTCTTGTTCCTTATATCATTGCTGTCATTCATTTCACTTATATATATGCATCTGTATGGATAAGGTATATACATAAGCACATATAATGAAATACATTGTTGCCATCATTATTTTGAACAAACTATTATCTATTAGATGAATGAAGAATAAGAAAAATAAAAGTTTTCATTTTACCTTCACTTATTCCTTCTTCAGTAGTCTTCCTTTCTTTATGTAGATACAAATTTATGACCTATATTCTTTTCCTTATCTTTAAAGAACTTTGTTTAATATTTCTTGCAAAAGCAGATCTACTGACAACAAATTCCCTCAATTTTTATTTGTCTGAGAAAGTCTTTATTTCTCCTTCACTTTTGAAGGATAATTTTATAGGGTACAGAACTAGGCTGGTGGACTTTTTTTCCCCCAACACTTTAAATATTTCCACTCCACTGCTTGCAAGGTTTCTGAGAAGTTGGATATAATTCTTTGTTTCTCTATAGGTAAGGTTGTTTTTCCTCCTTGACTTCTATCAGGACTTTTTCTTCTTTATCTTTGATTTTCAAAGATTGAAAATGATATGCTTAACTGCATAATTTTTTCGTGTTGTTTCATTAATCTGCTTGGTGTTCTCTGAGCTTCCTGGATCTGAGGTTTGGTGTCTGAGACTAATTTGGGAAAATTCCTGGTTATTACTGCTTTAGATATTTCTTCTGTTCCTTTTCCTCTTTCTTCTCCTTCTGGTATTCCCATTATATGTGTGTTATGCCCTTTATAGTTGCCTCACAGTCCTTGGATATTCTATTCTGTTTTTTTCAGTCTTCGTTCTCTTTGCTTTTCAGTTTTAGAGGCTTCTAATGAGATATCCTCAAGCTCAGAGATATTTCCTCAGACATGTCCAGTCTACTGTTAGGATCAGTGGCATCCTTCATTTCTGTTTAGCATTTTTCATTTCTAGCATTTCTTTTTGTTCCTTTCATAGGATTTCCATTTCTCTGCTTAGGTCGCCCAGGTGTTCTTCCATGCTATCTTTATCTATCTATCTTGCATGCTATTCTTTATCTATTAAGACCCTTAGCATATTAGTCATAGTTGTTTTAAATTCTTATTCTGATAATTCTAACATCTCTCTTTCCCATCTGGCTCTGATACTTGCTCTCTCTCCCCAGATTTTAGTGTTTTTTTGTTTTTTGTTTTTGTTTTTGTTTTGCTGTTTAGCATGCCTTGTAATTTTTTTCTTAATAACCAGACATAATGTACCAGGCAGAAGGAACTGCTATAAATAGGCCTTGGTAAAGTGGTTATAAGTGTGATTTGGGAAGGGGAAGCATTCCATATTGGAATTGCATTGAATTTACAGATTAATTCAATGAGAATTGACATTTTTACACTAAGTTGTCTCCCCTAGTAACAAGGCATATCCCTTCCACTTTTTCATACCTTATTTGATGCCCTTTAATTGTTTTGATTTTTTTAAGGACATAAAATTATATGCACAGTTTGTCAGGTTGAGAGATACTTATAGTTTCACTGCTGTTTTGGCTGATCTCTTACTTTCTTAAGTTTCCAGTTGGCTGTTGCCAATATGACCTGTGTTTCCTCTAGAAGAAGCAGTAAGACAGTCTGTCACACTTTCTCATTTTTCCCTCTTTGTGATAAAGGGCATGTATTTACAGCCTAAAGGGATAGGACTCAGGGTGTGGTCTGAACAAAACTGATACAAGCTTATATGGAACCCTCAAACATAAACATTTAATGAAAGTTTCTAACCACTGAATTATATGGCTATGGATGTCAAGTCTGAATCCATCATAAGAATATGGGGCTCCAGAGCTGGAGTGGCTCTAAGAGTTATCTAGTTTACTCACTGGATGCTCTTGTCCTACGAATGGAGTATTAGCCTGGTAGCTGCCCAGCTGGTGCTTGAATGCCTCAGGAAGAGGAAATGTGCTACTTTGTGGAACAGCCCCATCTATATTCCTCAGCTGTCTTGGTACTTTTGCCTTCTGTTTGACCAAGAGTGTTCTTCTTGTCAGTTCTATTTATTATGCCCCCCTGTACCTTGTGTATATATCTGCATAGTGCTTATGTGTTTTATATTTTATATTGCAGTCATGTGCTCAGGTATCTGTTGCATTTACAGGGCTGAGAGTGCCTTCAGGGAAGTGGCCAAAACCTAATGTTTTTTTGTTTGTTTGTTTTTTGGTAGTTTGTTTGTTTTGTATATTTTTTTATTGGAGTTCGATTTGCTAACATATAGTTTAACACCCAGTGTTAAACACAGTGCTCATCCCATTTCTGTGTTCTCAGGGCCTAGCACGTACCTGGTACTTAGGAAGCACCAAGAGATATTGAGTCAGGGAAGCTTTATAACTTCCATTTATGTACCTCTTCTGGTTCTCTTAGTGCCCTGATCCAGACCCTCAGCTGCTTGTCCTCTTTAGCCAACACTGTGTTCTTCCCTTATCTGAGAGGCCACTCACAGTTATGCCACTATAGCTACTGAGTCAGCTTGAGTCTGTGTGGTTTCATTTCCTGGCATCCACCAGTTTCTTGCCCAGTAAACCATCTGCCCTCTCCTCCTTGGCTGTTACTGTGCAACCTGGCCAACCAATTATGCATCAAGAGTTTTTGGTTACTCCTCCCACTTCCATGTGAGATCTGGATGGTGTATGGGATCTGACCTTCCAAATAGCTGCTAAGCCAGATGATGTATACTGCAAATGCAGAGGAGTTTACTCCCTGTGGGGTCAAATTTGACCAATGTACCTTCCTATTTACCAAATATTTTCATATTCTTTATCTTATTTCATCCTCACACTACCCTGGGTAGTACAAATCTTATCAATGTCGTTGGGGCACCTGGGTGGCTGCCTTTGGCTCAGGTCATGATCTGAAGGTCCTGGGATCAAGTCCTGAATCAGGCTTTCTGCTGAGCAGGGAGTCTGCTTCTCCCTCCCCCTCTACCCCTTCCCTCTGCTTATGTACTCTCTCTCTCTCAAAGCCTTTTTAAAAAATCTCCATTTTACACACAAGATAATGATATTCATGATGTGGTTAATGATACTAAGTGACTTCAATATCATTGCTAGTAACTGACGTGGTAAGGATTTGAACCTGTCACCAAAATTTCTATTCTTTCTGTGATGTCAGAATTTATCACAATACATTTATACAGGTATAGCAACTGTTATAGAGAGTGCACCTATTAATTTTATGCCTCTTCCTATCACCAAGCTGAAGAGTAGTTAGTTAATTGAACACCTGGGCTCAGAAGCACCAAGGCAGCCTGATTGACATGGTGTTCCTGTGAGAATGACATCAGTCTGTTGTTTTCCCCAAGACACTGCTTTCTGGCTACTGTATCTAATTCCCAACAGGTGCCCCATAGGTGGGAGAAATTGGTAAATAACATTTGACCTCATGATCCAGGAAGGGTAACTAGAACAGAAGACAATTAAGGCAAGAAAGCTCATTGTACTTATACCATGTATCCAACCAGAGAAGCTAGAGCCTCTATAACTAAAAAACCTAAGATGCTTAATGGGACCAGGTTCATCCATAGAATGGTGAAAGAATAATACAGCACAATATAATCAGTATCCTAAAGTAGGCTGAGACTGTAGGTGCCACAGGGGCTGTGTGGTGCCTGTGTGTCATAGCTATCAAGGAAGGAATAAAAGAATTGAGTTAAACACTCTGACCTCAGCGGTAGCATTACCATGGTTCTTGCTGTGTGGCCACCTGCAGGCCCCATTTATCTTTAGACTTTTCTTTTCTAGCAAAGGATCATCTTGCTTAGGTTGGAAGACAGACGATAAACAGCCATGTCTTGTGGCCCAAGGAAGAAATGTTAGGAATTGATAGACCAGCATGATTCAATCAATATCACCAAGCAATGTCCATTGATGGGTTTTCATCTAGTTATTTCTCAAAGTCAAAGCTCTTCTAGTGGAGAAGTGGTTAAGACATCCACAGTCTGTTTGCCTCTATTACAACTGCTGCTGCTTTTGCCAATGCTCTTATCATCTCACACATGAATTATAATCATAACCATGATCCAAACTTATATTCTTTCCATTCACTCTTTACATTGTTGACAGAGTTATCTTTTAAAGATACATCTTAGTGTAAGAGATTGCATTAATGTCCCCAACTTCTCTCTCCTCTCTGTAGCTACACCCTTTGCCCTCAGACTTTGTAGTTCCTCCCACAAAAGAAGAGAACATTTTCCACACTTTGCTTCTGGGTTTGACTGTGTGGTTTGTTATAGCCAATAGAATGGGGGAAAGTGATGATGTGCTACTTCTCAGCTCAGGATTAAAGAAGCTGGGGTATTTCCTCTTGCTTACTTGTGCTTCTGCCATTGCTATGAGAGGAACATTCTGTGGCTAGCCCATTGGGTCCAGGAATAAGATCAGAGACACATGGAGCAGAACTTCTCAAATTAAGATACCTCAACTAAGCCTGGCCTAGAAGAGTCTCAGCCAAACTGCAGATACATGAATGAACCTAGCCAAGATCAAATCAGCAAATGTAGCCTACAGCAGAGCCCAACCTGGTTTGCAGACTTAAGTATATACAAATTATTTTTGCTTTAAGCTAATTAGCTAAGCTAATTGGGAGTGGTTTGGTATGTAGCAACAGCTAACTGATAATTTACTATCTTATCATCTCACTTAGAAAATCTCCTAGGATGCCTCATTGTATGCAGCACAAAGTTAAAACCCCTCAGCATGGCATTGCATACCCTTCAAATTTCTCTCCATCCTTATCTGCCTCAGCCTTCACCCACTCCATCTTCTCATCCTATATTTGCCATTCACCAAGTCTGTCAAGCACTTCCCCACCTTACGGCCCATACTGGCTCCAGATTTCTGAATCATCCTCTTCTTTACCTGATAAAATCTTGGTCATTCCATTAGCCTAGCTTATTGTCATTTTCACTGTAAAAATATTTCATTGTTGACCATATCACATGTTCATTTCTACCCTCATAGAATAATTAACCCATATCACTTGATTCCTATTTTTGGTGTTGCTCCCAAATATTGTATTAGAGAAGAGTAGATTGTTGTGGCAGACTTACTAGTTGCCCACCCAAATCCCAAATCTGTGTTCCCCTAGTCTTCTTTAATGTTACACATCCTGATTTTGTTCAAGGTGGCAATGTTCCCAACTAACCCTGAATGCCTCTCCACATTTTTCAGGATTCTGTTGCATGACTACGAATGCAATTTTGATGGATGCAGTTTTCATTTCAGCTTCAACCAAAAGGGATGTCCTTCAATAGGGTCCCAGGAGCTAAATGCTAACCATTTTTGTGTCTTTAACACCAACCAGAGTGGTAGGCACAGTAAATCCTCATTAGTGAGTTTTGAGTTGAAATATTCACACAATCTGAGAGCTAAAAGTTCAGGGGTTCTAGGTCTGAGTTTTATCCTTTTAGCAGAGATGGTGTGTAGCAATAGCTAACTGATAATTTACTCACTATGTACCTATACTCAACTGTGTGCGCCCAACCTCACTCACTATTTTCTCTGTCTTTGAGCCCATACCTTCATTGTATCCTACAAAAAATTGAACAGGATGGACATTGCTAATAAATGAGCCAGACCCATTAAAAATAGTATTCTACTCTCTACAAAAACTCAGAAGTCAAGGCTAACAGGCTTCTCTATGTGTTAATGAGCTTGACACCTTTTTATAACAAGAATGGAGCCCAGATGTTTATAGGGACAACTCTTACCTTTCTTAACCCTGTCCCCAGCTGGTGTTTCTAAACAAACCTTGACAACTTTAGGGAAGTTTTCAGGATGCAGCCTCCTTGCCCTCACCAAGGGGACCAATGGGGATAGGAGGGATAGTCTCAGGACTAACCCTGGAGTTGTGTTTTCTGCCACCTTCCTGATCCTAAGGACAGTTTTCTGAACCAAAGACATTTTTACAAGTTGTGGTCCATGAACATTCTACTAGTTTTGCCTTTCTTCTGATGTTTTTCTCTTTCATATATGATCAGGTTTCTCTTTTCTTAGAACAAAACAATTCCCCACTCCTTTTCTGACCAGTCATTCTCCCTGATGGCTATCCCTTTTTATTTTTCTCCCTTTCTCTCTTACTGTGCCTTCAATTCTTATCCAGCCATTCTCTTCTCAACTTGCTGAAACCTGGCTTCAGTCCCATGGCTCTACTATAATGGCTCTGGGTGAGATTTCATCTTACCAAGCCTGCTGGCCCTTTCTTTGTCTTCATCCTCACCCCTCCCCCACTTCCACTTGGCTATTTGAAATAGTGGATGAGTGACTCCTTCCAGGCCTACTTCTCTCAATAAGATTGCCATGATCACAGCTCATGGTGAGCTCCCCTTTCTCAGCAGAAAACACTGAACAGTGTATTCACCATCTTATGGATACTTGTTTCTTCTAATGCATTGGAGGCTTCCTGAGACAGAGACCAAATGTTGAGGAATTTGATCTCCCTACAGATGGAAGAACCTAGCATGAATATGAGCTCATAAGTGATACTTAATGCAAGCTTAACTGGTTATTTTCATTCTCATTATTGATCAGTTTAATGTTCTCATTTCTCTCTTCTTGAATCAAATTCTATTCATTGTTTAAACTTATTCTAGTCTCTTCTCCTCAAGTCATCCCTTCTGGCTAAAGTTGATTAATCAGTCCCCTTCTAGACCATTGATACTATTGAGGACTGTGGTAGGCCAAATAATGGTGCCCCCCCACCCCAAATCCATGTCTTAATCCCCTAAACTTGTGAATGTTACCTTATATGGTAAAAGAGACTTTGCAAATGTGATTAAGTATCTTGAGATGGTAAGATTATCCTGAATTATTCAGGTGAGCCTTAAATGTAATTACAAATATCCTTATAAGGGAGAGGTGGAGGGAGGTTTGACTACAGAGAGCAGTATGACCAGGGAAGCAGAGATTGGGTAGTATAGCCACAAGCCAAGGAATGCTGGCAGCCACCAAAAACTGGAAGAGGGCAAGGAACAGATTTTCTCTTGAAGTCTACAGAAGAAACCAGCCCTGTCCACACCTTGACTTTAGTCTAGTGAAATGTATTTTGGACTTCTGGCATCCTAAACTGTAAGAGAGTAGATTTGTGTGCTGTTTTAAACCACCTAACTTGTGGCAATTTGTCACAACAGCCATAGAAAACTAATACAAGAGCTCTATGTACCTTCTGGTGTTTAGCTTCAGTACTGCCTTGCATTTTGTTTTGATTAACTCGAATATGAGAATTTTACTTCTTCAATCATATTGAAGGCTCCAAGAGGGCAGGACATCTCCCCACAATTTATGGCCAAAATTTAGGCACAAAAGATATGTTGGGTTGAATTTAGCTGAATATCTCAAATAAGTAGATATACCTCCTAGGTAGAAAAATAATGCTTAGGTTGATCAGAACATGAAGTCAATGGGTTTGACTGTGAGTTATTTGTCAGTGCAGTTATAGAGAAGACTTAAATATCAGTGAGATCTTCTACTAACTAGATGTGCTCAAAGTTCCTCTTGATTTCGAGGTACTTTGATTCCAAGAGGCTATGGATTTCTGAATACTGATGGGTCTTCCCCATATGGTGGTAGTGATGGCCTCCATAGAATCCCAGGCCTTGAAAGTTCATGCCCTACAGCCAATGCTATCAGTGTTTCAAGATAGAGATTAGTTATAACAAACCTTCTCATGTGAAAAGTATTTTATAGTTTTCAAAACATTTCTCATGCATAATCTCACCTGATTCTCAGAACAAGTTTCTGAGGTGGCATGGCAGGAACTATTTTTCTGCTGAGAAGTTGAGCTCCACCAAAGTCAAACATCTTGCTTAAGGTCATGCAGCAACAGGTTTATAGTATCAGTGGCACCAATAGCAATTTCAGTCTGAAAGCAATCCTGCCAAGCAATCAGGGAGCCATAATGAAGACAGGACCTGAGAACCTTCTATGTCTCCAGCACTGTCCATCTCTGTTCTGAAAGGCAAATTGAACACTTTGTCCCTGCCTTAGGGAAGTACAAATAGAAGAATCCTGAAGTTCTAGGACACTCGCTCTGCCTCCTGGCATGCAAATATCTAACAATGCAGGATAGAAGATTGTCTTCTGTTTGCTACTGTTCTTTGGGGTGAAACATCTCTTCTCCCTCCTGGCATGCAAATATCTAACAATGCAGGATAGTAGATTGTCTTCTGTTTGCTACTGTTCTTTGGGGTGAAACGTCATAGGTATTTTAAATTTCCATTTTATCATATCACATCAAACCCTTAAATATACCCAATTTCTATTATTTTTGTTTTTGACAAACTCATGTCCTTTTGGGGAGCTTCTATAGCCATAAAATATCTGGCTTACATCTATTTGAGGTGAGAGGCATTAGGCAATTATTTCCCCCTTATGTGAGAACATATCTCTGCAATGAGAAAAGAAAAGAAGTAATAGAAACTTTCACTTCCATTTTCTCTAAGGCTATGCAAAAATGTAATCCCTTTCAATACCCAGTAAGCTTTATTATAATGTATTTTAAGGGGTATTTAAGTAATATATATATATATATATATATATATATATATATATATAGAACAAATTTATTGAGCTGTGATTCATATACCATACAATTCACCCATTTAAAGTATGTAGCTTTTCTTTTTGCTTTTTAGTATATTCACAGAGTTGAGCAACCACTACCACAAACTAATTTTAGAACATTTTATCTCCTTTAAGAGAAACTACTCATTAGTAGTCAGTCCCCTACCTTTCCACCCCAATCCTAGGCAAACACTAAATACTTCTGCCTCTGTATATTTTGGACATTTCATATAAATGGAATCATACACTATGTGCTCTTTTGTAATGGACTTCTTTCATTTAGCATAACAATTTCAAGGCTCATCCACATTTTAGCATATAAACACTTCATTCATTTTTTACAGCCAAATAATATTCCAGTGTGTGAATTTACCACATTTTGTTTACTCATTCATCCATTGATGAATATGTGGGTTGTTCTCACTTTTTGGCTATTTGAATAATACTGCAATGGACGTTCACATGTAAGCATTCGCGTGGCCATGTGTTTTCAGTTCTCCTGGGTGGATTACCCAAGGGTCAAATTGCTGCTGGGTCACATGGCAACACTATGTTTACCTTTTTGAGGGACTTCCAAACTCTTTTCAGTATATTCATTTTAAAGGATTGCATGAGAGCTTTATGAGAGGGAAACAGGAGAGAAAGAGCAGAAGGATTTTCTTGGCAGTGGGGCCACTGGGAGCTGTAGAGGATGCTCAGCCCAGAGCATCAGGTCCCAGGCTGATCACTGTCATGGGAACTGATCCAAGTTAATCTACAGAAGTGCAGCACATCTCGAGGAGTGTTGGTTGTCCTTTGCCAAGCCCAAAGAGTGGCCTAGAATTAAATCTTTTGATTGGAAAAAAGATGGAACAGAAGGTTCATTTTTGACCTTGAAGTAAGATGGGGAGATCAACACATTTTGTTTGTTAGCCCAGGAGATGGCTGTGAACAAGGGGTCATTGCCAAGGCTCTCTTCATACCAGCCCGCCTCACTCCATGGCAGGTCTAGCTGGGATAATTTTTCTGGCCACCTTTGTCCGTTCATCTGCTTAAGCTAGTTACACTGTCACTTTGAGCTCTGGCTCTGCTCTTTCTGGCTCTGATTCCTCTGGAAAGGCTGCTGTCCAGATGTTTGGGTATTTAGCAAATGCACTTTTTTGATGCCTTGGCAGGATTACTCTCAGATAGGGATGAATATTTGATGCTGTTGGCTGTTGGGAACATGTACACTGAAATGACCAGCAAAGACCCTGCCTCGAACTCCCTGAGTCTCTAATTCCTTTTATAGTGACAGCTGATACATCATTTAAAGGAAGCTCACCAAGGAGTGGAGGGAAAGCCACTCCTGTTTTTTTTTTCCCCTTTGTCCTCTGGCATGGGTGCTATACAAACTCTACCAGATATTAGAGAAGAGCACTATGTGTGGAATCCCTCACATTATAGAGAAGGACAAAATGGCTATTTCTATCTTTCTTTGGGGCTTGCTTTTGCCTCTCTAAACCACTCCTTCCCCATACATATAAAAACCACTGTCTCACTTACTACTTTATGTTTTTTACCTTTTTTGACCTAAGATCTTAGAGAATTTTTAGACCATCCTCACATTTTACAAATAGATAAACTGAGGCTGGAGAGGAGAAGATAATTTTTCAAGGCCAAAGGTGGATCAGTGAGAGATCTACCTCCCATAACCTTTTTCACTGCCTCCCTGGCCTCAGACTTAACCCTTCTCCATCCTGAGACTCTTTGGTGTTGTTCATCATTACATTCCCAACTGTCTAGTTCAGTGCCTGATGCATGTTTCTGGAGCCAGGCTGTGGGGTTTAAATCCTGGCACTGACATGTAATACCTATGTGTTCTTGTAGAACTGACTTAGCTATTTGTATCTCAGATTAGAATAGTGCCTTTTATAGAGTAAGGGCTCAATAAACGTTGGCTCTTACCATTATTGAATGAATGAATGAATGAATGAATGAATGAATGAATGAATGATTCTCTGCTGATCCCCTCAGGGATCAGCTCTGTATCTTCCAACCTGTTACTCCCTTTTATAAACAACCATGTCTTAAACCTGTGCTGGGAGTTGGGCTAAGAAAGGCAGATTTATGGGGCTGATGTTTTTGGTTGGAAGCCTTTTTAGTGTAGCAACTCTCTCTTGGATGTTAGTCCAACCCTGCGTACTTTCATGAGGATTTCATAGGGATTTGGAGGCAGAAGCACAGTCTTTAAGCTCTGGATGCATTTCTTTGCTTTCATTTATCACCAATCTGTTTTATACTAGATCTTATCTCAACCACTTCATTCATGCGAAAGCCTTTGGATGCTTAATATAATTTTGTGAAGGTTTCTAAGTCCTTTGGGCTTTGCTTAGGAACATAGCAAACAAAGTTCTCAGCATCTCAAAGGGAGGCTTAAAGGGATAAAAATATGAATTGTAGACAACCAGAGCTTTGCTGAACATTTCGCTTCTGGGTTTACAGAGCAACTGGTCTAATACAAATACTGTTATTTGGAAGTTACTTTGACCCATGATTGCCATTGACCTAGCTGCATTATGCTCAGGGACTTGGGGGTCTGTGCAATAGGGTGTAAGGATGATTTGCATCACAGCCACCACTCCTGAAAAACAGCTGAAATATATAGCACACACAGGGCCAGGCAGAGCAAAGGAGGAGTGGGCAGAGAAACCTATGCTTCTGACACTTTCTCATCTCTCTCTTCCTCACCTGCCCATCTGTCCTCTAATTCCATGAATTCAGAGATGTCTGGGATGAAAGTGATGGATGAAATCATTGGCCTTGACAGATACCATCCAAAGGAGGATACTGTGGGGCAATTAATGGACCAAAACTGTTGATATTTCAGATGTGACCCTTATACCAGAAAGATGCAGAGAGAGGCAGTGAGCCTTCCTGAGATGCTTCAACTTCTAAAATGTAATAGGTACCTGAGATTCCTAATGATCAGTCTGGGGGCTGCAATGGACTTAATTGGGAAGTTTTTGAAAACAGATTCCTTGGGCCTTAAAGTTTCTGATTTAGTATATCTGGAATAGCTTAGAAATCTAAATTTTTATGAATGTTTCCCCCAAGTAATTCTGTTACACAATCAGATCTGTGAATGCCTTAGTCCGTGGTTCTCATTTCTGGATACACATTAGCAGCACTGCCTGGGGGGCTTTTAACAAAGTCCTGTTGCCTGGGGCTCACTCCCAGAGTCTCTGATTTAACCGATTTGTGAGGGGAGGAGGCCCTGAGGATTCATTATTTTTTGAAAGACTGCCTTGTGAATCTAGGTGCAGCAATAGTTGAGAACCTTCAAAAAATAGACAACTACTACTTTTCTTAGTAAGGGTAGTGCTGAACTTGAGCACCAGCAGGTGTGGCAATCAGACATAGAGGGAATCCAGACCACCAGGGGACTTAGAGAACATCCAATCCAGTGGCCTCCAGTCCTTTAAATTTGGTGGACCAGTGTAATTCAGATGATATTTTGAGGACTGACAGAGTTGCAGGTTTGTTTTGTCCTGTTTGCCAAATTAAGACGATAAATACAAAACAAAGCAAAACAAAACTCAACTATTATCCACTGTCATTTTTTTTAATTGAAGTTTTAATGTTACAGATAGGAGAGACCTAAGGTCAAAGTCAAGGACAGTCCTTTAGACAGAATACATTTCGCTTTAAGAGGAACTCACTCTCATGGTCCTTATCTTTCCTCATTTCAGTGAAAACTCGGTTATGGACCAGGGTGGTTCAAGAGCAGCCTGTTTCCAAGCTAAAGTCATAATTTTACAGATGAGGATATTGAGACCTGGAGAATGGAGGATACTTGGCTCATGTTCCTGCCAAAGCAGCAGCAGGTCTGGGACTAGAATCCACTCTCCTGATGTCTGGTCATGTCCCCTCTACAGGGTTCTGATGAAAAGCCTGGCATTCCAGGTGCCTCCCACTTAATATACATGCGAAAGAGCCATTGGGCACGTCTGCTCAGTCCTCCCAGCCACACCCTATTTACTAAGAACATTACAATTGTAACACTCAAAGATATGAGCTCTGTTGGGAGAGCTCCATCTTTGAACCTCCAGAAATGATGGAGAATGTCTAGGTTTCTGTGTGCCAGAAAGGGAACTTCATTTGCTTCCATTGTAAAATGGGGGAACATATTATTACTTCATCACAATAGGATACTGTGCTCTGAGAGCTAACATTTTTGAAGAATTAGTTTTCTGATTGTCTCCTGTAAAGTTCAAAGCATCTCTCCCCATATTATGCTGTTATTTTTAATAAGTCGACTAATTGGCTAATTCTCTTGGAAATGCTTTGATTTGAGGAAATGTACATTTACACAATTCCCTTAGAGAAGGAAGAAAACGGATTTCCAAATGCATTATCAGTAAGCAGGACATTTGGACCCTGTCTGTGATCGGAAATGGAGAAGACACAGTGAGCTTTTGGGTTCAGATGTTCAATTCAATATGCGAAGGAGATGATGGAGAATGGGCACTGGCAGTACGCTCATTCCCTCTGGATGACTGCAGCACTCTGGAAGGGCAGGCTTAAAGCCAACTTGGATCTCAAGTCTACTTGAAGTGGTGGCTTAGAATTGTTAGGGAACAGGGGCAGGAAGGGACATTCTCGAGTGACAGTCACCCTTGGAGCTGCACCCTGTGGAAAGGGCCATGTCCTATTTTGACCATCGGCACAGTTCTGGTCCCTTATAGATAGGGATACCTATTTGTTGAAATGAAGTGGCTTTTAGGGACCCAAAGGCATTTCCCTACATTGAAATCAGGTGACATCTAGAGAACTAGACTTAACCAGGGCAGTTTTGTGGGATGGGAAGAGAGTGCCTGGGAGCAGTCAGGAGGGAGTTGTGTCTGTCACAAAGCCATTGGATGGCTGTCCCGAAAATGGGTCATGAAGGCTCCCTCAATGGGGAGAAACATAGAACAGAAATGTCACCGACCTCATAATTTTGTTGAAATCTGGCTCTGCTTCCCGCAGCCCATCTTTCTAAAGCCTATTTCCTAGAGCAAAAAACTGCAGGTTTAATACCCCAGTCCAAATCCCTCGATTAACCCAGGCTCCTATGGGATCCCACCTACCAGAAGTAAAGACAGAATGAATTCAGTTTCCTTTAAAATCATCATCTGACTTCCTTTTGACCTCTTTCCTGATTTCTAATTTACTCAAATAAACCCATATACCTTAAAACCACGCCCTGCAACCCACAGGTGCCTAAACTCATTTTAAGGACTTCTAGAAGGGAGCTCCTGCAGCCCATCTGGCCTATACATGGGCACCTTTGTTTCACAGGGACTGGAGAAGGGGCACCTCTCCATCAGCCCTTAAGAAGATGAAGGAAGCAGGGAGAACACAGAACCATGGAGGCTGAAGTGTGCATGGAATGAGACTAGGATCCTCATTTCCCATTAGAAGCCACTGGAGCACAAAGAGAGAAGTGACATGCCTCAGTCACATCAGACATTGGCAAGATTGGACCTAGAATAGGATTTTTTGACCCCTGCATAGCAGCAGCCTGGTCATTTGACCACACCAACTCCTGGCTGCCTGGTGGAATGGCCTGTCTCTTTCCTGTGTTTAAAAAACTCCAGGCTTCCTAATCTTAAACAAGAATCTTATTCTGGGGGGAAGGAAGATCAGCAGGGCCAATCCCAAGTATCAGAGGGCCAGGCCTGTGCTCCTGAGTGGCTGCCCTGAACACACACCCAAGAGGACCTGCCCCGCCCCTCCAGACTGGTCTGGGTGTGGACTGCAGTGAGGGCACCACTGCCCTCTGCTGTACTGCAAAGTGAATACTGCTGGCATGCCCTACTCACCTTGTCCCAGGTGGGGCAGGGACATGGAGGAGATGAAATAAAAGGCCGGGCCCCATTAAGAGGCTCAGCTGATCCACCCCTCTTGGAGTCTTTCCATTCTACCTGTGAAGTTCTTAGCTTCAGGTAGTGGAGTGAAAGCACCTGGTGCTTGGTTGTAGGTGTTTGACTGTGGGGCAGAGACAGGCATTGCCCAAGCTTTCCCCAGGCAGAGTCTGAAGATGTGGGGATGGTTCTAGCAAAGCTTGCATTGCATTTCTTATCTTCTTGGCCCCATTGGGATCAACACTCGGGATTTTTCCAGTGCTACTCATATTGAATACTCTTTAAAGGTGAAGCCCCTGTTGGCCATGGGCCAATCCTTTCAATTCTGCAAACACAGTGCCCTGGGGAAAGAAGCCTAAGTACTGCTTTCAGATAAGTATACCCCACAGTTGTATGGCGCACTATGATTTGTCAACTTTGTTCCCATTAGCTGTCTCAGTTAATCCTCACAAACTTGTGAGTTGAACAGAGCAGCAATTACTATTCTCATTTAACAGATGGGGAAACTGAGGTCTAGAAGGTTTGGCACTCTTTGATTGCCTTGAATTTTAGCTAGGAGATATAGTGTACCTCCAGGTAGAATTGAATCTATCAGTCCCTAGGTTAATATAAATTAAGGTACAAGATAGTTAATGCCAAGCAAAGCATACAGTAATCACTCAGGTATTATAAGGAGAGAATTCAGAGCAGTACTGTCTAGTTACTTTGCAACAATTCAAAACTCAGTTTACAGCTTAGCCCCTGAGTTCCTGAGTGTGTCCATTTTTAACAGGGTCACTAGGATCTCATGGTTGGTGACTAACAGCTAACAGGTTAACAGCTTTCCTTTCAATAATTAAAATGTTTATACCTTTTGGTCCTAACTTTTTTTAAAGATTTATTTACTTATTTGAGGGAGAGATAAAGAGCATGAGTGAGCAGGGGGAGGGGCAAAGGGAGAGGGAGAGAGAGTCTCAAGCAGACTCCACACTCAGTGGGGCTTGATCTTAGGACCCCAAGATCACAACCTGAGCCAAAATCAAGAGTTGGACACTGAACCAACTGTGCCACCCTGATGCCCCAGTCTTAATTTTTAAAATAATCTATCTTGCTTTATCCCCCTAATATGTTTGTAACTCAGGGACAATAGTTACTCTTACTCCCATTTTGCTGATGGAGAAACTAAGGCCTGAAGAATTTTCATACCTTCATGCAATCAGCATTTGTTCGGGTGTTTACATGTACCAGTTACTCTGCAGTTCAGAGATTATAGTGAACAGGATGGCCATGGTCATGGGTACCATGAAATTCACAGACAAGTTTGGAGGGAGACAAATAGACAAATACATACTGCAGTAGATAATAAATGTACATATGATGAGTGCCATGAAATTGAACAGGGTACTACGAGCACAAGTGGCTGGAGACCTCACCTAGTTGATAAAGGAGTTGTTTGGGATATCCAAGGACCTGCAAGAAAGCCATCTGAGCCAGAACACAGAGAGCAAAGGGAAGAATGGTCCAAGGTGAAGCCTATGAAGCCAAAGTTATTCTTTAAGCGTGATCCCACAGTTAGTTAGAGGCAAAGTGTGGGCTGTAATTGTGTCTCCTTCCTGCCAAGGCTTTAATCTCTACCTTCCTTCACTCTTTACTCCCCTGATTCTTCTACTCTCTTTCCAAACCTAATTGCCTTGATTTTCCAGGACCATAGCTTCTCCTCCTGTGTCACTGCTCCTGCTGTGCTCTCCACCTGGCATGCCTGCCTTTGTATCTCTGCAAGTCAAAAATTCTACTGACTCCAAAGCTAAGGATTGTAATCATGAATTTATCAGTAGGTAAGGTAAAGTAATGATACAGCCTAATATATTATCAAGTAGTGGGGAGTTGGCAAACTGGAACAGTCATGCTTCTATCACGTACAAGCCTGGTGCTGTTCAATAGAACTTTTTGGAATGATGGGCATGTTCTATATCTGTACTGTCCAACACAGGAGCTTCTAGTCATAGTGGCTAGGGTAATTAAGGAAGTTAATTTTTTAATTTATTTGGTTTTAGTTAAGTTAAACTTAAATAGCTACATGTCGCTATTGAGCGATCATACCGGACAATGCAATTCTGGCTGCTGCTTTCTATTCTGGAGTATGGTCCAATATTGCCAGATATTCCAGCTTTTTAAAGAGAAGCCAGATCTCCAGATTCTTGTTTGAAATCTTTTGAGTTTTAAATGTTGGCAATACACTCAAAATTTAAAGATATACTGTGGATGATTCTCGCCTGTGGGAAGATGAAGTAGGCATACTTTTCTCTATTACTCCCGCTAAGTACAACTGAAAACCTGGACACTATATATAACATAGAAATAAGATGACTCTAAAAAGTGAAGAGAGGAAGACAGACTGGCTAGGAATTTTGGTACCCAAAGAGTGGCAGAGTGATGAGTTCCTTGGGTTTTCTTAGAAGGTCATATATCCCAGGTTTGGAATTAAAGAATCAGCAACCCAGACACCAATGAGCACAAAGAAAGCCTCAACAAAAGTGTGCTCTCTCTGGCTAAAGTATCAGGAAACGGACAAGCTAGGAAGACAGAATACTTTTAGATGATAACTAATCTAAACTTCAGCCAAATACTATGGAAAAAAAACAATGGTCCCACCCCACACATATAACACAAGCCAACTGAGAAGCCTTGACTACCACCTTCATGAGGCATAATGGGGCACCTAACATCCCTGCTGGGGTGGTGTCAGAAAGGAAGCCAAGTAGACTGGAACTTTCATCTTATGATCTAGTCACTAGCTCTTCCCCCTCTTTCTCTTTGCAGCCATGATGTCAGTGGAGACCACTGGGGGAAATTGGGAGCCTGGACTTCCACTTCTACCTAAAAATAATGAGGGTCCCCTTCCCCCCTTGTTGGAGTAGTATCTGAGAAGTTTTAGTGCAAAGTCAGGACTTTCACCATTACCCATCAGTAACATCATAGTGTTAATGGAGACCATCAGTAACAAGGAGCTCTCTCACCACCACTACCACTTTCGATGGGAAACCTGGCCTTTTATCTTCATTTGGGAGTAACAAGCAGGTGCCACTCCCACCCCTGCTGGACTGGTGTCAGAGAAAAACAGCTAAAATGGAAGTTTTACATAAGATCCAGAGTCTTATATCTTAATACAAAAATGTCCAGGTTTCAACAAAAAATTGCTTGTCATGCCAAGAGCTGTAAACATCTCAAATTGAATGATGAAAAGATAATCAATGGATGCCAACACTGAAATGACAAAGATGTTTAGAATTATCTGAACACAAGTTTTAAACATCCATGAAAAAAATGCTTCAATGAGCAACTATGAACATAGCACACTCAAAACAAATGAAGATGTTAGAAGTCTTGGGAAAGAAATAGAAGATATAAAGAAGAACCAAATGAAAAATGAAAAAATAAGTGAAGGAGAAAAAAAAAACCTCAGTATATGGGTTCAATAGCAGAACAGAGAAGACAGAGGAAAGAATTAGTGAACTAAAAGATAGAATAATAGAGATAAACAATCTGAATATCAGAGAAAATAGACTGGAGAAAGAAAAACCCAAAACAATAGAACCTTGGTGACCTATGAAACTATGATAAGGTATCTCACATTCATATCATCAGAATCCCATAAGAAGATAAAGAGAAAGGCTGATGAAGGACTCAAAGAATAAAGGCTGAAAACTTCCCAATTTTGGCAAGAGATATAATCCTAGAGATTCAAGAAGCTGAGAAAACCACAAATAGGATAAATCCAAAGAAACCTATGCTAAAGTGTGTCGCAGTGATTCTAAGAGCTTTCTTGTCCTCTGGCCAATGGGGAGCCTTGGTGGAAAATGTTGAGTGAGGGAGAAAAAGCAAAGTCAGAGTACCTATTGTTTCCTTATGGTTTCACCAAATTGACGGGCTGCTGCCTTCCCCTGAAAATCATAGCTCCTTTCAGATGGTCCTCTCCACATAATGGTTCTTACTTGTGGATCCATGACTGATTCCTCTCTCACCCTTGAAGGCCTGAGGGTGGTAATTGCCCTGGTATTACTGCCCCTGGGTACTGCATTATCTCTTGTGGTTTTTCTACACCTTGGCCACAACAATGTAAATATTTCTTCTATTAAGCTATCTCCAACTTAACATGAGATGTGTGTGCCATCTATTTTCCTCCATTACTCTGACTGATAGACCTATCCAACCAGGTCAAAATTCTCAGTGATTGTATTAAAAAGGATAGAACTTGTAGCAAGAGTATCATCAAATACAAAGTAAGTATAATGCTCTTCCCTTTCTGAAACAGAGAACTTCTGGAGAAGACACTTCAGGAAGGCGGAATATAATGTTCTAAAACAAAAACTATCTCAGTTATCTGACTCCATCATCAAGGTTACAGTAATCAGTTCATAAATCAAAAATTAATAATGTCTATCAATCCTAAACACTTAGCAATAGTCATCAATAAGGAGAATGGTAAAGATTTACTCTACATTTAGGGGAATTTGGAACACTGGAAGTAGCACTACTTTAGAATCAGGACCCCTGAGCTCTGCCTCAACATATGTGGTCCTGGGCAATAGGATGCTTAATTTCTCTGGATCTTCTACACATTTATAAAATATAGAAATTGGGCAAATGATTCTTAAACTCTAATTTAGCTTGAAAGTCTATGTGATTATGAGGAGGGAAAGATATAGTGTGGTGTGTGGATGGGTAGGAATGGGGAGTATAGCATGTGGACAGGGAAGACTGGAGAATGTGATGTAGGAGTGGGAGGACTGGAGAGTGTGGTGTGTAAGGACTTAGCCCTTAGGTCTAGTAATTGAGGTAAAGAATGGTGCTGAAAAGTCAGTGTGGAAAGGATATATTTGGGATGAAATTGGATTTCTTGATGAACTTGAGGCAAGAAGTGATGACATCTCAATACAGACAGTGGCACTGCTTCTGATTCCAACTAGTACTAGGGACAGAATGAAGAAATAATTATTGAATGATTTCATGTGGGAGTTACAAGGAAGAGTATAGTGACTCAAGGTTTGCGGACTTGATTCCTGCCAGTGTAAGTGTGTGAACTTGTCAAGTCCTTTTCCTCTTTAAGTTCTTGACTTGGACTAAATAATACTAAATAATCTTTAAGGCCATTTCCAAATATAAAACCCTAGAAACCGGGACACCTGGGTGGCTCAGCGGTTGAGCATCTGCCTTTTGCTTAGGGCATGATCCTGGGGTCAGGGGATCGAGTCCCACATTGGGCTCCCCGTGTGGAGCCTGCCTCTCCCTCTGCCTATGTCTTTGTCTCTGTCTCTCTCTCTGTGTTTCTCATGAATAAATAAATAAAAATCTTAAAAAAAAATAAATAAAACCCTAGAAACCCATAATACAGAAATCTATGTTCTCAAGTTGTGTGTGGTAAGGGTAAGGCAAATTCCTATAAAGCAAGAGGTGAGAAGTGATATTGAGACCAAGAGAAGAATAGTCTCCATCACCCTATCCCTCAGGCTTATTTTGAGGGTCAAACACTAACTTTTCCCAAGTTCTACATCACTTTGGAAGAACAGAGTCACATACTTGAAAAATTAATTTTATTTAGGCAATCCTAATTATTCACTGCAGCTATACACAAATATTCCAGCACTCCTTCCTGTCCAGGGCACGCTCTAGTTTTTTGGGGCTTAAAGCTTGTGCCAGATACTAAAACATATGTTACTTTACAAATTTTACAAAGCACATGACCATGTAAACACATCCTAGTGGCTTCTCTTGGGGACTTGAAACATGTACAAGTGAGGGGGACAGGAGCTAAGCTTTGTTAGTTTGATGGTACATTCACCTTTGTTCCTGCTCATGGAAAAAATTACACTTCTTCATTTCATCCTGGTCATATGACTCAATGTAGTGAGTGAAATGTGAGCAGAAGTGGTATGTGCTACTTCCAGGTGGAAGATTTACGAGCCTGTCATGATTCATTACCTCCCTTTTCCACTGGCATGGGGACTGTGGAGGCAGCTGTTAGCACAGAGCCTTCCCCATCCAGGTCCCTAGGATTATGAGGAGTTGAGACCCACTGTCATGGAGAATGGAGAATGAGTGAAATAGACTTTTGTGGTATTCATTCACTGAGATTTTCGGGATTGCTTGTTACTCTAGCACACCCTAGTGAAGCCTGACCAAAACAATACATTGTAAAGTACTTTTAGGGCATAACCTCATTTCTTTGTGGGAGGGACATGAGCATTTCTCATCCCCATTTTTCAGATGAAAGTCTGAGGCTCAGAGAGGTTGAGTATCTTCAGTGAAGGTTAGAAGGAAAGTGCCTGGACTAGAGCCCAGACTTTTGGCTCTCAGGCTTAATTCTGTCTCCAGTGGGATATTGGTGGTTGCAGTTCATCTCTGTGGCATCTTTATTCCCAATTTTCTCTGTCTGCCTCCCCCAATTCATGATCCCTGCAGAAGCCCCAGCTTCCACCTAGAGCAAGTGCCTCAAATACTTTATGGCCCTGGTTTCTGTAGGGATCTATCCTTGTCATGCTCAGATGAGAAATCCTAAAGAGGGGCCACAGGAGAAGAGAATCCTTTCCAGATTCCAAATAGATTGTAATGTGTGCATTTAGAATATAGAAAAATTTAGATAGTCACAAGGACTTTTCTCCTGTTTATTTATATAGTATAACTTATACTTGCATACAGTACCTTATCAACTCTTTCCCTAAACACACACACACACACACACACACACACACACACACACACACACACAAAATTGGGTTTAAATGAACATTAGTAATTTAATTACATTTAAGGCATAAGCCTTGGTTTATGCTCTTAGTCATTACTATAATATCTGTTAAATGAGTGAATGGGTTGGTTTTGACTTGGGGAGAAGGGGTATGGCTTAGTCCATTCTGGCTGTTATAACAAAATACTGTAGACTGGAGGCTGGCAGTCCAAGATCAGAGTGGCTGCATGGTTGGGTTCGGGTGAGGGCTCTTTTCTGGGTTCGAGACTGCCTAGTTCTTGCTGTGCCCTCACATGGCAGAAGGGGCAAGGGAGCCTTCTCAGGCAGTTTTTCTGAGGGCCCCAGTCTCATTCAGGAGGGCTCCATCTCTTGATCTAATCTCCTTCCAGAGGGCCCACCTCCTAATACTATTACCTTGGGAGGTAGGTTTCAACATATCAATTTGGAAAGGACACAAACATTTAGACAATAGCAAGATAATTTAAGGCAAGAGTCACTTCCCTGGAAGTGTAATACAAACCTCCAGGTGTACATCCTGTTCTAATGACAAGGTAAGGGGGAAACAGAGAGGTGGGAAAGAAAAGGCCCCTATTTGGCTGAAGGATGGTTAATATAGAGCACTGATCAAAACACCTCAGTAAACAGCACACACAGCTACCCCTGTCATCTGGCAGGAGATCAATAGGCTTGAGCTGAAAAGAGAACCATCTGAAAAGCCAAGAAATATTGCCCAGAGAATCGCATTAGACAGCATTACACTCAATAAGGTTTGGTCTTGTCAGCTACTTGCCCTGCCTTTGCTTCAGGAAGACTCTTTCTTAGATTAGAATTGGCATGGTTGGGGAAGGCTGTTAGATGCATGTAGACTTTTGCTTTGTGAGAATTGAATCAAGCCCTGTAAACTCTCTGAGGGCTTAGAAATCCTTTCACTTACAGGTAGGAACTTGATGGCACAGGACTTCCTGCAAGAGGTATTACTGTTGGCTCAATTATCTTCTCTCTTTGTCTCTCAGTCTCTGTCCTCTGTCTTCTTGTCTCTCTCTCTCTCTCTCTCTCTCTCTCTCCCTCCTTTTCTGTCCTCCTCTTTTATCCCTGCAAGCCTATCATTAGGTGAGACTTGCCACATCACATCTTGGTAAAGCATCGATCCTGGCAACCCATATCACATTGAAACATGAAACTAGGGCAGCCCAGGTGGCTCAGCGGTTTAGCACCTGCCTTTGGCCCAGGGCCTGATTCTGGAGACCCGGGATGGAGTCCCATGTCAGGCTCCCTGCGTGGAGCCTGCTTCTCCCTCTGCCTGTGTCTCTGCCTCGCTCTCGCTCTCTCTCTCTGTCTCTCTGTGTGTGTGTCTCTCATGAATGAATAAATAAAATCTTTCTTTTTGAATAAATAAAATCTTAAAAAAAAAAAAGAAACATGAAACTAGACCAAAAGTTAAAACTCAGGAAAAATGGAATTTTTCTCTCCACTATACCCACTCTCTTAAAAATGTCAATGACAAACTCAAATAATTCTTTAGTAAAAGAATATGATTCCCGCTATTCAGAATAATTTTTAATAGTGTAATATTCTGTTAAAAGAGGACCATCAGGGGATCCCTGGGTGGCTCAGCGGTTTGGCGCCTGCCTTTGGCCCAGGGCATGATCCTGGAGACCCAGGATCGAATCCCACGTCGGGCTCCCGGTGCAAAATCTCATAATTTTTCAGAGTTGGAAACTAATTAAGTTCAAACTCAACATTGTTACAAGCCTAATAAAATACATAAGCATGGAGCCTGCTTCTCCCTCTGCCTGTGTCTCTGCCTCTCTCTCTCTCTCTCTGTGTGACTATCATAAATAAATAAAAATTAAAAAAAGAGGACCATCATGTATATTACACAGATTGCCAATGTCCAAATAATTGTACTACAAGAAATACACTGTAGAAAAATCTAAGGACTACTTCTGATGGTTCAGAAGGCCATCCACAGTCTGATAGGGCCTTTTTACATCATTATGAGTAATTCTCATTATTTAAGACTCCAACTGGGCAAATAGAGGAGGCTGAGCTGAACCTTTGCTGACATGTGGACTCCCAGGGGAAAATTTATATATAATCTGTCTGATGTAAGCTTGATTTCTTTGACATTTATCTCTTTCATGAAAGTAAAAGGCTAAGAGAAAAAAAGTCTGTTTATATTAGCTTTACTTTTGTTTGGGTTCTAAGAAGCAGGAGCCTTATAATCCTCTGAGATTCTTACACCTTCCCAATCATTTTCTCATCCATGATTTCACTCTGTTGTTCTACCTGGCTCTGTGGCTAGAAAGAGGCAGTTAGCATCATCCCTGCACTATGGAATGGAAAGCAGAGCTCTTATCTTAAGGGCAGTGTGTTTCCCAGCACTTCTCTACTTTCCTCCCTCCCCCCATCCCTGGTCATTCAAACTGGGACTCTTCATCCATTGCCCTACCAAAAAAACACAGTGGTACAGAGACATGCTTCCTTTTTTCAGGTTCCATACCATGTGTCCCAGTGCTCTGCCACTTGGGTACATGGTCTGCAACCTTGAGAGCTCTTACTGAAGAGGCAACATAGTATAGGTAAAAGGAGCACTAAATCATGAGTTGGGAAATTAAGACTCACATCCTGGCTTCACCCCAAATCTCTCAGCCTTTACCAAGAGCAATTTACCAAAAAGCTTTAGTTTCCTCATCTGTAGAATGGGTTTAGCGATCCTGTCCTGCCATCCTCAACAAGATCTGATATAGAATGAATCAACAAGATCCCTCATTGGCAGGGAAGCCTGTGCAGGGCCATCTGGATGAAAGAGCTCCATCTCTATCTGTCTCTGGGACCTGCTCTGTGGAGTTCCAAAGGGTGTCAGGTTCTCACAAAAAAGGTGTTGGGAGCTTGCTCTATCTGAGGTTCAGCATTTTGCAGGCACTATGCTGCCTGAGTGATGAAGCATCTGTGAAGAACTCTCTTTTAGTTGAAATTCAAGTTCATCTCTTGATGAAAGGCTGGTGAGGCATAGAAGTCAGTCAGTATCCCTGGGAGACTGACCTGAGCTCTTGCCACTCGGCTTCTGTCACTTACTCTGACTTCACAAGTGGCCAGGCCTCACCTATAGATGCAGCATTTGGTAACCCAAGAGGTGTGATTTGAGAGTCTCCAGAAAGTGCTTCTGTTCACACTTATCTCCCATCCTATCTAAATTCCATCATCAATGTCAGTGCTGTCCTAAAGATCTTTCTGCGATGATGGAAATGTTCTACAACTGACCTGTCTGATACAGCAACCACTAGCCACATGTAGCTATAGAATACTTGAAATCTGGCTAGGATGACCAAGGAACTGAGTTTCACATTTTATTTAATTTTAATTAATTTAAATAGCCACACATGGACATTCAGATATAGTACTCCTTTTCATCAAAGCACTGTGTCCAGAAGACCCCTGTTAAATTGCTTATGTATTATCATTATTTTTTAGTGAGGCCATATGGCCAAAGTGAGGTTCTGGCATGTGTATGGGGATAAGGGAGGAGAAAGGAGAGGAAACTTGCAAGGAAGGCCAGCTTGCTGGCTCTCAAGAGGCCTCTAAGGGAACATCTGGCTCTCAGTCTTGGAAACTCAGAAACTGGATTTTTTAGGGCATGGAGAATCAAATTGATCTTCAGAGTTGTGAGCCTTTTAATAAACCTCCCAAAAAGAATATGATCAATCAGAAAGCTAGCACATGGAAGTGCAAGGAAACAAGTACCAGCTTATCCCTGGGGGTATGGAGAGGGGCTAGTACTTTTCTTCATGGAAACCAGAGTCTGAAGAAGAGGTAGTTTGGTGAGCATGGACCCAAAGTAGGTAGCATAAGGATTCAAATTGTTGATAGGGCCACGCACTCATGGCACAGTAGATCTTATTTGTCCTGGGAATGTTCTAGTCCTGTTTCTGACTATAGTCCTCTTTTCATGAATGGTGCTTGGGTAGTTATCCACAAGTGTTTTTTTTTTTTTTTTTTTTTGGACTGACTCTATTTTCTAAGCTTTTATCATTGACTGGCCCACACCTATTGACACATCCTTTCTTTAGTTATATCGCATGTACAGGGAGGTTTCTGTCCTCTATCACACAGCTGGGGGACATTTATCTCTTTGAGACAACTTAGCCTGCCTCTGCTTTGCACAACTGTGAGTTGGCTTCACAGTTTAACTCTCAGAGGACAGTCACATTTCCCTTGCTTCCAAAGTCTTGACTGACTGCATAGATTTCTTGCAAGGGGTAGCATATTGATTAGCAGATTGAAAAATAGCTCAGTGTGGTCAGGAGCTGATAACAGAAGTGCTTATTGGGTCCAGACAGTAACTAAATGAATGAAGCAGGCATGATGGTGGGCTGGTTGGTGTGTATGCCTTAGAAGTAGACCACTGGAGCTTAGCTGTGGCTGTTCGTAGCCATGCTAGAATGTGGGCTGAGACTTGCTTGATCTTTTGATGTTTAAAGAGAAATTGAACATTAGTTATTAATGTGAAATCTCATGATTTTTCAGAGTTGGAAACTAAGTTCAAACTCAACATTGTTACAAGCCTAATAAAATACATAAGCAAGGTGAATTGAACCCATGGTCATCATCTCAGAGTTTCTGGGTATTATGGGAGGTCCTGGCCTGGGAGGGATCTAGTCCAAACCCTGCCTCTAAATCAGCATGAGGTCTTGGGGAAGGCACAACCCCCTTGTAACTCAGACTCCTCCTCTATAATTTAAGAGTGTCAGGTGGGACAATCTCTGAAGTTCCCTCTTATTCTGCATTAGCCTCCTCTACCATAACAAAACACCCCAGGTTTAAATCACAGAAATTTATTTTCTCACAGTTCTGGAGGCATAAGTCCAAGATCAAGGTGTTGGCAGGTTTGGTTTTTCCTGAGGCCTTTCTTTTTGGCCTGCAGTTGGGCACCTTCTCACTGTACGCTCACATGGCCTTTCCTCTGTGCACATGCATCACTGGTATCTTTTCTCCTTCTTATAAGGCCACCATCAGTTCCATTGGATTAGGGCTCCTAGTCTGTATGACTTCATTTAATCTTAATTACATCTTTATAGGCCCTTTCTCCAAACACAGTCACACAGAGGGGTAGGGCTTCAACATGTGAATTTGGGGGTGGAGAGACACAATTCAGTTCATAACATGCTTTGGGAGTACTTTGTTAACAAGGTCACTGAAGCTAGACCATGACTCTGACATCTTTGTTCCCTTTGCCCCTTCGGATTTGCCCTCTGCCCCATTCCAGTCGTGCCCTGCACATGGGGAGACTGACCTCTATGGATGATATCAGTGGGCTTCCTTGATCTCTGGCTCTGGTTAGGTTCAGCCAGTAAGGAGGCTAAGGAATAGATGAAAGGGATAAAGGAGAAGGAAGTTGGGATAATTTGCCCCCCAGCACCTGCGGCAATATTGCCATGGGCTAACTGTGTCCCTTTTCTGAAGATCACTGTTCTCATCAGATAGCTACTCTGTCTCCATGTTCTCCAGTAGTTCCCTGGCCCTCAGACCCAGAGGCAGTAATATCCCTCCTGTTAGGCACCCTGACATAGCACCGCCCCTATGGCTTTCCTACACCCTACCACACTCCTGAGAAGGATCCCTTTATTACAGTTTTCTCAAATTTCTCAATTTGATACAACTAGAGTATGGAAGAAACTTATCCGTGGGTCATCTGTCCACCCCCTCCTTTTGCAGCCTCCCTGTCCTTGCTCCAGTTTCCAGGCAGCTCTGCCTCATCCAGAGGCTTGGCTGGCTTCCCTCAGGCCACACATTCTTTCTCTGAGGTGAACCACATCATGACTTCTGCTCTCTGAGTGGGTTTGCTATTATCCCATCATAGTCCCTTTGGACAATGGTAGAAGAAAGAGCTAGCTGGAAAACGAAGCCCTCTGCAACTGGGCTCTGGGCTCTGTCTATAGATGTGACATCAGCTTCTTGACTACTTGCCCCAAGTAAGTAGACATTTCTTCGAGGCCTGTAGAATGTATTTAGAAGGAGATTTATCCTGTTCCCTCTCATGGTCACAGGCTTCTGGGAATAGATCAAGTTCCCCCCTTCATCCAGAATACTCACATTGTACAGCCTCCCTCTCCCCTCATTGAAGTTCCCTCCACTAGAGTTTCAGAAACTGCACTGGTTATAGACATAAATGAATAGGGAAAAGTTGATAATGCATTCACCATCCAGAGTGAAGGAGGAAGACAAATACATGGAAGGTAACTATAATACAAGATGGAGGTAAACTGAGCACTGTGTTAGTTAAACGCTAGGGGTGGGTGTAGCACCCAGGAGAGTAGTTTAAAGGTAAGGGTCCCAGATTCAGGCTGTTAAGTTCAAATCCTGATTCATTATTCAATAATTCTAACCCCTTGGGCAAGAAGCCCAACTTCTTAAACTTCGTTTTCTTAATCTTCAAAGTATGGCTGTAATAGGTTGTTTTTGCTAGGAATAAATGACATATAATGCCTGTAATGGGCTTAGCGCAGTGCTTGGCATATCTTAAGTGCTTACTAAATGATAGCTTTTGTTGTTACTTAGCAAAATTTGTACAAAGAATGGGGTTTGTGGTGGCCTTGAAGAATGGGAGAGGGAGAAGAGGGAGCTCCTTCTAGAAGGACAGAGGAATATGGTTAAAGGTACAAAGGTAAACTTGTTTAGGAATTATTAATCAATCTAGCTGTTATATGAAATGATATTCATTAGAAAAAAGAGCCAGAAAAGCTAGTTGTAACCATATCAAAGAGAACACTGAATTACAGGGTGAGGGGTTTATATGTAATTCTGTTGGCAATGAAGAGCCATTAAAAACAAGGATTTTAAGCAGAGCTATGTATGCTTAGGTAAACCTAAGAAAATTGATCTGGGCAGCTTTGTATTAACTAGATTGAGTGTGGGGGGCAATGGTGTAAAAGCAGACATGAGGCTATTACTATTGTCCAGGGAAATAGTAACAAGACCTGCTTTAGGGAAATGTTGATAAATAGTGATCAAACTTCTAATACCTAACAGAACTAGTTTGGCAGGAGGTGGATCAGCTGGAAACTAAAGTGTTTAGAGCCATTCACAATCAGGGGACAATTGGAAATTTAAAGGAGGCACTTAAACCTAATGTCAATCAAAGATTAAAGTGACAAAGACTTTACAAAATTATATTTTAACACATTTTTTTTCAGGAACAAAACTACAGAGCTCACCTGTATTGTCACCAAGTGGTGCTGGCAATAAGGAGTCAAGAACCTTGGCTTGGAGATACAGTGGGGAAATGGGCCATAGATGCATATTCTCTTATGTGGGCAGCCACATGTAACAGCATGTGGCAGGAACTCAAGAAGCTGACGACAGTTATCAAAGAGCATATACACATGTTTGTTCAGCCCCCCTCACAGCTCCTGCCCCATTCTGACGAAGAAGGCTGCTAACATTTAGTCAGTGTTCTATTTAGAAAGATAGTGCCTTGGCTGGTATTTTCACTTGTAAGAGCTGGCTGTCCTAAATGCTGTAGGAAATTGCCCTGAAACCCACATGGCAGGCCAAGAAAGGTACAGGGTAGGGCCAGATTATTTTCCCTGAGAAATGAATGTTAGTCAAGAAATACATTCTTTAGGGATGGAGCCAGAATAAAGAGCTCTAAGACCCTTGTACTCACCTAGAAAGAAGGATCTCTGAAGAATGGTCAGCTGGGGACTTAGTCACACGTTACTGAATGGAAACTCAAGTATCTAATCCAGCAAGGCCTTAGATCCCTTTGATAAGCCTTATATCCAATAGGGTGCACCTTCAGGTAGAGATGGAGAAGATGATTTCCTTGCCATAGGAAGCCAGAGGTTATCTAAGTGGTCAGGGTCCTTTTCAGAACCAGATAGTCCTCCATAAAGTAGGGCTACCCAGTGAGGTATCCAGCAAGACTTCCAAAATGGCTGACTATAGGAACTGTCCGTGGTGCTGTAGTTATCCTTGCTTAAGCCCATTGGACAGTTTCTATTATTAACTGCTATATGGCAGGTGCTATGCCACATACTTTATCTACATTGTGTCCTTTATTTTTTTAAGATTTTATTTATTTATTTGACAAAGAGAAAGAGGGGCGTGCACAAACAGGGGGAGCAGAAGAGGGAGAGGGAGAAGCAGGTTCTCTACTGAGCAGGGAGTCCAATGTGGGACTCAATCTCAGGACCCTGAAATGAGCCAAAGGCAGATGCTTAACTGACTGAGCTATCCAGGTACCCCTACACTGTGTCCTTTAATCCTCATGGTAACACTGCAAGGTTAATAATATAATCAGCTACCTTGTTTCTACAGATGAGGAAACTAATACTCTGAGTTTCACTTTCTGCCTTATCCCATGTGAATAACCTGAATAATCTCTTCAGACATCATTTGAGGACTTCCAGCTTAATAAAGAGGGGATATCTGTTTAATACCCTTTCTCTGATTTGCGTAAAGAGATCTTGTTCCTTTCAAAGATGATGGTAGTGGAGATCTACACCAAAGGCAACCGAGTTATGTCACAGAGAGTCTAAATTTAATGAGAAAGATTAAGCATGTATAACCATATTTTAGCCTGTTAATTAGAAAGGAATACAGGAACTTGAAATATGCTTGACAAAAGAGAAGGAAAAATTACCCTCCCCCAATTAGGAGAAAGCAAATCACGTTTTTGTGCTTGTTTGTTTTGGTGAAGATTAGCAAGACCTTTTTATTCTTTAACAATTTTCTTCTTTTTTTTCCTTGGCTATAAGGTGGAAAAATAATAGGTGCCAAGACAGACAAGATAGAGGGCAGATAAAGGCTCATCCCTTGTTAAATTGGAAGGAATCTTTGCTAGGGCAGTTGGAATCATAATAAAGGAAAATGCATGTGAGCTTTTGTTGCAAACATTTATTTTAAGATTTATTTATTTATTCATGAGACACACACACACACACAGAGGTAGAGACACAGGCAGAGGGAGAAGCAGAGGGAGAAGTAGGCCCCTCTCAGACAGCCCAGTGAGGGACTTGATCCCAGATCCTGGGATCATGCCCTGAGCCAAAGGCAGATGCTCAACCACTGAACCACCCAGGTGTCCCTGTTGCAAACATTTCTGAATCTTAGGACCTGAAATAGTACCGGGATCAGGGAAGAGGAATAAGCTTTTCTCAAACTCTAATATTACAAAAACTCAAGGGGAGAAACATAGTATTTAAGCTAGGAGTAGGGCTGAGAACCAAGTCAGAGGTTCTCGACCTGGATCCACAGACCCTCGGGGTTGGGGTAAGAAGGGAGGTTCATGAAAAGGCTCCATGGGATCTATGCAGACCTTTAAAATGTGACATAATGTTATTCATAGATGCATTTTTAAGAGAGTGGTCAATAACTTTCAAGAGAATCTCAAAATGTCCAAGAATATCCATAAAGTAAAGAGCTACTCATTTAAATAGTTATTCCAGAAAGGTAGGCCTTAGTGAACAAAGTTTCAAATTATACCTACATATTTTTATATCTGGGTTTGAAATAAGCAGCCCATTTAAGTATGACACTTATGCTAATTCAAATTAATGCCTGTACTTGTATAAGTGTTCTAGTTTCATAGGAAACACATCTAATTAAGTAGAAACTATGTGTTGTTCCTTTCAGTTGGATTTATTTCTTGAGGGAGCCTATAAAGTGGGAGAAAACATCAATCAGTCAGAAAATATTTGATGAGAGCTCACAATATGGGAAGGCTATCACTCACCTGCCTAAAATTCAATAAATCCTCCTACCTAAGACATTCACATTCTAGTACAAATGCTGGCGGTTACTCTGTGTCTCCATTTATCATGAAGTGGCCCATTAACATTACCAACACAAGACAGCAGGGGAAACACCAAGTGTGGCCCATTCTCCTTTTTTGCCCACTCAGCAAAGTTGCTTACTGAACTCTGATTGCCAAATATTTTACTCAGCTGAATGCAGGTAAGAGTCAGGAGTCAGCTGGATTTTTAAAGTCCACAGATTCAACTTGGAGGAAGAATGGGTAAGTGCATATAAAATTCCCCTTTTCCTGCACTTCGGTCCTTCATCATTTCCTGACTCTATATGGTGATTTAAAGAGCCATGGGATGTGTGTGTGTGTGTGTGTGTGTGTGTGTGTGTGTGGTGTGGTGACACCATCTACAAAGAGTATTTGATTTCTCTCAAGTGTCTTTGACAGCTCAGTGAGCTGACATAACCCAGAAAACATATGCTGTTATTTTGGGTAGGGCAGAAAAACAAGTATAGTTTAGTTATCTCAGAGCTTCCCCTGAAAAGACCTTACTGAAGGCAAAGAAAGATGTGATTAGTAGACTGTGATCCATGGGGTTCCAGAAGCCTTTGGGTATCTACAAAGATGGGGATTCCACAAATGTGGCAGTTGCAAAAGACACAAGCCCTTCAGCACCATCACTTCATTTTGGGACAGAGGCAGGTATGAGTGGGAGGCAGCTGTGACCTGGAGTAAGCTCAGTCCTCATTGTGATGAGGCAGGCACGAGAGCTGCAGATAAGGATTTGCAAAGGCAAATGACAGCCATGGTGATCAGCACCTCACTCCCCAAGATAATGGTGTTGAGCAAAGAAACTGCGCTCCTGGGTGTCAGAGTCTTAGAACTGGGAGGGACCATGGAGGTCATCCAGGTCAACCTCCACAGGGATCACATGCATAATCTGAGCCAGAACTGGAGCTGGAACCAAGCATTTGACTGTACAGTCATTATTGTTGTTACTGCCCAGCATGTCTTAAGTCTTATTCCCAAATATCCTACTTCTTACTCTTCTCTGACTCAAAGGGAATGAGGCCAGAAGCTGCTCATGATGTGTATTTCCCTTATAGGAAGGACCTGGAAAAGTTATTCCTGTTGGCTGGCCACAGTCTACTAAAAGGCCAACAGGTGTGGAACCAGCTCAATTTTAGGGCTATCATGGTAGCTTCAGAAGCCCCTGGAACAATAAAATAGCAAACATGGAGCATGTGCCAAGAACTGCTCTAGTGCTTCCTCTGTGTGATGCCATTTAATCATCCTAACCACCCCATATGGTGGTAAGCACTGTTACTCTCCCTATTTTATGGATGTGGACACCTGTGACCAGAGAGGTTAAGTAATATGCCAAACATCATGCTGAGAGCAAGTGACAGAGCTGGGATTCAAACCCAGACAAGTAGGCTCCAGTGTTTTATTCACTGTTCCTTGGCTCTTAGCCACCATTTCTTGATTCTTGGAATTGTTTCTTGGAACAAGACATTAGACTGTCCTTTTTCTACATGGTTGTTTTTGCCCCCCAAAAAACCTTGCCTTGCTTACCCAAACCCTCACCTGCTCAAAGAAGAATGGAGGGGAAAGCTTTTGGGCATACATCAGGGAACACACCAGAGTGAGGGGTCCAAGGTAGTCCATTTTAACACTACTTCTCACAAGTCAGAGTTGATGAAGCAACCGCTAGTGGCATCCCCTGTTTTCTTTCTTTTTAAAAAGATTTTATTTATTTATTCATGAGAGAAACAGAGAGAGAGGCAGAGACATATGTAGAGAGAGAAGCAGGCTCCCCATGAGGAGCCAGATTCAGGACTCGATCCCAGGATCACGACCTGAGCCAAAGGCAGATGCTCAACCACTAAGCCACCCAGGCACCCCCATGCCTGCTTTCTCCTTTAAGTGCTACCTGGTTGTTCAGCAAGAGATAAAGGTAGTTCATGGTACTGACTCAGCTGACACAGGTGAGGACAGCAACCCATGGAGATGAAGGAAGGAGCATCATTTCTTTTTTATTAATTTTTAAATTTATTTATGATAGTCACACACACACACACAGAGAGAGAGAGAGAGGCAGAGACATAGGCAGAGGGAGAAGCAGGCTCCATGCACCGGGAGCCCAACGTGGGATTCGATCCCGGGTCTCCAAGATCACGCCCTGGGCCAAAGGCAGGCGCTAAACCCTGCGCCACCCAGGGATTCCAGTTTCAGGTGTTCTTAAAACTGCTACTATCTCCTCATGTTAAAGAACTGAGAGCATTCAGCTTATAAGTCCATGAGCTGGTAATTCACTTTATCATAAGCATCACAACTTCTTGCTTATAGTAAATTACAAGCCCTTAATAAGCTATTTAAATATTAGTGAGAAGCTGAATATTGTTTTTCCAAATCATTGAGGTAAATTTATGGTGTGGTGAAATGAAGTTACATTACATTCCCAAGAAGGGAGAGAAAAAAAATCTGATGAGAATTTACCCTTTCTGTGTTAATTCTAACATGTTTTATGTGTGGGCTTAAATCTAAATGTATTATTACATTTAAGCATACAGTAATGAAGTTTGACCCCAGGAATGAGATGTACAGGGAGAAACTGGGATCGTGGTCTCTAGATGCTCTGGGGAAAAGTCAACTATCGGGAACCTGAGATTTGATCTTACTCTCAGTCTAGTACCATGTCATTTATGCACAACACTAACCAAGCACTGATGCATCACATTAGGACTTAGGATTCCATGGATGTGTTTGAAATTGATTTACCCCTTTAGAATCATGAGATGTCAGAGCTTAAAGCAATCTCACAGATAATTTTCATTGTTGTGAAATTGGGGCTCAGTGAGAGTGAGTGATTTGCTCAAGTTCACACTGCAAGTTACCATCTGGGTTAGGAATCCAGGTCAGCTAATACTTTGGGAGCAATGCCTGTAAGCCTTGTCCAACTCCAACGTCAGCCTTTTCCTAGAGGTTAAAATGGGATCAATTCTTTCACCCATTAACTCTGGGCTCTGATCATTCTCTCCCACCTAATAGCATCTTCATGGGCCCATCAATATTAATGGGAGGTGAATGTATGGAATTTGCTAGAGCTCATAAATGCAATGGGGGCTGTACTTTATGCACAGAATGATATGCAATTTGAATTATTTGGAGATTTATTTAAATTTGACCCTTGCGTTCTTTAATCTGTAGTCTTTTGGCAAAGCAGTGAGTTTGCAGCTGAGAACAATCAGTGACTGGTCTGTGGCACAGGACATAGATCATTGACCATGAGATATATTGGCAGTGTGACTCAGTGCTGCCACCCAAGGAGACCTGCTCAAGGCTCAGGTCTCACAACCTTCCCAACCAGCCCTACTCCCTACCATTCTCTTTGGGGCTCCTTACTTTCAGATCAAACTGGAGGCCTTCCTTTTGCTTCTCTTGTCTTTTCCTTGCTGCCTTGCTCTACGGGTCTTGCCTTGATCATCCTATTCTCATTTTCTTCAATGTCTTTTCCCCTAAACATGCATATATTCAAATCCTACCCACCTGTTCCCATCCAAACTCAAGTAATTGTGCCATGGTTATATAATATATTAATGCCTTTGATGAAATACAGTTTTTTTTTTTTTACAGCTTTTGTGTGGGTTGCTTCTGATCCACTTTGCTATGCCCTTTAGCATCTGCCATAGTACTTTATACAAAGGTATTCTTCATTATATTTAAGTTGGATGAATGAATGAAAGAATGAATGAATGATTAAAGAAATGACTGAACAGAAATGCAATTCTTTCTAGAGTCTTTCACCAAATCAAGGACCACAGAAATTGAAGTTTTGTACTTTCGAGGTTTAAAAAATGTTCTTACTGTTCTGTTACAAAGCATCCCAAGACTTAGTGTCTTAAAATGTGAAGTTATTATTTTTCTTGGTTCTGTGAGCTGAATTATGAATTAGTCCAGATAGATTTTTTTTAAAACTTGAGGTCTCTCATACACTTTGAGTCATATGGAAGCTATGGCTACAGTCATCTGAAGGCTCAACTGGGCTGGATGTTCACGAGAGCACACTCATATGGCTGGCAGTTGATGCCAACTATTGGACCACTTACACTTGTTGACTAGACTGAATCACCCATATTTAGCCTCTCCATGTAGCCTGGGCTTCTCACAGCATGATAACTGGGTTCCCAAGACAGTAGCCGAAGAGTGAGTATTCAAGACTGCTGGGAGGAAGCCACAAGGTTTCCTATGACCTTGTCTCAGAAGCTCTAGAATGTTAGTTCCACTATACTTTGTTGGTCAAGCAGGTCACTAAGGCCAGCCCAATTTTAAGGAGAGGGAGTAGCGTATGTGTCCAAAAAGGGAAGGTGTTAGCAGTGTCCATCTCTGGAGACTATCTAGATGTCAAGCAAATATATTTTCCTGGAGAGCAACCTACCTCTGTAAGCCCCTTCCTTCATCAGTTTAGCTGCTGCACTGCTGAACACTGGGGATGGCTTTAATATAGGAAATATTTTGAGAAGGTAGGTAGCAAGAAAAAGGAGAATGAGAAGGAGTCAGTAGTTTGAGATAACAGTTAAGGAATTAGGCCTGAGAGAGATAATACAGGGTATAAAATGAGGATATTAGGGAGAGGGTGTGGGAGGGTGAGTGAAAAAAACTGCCTCCTTGCTTAATTTGCTCAGTGTATGTTAGGGGTGGGTTGGAGAAAAAAGCAAGTACAGTTGATAAAGGTATTACAGAATGTATTTGCTGTTTTAATCACATATAATTATAATGGAGATTATTTTAAAACATGAAAAAAGCACCCATAATCCCACCAACTGGTTATAATTATGTTCATTTTTCTTTCCAGTCTTAATTCATCCTAGGTATATCTTACATCTCTGCTATAGTCCTGCTTTAGGCATAGGTTCTCTTAATTTTCACCCAGACTCATTTTATAAATGCTTCTCCATGTTAGATGTCTTCATAGCATTGCTTTAGAGGCTGCATCTCATTCTGGCTGATGGAAATTTGTTATGAGCCAGTGAACTGAACATGATTAGCAAGGGTGACTCAGGTCTCCTGTGGTCCTGTCATCCACTGGTGAATGGGTAATGGGTAAGGCTCTGGGGAAGTTGAACTTGGCTCTTTCACACTTTGGGGGACTGTCCCTGTCTTGGTTTTCTGCCACAAGAATCTGCTTACTTCTTTTCCTTTTTTTTTTTTTAATTTTTATTTATTTATTTATTTATGATAGTCAGAGAGAGAGAGAGAGAGAGAGAGAGGCAGAGGGAGAAGCAGGCTCCATGCACCGGGAGCCCGATGTGGGATTTGATCCCGGGTCTCCAGGATCGCGCCCTGGGCCAAAGGCAAGCGCTAAACCGCTGCGCCACCCAGGGATCCCTGCTTACTTCTTTTCCTGATACTGTTCCAGGTTTGGCACATTCTGGAGGTGGAGGGCATCCCCCTATAGCTGCAATGCCCTCTACTTTCTGCCTGGTTAGATCCTACTTCACATCATTCTGTGTCCTCCTTGAAGCCTTCCTTGGCCTTTTTTACCCATACTCAAATTTCTGACACCTGAAAACATTTACTGTTTGCTTATAGTGACATTCTCTTATAGGGCAGCATGATGTCATAAACAGACCCTGGACTAGAAATCAAGATACTTCAACTCATGTACCATTGCTAACCACCTGCGTGACCTTGGCTAAGTGTTTACACTCTTTGGGCTTTAGCTTCTCCAATTTTAAAATGAGGAGCTGATCTCCACTGTTCCTTCTCCTATAATTTTACGATCTGAGTCTTTTAACCTTTCAGGTCACTCTGCACACTCTAGAGACTACAGAAAGTTGGTCAATTCATAATCATTCTCCCCAAAGACTCTGAGTCTTTGTGCTCCTAAGACATCATCTGACAATGCTGAAATGTGTATTATTATTATTGAAAATATGCCAATCCATGTTTTCAATAATAATCTGCCTTCTGCCCTATGCTCTGCTTATCTGCTTCTTTTCATCCAATAAGTAGACTTCAGACCTTGTTCTCTCTTTTTGGTTGAAGCTCTGAGTCTTTGATTATGATAATGTATAACACATGGAAACATACTTTCTGAAGGCCATACTTAAAACACTCTATTAATGTGACATGCCACATATGAATCCCAATAGAATGCCCATAAACCAGTTTGATTCTCCTTTGATGAGGCAGAGATGTAAAGCAATAACTACTCCTCTCAGAGGGAGAAGTGATTAGCTGGAGGGCAGTTGATTCTCTGCTATCTCTATCACCAGAGAATGAAGGCCCATTGTAAGGGCAAGCAGTCTGTCCTGGAAGTCCTTGTTTGTTCAACTCAAAATTGCTGAAGATTTGGTTGTGTTAAAAAAAATAAGATTATAAAAACAGTGTTGAGAGTTGAAGGAGACAGATACAGCTTGGCTTAAAATCAGAAAAAGCCAGGGTTTTCTAAGGTAGTTTTTATATCCTAAAATGTGATGTCCTCTGGAGAAGCTACCATTCTGATTAGCCAGTGGTAGCAAATGATAGGATCTCAATTATCCACTCAGAAGCCCAACCCACAGTTAAGACTTACTTCTACCACATTCTCTCATCCTTCCACCCAAGGCATACACACCTTACACTTCTCTGCCTCTGGGCTTTTCCTTACTCTCTTCCTTGTGCTTGGGATACATTGGCCCATATCACCCCTATTAACATTTTTTTTTCATTGTTTGGGACAAAAAGGAGTTCAAATGATGCCTCTACTTTGGAATCTGAATTAGCTTTTCTACTTTTAGGTCAAATTGCTTAGCTTCTCTTAGTCTCAATTTTCTCATTTGTAAAATGGAGCTAATAATACATCCTGCAGGGCTGTTATAAAGATAATGGGAGATGGCAGAAGGGTTGCAGCACTGAACACAGTGCTTCACATATAGCAGGGACTCAATGAGTAGCATTAACCATTAGTGCCCTTACGTGTACCTTTTTTTGGCATATAGCACCGTGTGGTGCTATATGTATATAGACATAGAATCTTATCCCACTACTAAATAGAAAAATTCGTGAAGATAGGAATTATTTGACACTTCCATTTATTACTTTTATTGCCAAGCAGAGAGCTTTGAACACAGTAGATTCTTAATATGTTTTGTTCAGATGAATTAACTATGTCATTTTACCTACCTTTTTCTCTTGATAATACCAAACAAAGACAAGAGAAAGTTGACATTAAAAAATAGAAGAAATTATTTCTTCTACATTTTTAAGACACATTATATAGAGTTCAGCTTTGGGGTTTTTCCACTAAAACTGTAAATTCCTGGGAGTGGGAAGGGGATTGAAACCATGACCTTTTATGTGTGCTTTTGTTATTTAGTGCTCTGCAGGGCACTTGCTGAATGTTTAAGTGTGTTGCTATTCATGATAAAAGCTTGAAGAGTGACAGATCAGGGAGCAGAAAGACAACTTGGTAATGGTTTTCATCTGAGGCAAATACAGGAGAAAGGCTGCTCAAGGGTTATAATTGTCCTAACTACTCTAGCCTTGCTCTGGAATCCTACTCTCTCACAAATGCAACTCTGGAGTTTCTGGGTTTCATTTTCCTGTAAGGGGAGGCCTGGTAATTGGGCAGCCCCTCTCCTGGCATGTCAGAATAAGGTCCTTGTGGCAAGAATTATATGCATTCTTCTTAGGAGTGTTCAGGGTTGTAAAGAAGCTATTATCCAAACTGACTTTGGGTTCCGTGTTAGTGACCCTAGCAAGTGAAATAAATCTCTGAGCTCAACAGAAGCAGTGTCTCACAGTGGTTAAGAGCATAGACCCTAGAGCCAGATTCTCTGGGCTTGCATCCAGGTCCTTCCTTTCCTTGCTTGTGCAAGAACAAATTCAATTTCATCAAGTCTCAGTTTCCCCATCTGTCAGATGGGGATGTGATAATAAGCATGTCTATCTCATAAGATTGTTAGGAGGATCAAAGGTGTTAATGTGCATAAATTACCTGGAACTGTACCTAGAACATAGTAAGTGCTTTGGAAGTGTTGGCTATTGTTATTTTTGAGCTATAAGGGCTGTTCTCTCAAATTATATGAAAAGCTGTGAATCATGTGCTTCTTTTGTGCCTGAGCTTGGCTGTTCCTCATCCGTATGCAATGAGGTGAAAGTGGAGGTGGAAAGGGGAAATTTCTGCAGTAGTACAGGCAGGAACAAAGTGAGCCGCGGCAGCAAGGATGGAACAGAGAGGACAGATTTGGAGATACATAGGAGGAGCCATGGAAGTTACATGTGCAGCTGAGGAGAAGGGAGGATCCAGGAGTGGCTCTCAGATGACTGAGACACAAGATCTGTGGGTGGTGATGCCATTAGTGAAATAGGAGACAATAGGAAGAAGGATTTATATAGGGAGGTCAGGTTTGAGAAGCCAGCAAAATATAGGGATAGTAGGTGAAAATGCCCAAAAGTGCTGCAAAATATGACTCTAGTACTTGGTAGAGAGATCCAAATAGAGCTGTAGTTTTAGAAGTCACAAATGCTTGCAGTGAAGGCCATGAGAACCAGTAAGATTCTTCAAACAACTTTCAGCCAAGTGCCTGGTGTTTAGACTAGGGTGAATAGTAAATATTTCAGGCTTTGAAGCCATATGATCTCTGTTGCAAGAATTCACCTTTGGTATCTTGGCTCAAAAGAAGCCATAGACAATACATAAACAAATGGTATAGCTGTGTTCCCATACTTTATTTATAAAAATCAACGGGCCATAGTTTGCCCACCCCTGCTCCAGACTTGTATCTTACATATAGTAGGTATACAATAAGCTTTTGTTGGATTAGTCTGCTAGCAAGTGACATAAATTAGAGATAAGCCGTTGAGTTGCAAGGTATACAGTTGGAAGCCTTTTCTGAACCAAGTCCTAGGCCCTCAGCCATGTATGATAGATTAGACTGGTAAATTATAGAGTGATGAGAGACCCATTTGATGTTAGACCCCTTGAGGGCCAGGGCTGGTAGGTACAGCAAGGGGCCTTGCTTTCCAGAGAGAGCGTTCTTAGAGCTCTCATGATCCGGGATGGCTTCCTTGTCAGGTCTGGGAAATTGACTGCGAATGTGTTAAATAATTAAGAAACTGCCTATAGGTATTTGTAGCTTCTAGTGCAAAGAATTGGCAATAGGAGGAAATAGGAGAAAATCAAACAGTAGATGAAGATTTGAAGCTATGAGACAGAGTAGGAATTTTGGATGCAGGGAGCTAGTCATAGAAAACTAAGAGGGGGAGATAGAGAGAGAAAGAGAGAGAAAGATACCCCAGCCCTTCCCTTCAAATAGCAGGGAGATATAATAGATGATAAATGGTAGTTAAAATAGTTAACACCAGAGCTAAGGGATATGGCTACTAACTACTGAGCCATCCGGAGGGTGTTTCCTCTCCTTTGTGTGTTGTACTTTTGGCTGGTGGATCAAGCCTCCAAAGTCCATCCTTTGCCATTGGAGACTGAAGCTGTACAGCTCAATTCCCTGCCCAGCTTCCGGAGACAATTTTGGGGTCTTGGATGCCAAAGAAGGGGAGAAAATCTAGAAAATCTATTTGACTCAGGTTGTGAATGGCTCCTTTGTGTGTTTCCAAAGAGAATGTGTGAGAGCGTGATACAGCTCACAGTTTATTGGGTGTCTGTGCAACTCTCAGAAACAGGTTGCTGTCCATGGCTGCAGTGCTGGCAGCAGCTGTGTGCCAAAATTGGTATATGTATACATGTATGTGTGACACATATGCATATGTATATATTTGGAGAGGGGAGAAGGGAGAGAGACAAGTATTTTTAAATGTTTGAACCAGCTGCTAATTGAAGGGTCCCACACTGTCCAACTCTGTCCCACCTCTGGTTTAAGGCAGTGAGAATTCAAATACAGATGAGTGAGTGTAAGAGAGCAAGCAATTCTGCATTTGCTTCCTGGATTTGGTAAGGGATCAAAAGGAATACCAGACTTTAAAACTCGAGATATTTTTTAAAGATTAAGATTTTAAACTCTGTATTTCTGGGCCTTCTTTCCAACAGGGCCATGCCCTCCTGAACCGGGCAGGGTAGCTGACACCACTTCAACCTCTGCCCACACTCTCCAGTCTGCACGGGCCTGATTGGTCTGCTTCTCCCGTTGGTGGCACCTGCTTGCCTTAAGGCTTTGTATTAGTCCCTTGGCTTCCATGCTCAAGTTCATCTTCCCCACTTTGCCACCAAACAGTCATTTCTAGAACTCAGCTTAAGCAGACCACATCTTGCTTTTAGGGCTCCCCAGTCCCTAAGGCAAAGCCAGAGCTCATTGCCTGGTTTACAGGGCTCTTCCACCTACCACAGCCTTCTTCTCTTTCAGCTCTCAGCACTTGCCACCACATTCTCTACAACCTGATGACACTTAACCATCTGACTCTTCTAAGAAGTGCCCCACTAGCTCATCAGGCCATTACATGGGCTTTTCCCACCAACTTAAACTCCTGGTGGGTTTCTACTTATGTTTCATGACTCAGCTTATTTGCTATCTCCCATATGAATACTTGCTTTATCTCTACCCCCTCTCCCTGTTCCCACAGTACTCTGCTGATGCTCCTTTAGTGTGCTACTTATTATATTGTATTATAATGGTCTGAGCATGGGTTTTGGGTTATATATAGATTTGAGTCTTAGCTTTTTAGCTTTCTAGCTGTGTGGCTTTTGACAAGTTATGTTAACTTGTTTGGGCCTCAGTCTTATGATCTGCAAAATGTGGCTGTTCAGACCCATCATAGGGTTGTTGGAAGGTATGTGTGTCAAAGGGCTTGCTCAGCACAGTGCCTCATGCACAGTAAGTATTCAATAAATGCAAGCTTTTCTTCTTTATCTTCTCCACTTGATCTTGAGTTTTTATAGAGATCAGGGTCATGTCTTGAATATCTTGGTAACCCAAGTTCTTAGCTCTGTGTCTAGTGTATGGCTGGTTCCAATTTTGTTATCTTGCTATGGATGAAAACACAACCCAGTGAATAGTAGGAAATCAGTGCCTGTTTGGTTGAATGATGTGGTTGTTTGGATTATTGATCCCACGTTTCTATTCCCTCACAGTAGATAACCATACACTTGTCATGGCCTCATTAAATTCCCCATTTCTTGACTTTGAAATTATCCACATAACCACATAACCACATAACCCCCCTGTGCTTCTTCCATTGCCATAAAGAAGACATGCACTGGAGGCTGGTCCCACAAGAAGGAAGACTACATAAAGCAGACCTGAATCTAACACTTGGCCTGGAGTCAAACCTAGTTGAGCCCAGTCAAGATCAAGCAAACTCTGGCCAATCTCCAGTCAATTAAGTGATGTGGTGGTCCCTTACACAGGAAAGGCTGAGTTACACATGCTTTTAGTTTGAGGAAAAGAACTGATTGATACCACCAAGTTTTTGCAGACTGCCTTTAAAGACTAATCATATAAACATTAAACGATAGCAAACAATACATGCTAGGGAAAATTGAAAGGGTGGCATTGCTAAAATATGGGAGTGGGATTGATGAAAAAAATGTGTTGAAATTCAAGTCATAAGAGCCCCTGTTTGAATTCTATTTCCAGATCTGAAAGATCTGAAGTCCTCCAATACCTGGAGTGATGATCAGTCCTCTTCTGATTGTTGTTCCATACATGGATTTTTAGGATCTCCACTGGGAAATATGTCCAGAGTATATCTAGCCCAGTCTCTTGTCCCCTGAACAAATGTATTCCATGGCATCCCTGACAGATGCTGATCCAAATTTAATAACTTACCTGCTGTATGATCATGAACAAGTGCAAAGACTATGGGAATTTTGGAGTCAGACAGACTTGGTTCAGAATCTTGGCTCTGTGACCTTGGATCTCTCACCTCCACTACAAAATAGAGAGAATGAGAATGCCTCCCTCATAGAGCTATTGGGAGAGTTAACTGGACAACAAAATGGCACAACCTGCACAGCATCGTTCAACAAATGTGATGTCTCCCTTCCTGCTTTGGTGCAACGCAGAGTGCATCACCCTTCTGCTGTATGAAAGCTCTTCTGACGTCTCTATAAAGGGGGAGGGGAAAACCATACTGAGCTACAGTGGTCCCCTTCCTCCAGTCCATATGCTGACTGAGCTGGCCTGAATTAGCTGTCTCCTTCCCAGCTAACTTGATGGGACAATTCAATTTGAAGCTGTCAGTTGTCAGCAAGTTTAAATATCCTAGGACCAAGAAAACATCAGAGGCAATTATTGACCATTTTATCAACTTATCAGAGAGATTTTTTTTAATTTAAAGATTTTATTTATTTGCTCATGAGACACACACACACACACACACACACACACACACACACAGAGGCAGAGACACAGACAGAGGGAGAAGCAGGCTCCATGCAGGGATCCCGACATGGAATTCGATCCCGGGTCTCCAAGATCACGCCCTGGACTGAAGGTGGCACTAAACTGCTGAGCCACCTGGGCTGCCCTATCAGAGAGTTTTGCACAAATCGTGGTCCATAAAATTCAGGGTTCCCTTCAGTCTCCCACAAGCAGAGTTTCAGTGTAACTTAAAATGGAAATTGCCTATAGTCCCATAAGGTAGGATCTAGAAGAGCAGAGATGGATTAGTGTGAGCTGAGATGATGCAGAAAGTGGAGTGGGGGTTGTTCAAATAACAGAGAGACATTTTTAAGTAAGGTGGTCAGTGAACCAGTGGAGAGAAGAGTGGATAAGAAAGAGGAACACTGTGAATAACGTGGAGTTTGAACTTGGTAGGCAGTAGGGAACCACTGAAAGTTTTTGAGCACAAAAAGGACATGGTCAGAGCTTTGCTTCACGTAGATAACTCTGGCAAGAAGGTGAGAATGGCTTGCTTTGATAGGGAGCAGAACAACTACAGGTGAAAGAACACTTAGGAGTCCATTGCAATTGTCTGGACAGGAGGTGGTAAAGGTTGTGCTTGGGTCCTGGAAAATATAAAACATATTACGGTGCAAAATCCACAGGACTTATTGACTGACCAGGGAAGAATGACTCAGGTTTTAAGCCTGGGAAAAGTGTCTAGGTTACCTAATTTAACATACAGGATGTGAAGCATGTATCTATCGTCACCAGGCTTTTCTCATTTATTCTTAATGCATGTGTATATGCATTTATAGTTCCGTGTACATCTTGAGCAGTATAAAATGAATCAGTAGCCTAATATCTTACACACACATATGCAAACTCACTCACTCACTCACTCTCTCTCTCTATTGCGTTTCAATCTTAATTCACTTTAATTGTATGTAATTATATGAATGTTGTACCATAAGGGTATGAGGCTTTCTGATTTCATCTGAGAAATTAGTTTCCATACTGACAATGTAGGGATTATAGTCAAGGATCCTGAAAGTATCTAAGCGAGTCCTAGTGATCATAGTAGCTGTAATTGACTAAGTATTAATATGCCAATGTTTTTCACACATCATCTCATTTGTCCTCATAACAGTTTGTGAGATGGACACTATTTTTTTTGAAGACTTATTTATTTTGGAAAGAGAGAGAGAGTGCACGAGCAGGAGAGACAGAAGGAGAGGGAGAGAGAATCTCAAGCCTGATGCAGGGCTTGATCTCATGGCCCTGAGATCATGACCTGAGCCAAAACCAAGAGTCAGACGCTCAACTGACTGAGCCACCCAGGTGCCCTGAGATGGACACTATTAAGGATTTCCCCAAGTGAGTCCTGACTCCATCTTCTCTTGCTTTCCATGGTAAAGACTGGCCTCCCTTGCAACAGGTAAAGACTGGCCTCCCTAGGCTGCATAATCCATGTCTAGACAACAGGAATGTAGATAGGATCTGCTTAGAGAGTTCTAGGTCAGACATTGGCTTGCTGATAGAAGGTAGCAGCATAAGAGGAAACAGCTGGCACTTCCTCTATTCCCTCCTTTCTGGCTTGACCATGCTGGATGTGAGGCTTAAAGCTGAGACAGCAACTTATAACCAACCACAGATGACACACATGAAGATGAAAAGCCAGTGACTCAAGATATCAGAGCAGCAGCCAGAAGGAGTGTGTGACCTCAGCGATATCACTGAGCCACCGAATCAGCCTTGGAAACACTATGTCCAGGTTTATTGATAAGTGAGACAGTAAATATTTGCCATGTTTAAGCCACCATTGGTTGATTTTTCTGTCACTTGCAGGTAAATGTCTCTATATTTCAGTTATTTACTTGAGGCCAAGCCAGGAAATAGTGGAACTGGGATTCAAATTCAGATCTTTCTGACTCCAAAGTGATGCTATTGGCTTCTGTACTTTCTCCATTCAGATCACTCATACAGAACATTTGTGAAAGGCTTTATTTTGCTATATGTAATGGATACATCTGTTGTTCTTCTCATGATCTTCCTTTCTTGCTTTTTCCTCCATGGTTTTGCATTCAGATGTCTCCTAGGTATCAGTCACCAAAGCAAGTCATAGGAAATAAGTGATTATGATTAAGTCCCTGACTACAAGTTGTTCATGATCTAGAGGAGGTGTTGGCAAACTATGGCCCATGGGCCAAAATTGGCCCACTGCTTGTTTTTGTACAACCTGCAAGCTAAGAATGGTTTTTTATATTGTCAAATAGTTGAGAGAAAAAAGAAAAATGATATTCTGTGAGCTGTTATATGAAATTCAAGTTTCAGTGTTCATAAATACAATTATATTGGAACACAGCCATGTCCATTTGCTTATATATTGTCTGTGGCACTTCTTGCAGTATAACTGGAGAGAGAAATCATTACAACAGATATAATTTTGGCCATGAAACCTAAGATATTTGCTACCTGGCCCTTTACAGAAAAAGTTTGCTGACTCCTGATCTAGAGGAGTAGAGTTTGAAAAGGGATTATGAAAATGAAAAATTCATTCTAGATAAGAGAAAGGATATATACTTGAGATATTTAGAAAAATTTCCCAAAGTAAGAGGAGAATGCCACATACTGAGACTTATCTCTAGACTTTTCCCCTTTAAAGACAGATTCTATAAAAGAGGTTGCGGGTGGGGGTGGGCTGGGATATTTGTCAGGTTTAGTTACCTTTGTCTAATGAAGGTCTTGTGTTACTTGTTGCTCCTTAGACCCAGAACTTTATGCTTCAGTAGTTTTGAACTCCACCCAACTGCAGAAAACAGACCATGAATTCTTTTAATGCGCACTGTAAAACTGCCTTGGAAAAAGTTGACTGACCTTTTAATTAAGGCCTCAGAGCCTCCCACATATTGGCTTTCACCTGAAACCCTTGTGTACTGGATATTTCTGTGAGCACACAAGCCATTCCTCTCAAATCCTGGTTCCTGTAAATTGAGTCCTGCTGTCCTATGGGACATTACATACTTTGTAAACATCCCTGAGTTGGTGGAAAAAGACCTTTTCATGAACCCAACTCTAAAAATCAACAAGAGTGTTTCATTTTCTTTTTTTTCCCAAAAGAAAGTTCCAGGAAGTCTCCTGAAATAATAATGGTGCTTGTTGTTTGCACAGCATCGTACAACTTAAAAAGCACTTTTCCATCCATTTTTATTCTGAATCTTAACCATGACACAAATAATTTGATTGTAATGGAAAAGGATGGAACTACATAGAAATACAATTCTGATACACCAACAAAAGAGACCTTTTGAGATCAATGAACTCATATTCTATTTTTGTCTTTATTTTACAGAGAAGGAAACTGAGGCTTAGGAGGGAAGGCAGTTAAACAATGGCAGATCTAAGCATGTGCTTTCTAGTTGTGATGATGATGAAGACAAGGCCAATTGACATCTTTGTCAATCAAACATATATGGTCTACAGGTGGGGCAAGACTATAACTTGTTATCCAAACTGAAATACTTTAGCTCAACAACTATAAAGCAAAACTGTTTAGACACTTATGTCACCCTATATATAGATTAAGCAGGTGCAGTAGGTTCATAGACCTTTGGGCTCATTCTAATAATGAGGTGTATCTCTAAAATTTACTTCTACCTTCAGTCTGGTGGATCTTGTACCCTTTGTGTTTAATGAGGACCAGGCTTCTAGAATAGCTTCTTAGTAGAGATCCAGTCTTGGTTTCTCCCCCTGATCACTGGCTTTATGCCATATCCAGGGCCTGGGCAATAGAGAAATCAGGAGTTGGACCTAAGAAGAGAATATTGGTTTGGCATATGCTCCTACACAGCCATTCTTTCTCTCCAAGGTGTTAGGATTCCTATCTTTAGTCCAGAAAGAATGTTTTCAAATAGATGTGGTGGTTGGTTCTAGACAACCCAGTTTGGGATATCTAGATAGGAGAGAGAAAAAAAATGAACTTTTTTCTTGACATTGTGTGTATGGGTATATGTGTCTGTGTTGTGTTTTGTTTTAGAAAAAAGTAGCAGTTAATCAATATTTATTGATTATGACAGTGTTCTCATCTCTGAGCTATGAGGGGAAATGAAGAAACATGACAGGGGAAAGGAAGGGAAAATATAATTTTTCCATTATTGTTTATGGTAGGGAACTAACAACGGAATAGAATGTTAAGGGCATTAAAACAGTATTGTTTATGAAAGCAACTGTTAGAATAAACATACAGATATTCCTAAATATCAGAATAACTCCACATAAAAAGAACTATAGGGGCAGCTCCGATGGCTCAGTGGTTTAGCGCCGCCTTCAGCCCAGGCATGATCCTGGAGACCCAGGATCGAGTCCCATGTCAGGCTACCTGCATGGAGCCTGCTTCTCCCTCTGCCTGTGTCTCTGCTTCTCTCTCTCTCTCTCGCTGTGTCTCTCATGAATAAATAAATAAAATCTTTTAAAAAACTATAGACTACATTTAAAAAGATTAAAAATAGCACTATTCAATAGCAGCATGGTACAAATAATATGATAGAACAAAGATGAAACATATTTGACTTGTTAACAAAAGTAAATCTTTATCAAAATAAAATAATTTTCAGAGTGGACCAAAGCAAACATAACTTTATGTCATACACAAGAGACACATGTAAAACATATCTTTCTAAAGAGATTTTGAACATTAAAGGATAGGCAAATATACACCAGGGGAAAACACAAAGAAAGCAGGAGTTGCTATCCTAATATCAGTGAGGGAAAAAGAGTACATTAGAGTACATTATAATGTAAGGGGTATAGTTCAGTAAAGACAATTTTTTGTTGTTGTTGTTGAGCTTTATTGAGATACACATACAAATAATATTGTGTACACAATGTAATAATTTGATATACATACATATTGTGAAATGATTACAATAATATTAGTTAACACATCCATCCCTTCACATAGTTACCTTACTGTGAGGAAAATATTTAGGATGTATTGTCTTAGCAAATTTCAAGTATACAATACAGTATTGTTAACTATAGTCATCATGTTGTACACTAGTTATCCAGAACTTATTTATCTTATAACTGAAAGACAACGTCTTTGTATTTCCTCAACCCCTCAATTCTTCATAACCACCTACTTTCTGTTTCTATGACTTTTACTTTTTAAAAAACAACATTTATAAATATCTGCACACCAAATAATATGGTGTCCACACTTACAAAGCAGAAAGTACAAGAGACTCAGGAAATAGGCAGATATACACCAATAGAAGGGGAATTTAATTCATTTCTCTAGGTTTATAACAGACCAAGAGGACAAAAATAGGTAAGGATATAGAATATTTAAATAACTAATTGATGAGATAGATCTGATTAAGTAATATAACCAAAGAATACAGAATGAGTGTTTTCCTTCAAAAACCATGAGAATTTTTATAGAAACTGATCACATATTAACCCATAAATAAATGTGCAATAAATTCTAAAAATTAAATGTAGTATGGATAATATTTTACAACTATAATTCATTAAACTTAACACTGATAACAAGAAAACAAAAAAAACTCCTCCCATCTGAGAATTTTTAAAGGCTCTCTTATGTAACTCTTAAAGAGGAAATAAAAAACAAAATGGAAGACTGTCTTAGGAAACAATAATGAAAGCATTTTTTAATCAGAATTTGTGGGATGCAGTTTGTTATGGATTTAATTGTGTCCCATGAATATTCATATGTTGAAATCCTAACTCCCAGTACCTCAGAATGTGACCTTATTTGGAGATGGAGTCTTTACAGAGGTAATCAAGTTGAAATGAAGTCATTAGGGTGGGCCAATATGATGTCCTCATAAAAAGGGGAAATTTGGACACAGAGATACACACCAGAAGAATGCTATGAAGATGAAGAGATAGATTGAGGTTATACTTCTCTGGGGCAAGAAACACCAAAGATTGCCAGCAAACCACCAGAGGCGAGATGAGAGGCATGAACACACTCTTCCTCATAGTCCTCAGAAGCAGCCAATCCTACCAATACCTTGATCCTCAACTTCTAGCCTACAGAACTAGAGACAATATATTTCTGTTATTAAGCCCCCTGGCTAAGGGTATTTTGTTATAGCAGCCCTAGGAAACTAATACACAGCACAGCAATATACAGAGAAAAGAAATCATGGCCTCAAATAACACAAGAAAGAGTAAAAGACAAATGAATTAAGTATTATGCTCAAAAATTTAGGAAAAGTGTACCAAAATTAACTGAAGGACACCAGAAAGAAGTCATTAGTAATGATAAAAATAGAAAATAATGAATCAGAAAACAGATAAACAGTACTAATAAATAAATCCTAAATGTAGTTGTTTGAACCAATAAAATATGAAACCCTAAAAGTACACAAAGAAAACATGAAGTATACCTTTATAACATCGGAGAGAGAGAGGCCTTTCTCACTCTGACTCAAAATCTAGAAGCCATAAAATTTGATAAATTAAATTTCATTAGAAACTCATAAAAACTCTGCATGGCAAAAAAAAAATAAGGAAACAGTAAACCAGGAAAAAGTATTTGCAACTCTTAACAAAGATATAGTGGTGATTTCAGTTATTTTTAAAAGTCTTATTCCTCTTACAGCTCAATAATAAAGAGACAAAATGTGGACAAAGGATCTGAATAGACATTTCTCCAAAGAAGATACACAAATGACTAATAAGCACATGAAAAATGCTCCACATCATTAGCCATTAGCATTAGGGAAATGCAAATGAAGACTACAATGAGATACCACCTCACACCAACTAAGATGACCATAATAAAAAAGAGACATGATAAGTGTTGGTAAGGATATGGAGAAATTGGAACCTTTATGCAATGTTGATGGGAATGTAAAATACTTCAGCCACTTTGGAAAACTTATAGTTCCTATAACGATTAAACACAGAGTTACTCTATGACCCAACAGTTCCACTGTTAGATGTATATCTGAGAAAACTGAAAACATACATGCACACAAAAATGTGTACACAAATATTCATAGCAGCATTATTCATAATAGTCAAAAAGTGTCAACAACCCAAACATCCATCAACTGATGAATGGATAAATAAAATGTGGTATATCCATAAAACACAATATTATTCAACAGTCAAAAGAAATAAAGTATTAACACATGCTGCAACATGGATGAACCTTGAAAACATTATGCTAATTTAAAGAAGCTAGTCACAAAGGCCACATATGGTATGGCTCATTTATATCCTAAATAGGCAAATGTATAACGCAAAAAAAAGTAGATGAGGGGCTGCCTGGGACTGAAGTGGAGGTTGGGGAAAGGTTGGGGAATGGTGGGTTATTAGAGGGTGATAGTTAAAAGGTATGGGATTCTTTTGGGGGTGATGAAATGTTCTAAAATTGATTGTGGTTATGGTTACATAATTCTGGATATACTAAAAAAAACCATTGAATTGTATATTTTAAGTGTATGAATTATATGGTTGTGAATTACATCTCAATTAAACACAACTGTTATATAGAAATTAAAGCTGTTATATTACAAAAAAAAAAGCCTTTCTCATGGTGCCATCCAAAATTATTTTGATACCACTACACCACCCCATTGGTGAGTACCTAAGTAAAAGCATCATAGGGTACACTTGGAACAACTGTTTAAACTGCATCTAATTATGAGGAAATAATCAGACAAATCCAGAATGCCAGACTTTCTATGGGACAATACAACACCTCTGCAGAAATGTCACTATCACCAATGATAAAAAAAAGTTACTGTTCTAAATAAAAGAGATAAAATATGTATGACATCTAAAATCAATGTATAATCCTTGAGTGGATCATAGATTTTTTAAAAATCATAATGACATTTTTGGTGAGGTTGAGGAAATTTGAATATGGACTTAATATTATATAATATTATCAATGTTAAACTCCTTTTATGTATTAATAGTATTATAAGTATATAAGAAAATATCCTTATTCTTCATAGAAATATAGCTAACTAGTAGGGGCTAAAATGTCATGATGTCTTCCACTTATTTTAAAGTGGCTCAGCAAAAAAAAAACCCATATTTACATAAATACATATATATGTCTGTTGTATATGGACACATACATGTATACAGCAAAAGGAGCAAAATGTTAAACAATCAATGAATCTGTTAATAGGTAAAAGGTGTACATGTGTTCACATATATATATATGTGAATATGCTATTCTTTCATCTTCCTGTAGCTTTAACATTTTTCAAAATAGAAAGTTGGAAAAAATAAATTGACATGGATTTAAGTATTAAAATATAAAACACCAAAGCAATGATAGCTTTTGGTTTGTATGATTTAGATAATTTTCCCAATAAATGGCTCACTGTTCTTTATAAGTATGTTTCACTTTGTATGATGTAATTCTCATTTTTTATCACTTTATGAAAAAAATATTGATTTTTATTACCACTGATTCTCCCGTTTAACTTGAAATAATTTATTGTTACTTAGAGCTATATCATGGGAGCCAAGTCATGAGCTTCCCTCCACATTATATGACCAACTTGTTGAGAAAAAAGTTGCCTCCCCATTTTGGGCCTTAGATATCTCACCTCTTAAAAAAGGCAGAGTATTAAGAGAGTGAAAAGACAAGACACAGAGAGGAAGATGCTTACAATATCCAGAATATATAAAGAACTCCTACTAAACTAAAAAATAGATAAACAATACAAAAATGTGCAAAAGACTTGAACAGGCATATCATGAAAGAGGATATCTAAATGGCTAATAAACATATGACAAAGTGCTCAGCCTCATTAGTTATCAGGAGAAGGCAATTCAAAATACACCAAGGTAATGTTCCACACACATCAACATGGCTGAAATAAAGAAGACTTACAAAATCAAGTTTTGGCAAGGTTGAAGAGAACTGGACTCTTACACACTCCTGTTTCAACTACAAATTAGAACCATCACTTTGGAAAATGATTTTCTAATATCTGGTAATGCTGAACATTCACTGCTTTCTGACCCAGCATTCCTCTCCCAGTTATATATTCAACAAAAATACATGTGAACCATCATTTGTATTATCCTCAAACTGAGAATGACCTAAATGTCCATCAACAGTAAAATGAGTAAATAAGGCATTTTCGTATAATGGAGAACTATACAACAATGAAAATGAGTGAATGACTGCTACACAGGACAATGTAGTTGAATTCCACCAACATGATGATGCTGAAAGAAGAGTATGTACTCAAGAGTACATACTATATGATTCTATTCATCAAAGTTCAAACATAGTCAAACTTAGTCTATAATATTACAAGTCAGAATAATAGTTATTTTGGGGAGACGAGAAGATAGTGAGTATGAAGGAGTGTGATGGAGGCTTTTAAAACAAAAATTAAAAATATTTATTAAAACAAAAGAAGAAAGGTTTCTTCCTTCTATCAGATCTCACAGGATTAGTTACATCAGGGATGTGAAAGGGCAATATACTTTTAGTTTGAATTACACACAACATACATCCAAATTACTTAAATACATAATTATTTTGAGTATTCAATGTATGATGCATAAGTAATAGCACTTGTGGAATAGTTGCAATTTTCCATTTATTTTCTTATCAGATTATCATGTAAAAATAGTGTAACAGGAAGGCCAAAAATTATATCAATTCTACAGGGGACAAAATTAAGACTCAGAGAGGTTGAGGAACATATTCAAGGTTACCTGGCTGGAATTTGTATGTAATTAAAATAAATTATAGGCAAATGCCTATAGGTGTAAAATTCACTGGATGCTTTTTAATCTTGCTTCCTAGTTCAGAAATCCCAGGCAGAAGGAATTTAAGAGCTGAGATCCTTGGGTGCTGCTCTTCCCCTTCCCTGACATAGCCAGATTGCACAATCTTTCCATGTTGCAGTTGATACCCACTAATAGACTCTGGCTGGAACACGACATTTATCTCCTTCTCATTTGTACCACACAAATGAAGTTAAAATAATGGCACTTTGTTGGCACAAAGGAAAGCCAGTTCCTAAGTGTCCCACTTTTTCTCTTCTATTCAGTGTTCGGAGTTGATGCAAAATAACAAATGCCCTGGCCCAGTTTGAGAACACAGCCTGGTCGTGTAGTAAAAAGACCAGAATTTGTCCTTCCAGTGAGTGCTTAGTCACAGGACTTCCCATCCTATGTGGACATGCCACCTCCCAGCCCCTTGGAGTGTGTCCTGGAGTAACCATCTGTGTGGTCAAGCAAGAGGGGAAGACTGAGCTGGTAACTGGGTGGAAGTTCCCACTGAGGCCTCAAGGGAGGTATCAGGAAGGAGGCTGGACCAGAAGTTGGAGGACCTATTAAGTATGGGAACCAGAGTAAGCCACGAACCATATCATCACACCATGTTACAGAAAAAGCAGTGGACTTTGAGCCACTTTGGGTTTGAATTCTGACTGGGCATCTTACTAGCTGTGTGACCTTGGCCCAATATATCAAGGTTTCTAAGATCTTTTTCCTCATCTGTAAACTGAAGGATCTGTTTGGATGCCTTTGAAGGAGCTACTTTCTGCTAGTTCATATTGTGATCTTCAAGAATCCATATCCCCATCTGTGAAGTGACTCTTGCCAGTTTATTAGATTGTTGGGAGAGGCAAGGGGACCTGCATGTGGTAGGTGCCTGGGAGGTTTTCTGAGTATTAAATGTATTGGGCTTGAGAGTTCTTCCCTAGATTCTCAGCAGCATAACCATTAACCCTGCCTTCTTTTATAGTCCTTTTTAATAGGCTGCATTTTGTAGGAACCATTATCTTACATTAGCTGCCTTTTTAAGGTCTCTTCATTCCTCATTGAAGAGGCAATTCAAATTCATCACATGGAACCAGCAGAACAGCATCCCACTGGCTACCACAGAGAGGGAGAGGTCCTCTTGTGTTCCAATTCCACCCATTCTCTTATCTTTCACTGCTCAGCCAGCTCATGCCTAAGTAGCCCAGAGAGTAGTCCTGGTCTGTGGTACCCAGCTTCCCAGGAAATTGTAAGAAGATGATCCCTATCCTCTATACACTCACATACACACACACAGTGTCTGAAGTTTACTGGGTTGTCTGGAAATAGTGAAGACCTAAGTTATGCCCATTTTGGGAGGGACCAAGGACTCTTTGCAGAAAGGGTCTAGAACAATCAGGCATGTGGGGAAGGAGGGATGCTGGCCTCAATGATTTCCCTCTCTTGGGTTCATATGACTTCAGGCATATCCATTCCCTTGTGGACACTCTGGGAGGTAGGGGTCCTGGAGGATCTTTGCCCTGTGAGATGGCCAGTAGCAAGTCAGAACTCTTCTGAACTTGAGGGGACCATCAGATTGGCAGACTGGCTATCTTTAACGCTCGGTGTGTGTGTGTGTGTGTGTGTGTGTGTGTGTGTGTGTGTTTTAAAGGAGGCACAGCGCCCCCCTGAGGCCAGCATGTTAGTTGCAGGAAAGGTCAGAGAAAGCCCCTAGGCTATTGAGGTCTAGCCTGCTCCCTCGTGGAGAGTGTCCCATGGGAGCCCTTTGAGGCTGTGCTGAGTTGAATAGCGTCCTCTAAAACTTCATGTCCACCTAGATCTTCAGAGTGTGGCCTTATTTGGAAACAGTGTTTTTGCAGATGTCATCAGTTAAGGTCATAGTAGAGTAAGGTGGGCCTTAATCCCATGACTGGTGTCTTTTAAGAAAAGGGAAATTGGACAGGAGAAATCATAGAGACAGAGGGAAGAAGGCCACGTGAATACAGAGGCAGATAGTGGAGTGTTGCTGCTATAAACCAAGTAATATCAAAGATTGCTGGCAACCACCAGAAGATAGGAAGAGGCAAGGAAGGATTCCTCCCTAGACCCTTCAGAGAGAACATGGTCCTGTTAACACCTTCATTTTGGACTTCTAGCCTTTAGAAATGTGAGAGAATACATTTATTTTTTTGTTATGGCAAGTCCTGGGACACTAATATAGAGTCCAAGCTTTGATTCTTCTTGTGACCCTGACTATACCCTTAACCCATGCTTCTCCCACTCTGCTGAATTCTGATTCATTTCACAGGCAGCTTTGACATGTAAATTTGCCGCCCCCCCCCCCCCACAATCCCTTTTTCAGTGGAGAAAGGCACCCAGTTGCATGTGGACCAGCTAACACTATATCATGGTTCTTTTGACATAAATGAAAAGAGTGACTGTCCTGTCTTCACTCTGCTCCTCACTTTGCACTCATCTTTGCAGGTTTAGGTAGAATCTTGAGGTTCTTGTAGACCTTGCAGATCCCTAGTCCCCACTGAATGCCTGATTTCTCTTGGCAATATCTCTAGCAAGAGGTCACCTTACCTCCTGCTTGGGCCCTTCTGGGATCTTTGTAATGTCAAGTTGTTCCTTTCTTTCCCCCTCCTTTCTTTCTGTAAGTATTTATTGATTACTTGTGTGCCAAGTTCTATGCAGTGAATAAACAGACCCAGTCCCTGCCCCCATGGAGTTTATATTCCAGTGGAGATTTGATGCTGGAAATTCCTTTGTTGGCTACTGATCTGCCACCAAATCAGAGCTGTTCTTGGTCTAGCTAGGTGGGGATTGTGGTGGTGAACCTCACAACACTCCCTTTGAGTCTGGGCACATCTTGTTTTCACATCTAGACTGATGCTGCTGTCAGACAAGGAAAAGACTTGGAATGACATCTTCCTCCCCTCCAGTTAGCCTGAATTGCTGTAATTGTCTAAAATCCATTTCACAAGGCAATTGGTGTTTAAAACACTGTAACTGCAAGAGATTGGCAACTTCCATGTTTTATTTATTAACAAATCAAATTAAATATCTGATATGTTCACTGGAGGGAATCATTATTTTATAATGTGGGACATACATTGTCATATAATTTTGAGTTTTATTAGTACAAATGTATTTGAAAAAAAGGAAGATACATAATATAAATTATATGGTATGATCTGCTAATTAAAATGGATTGTTGCAATATACTATATATTTTATTATATAAGAGTTAAAATATTTGGCAAGTTTATCATGTTCATTGAACAATCTGATGACATTTCATGGATGTTTAGAGCTGGCAGGAACTTTAGTAATTAACTAGGCTTCTCTCATTTTTATGACAGAGGAAACCAAAGTAGAAAGAACTAAACTAACTTGTTACAAAAATAGAAATTGATTGGCAACTCAAATTCAGATCTCTGGGCATCTTCCCAGCAGCCTAGTGATATGGATTCCACTTTGTAAATGAAGATGCTGAAGTCTTGAGAAGTAGGGGCTTAACTGGTTGGCCAAGATCATATGGCTGGTATTTCTATATAACATGTAAAGTGAACTATGCTTGTTTTTTGAGATATACACCATAACAGCTAGATAGATGTGTTTCTTTTTTACTTTAAAGTTCTATAGTGGAAGTTAGTCTTTTATTAATGAGTAAGGGCATGATAGAACTCAGTGAAGAGGGGACCAAGCTGGCTTTGAGAGGATCTGCCTGACATAGTCAAGGTGGGTCATTCATCTGTTCTCAGTGGGATGGAAAGTGCTCAGAGAAACTCTCATGGTAAATGGGTCTCTTAGCAGGAGGCTGTGGGGGACCTGGCTCAAGGAATCCATCATCATGAAGGAGGTGTGAGAACATTATGAGGAATTCCATTTGTATCATGCTCCTGGTCCAGAAGCCAATTGTCAGGGATTTGTCCCAAGACCTCTGCTCCAGGGACACAAGATTGTGTTTCCTTCCAGCCTTTGGTTTGGCTCCTCAAGCCTCTCATCCAGGTGGGTTATTGTACAGGATTGCCAGAACAGCCTCTGGGAGGGTTAAAATGGGAGTGAGCCCATGGACAATTCTGGGAAAGTCTGCTACTTACCATACTTGACGTGGTGAGATGGGTTGTAACTAGAGAAAGAGTTAACACCAATCCATCCACTTATTTGATTCATCCATTCAACAAATGTTTATTGAGTGTTTGCCATATACCATTCATGCTTCAGGATGTTACTAGATAACTGCGGCAAACAGATAAGGTTCCTGCTCTCATGGAGCTCCCATCCTAAAAGGGGGGGCAGAAAATAAGCAAACATCTTTTTGTACACTGTATTATTTCAAAGTGGTAGATGCTATGAAGAAAAGCAAAGTACAGCAAAAGTATAGAGAATAATGAGATGTACAGTTTTAGGTGGGATGTTCAGACACCTTTAAAGAAGGCACAATGAGACAGAGAATTGAATCAAATGAGAAAACAAACTATAGGTATATTTGGGGAAATGGCATTCTAGGCATAGCAAACTGAAGGTGCAAAGATACCAAGAGAGAAGGATGCTCACTGTGCCAAGAAAAAACACAGAGGTACATGTGGCTGGAGAGAAGTAAGCTGGGAGAAAGACAGTAGGAGAGAGGACAGAAGCACAACCATATTGTGAACAAGATGGGGAGCCATTGGAGGATTTTGAGCAGATTCTCTGGCTGTTGCTTGGAAAAGAGACCTATGGGGTCAAGAGGAGAAATGGAGCATCAGCCTAGGGGGCTTTGAAAGCATCCTGTGTGTTAGGGGCTGGATGAATAGAAGTAGTTGTAAGGTATTTGGGGGATTTTGTTTCATGGGAAGGTATAAAACATTTTCACTGCCCCATCCTGACAGCTTCCTTCCAATAGCTGTTGACATCCACCTCTTCTCTGAAGCCTGCCTGGATTGAGCAGGAAAGAATCAATGGTTTCCCACTTCCTGTGCTCCCTTTGTTCTTCCTCATGGTGGGAGGAAAGAGCACTGGGCAAGGGGTTAGAAAATCTTAACTCTGTTCCAGGCCTTTTTATATCTAGCCCATGAACTTGGGCAGATCATTCATCATTTCTGCGCCTTCATTTCAGCAATAATATAAAATTATTTTTATATTTTCTTTGTTTCTTACCCTATGGTTTGGTTATTAGTGTCAAAGGAGCTAATGTGAGCATACACATTTTATAAACAATTAATAATTAAGCACATAGGGGATCCCTGGGTGGCGCAGCGGTTTGGCGCCTGCCTTTGGCCCGGGGCGCGATCCTGGAGACCGGGGATCGAGTCCCACGTCAGGCTCCCGGTGCATGGAGCCTGCTTCTCCCTCTGCCTGTGTCTCTGCCTCTCTCTCTCTCACTGCGTGCCTATCATAAATAAATAAATAAATTTAAAAAAAAAAAAAAAAAATAATTAAGCACATAAAAAGAACAATAATTTTGTTTATTTTATCTTTACCCCTGCTATTCGGAAATAACCTTACCACATGCTAACTGGGTGGTGAAGATACTTACAAGTTGTAATCCTGGTGAAGCAAAATAACCAGAGTTAACTAGTTAAATGGAGTCTTTCAAGAATATGGAGATAGGAAAAAGCATATTTTGGGGTTTTGGTGGGTTTTCTTTAAGTTTTTAGAGAATTCAGCTCCCACTCCCCAGAACCTCCCCACCTCCAGGGTTGATGGAATCAGTGGTGTTCGGAACAATGGTCTGCACCCCCCATGTCCTCCACTGTCAAACTGGGATTCCTTTACAATGCCTGAGCTCTGTTAAGTGAGGAAGGAAAGGGATCTTGGCTTTATCTTATAGAGTTTCAGTAAAGCTTAGAAAGGAAAGGGACTTTAGGTCATGCCCCATGTTGCAACTTGTCACTTGTCCATAATTCTTCCTTCTCTGTGTCCTGGCCATGGCTTCTGTAGGGCTCTAGTGTGTTTCCCTGCCCCTTCAATTTGGAGCTTAGTCATATGACTCACTTTGGCCAATAAGATGTGGATGGATTGTTATACAGTTTTCAGTCTGAGACTTTGAGAGGCATGGTGAGTTTGTGAGAGCCCTCGTGGAGCTTCTGCTCTACCTTTAGAGAATAACATGCCCTAGACCTGTGGGAAGACACACAGAGAAGATCTGAAACATCCTAAAGTCTGAGTCTGGCCTAGTTTATTGAGCCCAGCTAAGACTGCTTGAGAGTAGCCAACTATAGTTGACCTATGAGAAGAAAATAAATGCTTATTTTTGTAATCTAGTAAGATTTGGGGGGATTGTTTGATACATAGCATTATTATAGCAAAATCTGACTCATAACTTCTGAGATGACAGAACACTTTGTTAACCACATGAGCTTGTTCTCAAGCTATTTTGATTCCTTGAGGTTACTCTAAGCTATGTGAGAAGCTTCTCAGTCTTCTGTGGCTTTATTTATTCACATCAATGAACCTTTACTAGATAGAATAGTTTTTAAAGAGCAGACTCCATGCCTGTTCCCAGGACAGCACCTCAACCAGAATCAGCCCCATGTTGATACCAAAATAAGAGCTTTAAAGTTAAGTTGACTAATAGAACATTTTGAGATGGAAGGCCAGACTGCAAGTATATCAGGCCCTTATGGCTTCAAACAAGAACTAGATCAAGAGCACAGAAAATCATCTATAACTGCAGTGTCACTTTTGTGTTTGAAGAGTGACTCTGATCCAAAGCTTTGAGTTTGGGTGAATCAGAAAATAACTTTTCTCTTGTCAGCAACTGCCATCAGCTATTGGTTTAAACAATGAGATTTGAATCTCCAGCCCCTATGTCTAGCTGTGCCTACTTGATAGATAGATGAATGAATCTTAGTGGGTCCTCTAACCTATTGGAACCAGAAGGCTTCCCTGAGGACTGGCAGTGCAGGGAGAATGTAATGTGTCAGCCTGAAGGCATCAGAGATCCCTGGACCAGAGTCACCTTGGAATTCTCTGGTCTCCAGGACAACTGAGTCACAAATCCTGGGCATCTCAGAGCTGGAAGGGGCTTACAGAGCATCTGCCAACAACCTCTTCTGATGCTTGAATACTGAAAAACATCTCAGAGAAGTAGTTGTCCATTTTAGCGAGAAAAATATATTCCTTTTCAAAAGGCTACATATATCATGTTTGGATAACTCTGCGCTATGGAGTGAATGTTTGTGTCCCTCTAAAATTCACATTAAAGCTCCAATCCTCAGTGTGGTATTTGGAGATGGGGCCTTTGGGGAGGTAATTAGGTTTAAATGAGGTCATGAGGGTGGGGCGCTCGTGATGGGATTAGTACCTGTATAAGAAGAGACAGGGGAGATCTTGCTCTCTTTCCTCTGCTCTTTGCCATGTGAGGATACAACGGGAAGATGGCTGTCTGCAAACCAGGTAGTGGACTCACCAGACACCAGATCTTGGGCTTCCCAGCCTCCAGAACTGTGAAAAATGAGTGTTCTTTGTCTAATCCATCCAGTCTATGGTAATTTATTATAGCAGCTCAAAAGGACAAAGATATTCCACTTGTTAAGCAGTTTTCTCTTCTACCAAGCTAATCTCTTTCTTTCTTATTCTCATTCACTCATTCTCTTCACGTTTTTGAAGGTTCAGAACTGGAGTTGGCAGACTTTTTCTGTAAAGGGTCTAATAATAAATATTTTAGGCTTTGTGGTCCATTTGGTCTCTGTCACTCTGCCATTATAGCAAGCTAAAGCAGTCATCAACAATACGCAAATGAGAGGGCATGGCTGTGTCCCAATAAAACTCTATTTAGAGACACAGACTTTTGAATTTCATTAGATTTTTACCTTGCACCAAATATTAGTCTTCTTTTGATTGTTTTCCCCAACTACTTAAAAATGTAAAAATCATTCTTATCTTCCAGGCTTTACGAAAACAGGTGAGGTCTAATCTGGTCTATAGGATGTAGCTTGCTGGCTCCTAGCAAAGCTTCTTCCTCTTCTTCAAGACAATCTTTCAATTCTGAATCATTTCTCCTCCATCTTGGACACTCATCAAGTATTGAGCACTCACTGTGGGCTAGGGAGCAAGTTTGCCTTAGCTGCTGGGGATATGAATCTGAAAATTGCCCAAGGAGACTGGGCAGAGGCACTTTCTAATCTGAACTTCATATTAGCCCTTTGTGGCACATACTCTTATCATATAGAAGCGGAAATCAAGCCCAGAAAGGATAAATAATTTGCCCAAGGTCTAAGAAGTGACATAGCCTGGATTGGAACCCAGGCAGTCTGGGTTCAGTGTCTGCCCTGCTGTGCCATCTCTATGGAGATTTAGACAGTAAGCTAAATTTTATACATCTTTTCTGGGCTGGTCTTGTTGTTCATCATGTCTCACTTAATCCAAATGATGTCCTAGGAGGTGAGCATTAGAATTCAGATCTTACAGATGAGGCTACTACAAGTCCGTGGCCCATGCAGGACCTTGAACATTCCCCTCATCCTGTCTGGCTGATTGTTTTTAGCCCCAAACCAAGGGATGGGAGAGAAAGGGGCTCAGAGCTGCCCTCATAACATGTATAGTCTGGGCAGGAGACAGGTTTACCCAACCCATCATTCACTTCTGACATTTAGGACCCCTTGCTAAAGTATGGAAGACAAAGTATGCTCATTTTCATGACTTCATTCTATGCAGAGACTGGAAAAAAACTGGGGGCTGGTGCCTGATGGGCAGATATTGGGATTTAAAAAGGAGGAAGAGGTGTTATAAAAGGGGTATGGGCTCTTGCTACGTTAAGTGTGGTCCCCAAATCAGCAGCACCGACACCAACCACTATCTTCTGAAGGGTCACACCCTGCAATGTGACTGTCATCCATGGCATAGAGCTCTTCCCTGGGTGCCACTGGCCATGCTGAGCTGAACTTGCTCCTTCCCCACCTGTACCTCAGCTAGCCCAGGAAGCTCTCATCAGACTGGTGGATGCCTGGGTTCTCTGTCTGCAGCTTTCTCCCTTGCTTGCCCTGTGACTTGGGGGGCAAGTTTTAAACCTTCTCTGGGCCTTAGTTTATCTTCTGTAAAATGCCCAGATCAGTTGTTTTCAATCCTGACTGTTCTCTGTTGTCGCCTTGGGAGTTTTAAAATAATTCTGATATCTAGGGCCTATAGCCAGAAATTGTGATTTAACAGGTACTGGGTGAGGCCCATGAATGAGTGCTCTTTAAGCTTTCCAGACCACACGCGTGTACACACACACACACACACACACACACAAGCTTCCCAGGCTGTTATATTGTATAGCCAGTGTTGAAAACTATGAAGCCAGATCCCTGTTTCTCAAACATCTGAATGTATCAGCATTACTTGTGTGCTCCTTAAAGATTCAGATGCCCAGGCCCAAGTGCCCAAGTGCTTCAGAGTCAGAATTTTCCAGTGGGGGGCCCTGAGGCCAGGCGTGAGTGTGTTTAACAAGATCCCAAGGTGATGCTGATACACAGCAAAGCTTGAGAACAACTCGAATCAATGGCCTCTGAGATCTCTCTCAGCTCTGACTCCCAGGTTCCTGAGTCAATGATTCTGTTCTTTCTCCTTGTGCTGGCATCGCCCATTGGCAGTGAGCAGAGGCGTCATCAGCTTGTAAGCAAAGCTCCAGTGCCCCCTGAGAATGCAGCCAGCTGGCAACAGTGGAGAAAAGCGATAAACACATTTGGCTTCTCTTTATCAGCTGTGCCACGTACATGATGTGCAAGAGGACTGGGTCTCTGTGTCAAGGCCATCTGAGGCCTTGGGTTAGGACCAAGGGCAGGCCTTGCTCTGTTTGCCTGCTCCCTGCTTTGGCCCCAAGGCAGATACTAGTCACAGGCTGCTACTGCCTGCATGCCAGCCCCAAATCCACTTGAAAGAGAAAGATGAGCCTTAGAGCACATGCAAATTTCCACACCATACTTTGTCTTTCTGGGTCAGCCCCCTTGGTAGGTTAGATCAATACCTTGGCTCCCAGGAGGATCCAAGGCTGGAATAAGCAACCCAGAGCCAGGCTTGGAATAGGCTTTGTGGCTGGGCTCTGACCTTGCCCTGGCTCAGGCAGGCCATTCTGGAGTCTCCGTTCCTCTATGCAGCTTGTGGCGATTTAATGGCAGTGAAATTTATTGTGGGTAATGGAGTGTCAAGCTCCTTATTGCTAATGGATGATTTCAAATGTGGAGAAGGATTTATTAAATAAGTCAAGCATACGCCTCCAAGAGACGATTACTGTGAGTGAAAACAATTATATAGTTAAACAAAGAGGAAATTTTAAATACATCTTTAAAGTTCTCTAAATCGGTTTAAATGTGTGATTTTAGAAGGTGGAGGGATCAGTTTCAGCAAATTACTCATCAAGTTTCTTTTTTATCATTAATATGGTTTTTTATTTTAATTTTTTTATTGGAGTTCGATTTGCCAACATATAACACCCAGTGCTCATCCGGTCAAGTGCCCCCCTCAGTCCCCGTCACCCAGTCACCTCATACTCCTGCCCACCTCCCCTTCCACTACCCCTTGTTCGTTTCCCAGAGTTATTTATTTATTTTTTTTAATTCTACAGAAACCAGTTGCCCTATTTGTCTGCCACTTGAAGAGGTTACTGATTGGTGTTTGGAGAGGGGGAAAAGAAAGAAGCTAAGAGAGTGGGACCTAGTTTGGTAACTTCCTGTGGTTACCAGTTTTCGACTTCCTTGGTGCCTAGGTGGGCTCGCCCTGGAACAGAAGGGAGGAGTCAGGAAGGCACCAGAAACTGTCATGCAAAGAGAAGAATCAGGAATGTCTTCCTGATTCTAGACAATCATCTCAAGCCTTCGAGCTGGAAGGCCTTTGGAGGACCTTGGTCTATTTCATAGTGCAGATGGAGAAACTGAGGCCCAGGGAGGGGCAGAGACTTTGCAAAGATCACACAGCTCGTAGATTGCAAGGCTAAAAGCCAGAGTTCTCCATTGGTCTCTCTGTGTAATGGGATTATAAATACTGACCTCACAGGGCTGTCTGGAAGAGGACAAGGAAGTAGGAGGGAATGTGCTGTGGGAATTACATAAGTTTAGTATCTGGAAGGGGCTCCATTGGGGAAGGATTGGCTGTGAACCTCAGTGATGGTTCATTTTGGTGAAGGACCCACCCCTCAGCCACTGCAGACATTCTTCAACTGGGACCACAGCTGGCTGAGGTCCCTGGGCTCCAGTCTCCCACTGAGCTGAGGAGAGGCACAGGCAGCCACAGCCCCCTGACATTTTCTTTGAGATGGTGACAGCTGGTGGGACTTTTGACTAAAGGCATAAAGAGCAAGCAGGCAAAAAAAGTTACTGTGTTGAAAAGTGGTTTAAAAATGTGTGATGCCATCTGTTTGGCCATGATGGCTTTTTGGGGTGTGTGGGGGTGGGGACAGAAACCTTCCCCTCTCCCACTCCTGGGTCTCTCCATGGTCAGGGCTCACGATGAAAGATTTGATAAAGTCTGCAAGTTTGGTTTTCCATGCTCCCTTCTTTCTGCTCCCTTCTGTTCCTGATGCAGGTCCTCAGTTCTGCTTTCTGAAAAGACATCTTCTTAATTTCCCCAATTGCTAACAAAGTCCACACATACTCATCAAAACCAAAGCCCTGCACATGTGACTCAGAATGCAGGTTTTTGGTTTTGGCCTTTTCTGCCTGAGTCTGGTGTAGAATCTAGTGTAGAGAAATGGGATTTTAAAACACAGGTATTTAAGCTCTGCTCCATCTTGCAATATCACAGTTTTTGTATTTACTTGGGTTTTCCTTTATGTCCTAAAGCTTTATAGTTTTCTCCTGCTGGTATTTATTTGGTTTGTCTGAAGTGTTTTTCAGGTTCTTTTTTCTCCTTTTGTGAATAGGGTTATAAAATGTATATTCTAGTTAGTTATTGTTGTGTAATATGAAACTTATTTTAATTTTGTGCATGAATTTTTATATGTCTCCTTGATGAATTTGTATTTGATTTTAATCGCTCCTTGGCTTCTTTGGATTTTCTAGGTAAATAGACAGCAAATACAGTTTTATCTCCTTCTTTTCAGTGTTAACGTTTCTTATTTCCTTTTCTTGTTTTCTTCCATGGGCCCTCAGTACAATATTGGAAAGTAGCAGTGGGCATGGGCATCCTTGCTTTGATCCTGACTTTAATGGGATTGTTTCTGGTAATTTACCATTAACTATAGTGTGTGCTGTGGGTCTATAGGAGAACACATTATTACCAAGTCAAGTGGGAATTTTTTTTTTAATCAGAAATGAGTACTGAATTTTATTAAATTTTAGCATCATTGAGATGATCTATTGAGATGATGTCATCAGTCAAGTCAGAAACGTAGATGGTATTCAGATGTTGAACCATTCTTATATTTCTGCTCATAATGCAGTACTGTTTTGATTTTGAATACTTAGCTTAGGATTTTTGTATTTTTGCTCATAAATTATATTGGTGTTGTGCCCAAGATTGCGAATCCGAGAAACCACCAAGGAGCCGACACCGATGCAAACACACCGATGCAAACACATGAGGGTTTATTTACAAGCTCGAGCTTGGGTCCAAGTATACCCGACATAGCGGAGCAGGGACTTGGACGCCGAGACTAAGAGGCGTAGCAGCTTTATAGGGGCCAGTGGCCAATGGGATAGGCAGAAAGCTGCACAGTCATGTCGGTCCACACGCAGGTGACCAATTGAATTACATCTTACCCTATAGTATCCATTTGAGCTGGCCTATTACTTTGGTCAGAATTGGCGCGCAGTTGTGGCGGGCATAAAGCAGGATTACATTGTTATGAGCCGATTTCTGGTAAGGGTGTGCCCACCGGCTTGACTAGGGTGGGGCAGTGCCTTAAGCAATAGCAGGTTATGTGGGGGTCATACAGGAGGTGGCAGGTGTAGCACAAAATGGAGTCAGTCCTGCTCTGCTTGTCCAGGGGTAGGGGATTTTTGTTAAATTTCCTGGGTCCCACAATTGGTTTATGTTTTTTTTCCTTTTGTCTGTGTTTTCTTTGTCCAGTTTTGGAACTGGGTTATGTTAGCCACATAAAATGAGTTGGGTAGTTTCTGGAGTATGTGTTGGGTAGCCCTGGAGTATCTATTGGGTGGAATTTTGGATTTCCTGGTAGAACATTCAAGACTGTAAACTTTTTCACTTTGTGTATCTTAGCAGGGTAAAAGCTTTAATGACTATTTCAATTTCTCCTATGATAGCCTTTCCCAATTTTCTTCTTTTTGAGCCAGTTATTGTGATTTATTGTTCCCCAGAAAACTATCCAATCCATCTAGGTATTCAAAAGCTTTGATATAAAATTCTCTTTACTTTAGAATATGTGTTGTCTATTCTTCTCATTTCTCATTCTTAACATTGTATGTTTCTGCCTCTCTTTCCTAACCTACCTCCAGTCTCTCAGTCTTGCCATAGGTTATTCTAGTTTACTGATCTTCTCAAAGAACCAACTTTTAGTTTTATTAATCTGCACTATTGGTTTGTTTCCTAGTTTATTAACTTTTGCATTTTGTCTTTATTAATATTTTCCTGAAATTTCATGGTTTTTATTTTATCTTGAAAAGCTTACTTTGCTTTTAATGTTTTTTCTCTTATATGCCTCAGATTTTTGCATATGGACTCTCCTTGCTATTAATTTCTAAGTAGCAATATTAATTTTCCTTTTAACCTAAGTAGTATTTAAAAGATGTTAAACACTTTCAGATACATAGGACTTTTTGGCCATTTCTTTTTTATTAATTTTGAATTTTAATGCATTTAGGCATAGAAGTAATCTGTTTGACCTCTTTGTTAGGTGATTGAGGTTTCTTTTATGACCTAAGTTATTTTTTTTAATGTTCCACGTGTGACAGAAAATAATGAGCCATTTTTTTTATTAACACCTATATCTATTAAGTCACACTTTAAAATTAAAGTATATATGTTATTCAGATCCTCTCTATTTGTACTTGATCTATGGCTACTTGATCTGGTGATCTCTAAAGCTAAATTACGAAGTCTCTTATCGTGATTGTGGATTACCACTTCTCCTTGTTCATCTTTTAGTTTTTGCTTTATGTATTGGAGCTATGTTATGAGTACCTAAAAGTTTATGGCTGATATGTCTTTTCTAGAGAACTTATAGTTTATCTACATGAAATGTCTCTTATCCCAATCCCTTTCATTGTTCTTTGCCCTGATTTTTATTTTGTTTGGTATTATTACTGTTGTGCCCAAGATTGGGAATCCGAGAAACCACCAAGGAGCCGACACACGAGGGTTTATTTACAAGCCCAGCTTGGGTCCAAGTATACCCACAGCGGACTTGGACCCCGAGGCCAAGAGGCATAGCAGCTTTATAGGGGCCAGTGGCCAATGGGATTGTAACATACGCAGAAAGTTGCACAGTCATGTCGGACCACACGCAGGTGGCCAATTGAATCACAATTTACCCTATAGTGACCATTTGAACTGGCCTATCACTCTGGTAGGAATTGGCACGCAGTTTTGGTGGGCACAAAGCGGGGTTACATTGTTATGAGCCGATTTCTGGTAAGGGTGTACCCAGCGGTTTGACTAGGGTGGGGCAGCGCCTTAAGCAATAAGCAGGTCATGTGGGGGTCATACAGGAGGTGGCAGGTGTAGCACAAAATGGAGTTAGTCCTGCTCTGCTTGTCCAGGGGTAGGGGATTTTTGTTAAATTTCCTGGGTCCCACAATTACTACTCTGCCTACATTGTTTTTATTAGTATTTACATGGTATAGCCATTGCCATTCTTTTATTTTTAACCTTCATTTATCATTTTGCTTTTGTGTAGGTTAGAAGCAGAATATATAGGGCTTTTGCTTTTTAGATCTAATTTAAGAGTTCCTTTCATCTTAATAAGGATTTAAACCATTCATACTTATTGATATTACTAATATAGTGGATTTACAGGTGTCTTTATTATTATTATTTTGCTTTTTTACTTATCATAAGTTCTTGCTTTTTTTCCCCTTTATTTTTTTTATTTTTAATTTTTTTCTGGGGTTGGGGAGAGGATATATTGAATGAGTTTTTGTTATTTTTTTCTTCTCTAATGGTTTGAAATTATTCATTTTATTTCTATACTTCCAATCAATTGTAATAGATCAGCGCATTTTTAAGAGACATACTGACATCTGGAAATTAATCACTACCTACATCCTCCCAGAGAAAAAACTAAAACCTCTTACTTTTTTCACTGCTTGATTTTTCTTACACTCCTTCCTTTCTCCTTCCCAACACTTGCCATGTTAATATGATTTGGGATTTTAGTTACAAAATATTAATGATTTGGGGGCACGTGGGTTGCTCAGTGGTTGAGCGTCTGCCTTTGGCTCAGTCGTGATCCTGGGATAGAGTCCCACATAGGGCTCCCAGCATGGAGCCTGCTTCTCCCTCTACCTGTGTTTCTGCCTCTCTCTCTCTGTGTCTCTCATGAATAAATGAATAAAATCTTTAAAAATATATTAATGCTTTTGTTTAAATATAATCATGTATTTCAGCTAGTAAAATCTTAATTTCTTTAGGTTTTTTTGCTTAACATTACTTCGTATAGCCCATGTTTTTCTTTTTGATTCCTGTTTTCATTTTATACAGTTCAATCCTGTCTTAAGAATGGTTTCTGGCATGTTTGATGTTATCTTTGTTTTACCTCCCCTTTTACTTCAAAGATAGTTTTCCTGGGCATCAAATTCTAGATTAAAAATAAATTACTTCAGATATCTGAAATTATTATTGCTCTGTTTGCCTGTAGCCTTCAATGATCCCAGTATGAATTTTGATGATACTTGATTCTCATTTCTTTGCAAGGAATTAGTTCTTTCTGTATGGAGGAATTTTCTCTTCTTCTTTGTAAAATTTTCCACATGATACCTAAAAGTAGATCTTTTTAAATTTAACTTGCTCAGCACTTGATGGACTTTTTAAATCTGGAGACTGTCATTTTTTTTTTTTTCAGGAGTTTTCCCCCACATCTTACTTGAGTATTTCTTTTCTATTCTTACTATTCCTTCTTTCTAGACTCCTATTAGATGGATTTTTTGTCACTGTTTGATTCATTCTCCATTTCCTTTGACTTTTTCCCTCTATTTCATCTCTGTTGCTTTCTGTGCCTTGCTCTTGGGGAAGTCCTTGGTTCAAACTAGTTTACTAATTGCTCTTTAGTTGTATCTCTTCTGATACTCAGCCCATATATTGAAGTTTTTATTTCATTTTTTAAATAATATTTTATTTATTTATTCATGAGAGACACAGACTGAGAGAGAGAGGCAGAGACCCAGGCAGAGGGAGAAGCAGGCTCCATGCAGAGAGCCCAATGTGGGACTTGATCCCGGGACTCCAGGATCACACCCTGGACCGAAGGCAGACGCTCAACCGCTGAGCCCCACAGGGATCCCCAAAGGTTTTATTTCAATATACAAATTGGTCATTTCTAAGACGTCTAGTTGATTATCTTGTATGTATACAATAGCCCCACATGAAAATACTAATTAGACTTTCCTACGTTTTTATTTGTTCTGTTGATTCTTCCCATGGGTTTTAGTTCTTCAGGTTGTTCAATTTAGTTCTTTTTTTTTTTTTTTTTGTATATTTTATTATTGGAGTTCAATTTGCCAACATATAGTATAACACCCACTGCTCATCCCGTCAAGTGCCCCCCTCAGTGCCCATCACCCAGTCACCCCATCCTCCCTCCCCCCTCCCCTTCCACTACCCTTTGTTGTTTCCCAGAGTTAGGAGTCTCTCATGTTCTGTCTCCCTCACTGATATTTCCCACTCATTTTCTCTCCTTTCCCCTATAATCCCTTTCACTATTTTTTTATATTCCTTGTATGAGTGAAACCATATAATGTTTGTCCTTCTCCGATTGTCTTACTTCACTCAGCATAATACCCTCCAGTTCTATCCACGTTGAAGCAAATGGTGGGTATTCGTCATTTCTAATGGCTGAGTAATATTCCATTGTATACATAGACCACATCTTCTTTATCCATTCATCTTTCGATGGACACCGAGGCTCCTTCCACAGTTTGGCTATTGTGGACATTGCTGCTATAAACATCGGGGTGCAGGTGTCCCAGCGTTTCACTGTGTCTGTATCTTTGGGGTAAATCCCCAGCAGTGCAATTGCTGGGTCATAGGGCAGTTCTATTTTTAACTCTTTGAGGAACCTCCACATAGTTTTCCAGAGTGGCTGTACCAGTTCACATTCCCACCAACAGTGCAAGAGGGTTCCCCTTTCTCTGCATCCTCTCCAACATTTGTGGTTTGCTGCCTTGTTAATTTTCCCCATTCTCACTGGTGTGAGGTAGTATCTCAGAAGTATCTCATTGTGGTTTTGATTTGTATTTCCCTAATGGCCAGTGATGCAGGGCATTTTCTCATGTGCTTGTTGGCCATGTCTATGTCTTCCTCTGTGAGATTTCTCTTCATGTCTTTTGCCCATTTCATGATTGGATTGTTTGTTTCTTTGCTGTTGAGTTTAATAAGTTCTTTATAGATCTTGGATACTAGCCCTTTATCTGATAGGTCATTTTCAAATATCTTCCCCATTCTGTAGGTTGTCTTTAAGTTTTGTGGACTGTTTCCTTTGCTATGCAGAAGCTTTTCATCTTGATTAAGTCCCAATAGTTCATTTTTGTTTTTGTTTCCCTTGCCTTCATAGATGGTATCTTGCAAGAAGTTGCTATGACCAAGTTCAAAAAAGGTGTTGCCTGTGTTCTCCTCTAGGATTTTGATGGATTCTTGTCTCACATTTAGATCTTTCATCCATTTTGAGTTTATCTTTGTGTATGGTGTAAGAGAATACTCTAGTTTCATTCTTCTGCATGTGGCTGTCCAATTTTCCCAACACCATATATTGAAGAGACTGCATGATAGATCACATCAACAAGAGAAAAAACAAGAACCATATGATCCTCTCAATAGATGCAGAGAAAGCATTTGACAAAATACAGCATCCATTCCTAATCAAAACTCTTCAGAGTGTAGGGATAGAGGGAACATTCTTCAGCATCTTAAAAGCCATCTATGAAAAGCCGACAGCAAATATCACTCTCAATGGGAAACACTGACAGCCTTTCCCCTAATATCAGGAACACTGCAGGGATGTCCACTCTCACCACTGCTATTTAACATAGTACTAGAAGCAATCAGACAACAAAAAGAAATAAAAGGCATTCAAATTGGCAAAGAAGAAGTCAAACTCTCCCTCTTCACAGACATAGAAAACCCAAAAGCCTCCACCCCAAGATTGCTAGAACTCATACAGCAATTTGGCAATGTTGCAGGATACAAAATCAATGCCCAGAAGTCAGCGGCATTTCTATGTACTAACAATGAGACTGAATAAAGAGAAATTAAGGAATAAATCCCATTTACAATTGAACCCCAAAACATAAGATACCTAGGAATAAACCTAACCAAAGAGGTAAAGTATCTATACCCTAAAAACTACAGAACACTTCTGAAAGAAATTGAGGAAGACACAAAGAGATGGAAAAATATTTCATGCTCATGGATTAGAAGAATTAATATTGTGAAAATGTCTATGCTACCCAGGGCAATTTACACATTCCTTGCAATCCCTATCAAAATACCATGGACTTTCTTCAGAGAGTTGAAACAAATCATCTTAAGATTTGTGTGGAATCAGAAAAGTCCCCAAATAGGGGAATATTGAAAAAGAAAACCGGAGCCAGGGGCATCACAATGCCCGGTTTCAAGTTGTACTACAAAGCTGTGATCATCAATTTAGTTCTTCATCTTAAATTTAGCTCCTCAGATGGTTAAATTTGGTATTTTCTTTTGTGAGTTGATTGTTTTCAGGACCAGTCACCCTATCAATTAGCTTTGGGCCTCCTGCTGACTTCCTGTGCCCGCAGAGCTGCTTCCTCTACTCATTTGCAGCACTTCTTTCCTTCATACAACTGGAATGTGGTTTTCCTCTTCAATCTTCCCTCTCTGCCTTACTCCTTTCAGAGGTTTTTGATCATTTTTGGTCCATTGGTGGCACCTCTTCTTCTGTTCCAACATTTATGAATTTTTATTTTTCTTTCTTATTATTATTATGTGTTATTTATTTATATTTTATTTATATAGTCATCAGCTACTATTATTGTTATTATTTCTTTACTGTTTTTTCTAGGGGTCTAGGGTTAGAAGGAGAATGTAGAGACTCTGCATAGTTTACAGTAGTTAACGATCTCCTGAGCTTTTAATTTCAATTAATAAATTAATTAATTTTTAAAAGTGGGCTGCACACTCAGCATGGAGCCCAATGGAGGGCTTGACCCTGAGATGGAGATTTGAGCTGAGATCAAGAGTCAGATGCTTAACTCACTGAGCCACCCAAGCGCCCCTCTCCTGAGCTTTTTATATGTTGAAGTCTAGTGTTTTAAATCAAGATTCCAAAGGTGAAGGTGAGTTGTGTGGCTAGATTTAACCAGGGTTGGGTTCACTCTCTGGGTCTAGCTGATAGCTGCATTGACAGAGTCTGGGGCCACAGCGGTGTCTTTCCACCATGAATTCCCTCAGTGTTTGTTTCCATTGTTTGCATGTTTTCCTGCCTCATCTCTGGCTGGAAAACCTCTGAAATCGGACAGGGCTTCCATTTGCTGGCTAGCCGTGAATTATAAGCATTGGGGAAGGACTGGACTTGAAGATGCTAGCCTTCCTTGCATCTGGAATGAGGAAATGTGGTAGACATTGTGCTGTACCACCCAGATTCCTCTTCCAGAATAAAGAACCTATTTCCCTAGCTGCCGGCCACATCTCTGGAATACAGATGTCAGATGTCGGCTGTCAGCCCTTTAGGGATTGCCTCAGATAAAGAGAGTGACTTTGCCTCAGGTCACATCTTTGCTAGGGAAGCTAGCAGCCCTGTCGCCCAGCCTTCTTGCCCCAACTCAGGCAGTTCTGAAGGATTATCTCATTTTCAGAACTCCCCGCACTTCCACTGATAACTGCATCGCAGCTTAGTGTCTCTCTGTGTCAAGTCTATCTCTTCCCTTCATCCCATGGGTGTTGATCTCAGTGGCACTCTAATAAACGTCCTGCATGCTAAACTTCATATCAGAGTCTGCTTCCTGGGGATTCCAACCAAGGACCAAGAATTTACTGGAAATTACTACATCTATCAGAGAAAAGCTGATGTTTGGCTATAGAAGCCCTTTAACCTGCCCTGGGCTTAGGTAGATGAGTTGTAACAGGAAAAACACGGGCAATCAGAAAGCCAAGGAAGCAACTGCCTTGGAAGCATGCCTGATTTAACTCCCAGACCTGTTCTTTCTACAACTTGCCCCGGTGCAGAAAATGGTGACTATATCTTTCCAGTTGCTCAAGATGAAAACCTGGGGTTCTTTTCTGACCTTGACCTCTACCACCACATGCACAGCCCATCAGGGAATTCTCTCAGCTTTACCACTGCATCTGAACCCAAATCTGACTCTTCCTTACCACCTGGGATGCCAAGCCACTTCTACTTTGGATTGCTTCAGTTGCCTCCGGATGTGAGCTTGAACCTCTGTCCTTTGCTTCTGCAATTAGTTCTCAACACAACACCCAAAGGGATCTTTTTTGTTTTTGTTTTTCTAGAAGAGAGAGAGACAGAAAGAGAGAGCGCATAAGCAGGGGGAGGGGCAGAGAGAGGGAGAAGCAGGCCCCCTGCTGAGCTGGGAGCCCAATGTGGGGCTTGATCCCAGGACCTGGGGATCACAACCTGAGCTGAAGAGAGATGCTTAACCGACTGAGCCACCCAAGTGCCCCCTGAAAGGATCTTTTAAATCAAAGTCCAATCATGTGTTTCCTGACTCAAAGCCTTCTAAAGCTTTTTGTTTCATTTGAAACAAAACCGTAAGTTCTTTCATCGTCCCTGCCAGGCTTCACCAGAGAAACAGAATCAATAGGATCCAGATAGATCCAGATGGGCATATAAGGAGGAGATTTATTATAGGAATTGGCTCATTTGGTTATGGAGGCTAAGGGGTCCATAATCTGCCATATGCAAGCTGAAGAATGAGGAAAGCCTATGGTAAGATTTAGTCCAAGGCTGAAGGCCTGAGGACCAGGGGACCACTGATATTAAGTCCCAAAGGCCTGAGAACCAGGAACTTCGATATCTCAGGAACTTCATTGTCTGAAAGCAGGAGAAGATGGCCATCCCAGCTCAAGAAGAGAGAGAAAAAAATTCACCCTTATTTCATGTTGTTCTGTTTGGGCCCTCCATGCATTATATGATGTCCACCCACAGTCTACTGAATCAAATGCTAATCTTTTCCAGAGACACCTTCACAGACACACTCAGACATAGTGTTTTGCCAGCTATCTGGGTATTCCTTAGCCCAGCCAAATTGACACACAAAATTCATTGTCACAGCCCTCAAGACCTTTTATGATCTGGCCCTACCCCCACACCATCTTGCTGCTCCCTTCAGCCACACTTCTCTTGCTCGCCCGGCTCCATGCCAGCCCTGTCCCTGACTCAGGGCCTTTGCACTTGCAGTTTCCTCTGCTGGAATGGCCAGATATATTTCTTTTTTTTCATGGCTCCCTGATTACTTCTTTCACCTCCCTGATTGTCTTAGTCTGTTCAGGCTGCTGTCGCAGAACACCGCAGACTGGGTAGCTCATAAGCAACAGAAATTAATTTGTCACAGTTGTGGAGGCTGGGAGTCTGAGATCAGGGTGCCAGCCCACTCAAGTGAGTGCCCTCTTTCAGGTCGGAGACTTATCTTCCTTACATGGCAGAAGGGTGAGGCAGCTCTGTGAGGCCTCCAAGTACTTCCCAAAGGCCCCACCTCCTAATACCATCACTTGGAGGATTAGGATTTCAACATCGGAGTTTGGTGGTGATGGGGAGATGGCGGGGCACACAAATAATCAGACCAGAGCACTGATTAAATGTCATCTTTTCTGTGAGACTTTCTTGACCACCACTATACAGACCAAACTTACCCTAACTATCCTGCTTGTCCTGCTTATTTTTCTCATAGCACCTATTGCCATATGATTAATTCACCTGTTTACTTATTTATTGTCTATCCCTTCCCTCAATAGAATGGAAGCTTCATGAGAGGTGTTCTTTATTCCCAACACCTACAACGGTGCTTGGCACAGAATAATTAAATCTTGATTACCCAGCTGTTTGGATATATCTGAAGTGGAAAAGCTGCATAAGCACAAATCACACTCCTGGTTTTGCTGCTTCATGACCTAATGGCCTTCCATAAGCCCTTTTTCCTCTCTGAAAGCTGAAGGGGCAGGGTAAGAGGGTCATCCAGAGTCCCTTCCCAGTCTGATCTCCTCTAAAGCTGTGATTTATTTAAAGAAAACAACCAGCTGTGGCAAAGAAGAGGTCAGGTTCCTCTTGTGTGATTTTTTTCTCACTTGGAGATGAGGAGAGGGGGCATTAATAAAGTTGGGGTCCAGGCAAATAGGTATGTGCTGTGTAGTTGGAGATATTGTTTGATGTTTTATTACTTTTCTTTTTATTTTATTTTATTTATTTATTCATGAGACACACACACACACACAGAAAGAGAGAGAGAGACAGACAGACAGACAGACAGGCAGAGGTGGGAGCCCTATGCAGAACTCGATCACAAGATCCTGAGATCCTGACCTGAGCCAAAGGCACTCTCAAATACTGAGCCACCCAGGTGCCCCTTATTTTCTTCTGATTTACATTTTCTACTTCCCTACCTGCCCCCTCCCTATGGAGATATTACTACAGCCATGCTTCTATTGCTTGAGTGAATTAAACATGAAGCCTGGCTCTAGCTTCTCCAGGATCCCTCTCTGTGTCATCCCACCTGAGGGATTAGCTCCGGGGTGATTGACTCCTTTTTTTCTTTCATTTTAACCTTCCTGCCCTCCCCCACCACATGTGTTCTGGGACTTGTTTTGGCCTCATGTTGGGCAAAGTATATGTCCTTGCCTTTTGCTCTGGTCAATTGGGAGGTGGGCAAATGTGGCACCATCAGTGGTTTGAAATAAGCTTGGGCTATGGACTTGTCTTTGTGAGCTTCTTCCAACAACATTACAGAAACATGTGCTGGCTAGCCCAGTGGTCCAGGAAGTATTGAGGGATATCTAGAGCAGACCTGAATCAAACCCAGCTGAACCATGATCAACTAAGGGAATCTCAGCAGAGGTGCCCTAGCCAACACATACACACATGAATGAGCATAAATCATTGTTGAAATCACTGAGTGGTGGGTTGCTTTGTTACATGGCACTATTGTGGCAATAGCTGACTAATACCAGTCTTAACAAAATCCAGCGCAGGGTACTCAGTCTTCCAGGAAACATTCCCTCAACCCAGACATGGCCAACAGTAAGAATTTCATGTCTGTTTCAAGTCAGTGGGGTCACTGGTTTGTGGGAACTGAGAAAGGAACTGTAGCAGAAAGAAGGGAATGAGGGCAGCCAAAATTGCTCACTTGTACCATTTGATGACTCAGCAAACAGGAAGAGCAAGGATGAAGAGGGTTTATAGGAGAAGCCAGTATGATGAGTCTGGTATTGGCTTTGTGCCTTGGGGCTTCTTTCCCATTCCTTCCTCAAGACCTCCTTCCAGGCCACAGGGCTAGTAACTCTGCCTATGGCCTGACAGGTAGTCTGACCTAGCTCTCCTGGGTATTTCAAAGTGGGGCAGCAGGGCACTGCTGTCCTGGCAGTGGAGATTATGCCTTCCAAATGGACACTGTGGACATTTAGAGGCAAGTCTTGTCAAAATATCCTGATTTGCTTATTAGGAAAGTCAGTGGAGAGGCTACTTTTTTTCTTCTTACCCATTCAAAGGATGAGTTTTCAGGAGACTACAGCAACTATGTTTCTAGTGCTTAAGTGAATCCAAATGCTATTGTAAATTTCATTTATTATTTATACAGCTTCAGCTCCCTTGAGAAGCCCAGTGCCTTACAGGAAGGAAGAAGAGAACAAATCCATGTGGAGTGGGGAGATGCTCGGGGAGTTGGACTGTAAGGCACAGGGACAGGGTCTGTGGTGTTAATGGAGGTATCTGTAGGGGGGCAGATCAGGAGCCTCCGGTTGAATAGCAGTAGGATCAAGATGGACAGAACTGGGAGAACTTCTAAGATCATCTGGACCTAGGATGTTTTGCTAACTTTTCTGGTCCTGAGAATCATGAGTCACTTGTTAAAAATACAGATGTCCAGATCCCTCCCCTGGAGATTTTATTTTAGCAGCCCAGAAATGGGCTCCAAATATCCCTACTTTTAAGAAGGACCCCCAGGTGATTTTGACAACTAAGCATGAATCATGATCTATCAAGATGCCCTGTTTCGTAAATGAGTAAGTTGAGCTCCGGGAAGGGTCTTGCCTCAGATCCCAAAGGCGCAGTGGGTGCTATAGTTGATCTAGGACAAGATCTCTGAGACCCAAAGGGCATGATTTAGGATGGTTGATTTGCAGCCACTCTGGGACTGACAGTGTGGTCTGTAGTTTTGCTAGTCTTTTGATTCTCTGCCTTTTGCTGCTCATTTTCTCTAAGAGCAGTGGAAGGCAGGGGTCATGGAGACAGAACCCAGTTCAAATCCTACATTTACTTCTGACTGCTGTGCAACCTTGGGCATATTGTTTAACTTCTCTGAGCCATTGGTATGGTCATTAAATGAGATAATGTACCTATACATCATAGGCGCTCAATAAATAATTATTATTGTCTACAAAGTGCCAGAGCCTATTCCAAGTGCCATAATAACTCACATTAACTCATTTAATAAAATTTTTTAAAAAATTAATCCTGTTTTATAAATAAGGAAAACGAAGAACACAGAGTTAGAATGCCTTGTTCAAATCATGTATATAGCAAGTGAGGGGCAGATCTGAGCTCAATCAAGCAGTCTGTAGTTCTTGCCCCTGAGGGCAGGGCTCAGGTCACAGTATGGCCCCTGGTGCAAGTAAACAGAAGTGCTTGATGAATTCAATTGAGATAAAAGGCAGGACAAGAAATGCACTTTGAGCATGCTTGAGGCTGGGGCATGGGGGCAGTTGGAGAGAGGGGTCCAGAGGCCTTAGGAGAGAAAGTCCTATCCTCCCAGGAGGTGGTGCAGGGGCTCCAGAGCCAATTCCTGGGAGATAAAAACTGATCTCAGGCCAAATAATTAGCACTGAAAAGCGCTGGAGCCAGGAAGTTTCCTTGCATTGTTGCCTGCAATAGAGAAAAATCCAGACTGAACTGGCTGCTTCCATTAGAAGTGATGTAACGAGCCGGCTTTGGCCTAGTTTTCTTAAAGCAGGCGGCCCCCTGGCTCTCCCACACCCTTCTTTCTGAATCTGCAAGTGACAGCTACCGCCATCTAGTGGTGCGAGTGGCACTTCACCGGCAACGGGAAAGAAAGGTTGGTTCTGGATGACAAGGATTTAAATAAAAGATACTTCTCCCCTGAAGATAAGAGCCTCTTATCTTCTTAGAGAGCTTTATTCTGCTCAAAGCATGTCCATACTTTTTACTTCATTATCTCTGCAACAATCCAGAGAAGCAGGCAAAGACCGTTTGCCCCATTTTATGGATGAGGCAACAGTCCCTGCAGAGGAGGGGTCTTTCTGAGGAGCTGCAGGTCAGCCATTAATGGAACTAAGACTAGGACCCAGGTCTTCATGAGTCCAATATCTTGGCCCAAAAGTGACACACAGAGGCTGTCAGATTCCTTGAAATCTCTTTGGACAGGGGAATAGAAGATGATTCATCTTGGAGATCTTGGGGGCTTATTTACACGGGGCAGTGGGAAGTGGGGGTGTGTGTCTTCATTTCAATGACTTGTGAGAATTTTCTCCAGAATGAGCATCCTCCAGAGGATATCTGGGTTGACAGTGTTCATATGGGAGGTTTTGAAAAAAGAGGAATACTACCCCTCCAGCTCTAGAACCTCGTGAAGGACCTGGATCTTCTCTAGTCCAAGTCCCTTCTCTCAAAGATGGGGAAGCAAGACACAGAGAGCAAGAGTGACTAGGCTAGCATCACAAAGTGGCAGAACTACGGTTAAGGACTTCCTCCCCAGCTGCTCTTTCTGTTTTACATCCTCTGATGTGATAGCTGGTACCTGGAACCTGCACCATTCCAGGCAGATTTAACTGTTTTGGCCCAGAGTGAAAATCAGACTCCAGTGTCTTGCATGTCCTACCACAAAGGGTGCAGAGGAAGAGAGGAGCCCCTGGACATTTACATTTGTTTTAGCACTGTAACATCAGCAGTTCTCAGACTTTTCACATGAAATCATAGGTAGGATTGGAGTATGTGGAGGGGATAAAAGTGGAGAGAGTTGTGGAAGCCCGCAGTCACCCTGTCCCGGGCATCTCTGCAATGCCTGAGGGTATCGGACAACACAGATTGAAAGCCGAGGCATATGTAAGGAGCACTGGCTGTGGAGTCTCAATACCTGGGCTCTGGTCCTTGCTCTGGCAGAGGCTGTGTGGTTTTTCTCTCTCACTCTGCTCCTCTCTCTATTTCCTCATTCATAATATAGTCCAATCTTCCTACCTCCCAGGGATGCTGAGAAAATCAAATGGAGGGAACAGGGGGATGGGTGTGAAAATTTTTTTAAAAGATTTTATTTATTCATGAGAGACACAGAGTGAGAGGCAGAGGCATAGGCAGAGAGAGAGAAAATGTTTTACAGAAAGTCAAGTGTGATATTCATCAAAAGTTTCTTCTCTTTGTACTAAATTGAGGTAAAATAGAAATGTGTAAGTCTTGGGGCACCTGAATGCTCAGTTGGGTAAGTGTCTGACTCTTGGTTTTGGCTCAGTTCCTAATGTCAGGGGGGTGAGATCAAGTGCCATGTCTGGCTCCACAGTCAACATGGAGTCTTCTTGAGATTCTCTCCCTCTCCGGTCCCCCACTCTCCTCTCTGCTTGCATACTCTCTCTCTCAAATAAAAAATAAAATATTTTAAAAAATAAATGCTCAAGTCTTAAAGTGTTCAGTTCTGTGAGCTTGGATAGTTGTAATCAGCTGTGAACAGATTACCCAAAACAAGATAGAAACCATTTACATTACCCCAGAAAGTTCCCTTGGGCCTATTTCCAGACAACCTTTCCCTCAGGCAACTACTGTTGTGATTCTATCATCTTAGTTTAGTTGTACCTGTTCTAGAACTTGGTATGGATGAAATTGCACAGTATGTACTCTTTTGTGGCTGGCTTCTTTTGCCCATGATAATGTTTTCAAGTTTCATCTGAGTTGTTTTTTTCCTTCACTGCTAAATAGTATTCTAGTTGTATGGGCATACCACTGTGTATCTCTTTTCCTGTTGAAGATATTTGAGTTATTTCTGGTTTGGGGATATTATGATTACACCTGCAATGATTCAGTCTTGTACATATTTTAAGTGCACCTATGTATACATTTCTGTTGAAATGGGAGTGGAATGTTGGAGCATATGTTAATTGTTTACCTTTATTAGAAGTTGCCACGTGGAAAAAACAAACAAACAAAAACAAAACAAAACAAAAAAAAGAAGTTGCCACGTGGATATCTAAAATAGTGGTACCACTTCACATACCCAACAGTAGTACTTCAGAGTTCCAATTAGTTCATAGACTCTTCCTTTGGGATTGTCAGACTTTTTGACTATAGTCATACTGATGGGCATCCATGCCTTTGTTCCCAATCTAAGTGGAAAGTGTGCAGTCCTTCACCATCAAGCATAATGATAGCTGTAGGTTTTTTTATAGATATTCTTTATTATTACATTGGAGAAGATTCCTTTTATTTCAATTTCACTGAGAGTTTTCATCATAAATTGGTGTTGAATTTTGCCAAATACTTTTTCCATATTAATTAATATAATCATGTGGGTTTTTTTCCTTTTAAAGTTTGAATATGGTGATCACATTGATGGATTTTCTAATATCTAACCAGCTTTGTATTTCTGCTTTAAATCAAACTTGGTTGTGTGTTTTATTCTTTTTTATATAGAATTGGTGGGATTTGGTGGCCACTATTTTGTCGAGAAATTGTGCTTCTATGTTCATGATAGATATTAGTAATTTTCTTTCTCTTATTATATTTGTAAGTTCTTGGTCTCAGGGTATTGCTGGCTTCATAAGATGAATGGGAAATATGTTTCTTCCCTTCACTTCATTTTTTCTGGACTAGATTGTATAGAATTAGTGTTATTTCTTCTTTATTTTGTAGAATTTGTCAGTGAGACCACTGGGCCAGGAAATTTTTTTATGTAGATTTAATTTGCCAACATGTAGTATAACACCCACTGCTCATCCCATCAAGTGCCCTCCTCAGTGCCTTGAAATCTCTTTGGACAGAGATGGTCACCCCATCTCCCCACCCTCCTTCCCTTATGCAACCCTTTGTTTGTTTCCCAGAGTAGGGAATCTCTCATGGTTTGTCTTCCTCTCTAATTTTTCCCCACTCAGTTTCCCTCCTTTCCTTATAGTCCCTTTCACTATTTCTTATATTCTGCATATGAATGAAACCATATGATGATTGGCCTTTTCCAACTGACTTATTTCACTCAGCCTAATACCCTCCAGTTCCATGCACATCGAAGCAAATGGGGAAATTTCATTCTTGGAAGATTTGAAACTCCAGACTCATTTTAAAAAATATTTATAGGACTACTTAGGTTGTCTTTTTCATCTTAAGTGATTTTTGGTTGTTTGTGTTTTTATAGGGATTGTTCAGGTTCATCTAAGTTGTGGAATTTATATGTATTGATGTGTTTGTAGTATTTCCTTATTATTCTTTTAATGACTACAGGGTATGTGGTGATATTTCCTCTTTCATTTTTTAAAAATATTTTATTTATTTATTTATTCATGAGAGATATACACAGAGAGAGAGAGAGAGAGAGAGAGGCAGAGACACAGGCAGAGGGAGAAGCAGGCTCCATGCGGGGAGCCCCACCTGGGACTTGATCCCGGGTCTCCAGGATCACACCCTGGGCTGCAGGCAGTGCTAAACCGCTGTGCCACCAGGACTGCCCCCTCTTTCATTTTTGATAATAATTTGTGTCTTTTCTCTTTTTTTTGTGAGTCTTCTTTTTTTTTTTTTTTTTTTTTTTTATTTTTTTTTTATTTTTTTTTTTTTATTGGTGTTCAATTTACTAACATACAGAATAACACCCAGTGCCCGTCACCCATTCACTCCCACCCCCCGCCCTCCTCCCCTTCTACCACCCCTAGTTCGTTTCCCAGAGTTAGCAGTCTTTATGTTCTGTCTCCCTTTCTGATATTTCCCACACATTTCTTCTCCCTTCCCTTATTTTCCCTTTCACTATTATTTATATTCCCCAAATGAATGAGAACATATAATGTTTGTCCTTCTCTGACTGACTTACTTCACTCAGCATAATACCCTCCAGTTCCATCCACGTTGAAGCAAATGGTGGGTATTTGTCATTTCTAATAGCTGAGTAATATTCCATTGTATACATAAACCACATCTTCTTTATCCATTCATCTTTCGTTGGACACCGAGGCTCCTTCCACAGTTTGGCTATCGTGGCCATTGCTGCTAGAAACATCGGGGTGCAGGTGTCCCAGCGTTTCATTGCATTTGTATCTTTGGGGTAAATCCCCAACAGTGCAATTGCTGGGTCGTAGGGCAGGTATATTTTTAACTGTTTGAGGAACCTCCACACAGTTTTCCACAGTGGCTGCACCAGTTCACATTCCCACCAACAGTGTAGGAGGGTTCCCTTTTCTCCACATCCTCTCCAACATTTGTTGTTTCCTGCCTTGTTAATTTTTCCCATTCTCACTGGTGTGAGGTGGTATCTCATTGTGGTTTTGATTTGTATTTCCCTGATGGCAAGTGATGCAGAGCATTTTCTCATGTGCATGTTGGCCATGTCTATGTCTTCTTCTGTGAGATTTCTGTTCATGTCTTTTGCCCATTTCATGATTGGATTGTTTGTTTCTTTGGTGTTGAGTTTAAAAAGTTCTTTATAGATCTTGGAAACTAGCCCTTTATCTGATATGTCATTTGCAAATATCTTCTCCCATTCTGTAGGTTGTCTTTGAGTTTTGTTGACTGTATCCTTTGCTGTGCAAAAGCTTCTTATCTTGATGAAGTCCCAATAGTTCATTTTTGCTTTTGTTTCTTTTGCCTTCGTGGATGTATCTTGCAAGAAGTTACTATGGCCGAGTTCAAAAAGGGTGTTGCCTGTGTTCTTCTCTAGGATTTTGATGGAATCTTGTCTCACATTTAGATCTTTCATCCATTTTGAGTTTATCTTTGTGTATGGTGAAAGAGAGTGGTCTAGTTTCATTCTTCTGCATGTGGATGTCCAATTTTCCCAGCACCATTTATTGAAGAGACTGTCTTTCTTCCAATGGATAGTCTTTCCTCCTTTATCGAATATTAGTTGCCCATAAAGTTCAGGGTCCACTTCTGGATTCTCTATTCTGTTCCACTGATCTATGCGTCTGTTTTTGTGCCAGTACCACACTGTCTTGATGACCACAGCTTTGTAGTACAACCTGAAATCTGGCATTGTGATGCCCCCAGATATGGTTTTCTTTTTTAAAATTCCCCTGGCTATTCGGGGTCTTTTCTGATTCCACACAAATCTTAAAATAATTTGTTCTAACTCTCTGAAGAAAGTCCATGGTATTTTGATAGGGATTGCATTAAACGTGTATATTGCCCTGGGTAACATTGACATTTTCACAATATTAATTCTGCCAATCCATGAGCATGGAATATTTTTCCATCTCTTTGTGTCTTCCTCAATTTCTTTCAGAAGTGTTCTATAGTTTTGAGGGTATAGATCCTTTACATCTTTGGTGAGGTTTATTCCTAGGTATCTTATGCTTTTGGGTGCAATTGTAAATGGGATTGACTCCTTAATTTCTCTTTCTTCAGTCTCATTGTTAGTGTATAGAAATGCCACTGACTTCTGGGCATTGATTTTGTATCCTGCCACGCTACCGAATTGCTGTATGAGTTCTAGCAATCTTGGGGTGGAGACTTTTGGGTTTTCTATGTAGAGTATCATGTCATCGGCGAAGAGGGAGAGTTTGACTTCTTCTTTGCCAATTTGAATGCCTTTAATGTCTTTTTGTTGTCTGATTGCTGAGGCTAGGACTTCCAGTACTATGTTGAATAGCAGTGGTGAGAGTGGACATCCCTGTCTTGTTCCTGATCTTAGGGGAAAGGCTCCCAGTGCTTCCCCATTGAGAATGATATTTGCTGTGGGCTTTTCATAGATGGCTTTTAAGATGTCGAGGAATGTTCCCTCTATCCCTACACTCTGAAGAGTTTTGATCAGGAATGGATGCTGTATTTTGTCAAATGCTTTCTCTGCATCCAATGAGAGGATCATATGGTTCTTGGTTTTTCTCTTGCTGATATGATGAATCACATTGATTGTTTTACGGGTGTTGAACCAGCCTTGTGTCCCAGGGATAAATCCTACTTGGTCATGGTGAATAATTTTCTTAATGTACTGTTGGATCCTATTGGCCAGTATCTTGTTGAGAATTTTTGCATCCATGTTCATCAGGGATATTGGTCTGTAATTCTCCTTTTTGGCGGGGTCTTTGTCTGGCTTTGGAATTAAGGTGATGCTGGCTTCATAGAACGAATTTGGAAGTACTCCATCTCTTTCTATCTTTCCAAACAGCTTTAGGAGAATAGGTATGATTTCTTCTTTAAACGTTTGATAAAATTCTCCTGGGAAGCCATCTGGCCCTGGACTCTTGTGTCTTGGGAGGTTTTTGATGACTGCTTCAATTTCCTCCCTGGTTATTGGCCTGTTCAGGTTTTCTATTTCTTCCTGTTCCAGTTTTGGTAGTTTGTGGCTTTCCAGGAATGCGTCCATTTCTTCTAGATTGCCTAATTTATTGGCGTATAGCTGTTCATAATATGTTTTTAAAATCGTTTGTATTTCCTTGGTGTTGGTAGTGATCTCTCCTTTCTCATTCATGATTTTATTAATTTGAGTCTTCTCTCTCTTCTTTTTAATAAGGCTGGCTAATGGTTTATCTATCTTATTAATTCTTTCAAAGAACCAACTCCTGGTTCTGTTGATCTGTTCCACAGTTCTTCTGGTCTCGATTTCGTTGAGTTCTGCTCGAATCTTTATTAGCTCCCTTCTTCTCTTGGGTGTAGGATCTATTTGCTGTTTTTTCTCTAGCTCCTTTATGTGTAAGGTTAGCTTTTGTATTTGAGTTCTTTCCAGTTTTTGAATGGATGCTTGTATTGCGATGTATTTCCCCCTTAGGACTGCTTTTGCTGCATCCCAAAGATTTTGAACGGTTGTATCTTCATTCTCATTAGTTTCCATGAATCTTTTTAATTCTTCCTTAATTTCCTGGTTGACCCTTTTATCTTTTAGCAGGATGGTCCTTAACCTCCATGTGTTTGAGGTCCTTCCAAACTTCTTGTTGTGATTTAGTTCTAATTTCAAGGCATTATGGTCCGAGAATATGCAGGGGACAATCCCAATCTTTTGGTATCGGTTCAGACCCGATTTGTGACCCAATATGTGGTCTATTCTGGAGAAAGTTCCATGTGCGCTTGAGAAGAATGTGTATTCAGTTGAGTTTGGATGTAAAGTTCTGTAGATATCTGTGAAATCCATCTGGTCCAGTGTATCATTTAAAGCTCTCGTTTCTTTGGAGATGTTTTGCTTAGAAGACCTATCAAGTATAGAAAGAGCTAGATTGAAGTCACCAAGTATAAGTGTATTATTATCTAAGTATTTCTTCACTTTGGTTAATAATTGATTTATATATTTGGCAGCTCCCACATTCGGAGCATATATATTGAGGATTGTTAAGTCCTCTTGTTGAATAGATCCTTTAAGTATGATATAGTGTCCCTCTTCATCTCTCACTACAGTCTTTGGGGTAAATTTTAGTTTATCTGATATAAGGATGGCTACCCCTGCTTTCTTTTGAGGACCATTCGAATGGTAAATGGTTCTCCAACCTTTTATTTTCAGGCTGTAGGTGTCCTTCTGTCTAAAATGAGTCTCTTGTAGACAGCAAATAGATGGGTCCTGCTTTTTTATCCAGTCTGAAACCCTGCGCCTTTTGATGGGGTCATTAAGCCCGTTCACATTCAGAGTTACTATTGAGAGATATGAGTTTAGTGTCATCATGATATCTATTCAGTCTTTGTTTTTGTGGACTGTTCCACTGAACTTCTTCTTAAAGGGGAATTTTAAGAGGCCCCCTTAAAATTTCTTGCAGAGCTGGTTTGGAGGTCACATATTCTTTTAGTTGCTGCCTGTCTTGGAAGCTCTTTATCTCTCCTTCCATTTTGAATGAGAGCCTTGCTGGATAAAGTATTCTTGGTTGCATGTTCTTTTCATTTAGGACCCTGAATATATCCTGCCAGCCCTTTCTGGCCTGCCAGGTCTCTGTGGAGAGGTCTGCTGTTACCCTAATACTCCTCCCCATAAAAGTCAGGGATTTCTTGTCTCTTGCTGCTTTAAGGATCTTCTCCTTATCTTTGGAATTTGCAAGCTTCACAATTAAATGTCGAGGTGTTGAACGGTTTTTATTGATTTTAGGGGGGGATCTCTCTATTTCCTGGATCTGAATGCCTGTTTCCCTTCCCAGATTAGGAAAGTTTTCAGCTAGAATTTGTTCAAATACATATTCTGGCCCTCTGTCCCTTTCGGCGCCCTCGGGAACCCCAATTAAACGTAGGTTTTTCTTCCTCAGGCTGTCGTTTATTTCCCTTAATCTATCTTCATGGTCTTTTAATTGTTTGTCTCTTTTTTCCTCAGTTTCCCTCTTTGCTGTCAACTTGTCTTCTAGGTCACTCACTCGTTCTTCCACCTCGTTAACCCTCGTCGTTAGGACTTCTAGTTTGGATTGCATCTCATTCAATTGGTTTTTAATTTCTGCCTGATTAGCTCTAAATTCTGCAGTCATGAAGTCTCTTGAGTCCTTTATACTTTTTTCTAGAGCCACCAGTAGCTGTATAATAGTGCTTCTGAATTGGCTTTCTGACATTGAATTGTAATCCAGATTTTGTAACTCTGTGGGAGAGAGGACTGTTTCTGATTCTTTCTTTTGAGGTGAGGTTTTCCTTCTAGTCATTTTGCTCAGTGCAGAGTGGCCAAAAGCAAGTTGTATTGGGAAAAAGAGAAAAAGAGAGGAGAGAAAGAAGGAAAGAAAAGAGAAAGAGAAAAAAAAAAGGGAAGAAAAAGAAAAAAAAAACGAAAAAAAAAAAAAAAAAGAAGAAGAAAAAGAGAAAGAAAAAGAAAGGAGAAAAAAAGGGGGTGGGGGAAGGAAACAAATCAAAAAGCAAAACAAAACAAAAACAAAAACAAAAACAAAAACAAACAAACAAAAAAAGAACCACCGGGGAGTATCTTCTGATTCTGTGTTCTTTAAGTCCCTTGGCTTCTCCTGGAAGTTGTCAGTCTAGCTGGTGTTCTGGGGGAGGGGCCTGTTGTGCTGATTTCCAGGTGTTAGCAGTTGGGGGAGCTGCTGTGCCCCTGCCTGGTGCAGGGCTCGGTGGGGGTTGTTTACCCCGTGAGGCCGCAGGAGGAACAGCCCCAGTGGCGGGGCAGCTCTGGAAACCTGGATTCAGCTCCGGCAGGAACTCCGTCTGCAGGGCCTGGAGGCTCCGGGGCGGGGCCGCTGATGTGCTCAGCTGGGGCAGGAGCGTCCTTGCTGTCCTGGGCCCTCCCGGCCTCTGCCTGTCCCGGGGGAGGCGGGATCCTGGGCTGTGTCCCGGCGCCCTGTGCTCCGGAGCCTGCGCTGGTGGATTCGCGCTCCCGGGCCGCGCAGCCCCCTCCGCGGAGCCGCCGCCCGAGCCCCTCCGAGCTGCTCCTGGAACCGCGCAGCCCCCTCCGCACGGAGCCTCTTCCTCTGCCCGAGCCCCTCCGAGCTGCTCCCGGGGCCGCGCAGCCCCCTCCGCGGAGCCGCCGCCCGAGCCCCTTCAGCTGCTCCGGGTCCCGCCGGGTCCCGCCGTGCGCGCTGCAGCCCTTAGGGAGCTCGGCGCACTCTCCTGGGCGCGCAGTTGCTCTGTTACTGTCCCCGGGAGCCCGAGGGCATCCCCGCCCTCCTGGGTCCTGCTCCAACTCCCTGGAGCCCCTTTCCGCCCGGGAAGGTCGGTGCAGCTCCTGCGTCTCCGGGACGGGGCTCTCCTGTCCTGGGGACACTCGCCCCGGCCTCAGCCCGGCTCCTCGCGGGGCCCCTCCCCCTTGGAGGCCTTTGTTCCTTTATTTCTTTTTCCCCGTCTTCCTACCTTGATAGATGCGCGAACTCTTCTCACTGTAGCATTCCAGCTGGTCTCTCTTTGAATCTCAGGCCGAATTCATAGATTTTCAGGATAATTTGAAGGTTTTCTAGGTAGTTTGGTGGAGACAGGTGATTTGGAGACCCTACTCCTCCGCCATCTTGCTCCTCCCCCTTTTGTGAGTCTTCTTATACACATTTCAGTTTTATTGATTACTGAAGGGAAGAATAACTTTTGGCTTGATACATTTTCTCTTTTACCTTTCTGTTTTCAGTTTTATTCACTCTGCATTATCTTTGTTGTTTTCTCTCTCCTTTTTCTTTTAAAAATTTTATTTATTTACTGAGAGAGAGAGAGAGAGAGAGAGAGAGAGAATGATCAGGGTGGAGGAGGGGCAGAGAGAGAAGGAGAAGCAGGCTCCCCACTGAACAGGGAGCCTGACACAGGGCTCAATCCGAGGACCCTGGGATCATGACTTAAGCTGAAGGCAGATGCCCAACTGACTGAGACACTCAGGTGCCCTTGTTTTCTTTCTTCTGATTGCTTTGGTTTTATTTTGTTCTTCTTTTGCTTGTTTCTTGTGGAAGTTTAAACTCCTATTTGAGACATTTCTTCTTTACTAATATATGTACTTAATATAGATCTTCCTTGGCTTACAATGGGGTTATGTCCCATTAAACCTATTGTAAGTTGAAAATATCATAAGTTGAAATGCATTTAATACATCTAACTTACCAAACATCATAGCTTAGCCTAGCCCACCTTCAATGTGCACAGAGCATTTACATTAGCCTATAGTTGGGTAAAATGATCTCATACAAAGCCTATTTTATAACAAAGTGTTGAATAGTTCATGTAATTTATTGACTACTGTGCTGAAAATGAAAAACAGAATTGTTGTATGGGTACAGAATGATTATTTATAAGTGTATCAGTTTCCACCCTCATGTGGCTTACTGAGAGTTGTGGCTCATAAGGGAGTATTGCCAGCCTGGGAAAAGATCAAAATTCAGAATTTGAAGTACAGTTTCTATTGAATGCATATCTCTTTCCCACAATCGTAAAGTCAAAAAATCAAAGGTCAAACCATTATAAGTTGAGGACTTTCTGTACTATAAATTTCCCTCTGAGGACTGCTTTAGATGCATCCCACACATTTTGATACATTGGTTTCATTTTCATTCAGTTCAAATATTTTCTAATTTCCTTTGTGACTTATTTTTGAATTCATGAGTTATTTGGAAGTATGTTTAATAAGCTAGTGTTTGAGGTTTTCCTCTTCTCTTTATCTCATTGATTTCTAACTTAATTCTGTTATTGTTTGAGGATATACTTTGTATGATTTCAATTATTCTGAATTTGTTAAAGTTTATTTTATGATCAAGGATAGGGTCTATCTTGGTAAATGTTTAAGGTGCACTTGAAAGGGGTGTGTATGCTGCTTCTGTTTGGGAAAGACAAGAAATCGGTAATATTAGCAAGAGCTAATTTGTTGTTGGTAGTGTCCAGTTCATCTGTGTTTCTTTCTTATTCCCTGAGCTAGAATCCAGGAGCCTCTCCTAGAGCTTTCTGTTCATGCTGATGCCCACTTGAGGGCTTTAGGCTGTATTGTGTTCAGATCCAGGGGTACCAGAGTGAGGAAAGATATCCCTGGTACTTTGAATTCTGGTCTTATTCCCCTGTCCACCTGTTATTACTTATTTTACAGCATTCTCAGAGTGCCCCATGCATTCTTTCTAGGGTTTAAGACTGACATTTTGTGTGTGTGTGTGTGCCGGGGGGGGGGGGTGAACTACCCTTTTGCACTCTCAGTTCATCATGTGAGAAGGGCGGGGTGGCTCATTCTCAGTTCCAAGTGCCCTTTTCCGGCCAGTTAATGTTTTCTATCCTAAGGCTACAATGATCGGTTGAGGAATGAATATGTAGCTCAAATTAGGCAAGAAGAGTTATTTCTGAGACTTCTTTTGAAACCAGTGGGAATCAGAATCTCTTTCCACTGGAGTTAACTGCTAGGAGATAATCTTGCCAAGTTTGGGAAGTGTTTGCCTGAGAGTGAAAGAGCATATAGAAAGGGAGAGAGATAAACTCTCAATGAGTTTGCTCAGTCACCTAGATCATTAACCATTCCTGAAGCTAGTATGCAGCTCCACATTTGCTAGTATGCAGACTTATCAGGTATATGAGCCAAAGGGGGAAAAGTTACCTTCTCTGCATTAATCAATATCAGTTAGTGTTTCTGTCACTTAATACTAGAAGAGCCTCAATACATATCTTAAGTTTCCTTTCAAACCTCTTCAGTTCTTTAGTCAAGATTCTACACTCATTGTCCGCTTCAGCCCTAGGATAGCATTCCCTTCCTTGAGCAAGCAAATAGCTGATTTCATAGTTGTCCAAACAGAAATGGTTGTCCTTAGAGAATCTCAGCATGAAAACTGGCCACAGAAGCTGGGTCTCAGCATGGAGCCAGAGAGTGTGTGTGTAAGTCTGCATCTGTTGGCAAGATTAATGTGCAAGGCAGGCTGTGAGCCAGAGTTTATTTTTAATAATCAGAAGCCCATCTTTCTTTTGTGGTGTGCTGTAGCTTCCTGTGACAAAAGGGAAAAGATCGTTTGCCCCTCCTTTCTTTCACTCCCATGGAATCTAAATTTCTGCGTATTTGGAGATGACATAGCTTATTTACCCCTGAGACTCAATATTCAAGAAGGAAAAAAAAATGTATGAGGGTGGAAAAAAGACAGACTTTTTAAAGATGCGAGAGGACTATTATCTGTTTTTCTGTAGTGGCTTGCTGTACCTGCTGATTCATCAGGCTCCCAAGCAATGGGGTAGATAATATTTTTGGCATGTCAATGAGCCCAGCTTGGTTTTCAGGATTATGCAGCCTTAGAACCATGGAGACCATGAGCTTGTAGTGCTTTTCCAGAAGTTCCCCTTGTTGGGAGGTTCCCAAGGTGTGGATACGTTGACTTGGCTTGGTTACCTTCTAGCCGTCTATCAGCTGATCCATCTGGGGGTCCCCATGGCGGTCTGTTTACCAGGCAGGGCCTGAGGTGTGGAAAGTACACCAGAAGCATGTAACTTGCTTGAGGAAATGAAATGTGAGTAGAAGTGACACATGTCACTTCAGGATGAAGGCCTTCAAGTAATCCTGATTTACCCCTGTGTCATTCAGCTGGGGGTTATTGAGCACTTATTCTGGGCCATGCTCTGTGCTGGGAAGGCCCTGAGAGCACTGTCTGCCTCTGCTCTCCAGGAGTTCACAGCCCAGTGAAGGGGACAGGTGTGGAAGCCATTGTCACACTGGGTGATCAGGCTGGGCCAATGTTGTGTCCCAGGCAAGATGGATCATCAAAGGAGGTGGCTATTTCTGCTGGGGGGATGGGCGGTAAAGATAGAGAAGGCTTTACCAGAAAGCACAGATCCTGAGCTGGATCTTGAAGGATGCATAACATTTTTGAGGTAGGCAAGGCACATAAGGGAATTCCAGCGAGGTACTTAGCCTCTCCACTTATGGCATAAATCTTACTCTGCCACTCCTGTGTATGCCTGGTCTCCCATGTATGCCATGTGCTGCTGGACTTAATATCATTGTGCTTCACTTTCCTCACCTATAAAATAAATATAGTAACAGTGCTCCCTTATTAGAGTTGTTTTGAGAATTAAATTGTTTAATATGTATAAATACGTATGAAGCATATGGGGGAGTACCCTGTACATAGGAAACACTCAGTAAAAGTTAAGGTATCATAATTTATATATAATACATGCTCAAAAAATATTTTCTTCATTAAAGTGTTCCTTAACTTCAGTAATACCTCATCTAAGATAAAAACCTTATTCTGGCTGTTGGGAGCCTATCCTCAAAGGGCATGCCTCCCTTGAAGGAGCTAACTGTCTGATGCGAATTGGTGTCACTCAGTGATCAGCCAGGACTGAAGGAACACCTGCTACTGAAAGTCAGAGAGAGAGAGACATGAAGGGAAGACTCTCAGGCCTGTCCCTAAGACTTAGGGATCAGCTAGAGGAACACAATGTATAGGTGGACCCAACCATATAGAGACACCCTAGAACAACCTGGCTTTCTAGCTTATGGCTGCTTTCACATCATTGCATCATCACCAGGAAGGCTGGCACTGGGGAGTTATCTGATTGGGCAGAAAAAGCCCAGTGGATTCTCAAATGAATTCTCCAGGAAGCACTCCAAACAGACACACTAAGAAAGGGAAGATGTTGGTTAGTAGAGCTGCCAAGATGGCGTTGTGAAGGGTAAACACCAGGTCTCTCTTTTCTTACTCTACTTCCACTGATTCTTTGAGGCATGGAAAAATAGATTTCAGAATATCACAGTAAGTCAGGAATGCTGCTGAGGATGGCCCAGAAACAACAGCACAGCTCCTGGGGTCCTGGGGAGACTGGAGATGGCAGAGGCCTGGGGGAGGTCTGAGAGTTGAGGTGCCACATCAGAGAATGCTAAACTGAAGTTGGGAGGAGTGGGCTCTCTTCTTCGGCGACCGTGAAGGACCCATCTACAGATTGGAATTTTGGCAGCGAAGGCAATTTCAGCCTTAGTGTGTCATTTCTCTGACTCAATGTTTTTATATGTTGCTTCCTGTTTATTAAATTCTATTCCTGATAACTTTTGATGAGAGTGTTGACAGGCACACCTGTCTCATAGTTCAGATGGTCCCAGGAGGACTAGGTGGATTGTGAGCAGAACGGAGAATATGCCAAAAAAGGCATTCATCATCGAAGCAGATTACCAGGAGAGTTCATGGAAAGGTGCACTGACAAAGCAGTTATACACAGACATCTACCCAGAGAGAAACTGAGGTTGCCTGAGTTTAAAAAAAAAAAATAGAATTCAGAGCTGGGAGAGAGTAAGCTAGATGGTTCTTGACTGGGTCTTGAAGGATGGATGGAATTAGCATATATAAAGGAGAAGGGATGGTATTCCATAATGGGGAACAGAATTCGTGAAGCAAAGTTGTCCTAAATGAATACTTACTGAGACTCTAGTATACTCAGTCACTGTGCTTATCACTTTCTGTGGTCTCATTTTGTCCTTAGGCTCATGTTGTACAATGCATTTCTAAGTCTGGCCTGTGGCTCAATCTTGTGCCAATACGTAATTAACAAATGTTTATGGAGCACCTACTGTGGGTGAGAGTTTTCTCCATCCCAGCTGGTGACACATTTCACATATTATTCATTTAGTCAACAAGTATTTGTGTAGCATCCACTAAATGCTTGGAATATATCAGAGGACAAAATAGTGATCCCTTTCTTCTTGAAGTTTCCATTTTAGTTGGAGGAGGCAGAACAATAAACAGTAGATATAACAAATAAGTTGATTGGATAGCATGTTAGACAAATACCATGAAAAATATTGAAGAGAGTAAAAGATTAAATCTACTAGGGGAGGGTTACAGTTTTCACTGGGACAGTCAGTGAGGCCTTACTATGAAGGTAAAATTTGGGCAAAGAATGGAGGAGGGGATGAAGGAGTAAGCCATGCAGATATCTGGGGCACCACAGACCAGGCTGAGGGAACAGCAAATGCAAAGGCACTGAGGTGAGAACATATCTGGTGCATTTGAGGAATGGTATGGAGACTGATGTGGCTGACCAGGAGTATGTGAAAAGAACCATGGGAGGAGTTCAGGCCAAGAGTGAAGAAGGCCAGAGTACATTAGACTTTGCAGGCCATTGTAAGGAATGTGGCTTTAATGCCGAGACAGAGCTTTTGCAGGGCTTTTAGCAGAAGAATAACTTAATCTGTTTTATATTATAATGGAATCACTCTGGCCACCATGTTGCCATGATGAGAGATGGTAGGCGCTTGGGCCAGAGTAGCAGCAGTGAAGGTGAGGGAAGTGATCAGATTCTGGATATGTCTGTCTGTCTGTCTATCCATCCACCTCTTTCTCTCTGTCTCTCAGCTATATTGCAATAAAATATACCCTATAATCCACCCACTTAAAGTGTACAATACAAGAAAGACACCAAAATTTTTGAGCTGGGCAACCAGAAATGGACTTGCCAACAACTAAGATAGAGGAAGAAGCAGGTTCATGGGAGGGGAAGAGCCATTTTGTTTTGGATATGATAATTCTACACCTAGTTGCCAACCTGGAAATCATCCCTGGTTCTTCCCACTGCCTCCCCACCCCCACCTCCAACATCTGCACCTGATCTATCAAGTCAGACCACTTCTGTCTCCAAAAGTAAATCCATTTCTGTGGTCCACAAAGTGCTCATTTGGTATCTCATGCCCTCCCCTCCCCTATATTTCCCATTTTGTTGATGGAGTCATATGACTGGTTCTGTCCAATGAATTGTGAACAGAGGTGACGTAGGGGGCTCCCTGGCCAAGGCAGTAAAGAACCAGTGTGCCTTCTTTGAACCTTCTCTTTCCTCGACATGGTACCGTGGAGGCCATGTGTTCCAGATGGCAGCACTCCAAGACAAGGGCTGCCCAATCCACACTGGACTTTTATGTGGGCAAGAAATAAACTATACACATGTTGAGTGTTAATTAACCCCTGATACTTCGGGTCTTTTCCTAATACAATTTTACTTCTCTACTTCTACCTGAGCATCCATCATCATTACTGTACTGTACATCACTGTACTGTACTCATCATGTACTGTACTGTACTTACTGTACTTAGTGGAATTGCCAACTAATTAATGTCACTGCTTCTACTTTTGCAACCCCTAAGACCATTTCTCACATAGAAGCTGGAGGGATTAAAAGTCAGAGCTCTTGGGGCACCTGGGTGGCTCAGTGGTTGAGCTTCTGCCTTTGGCTCAGGGCGTGATCCCGGGGTCCTGGGATTGAGTCCTGCATCAGGATCCTCACATGGAGCCTGCTTCTCCTTCTGCCTGTGTCTCTGCCTCTCTCTGTGTGTCTCTCATGAATAAATAAATGAGATCTTAAAAAAAAAAATCAGAGCTCTTTGGGATGCCTGGGTGGTTCAGTCAGTTAAGCGTCTGACTCTTGATTTCAGCTCAGGTCATGATCTCAAGGTCCTGAGACTGAGCCCTGTGTCAGGCTCCATGCTGAGTGTGAAGCCTGCTAAAGATCTCTCTCCCTCTCCCTCTACTTCCCTCACCACTGCCCTGCTCACATGTGTGGTGTATCTTTCAAATAAATAAATAAATCTTTTAAAAAAGTCAAGCTCTTCAATGCTATCCCATTATGGTAGCACTTGTCTTCCAGTCAAAATGTGATTCCCATAGCAGGGCCTTTGTCCTCATCATTTCTTCTACCTGGCTCATCTCACAGATGGCTCCTCACCCTTCAGGTCTCACCATATGTGTCACGTCCTCAGAGAGGCCTCCCTGATGACTCTACCTACAACCACCCACATGTTCTCCCTGTTATTCTCTGTTTATTTCAAACACTAATAACAATCCATCCTTTAATGAGTTAATTAACACATCTACTCTGTCTCTCCCACTTGAAGTAAGCTATACAAGAACAGGGACCCATATTCACCACTGTACCACCTGGGTCTGATACATGTTTGACAAGTGGTAGATGCTCCATCACCATCTTATGATTCATCATCAGAGATCAGAGGTGCCCAGGTCCAGGTCTCTGTCCTCCAGAATCTCATGGCTGAGTAGGGAAGCAAGCCACTAAGAGCTGTGAGTGAGAGGGTGGGATACAGTGTGTGACAGGGTTGCAAAGAACAGGCTTCTAACTCAATCTGAGGGGAATCTGGAAGGGCTTCCTGGAAGAAGGAATGCCTGAGATAGGCTCCGAAGGACTAGGGGCTACCAGTCTGACGAAGAATAAGGAAAAGCCATTTTAGGGAGTGGAGGTGGCATGCATGAAGGATCACCAAGGTGGAATATGGTGTGCTTACTCTGAAAATGGCTATAATGTGGAATATGAGTTGGAGTAGTAGGAAATGAAGGGAAAGGGGGAACAGAAACTGGTTCATAAAAGGCCTGGTATGTCATGCTAAGGAGCTGGGACTTGACCTAGAAGCAGCAGGCAGCCATTGACTGACCTCAAGTGTCTTGTAGGCTTGAACTAACTCATTTTGGGCATCATGGTGAGTTGGAGAACCTCTGATTTAAAGGCTTTGCATTTACTACCTATTGGCTTCACAGGTTTCTCTTCTCCATGGCTCTCTGATCTTTTCTTTATGGGGTATCCACATTAGTGACCATGGCCTTGCTTCATCTCCTGGGCTAATGGCATTTACAGACAGAATAAGAACACAGCCAGTGCTCCATCCTCCTCTAAAACCCTTAAATATTGAGAAATTATCCCTTCAAAAATTTTTTTAAATCACTTTTACTCCCAACAACAGAGTACCTCTTTCACTACATCTTTACCAATGCTAAATATTCATAATCTCTTATATTTTGGGGGACTGAATTACAATGGCCTCATTATTATTTTAATCATATTCCTTGAGTTCTAGCAAAATTAAACAACTTTGCATATGTTTATTGACTGTTCTTATTTCCTCTTCTGTGTATTGTTCATTCATATGCTTTGTCAATTTTTCTTTTGGGTTCTTTGTAATTTTATTGATCGACGGGAGGTCTTTACATTTTATGGGTATTGTCTGTTATTTCTTGCAAATATTTTCTCCTAGTTTTCCAATCTGGCATTGTATTTTGCTCAGGAAGCCTTTTCCTAGTCCATGATTTTGAAAATTTCCTAAATCTACTTGCAAAAGTCTTTAGGGTCTTGGTTTATTTGGTTTTTGTTTAAGTGTATATATTTTTTTAAAGATTTTTATTTATTTATTCATAGAGACAGAGAGAGAGGCAGAGACACAGGCAGAGGGAGAAGCAGGCTCCATGCAGGGAGCCGGACGTGGGACTTGATCCAGGGTCTCCAGGATCACGCCCCGGGCTGCAGGTGGCGCTAAACCTCTGCACCATCGGGGCTGCCCCTGTTTAAGTGTATATTTAAATGTGTATTATATTATATCTTTTTTTTGGCTGGAATTTATGTGCGGATAGTGTGAGGAGGGAACTCTAATTTGAATAATTGTCTCCCCTAAGTTCATTAAGCATGACATAGGAAGAGACCAGACAGGTGGCTACTGAGAATATTGCTTGGGCAGGATCTAGGGATACCAAGTTGGTTGGTCATTGGTCCTTTGGTTCCTGGATTGTGGGGAGTTCTGACATCCTGAGAGAGTAGCTAGGATGACAGGAGACCCTTGGAGTGGGGTGTTGGTGTTTGGTATTAGGAAGTATTCCAATATTTTCACAACCCTTATGGCCATATGGGTGTGTTCTAGCTGACTACCAGTGGTTAGGATGGAGAAGTGGGCAGAGATCCAACCACGAGGACTTAGAAGGCACATATAGAGTTTTCCCTGTATATTGGCAATATTGGGGAGCCATTGCTAGGACTGAAGAGGGTGGGTGACAGGACCACAATTTGTAGGACTAGGATCTGGATGAGGAAACTAAGGTGCTTACCTTGGATGATGAATTTAGTGGGGGCCAAAAATCATTAATTAAAATAAATAAGGGGCATCTGCATGGCTCAGTCTGTCCCTCCCTCCCCCTACTCACTGGCTCTGTCTCTCTCTAATATATATATATATTTAAAAAGAATAAATAATATTTTAATGCAATATTTAAAATTTTTTAAGTAATGCAAAAAATCCTCTATGAATGAAATACCAAATATTTTTTTAAAGATTTATTTTTTGTTTATTTGAGAGAGAGAGTGTGTGTGCACGAATAGGGGGAGGGCAGAGGAAGAGAGAGAATCTCAAGCAGATTCCCCACTGAGTGCAGACCCCAACTTGAGGCTTGATTTCAGGACCCTGAGATCATGATCTGACCAACATCAAGAGTCAGACACTTAACCAACTGAGCCACCGAGGTGCCCCATGCTAGAATTTTTAAATGAAGACATGTAACCCTGTGCTTGTAGGACATGGCCTTATTTGCCTCAACCCAAATCTCACCCTCTCCAAGGCTGTCTTTGCATAAATTTTTGATATTTGCTGATCATGGATTTTTTTGCATTAATTTTGATTTTTAAAAATATTGCACAGAAATATTATTTATCTTGATTGCTGAGTAATTTTGGTGCCTTCGTAAATTTTGTGCCTCACCTCCCCCTCATCATGGCCCTGGTTTTGAGGTGATAACTCAGCTAGATAGGGGTGGAGGTCTGTGGGGCCAGCACAAATGGGAGAGATCAGTGGAAGCGGGGCACACATGAGAGATGCTGCCAGATTGTGTGAAGGGCGGGAGGAGATGTGCGGGCAGGCCTGCTGCTCACTCCCCCTTCAGAATATTCTGAGGAGGGGGCAAGAGGGGGATGCTGTCAGCAACCCATCTGCGCTGTATGCCTGCCAACCAGGCTTGTGAGCCAAGCGCCCACTTCCCTCAGCAAGGCTGCTGGGGAACCATTTTCTCAGAAAGTAGGAAGTACCTTATGGTTGGACTTGGCCTTGCCTTGGGGTTGATCCCAGGTTGTCCCCAGGAACTGATGGACCCCTATCTGCTTCATTCCAGTCCTACTCTGATACATTCTTGTCCTCAATTACAGCACATGTGAGCCCTGGTCCCAGCTGTGACTTTTTTCATGTGGTCTGTGTGAACCCACCAGCCATAGACCCTGAGACCTCATGGATGTGTGCATCTGCTTGTATCACTGATGTCTCAGATTGTGCCCAGACCATGAACACAATCTCCCTCTGTGGTCCTGTAGGCTGTGGCTGGGAAGCAGACCTTGGGCATCCATATAGAGCCTTGAGTGCATGGACCTTCAAAGGTCATCCCATGATGTAAGGTCAGAGTCAAGTGGGACCTCTGAGTCTCAAGGCCATGCTTGTCAAGATGGTGCAGGTCAGGAGAATGTTGTTTTAGGCTATGAAAAGTAAATAAGAGGGGATAGGGGAAAAGCACTGGCTCAGAAGTCAGAAGGCAGTGCTCTGCCTGCTGGGCTACCTCCTCAGTGTAATCTTAAACAAATTCCTCATTTCTCTGAGCCTCAGTTTCCCTATCTGTCATACTGAGAAATTAGGCTGGAGGAGTCCCGTTGGTTCATATACCTGAGTGTATATTAAGTACTGCATGGGGAGCTCAAAAGGAGAAGAATTTATTGTCCCATTCCTGAGAGTGAATTATTAAGCTGGTGTATTAGCTACTCCCCTGGTGATGCTGTGTAACAAACCAACCCAAATTCAGTCTCAGTGCATTAATGCAGCAGTTATTTATTCTCTTGCTCACAGTCTTGCAGGTCAGCTGCTGCTCAGCTGGGCTAGAATGGGTCCCAGGCTCTAGGCTGCAGATTGAGGACAGTCTCATTCCATATGCCTCTTATCTTCCATGGGCCACTAACCACTAGGTACATGCTCAGGATATGTATTCTGCTCCATGATCACCATGGCACAAGACAATAAGTGAAACTGGGCAAGCAACCTCTTGCTTTTCACTTTACATTTTCAAATGTCCATTGGCCAAAACAGTCATGTGGCTAATCCCCAAATCACAATCCCCAAATCATCTCACCCACTGGAAGCTATGACAAAGATGTGGATATATAACACAGCTACAGGAGAGTGAAGAATTGGGACCCATAATTCACCCTGCCACAGTCGAGGAAGACTAGAATAACCCAGGGATTATGAGAAGGTCCTACACATCAGGGTATGGCCAGTCCACCTCTACATGCTCCTTAGCAAATCTACCTAGTGGCCCTTGGCATCAGTAGCCAGTTCAGACTTTAAAGACACCGAGGTCAGGTGTGGGGTGATGAGACACTTGGAGCCTCCCATATGGGAAACAGCTTCAGCTTGTCAAGGCCATTGCACTGTGTCTTCATTCCTCTGGAAGCCTTTGTATCACTATGCAGAGCCTGGGAATGAAGCCAACATGAAGTGCAAGACTGAGCAGTTATGAGAAACCAGGTCCTGATACATCAGCAGAGCGTCTAGATATAGCCTTGCCTGAAACCAGGACCTCTCAGCTACATGAATCAATATATTCCTCTTTTGTCTTAAACCAGTGTTTGAATTGGGTTTTCTGTTCCTTGCAATGGCAAGAGTGGTCTATGCTTAATGCAAGAACTTACCTACCCAGGGGGATCCCATATGACAGAGAGGGTGACAGGCGCTTCCCAGGTACAGTTTGGTATAAAGCCTCACCACTCAAAGTATGATTGTTGGATCAGCAGTGTTAGCATCAATTAGGGGCTTGTTAGAGATGCAGAATCTTGGGCGCCTCCCCAAACCTGCAGAATCAAAATCTTGATTTTAATATTTTTTTAACTAGAACCCCAGGTGATTCATTTGCATGCATATTAAAATTTGGGAAGCATTTGTATGGAGAAGCAGGACAAGCTTCTCCATTTCCCTGGGCTCTCCTTTGTGACTGGGCACAGTTTAGCAATTGACTGGAGATGGGGACCAGAATTCAAATCCTGGCTTTGCTACTTATATGTTGAGGGGCAACAAGCAGGTATGTTTTGAATATCTCTGAGCCTCAGTTTTCTCTTCTGGAGAATAGGATAATAGCTCAAGGCTTTTGAAAGAAGTCAGTGTATTTAACTCACAGAAAGTGCTGGGCACACCACTAGGCAACGAAGAAGAGCTCAAAATGTGTCAGGTATGGTTATTTCCACAACTCTACAGTGGAGCTGATTTATGTTCAACCCACTTAATAACTTTTGATAGATGAACAACAGATGGTAAAACATTTTTGGAATGTATAAATTGATGAAAAAGTAATATTTTTCTAAATCCTAAAAAATAAAAATCACAAGTGTTGTTTAATCTGTATGTGGTTAATAGTTGGTTGGTTTTGACCTTGACCATTGGGCAAGGATATTAGCCAGCTAAAGAGGTAAGGAGAGGTCACCTGGAAGAGGCAGTGCTCTGAGCTAAAAGTCAAAGCAGCAAAAGGGCCTGCATCTTCCAGGGAGAGGGAGCAATTGCACAGAGAGTCCTGGCTGGAGAGAGACCCCCAGAGAGTCCTGGGCAGTAGGCAAGGATGTTGGGCTTCACCCAGCAGGCAATAGGAATGGAGCTAATCATAGTGACAGTGGCTTCTCTGCAGCCCTTTGACCTGCTGGATTACAAGTCTGTTTCTCTAATTTCATGACTTCCTAGTTGCAATCCTCAGAAAGCTCCAAGTGAAGCTCCTTGAGGGCCTGACACAGCCCAGCCCTACTGCAGGGGAACACAGGATCTAGTTGTGGAAAATAGCAAAGGCCATGAAGAGGCCATGCCTCCCAGGCAGCAGGCCTCTTTGATAAACACTGCCTAGCTGCAGACTTGGTTGGCAGCCTAGGCCCTTCTGTTACTGATTTTGTGTGGGGTTGAGAGATGGGCCACCACAGCCCACATGAGACCATGAGCTGAGAGAGGAGTGGGGTAGAAAGATGCCTCCTCAGGGTACTGCCCAGGATCAAGGATGAAATCTGTCACAGTCTTGGAGAGAACCCATGGATCCTCTACTTAAAAGAATCTTGAGTGTCCTCAATTCCATTCTGGTGATCCACCCCAGGGGAGATGGTTTTTGAGATCTGTCAGGGTGGGCAAGTCATAGTATTTAGAATTTTCTAGGTAATCTCAATGCTCACAATCAATCTTTGTGATGAAGACATTGAGAATGAGATGTTGAGAAACTCTCCCAAAGCCAGCCTCAGGGTTGGGGAGACACTGTAGGTAATGAAGAGAATGGACCAGAAGTCAAACAGTGCAGGGTTCTGATGCCCCCTCTTACCAACTGTTTCACTGCTTGCTCTGTGAATTAATGAAAAATCACTTCACTTCTTTGTGCATTCATTTCTTCATCAAAAAAGTAAGCATGAATATGCCCATTGTGCAGGACCGATGTTAAAATTATCCAGGGTAGCACAATTACAGAGTATTGTGCAGTAGATGGGAGGGGGTAAGGAGGTAAAGTTGATTAAGAATTATCTCATTCAGAATCTAATGGTCTGGGGGATTAGAACATGGACAGGGTGGTGAATTCAGGAAAGCCCTCCCTGAGCAGGTGATACTTCAATTGTGGTAAAAAAGGAGGCAGCACTATGGAGAAAGTTTTCATTACGGGAATTCATTTCTTATGATGGGAGAAGCTGGGGTAGTTTACAATGGGAAGGGTGAATTGGAGGGTTAGAGAAAGAGCCAGTAACAGTCCTGAAGCCCCTGCATAGGCAGGGAGGTTGGAGCAGTAGAGCCATTTAAGAAATCAAGCACATCCAGCCAACAAGGTGAGGCCATGAGGGGAGCTCATGGAGTGGGCTCTGGGGTGTTGTTGCCTCTGTGTACCTACCACCTTTCTGGGTCTGCAGCCACACAGCTGGAGGTGGGCCTGGGGTAGCTGTTGGTCAGCAGTTGGGAAGGTAAGCTAGACACAGAGCAGAGGAGAGTCAGGGCAAGCTGCAAGGTCCCAGGTACCTCTGTGTCTGCCCAGAAGCATAAATGACTGCATGATCTTTCAAGAATAATGGCTGATGCTTCACTTCCTTCTTCCAAATCCTGTGCCAATCCCACTTTGGCCAACTCTATCCCAGAATCATGCAATAGGGAGATTCTGGGAGATGTAATTCCACTTATCCAAGTTGATAGTACACTCCTTTTTGATGCTTTTAGACTCGCTACTAAGATGGAGAAAATGTGGAGAGTAGCAAGTTGAGGTGGGTAATATTAGGAGTTCTTTCATGGACATGATTAAATGGAGATGCCTGTTTAAGATGGCCCTCAGTGATCCGTGCATCCTGCTTTTATGCCCTGTGTGATCTCCCCTTAAGGTAGGCTGGATTTAGTGACTCACTTCTAGAAAACAGAATTGGGCAAAGGTGGAGGAATGTCACTTCTGAGATCAGGTTACAAAACGACCATTGCTTCTGCAGTGAGTACTCTTCCTTGTCCTCCTGCAGTTTCTCTGAGACAAGGTAGCTGCCATGTTATGGAGACACTCCCATGGAACAGCCATGCGAGTGAGCTTGGAAGCAGACCCTCCCTCATCACACCTTCTGATGAGAATACAGCCTCAGCTGGCAGCTTGAGAACCTTAGCCAGAGGCACCCAGATAAATGGCATCCAGATTCTTGACTCACAGAAACCATGAGATAATACATGTTTATTGTTTTAAACTGCCACATATGAGGGTGGCTTGTTATATAGTCATAGATAACTATAGACATCCAAAGTGGATATTTATGCTTGAAGCTTGAAGGAGAGGTTAAGCATGGATGTGTTTGTTGGGAATCAATAGTGTTTGATGGCACTTAAAGCCATGGAATTGAATAACATTAAATAGAAACAATAATCAGAGAAGAGCAGAGGTCTGAGGAGTGAGCCTTGGGGCTCCTTACCATTTAACAGTCTCGCAAAGCTGAGAGATTCAGCAAAACAAGCAGATGCCAAGTGGCTAAGGTGGGAGGAGGAAAAGCAGAAGGGTGTGGTGTCGAGAGTCAAGACAACGTCATGTGCCAAGAAGCAGGCGGAGTTCAGTGTTGCTGCAGGTCAGTCAAAGTAAAGACAGAGAAGTGGTCAAAGCCCACATGAATTTGGTTGGTTGCCTGGACAAGGCATTTTGAGTGGTGTGGGAGCCCATGAGGAGGGGCCTGAGGAAGGTGAGGGACATTTTGTGCCTGGCCATGTAGCATGAGACATGACCAAGGAGATAGGGACTCCCCTTCCAGTTCCACTATAACTGTGCTTGCTTCCCTGTGGGGTCTTGGCTTTGGGAGATGGTGGGCAGAAGAAGATAACAGAGGTTGGGCAGAACGGGGGGTGGCTTTGAGGAACAACAGCAAGTTTGGTGGCAGAGCCGGGGAGCTCAGGTACAAGCATTCATTCGTTAAGAGCGTTTTTTTGTATGGCCTGAAGTAGAAAAGTCACTTGACAGACCCTCACTGTGTGCAGAAGCTGCCAGGCAGGAGTGAAATGTCATCCAGTTTGACATTGCCCCAGGAGGTCTGTCCTGTGCTACAGGAGAGTTAGGGAAGGAGGGCCTGGAGCTTGCCATGCGGTAGGGGGGAAGGGAGGGGAAGTGGAGCAGCAAACGAAGACTTCCTGGAAGAAGGGGTCCTGGAGCAGAGGCTTAGAGACTGCTCTTTAAGTTGTTACACTTAAAGATTGTGAAGATTATTCCAGGTCCCTTCTCTTGCCTCTCCTCCAACCTACCTGCTTGCCCTCTTTTTCTGGCTCATACC